>NC_073383.1:56068021-58468021 GCF_028641065.1 Leucoraja erinaceus
ACCTTCGATTTTTCAGCATCTGCAGTTCCTTCTTGAACATCTTTTAAAATTTGCCTGTTTTATTTTCTCCAATTTGAAATGTACTTTAAATGCTATTTTCAATGTTCTGGTTTTCATTACCTTGCATGTGTATATACTTTTTAAACAAATTATTTACATTTATTGTTTATCATCTTAAACCTAAGCACTCCAATTATTGAATATCCCTGCAGAATATACCTGGAGCCTCATAATGATCCACTCCTGCTCCTATCTTCGGTCATTATCCTATTATCTTTCCGAGACAACATAAGCAGAGTTGAGTTCAGCCTCTATGCGTACTCTTGCAATACACACCAATAATGAGAATTGTACCAGTGGAGTACGTCATCTCTAATCCTGCCCAAATTTAATACTTTTACTAGGCTGAACTAGACTGTTTGAAATGAAACGGTTGTCATTAAGCGAGAAAGGATGCAAAAAAATGAGACTGGAAGGCTTGAAATATAAGGTGAGAATGGATAGGCAATGTCTTTTTTCCCTGGAGTATAGGAGGATCAGGTTGACTTAAAGAGGTATATAAAATCATGAGCGACATAGATAAGGTGAATGGTCATATTCCATTTTTCCCCAGAGTAGCAGAGTCTAAAACCAGAGGGCATAGATTTAAAGTGAGGGAATAAAGATTTCAAAGGGACCTGAGGGGCAACTTTTCCAGAAACACATGGTGTTGTGTATATGGAACAAACTGCCAGAGGAAGAGGTAGAGTGTGGGGGGGATGCAATCACAATATGTAAACAATATTTAAATGTGTACGAGGATAGGAATGTTTTTAGGGATATAGGTCAAATGCAGACAATTGGAACTGGCACAGATTGGCATGTTGGTCTGCATGGAGAAATTGGACCGAAGGGCCTGTTCACAAGTTTTATCACAATATGACGTTATGAAACGTTGTTGTCCTGTTCTACCCCATTGTGTGTCTGGTCCCATATCTTATGATGCTTTCCGCTCATACTCACTTATGAACCTCTTCTCCTCCATTTCAGGTTTTTTTTTAACTCCACGACAGCCTATTCTGCACATTTCTTCTCTCCCATCACTCCTGTTGACCTCACTATTTAAAATCTTATCCTCGTGTTTAGGTTATCTTTTCAGATGATTTTACTTTCTATCCATATGGCTCGATGACAATTTCAAAACATAGGCTTATTCATTCCACGTAACTACACTCATTTGTTAATGTCTTATTTGATATTTGGGGTACTCCAAATATTTTAGAAGGAAAAAAAACAATAAAAAGATTTTAAAAGAATATTTTTGTTATTGCTGCAAATTTTGCTGTGTGATGCCAGCGCATGAGTATTCAAAAAATGGTGCTATTTTAATTGCAAGTGCAACCTACGTTGTCTGGTCTTTCAAGATGAATATGGAGCATGATATTTTGACTTCTTTGTTACATTAAGTACATTTAAGATGGCAACACAATTTCTGGACAATACCAGTAACTAAAATCATATGAGCAATTACATGAGACCAGTAGATATACTCTGTGTCCCTTGCTTCACAATTATAGTTGGTCCTACCCAATAGTTTGTTATATCTTGAATATTTATATCATCTATATGTTGAATTTATTTTCAGTGATGAAGAGACTGGTAAAATTTAACTTTAGATATAAATTATGAATTTAGTCAGCTTTCTCATTGGTGTTTAATAGATGTATATGAATGTTTGGCAAACTCAAACAATTGTTGTAATCCTGTTGGTCATATTCTCCACTGAATGTTTTCGCACATTAGTTTGTTGAAAATGTTTAGGCATCTGTATTAAATGTAGAATTGATGCAGTAGAATTTGTCATTAATCAGGTTATGTACCAAAATTAGAGTTTAACATGTTTATCTGCTTTCCCATTTATTTGCCTTAAATGCCTTAAATGCCAGGAAAACTTCAATGAACGTTATTGTTTTTGCTAAAAGCACAATGATATTAGGCAAAGGTAGATAAAAATGCTGGAGAAACTCAACAAAGGAATAGGTGACGTTTTGGGTCAAGACCCTTCTTCAGAAGAAGGGTCTCGACCCGAAATGTCACCTATTCCGTCACTCCATATATGCTGCCTCACCCGCTGAGTTTCTCCAGTATTTTTTTACCTACCTTTGATTTTTCCAACATCTGCAGTTCCTTTTTAAACAAATGATATTAGGCATGTTATTTTCTCAAACTAAAGATAACTTACTTTGAACATTTTGTACTTTCTAAGAGCTTTTAGATAAAACTGAGGAATTTGAAAATGTATCTAGAGCTGTCATTATTTTGTTAAACTTGTATACTTTAAGATGTGAACTTACGGTCCTTTTTTTTTTAATAGTGCCATTTTATCCATGGTAATGATCTGAGATACTGCAAATCCTGCATATCTTTTGCCAGTTATATTCACCGGGCATTAAGGAGAAATATAAATTAATCTCAAATTATTTTATTGCAGGTTTTCAAACTGTGATGTCAAGTCAGCAGCAAAGCTACCAAGGATTGGTTGGTGTTCAGGCTCAAAATCAAAATGTTATGAGTGGCCAACATAGTGGTATGAGCAATCAGATGCAAGGCATGATGGTTCAGTTTCCTTCGGTGCAATCCTATCAGGTGTGTTGAGCTTTAATTGTAATGTCACTTTTGGAAAAGAAACAAAATTTGAAGCTCAGAGTCAAGACTGTTTATTGTCATAAGTACAAACAGCAGAACAATGAAATTCTTACTTGCTGCAGCTTTACAAACCATTAACACAAGAACATACAATAAGTAGGCATGAATCTATAATGTAATAAATTAATAATCAGTAATATCAGCCCACTTAGTGCAAAACTGAAATGCATAGTGCAGCCAAAACAAAGTGTATAGTTGATCATAGTTGTTGGGGTAGAATTAGGTTTCATGTTGTGCAGTGTTCAAGAACCTCATAGTTGCTGAGAAGAAGCTGTTCAAGAACCTGAATGTCATAGAAACATAGATACATAGAAATTAGGTGCAAGAGTAGGCCATTCGGCCCTTCGAGCCTGCACCGCCATTCAATATGATCATGGCTGATCATCCAACTCAGTATCCCGTACCTGCCTTTTCTCCATACCCCCTAATCCCCTTAGCCACAAGGGCCACATCTAACTCCCTCTTAAATATAGCCAATGTACTGGCCTCAACTACCCTCTGTGGCAGAGAGTTCCAGAGATTCACCATCTCTCTGTGTGAAAAAAGTTCTTCTCATCTCGGTTTTAAAGGATTTCCCCCTTATCCTTAAGCTGTGACCCCTTGTCCTGGACTTCCCTAACATCGGGAACAATCTTCCTGCATCTAGCCTGTCCAACCCCTTAAGAATTTTGTAAGTTTCTATAAGATCCCCTCTCAATCTCCTAAATTCTAGAGAGTATAAACCAAGTCTATCCAGTCTTTCTTCATAAGACAGTCCTGACATCCCAGGAATCAGTCTGGTGAACCGTCTCTGCACTCCCTCTATGGCAATAATGTCCTTCCTCAGATTTGGAGACCAAAACTGTACGCAATACTCCAGGTGTGGTCTCACAAAAGACCCTGTACAACTGCAGTAGAACCTCCCTGCTCCTATACTCAAATCCTTTTGCAATGAAATGTCGAGCTTTTCTGATTCCTGTAGCATCTCCCAATGGTAGTAGCGGGATGAGAGCAAGGCAAAGGTAGTGTGGGTAATTGATATCAGCTCCTTTTTTGAAGCAGTGGCTCCTGTAGATTCCATGATGGGGAGGTCAGTACCCATGATGGATTGGGCAATGTCTACCACTTTCTTTAACCTACTTAATTCCTGGGCATTTAAGTTACCAAACGTGATACAACAAGTCAGAAGTTTGATAGAATATTCTGTGACATTCCGAATCTTCTCAAGCTTCTACGATAGTAGAGAGGTTGATGAGCTTTCGTTGTTGTTTCATCAATGTAATGTATCTAGGACAGATTTTCAGAGATTCGCACGCCCATCAACTTAAATTTGTTCACTCTCTTGTAAGTCATAGAACATTACAGCACATGAACAAGTCCTCCGGCGCAAAACATCCATGCCAAAAGTGATGCCATTAAACTAATATCCTCTGCCTGCAGGTGATCAATATCCCTCCAATCCCTGCATATCCGTGTGCCTATCCAGGTCCCTTAAATGCCCCAATTGAATCCACCTCCAACCAACATCCCTGGCAGCACTGGCATCCCCGTTTCCCTCCAATCCCTGCATATCCGTGTGCCTATCCAGAAGTCCCTTAAATGCCCCAATTGAATCCACCTCCACCAACATCCCTGGCAGCACATTGCAGGGGGGACTTGCTCCACCCATCTCCTTTAAAGTTTGACCACACACCGTAAAGCTATGTGCACTCATCTCTGAAAATTCCATACTGGGAAAAAGGTTCTCGCTGTCAACCCTCTCGATGCCTCATATACCTTTATCAGATCTCCCCTTGACCTCCACCGGAAAAATTATCCAATTTTGTCCAATCTCTCCTTGCAGCTAATAATCCAGGCAGTTTTCTGGTAAACTTCTTTTGCACCCTCTACAAAGGCTCCATATCATTTTAATGAAGCAACCAGAGCTGTACACAATACTGCAAATGTAGCCGAACCAAAGTTCTATAAAGCTTCAACATGACTTCCTGACTCTTATACAAAATGCCCAGCATAACTATAAGCCTTGACTACCACTCAGTCAAGTTGTATCATCACTTGTAAGAGGTCGTTGATATTGAATCTCAAGAAGAGGTTATTATTGTGTTTTTGATGGTCGTAACCTAATAACTTGCGTGTCATTTTGGTCACGTATCACTTCATTACTTTAATAAAGGGACACTTGCCAACCGTTTTAAAAACATGAACATTCTTTAAAGTGTAATAACAAATCATTCAACAATATAGTTTTAATCTGTGTTGCTTTTCAGAGTGTAACATTCTGTTGATACTAGGTTTTTGCTTTTCGGAGTGTAACATTTTTGATGTTATGTTTTGGAAGCTGCAAGTTACTCTTTTCTGCTTAAAATTCAGATTTCATTGACTGCAGGCTCACAAGGAATGAGTCAGCAGCCCTATCAACAGACAATTTTAATCCCAAATCAATCAAGTCAAGGGTCTTTACCTTCTGCAGGAATGCCTGTCTATTACAGTGTTATCCCACCAAGTCACCAAAATAATATGAGGTCAGTATCTTAAGAAAAGTCTAAATCTTTTTTTTACGCATTTTGGGAAACATTATTTATAATTTTACTTGCACATGACTACATCTTGTCTTTTTATTGTGCCATTTTCTGTGCCTAATAAAGTATTTTCATACCTCTATTTCCTGCACTTCCACATGCCTAACCAGAAGCCTCTTAAACACCACTATTGTATCTACCTCCACCACTACACCTGGCAGAACGTCCCAGACCTCCATCACTGTGTAGAAAAAATTTGCCCCGTACAACTCCTTTAAACTTTCCCCCTCTCATTTTATAGATATGTCCGCTAGTGTTGACCACTTCCATCTCATTTTTTTATAGACTTCTATCAAGTCTTCCATCAACCTCTAACATTGAAATATAGAAACATAGAAAATAGGTGCAAGAGGAGGCCAATCGGCCTTTCGAGCCATCATCGCCATTCATTGTGATCATGCCTGATCGTCGCCTATCAATAACCCGTGCCTGCCTTCTCCCCATATCCCTTGACTCCACTAGCCCCTAGAGCTCTATCTAACTCTCTCTTAAATCCATCCAATGACTTGGCCTCCACTGCCCTCTGTGGCAGGGAATTCCATAAATCCACAACTGTCTGGGTGAAAAAGGTTTTTCTCACCTCAGTCTTAAATGACCTCCCCTTAATTCTAAGAATGTGGCCCCTGGTTCTGGACGCGCCCAACATTGGGAACATTTTTCCTGCATCTAGCTTGTCCAGTCTTTTTATAATTTTATATGTTTCCATAAGATCCCCCCTCATCCTTCTATACTCCAGTGAATACAAGCCTAATCTTTTCAATCTTTCCTCATATGACAGTCCCGCCATCCCAGGGATCAATCTCGTGAACATACGCTGCACTGCCTCAATCACAAGGATGTCCTTCCTCAAATTAGGAGACCAAAACTGTAGACAATACTCCAGTGGGGTCTCACCAGAGCCCTATACAACTGCAGAAGAACCTCTTTACTCCCATACTGAAATCCTCTTGTTATGGCCAACATTCCATTAGCTTTCTTCACTGCCTGCTGTACCTGTAAGCCAACTTTCAGTGTACAAGGAAGCCCAGGTCTCGCTGCACCTCCCCCTTACCTAACCTAACCCCATTGAGATAATAATATTCCCCCTTGTTTTTGCCGCCAAACTGGATAACCTCACATTTATCTATATTATACTGCATCTGCCACGCATCTGCCCACTCGCTCAACCTGTCCAGGTCACCCTGCAACCTCCTAACATCCTCTTCATAGTTCACACTGCCACCCAGCTTTGTGTCATCCGCAAACTTGCTAGTGTTGCTCCTAATTCCCTCTTCCAAATCATTAATATATATGGTAAACAGTTGCGGCCCCAACACAGAGCCTTGCGGCACTCCACTTGCCACTGCCTGCCATTCTGAAAAGGACCTGTTCACTCCTACTCTTTGCTTCCGGACTGCCAACCAATTTTCTATCCAAGTCAACACCCTACCTCCAATACCATGTGCTCTAATTTTAGTCACCAGTCTCCTGTGCGGGACCTTATCAAAGGCTTTCTGAAAGTCTAGATACACTACATCCACTGACACCCCTTCATCCATTTTACTTGTCACATCCTCAAAAATTCCAGCAGATTAGTCAAGCATGATTTCCCTTTGATAAATCCATGTTGACTTGGACTAATCCTTTTACTGCTATCCAAATGCCCCATTATTACCTCTTTAATAATTGACTCCAGCATCTTTCCCACCACCGAAGTCAGGCTAACTGGTCTGTAATTCCCCGTTTTCTCTCTTGTTTCTTTCTTGAAAAGTGGGATAACATTAGCTATCCTCCAATCCACAGGAACTGATCCTGAATCTATTGAACATTGGAAAATGATCACCAATGCGTCCACTATTTCTAGAGCCACCTCTCTGAGGTCCCTGGGATGCAGACTATCAGGCCCAGGGGATTATCATCCTTCAGTCCCATTAGCTTACCCAATACTATTTCTCGCCTAATGAAAATTTCTTTCGGGTTCTCTACCCCCTTAGATCCTCTGTCCTCCAGTACATATGGGAGATTGTTTGTGTCTTCCTTAGAGAAGACAGATCTGAAGTACCTATTCAACTCTTTTGCCATTTCCTTGTTGCCCAATAATAATTTCAAAAGTGTCTGCCTTCAAGGTTCCCACATTTGACTTTGCTACTCTTTCTCCGTTAACATATCTAAAGAATCTTTTACTGTCCTTCTTTATATTCCTGGCCAGCTTCCCTTCTTATAGAAACTTACAAATTCTTAAGGGTTGGATAGGCTTTCAGCCCGTATTGCAAGGGGTCCAGCTTTTGTTTCCTTTTTTCTGAATCTTGTCCTAGGGTGAAAGGCTTTAAATGATCCAATCCGCATGGCTTGCAACTGGCTACTCTTTGACCCCTCTGTGTTATACACCTCTTTTAGTTTTTATTCTATCCACCTATGACTTGGAGTACTTGCGTACATGATACAACGGTTTGGTCTACAAAATCTGACGAAGGTCCACATTATTGCCATAGAGGGCTCATTGTAGACTGCAGAGTCCAGGTTCATCCACATTAATGGGACGGAGGTGGAACTGTTTCTAGCTTCAGGTTCCTGGGATGTCCGATGACTGTCTTATGACCCACAATACCTCTACTCTGATCAAGAAGGGTCATCAGCGTCTCTCTAGGAATTTAGGAGTCTTGAGAGGGGACTTCTTATAGAGCAACTTACATCACAGTTGGTATGGGGTTGGACAGGCTGCAGAGAAAATGCCCAGGAACATTGCTCCCCTCCATTGGGGAAGTCCAAAGCAAGCGCTGTCTGCGTGGACAGCATCGGGGGACTGCTCTCACCCCAGCATTAAGGACCCTCCTACCATCCGGGAGGGCTAAATCTCCTTTGCCGAACCGAGATGAGGAAGAGCTTTTTTTCACACTCAACAAGAGAGTGACTGTGAATCTCTGGAACTATTCTTTTTTTATTCAAATCGTTTGAGAGTAGGAGATGCTAAATGAGGCCAGTTCATTACACTGCTGACAATTAAAATTGAATCTGAATCTGAATATTTAAGAGGGAGTTAGATGTGGCCCTTGTGGCTAAGGGGATCAGAGGGTATGGAGAGAAGGCAGGTACGGGATACTGAGTTGGATGATCAGCCATGATCATATTGAATGGCGGTGCAGGCTCGAAGGGCCGATTGGCCTACTCCTGCACCTAATTTCTATGTTTCCATCCCTAACTTCTCTTGTCAGCCACGGTTGCCTCCTACTCCCCTTAGAATCTTTTTTCTTTTTGGAATGAAATGATCCTGCGTCTTTCGGATTATGCCCAGAAATTCCTGCCATTGCTGTTCCACCGTCATTCCTGCTAGGATCCCTTTCCAGTCTACCTTGGCCAGCTCCCCTCTCATGCCTTCATAGTCCCCTTTGTTCAACTGCATCACTTAACCTTCTCCTCAGATTGCAGATTGAAACTAATCATATTATGATCACTACCTCCAAGTGGTTCCTTTACCTCGAGTTCTCTTATCATATCTGGTTCATTGGACAACACTTAAATCCAGAATTGCCTTTTCTCTGGTCGGCTCCATTACAAGCTGCTCTAAGAATCCATCTCGGAGGCATTCTACAAACTCTCTTTCTTGGGGTCCTGAACCAACCTGATTTTCCCAGTCTACCTGCATATTGAAATCCCCCATCACCAAGTGGCATTACCTTTATTACATGCCAGTTTTAGCTCCTGCTGCAACTTATACCCTACATCCGGGCTACTATTTGGGGGTCTGTAGATAACACCAATTAGTGTCTTCTTGCCTTTACAATTCCTCAACTCAATCCACAGTGACTCTACCTCGTCAGTACCTATGTCTTTCCTCACAAGGGACTGAATTCCATCCCTCACCAGCAGAGCTACCCCCCTCCTCTGCCCACCTGCCTGTCCTTTCTATAGGATGTATAACCCTGAATATTAAGTTCCCAGGCCCAATCCTCCTACAGCCATGTCTCAGTGTCATATCTACCAACCTCTAACTGAGCCTCAAGCTCATCTACTTTACTTCTTATACTTTGTGCATTCATATACAATACTTTTAATTCCTTACGCATCTCACCTTTCACATCGATCCCTATTACACTTGGCCATACTCTCCTATCCCTTTGTGAGCCTTTCCGGTTAATTCTGGGGTCATTAACTATCCCTTTACTCTCTTTCCCTTTAACTCCATCCTCGACTATCCCATTTGACACCCCACCCCACTTATTCAGTTTAAAACCACCCGTGTAGCAGTGACAAACCTGCCTGCCAGAATGCTGGTCCCCCACCTGTTAAGATGCAATCGGTCCCTTTAAAGATCCCCCTTACTCCAAAACACATCCCAGTGATCTAAGAATCTAAATCCCTGCCCCCTGCACCAGTTACTTAGCCACACATTCCAGAGAAAACAATCTGTCTAGCCAGCTCCTCCCTGTAGCTGAAACCCTCTAATCCAGGCAGCATTCCAGTAAATCTCCTCTGCATCATCTCCAAAATCTCTTGCTGGAGCAAAACACAAGTTACACCAGCACTTTGTGTTTTACTCAAGATTCCAGCAACTGCAGTTCTTTTTGTCTCCAGAAACCAGATTTTAATTTGTTAGCCATCTGGGATGGAACAACTCTTCCATCCCAGCAATTAATGTAATGAATATCTTCTGAGCTCCCCTTCTTCCCCCAAATCAAATTATTTATTTAAGGGCTCAATACTGCATACAGTTCACATAACTGATATTTCTGCTCAATATCCATATGCATTACAAAAATGGATGAAAGACGAAATAATGTAGCATTTAATTAATGACAAATTTGAAAATAGTTCCACGTCAAGATTCCACCTATTTTTCAAAATATTAGGATCTCAGACATATTTATGAGTTTCTGCTCAGTGTTACCAATGTCTTGGTGGGGGTGGAAGGAGACAAAACATTGGAAATATTCAGCACATCAGGTTGCATCTGTGGAAAGAGAAGCAGAGTTAACATTTCAGGTCGAATAACCTTTTGTCAGAACATTGATTGTTGCCCTGCTTACTAACAATTTTAACTCTCCTTCCCATTCCCAGACTGACCTTTCTATCCTCGCTCCCATCTATTGCCAGAGTGAGGCCACATGCAAACTGGAAGAATAGCACCTCACTCCGCTTCTGTGAGTCAGTGCAGATATGCTGTACATGGCTTCTTCCATCTCATGAGGAAAAAATTATATATATATGAAATCTGTTATACCCTTACTAATGCCTCCATCTTAAGAAAGATATCGGGAGAGCAAAAAAAGGGTGTGAAATAGCCTTGGCATATTAAAATAAAGAGAATCCTAAACATGAGGATTGCTAGGGATAGAATGGGTCCCCTTAGGAACCAAAAGGAAATCTATATGTGGAGCCAGGGGATTTGAGTGGAATTCTAAATTAATATTTCTTGCAGGTATTCACCAAATAGTAAGACGTGGAAGCTGGAGAGTTTGTGGAGGGATACGCTAAAAGAGTTGAATGTCATGTAGCTGTATACTTGGAGTATTGTGCAATTCTGATTGCCACACTACAGGCATGATGTGGTAATTAGAAGGAATGCTGAAGAGATTCCAGCCTGGAATGGATGGAGTTACTTATGAGGAGAGATTGGATAGGCTGTATTTGTTCCAAATGGAAGATGGTTCTGATTTTATAGAGGTTTAAAAAATTATGAAGGGCACAATAGAGTAGATAATTGTTTTCTTAGGATGGGGAGGGGGGGGGGGGGGGGGGCATGTTTAAGGTAAATAAAGGAGAGGAATTTCAAAGGGATCTCCGGCCTAGTTGTTCCATACAGGGGATGGTGGTTATCTGGAACTAGCAGGTAGAGGAAGTGGTAGAGGCAGAGGCAGATATATTTAAGGCCTTTAAAAGGCTTTTGGGCAGGTACTTGGATAGGAAAGGAGTAGAGCGATATGGGCCAAATGCAG
Organism: Leucoraja erinaceus; assembly: GCF_028641065.1. Classification (NCBI taxonomy): domain Eukaryota; kingdom Metazoa; phylum Chordata; class Chondrichthyes; order Rajiformes; family Rajidae; genus Leucoraja; species Leucoraja erinaceus. The sequence continues at coordinate 56,079,177 of NC_073383.1, forward strand.
GCAAATGTGATTAGTGTCTTTTAAGCATCACAGTTAGCAAAGATGAGTTAAGGCAAAGATCTTGGTATATCTTTACTAACAAAATTTCTAAATTCATGATGCCATTTGAGTGTTTTCTTTATTCCTATGGGAATAAAATGTAGGTTTATTGGTTTATTTAGACATAGAGATATCAAATTAAGCAGTAATAGTGTTTGTAGCAACAGTTAGCCCTGTTGTCTCTCAGGTCCAGGGATCCAGATTAAATTGTGATCTTGTCTGTATGGAGATTACAAGTTTTCCATGTGACTTTGCAATTTTTTGTGAGGTGCTCCAGTTTTCTACCACATCTCAAGATGTAGGTTGATTGACTGAGATAAATTATCTGATGATACAGTTATGCTGCAAAAGAATCAAAAGGGAATTGATGGAGAATGGGTAGCAAATGCTGTTAAATAAGGCGAAATAGGACTGATGGGATTGTTCTGCTGGGAGCCAACGTAGTCCCAATGGTCTCAATGAATCCCCATGGATTACAATAATTAAGTAAAGTATGATATACTTTGGTAATAGCATAAAGAGGGTCAAGCTTATCTTGTCAGTTTTCTTACAAAGTAAGTTGTTATTTCTTTCCGCAGTTCATCGGCAGGTTATTTGCAGCCTCCAGGAGCAGACCAGATACAGTTCCCTCGCCCATCTTCCCCATGTAGTTCTCAGTTACAAAGCCAGCAGTGTGCAGGTAAGCAGATGATTTTTGTTTCTCAGATTAAGCTGTTTTGTTAAATTAAATTTAATGAAATGAAAGACCTACTTAAATATCCATTTATATAGCTTTAGACAAACAGCATGGAAACAGGCTCTTTGGCCCACCAAGTCCACATTGGCCATTGATCATCTGCTCACATTAGTTCTATGCTATCCCATGTTTTCATCTACTCCCTACACACAATAGGGGCAATTTGCAGAGACCAATTAACCTACAAACCCACACATCTTTGTGATGAAGAAGGAAACTGGAGCACCCGGCGGTAACTCACACAGTCACAGGGAGAACATGCAACCCACACAGACAGCACAAGGTCAGATCGAACCCGGGTCTCTGCCACTGTGAGTCACCAGTTATGCCACTATGTCACCATTAAAGATAGTTCAAAGATGATTGACCATCGTGAAACCATATCTCCTGTTAAAATTGGCAATTGAAATTTTGCAACCTAAAAACATAGCATTGATGGACAAAATTGACCTTATTTACAAAATATTTCAGAGTTCGCTTCTGTACATCTTTAGTCAAGATTAAATGTTCTTTACTGCATATTAACTTATACCTGCTTGCCACTCACAAAAAGTGAAATTACAATCTCAGATTTTCAAGTGCAGGTACAAATTTACCAATTGAAATATAGCTTTCTTGCATGAAACTAAATATTTATCTGTGCATTTGTCCAATGTACTTAACTTCCTCTTCCTCCCTTCATAAAACACCATACTTGATGTTAACTCCTTCTTTGGAATTCTATTGGAAATCATTTGAGATGTGACGCAATTAGCAAGTAAAATGTTCTTTCACATAGGACTTCATTACAACCTTATCACTAGTACTGTTGGTACTAGCCTTTGCTTATATTCCCACTGCAGAAATTTTGCAAAATGAGGCCAAATACTCTTCAGTGGTCTGAATGCTTGAATAGATTGCTGCCGAATATAATTAATTTAGAATGAATATTTTAGGGTTTTTCTAGAAGTGTTGTCTTGCAGGTGTGTAATCTGTATCTGAAAGGAGTTGCAAGCAAAATTAGTTGCCTGCTGCTTATTCTGTTGTGTTAAATTGAGTTATTGAGTTGAATTATTATTGATGTCAGAAGGTAGATCTTCCAAGTTATTTGTATTTTCTGCCTCTTGTATAAACCTGCAAAATTATATTTTGTTAGAGATTGAGAATTTATAGTACAAAATGTATAGGTCAATCATGCACTATTTCAATTAGCTGAGCTTGTTGAACTTGTATTCATCTATTTCCCTTGCAGTTTCCATTTGAATTTCCGGCTGTAATCTTTGATCCTCAATATGTCTTCCTTCTGACATCTCTAGTTAATTTGGAAATACTAAGACACTTTTTATACATATATCAAAGCTAACCAAAAAAATATTGCTTATTTCATATGAAGAAATCTCTCGAAGATTTGACTTCGTTTTTCCAATGAACCCTTAAAAACATTTTTTAAATCATTTTTACTGATGGGATTAAACAATATTCAAAGATATGTCCAGTTTTACTAACATTGTATGTTTCAAGATTGTAAACCGAAACAAGAACTTAAAAAATGATCTTCATGTTCATGTTCTTACAAAATTCTTAAGGGGTTGGACAGGCTAGATGCAGGAAGATTGTTCCCAATGTTGGGGAAGTCCAGGACAAGGGGTCACAGCTTAAGGATAAGGGGGAAATCCTTTAAGACCGAGATGAGAAAAACATTTTTCACACAGAGAGTGGTGAATCTCTGGAACTCTCTGCCACAGAGGGTAATTGAGGCCAGTTTGTTGGCTATATTTAAGAGGGAGTTAGATGTGGCCCTTGTGGCTAAAGGGATCAGGGGGTATGGCGAGAAGGCAGGTACGGGATACTGAGTTGGATGATCAGTCATGAATGGCGATGCAGGCTCGAAGGGCCGAATGGCCTACTCCTGCACCTATTTTCTATGTATCTATGTGGCATACATTAAGTAATTGTTTATCAGGTCATAAACCAATAGTACAGATAGGGCCAGCGTTTGACAATTTTAATGTTGATTCCCAATTTTTAATTCACAGGGACTTCTGGCTTTTAATAACGTTAGTTTCAAAGGCAAAATAAATATTTAATCCTATCATACCTACCTGGTTGTTTCCTCCACTGTATTCCTGGATATATTTCAAAATTCCTCAAAGATTGCAGTCAATCTTCAAGCATTTATTAAATTGTTTGCTGGCTTTATTTATTTTAAATGGTTGATATTTTGGGAAGCATATTAGTTCTGTACTCTAGATTCTAAAGCATAACATCATTGGTTATGAGATCATCATGCATTTATGATGTTGCTTTAAAAGTTAATTGGAATTACATTGGAGATGGTGTCAAAGGCCGCCTTTGGGTATTATGTTGTAAATAACCAAAGTGTTTCTACAAATGAGCTGATGATTTTATTTTACATTCAGCTAACATGGTGTGTCTTTTGCGTGAGGAACACCTTTCATTGAAGAATCAATTAAGATTCTGTTTTAAGTTAGATTAGGTCGTTTTATTGAGTCAAAATATATTTATTCTGTGGATAGACACAAAAAGCTGCAGTAACTCGGCGGGACAGGCAGCATCTCTCGGGAGAAGGAATGGGTGACGTTTCGGGTCGAGACTTCTTCAGACTGGTTAGGGATAAGGGAAACGAGATATAGATGATGATGTAGAGAGATATAGACGATGATGTAGAGAAATAAAAAACATGCAACAAATGTAACGAAGATAAAGGAAACAGGGTATTGAAGTGGCTACCTGAAGTGAGAAATATCAATACACCACTGGGCTATAATCTGCCCCAGCGAAATATGAATTGCTGTTCCTCCAATTTGCATTTAGCCTCACTCTGACAATGGAGGACACCTAGGACAGAAAGGTTTGTTAGGGAATGGGAAGGAGAATTAAAGTGTCTAGCAACTGGGAGATCCGGTAGGTTCAGGCGGTCTGCGCAAAGGTGGTCAGCGAAATGATCGCCCAGTCTGCGTTTGGTCTTGCCGATGTATAAGAGTCCACATCTTGAACAATGGATACAGTGGATGAGGTTGGAGGAGGTGCGAGTGAACCTCTGCCTAACCTGAAAGGACTGTCAGCGTTACTGGACAGAGTCGAGGAAGGAGGTATAGCGACAGGTGTTGCATCTTTTACGGTTGCACCAGAAGGGATGAATTAACCAGGGAGTTGAGGAGGGAACGGTCTCTGCGGAAGGTGGAAAGGGATGGAGATGGGAACATGTGGCGAGTGGTGGGATCCCGTTGGAAGTGGTGGAAATTTCTAAGGATTGTGTGTTGTATGCACTGGCTGATGGGGTGGAAGGTAAGGACTCGGGGAACTGTCTCTGTTGCGACGAAGGGGGGGGGAGAGGAAGGGCGGAGCGGCGGTGTACCGAGGAGACACGAGTGTGAGCCTCATCTATGATGGGAGAGGGGAACCCTCATTCGTTAGGGAATGAGGACACCTCGGAAGTCCTGGTATGGAACACCTCATCTTGGAAGCAGATGCGGCATAGACAGAGGAATTGGAAGTAGGGGATAGTCTTTGCAGGAAGTAGGGTGGGAAGGAGTGTAGTTGAGATTGTTGTGGGAGTCATTGGATTTGTAATAGATATCAGTCGATATTCTATTTCTTGTGATGGAGACTGTGGGATCAAGAAAGGGGATGGAGGTGTCGGAGATGGTCCAAGTAAATTTGAATTGAATTGAATCCTTTATTTGTCATTCAGACCTTTCGGTCTGAACGAAATGTCGTTGCCTGCAGCCATGCATGTAATAATAAACAACACACAATAAACACAAATTAACATCCACCACAGTGAGTTCACCAAGCACCTCCTCATTGTGCAAAAGTCTTAGGGTTACTGTCTCTTCCCTCCTCTTCTCCCTCTGCGCTGAGGCGATACCCCACCGGGCGATGGTAAGTCAGTCCCGCGGTTCAAGCTACGCGGCCCGGGGGTGGTCGAAGCTGCCGCCCTCCAGTCCAGCGGATGCAGCTGCTGCCACGGGAGCTCCGGAAAACAGGCATCAACCTGTGACCCGCGAGCTCCCGACTATGTCATCCACTGGCCCGCGGCCGAGCCCCGGATTCAGGTCACTGCCGCCAGAACGCCGCCTCAGCCACCGGAGCACCGTCTCCGCCCCGCACCGGGCCGCACCCACGGGAGCGTCTCAGCCCCGCACTGGGCCGCCCCCACGGGAGCGTCTCAGCCCCGCACCGGGCCGCCCACACGGGAGCGCCTTCCAGCTGGGAGCCAGTCCGCCCTCACGGGAGTGTCTCACCGCGCGCCGTCCGCCCTCACCAGAGCGCCGAGTCGTGCCACTGCCTGAACGCCGCCGCAGCTCGGAGACGGCCAGCCTCGCGTTGGTAAGTCCTGGGTGGCTCAACCTCCGGAGCCTCGAGGTCGGTCGCATGTTGGAGGCCGCCAGCTCCGCCATTAGGCCTCAGCTCAGACGGGGGATACGACAAAAAAGTCGCATTCCCCCGAAGGGAGAGACATAAAGCCCTGTTTTAGTGAAGGATGGAAATTGGTGGTGAAGTTGATGAAGTCCAAGAGTTCTGCATGGGTGCAGGAGGTAGCACCGATGCAGTCATCAATGTAACGGAGATAGAGTTTTGGGACAGGGCCAGTGTACGCCTAGAACAGGGATTGTTCAACGTACCCTACAAAGGGGCAGGCATAGCTGGGGCCCATGCGGGTGCCCATAGCTACGCCTTGGATTCTGTTGCAGACTGCAATCTTTCCAAGAGGGAGAGGCATTAAAACTGTTCTGTACTCACAAACCATCTTGTTTTGTTATTTTGGGTGCCTGTAATAAGACCCTTGTCCTCAAAGGCTCACCAGTAACACAATGATTTTAGTTAGTCAAGGGCTCAAGGGAATTATTTATATTCTGCATGAGCTTGTAGCTGCTGAGCTTATCTTGTGTTCACTACCTCCAGGACATTATGGAAAACAAACTTTCTTTCTGTTCAGTGAGCCATTCCCTTGAAGCCATGTAATCCCGAATGTTCAAGTGCAAAGAGTGCACACATCGATGAAATAAATACTTCTCTTGACTCCTCTCATTTCTTATGTTTATCATATCAGTGACTCCTGAACTTTAAAATTTATTGTTTTGATTTTGATGTTAGCAGTTTCCTCCGTGGATATTGCACATTCCTTTGATCATCAACCTTTCTTGAAAAGACCCTACTTTCATTCTTCACAAATTGATGAGCAGAAAAATATATAGCATAGAAACCATTGATGCTAACATTTATGCTCTACTTTATCCTTTTCTCAGCTTTCTTCAAATAAATGTATCGGTATAAATCATCTTCCCCCTCTCATGTGCACCTCATTTAGTGTCAGTCATAGAAACATAGAAAATAGGTGCAGGAGTAGACCTGAGGCTAAAATGAGCACATTTCACACATTTTAGCCTCACTTCACTGGTTGCCTATTCAGTTTAGGATCCATTTTTAAATTATTTTATTTGCTTTTAAATCCCTAAATGGTCTTGCCCGGCCCTACCTATCTGAGCTTCTACATCCTTATACACCCGCTCGCTCTCTCAGGTCATATAATCAGCTGCTCCTGAGTGGGCCTAAAACTAAGCGGAAGCTCAGAGGGGACCGTGCCCTTGCTGTGTCGGCACCCAAATTATGGAACGATCTGCCTCTCCACATTAAACAGGCCTCTTCTCTGTCTGTTTTTAAATCACTTCTAAAAACCCATTTCTTCTCCATGGCCTTTGATACACAGTAAGATGTCGACTTTATTTACTTGATTTAATTTCTTTTTTGATTGCTTTATTGCGTGGTTATTATTTTTACTCATGTTTTATGTCTTTTAATTTATTGTTGGATTTCATATGTAATTTTTGTGCTTTATGTGAGCTGTTATGTTATGTTCTGTTATGTTGTCTGTTTATGATGTCTTGTTTATTCTTCTGTACAGCACTTTGGTAAACCTTGGTTGTCTTAAAGTCCTTAACAAATGAAGTTGGATTGGATTGGATTGGATTGAGGCCCTTCGAGCCTGCACCGCCATTCAATATGATCATGGCTGGTCATCCAACTCAGTATCCTGTACCTGCCTTCTCCCCATACCCCCTGATCCCTTTAGCCACAAGGGCCACATCTAACCCTCTTAAATATAGCCAATGAACTGTGGCCTCAACTTCCTTCTGTGGCAGAGAATTCCACAGATTCACCACTCTCTGTGCAAAAAAAATGATTTTCTCATCTCGGTCCGAAAAGACTTCCCTCTTATCCTTAAACTGTGACCCCTTGTTCTGGACTTCCCCAACATCGGGAATAATCTTCCTGCATCTAGCCTGTCCAACCCCTTAAGAATTTTGTAAGTTTCTATAAAATCCCCCCTCAATCTTCTAAATTCTAGTGAGTACAAGCCGAGCCTATCCAGTCTTTCTTCATATCAAAGTCCTGCCATCCCAGGAATCAGTCTGGTAAACCTTCTCTGTACTCCCAGGACTCTCGCTTAACTTTTTTTCCCTGTTGCCAGCCAGGCAACCTCGACAGCTTTTTAGGTTGCCAAATGACAGTTTAGGTGGTCATTTAAGATGGCTTGCATGACACGTGCGATAATGTGCTCGGACGAAGTGCGTAGTCACCAGTCGGAATTATGGTCAATGAAACATTCACATATTATTTCTGCTTCAAATAAAGTCACAAACTAAACATATTCACCAATCAAGACATGATATATACCACAATGACATGCAGCAAAATTACAATACAGTATCTCATCTCTTTTTACACGTTGCAATGAATGCAATTTCTATTATTTATTTCCACTTCCAAACAAACATATGGTTATTTAGCATATGATCAACCTCGGTGAGACCAAGCGCAGGCTTGGCGATCGCTTCGCACAACACCTCCACTCAGTTCCCAATAACCAACCTGATCTCCAGGTGGCTCAGCACTTCAACTCCCCCTCCCATTCCGAATCCGACCTTTCTGTCCTGGGCTCCTCGATGGCCAGAGTGAGGCCCACCGCAAATTGGAGGAACAGCACCTCATATTTTGCTTGGGTAGTTACACCCCAGCGGTATGAACATTGGCTTCTCCAATATCAGGTAGTCCTTGCTTTCTCCCTCCTTCCCCTCCCATACCCAGCTCTCCCACAGCCTACTGTCTCCGCCTCTTCCTTTCTTTTTCCCGCCCCCCACCCCTCCCGACATCAGTCTGAAGTAGGGTCTGCCCGAAACGTCGCCTATTTCCTTCGCTCCATAGATGGTGCCTCACCTGCTGAGTTTCTCCAGCATTTTTGTTTACCCATTTTTGTGGGACGACAGATGGCACAATGGGCTAAGTGTTCGGCTGGCGACCGGAAGGTAGCCGGTTTGAATCCCGCTTGGAGTGCATACTGTCGTTGTGTCCTTGGGGCAAGACACTTCACCCACCTTTGCCTCTGTGTAAATGTAATGTAATTATGTGAAGCACTTTGGGGTCAATGCAAGTTGACTAAAAATGTGCTATATAAATAAGATTATTATTATTATTATTATTATTATTATTATTACCCATTCACACAAGTTATGTTATCCCACTTTCCTCACCCACCCTAGGGGCAATTTTTTTTTTTTTTAATTTATATTAGAAGTACAGTAAATTACAATAATACACATCACGTATACCTTATTACATTTTGTTGTACCACTTCGTTTTTCGCGCTTTAAAAAAGGTAGAAATAAAAGAAGTAAGGAAAGTGAGCAAGAATCGTGAAGGTGCAGGAAAGTGTTGGGAGAAGAAAGCCCCTTGGGGAAGAAATTAGAGAAGGAAGTAAAGAAAGGAAATAAGACCCTAGAAAGAAAAGAAAAAAAAGGAAAAACAATCGCTCTATTGTAACACAAAACTCCGCAAAAAAGGATATACCAACCGTGTTTTTTTTTAATTTATTTTATACCCCCCGTTACCAGATCCTGGTACCATTTATATTTTAAATTACTATTGCACCTTATGCTTGTAATAGTTCCGTAAATGCAGACCACGTCTTTTGGAAGTGGTCTGCTTTGCCTGCTAGGAGGAGTCTCATCTCTTCCAAGTGTAGTGTTTCGAACATGTTTGAAATCCACATTTTTATTGTTGGTATTGGAGCATTTTTCCAAAATTTGAGTATAAGCTTTTTTCCCATTATTAGCCCGTAATTAAGTAAGTTCTTTTGAAACACATTTAATTTGGGGTTACCTTCCGATATTCCAAAAATGATCCATTCTGCTTTTGGTACAAGTTTTATTTTAAATAATTTTGTGAAGATTTCAAATATTTAGTTCCAGAATTTTTGTATACAGAAAACAAAAGAGTGCGCTATGTTAGCTTCTTGTGACTGTCATTTATCACAAATGGGTGAGACATTGGGAAAAAATGTATTTATTTTAGTTTTTGAATAATATAGTCTATGTAATGTTTTATATTGAATTAGAGTATGTCGTACGTTGATCAAGCATTTATGCACATATAGTAAATGTTTATCCCAGCTCTCTTTTGAAATTTTTATAGCTAGTTCTTGTTCCCAGTCTCTTCTAATACCATCGGTTGTAGGTATTTCTATATTTAAAATAATGTTGTATAAGTATGATATTAGATTTGCCGATTCAGCCTTTGCCTTCATGGCTTCATCCAATAAGTCTGGGGGCATGTTATGATAGTCTTTTGTGTATTTTTTCAGATAGTCACGGATTTGAAGAAATTTAAAATATTGATTATTTTTCAAATTATATTTCAGTTGTAATTGTTGATATGATAATAATTTTCCTAATTCATACGTCTCCGAGCATTTTGATTCCCACTCTTTCCCATTGTGTAAATGATTTATCTATAATCGAGGGTTTAAACGACGGGTTATTGACTATTGGCATTAAAAGAGATAGATTTCTTAATTTTAGATTCTGTTATATTTGTTTCCAAGTTCTAATTGTGCTATGTATCATTGGATTTTTATTATAATTTTTGTTATTCAGATTCATTGATGAGAGGAGAGTCGCTCCTGTATTACACGGAGAGCAGTCCTCTCTCTCCATTACAATCCAGTCCACCTGCTGGGCAGAGATGTCCAGCAGGTGAATCATATTTTTAATATTTGCTGCCCAATTATAGTACATAAAGTTAGGGAGCGCTAGACCACCCATCTCTTTTGGTTTACTAAGGTGTGCTCTTTGTATTCTGTGGGATTTGTAATCCCATATAAAATTTGTAATGTCTGAGTCTAGTTTTTTGAAAAACCTTTTTGGAAGATATATTGGAATTGATTGAAATAAATATAGGATTTGTGGTAAAAAAGATCATTTTTATAGCATTTATTCGACCTATTAAAGACATCGGGAGCGTTTTCCAGAATTTGATTAGATTATTTAGTTTCTTAAGGGGCTATAATTGGCATTAAACATAGCGTGATCATTTCTAGTGATTTCAATTCCTAAATATTTAAATTTTTCTGTGGCTATTTTAAAGGGGAATTTCAAGAGATGTGTTGAATCTTTCGGTTTTATCGACATCATTTCACTTTTGTTCCAGTTTATTCTGTATCCTGAGAAAGATCCAAAGTCCTCAATTAGATTTAATATGTTTGGTATACTGATTTGGGGTTTTGTGATATACAGTAATATATCGTCTGCGTATAAGGATATTTTGTTATTTGAATATTTTGTATTATAACCGTAAATATCCAGGTATGTTCTAATTTTTTTCAGCTAAAGGTTCAATTACCAGAGCGAATAACAGCAGTGATAATGAACATCCTTGTCTATTGCCCCTTGTTAATTGGAATTTCATAGATAGTATATTATTAGTTAATATTCTAGCCGTGGGTTTGTTATATAATAATTTTATCCATGCGATGAAGTTCTCTTCCATTTTGAAATTTTTGCAATAGTTTAATCATATAATCGCATTCTACTTGATCAAACGCTTTTTCTGCGTCCAATGAAATGATAGATAACTCTTGTTCTTGAGGTTTGTGAGAGTGCATTATGTTAAACAGACGTCTCAGGTTATTAAATGAATGTCTCTTAGGTATAAATTCCGTTTGATCCTCATTTATTAATTTGCTAACATATTGACTTAGTCTTCTAGCTAGTGTTTTCGCTAATATTTTTTTGATCCGTATTCAACAAAGCAATAGCTCTATGTGAGCCTGGTTCTTCTATATCTTTATCTTTTTTAAGTATTAATGTGATTGTTGATTCTGCTAGTGTTTCAGGTAAGATTTGTTCTTTAAAAGCGTATGTATACATTTTCTGTAGACGTGGTGTAACTATGTCGTAAAAACATTTATAAAATTCATTACTGAATCCGTCTGGTCCTGGTGTTTTTCCATTCTTAAGTGTTTTTTTTGTGTCTATTTCCTTAGATGTAATTTGTGCTCCCAGTTCCTCTTGTTCCTTCAATTCTAGTTTTGGAAGGTTACAATTGTCCAAAAATTCTGAAACTTTATTATTGTCTAATAGCGTTTTCAATGTATATAAATTCTTGTAAAATTGAGCAAATCTTTTATTGATATCATTAGGTAGTGTTAATAATTCCCCTCTATCGGATTTAATCTTTAAAATTGCATGATCTTTTTCCCGTTTTTTCAGTTGGCGTGCAAAACGTTTATGGGGTTTATCCCCAAATTCGAAATGTTCTTGTTTTGTAATTTGGAATAATCTTATAATCTTCTCTGATAATAATTTATTTAGCTTAAATTTCAGTATTAAAATGTTATTATGTTTATCCATAGTTGGGTCTTTAGCATTATCTATATCTAGTTGTTTGATTTGTTCTTCTAATTGTCTTTGTTCATTCTTATTCTTTTTGTTTTGAAAAGCTTGATACGAGATAATGACTCCTCTAATAAATGCTTTGAAGGATTCCCATAATAAAGTGGGCGATATATCTGGTGTATCGTTTGTCTCAAAAAATAGGTCCATCTGTTTCTTTAGATATATACTCCCTTGTGGGTCTTTCAGAATTTGCGAGTTAAACCTCCAGAACGATTTGTTCGTAGACATTCCTTCTAGTTTAAAAACAAAAGTTAGCGGGGAGTGATCTGAAATCGTATTGGTGTGATATTTAGGGTTCATAGTATAAGGGATTAGTTTTGTATCCACTAGGAAGTAGTCTATATGTGAGTATGTTTTATGTACCATTGAATAAAACGAGTATTCCCTTCCAGTCGGATTCGCGATCCTCCAGACGTCTGCTATATTTGTATTTTTTTTATATATGTATTTAAGTTCACTAGTTTTAGATTTCATATTACCTCTTTGTTTTTGCATCGATTTATCTAAGTACGGATCTAAAACACAGTTGAAGTCTCCTCCAATTATAACATTTTGGTAGTTAAATTCTGCGATTGTATTCAGGATTTTATTAAAAAATTGAGGATTATCAAAATTGGGCGCATATATGTTTACCAAAGTGATTGGCGTAGTATGGATCTCTCCTGTAACTATAAGATATCTCCCTTCCTTATCTGATATAATGTTCTTTGATTTGAATGGTATTCCTTTGCGAATAATAATTGCGGTGCCTCTGGATTTCGAAGTATATGAGGAGTGAAATGTTTGGCCTATCCAATTTGCCCTCAATCTGATCTGATCTTGATGTTTAAGGTGCGTTTCTTGTAGAAAAGTGATGTCCGTGTTATATGATTTCAACTGAGCTAGTATTTTGCCCCTTTTAATTGGTTCATTAATACCCCTTATATTCCAGCTACACAGTGTGATTCCTCCCATTTTCTTTTGTTTATCATCTTGCATTTTCTCTGATTTTAATACCCTTATTTATTACGGTGCATCCATACCTCAGGACTCTGGATATTTGGGAGGCGTTTATATTATTAACTTCCTTGGTAGATCCCTTTTGCGATTTTCCTTGAAAAAAAGCACATAGTAGTGACATATTGTGATTTAAAAAAAAAAATGGAACAAGTAAAATTACAGTGTCTGAAGTATTCGACACTGTAGTGCGTGTCCCATGCGTCTGTGGGATTTGACATCTATTCGACTTCCGAAGTTGATGTTGTACAACTAGCTCCGCTCCTTTTATTACTCTAAACCTAAGAAGGCGGTGCCATTTCAAAATCAATTATATTTCACCCAATTACACTATACATATATATATATATATATATATATATATATGAAATATATATATATATATATATATTTCATTCAGACTTATCAGATTTGTGTTCAGCTACTGTGAAATTTATTTATCTAACACTTTCATCTACTAATTATTTATAATTAGTTATACCTTTAATAATAGTAAGCTGTTAGCTGTAAGAGTTAACCAGAAACAGGCTCCTGGAATTATGCCAGGTGCCTGAGTCTCCTCCCTTCTCAACACGAACTACATAACACTTAACCTTTCAGTATTATCTACTTTAATTCTAAAATTTGTTATCTCTATATACGAGCTAGTCAGTCTTATTAGCAGATTATTACATTTTGCCCATTATATAGTTCAGGTTAGTTTCCATTTATATTTCTATATTAGTATTGTTAATTATTATTAATTCTCTATATTTTGTAAAGCTGTTTTAAGATCTTAAACCGCCATTTGTCCTTGTGATGTTTTCCACATTCGGCTCTGCTGTTCATCTCTGCGTTGCTTATCAGTCTTTCCTTCATTTTGAACAAAGAATGTCCTTGAGTTGAATTCCAAAGCGTCCAAAGGAGATAAGGTGTCTAGACCAGCGCACGTGGAAATGCTCTTCCATTTTAAACTTTTAGAGAATGGTGTTTCTTCCCTTATCTTCAGGTGTTCTCTGTGAAGTAATAAAAGGAAATAAATTGTCCATATCGTCCTGCTGCCTTGATTAATCTTCTGTTTCTGCCACTATCTCTTGGGCATATTTATAAGATGCGTCCGAATTAGTGAAAGTTTTCTCTTTTCCCTTGAAAGTAATGCGCATCCTGGCTGGATAAAAAACGCCACATCTGACATCTTTAACTCCATGGAGAATCTGTCTTGTCTGTGCGAACTTTCTTCTCTTTTGCACAATCTCATAGGGATAATCCCGGAGGAGTTTGATAGTGTAGTTTCCAAAGGTCATCTTCACTCCATATTTGATTTTTTTCATCAGTTCTTCAAGTGCTGAAATGTCCCGAAGTTTGTCGTGGGTGGGCTGGATCTGCTTGTGATCTTGGCTTAAATCTAGGTATTCGATGTGCCACTTCAATTTCCAGTTCCACAGGTAAATTGAGTACATGTTTGATTAAGTTGGCAGTGAACTCACGGGTGTTGTTCCCCTCTGCCCCTTCTGTTACTCCCAGTATTCGTAAATTTTGGCGTCGTGAGCAAGCTTCGAGATCAAGACATTTATCTGAGGCTTTCGCCAGTTGACTCTTGAGGCTGTCTAGTTCTAGCTTCATTCCCTGCATATCTTCAGCCATTTGATCAACAATTGTTTCCATGTCTTTTATTTCAGTTACATGTGAAGAAACAATTACATGCACAGCCTCAAACTTCTTAGATTCTTCATCCCCTTTATTAATTCTCCCCATTAGCTCTGCATGCACATCCTCAATTCATTTTTGTATAATGCCAATGCAGTCAATAACTTTTTGATTACCAGCATTGATGTTCGACATATTTTCCATCAATTTAACATTAATATTTTCCATCATTTTTGAGTTTCCAGCCTCAATATCCTTTCTCAGTTCTCTTACCGAGTTCTTTATCTCCTCCATTTCATTTTTCTCCTTAGTAGCCATCTCAGTCTTGGATCTTGTAGCCATTCCAGAATCCACTTCAGAGGTCTGTTCTTCAGTTTTCTGTGTTTTCAGCAGTTTTGAGATTGTTCTCTGAGGGCTCTGAGCTGAAGACGGTTTTTTCATTTAAAATCCTTTATCCTCCGTTTTAAATCACAGCGCTTACTGATGACGTCATCAGTGCGACGTCCCGGGGCTCCGGTGAGTTTTTGAATTGGTCCCGACCTCCAGACCCGATTTTAACGCGAAAAATCGCGATTTTACAGCAGCGGAGCTAAAAGTTGCGACTGCTAGTCCAGCATAGCGCCACCGGAAGTCCACATTAGGGGCAATTTTACAGAGACAAGTTAACCTACAAAGCCATTGCGTCTTTGGGATCTGGGAGTTGAGAAGTTTGGGTGACGTTTCGTGTCAAGACCCTTCTTTTCAGACTGAAGAAGAGTCTCGACACAAAACATCACCCATTGCTTCTCTCCAGAGATGCTGCCGGTCCCGCTGAGTTACTCCAGCATTGTGTCCATCTTCAAATGATGTCACGCGCTTCAGGCGGCTGTGCGTATGCATGTAATCGCGCCCAACCTTTGCGGGACCGTCGTGGCTCAACGCGACCACGAGGACGCGTAATTTGCGTGCCAAGGACACGTGTAGGACAGGCCCTTAAATCATTCGAATAATAAAAACTTGGATGGTAGCATGTTAAGAAAAATCGTATGAATGAATGAATGAATGCTTTGTGAAAGTTTTTTTCGATATATTCTTAAATTGTTTCAGTCCTTTTAAAATAAAAAAGTACTTTTCCAAGTGAATTGATGAAATTCTGTATTGACAGCACTCGTCAGTTTGGAAACTTCTATCCAAAGTACCAGATTGAAATTTAACAGTATCATATATGGAAAATAATTTGCCCTTTATACATTGATATTTTTTTGATATTCTTCTTTCACTAATTGATTAGCATTTCTTCTCAGTTTCCTGCAAGGTTTAATTAATGCCGAAATCTTATCGAATCAAAGGACAAAGAACATTTATTATCACATACACCAATTGATGTAGTGAAATTTGACTTGCCATTGCAGCACACAAATAAAGATAAGACACAACATCAAAGAATTTAACATTAAACATAAAACCATCCCCCCACAATGGTTCCCACTGTGCAACATATTTCCAAATACAATTACCATTGACCTGAATTATTTAATATCAACAGAATTGAACTATTTTTACTGTTATGTGCAATTACATATAAAACAAGGCAATTACTGCAGTTGTGTCAGAAGGAATGCAGATGCTGGTTTAAACTGGAGATAGATGTAAAAAGCTGGAGCAAATTCAGCAGGTCAGGCAGCATCTGTGGAGAAAAGGAATAGGTGACGTTTTGGATCGAGGCTCTTCTTCAGAGTCAGGGGAAAGGGAAACTAGAGATATCGATGGTGATCCAGAGAGATATAGAACAATTTGAATAAAAGATATGCAAAAAGTAATGATGATCAAGGATAGGTGGAGTTGTCTTGGTATGGATGGTACTAGCAATATCCTGGTACCATCCATCTCCCTCACAGCAGAGGATTAATGGTCATCTTATCACCAGCATACTATTGTCATCTACACACAAGCAATATCTTCCAAGATTCTTGCTTCAGAATTTCAAATTGAATATCTCCAAGTCTTTAATGAAAGTTGCAAGATCAGATTTGATCCTGAACACAGATCTTTTTCTCGTTATCGTTTACAATCTTGGAACTAATATGTGCTCAGAGATTACGCACTTAATTTTAGGCCAGAGAACTTCTACTCCTTTTATAGAATACATTATAAACTCTGCAGTAGATCCACCGTATCCTAGAATGCTCGTGACAAAGTTAAACTATTTTCTAATTTTGTGTCAGTTGTTTCAGATTTGTCATAGAGATATACTACTCCAGGTTAAAACTAAATTAAGTCTTTCAAATACTTAAACTGTCCATTGAAGATACTGTACATCTTTTGATTTGACCATGAACACATTTGCATTAAAATATAAATTGAATGTCTGGTTGAGCTTCTGGATTGTATTTAACTATTTATTTCATAAAGTATTTGAATTGGATATTTGTTAAAGTAATCATAAAATGGAACAAACATTCTAAAGAGATCGCAAATGATGGCAGATCCAAAACATTGACTGTTTCACTTTCCATAGAGGCTGCCTAACTTCCTGAGTTATTCCAGTATTTTGGTTTCTACCTCAGATTTCTTGCAACCACATTTTTTTGTTGTTGTTATTTTCATTCTCAAGAGAATGCTTCTGGTCATGTTAATCTTATAACATTATAGATTAGTTAATTAACTAATTCTAATCTATAATTTGATTAAAATTATAGATTAACTAGACTAAGTGGGACCCGTTGGGTCCTAGTCACACAGGACACCTGGTCCCCCAACGCAACCTGTTGGTGGCGAAACCCAACCCAACGCAACGCAACCCAAGGTGGCGAAAAATCGTAGCGCTATTGTGTACCGATTTTGCAGAAATGTAAAAACAATGCAAACCGGAAGATAACAAGGTCAGCATTTTAGTTATGGGTGGAGGGAGGGAGAGAATGAGAATATGCCATTGAGAACATCAATCTGCAACTGCTGTATGTAGGACCAGTCCAGGCAATCTCATTCCATTTTCACTTTTTTTAATCTCTCCTTCAGGCATCATCCATTTCTCCTTTGAAAGCCACGATCAGATCTATTACTACCAGCAGTGAATTTCAGATCATGAATATTTCGCTGGAATTGGACCTTCAGTTGCAGCTGAACCTGTATTTGATAGATTCAGTGCAACTTCCTAGCTTTTGAACTTTTTGTTTTAATTTAGAGACCTCAGAATTCCTTATTTTTAAATCCCTCAGTTATACAAAATATGTGTGCACATATACATCCAAAGCTTAGACTTTGCACCCACTTTTTTTTCATAGGAAACACCACTACTTGGCTGAATTAAATTCAACATGTTGAAATTATCCATGAGTGCTCGGATCCAAAAACCAGGCCACGTTTGTGGAGGCAAATTTGAGTTCTAACATTTTGTTGCAGTTTTGCAATTGAACCTCAATTGTAAAGTTAGTTGCGCAGTGTGCAAATTCAATAATGACTATTGTTAAACTTGTTTATTCTGAAAAGGTTTTATCATATTTAATGATGTCCCAACATTTTGTTTATGATTGGACTTTGTTAATTGAAATGAACGAAAAGTGTAGAAAACTGATTAAAAGAAAGTGCATTGACAGCTCATCTCCAATGTGCAGACATGTTCAGTTGAATTATCCCAAACTATTAAGCGAGTTCGGTATTCCGACTGCGCATGCCCAGGTCATAGGTCACTCTCTATAAACATTCTCTGCAGCTGTGGTGCTGCGTTGTGTGCAGGTTGGCGTTTCGTCCGTGGTCGGGGTTCGGCCTGGGACTCCGGCGCTGCAGGTGCTGTTGATTTGCAGCTGGGCCGTCCCCATCCCCTCCTGGGTGTCCCGTCCCTGTCTGGGGTGGTCCTGGGCTGGCGGGGCAGTGACGGCCCCGGACTTGCAGCCAGTGGGGGGGGGGGGGGGGGGGGGGGAGGCGCTAGCTCCTGCTCGGCTCTGCCTGTCCAGCCGGGTTGGCCTGGAGCTGTGGCTGTCCCAGACTTGCAGCCGGCGCTGGCTCAGGCTTGGCTCTGCCTGTCCAGCCGGGTTGGCCGGGTTGGCTGGCAGCCGGGGCACAGGCCTAGAGCCGGTGGCGGCCCCGAACTTGCACCCGGTGCGGGGGGGGGGGGGGGGGGGGGGGAGGCGCTAGCTCCTGCTCGGCTCTGCCTGTCCAGCCGGGTTAGCCTGGAGCAGTGGCTGTCCCAGACTTGCAGCCGGCGCTGGCTCAGGCTTGGCTCTGCCTGTCCAGCCGGGTTGGCCGGGTTGGCTGGCAGCCGGGGCACAGGCCTAGAGCGGTGGCGGCCCCGCACTTGCACCCGGTGCGGGGGGGGGGGGGGGGGGGGGGGGGGGGGAGGCGCTAGCTCCTGCTCGGCTCTGCCTGTCCAGCCGGGTTAGCCTGGAGCAGTGGCTGTCCCAGACTTGCAGCCGGCGCTGGCTCAGGCTTGGCTCTGCCTGTCCAGCCGGGTTGGCCGGCAGCTGGGCTGCTGGCCTGGAGTGGTGGCGGCCTCGGACTTGCAGCCGGCACGGGGGGGAGGCGGAGTTGAGCTGGGATCGGCGCTTCTCCACACTGCTGTGGGTCTGGGGGCCGCTGCTCCGAGCCAGTGTCCCGTCGGCTCAATGGCAGTTCGGCAGCGCTTGCGGCGCCGGGGACGTAGGTTCGATCCTGGCTGCAGATGAGGCATGGGTCTGTGCGCGTGCAGCTGCCAAGAATGTCTCTCCGCCGGTCCAGTCCCCCCCCCCCCCCCCCCCCCCTCCCACGTTTCCCACTCGCATTTGTACCTCTATCTCGCTGCTCTCCCGCTACCAGGCAGCCCTGTTCCTCAGATTAAACATATTTTTACACATAAATCATGAATAAAGATAAGATTTTATACAAAGTGTATTCAGTCAGCGCTTTGATCGCTTTTTCTGTATAGCGAGTGACCTTTGACAAACCCCATGATTCCTTGTGTTTTTCGGAATACCGAACTCGCTTATTAAAGTTACAAAATGGGATTCATCTTTTTAAACTGCACTGCAGTTTCCTGTTATAATGTTTTACGAATTAGGATGCCTGGTGGTATGAACCTTGAATGTGACAAATCCCTATTATGACAACATGGTATCAAATTCAGCATAACTACATTACTTTCATGAACAGTATCTATTCTTTGTATTCCAAAGTGCCAACCAAATAGATTTTATTTTAGGATCTAGATTCATGGAATAATCATTGTACTCTTAAAATAAAATATGCAGTAACTTTGTTTTCTTAGTTTCCTTTTTTAAGTGAACTAATTTGGATGAGGATGAATGACCTCGGCAGCTGCTCTAGTGAACTTGTACTTACACGGGAATTGTTTAGTAATGATTTCACTGCTCTCTCATCTGATACGCTCCCCTATCTTTCCCTGGAATGTGAGTGGTTTGCTTGAGGCCACGATTCCTGTAACAGATAATGAAAACTCAATCTGTCCGGAGCGCACGTCTTCATAGTTGCACTTTGATGAAATCCATTGTTTTGCCTTGACTACCTCCATATAATGCTTAATGAATCTGAGTAGTAATTTCACCTTTATGCTACATTAGGTAACTTGAGGTATCTTTTTTTAGAAAATGGGTATCTTTTGATTCATGTGTTATTAGTGTGTTGATTAACATGTGCATTTACTGAATTATTACAACCATTTTGAAACCAAATAATATATTGGCTTTTAATTTTAAAGGATTTAAATACAAGAGTAAATATGTCTTGTTACAATTAGCAATGCCTTGAGACCACATCAAGTGGATTGTGTATAATTTTGGTCTGTGTACCGAAGGTAAGATATAGTTGTTTTAGATGGAGGGTGGCAAAGATTCGCCAGACATATTCCTACGTCATCGATTTGAAACATTTAAAACATTTGAGAGGGTTGAACACTGAAGGAGTGGTTCCCTTGACAAAGGAGTCTAGAATTTGGTGTCATAATCTCACAATAAGGGTTAGGTCATTTAGGATTGAAATAAGACAAAACTTCTGTGTTCAATGATAGGTGTAAGAATTTCTAGAGAATCAAGGCTTACTAATTGATTGCATTCAAAACATTTAAAAACATTTTGTTTAGAAGAAATATGGGAATAGGAGCATGATGCAAAGTTCAATATTTCATGATCCTGTTGAATGGTTGCGCTTGAGGGGCTGATTGGCCTACTCCAGCTATTACTTGTACCGCTATTACTTTTGACACTTAAGCGTGGCTTGTTTCCAAAATGGTTTCCTATAAAGATGAATGTCACAAGATCAGCATCTTGAACCTTTTTCATTTCCTTCTTTGCCCAGTGCCTGTAGAGAACTGAAGTATAACTCTTTATCCCACCCTTTGTGGCATCTGTAATTGGCAGGGGCGAGATGATGCTGCTGGGCAAAAATTGCAAGAGCTGCAACAAGGGAGACTGGGAGATCAGGAATATGTCCTTAGCATATAGGAGGCCCGTACAAGACTTATAACAGCAAGGAAGACGCTGTTTTTGAATGTGCTTATATGTGCTTTTAGGCTTCTGCACAATTGGAGAGGGGAGAAGCAAGAATGGTGTGAGTGGTCATTATATCCTTTGATTGCTTTCCCAAAGCAGCGTGATGTGTAGATGCTGTCGGAGGGGGAAACTGGATGGACTGGGCTACTTTCATAACTCTTTGCAATTTCTTGCTGCCTTGGGCCGAGTGCCTATCCTATCAAACATAGAAACTGAGACAAATAGGTGCATGAGTAGGCCATTCGGCCTTTCGAGCCAGCGCCGCCTTTCAAATTCATGGCTGATCATCTAAAATCAGTACCCTGTTCCTGCTGTGATGCTTCTGGATTGGATGATTTCTGTTGTGTTTCTGTAGAAATTGATGACTCATTAGAGACATGTCTCATGAAGAAGTAGATAAGTCGGTGTGCTTTCTTGGCCGTAATGTCAATGTAGCTGAACCAGGATAAATTGCTGGTTAGTACATGTACTGACTAATATGAAGCTTTCAACCATCTTAAGTTCAGCACAATTGACAAAGATTGGCTTGTGTACTCCACCCTGCTTCTAGAAGTCGATGGCCAGCTCCTTTGTTTTGCTGTTTTAGAGAGAGATTGGTGTGATTGACACCATGCTACTAAACTCTCTACCTTCTTCCTGTACTCCGTCTTGTTATTGTTCAACATCTAGCCGACAATGTTGTCGTCATCTGCTCTAAATGGAGTTAAAACAGAACTTGACTTTGCTGTCAAGAACGTATAGGGTCTAGTGAGGAGCTGAGAAGGCAGTCTTGTGGTGCACTGGTGTATGGAAATTATCATGGGGCGTGTTTTGTCACCTATTTTTACTGATTGTAGTCTACGGGTCTAGTACAGGAACTATTTGCAGAGGTTGGCCCTTGGTCCAGGGATTTAGAGGCGAGCTTGGTTAGGATTATGGTGCTGAAGACTGAGTAATAGTCAATATATAGGAGTCTGATATAGGTTTGAATTGAATTGAATACATTTTATCAGCCAAGTACCGTGTTTCCTGGCAATGAAAATGTTCCCCCATTTTCAGTTGTTAAATTTTGGAAAAAGGCTGGCGGGACACGATCAAGGGTTTGATTTAGTCCAGGGGTCGGCAACCTTTTTTGCATGTTTGTGAGCGGATGGAGATCTGCAGTTTCCAGATCGCCTGCGTGCCCCGGGACTGGCTGCAGTTCCCAGATCCCTTGCGTCCCCAGGACTAGCTGTAGTTCCCAGGTCGCCTGTGAGCCCCAGGACTGGCTATAGCGCCTATGTCGCCTGCGAGCCCCAAGACTAGCTGCAGTTCCCAAGTCGTTGCGAGCCCCGGGACTTCCATAGAGCGTCTTCACCCCCGTCTAAAAGTCGACTGACTGCCTACCGGAGAGAACAATCTGCATGCGCGTTTTTTAAAAGATTTTTTAAAAGCCTACTGACTGCTTACGGAGAGGAGAACAATTTGCGCATACACGGTTTTCACACACTAATAGTGCAATAATAATAGTCTATTGTAGTTCAGAGCTTATATGAGGTTGTCACGTTTAGTAGCCTGATGGCTGTAGGAAAGTAGCTATTCCTGAACCTGGATGTTACAGTTTTCAGGCTCCTGTACCTTCTTCCCGATGGCAGTGGTGAGATGAGTGTGTGGCCAGGATGGTGTGAGCCTCTGATGATGTCAGCTGCCTTTTTGAGGCAGCGACTCCGATAAATCCCTTCAATGGTGTTGGACTGGGCAGTGTTCACAACTTTTTGCAGTCTTTTCCGCTCCTGGACGTTCAAGTTGCCGAACCAGGCCATGATGCAACCAGTCAATATGCTCTCTACTGTGCACCTGTAGAAGTTCAAAAGAATCATCTTTGACATATCGAATCTCCGTAATCTTCTCTGGATGTAGAGGCGCTGATGTGCTTTCTTTATAATTGCATCAGTGTGCTGGGTCCAGGAAAGATCGTCGGAAATATGCATGGTGCGTCTTCATTGCCGGGAAATACGGTACTTTATTAAGAGATATGGATTTTGAAGACTTTATAAAAGTCGACTGACAGCTTACACAGAGGAGAACAATCTACGCATGTGTGGTTTAAGATTTTTTAAAAGCCTACTGACTGCCTACCCTGAGTAATTACTCATGGCACATGCCTGGTATATAGTGAGTAGAGCAGGGGGCTGAGCACGCAGCCTTGAGGTGCTCCTGTACTGATTGTTACTGAGGATGAAGTATTTCTGCCAATTCGAACAGACTGTGGTCTTTGGATGAGGAAGTCGAGGATCCAATTGCAGAGGGATGAGCAGAAACCCAGTTCCATGAGCTTGGTAACCAGCTTGGAGGGGATGAGGGGCTTGAACGCCGAGCTGTAGTCTATCAACAACAGCTTGACGTAAGTGTTTTTATTGTCCAAGTGGTCCATGCGGAATGGAGAACCAGTGAGATCGCATCCTCCGGGGACCTATTGTGACGGTAGGCAAACTAGCAGGTCGAGGTACTTGAGATAGAGATTGATATGCCCCATAACCAACCTCTCAAAGCACTTCATCACCACGCACCTTAGTGCCACTGGTCGATAGTCATTGAGGCACATCACCTTGGGCACCGGTATTATTGATGCCCTCTTAAGGCAGGTGGGAACCTCAGACCTCAGTCGCGAGAGGTTGAAAATGTCCGCAAAACCCCAGCCAGTTGGTCTGCACAGGTTTTGAGAACTTGACCGGGTATACCATCAATTCAAGACGCTTTCCGAGGTTTCACTCCCCTGAAGGATCTTCTGACATCAGCCTCCGTGACTGTAATCATGTAATAATAGGTAATCTGTTTCCTCAGCCTAGTACTGATCAACTTTTTGTACTGGGTCCTCGTGCTTCAGTTTCTGCTTCGAAGCAAGGAGTGGGACCTTGGCTATGATGAAAGAGGCATCAGGGTACTTAATTTCAAGAATTTTCATACAGTGTATAATGCATCTGGTTCACGACCACATGGGGCAGAATGTAAACAACAGTCATGATAGCCAAAATGGTTTCTTGTTGCAGGTGGTAGTGATGGTGGTATTTCATTAAATATTTCTAGAGAGAAGGTACTCACCAGGACCGCCATGTCAGAGCACCATGATTTGTTGATTAGGAAGCAGATCCCTGTGCCTCTTACCTTGCTTGAGAATGCCATACGGTCCATCTGAGAACCCTTGGCACACTCAGGCAAAACAGGTGTGAGCCATGTCTCTGTGAAACAGAGCACACACAATCCTGCCTGCCTAGGTACAAGTTCATCCAGCTCAATTTCAATTTGTGTTGAGGCTGCTTTAACAAGAGTTTAAACTGGAAACTGGATCTTTCAAATGTTTAACCTGATTGTGTGGACTACAGGCAAGAATGACACATCTAATGAGATGAGGAAGTGGCATGAAAAGAATGATGGCCAAATGGAACATGGTGTTACCCTGTACTAGTATTTTTTTTTAAATGTCAATTAAACTAGGAATTTGGCAAGATATTTCCCTAATTAGTGTCATATTCATAATTAAGATGTATCCTGGGTCCTTTTGAGTAGATAAAATACAGAGAAATAGATAAAATAGTGTGAGGAAATGTTTTTGTTTGCAAAAAGCATTGGAAATTGATTGTCATGGCTTTCAAAAGGAAATTAGGTATTTGAGGTAATTGTAGGCAAATTGTTCTAGGCAATTTTCATGTTTCCTTGCAACAGAAGGAGATAATTTCAGCCTATCAAGCGCATGCAGCGCACTAATTATCCCGATCGCCGACAGTGCCCTCCATAATGTTTGGGACAAAGACCCGTTCTTTATTTACCGTATTTCCCGGCAATGAAGACGCTATTTAGGTTGGGTTGTTAGCTCAGAAATATATACTTGGCTATCCCTCAGTATAGCAACATCAAGAATGATGTTGTTATGCTGAGGGATAGCCAAGTCTATCCCTCATTGCTGGCAGCTGATGAGAAGCGGCTGTAAAAGGTCAGCGCTGCAGGGGGGGGGAAGAGTTCCTTTCACAGCATGTGGGGAGTCTGGCCCGGGTCAGCACGGACAGGAGCGTTGCGAAGGAGGGGGTCGGGGATCATCCCAGCAGCTCACTCACTCACCGCTGCCGCGGCGCTCCAAGCGCGGAGCCACGGCATGTGGCCGGGGAGGGAAGTAGCTCGGGTGGCTGCGAGCGGCCGTCGGGACCAGACAGTGAGGGGACCAACTCAAGAGCAAAGATCCTAGAGTGGAGCAGGTCGCAGCCACCTGAGCTACTTCCCTCCCCGGCCACAATGCGGTGGCTCCGTACCCGGAGCGCGGCAGCAGTGGTGAGTGAGTGAGTTGCTGGCATAATCCCCGACCACCTCCTCAACGCTCCTGCCCGTGCTGACCCGGGCCAGATTCCCCACACGCTGTGAAAGGAACTCTCCCCCCAATTGGTCCCTTGAACTAGTATTGTCATTCAATAAGATCACAACTGATTCAACGTGTCCCAGTGTGCTCCTGTTTTTCCCACCATCTCTCCACCTGCCATCACCCTCCACCCCCCACCCATTCAGTCATTCAGAATGGAGGAGATTTGGAAGCCTTGGGTAAATTCTGGATAACCCTAGTGGTGAAAAGTTACCAGTGGGTGGTGGGATTGGTCTTGATCTTACTGAATGGTGGGTGGGCTCAAGGGGCCGAGAGGGAGGAGTAGGGAGAGGGAGGGATGGAGAGGGAGGGAGAGAGAGCAGAGACTGAGACATGAGAGCAGGTTGAAAAAACAAAGACAAAGAAAGCTGTTGGAGGCAACGAAAGCTGCCTTGCATAACACTGTACAAATGAGTAACAGAAGCAGGCCGATACGGTGTAGTTACATAGATCTGTTTTGCCGTGTTCTTCTTTGCATTGTTAACATGTGTCCGCGAAACAAAATTGACAAATAGCACGCAGGAATCATTTTTGAAAATTTCAGGAAATACCATCAAATTCCAGGAAATTTGGCATTCTATTTAAGGAAAAAAAATGTTGGAGTGTGGAAGCACTTTGTGGCACCCTCTTCAAGGAATCTGTGGCAACTGAACTGGCAAGCACAGCAAAGCTCTTCGGCCAATTAAATAGGATAATTCTCATTGAGGTTATGCAGTTCAAACCAAAGATCATAGAGCGGAATAACCCTAGTGGTGAAAAGTTACCAGTGGGTGGTGGGATTGGTCTTGATCTTACAGAATGGTGGATGGGCTCAAGGGGCTGAGAGGGAGGAGTGGAGAGAGGGAGGGAGAGAGAGGAATGGAGAGGGAGGGACAAAGAGAGGGAGGGAGCAAAAGGGGGAGGGAGACTGGGAGGGAGAGAGGGATCTAATGCACTGATGTGCAGTGCGTAACGGCCGCCATCTTGGAATGCTCAAACCGACTTCCTGTTTCATTAACATACCACTCGGCAATGGAAAAGTAATAACCCCCCTCTCCCCCTCCCCCTCTCTCTCCTCTCTCTCTCCCTCTCTCCCTCTCTCCCTCCCTCCCTCCGTCTCACCTTGGCATTCCCGGAATCATTTGGCGTTTTGCAAAGCCAACTGCATCTGCAGTTCCTTCCTATTGAAGAAGAACCTTGTCCCGAAACAACTCCTAATGCATTCCCTCCACAGATGCCGCCTAGCCCGCTGAGTTCCTCCAGCACTGTGTGTTTTTTATTTAACTCTGAAATTGAAGATAGACACAAAAATCTGGAGTAACTCAGCGGGACATGCAGCTTCTCTGGAGAGAAGGAATGGGTGACTTTTCGGGTCGAGATCCTTCTTCACACAATCACAAGTACTTTCACCGACGAGAGTTCAGTTCCGTCTGAAGATGGGTCTCAATCCGAAACGTCACCCGTTCCTTCTCTCCAGAGTCGCTGCCTGCCCCGCTGAGTTACTCCAGCAACAGCAAACCTAGTCGGGATCGAACCCAAGTCTCTGGTGCTGTAAGACAGCAACTCTACCGTTGCACCACCGTGCCTCCCAAACTATATGCCAAACTTTAAAGTGCTGAACAAGTTGCTATGAATCTATGTGTAGGAAAGAAATGCAATGCTGGTTTAAACTGAATATAGTCACACAAAATCTGGAGTAATTCAGCGGGACAGATTGCATCTCTGAAGAGAAGATCGCGACCTGAAACGTCACCACATCCTTTTCTCCAGAGTTGCTGTCTGATCTGCTGAGTTACTCCAGCTTTTTGTGTCTATCTTTACGATTAATCTATTCAGTTTCCTTCCGTTTTAGCATGATATTGGAGAATAATTTTATATGTAAATCTGAACCAATTTTTTCAAAAGGATATAAATGTTCGATAATCATTGATACTCTATTAATGCTTGTAATTTTCTGATCCAAACTATTCCAAAGATGTATGGCTTTGTACGGCCTTTTTAAAACAATGCACCTGATGTGTAGGGAATGATTGAGAAAGTGGGAAAACTTGGAACTAGTGTGAACGGTTGATTGATGGTTGGCATGGACTCAGTGGGCCTGTTTCTATACTGTATCTCTAAATAAAACTATATATAATTTAATGACCCTGTAGAATTTGAAATAGTCATGCAAACTTGCAGTGAAGCATGAAATTGGTCATGAGAAGATTAGAAAAAGCATTTTAAGAGACAGCAAAAATCCCCCTACCTCTTATTACCATATCAGAAATAATAATCCTATCCATACAATGACTAAAAATGCCTAAACCAATTCAGCTGTAAACTGTGAAATCCAATAACCTATTTGTGACTAGGTGAATAAAAATATAATTATTGATTATTTTGAGATATCTTACAACAACATAGCTTTTCCACCTTTATTTGTTCCTAGGTTGGATTAAAAATAAATAGCACTGTAAACAAAGCTTATGAATTCTATTTCCATTCCTATATACTACATATACATTACCATTTACATTTGTCACTAGCTTCTAATTAATATTAGCAACCTATTGTTGTAGTAGTTGTTGCAGACTGCACATGTTTCTTCCTGAATCATGAGAAATTACTCATATTTAAGAAATAACTAATAAATATTGTACCAGTGTAGTCTTCTCTGGATGAGCATGTACATAAATTTATGTAAAACGGCAACATTTGAACAAAATTATTTTGTTCTCCTTCGGTGTGGTGCTGCGCTCTGAGAACTCCGCTCTATGATCTTTGCTGAGAACAAAGCTGGCAAAGCATTGTTTCTCTTTTACAATATCTATGATGCACATATGTAAGTTCTGGTTTTCAATCACTGCTGTGACATCTGGTCAGAGTTGGAAACAGTAGCTATTGAAAACACACAGCCATAAACATTATGGACAATTGTAAACGACATCTGCGCCGCCGCATTTTTGAAAATTTCATACAATGAAGTGTACAATGAAGTGCTCTACTGTATGAAGGGTACAGCAAAACATGTACTTCCAGAGTGGTCTATCGTGTTGTTTCTTCAGCGGACCACAAATTTATTTTGAGAGCAAACCATAAAGTGCTGGAGAACTCAGCAGGTCAGGCTGGATCTATGGAGGGTCAGAAGAAGGGTCTCAACCCAAAACGTCACCTATTTCTTCTCTCCAGAGATGCTGCCTGACCCGCTGAGTTACTCCAGCATTTTGTGTCTATCTATGGAGGGAATGGCTAGGTGACATTTAGGGTCGGGTCCCTTCTTCACACATTTTTTAAGGGGTTGGGAAAGATCGAAAATTTCACGTATTTAAATATGTTGTCACGAATATAACTAGTAGTGTGGGAGAAAATTCCATAATTGCCACATACATACCCAAAAGTAGAAATGTAGAAAGTTACAGTGTGTAAAAAAAAAAGATATTACAAGCTTTGTAGTCTCCTTGTACGAATCAAACGGTAAATTCAAAATTCTATATTTTGAAAATGGGCGAAGGAAAAAGTAGCATGTTCTCTAGAAAGGCTTATCCTAAAATAATTGATCAGAAGGGTGTCATTTTCAGTCAGGACGTCTGTATCATTCAGTCAGTGAGCTGTAGATGTGGACGCCATGACGGTAATCGCAAGCCCATCAAGATGGCGCGATAAATTACCCATGAAGTACTACGGAGCAAAATGATCATAATATGATTCGTTTTAATCTGCAAGTTGAACAAAGGGGACTATGAAGGCATGAGAGGGGAGCTGGCCAAGGTAGACTGGAAAGGGATCCTAGCAGGAATGACGGTGGAACAGCAATGGCAGGAATTTCTGGGCATAATCCGGAAGATGCAGGATCATTTCATTCCAAAAAGGAAGAAAGATTCTAAGGGGAGTAGGAGGCTGACAAGAGAAGTTAGGGATAGAATAAAACTAAAAGAAAAGATGTATAACACAGCAAAGAGTAGCCGGAAGCCAGAGGATTGGGAAACTTTCATAGGACAACAGAAGGAAACAAAACGGGCAATACGGGCTGAAGATGAAGTACGAAGGGAAGCTGGCCAGGAATATAAAGAAGGACAGTAAAAGCTTCTTTAGATATGTTACGGGAAAAAGAGTAGCAAAGTCAAATGTGGTACCTTGAAGGCAGTCACAGGTAAAATTATTATGGGCAACAAGGAAATGGCAGAAGAGTTGAATAGGTACTTTGGATCTGTCTTCACTAAGGAAGACACAAACAATCTCCCAGATGTACTGGAGGACAGAGGATCTAAGGGGGTAGAGGAACTGAAAGAAATTTTCATTATGCGAGAAATAGTATTGTAGGCTAATGGGACTGAAGGATGATAAATCCCCTGGGGCTGATGGTCTGCATCCCAGGGTCCTCAGAGAGGCAGCTCTAGAAATAGTGGACGCATTGGTGATCATTTTCCAATGTTCAATAGATTCAGGATCAGTTCTTGTGGATTCCTTGTGGATATGTGGAGGATATCTAATGTTATCCCACTTTTCAAGAAAGGAGCGAGAGAGAAAACGGGGAATTACAGACCAGCTAGCCTGACTTCAGTGGTGGGAAAGATGCTGGAGTCAATTATTAAAGAGGTAATAATGGGGCCTTTGGATAGCAGTAAAAGGATTAGTCCAAGTCAACATGGATTTGTGAAAGGGAAATCATGCTTGATTAACCTTCTGGATTTTTCTTGAGGATGTGACAAGTAAAATGGATGAAAGGGTGCCAATGGATGTAATCTAGACTTTCAGAAAGCCTTTGATAAGGTCCAGCACGGGAGACTGGTGACTAAAATTAGAGCACATGGTATTGGGGTTAGGGTGTTGACATGGATAGAAAATTGGTTGACAGACCGGAAGCAAAGAGTAGGAGTGAACGGGTCCTTTTCAGAATGGCAGGCAGTGGCGAGTGGAGTGCCGCAAGGCTCGGTGTTGGGGCCGCAACTGTTTACCATATATATTAATGATTTGGAAGAGGGAATTAGGAGCAACACTAGCAAGTTTACGGATGACACAAAGCTGGGTGGCATTGTGAACTATGAAAAGGATGTTAGGAGATTGCAAGGTGACTTGGGCAGGTTGAGTGAGTGGGCAGATGCATGGAAGATGCAGTATAATATAGATAAATGTGAGGTTATCCACTTTGGCGGCAAAAACAAGGGGGCAGATTATTATCTCAATGGGGTTAGGTTAGGTAAGGGGGGGGGGCAGCGAGACCTGGGCGTCCTTGTACACCGGTCACTGAAAGTTGTCTTACAGGTACAGCAGGCAGTGAAGAAAGCTAATGGAATGTTGGCCTTCATAACAAGAGGATTTCAGTATAGAAGTAAAGAGGTTCTTCTGCAGTTGTACAGGGCTCTGGTGAGACCACATCTGGAGTATTGTCTACAGTTTTGGTCTCCTAATTTGAGGAAGGACATCATTGTGATTGAGGCAGTGCAGCGTAGGTTCACGAGATTGATCCCTGGGATGGCGGGACTGTCATATGAGGAAAGATTGAAAAGACTAGGCTTTTATTCACTGGAGTTTAGAAGGATGAGGGGGTATCTTATAGAAACATATAAAACTATAAAAGGACTGGACAAGCTAGATGCAGGAAAAATGTTTCCAATGTTGGGCGAGTCCAGAACCAGGGGCCACAGTCTTAGAATAAAGTGGAGGTCATTTAAGACTGAGGTGAGAAAAAAAACGTTTTCACCCAGAGAGTTGTGAATTTATGGAATTCCCTGCCACAGAGGGCGGTGGAGGCCAAGTCACTGGATGGATTTAAGAGAGAGTTAGATAGAGCTCTAGGGGCTAGTGGAGTCAAGGGGTATGGGGAGAAGGCAAGCAGGGGTTATTGATAGGGGACGATCAGCCACGATTACAATGAATGGCGGTGCTGGCTCGAAGGGCCGAATGGCCTCCTATTTTCTATGTTTCTATATGTAAGAATGGGAAATTCATATTTGGATTATGAGAGATAAAATGGCAGGCTGAAAAATGTTTTTGCTTAAATCTCCAATGTTTTAATGAATCAAATTCTACAATTCTATGTAAATTATTGGGGCTAGATATTAATATCTAATTATCAATTATTTGCCTTTTTAAAAATAAATTCACATATTCCCGAGTGCACTATTTGACTTTTTTTTTTAACTATTTGACCGTTTCCAGTCGCTTTAGCTTTTTTTCTTAATTTTTGTTGGTTGTTATATAGACTGAGTTTTAAAATAGTTCTTATGTTTTCTATGATTTGTGGTGCGAGGGAAAATGTAATCAAGACAAAAAATAGGCAACTGCTAATTTGTTCTTGAATGCATTCTAAATTCTCTTTTCTCTTTTCTCTCAGCTGTTGTTTCACCACATGGCAGTGGGATGCTCATGATGCAGCTTAGCATTCCGAACAACCCTCATCCGCGGAATCATTCTCCACCTCAGTGGAAACAAAGTAAATATTTCAGTATGGACCAGAGAGGACACAAATCTGCAGAATTTAACAGCCCAGAGATTACCACACAGGTATGCAACTGGTTGTGTTGTGCATATTTTATATGCTTAGCAAAATATACAATACTTTTACACACAAGATGAATATCTCTTAGTACAGGTTTTGAATATCATAAGACAGCAAATACTGATAGACTTTTTAATTTTAGCAGCAATAAAGTAGTACTTTCTGCAGGATTGCTTTGACTCTATTTTTGCAGCAGAGCCCAAAAACAATATGCTTATCTTTGTTCCTATTACAAGGAGATCAAATATTTTTGAAAGTTACCCTCCTTCCATTATAAAATCATAACTGAAATGTTTCCTGGCGATTGGATAATGTTCAAATCCGTTTGTATCTCAGCAACTGAATCAGTCCATGTCGTATATTTAGACGTGGTCTGATAAAACCAAGAATCCTTGACCTCCTGACCCATAAACAACATCCAGTGAGGATAGACGACAAAACGTCCCCCACAATAATCTCAACATTACGTGTCCCGCAAGAATGCATGCTCAGCCCCTTGGTATACCCTACACATTCATGACCAACCAAATTCTGCTCCAGCTCCATTTACAGGTTTGCAGGTGATAACACTGCAGTGAGTTGGATCTGGAACAATGGCGAGAAGAAGAATAGGAAAAAGATCGAGAGCCTAGTAACATGATGTCAAGACAATAATCTCTCCCTCAAATTTCAGCAAAACAAAGGAGCTGTTTATTGATTTCATTGAAATGTGGTGATATACATGTCCCAATCAGCATCATTCGTGCCAAAGTGGTCGAGAGCTTCAAGTTCCAAGACATATAACCATATAATAACCATATAACAATTACAGCACGGAAACAGGCCATCTCGACCCTTCTAGTCCGTGCCGAACACATAACCTCCCCTAGTCCCATATACCTGCGCTCAGACCATAACCCTCCATTCCCTTCCCATCCATATAACTATCCAATTTATTTTTAAATGATAAAAACGAACCTGCCTCCACCACCTTCACTGGAAGCTCATTCCACACAGCTACCACTCTCTGAGTAAAGAAGTTCCCCCTCATGTTACCCCTAAACTTCAGTCCCTTAATTCTCATGTCATGTCCCCTTGTTTGAATCTTCCCTACTCTCAGTGGGAAAAGCTTTTCCACGTCAACTCTGTCTATCCCTCTCATCATTTTAAAAACCTCTATCAAGTCCCCCCTTAACCTTCTGCGCTCCAAAGAATAAAGCCCTAAGTTGTTCAACCTTTCTCTGTAACTTAGTTGCTGAAACCCAGGCAACATTCTAGTAAATCTCCTCTGTACTCTCTCTATTTTGTTGACATCCTTCCTATAATTAGGCGACCAAAATTGTACACCATACTCCAGAATTGGCCTCACCATTGCCTTGTACAATTTTAACATTACATCCCAACTTCTATACTCAACATGTCTCGTTCAACATAAGTTCAACATGTCTGCAACAACTCTTACTCATTTCTACAGATCCACTGTGGAAAGCATCATAACTTGGTTTGGGAACAGCTCTGCCCAAGACTGCAAGAAATTATGGATGTAGCCCAGTCCATCACACAAACCTGCCTCCCCACATCAATTCCATTTCCACTTCATACTGCCTTAGGAAAGCTGCCAACATAATCAAACACTCTTAACATTCCAATCATTCCTCCTTTTTCCCTCTCCCATCGGGCAGAAGATGTAAACGTAAAAACCAGCAAGTTCAGGAACAGTTTCTGCCCCACTGTTATCAGTCATCTTTTTGTGCACTTTTATTCTGCTTGTTCTCTGTGACTGTAATGCTATAACGTTGTGCCACTTTATTCTGTATTCTAGTTTTTTTTTTCGCTTTGCACTTCCTACTGTACTTGTGCATGGCTTGATTGTACCAAAGTATGGTATGATTTAACTGGATAGCTTGCAAATAAAGCTTGTCACTGCATCTCAATACACATGACCAAAATAAACAATACCAATACATTCAATGGCAATACCATTGCCGGAATTGACAAGAAACTCAATTAGACCATTTATATGAATGTTGTGGCTGCAAGAAAAAATTGGGGTTGTGATTTTCTGCTGAGTGACTCAACTCCTGACACCCCAAGAATTTTCTATCATCTGCAAGAAACAGTTCAGTTCAGTCCTGTAGTGTAGTAATCACTATTTGCGTGGATGAATGGAGCTATAGCAACTCTCAAAAAGCTTGACAGCACTTAGGATAAATTGGTACCCTATTCACAAGCCTAAATTCCTGACATGTATTAATATCCTTTCAATGATTGAATCTTTAAATGCAATAAGTACATTCTGGTTGCATTTAGATAAGTTACTTAATTTCTTTGACTTGATTCCCCCTTTGCCTCATACAGAAGTTTCAATGTAGATCCACAAAATAGATTGGTAACTCAGCGAGGCCACTCTTGATGGCACCTCCCAAACCCATAACTTTGTCCACCATGAAAGATTAGGACCAAAAAGGCATGAGATAATCTTGCTTATTCACCTATCATTCATCGACATAATTTTGAAATATATCTGGAGTTCCTTGTATCTATCATCATTCTTTCATTGCTGTTAGGTTTAAATCTTATAACTCTCCAACAGCACAGTAATCATGCCTTCACCAGAAGGATAATAGTTGTTTAAGAACACAACTAAGCACCAACTTTGAAGGGTAATTAAATGTTGGCCTTACCTGAGGTCCGGATATTGAAAAGATATTCAGAAAAGAAGCTGTGATCGAGTTAGATTAGCAAATTGCAGTGCCTCCACTCATGGATTACCTGTGATTAACTATTACATAGATACATAGACAATAGGTGCAGGAGTAGGCCACAATCAGTACCGCGTTCCTGCCTTCTCCCCATATGCCTTGATTCCGCTAGCCCTAAGAGCTCTTTCTAACTCTCTTTTGAATGCACCCAGTGAATCGGTCTCCTGTGGCAGAGAATTCCACAAATTCACAACTCTCTGTGTGAAAACGTTTTTTTCTCATCTCAGTTCTAAATGGCCTACGCCTTATTCTTAAACAGCGGCCCCTGGTTCTGGACTCCCCCAACATAAGGAACATATTTCCTGCATCTAGCATGTCCAATCCCTCAATAATTGTATATGTTTCTATAAGATACCCTCTCATGCTTCTAAATTCCAGTTACAAGCATGATTATAAAGTTTAGGTCAAAATGAGAGGTATTGATATGGAACATGTCATTAGCCTTGCAGACATTTAACTAAAGAAAAACATTCTGTCCTTGTCAGATTTGTTGTCAATAGAAAATGAAAGTGCAACGAACCAAGAATGCAACATTTGTAGTTCAAAAATTGCTTTGCTCGATATTGTTGACAAACTGTTAGTGAATTTTAAAACTTACAATTCCAGTGAAACAATGAAAAAGCAACTCTATGATGTTTATTGCAATTACATTTTTAAAACATAGAATTAGTGAGTTAAATGATGAAACCTTGCAACGGGTTATTCAATAGAAGCAGAACACCAGATGTATTAGTTTGGGGCCTGCCTCAGTAATTTAATGTTTGATTTTTACCCCTTAATTTAGCTGAAGAATATTTCAATAGCAGATGGAATATTTAGCCATTTTTAATGTTTTTTTTTAATTTTCTTTAGAATCTGATCTTATATGACCTCAAAATACTTGAGCATTTGATTGAATGTAATGTTGACTTTTTTTTTTAAACAGAACAGTCCACAACTGAGTAGTCCTGCTGTATCACCAGCCCAGTCTCCAGCACCACCACCAATGGCAACTTTAAAAAATGTCCGGACTGGATTAGGCCCTCTCCCAATCATGGCACAGTTTCCACGATCTATGGTCCCTGGACAAGGTATTTGTAACAGAAGTACATGACGTTCCATTGTTGTTACAAAAATATTACTTCCAAACATGGAGAACTTCCAGTTTTGTAAATTGGGGAGGTGTAGTTGGGACCCAAAAATGCAAAAGGACAAACAGATTTAGTGAGTGGGAAAATGTGGCAGATGAACTTCAATATTAACATGTGAGGTCATGTTCAGATGCATGGAGAATAAATCAATTTGTTTTTAATTTTCTGAAAATGAGTAACTGTTTAAGGCCAAAGGGATTCGAGTGTGACAGCTAAGATAAATAAAAGTTAGCCATCAGATACAGAAAATATAGAATATTCTAATGATGATTTAGAATTTCATTGTTATGTTTCAGGACACTTGGCAATAAAACACTCTTAGCTCTCTCTTGACTCTTATCTCAAAACAGCTATATTAAAAAGATAGATGTTTTTACTTGTACAGCCTTGGAATGGAGTGTGTCAGACTAGTTTTTCTTTGGATGCAAATTTCACACAGTTAAATAGAGGATTTGCATGAATTTAACTTGTATTTTAAATTTTCAGTGGTGAAAAGCAAATTTAGTTCTTCCAGTCTGAAATCCAGGACCAGGAAGCATGACAAAAACTGGAATCTGAGATTAAAAGGACTGAAAATGTTGCCAATTATAATGCAGTCTGGGAAACTTGATCAATCAAAATTGGATTTGTTTTAAATTTGGTTGGGGATCAAAGATGGATAAATTAAATTGTGACTCAGTTCAATCTTGATGTATATCAGAATGGCAGAACAAGTATGTGGCTAAATTAAAAAATCCTGTTCCTATTATAGATTATCCATCCCCTTAAACTTCTTCTGCTAATCTGTTAGATGAAAGCTGAGCTGTTTTGTTGCACTGTGCAAAAACTTTTTTTTATTACTTCATTTATCAAGAATAAATGTGAATTTAAAATTGGCTTTGCCTACTCATTGTCGGAAAGATATTTGCATGTCACTGGTTGAGAAAGAGATCAGTTATCCAATGCATAGAATTATTTTGATTTATTCACAATTCCTGTGGGAGTCAGCAACCTTTCCTTATGAATTTTGCATTGTATTCAGGAACTAGTCTGTAATATGGTTGAACATTAATTTATTTCAAATGTTAATGCATGCATAGTTGCAGATTGGAAAATAAATTACTTAATCATCTGTAAAGATCAAACCATCAGAGACATTTACACACAAAGGTAGTTTAAAAACTTTCTATAATAAATTATCACAGTTATCTTCTCTGCTAGGGATT
The DNA here is from genome assembly GCF_028641065.1 of Leucoraja erinaceus. Classification (NCBI taxonomy): domain Eukaryota; kingdom Metazoa; phylum Chordata; class Chondrichthyes; order Rajiformes; family Rajidae; genus Leucoraja; species Leucoraja erinaceus. The sequence goes on from NC_073383.1 coordinate 56,115,670, forward strand.
GCTGAACGAGGGGGAGACTGTGTTTCCACTTTGAAGGAAATTCTGGTTGTCTTCGGGTAATTTTAGGAAAATTAAATAATTTCGCGAAATTTCTGCATCCTGTCCGCGAAGGGGTCCAATCCGGATGAAAGAGATTAGTTAAAACAAATGTAGGTCCCTTGCAGTCAGAAACAGGTGAGTTGATCATGGGGAACAAGGATATGGCGGACCAATTGAATAACTACTTTGGTTCCGTCTTCACTAAGGAAGACATAAATAATTTGCCGGAAATAGCAGGGGACCGCGGGTCAAAGGAGTTGGAGGAATTGAGTGAAATCCAGGTTAGCCGGGAAGTGGTGTTGGGTAAATTGAATGGATTAAAGGCCGATAAATCCCCAGGGCCAGATAGGCTGCATCCCAGAGTACTTAAGGAAGTAGCTCCAGAAATAGTGGATGCATTAGTAATAATCTTTCAAAACTCTTTAGATTCTGGAGTAGTTCCTGAAGATTGGCGGGTAGCAAACGTAACCCCACTTTTTAAGAAGGGAGGGAGAGAGAAAATGGGGAATTACAGACCAGTTAGTCTAACATCGGTAGTGGGGAAACTGCTAGAGTCAGTTATTAAAGATGGGATAGCAGCACATTTGGAAAGTGGTGAAATCATTGGACAAAGTCAGCATGGATTTACGAAAGGTAAATCATGTCTGACGAATTTTATAGAATTTTTCGAGGATGTAACTAGTAGCGTGGATAGGGGAGAACCAGTGGATGTGGTGTATCTGGACTTCCAGAAGGCTTTCGACAAGGTCCCATATAAGAGATTAGTATACAAACTTAAAGCACAAGGCATTGGGGGTTCAGTATTGATGTGGCTAGAGAACTGGCTGGCAAACAGGAAGCAAAGAGTAGGAGTAAACGGGTCCTTTTCACAATGGCAGGCAGTGACTAGTGGGGTACCGCAAGGCTCAGTGCTGGGACCCCAGCTTTTTACAATATATATTAATGATCTGGATGAGGGAATTGAAGGCCATATCTCCAAGTTTGCGGATGACACTAAGCTGGGGGGCAGTGTCAGCTGTGAGGAGGATGCTAGGAAACTGCAAGGTGACTTGGATAGGCTGGGTGAGTGGGCAAATGTTTGGCAGATGCAGTATAATGTGGATAAATGTGAGGTTATCCATTTTGGTGGCAAAAACGGGAAAGCAGACTATTATCTAAATGGTGGCCGATTGGGAAAGGGGGAGATGCAGCGAGACCTGGGTGTCATGGTACACCAGTCATTGAAGGTAGGCATGCAGGTGCAGCAGGCAGTAAAGAAAGCGAATGGTATGTTAGCTTTCATTGCAAAAGGATTTGAGTATAGGAGCAGGGAAGTTCTACTGCAGTGTACAGGGTCTTGGTGAGACCACACCTGGAGTATTGCGTACAGTTTTGGTCTCCAAATCTGAGGAAGGACATTATTGCCATAGAGGGAGTGCAGAGACGGTTCACCAGACTGATTCCTGGGATGTCAGGACTGTCTTATGACTGTCTTGGTTTATACTCTCTAGAATTTAGGAGATTGAGAGGGGATCTTATAGAAACTCACAAAATTCTTAAGGGGTTGGACAGGCTAGATGCAGGAAGATTGTTCCCGATGTTAGGGAAGTCCAGGACAAGGGGTCACAGCTTAAGGATAAGGGGGAAATCCTTTAAAACCGAGATGAGAAGAACTTTTTTCACACAGAGAGTGGTGAATCTCTGGAACTCTCTGCCACAGAGGGTAGTTGAGGCCAGTTCATTGGCTATATTTAAGAGGGAGTTAGATGTGGCCCTTGTGGCTAAGGGGATCAGGGGGTATGGAGAGAAGGCAGGTACGGGATACTGAGTTGGATGATCAGCCATGATCATATTGAAAGGCGGTGCAGGCTCGAAGGGCCGAATGGCCTACTCCTGCACCTAATTTCTATGTTTCTATGATATGCGGGAAAAAAGTATATTTACAACCGTCCGCGCCTGGGACGCAAAATGACGCCGTCTCCCCGCGCGTGCGCAGTTGGGGCGGCAGTCGCACATGTGCGCGGTTGGGGGAGACCCGTCAGCCGCGTCACAATTAAAAATGGCACCGGTGACGCGGTAGGGACGCAAAATGACGCTGTCTCCCAGTGTGTGCGCAGTGGGCCCAGTATCCGCCCGTGCGCAGTTAGGGTCGTCGCATATGCGCAGTTCGGGAATTTCAGGAAATTTGGGATTCTATTTAAGAAAAACAAAATTTGAGCTGTGGAAACACTGGGGGGAGAGTTGATACTGTCAGGGCAAACAGCAATATTTTGCAAACCAGGGGTCATTAGTAATTTCTTTCAATTTCACAACAGATCTGATGAATTTTATGAATTGACAAGTGATCTGTATGTTCTTGGATCTCGGAATGCCCCCCAATGAAGTCAAGCCAACACTCATTATTTAAGATGGAAAGAGATGATTGGGAGAAATATTTGATGAACAAATCAAGCTTAGAAGGTTTAAAAATCTCTAGTCCAGATGGTTAGCACATCCACTTTTACATATTTGCAACAATCATTAGAAAGGGGACAAAACCAACCGATTATGGCCAGTTAATGGCTATTGCTTGTGTAAGATGGGGTAAAAAAATTGGGTTAACAATACACAAGTCAGCTTAACATCGGAGGCAGGAAAGAGAATGCAGTTATTACTTGAAAGTAATAGAAATCACAGAGAAAGTATTTGAAATGTTTAGTAATTCTCTAGTGAAGGGGGAGTTCATCCTTCAATGTTATTGACATTTTCAAGAAATAATAACGATCACGTGGTAGATGAGTATATCTGTATTTTCAGATTACCTTAATAAAATAAACTTGTGATTTAGGTCAGATCCTGTGCAGCTGGGACAAATAAGAGAACACATAGTAAATTGCCCACAAAACAGCAAATAATTAGTTTTAAATTAAACAAATGTAAGTATTAGTAATGCAAAATCAACAAAGTATACACAATTAATGGACATGAATTAGGATGTTTGTATTCCTATCAGATAGTTTGAGGAGAGTAAAACCAATTTAGTCATGCATTTAAAGAGGTCAACCATAGCAACATGAATTGGAGACCATAGGATGCAGCGAGCTATAATTTAAACTAATCAAAAATCGCCATAGGTTTAAATGTCAAACAACCAGCTTCATTCAAGCCTTTTATCTAAAATGTTGTAATTTTTCTCATGCAGTCCATGACATGACCTTAAAAAACGAATTTGCAAAAATAATTCTGAGTTTCTTGATCTATAATCTTTCTTATTCATCCAAACTTTCCGGTCTCAGTTATTATCTGGCATCAGGTACTTTGAATTCAATATACATTAAGGTAAAGAGGCTAACAAGAGAGAGAATAGACCAGTGATTGGTGGTGTGCCTTGGGGATCGGAGCTCTGCCCATTGCTGTCTGAGGTTTATATCAACGATTTATAGGAGAATGTACAAGGCATGATTAGTACGTTTGCAGATAACACTAAAGTAAGTGGTATCGTAGTCAGTGAAGATGGTTGTCAAAAATTACAGCAGTATATTTTTGCCTGTTTCCACAGTGTATGACTTTATGACTGAGTTGGGAGGGCTGAATAATGGCTAATGGAGTTTAATACAGATAAGTGTGATGTGTTACATTTCGGCAAGTCAAACCAGGGCAGGATCTTCACAGAGAATGGTAGGGCCTGAGAGGTTTTGTAGAGCAGAGGGATCTCGGAGTACAGGTACACAGTTACCTGGAAATGGTATCACAGGTAGAAGGCTTTTGGTACATTGACCTTCATCAGTCAGGGTACTGAGTATAGTAGACGCAAAAAGCTGGAGTAATCAGCGGGACAGGCAGCATCTCTGGAGAGAAGGAATGGGTGACATTTTGGGTCGAGACCCTTCTTGTCTGAAGAAGTCCTTCCTCCTCTACAGAGATGCTGCCTGCCCTGCTGAGTTACTGCAGCTTTTTGTGTCTATCTTCGGTTTAAACCAGCATCTGCAGTTCTTTCTTGCACATACTGAGTATAGAAGTTGGGACGTTATGTTACATTTGTACAAGATGTTGGTGAGGTCGCATTTGGAGTATTATTTTCAGTTTTGGTCTCCCTGCTATAGGAAGGATGTCATTAAGCTGGAAATAACGCAGAGAAGATTTACGAGGATATTGCGAGGACTTGAGGGCCTGAGCTATAGGGAGAGATTGGGCAAGCTTGGACTTTATTCCCAGGAGGCTAAGGGGTGATTTTATAGAAGGTAAATAAAATCATAAACCGAATTGATAGGGTGAATGTACACTTTTTTTACCCAGGGTAGGGCAATCGAGAACAAGAGGACAAAGGTTTAAGGTAAGATGGGAAAGATTTTATAGAAACCAAAGGAGCAACTTCTGCACTCAGAGGGTGGTGGGTATATGGAACGAGCTGCCACAGCAGGTCATTGAGGCAGGTACAATAAAAACATTTAAAAGGCACTGAGATAAGTACAGGGATAGGAAAGGTTTAAAGATATATGGGCTAAATACGGGCAAATGAGTAGCTTAGATGGGGCTCATGGATGAATTGGGCTGAAGGGCCGTATGACTCTATGACTTTGAGATAGCCAGAAATTATTTTGGTAATTCCAAGAAATGTGGAAGGATCCTCGAAAATGTTCTCGTTATTGTTATAGATGCCTGTAGGGTTAATTTAGTTTCTGCATTCATTAGCACTAATTTCTGAAAATTGTCATGTACTAAAGGAGTTATTAAAAAATCTCTTTATTTTAAAGGAGATGGACGCTACCCTTTGCTGGGCCAGCCTTTGCAATATAATGCACCAATCCGCCCTCTTATCCAGGGACCACATATAGTCTCAACACAGCAGGTTAGTTGTGTTTTGCCTAAGTTTTCAGGTTCTGAAATAAATCTTTGGGATTTCTGCTCTGGAATGACCTGTATGTAATGTTGCTTCTGCATAGTTTGCAACACAATTTGTGCTCAAAATTACTTTGCTCAATTTTTTTAAATTACCTCTATCTAATTTTAATCTAGCAAGAATATGAAATCTAAATCAATGCAATCAACAGATTTTAGGGTGTAATTTTAAAAACATATCCATTACTTCACTTGAGTCTTGGACAAATAGTGCTTAATTTTAAGAGACTTGTTGGAAATGGATGGAATATGCAGCAATTTGCTATGGTGCTTAATTAAATCTTGGAATTTAGTCCATTTTAGCAATTTCTGGCATATTGTTTTTAAACTTGCACTAAATATTCCAGAAATCCATTTGAAATGGCTGTAATTTTTGCTTGAAATTCCTCTGTCTTCCACAATAGTAAATTCTTCACTGCTGAGGTATTCCAAGTTACACGATGCACCGTGATGTGATTTTTAATATTATTGGCCATGTTAAGTATCGTTAACCTACTTAATATTTGTGTGTTGAATTTGTAAGGGTCAGAATTTGAATAGACATGGTGGAAGAGGAAAGAAACAGACTAGGAAAGCAGCATCAACAGATCTTGGTGCAGGAGAACCAGGTTTGTATACTTACATAAGGATGCAAAGGGTGCTGTCTTCTACAAACATTTGAACTAGTATTTACAGCACACAACAATCTGTTTTGCCCAAACCTTCCATGCCAGTATTTCTGTGCTGTGCACAAATCATCCTTCATCTATAATGCTGATATATCCTTCTCTTCCTCTCTTTCCCATAATTGCACCTAAACCACTCGCCTAAAAAGCATATTGTAACACCAATGTTATTTTTCATAATATTTCTCTTTTTTGGATTGATAAGCTAACCTTAAATTTGTGAACCCTTATTTTGGGTTACCCCACAAGCCTCCATTGAGATTGCCCCTCAAAAAATATTGTTATGGCACAGGAGTAAGGTGTTCGGTGTGAGCAGGGATATGCTGAGTCCTGTTCCCCTGTTATTTCCTATTAGTCTCATAAATTCTTCTCTGTCTCAATTCCTTTTTAAAGACTCTAATTCTGTTTCCGCAACCCCAATTTGCAGTAAGTTCCTGATCATAGCATTTCTTAAAAAATAAAGGTTCTTCTCACATTCCCCACGTATCTTTTGCCCAAAATTTTAAATATTTGCTTTCTGAATGTAGAACCGGGTTATTTTGCTTACCTTATGGTAAACTAGTATTATTTTTAACTTTTTCCATTGTTTTCTGCTGTTACAACATAGCACATTGTGATATTCCCAATAAGGCAATGACTGCCTTAATTTTGAAATGCAGAATTGCATATAGCTTCCCTAAAATCCAAAGAATTTAATATAATTAACCAGAGAGTTAAAGCTTCCCCAAGAAATTAATCATTCTATTAGAAATTAGCTTAATGATATAAATTCTAGTCAAGTCAAGTCAAGTTTATTCGTCACATACACATACGTGATGTGCAGTGAAATTAAAAGTGGCAATGCTCGTGGACTTTGTGCAAAAAACAAGCAAACAAACTACAAACAGAATGGAACAGAATCACATATTCTTTTACATATTAAATATTGTGGGCGGAAGGAAAAAGGGAAAAAAAACAGCAATTTAAAAAAAAACCAGTAGAATGAAACAGTAAAGTTAGTCCCTGGTGAGATAGGAATTTACAGTTCTAATGGCCTCTGGGAAGAAGTTCCTTCTCAACCTCTCCGTTCTCACAGCATGGCAACGGAGGCGTTTGCCTGACCGTAGCAGCTGAAACAGTCTGTTGCTGGGGTGGAAGGGGTCTCTCATGATCTTATTGGCCCTGGAGTTGCACCTCATGATGTATAGTTCCTGCAGAGGGGCGAGTGAAGTTCCCATAGTGCGTTCGGCCGAACGCACTACTCTCTGCAGAGCCTTCTTGTCCTGGGCAGAGCAATTCCCAAACCAGATTGTGATATTTCCGGACAAGATGCTTTCCACAGCCGCTGAGTAGAAGCACTGGAGGATCCTCAGAGACACTCTGAATATCCTCAATTGCCTGAAGTGGTAAAGGCGCTGCCTTGCCTTAATCACGAGTGCTGCAGCGTGTGTTGTCCATGACATATCCTCAGAGATGTGGAGAAAACATGATTATCGAGTTGGAGCTGAACCTAGCCTCACAATCATGTGTGTACAGGGAGTACAATAGGGGGCTGAGGACGCAACCCTGGAAGGATCCTGAGCTCAGGGTGAGGGACTTCGATGTATTCCCTCCCATCTTGACTACCTGGGGCCTGGCGGTGAGAAAGTCGAGGGCCCAGGCACACAGGGGGGCTGTTGAGCCCTAATTCCAGTAGCTTCTCGGCCAGTCTGGTGGGGACTATCGTGTTGAAGGCTGAACTGAAGTCTATGAACAGCATTCTCACGTAGCCCCCCTTCTGGCTGTCAAGATGAGAGAGCGCGGTGTGCAAAACCTGGGAGACCGCATCATCCGTGGATCTGTTCGGACGGTATGCGAATTGTAATGGGTCCATGTTGCGAGGGAGGAAGGCGCAGATGTGTTTCCTCACCAGCCTCTCAAAGCATTTCATGACTACTGAGGTGAGGGCCACCGGACGGTAGTCATTCAGACAGGCTGGGGAGGCATTTTTAGGTACCGGTACAATGATGGATTTTTTAAAGAAGGCCATCCGGGGAAAGGTTGAATATTGTAGTTAGCACCGGAGCCAGCTGCGTTGCACAGGACTTAAGTACTCGCCTCGAGATGCCATCGGGGCCTGCAGCTTTACTCGTGTTCACCCGTGTCAGAGCCTTCCTCATATCGTGCTCGGACAACGGGAATGTGTGCACATTCCTCCCTTCAGCTTTGTTAGCCAGCCCGCTGGCGGTATTGTCGTTAGTCGGCAGACCTGGGGTGGTGTTGCCGGTCTCGAAACGAGCGTAAAAGGAGTTGAGGTCATCAGCTAAGGAGGTGCCTGCACTTGCGGATGAGGGTGGGATGCTCAGGTAGTTGGTTACAGTCCGTAGCCCCTGCCACAGGCGTCTGGTGTCCTGCTGCTCCATCTGTGACTCCCATCTTGTCCCTGTACCTCCTTTTTGCGTCCTTCGCAGTCAGTAGGACGGTAGTCACTGCAAGCCTGGCAATACTTACTAATAGTTAGTTTGAAAAGTTGTACAACTTTCCCCCATGCATGTATGTATGTCCATACCTCAAATATACAGTGCCCTCCATAATGTTTGGGACAAAGACCCGTCATTTATTTATTTGCTTCTGTACTCCACAATTTGAAATTTGTAATTAAAAAAATCACATGTGGTTAAAGTGCACATTTTCAGATTTTATTAAAGGGTATTTTTATACATTTTGGTTTCACCATTTAGAACACAAGCAGCTGTGTATATACATAGTCCCCCCATTTCAGGGCACCATAATGTTTGGGACACATGGCTTCATAGGTGTTTGTAATTGCTCAGGTGTGTTTAATTGCCTCCTTAATGCAGGTATAAGACTCTCAACGCCTAGTCTTTCCTCCAGTCTTTCCATCACCTTTGGAAACTTATTGCTGTTTATCAACATGAGGACCAAAGTTGTGCCAATGAAAGTCAAAGAAGCCGTTATGAGACAGAGAAACAAGAATAAAACTGTTAGAGACATCAGCCAAACCTTATGCTTACCAAAATCAACTGTTTGGAACATAATTAAGAATAAAGAGATCACTGGTGAGCTTACTAATCGCAAAGGGACAGGCAGGCCGAGAAAGGCTTCCACAGCTGATGACAGAAGAATTCTCTCTATAATAAAGGAAAAAATCCCAAACACCTGTCCGACAGATCAGAAACACTCTTCAGGTGTAGATTTCTAAATGACCACTGTCATCAGAAGACCATGAACAGAAATACAGAGGCTACCCTGCAAGATGCAAACCACTGGTTAGCCGCAAAAATAGGATGGCCAGTTTACAGTTTGCCAAGAAGTACTTAAAAGAGCAACCACAATTCTGGAAAAAGGTCCTGGACAGATGAGACGAAGATGAACTTATATCAGTCAAGTCAATTTTATTTCTATAGCACATTTAAAAACAACTCTCGTTGACCAAAGTGCTTTACATCAATGCAGGTACTAACGTGCTACATATAGTGGCACATAGATCTAACAATACATACATAAATACATACATACAGCGCTCCCTCAAAGGACCTCAAGAAATGCTTGTGAGTAGAAATAAGTTTTAAGTCTAGACTTAAAGGAGTCGATGGAGGGGACAGTTCTGATGAGAAGAGGGATGCTGTTCCACAGTCTAGGTGCTGCAACCGCAAAGGTGCGGTCGCCCATGAGCTTATACCTGGACCGCGGGATAGTCAGTAGCCCCAAGTCGGCCGACCTGAGGCACCTGGAGGTAGAATGGTGGGTTAGCAGATTTTGGATGTATGTGGGGGCAAGTCCGTTAAAGGCTTGTATACATAAAGGAGGAGCTTGAAATTATTTCTGGGCCGCACTGGGAGCCAGTAGAGAGAGGCCAGAGTCGGGGAGATGAGGTCCCTTTTATGGGTGCCCGTCAGATGTCTCGCTGCAGCGTTTTGGACCAATTGCAGGTGGGACAGGAATGATTGGCTGATGCCAGTGTAAAGGGAGTTGCAGTAATCAAGGCGGGAGGAGATAAATGCGTGGATGATCTTTTCAAGGTCGTCGAATTGGAGGAATGGTTTGATTTTAGCTCTCGTGTGAAGCTGGAAGAAGCTAGCTTTGACCACAGCATTGACTTGTTTGTCAAACTTCAATGTGGAGTCAAATATCACACCAAGGTTTTTGACATGAGGTTTGAGTAAGGAGATTAGGCTTCCAAGGCTGCCTGCTATCGTTTTGATGGGAGTCCGAGGGGCCGATTAGAATGACTTCAGACTTACTCTCGTTTAGTTGGAGGAAGTTCTGGGCCATCCAACACTTTATATCCTCGAGGCAGTGCATAAGGCTGAGTAGATTTGATCGGTTGTTGGGTTTCAGGGGGAGATAGAGCTGTGTATCGTCAGCACAGCAATGGAAGGAAATGCTGTGCCTTTGAATGACTTGGCCTAAGGGGAGCATATGCAGAGAGAAGAGAATGGGGCCTAGAATGGAGCCTTATGGAACCCCGCAGCAAAGGCTAGCTGGGGAAGAGAAAGAGTTGCCTATGTTTGTAGAGAAACTCCTATCTTTGCGGTAGGAGACGAACCAGCTCAGGGCAGTGCCAACAATACCAACCCCGTACCGGAGACGGTCAATTAGGATGGTGTGGTCCACTGTATCAAACGCTGCGCTGAGGTCGAGAAGGAGCAGGATTGCGCAGTCGCCGGAGTCAATGGCGAGAAGCAGGTCGTTACCTTCAACAAGGCAGACTCTGTGCTGTGGTGGGCCCTGAAACCTGATTGGAAACTTTCCAGGATAGTATTTTGGTGTAGGTAAGGCATTAGTTTGTTTAGAATTACCTTTTCAAGGACTTTTGAAAGGAAAAGCAGTTTGGAAATAGGTCTGTAGTTGTTAGGCAAGGTGGGATCTAGGTTAGGTTTTTTCAGGAGGGGCTGGACCACCGCGTGCTTGAAGCAGGTTGGAACAGTTCCAGTGGCCAAAGAACTGTTGATGATAGAGAGGACGCTGGGACCGGCTATTGCAATGACATCCTTCAGAAGGGCAGTGGGGACAACGTCGAGTGGGCAGGTTGCAGGTTTCATAGTGGAGACCAGCTTTACAAGGGAGGTTTGAGTAACGGGTTGGAAACAACAGACATGAATGTTAAATTCACCAAGAATCAGGACACGGTCAAATTTGGGTAACAAGCTAGAGATAAGATCAGCAAATTGTATGATAAAGTCCTTATGCATTTTTGCTGGGCGATACACAAGGAAAATTAAAAGTGGACAGACTAGACCAACTATTATTAGTTGATGTTCTAAGCTGGAGAAATGATCAGCGTTCAGAAGGCGGCAGTTAAAATGTTTCTTAAACACCGTGGCTAGGCCCCCACCGTGTCCGGAGAGCCTAGGCGAGCTGAAAAAGTTACCGTTATCAGGACAGAGTTCCACGAGTGGAGCAAGCTCACCAAGATTAAGCCAGGTTTCTGTGACCAGTAAGAAATCCAATCCACGCATGATGAAGAAGTCGTTGAGGATGAAGGTTTTGTTCAGTAAGGATCGTGTGTTGATCAGGGCCACTTTAGCAGGGACTGCAGGTAAGTTGTGGTCCGGTAGCGGCTCCCACACCAGCGGGCGGAGGTTCAGGGAGACCACGCCGCTGCCTTTCACTCATGGCCTGGCTGGGAGCCCGCGGGCCGACAGACCAGGAACCGGAAAGATCGACCAGAGAGAGCCATACCTGGGCTCGAGGGACCGCTGATGGATGGAGCGGTAGGGCCGACCGGATCCGACTTCACAGCGCTGGGTGAGGTAAGCTGATGTTGAACGGGCGCGGGCAAGATTCTTCAACCTTTCCAGGGTGCCCCCGCGTTTACTCCACCTCCTGGCTCGGCATGTGTGGTGGCGGCCGCAAGGCCGAGCCCGCACACCCACCGGGAGCTGTGCGAGGAGCGAACGGTTGAGGTAGCTTTGTCTGGGGCTTTGTCCGGGGCCTCGGATGAAGACCGGGACGACAGAGGCTCGGATGTCCAGGAGTGTTTGGCGTTCGTAGATTTCGATTGACGTCCAGGCCATAGGGACGTCCAGACGGGAGACGACGGGCAGCCAAACACAACGGCGCGGCCATCTTGGTCAGAGTGACGGCAAGAGCAAAGTATGGAGAAGAGAAGAGAACTGCCCAAGATCCAAATCATACCACATCATCTGTGAAACACAGTGGTGGGGGTGTTATAGCCTGGGCATGTGTGGCTGCTGTAGGTACTGGCTCAATTATCTTCATTGGTGATACAACTGCTGATGGTAGTCGTATAATGAATTCTGAACAGTATAGACACATCCTATCTGCACAAGTTCAAACAAATTCCTCAAAACTCATTGGCTGGCAGTTCATTCTACAGCAAGGCAATGATCCCAGACGTACTGCTAAAGCAAAAAAGGAGTTTTTCAAAGCTAAAAAATTGTCATTTCATGTGGCCGTCAATCACCCGATCTGAACCCAATTGAGCATGCCTTTTATATGCTGAAGAAAAGAACTAAGGGGGACTAACCCCCAAAACAAGCATAAGCTAAAGATGGCTGCAATACAGGCCTGGCAGAGAAGACACCGAGCAACTGTGATGACCAGGAAACGCAAACTTCAAGCAGTCATTGCAGGCAAAAGATATGCAACAAAATACTAAACACGACTACTTTCATTTACATGACATTGTTGTGTCCCAAACGTTATGGTGCCCTGAAATGGGGGGACTATGAATAAACACTGCTGTAATTTCTACATGGTGAAACAAAAATGTATAAAAATGGCCTTTAATAAAATCTGGCATTGTGCACTTTAACCACATGTGATTTTTTCTTATTGAAAATCTCAAATTGTGGAGTACAGAGGCAAATAAATAAATGATGGGTCTTTGTCCCAAATATTATGGAGGGCACTATATACACCATTGATCAATGTTATATATTGCTTTCTATTAAATTAGCTAGTAACAAACATGAACCAGCATCTCTTGAACACAAAAAACTGTGACCCATTGAATGCATGTGTGATTGAGACTGCCTAAATTATTTATTTCCTTCCCATTAAACATATTTGTGAGTTGGGTTTGACAGTACAAGATACAAGATACATTTATTTGTCACATGTACCAATTGGTACAGTGAAATGTGTGGTTGCCATACAGCCATACGAATAATAAAGAGCACAGAACACTATAGTCTCAAAGTCGCTATTCGGAGGTTCCTCCGTTATTTGGAGCGTCGGCTACAGCTACAAGGTTGCTTGCACTGTCCTCCTACGATCTCCGTGCTTTACAAGATGTCCTTTAACACAGACACATCCCCACACAGCGGGATCAAAGTTTCCCACTGTGAGGGAAGGCTTCAAAATTCAGTCATCCTCCTCTGTTGTCCTCCCGTGGTCAGGGGGCTCCCGAACCCCCTGCTGTCGCCGCTACGGGCGGCCCAATGTTCAAGCCCGCTCGCCGGGGTGATGGAAGTCCGAGGTCGGGACTGGAGGACATGCTCAGCAGCTTGGCCATTCGAATCGGCCACTGAATCGAACATCTTCCTGCACTGAATGTTAACCCCAGATAACCTGCAATTCTCCTGATATTTTCTTTTGGTGTCCTGGAGTTAATCATGTTTCTGATCCATGCCAAATTTAGATTGCCGCAATGACTCCGCACCAACTGAAAGTAGTCTTTCTCAAACTACAATAACTAATTGATCTATAAAAAAGAATGCATACTTTCACATAACAATATGATTCCGTCGTCAAAGTTACTTCATTTTGAAACTTCCCCTCCAATGTAGTTCCCAAACATATGTTCCATTTCATGAACTTCTATTTTCATCTCTTCTCTATCTTGCAATTCATAGTCTTTTCTTTATCTGTGCTTATAATTCGAGATAATCATTGTATAGCTACCCAGTGCATGACACCAGTCCCACCTTCTGTTTTTCACTTCTGCCTTTACCACAATCTTCTGACCGATTAAATCCTTTTGTCATTTTATCTTCTACTCTGCAACATATACAGACCTTGCTAATTTCTATACACTTCAATCCCTCCCCCACTCCCAATGTGCTCCAAAATTAACATTGTACAATCTCTAACTTTTCCAAGTTTTGGTGAAAGATCATTAAACTGAAAGGATAGTTTCACTTCTCTCTCTACAGCATTTAACATTTATGAGGGGTGGAGATTTAAAAAACAATGCACATCTTGAACAAATTTGTGAAATATGCATTTGTTATTTAAAATGAAAAAAACTTTCAATTAACGAGTATGACCATAATATACTTGAAACTATTCAGAACTCCTGCTCTATCAATGTGGAATGCCGCATTTAAAATTATAAATTATTTCTGTATCTGAAATTTATGTTTTCACTGAACCCATTTAGCATTTTAGTACTGTTGTACTGCAGGAATAATTTTGCTTAAATTTAAATACAATATTGGAAAGAACACGCTGTTATACATCCTAACACTTTCATTCTTTTAATTAAAATAGCAAACTGCTTCCACAGGTCTAATTGCTAGTCCCGTATTGAAACCAGTCTTTCTCACTCACTCGGGATACATTTTCCAAGCACAAATAAACTCAAGTGGGTTACAGTGCAAACCTCAAATGTTGTATACCATATAAATGGTTTGCCCCACCATTTCTCACATTTTCTTGCAACATAGACTTGATGGGCAAATAGCCTCTTTCTGAGTTGGCTGTCAGCATTCCATCAGTGATCTTTCCCCATTCCCCTGCAATCTTCTTATTCTGTGTTTTATAATGTAGCCAATTAAGCCACAACCAATTTTGGTGGAATGCTTTATAAATTTGGTATTTCATGTTTGCTTTGCATGTAAAATAAAAACAAAGTTATGCAAAGTTGGCTTCACTGGCAAATGCATTTCGTTGTCTCTGTATGTCAGACTTGCTAGTCTGAGTGTAAGTCTGAGTGTAACGCTATTGGGATATAACTTTATATTAGTACGACATCATTTAAAATCATTGTCTTCTATCCTGGTTGCTTCTGCCCTTTGATGCAGTCATTATATCACTTGGTTTTAAGAATCAACTGAAAATGTTAATTTTGCTTGTTTTTGTGTACATAAACTGTGTCTTCTGGCTTTCTTGCAGTTGTCAGCAGAATCTTGGAGGTGACTGACCTTCCAGAAGGAATTAGTCGTACAGAAGCTGATAAGCTTTTAAGTGAACTCTTTAAAGCTGGTGCTAAGATTCGATGGCTACGAGATACTCAACCACATTGTGGTGGTGGTGATAGTAATGCAAACACAGAACATTCAAAATCTTCCAGTGACTTGGCATCCATGTACACAATCTTAGCGATGTTTCCTTCAAAACTGGCTGCTCAGAATGCATTATTGAAACAAAATAACTCAAACAGATTTAAACTGAGATCAAGCAAGAAGCACTACGATTTTCACATAATGGAAAGGGCTAGTTCTCAGTAGTTTACACTGCACTGGACTTGCAGTTTCTTCCATTTATCTCCCTCCTGAATTGGACGTGTATAATGGTTTCTGTTGATATATAGACTTCTGGAACGTGGTGTTTTACAATATAACAATTGAAGAAAACCAGTGATCCACCAAAAAGGCTGAGTTTCCTAATTTATGTTCACCGTTGTCACAACAAAGTATCTGAGCATATCACAAAGCTGTGTCTTTATATGGAGAATGCTGTAGAATCACAGTACAAATTTTATAGCCCTTTTGTTTATATTTGTGAATCTTGTATCCAATCGAGAGCTCCATTGTACAGCAACTCTTACATGAATGCCATCAGCCAGTAATTACTTGATTTGACAGGTTTCGACCCCAGCAGAGCCAACGTAATGTGAGCTTGCTTAAAAAAAAACCCAAAGTATATTAATTTGGAGAAGCCCAGGTAGTCTGTGGGAATTAAGTAGTTGGTTATCTTTCTCAGCTGATCATCAGTGATCTACAAAGATGAATGTGTGAAAATAATGCCTTTTGAATGCAGACTGAAGATTTTGCGATTGGCATCCTGGATTCAATCAGTTTTAAACTTAGACCCCAATGCCCTATTTTAGGTCAACTTTATACTAATTGGGCTCCAATTTACTTGTGTGGACATTCCTCTTTTTGTTATGAAGCTCCAGATGCAATTTTTGTGTTTTTTTTTTAAATGCTGGACATTTGTTAGATGTTTGTGTTTTAAGTTCACCTAATATTGAGGATCACTGGACATCAACAGAATTGTTGCTTTATTGCCAAACAAACCTATCATTTCTTTTTGGTTGTGTGTAAATCCTGCCAGGCTGTACAATGTGTGCTGATGCAAGTTTATTTCCCCCCCTTTTTCAGTTCAAGGAAAAAAAAATAAATGTTTACAAATACATTAAAAACTCTGTGTAACTTATTTGGGTCATATAACATTGTCATTTTTGGGGTGTTACTTTATTAATGGATTTGATTATTTGTGCAATGTCTTTCAACTAAGTTGTAAACTTCCTTTATCCAACTGGATTTTTTTTTAAATCAGGAATCGGTTATAAATGAAAACAAAACAAAGAAATCTGAAGACAACACTCTTAATGTTTAATTTTATATTTTTTAAGTCTTAACCACTTGTTTGAGATTTTCAAGAATTGGCTGTGAAGTACAGTGCTACCTGTAGACATGTTGAGGCTAAAAATATAATATTGCTATACAGCCACTGATCAATATAATGAATCCTTTGTTTAAGAAAAACTGCAGATGCTGGAATAATCGAAGGTAGACAAAAAGCTGGAGAAACTCAGCGGATGAAGCAGCATCTATGGAGCGAAGGAATGGGTGACGTTTTGGGTCGAGACCCTTCAGACTGATGTGTGGGTTGGGGGGGCTGGAAGAAGAAAGGAGGAGGCGGAGACAGTAGGCTGTGGGAGAGCTGGGGAGGGAGAAAATAAGGACTACCTGAAATTGGAGAAGTCAATGTTCATACCGCTGGGGTGTAAACTACCCAAGCGAAATATGGAGGCCCAGGACAGAAAGGTTGGATTCGGAATGGGAGGGGGAGTTGAGCCACCGGGAGATCAGGTTGGTTAATGCGAACTGAGCGGAGGTGTTCGACGAAGCGATTACCAAACCTGCGCTTGGTCTCACCGATAAAGAGCAGTTGACACCTAGAACAGCGGGTGCAATAGATGAGGTTGGAGAAGGTGCAGGTGAACCTCTGCCTCACCTGGAAAGACTGCTTGGGTCCTTGGATGGAGTTGAGGGGGGAGGTAAAGCAACAAGTTGCTGGGTTGCAAGGGAAAGTACCAGGGGAGGGGGTGGTTTGGGTGGGAAGGGACAAATTGACCAAGGAGTTACGGAAGTAGTGGTCTCTGCGGAAAGCCGAAAGGGGAGGAGATGGGAAGATGTGGCCAGTGGTGGGGTCCCTTTGGAGGTGGCGAAAATGTCGGAGGATTATCTGTTGTATGTGACGGCTCGTAGGGTGGTAGGTAAGGACAAGGGGGACTCTGTTCTTGTTATGACTGGGGGGGGGAAGTGAGAGCGGAGTTACGGGATATAGAGGAGACCCTGGTGAGAGCCTCATCTATAGTCGAAGAGGGAAATCCCATTCCCTAAAGAATGAGGACATCTCCGATGCCCTGGTTTGGAACACCTCATCCTGGGTGCAGATGTGGCGTAGACGGAGTAATTGAGAGTAGGGGATAGAGTCCTTACAGGAAGCAGGGTGGGAAGAAGTGTAGTCCAGATAGCCATGGGAGTCAGTGGTTAGATGTTGGTCACAAGTCTGTTACCTGCGATGGAGATAGTGAGGTCTAGAAACGGTAGGGAGATGTCGGAAATGGTCCAGATTAATTTTAGTGCCGAATATAATGAATCCTATACAAGAACCAAGCTGGTCTTCAGGTTTGTACTTTTATCACTAAGATTGGTGTTGAGTGTGTATCACTTTCTGAATCTACCACAATCACTGCTATTCGTTTTATGAACATATTCTATGTACATTTAGATTGTTTGCTGCCAGTTTTGATATATTTGAATAAGGTAAACAATCCTTCAATTTCAGTGGATTGATAATATGAATTGGTCTTTTTTTCCTATGTTAAATTAAAAATGTTTGAGGCCAGTCATATCAGGTAGCACCGTTGTACAACTAACTTCAGTGCCAGAGACCCGGGTTCAATGCATGTTTGCCCTGTGACTGTCTGGGTCAGTAGGTTAATTGGCCATTGAAAATTGCTCCCATTGTGTGCAACTGAATGGTAGAATTTAATATGAAGTGATAGAAAGTAGGTAGAATGGAATTCATACAGAATTAGTGTAAGTGGGTGATTGATGGACAACATACCCTGACTCTGAATATTAATGCCATGCACAGTCCTGAACTGTGGACAGTATTATAGACCCAGAACAGTGCAGCACCAGAATGAGCCCCTGGCGAAGCATTCTGAGCATCCGCCATTGTGTACAAAATAAAATTTGCCTTGTACATCTAAGTTTTCTGCATCTCCCCTTAAGCTATGTTTACTGCTATTTTATATTTTCACCCTGGAGAAAGGACTCTGACTATCTACACTATCTACACCTTGTAGTTATTTTATTCCTATACATTCAAAATTTAAAAAATCAGTGGAATTCCTTTAAAATAATTTTTGTCCCAGTTTTCTCAGTTCTGACCGTACTATGTAACAAAATTGGAAAATATCTACCTCTGAAACATCATTATTTTAAATTAGCTTTGACATGCTAAGGCTGGTGAGGTCTAATGTATTTACTACAAGGATAAATGTAAAGATATTCAAATAAATTGAGAATAGTTGGTGAACAAAAGGTTAAAAGTTATGACTATTAATTTAGCATCTCCAAATAATAATGTTATATTACTGTTAATGATTAGACCTTAAAATGCTTAGAAATGGTTTGGGATGATAATAGATTGCAATGAAGATCTGCTCAGAATATTTAAAATACGAGTGTGAGTTAATAGCATTGGCTCCAACTTAGCCATAAATTACAGCAGGAACATTAGGGTTTGTGGCCATTGAGATAATTTGTTTGCAGAAACATAAGATGGAATATCATATATTTGCAATTATTTCAGTAAACTAATTTTGTTGTTTTCTTGGAGATGCATGAGAAGCCAAGATTGAGGTAGCCCATCCTACCGCACTGTGCCTCTGAGTCTGGCCTGATGCCACGGACCCGACTGCTGCTGTTGCTCTCTTCTGTACAGTTATTTACACGCACACAATGCACACGGACTTAATACATCCACGCGCGCGCGCACTTAATACATGCACGCACGCGCACACTTAATACATGCATGCGCACACTTAATACGCGCATGCGTGCGCACACTTAATATGCTTATGCACACTTAATGCACGCGCATGCACACACTTAATATACACACACACTTAATACACGTGCACACACATACACACACACACTTAATATACACATGTAGCAGCACCTGCTGGTGTGCGTCAGCATCGAACCCTGCGGTCAGAAGCCGCGCGCACGTGACTCTGGGAGGGGTTGGGTTTTTGCGCGGTTCCTGGCCTCTGCCCGCCAGTCGTTCGAGGACCACCGTTGTGGTCAGTTGTGTTGCATGACTCGTACTGGGGTCAAGGAAAGAGCGTTCACGTCGCGGCCCTGTTTCCACCAATCTTCCCACCACCACGCACAAGAAGCACAAGAAGCGGCAAGACAGACACCATTGTATGCAGGTGCCGAGAGGTGTGTTCAGCTCTGGCTGAACAACTTCTAATCCTGTGTGTGGACTCGATAAGAAGAAGAAGAACACTCGTACTGTCGGAGAATTGCGATTGTGAACAAATCCTTTTCAAAACCA
The DNA here is from genome assembly GCF_028641065.1 of Leucoraja erinaceus. NCBI lineage: Eukaryota > Metazoa > Chordata > Chondrichthyes > Rajiformes > Rajidae > Leucoraja > Leucoraja erinaceus. The sequence continues at coordinate 56,134,989 of NC_073383.1, forward strand.
CCGATTGTCGTTTTGTATCCACTAAATTGATGACCCCGACGAGTCTAACCATCGTTAATCTCAAGAGCATGTAGGAAGAGTATTTTCCCGCCAGCGTATCAGGCACTCAGCAGGACTCACTGCTCATCAGCCTTCGGCTGCCTCCTTTATGGCCTGATCAGCCACAGGCTTGGTTTGCACACGTGGAAACGCAATTCCATCGACACCACATCGTCGCCGACATTGTATTTTCACGTGGTGGGAACCCTGCCGCAGGAGTCGGCCTCGCGGTTGCTGCCTTACCTGAGGGATCCACCGGTGGCGGCCAAGTACGATGGCCTCAAGACCCTGCTGTTACATACCTTCGGGCTCAGCCATCGAGAGGGAGCATCGAAGATCCTACATATGGATGACATGGGCGATTGGAGACCTTCCACCATAATGGCCAGGATGTTGGCCCTGATGGACGGGCATCGGCCGTGCTTATTGTTTGAGCAGGCTTTCTTAGAGCCTGATGACGTCCGTTTGATGCTCGCCGGAGCTGATTTCAGCGACCCCCAACAGCTCGCTGAGAGGGCCGATGAACTCTGGACCACGGGGCGGCAGGAAGTTTGCGCCTTCACCCGCCCAGCAGCTCCAGCTAGATTGCCGCCGAGGAAGCTACGCGAGGAAGGCCCGACATCGACCACCTCTGAGGATCCGCCGCAGATTGCAGAGTGGCGAAAGGCTCCTGGACCTCTGCGATGTCGTCGGGTTGCTGTTTGGGCGGAGGCGAGCAACCTGAGCCTTATGGTAGATGCTGCTGGTGTTACTACTATCTCTGTTTCGGTGCAGAAGCTCAATGCTGCCGAAGCCCCTATACGTTTCAGGGAAATGCCTCGGCCGATCACCTGTAGAGACGACCGTGATCGACCCAAAAGAACGCCTCTACGTCTATGGTCTTCACTTTGGCCGCCGTTTCCTTGTGGACTCCGGGGCCATCATCGGTATCCTTCCTCCGACCACCCTCGAAACCCGCGTCGGTAAGGTAGGACCCGTCCTCTCAGCTGTTAACGGGAGTGACATTTAAACGTACGGTACACGGACCCTTAACCTAACCTTTGACTCCCACCTGTATAGGTGGAAGTTTATCGTTGCTAACGTCGCCCAGCCGATCTTGGGGTTGGAATTCTTGCGCGCGTTCTCCCTTCTTGTCAATGTGCATGGCAGTCATATGATCCCATTGTCAGACCCCCGAACCGCGCAACTCGCCTACAACCCAAACAGCAACCCGATGACATCGCAGAGGTCCAGGAGCCTTTTGCCGCTCTGCGATTTGAGTTCCCCGAGCTAATTTTGTAGGTGAATGGCCACAGGGGATTCCTGCACTCTCTGCCTTTCCTGGTGGTCACCCATCTACTTTATGCCTGTACCATGGTGTGACCACCTCACTATAACTCGTATCTATGATGCTTTTATTCTCCCTGACAATCCTGAAATTATCCTGCTGCAGCTCCAGTTCCCCTACGTGGTCATACAGGGCCTGCAGCTGCATGTACTTCCCACAGCTGTTGTCCTCAAGGACGCTGTTTCCCTGACTTCCCACATCCTTTTGGAGGAGCATACCAATGCCTTGTCCTACCTAACACACGTGGACCAAGGATAAGTTACAAAACAAAAACAGATCTCACCTTATCTTCTCAAAACCCAACGGACTTTTCTATGCCACAATAGGCATTCCAGGACACAAATGACTGCTTTTAAAATCTCCCGTAGACACAAAAAGTTGGAGTAACTCAACGGGACAGGCAGCATCTCGGGAGAGAAGGAATGGGGGACGTTTCAGGTCAAGACCCTTCTTCAGACTCTAAAATCTCCTGCACTGCTCATCCCATCTTGCAAGTAAAACTTGTTTCATGGTCCCCATGGTGTTCCTTTTAAAATGTCTCATGTTCATAGTTCAACCAGCTTTCTTTCCGCACCTCATCGATTTTATATTTGATTGTTATTGTTATGTATTATTTATTTAAATATTAGCCATCGCCTGGTCATTTTCGTGTTTTTTAATTGGTTTTCCCAATCTACCATGATCAACCCCTCGCCTTCATAGTTTCTTGTGTGAGATGGAAATCCCTGATTTCTATAAGAATTATAATCAGGGATTGCAATAATGTGGAGCAATCAAAGAGAATGGTTTCCCTTTGGTTAATGGGAGATTTTTAAGGATTTTTAAAGTTTTCTGGAGTAACTTTATTTTCTTAATTATGTGATTTGGCATTCAGAAGATTTGAAAATAGTTAGCAAAATAATCGAAGGAGAATTTCAGCAAATAAAGTTCTTCTCAATTGGAACCAGGGCCGGCCTTAAGCCGATTGGACCAATTTTTCCAAATTGGGCCCCGCACCCAAGGGGGGCCCCGCATTAATTTTCCGTATTTCATATGGAAATACAAATTTGCTTTGCTAAATAAAGATTTTTAAAAAAACATTCGCCATGCGAATTTTTTTTACAAAACCTACATGGATAGCAAGCGCTACACGGCCATCAGACACAAACAATGTGTTTACTACTGTAACTACTACTGTAGCACTTGTTAACAGCCAGTAGTTAACAAGTAGTTATACAATACGTCATCAATGCATCGATCCACATTCCTCAGTAAATGTAATTGTGTTTTTGAAGAAGTATTAATGACGCTGTGTCCTTTGAATACAATTCATGTGGCGTCATTAACACTTCTTCAAAACATAATTACATTTACTGAGGAATGTAGATTGATGCATTGATGACACATTGAGAATTTCTTAAAACTCACCATCATGATTGAGGAATTCTTCTTGGTGAGATTCTTGGTCTGCAGCAGGTTAGTCATTCATTTTACCTACCGACCCACGTGTGTCTCTGTCTTTCGCTCTCTCCCTCCCTCCCTCTCTCTTGCGCGCTCTCTCTCTCCCATTCCCCATCTCGTCTCTCTCTAGCTCTCTCGGCATTCCCAGAATCATTGACGCTTTGTGGTAGACAAAACTGCTGGAGAAACCTAGCGGGTGAGGCAGCATCTATGGAGCGAAGGAAATATGCAATGTTTCGGGTCGAAACCCTTATTCAGACCCGGCTATTTCCTTCGCTCCATAGATGCTGCCTCAAGCCCTGTTCCACTGTGCGAGTTCACCCAAGATCTTAAAATCTCTGTGTAGCATTTCTGTCCCTATCTTCAAATTCCAACTTTGAAATAAAAAAACTACTTTTGACTTTAAAATTTCGCAGCAGGATCGCGATTAGTTGATTCCCACGCATATTCAATCATCGTTCGATTCAGTGTAATTTTCACACCTGGTTGATGTTGTTTGTTTTAAAGATACAGTATATTACAATAAATTGTTTCAAGCATACCCGGTACTAAATGCACGAACATTAAGGTGGTTACTGATGTTACAAACGGTTATAAATGAATATAATTTCAAAGTGAAATAGGAGATTTCCGTGGAAAGAATGTTTTACCAAAATATAAGGTGAGATCGCTGCAAAATGCTCACTTAAAACAATACGCCGTCAACTCAGATTGTTTCTTAGCCCTCTGACAGGTATTAATTTTCATTCCTGGTCCGTATCGAACTTCTCCAAATGCAAACGCTTCAAGTTACGCTTCTTGTGTGGTGGTAAGGGGGGGATGCTAGGATAAAATACCATATATTTGCATTTATATAGCGATCCTGCTGCAAAATTTTTAAGTTGAAAGTTGTATTTTATTTCAAAGTGGGAATTGGAAGATAGGGACAGAGATGGTACACGGAGATTTTGATAGGAAGGAAACGTTACAGCAGCTGAGTAAAAGTTTGGTCAAATGGTAGGTTCAATGAAGATTGGGCGAGGGGGATTGGGGGTGGGGACAATTATCTATAGCTTGGGACTTGCCTAAATGAGTACTGAGATGGATTATCAGTCCACTCCAAATTTCTTAGACAATAATACCTTTAATGCAATTATCACAACATTTTGTTGGATATGGATCAACGGACTCTGTATGGTACATGCTCGTAAATTAGTAAAACAAATGTTCTTCTTTAAGTACTGTTGTTTCTGGGATGGGGTGACTGATAACAAATAACCTACATTCTATATTTTGTCATAATGTGGCTGAAACAATGGCATATTTTGTGATATTTATTGAGATAGAAAGATACAACTGAGTTTGGGCAAGATATTATCTTGCAACATTCTGTATGTCTGGTAGATATTGTGAAATGGAACTCAGAAATTATAGGAGGATTACATAAAACTATAATTCAAAGGTAATGAATATACAGAGTATTCTTATTTCCATCAAGTCAAGTCAAGTCAAGTCAAGTTTATTTGTCACATACACATACGAGATGTGCAGTGAAATGAAAGTGGCAATGCTCGCGGACTTTTGTGCAAAAGACAACAACAAAACAACCAAACAAATTATAAACACAATCATAACACACATATTCTTTTACATAATAAATAATAGAAGGAAAAACGTTCTGTAGAGTTAGTCCCTGGTGAGATAGGCGTTTACAGTCCGAATTGCCTCTGGGAAGAAACTCCTTCTCAACCTCTCCGTTCTCACTGCATGGCAACGGAGACGTTTGCCTGACCGTAGCGGCTGGAACAGTCCGTTGCAGGGGTGGAAGAGGTCTCTCATGATTTTGTTTGCTCTGGAGTTGCACCTCCTGTTGTATAGTTCCTGCAGGGGGGTGAGTGAAGTTCCCATAGTGCGTTCGGCCGAACGCACTACTCTCTGCAGAGCCTTCTTGTCCTTGGCAGAGCAATTCCCAAACCAGATGGTAATGTTCCCGGACAAGATGCTTTCCACCGCCGCTGCGTAGAAGCACTGTAGGATCCTCGGAGACACTCTGAATTTCCTCAATTGCCTGAGGTGGTAAAGGCGCTGCCTTGCCTTACTCACCAGTGCTGAGGCGTGTGATGACCATGTCATATCCTCAGAGATGTGGACTCCCAGATATTTAAAACTGTTCACCCTATCCACAGGATCCCCATTTATACTCAATGGAGTGTACGTCCTCGGATGATGTGCCCTCCTAAAGTCCATGATCAGCTCCTTTGTTTTTTTGATGTTCAAGAGGAGGCTGTTCTCCTGGCACCAGAGTGCTAGATCAGCCACCTCCTCCCGGTAGGCCTTCTCATCATTGTCTGAGATCAGGCCCACCACCACAGTGTCATCAGCAAACTTAATTATTGAATTGGAGCCACGGTTGAATTGGAGCTGAACCTCACGAACATACAATAGTGCTATAGGACACTAGGGCCTGCTACAGTAAACTCACGAGCTACTACGGTATGACTACGTGTTAAAAAGTATCAATTTTTAACATCCTGAGTATATTTTACTCGTGGACATTTTTCAACACGTTGAAAAATCTTCACGAGTTACCACGTTTCCCGAGTATCTGCCGTTAGCACTAAGAAATGGCATGTTGGTCTTTATAACAAGAGGAATCGAATATAGGAGCAAAGAGATCCTTCTGCAGTTGTACAGAGTTCTAGTGAGACCGCACCTGGAGTATTGTGTGCAGTTTTGGTCCCCTAAGTTGAGGAAGGACATTCTTGCTATTGAGGGAGTGCAGCGTAGGTTTACAAGGTTAATTCCCGGGATGGTGGGACTGTCGTATGCTGAGAGAATGGAGCAGCTGGGCTTGTACACTCTGGAGTTTAGAAGGATGAGAGGGAATCTCATTGAACGATTATTAAGGGCTTTGAACGCCCTCAATGCCTACAACGTGACGGATCGTAATAACAGGACAAAACAAAGGGTAAGTCTTATTTTACATATAATCTTGCTTCTTGGGATGGCTTTAATCTAATATGACGTTGCGAAAATGTTATTTGGGCCCCTTACGAACCGGCAGTGTCCTTACTGCTGATATGGGGTTAAAACTCACTGCAGTGGCAACATTTGAATCGATCACATTCCAGAAACACCCACTCGCAAGATTTAAATGCTCATTTTTGTTGGACAATCATGTCATAAGAGCATCTATTTTGTGTTAATGTCTATCCATAGTCAATAGTTTTATACTAAATATACACAACAGTTTTAGCCACATGTATTGTGCAAAAAATAATTTTGATTATCTTCCAGAAGAAGGGGTCACAGTTTAAGGATTCCAGAACAAGGGGTCACAGTTTAAGGATAAAGGGGAAATCTTTTAGGACTGAGATGAGAAAAACATTTTTTACACAGTGGTGAATCTCTGGAATTCTCTGCCACAGAATGTAGTTGAGGCCAGTTCATCGGCTATATTTAAGAGGGAGTTAGATGTGGCCCTTGTGGTTAAAGAGATCAGGGGGTATGGAGAGAAGGCAGGCACAGGATACTGAGTTGGATGATCAGCCATGATCATATTGAATGGCTGTGCAGGCTCGAAGGGCCGAATGGCCTACTCCTGCACCTATTTTCTATGTTTCTATGAGTGGATGTTTCTAGATTAATTTATGGGAATTAAGCATTAAATTCCTCCCATCTGGCATATAAATTCATATTGACAGTGAGATTTAAAAATCATGTTATATTGTGAATTCTTGTGTGAATGGGATTAGTTTGTTATTTGGATACTTAGGCTATTTATTTTAATGATCTTTTTCTTAAGACATTGAATCTACAGGACATTCCTAATAGGAAAGTAGTGGGCAGAAAGGCATGTCATGTGTGGTTTGAAGAGCAAAAACTTGTAATTTACAATGCCAAAATTAAAAAGTTGAGGAAAAACAAGGTGTACAGAGTTGCTTATTGGTTACAATCTGAGGAGTATGATGATGCTACTGGTTATGGTATGCCAATGTACCAACTAGCAACTGATCTTCTCCATAAAGACCAGGTCTATTGCTAGAAATTGTAATTTATTTACCTATCTGTTACGGACTTACAGCATATAATACAATAATATTAAAGTTCTGATATTGAAAATATCCCATTTTTGAATTTTCAAGGCAGTCTGGGTGTTTATTACTATTTTCATCACAACGGTCAATTTTGTAATTAGCTACAATTAGGTAATTAACTAATTATATGCTTTAATTTCCGGTCATCCAAGTAAGATGTTTTTTATTTGTTTCAGAATGCTTCAATCTATAATAACTGAAAAATGTCATTCAGTTCTCTTAATTTTTTGGAAGGTTATGGGCTTTTTACTGTCCTCGATCACAGCTTTTGTGTTAAGTCAATGGAAAAGCAATAGGGAACAAGATGCTAATTTCCGAGTATGAAAATGGCCATAACTTTGTTTAATACTGAAGATATGAAAGTGAATTAGGTATCAAATTAAACTTCTTTTTATGCTTTATCTGATGGGATAAATTGCAGACTTGATTTTAAAAATCTCAAAATGTTGTAACATTGATAGAAAAAGGACCTGCATCTTGGAGGTCGAAGGTTAGGTTGTTAGCCAAGAAAGATAGACTTTGTTATCCCTCAGTACGGCAACATCAAGAACAATGTTGCTGTACTGAGGGATAGCCAAGTCTATCCCTCATTGCTAGCAGCTGATGGGAACCGGCTGTAAAGTGGGAAGCGGCTGTAAAAGGACAGCACTGCTGGGGGGGGAGTCCCTTTCAGAGCATGTGGGTAGTCTGTCCAGGGGTAAAATTGCGGGGAGGGCTGGAGCGTTGAGAAGGAGGGGGTCGGCCGGGGATCATCCAGCTCAAGAGCGGGTCAGCGGGCGATGGAGAACAGGACAGCGGGCGGTGGAGCTTAATCCATATGTCAGTGCGAGTAACCTCAATTGATCCCTTGTTCGCGCTGACAGGAGTAAGATCCACCGCCCGCTGTGATGTTATCCATCAGCCGCTGACCCACTCCGCTCTATGATCTTTGATCTTGAGCTGGTCCCCGCACTATTCAGATGGAGAGCACTGCCAGAGGTGAGCGGGCCGGCAGAAGGCGCTGAGATGGCAGTCGGGCCCGCTGTCCGGTGATGGAGGCCGCTCATTGGCGAGCTGCTTCCCTCCCCGGCCGCAATGTGGTGGCTCCGCGCCCGGAATGCCGCGGCAGCGATGACTGAGTGAGTTACTAGCATGAACCCAACCCCCTCCTTCTCAACGTTCCTGCCCTCCCCGCAACTTTACCCCTGGCTAGACTCCCCACACGCTGTGAAAGGAACTCTCCCCCGAATTGTCATATTACTCACGACACGTAACTCATTTATAATTATTTATTTATATTCTATGAAAAATTTTCCCAATTGGGCCCCGCACCTCCTAAGGTTGGTCCTGACTGGAACACTATGTTCAAAGTGAAAACAGACACCAAAGTACTAGTTGAGAGAAAATTAGTAATGTCCTTGAAAATTACTAATTTGTGAGTGTATTGTGACCAGGTTTAAGAGTGGATTTCATTGCATGTAAGGAACCATCAATCTGGCCTTTTGTTTTAATCCATACTCCTGGATCTTAACTGAAAACCCTAATTTGAGACATGTGTCTTTATGCACACATATTTCCAGAAATTGATGCATTGTGTTACCAGGCAAAGAACTCATGAATACTTGCATTGATCTTCCTTCACACTTCACCATGGTTTCCCCGTTCCAAATACACAAATATTAAAAATTCTCTCACCCTGTAGAAAGGTTAAGGACTATCCAAAATGTCTTTCTTGTGTTGGCACCATTACAGTCTGCTGTATTTTTCTGGTGATTTTGTTATTACTGTGAAAATCAATGCAAACAAAATATACAGAGGTCAAGAACTGTAAGCAGATAATACATGCTTGAGAGGGAAGAAACAAAGAAGAATTTTTGTTGAAGATGATTAGGCTCCACACTTACAGTGCCCTCCATAATGTTTGGGACAAAGACCCATCATTTATTTATTTGCCTCTGTACCGCATAATTTGAGATTTGTAAGAGAAAAGCATCACATGTGGTTAAAGTGAACAGTGTCATATTTTATTAAAGGGTATTTTAATACATTTTGGTTTCACCATGTATTGACCTTCATACCCCTCCCACCCACCCCATTTCACAGCACAATAATATTTGGGACACATGGCTTCACAGGTGTTTGTAAATGCTCAGGTGTGTTTAATTGCCTCCTCCGTGCTGGTATAAGAGAGCTCTCAGCACCTAGTCTTTCCTCCAGTCTTTCCATCGCCTTTGGAAACTTTTATTGGTGTTTATCAACATGAGGACCAAAGTTGTGCCAATGAAAGTCAAAGAAGCCATTATGAGACTGAGAAACAAGAATAAAACTGTTAGAGACATCAGCCAAAACTTAGGCTAACCAAAATCAACTGTTTGGAACATCATTAAGAAGAAAAAGAGCACTGGTGAGTCTACGAATCGCAAAGGAACTGTCAGGCCAAGGAAGACATCCACAGCTGATAACAGAAGAATTCTCTCCATTAAAAAGAAAACAACCAAAACACCTGTCCGACAGATCAGAAACACACTTCAGGTGTGAATTTGTCAAAGATCACCTCATGCAGAAGACTTCAAGAACAGAAATGCAGAGGCTACACTGCAAGATGCAAACCACTGGTTAGCCGCAAAAATAGGATGGCCAGGTTACAGTTTGGCAAGAAGTACTTAAAAGAGCAAGCACAGTTCTGGAAAAAGGACTTGTGGACAGATGAGAAGAAGATTAACATATCAGAGTGATGGCAAGAGCAAAGCATGGAGGAGAGAAGGAACTGCCCAAGGTCCAAAGCATACCACGCCATCTGCAAAACTCTGTGGTGGGCAAGTATGGTTGCTGAAGGTACTGGCTCACTTATCTACATTGATGATACAACTGCTGATGGTAATAGCATAATGAATTCTTAAGTGTATAGACACATCCTATCTGCTCAAGTTCAAACAAATGCCTCAAAACACATTGGTCAGCGGTTCATTCTACAGTAAGACAATGACCCCAAACATACTGCTAAAGCAACAGAGTTTTTCAAAGCTAAAAAATGGTAAATCCTTGAGTGGCCAAGTCAATCACCCGATCTGAACCCAATTGAGCATGCCTTTTATATGCTGAAGAGAAAACTGAAGGAGGTTAGCCCCCAAAACAAGCATAAGCTAAAGATGGCAGCAATACAGGCCTGGCAGAGCATCACCAGAGAAGACACTCAGCAACTGGTGATGACCAGGAAACGCAGAATTCAAGCAGTCATTGCATGCAAAAGATATGCAACAAAATACCACACATGACTACTTTCATTTACTTGACATTGCTGTGTCCCATACGTTATGGTGCCCTAAAATGGGGGGACTATGTATAAACACTACTGTAATTTCTACATGGTGAAACCAAAATGTATAAAAATGGCCTTTATTAAAATCTGACAATGTGCACTTTAACCACATGTGAATTTTCCTATTGAAAGGGAGTGGGTGTTTAAGCTGTCAGGACATTTTATTATTTGCCAAAATATACATCTCAATAGCATAATGATAGAAGACTTACTTTTCCACACACCACTCGTAAGTCTGGAGATTTTTTTAATGATAAACTTCAGAAGCATGTTCTTTTTGCATGTAAAACCCCACTTCAGAACTATGGGCGATTTAAAAAATTTACAGCCAGATTTATCACTTCTGAGACTTTTTAGATGCCAAAGGAATCAAGAAAAAACACAAATAATGCCTTACTGTTGATGAAATGCAGTGAGCAAGCGCGATAATTCCCAATATTTTAAATTTCGATATCTGCACGGCCAATGTTCGCCAAGCACTTTAGCTGTTTTTGTCCCTTCAGCTCTCGCTTCTCTTTACCTTCATTTCGTTTCACTTTTGGAATTCTGAAGTTGGGTACATGTCTCTCACGCTTACCCCGACTTCCACAATTTTTTACTGCACAAAAATTCACCATTTTGGCGTTTTTTAACAGGTAGGAAAGTACGCGTTTCGTGTATTAACAACATATACCGGAAGCTGCGATGTCCTCCAGATGGATTGAGCAGCTCCGTGCGTCAAGCCCTATGACTCGGTGACCTTACGTGAAACCCCCCTATAGGGTGATTTCACGAAAGGTCACTGGAGCGTAGATCCGCACCCACGTGACCGAAAATCTCAACTGGAGTACATGCTATACATCCGGTACATGTTAGTGAATGGGAAAACACGCACTTTCCCACCCGTTAAAAACATCGAAAACGGCCAGTTTTTGAGCTGCAATTTACTGTGCCAGTCGGGGTGACCGTGAGGCACAGCTACCTAGATTTACAGTCCAAAAAAAAGATAGAAACTAAGGTAAATTAAAGAGGGAGCTGAAGGTGCCAATCCAGCGGAAGTGAACAGCGGACATTTGCCGTGGAGATTTAAAGGTCCAAAATAGCGGGAATTATCACGTTTGCTCGCTGAATTTCATTGAAAGTAAGTCAATAATGCCTTACTTTTGATGAAATGCAGCGAGCAAACGCGATAATTCCCGATATTTTGGACCTTTAAATCTCCACGGCAAATGTCTGTTAAGCACTTCCGCTGTTTTTCCACCTTCAGTTCCCTGTTGTAATTACCTTACTTTCTATCTTTTTTTTTGCCTGAAAATTTAGGTCGCTGTGCTTCACGGTCACCCCGACTAGCACAGAAAATTTCAGCTCAAAAATCGGCCGTTTTCCATGTTTTTAACGGGTGTGAAAGTGCGTGTTTCCACATTCACTAACATGTACCGGAAGTGACATATGTCCTCTAGTTAAATTTTTCGGTCACGTGAGGGGGGATCTACGCTCATTTGACCTTTGGTGAAATCACCCTATTGCCTTTCTTAAATATTGCACAGATGTTTGCTTCCTTCCACTGTCGTGGTAGTGACACCCAATCACCCATTCCTATCCTGCTGAGTTACTCCAGTTTTTTTGTTTCTATCTTTGGTTTAAACCAGCATAGCTCTGCAGTTCCTTCCTACACAAAAACATAAGTTTGTCCCACTGGTGCCAAACCCCGCCTCTGGCGGATGATGGATGGACGCTGGCCCCGCCCCCTCTGAGAGCGGATGGCTACTGGCCCCGCCTCCACGGGGTGATTGACGTACCGCCGCGCTGGGGGAGACGACCGGACGTGGGCCCCGCCCCCCGCGGTTGATGACCGGTCGCTGGCCCCGCCCTCTGTGGGTGATCGACGGTCACTGCATCCCGCGGATGCTGGTCGCCGGCCACGCCCCCTGTGGGTGATCGACGGTCACTGCATCCCGCAGATGCTGGTCGCCGGCCACGCCCCCTGTGGGTGATCGACGGTCACTGCATCCCGCGGATGCTGGTCGCCGGCCCCGCCCTCTGTGGGTGATCGACGGTCACTGCATCCCGCAGATGCTGGTCGCCGGCCACGTCTGTGGGGACGACGGACCTGCCCCCCCCCCCCCCCCCTCGGATGATGGTCGGACGCCGACCCGCCCCCCTCGGGTGATCGACGGATCCGAAGGCCATTCCGTCTGGTGTAAGATCGTCGCGTCATTGCTTTTGTAAACCGCAGACGGTGGAAAAGGAGAAGAAACATTCGGCTGGGTTTGATCTACGCGAAGAAACAACGAGAGTGTCAGGACAATGCGCTGGTTCGAAGGCACCATCCCCGCTGCCATCACATTAGCCAAACAGAAGAACGCGGTTTTTATCGTGTTTATCACAGGTACGGACTCAGGCAGGTGGGCTGAGGCCTAGCTGGAGGGAAGCCTCGTCATTCCGGCCTGAGGCTGCCCTTACAGCAGGACTAGGGACCGGGGCCGACACGTCATCCCTATGGATGCCGTTGAGATTTTTAATCAAATCAATTCCAGCAGGATTTCATTTAAAAACCGCATGCGTAGCAGAAACTTAACGAGAGGGGTAATGCGCCATTGGCATATCTCAAAGGTGCCCTGGAAGTAATGTCTGGAAACGCAGGAGCTGTAGAGAGCTCAAAATCAATTGTGAAACTGTTGTTTTGACTAAAATGTTGACCCTGTTATCAAATATTCCCGGTGACGATGGAGAATTTGAAGCACAGCTTTCGCGGAGAAGTCACCCGTCCAGCAGATCTAAAACAAATATATAGAGCTGTGTGTCTTTCTCTGCAGAAACTGTACGATGATATATTTGCATAGTATCATGGCCGCAGGTGAAATTAAAGTTTGCCAAGTTACTTTTTTTTGTGTTAAGAAGATAGCTGCTCCTTTTAAACTGTCTTTTCAGCCTCGCCTGGACAGAATGTAATATTTTACCCAGAGCCTTTTCATGAAAGGGGTCAGAGGTTATGGGTAGAAGGCAGGAGAAGAGTTAGGAGAGAGAGAGATAGATCAGCCATGGTTAAATGGCGGGTAGACTTGGTGGGCCGAATGGCGTAATTCTACTCACTTATGGGTCGGCTTTTGTCAAGTTAGTGTGCCAGGTATAATTATGCTTCAGGTTGCATCCACTCCACAAAAAAACACCTTGTCTCTTAGAACAGATTAAAAAGTTTTAAATTATGAATTATGAACCCATATTCGCATTAATGCAACATATTAAACTGCTGTTTGTTGTGTAATGGGACTGTTTCAAGTTCAATTGTTGAGCTCGATACAATACAATAGAACTTTATTTATCCCAGGAGGGGATACCACACGTCATAAAACACAAGATTCATGAAACATGAAATTAAAGTGACGAGCGTAAAGGACTGGGGATGTGCAAAGATTAGGGAGAGGGGGGGGGTCAGTCTACTCCACGACAGAAGGGGAGGAGTTGCACAGTTTGATAGCCACGGGGAAAAGGGATCTCCTTTTCTTGAGCTTTTCCTGATTTTGAGCTAAATGCAGCTCCTGGATTTCCACAGACATGGTGACAGAACAATATGGAGTTTTGCTCTTTGGGTAAAAAGTAAGGAGAAAAAGAGTGATGTTTGCTAGAAACCAGGCATGTGCCGTCAGGGTAGGCAAGGCTACCCTGACTAAAGTTATAAAATGGTTATTATTAAATATATATAGTAAAGGCACGGGAGAATGATGCCTACCTAAGAGATCGATCTCTTAGGTAGGCATAATTCTCCCATGCCTTTCATCCGCAGTACATGTAACACACAAAAGTATGTGCAACTCGCGTACCGTCGACGTTGCTTCAAGCCTCCAATGACAACGGTCTATAAAGGCAGCTGAAATTCTGCGTGCATGTGCTGTGCAGCGTACTGTGGAAACCCTTCTTCAGACTGATGTCGGGAGGGGCGGGAAAAAGAATGGAAGAGGCGGAGACAGTAGGCTGTGGGAGAGCTGGGATTGGGAGGGGAAGAAGGGAGAAAACAAGGACTACCTGAAATTTGAGAAGCCAATGTTCATACCGCTGGGGTGTAAACTACCGAAGCAAATATGAGGTGCTGCTCCTCCAATTTGTGGCGGGCCTCACTCTGGCCATCGAGGAGGCCCAGGACAGAAAGGTCGGATTCGGAATGGGAGGGGGAGTTGAAGTGCGGAGCCACCGGGAGATCAAGTTAGTTATTGTGAACTGACTGGAGGTGTTGTGCAAATCGATCGCCAAGCCTGCACTTGGTCTCACCGAGGTTGATCATATGCTGAATAATCCAACCAGATATTTGTTTGGAAGTGGAAAGAGAATAGTAGAAATTGCATTCATTGCAACGTGTAAAAAGAGATGAGATACTGTATTGTAATTTTTCTGCAGGTCATTGTGGTATATATCATGATTTCATTGGTGAACATGTTTAGTTTGTGATTTTATTTGAAGCAGAAATAATATGTGAATGTTTCATTGATCATAATTCCGACTGGTAACTACGCACTTCGTCCGAGCACATTATCGCACGCGCCATGCAAGCCATCTTAAATGACCACCTAAGCTGTCATTTGGCCACCTAAAAAGCTGCCGAGGTGGCCCGGCTGGCAACGGGAAAAAATTTAAGTGAGAGCCCCGATAATACACAACATAATTCAACACAGACATCCACCACAGCATTCTTCACTGTGGTGGAAGGCAATACAGTTCAGACAGTCCTCCTCCCCCTTGTTCACCCGTGGTCAGGGCCCTGACCCTCCGAACTCGCCGCTACGGATGGCCCAATGTTCAAGCCCTCTGGTTGGGATGGTCGGAACGCCGACGTCGGGACAGGTCGAGCACACCCTGCGGCCCAGAGCTCTCAAATCGGCCACCTCCTTACCGGGGACCGCGGCTTCGACTGTTGTAGGGCGGCGGTTGGAGCTCTTCTCCGGCGGCCCACGGTGAGGGATCGCCCGCTCCACAATGAAAGGTCTGCTACAGGCCTGCTGCCAGAAGCTCCACAGACCGAGGCTCCAAGATGTAGGCCGCAGGCCAGCGGTCGGAGAGCTTCTCCGGCGACCCCTGGCAAGGTGGTCTGCGATGTTAAAAGACCCCACTGTGCCGCTGCTGAAGCTCTGGGCCCTACTCCGAGAAAGGCAGCACCAAACCAGCTGTAAGTCCGCGAGGAAGGGGGCGAAGAAGGAAAAAAGTTGCATCTCCGTCGAGGTAGGTGCCTGAAAACGGTTTCCCCCTATTCCCCCCCACCACCCCCCACACAAGACATACAGAGAAATACTAAAACATACTTTTGGACATATTAAAAAAAACAAAAAAAGTTGAAACAACGAACCGCTGCAGACGAGGCAGCCGACTCGCAGCGCCACTGGAAAACTCTGGTTCTAGATTCCCCTAATCTGGTTAAAAGACTGTTCATTTACTCTGCTTATTCCTCTCATGGTATTATACACCTGTATAAGATCACCCTCCATCCCGCTTCGCTAAAACCTGCTCAACGTCCTCCTTTTGCTCAGTCTCTCGAGTACTGGCAACACCCTTGTAAATCTTCTCTGCATTCTTTCCAGCTTGACAACATCTTTCCTGTAACAGGGTGACCAAAACTGAACCAATTTTCCAAATGTGCCCTCACCAATATCATTTACAGCTGTAACATAATCTCTCAACTGCTATACTGAATGCTCTGACTGATGAAGGCCAATTTGCCGAAAGCATTCTTGACCATCCTATCTACCAGTGATGCTTATCTATATTAAACAGTATTTAACAAACTGCTTACATTTGACAAAAGTATATTAAATTTACTCTCGGTCCAAAATCAAGGGTTATTGAGGTCCTCTATGGGTCTTTGTAATTGAAATGTAAATTACTGCAAAATGTATGACCTCGTGTTTGTTCATATTGAAATCTATTTGCTACAGTTTTACCCTTTTGCTAAAATGTTTTAAATTTTTGGATCTATTATTATGCTCATAATACCATTTTCTTTGTGTCATTGGAAGACTGGGGCATTTTATTTTTTATCCCATCATCCAGATATGTAATAAATATATCTAATCTTACTGCCTTTAAATCAAGCCGCTGCTAGTTTCCTGCAATTCAGTAGCTGCAGTTTATCCCAATACAATAAATCCTCGATATAGTGAATGGTGCCCTTTATTGCCAATTGGTTGCTATTAGCGAGTAAGGTATTATCATTGTATAAGTTGAAAGAGCTTCAGACTTACAAAATTCTTAAGGGGTTGGACAGGCTAGATGCAGGAAGATTGTTCCCGATGTTAGGGAAGTCCAGGACAAGGGGTCACAGCTTAAGGATAAGGGGGAAATCCTTTAAAACCGAGATGAGAAGAACTTTTTTCACACAGAGAGTGGTGAATTTCTGGAACTCTCTGCCACAGAGGGTAGTTGAGGCCAGTTCATTGGCTATATTTAAGAGGGAGTTAGATGTGGCCTAAGTGGCTAAGGGGATCAGGGGGTATGGAGAGAAGGCAGGTACGGGATACTGAGTTGGATGATCAGCCATGATCATATTGAATGGCGGTGCAGGCTCGAAGGGCCGAATGGCCTACTCCTGCACCTAATTTCTATGTTTCTATGATGGTTGATACACCAAAGAACACAGTGCTGGAATATCTCAGCAGGTCAGGCAACATCTCTGGAAAACGTGGATAGGTGAGTTTGGTACCCATCTTCAGATTGATTCGGTCTGCTAGGTTACTCCAGCGCTTTGTATCGTTTTACCTTGAAACTAGGTGCGATACTGTTGGTTTGCACCAGCGAGCCCTTCACTGGTTGATGTGGCTGTTATTAAGGCTCACGTCGTAGCCCCCAACAGGATGCACTTTCTTAAGGCTATTGTCAACTTTCTTTGTCAGCTTCCCCCCTCCACTGCTGTCGACGCTCCCCCTCCAATGCTGCCACCGCCTCCTCCACCTCCCCCCGCAGTCACAACATTTTCCAAAGTGAATATGTCAACGACTCAAGTCAAAATCAAGTGAGTTTATTGTCATGTGTCCCTGATAGGACAATGAAATTCTTGCTTTGCTTCAGCACAACAGAACATAGTAGGCATTTACTACAAAACAGATCAATGTGTCCATATACTATAATCCCCTCGATGGAAGGAAGGTCCGAGCCGATGATGGACTGGGCAGTGTTTACTACTTTTTGTAGTCTTTTCCTCTCCAGGGCGCTCACGTTGCTGTACCAAGCCACGATGCAACCGGTCAGCATGCTCTCTACTGTGCACCTGTAGAAGTTAGAGAGAGTCCTCCTTGACAAACCGACTCTCAGTAATCTTCTCAGGAAGTAGAGGCGCTGATGAGCTTTCTTGATGATTGCATTAGTGTTCTCGGACCAGGAAAGATGTTCAGAGATGTGCACGCCCAGGAATTTGAAGCTCTTGACCCTTTCAACCATCGACCCGTTGATATAAACGGTACTGTGGGTCCCCATCCTACTTTTTCCAAAGTCCACACTCAGTTCCTTGGTTTTGCTGGTGTTGAGGGCCAGGTTATTGTGCTGGCACCATATGGGCAGTTGCTCGATCTCTCTTCTATACTCTGACTCATCCCCATCAGTGATACATCCCACAACAGTGGTGTCGTCAGCGAACTTGATGATGGAGTTCGCACTGTGACCGGCTATGCAGTCATGAGTATAGAGAGAGTACATCAGGGGGCTGAGCACGCATCCTTGAGGTGCTCCCGTGCTGATTATTATCGAGGCTGACACATTTCCACCAATACGAACAGACTGTGGTCTGTGAATGAGGAACTCGAGGATCCAATTGCCGAGGGATAGAAACATAGAAAATAGGTGCAGGAGTAGGCCATTTGGCCCTTTGAGCCTGCACCGCCATTCAATATGATCATGGCTGATCATCCAACTCAGTATCCTGTTCCTGCCTTTTTGAGAGGGAGTTAGATGTGGCCCTTGTGGCTAAAGGGATCAGGGGGTATGGAGAGAATCAGGGGGTATAGCCAATGAACTGGCCTCAACTACCTTCTGCGGCAGAGAATTCCAGAGATTCACCACTCTCTGTGTGAAAAAGGTTTTCCTCATCTCGGTCCTAAATAATTTCCCCCTTATCCTTAAACTATGACACCTTGTTCTGGACTTCCCCAACATCGGGAACAATCTTCCTGCCTCTAATTCCCCTTAAGGATTTTGTAAGTTTCTATAAGATCCCCCCTCAATCTTCTAAATTCTAGCGAGTACAAACTGAGTCTATCCAGTCTTCCTTCATATGAAAGTCCTGACATCCCAGGAATCAGTCTGGTGAACCTTCTCTGTACTCCCTCCATGGCAAGAATGTCTTTCCTCAGATTAGGAGACCAAAACTGTACGCAATACTCCAGGTGTGGTCTCACCAAGACCCTGTACAACTGCAGTAGAACCTCCCTGCTCATATACTCAAATCCTTTTGCTATGAATGCGCAGAGACCCAGTTCTGCGAGTTTGGTAACCAGCTTGGAGGGGATGATTGTGTTAAATGCTGAGTTGTAATTGATGAATAACAGCCTGAGATATGAGGTTTTGTTGTCCAAGTGGTCCAGAGCGGAGTGGAGAGCCAGCGAGATTGCATCCACCGTTGATCTGTTGTGGCGGTAAGCGAACTGCAATGGGTCCAGTTTTTGTCGAGGTAGGAGTTGATTTGCTCCATGATCAACCTCTCAAAGCACTTCAACACCACCGGTGTTAGTGCCACTGGTTGATAGTTTCCGGTGGGCAGTGCGACTCGCGTCGCAGCGGCCTCTGCAGTCCGTCTATCTTTTTATTATTTTTTGTCTTGTTTCAATGTAGTTTTTTTTCTTTTGATGGGGTATGTGTGGGGAGGGGGGTGGGGGTGGGAAACTTTTAAAATATTTCCCCTGCACGGAGAACCCGACCTTTTCCTTGTCGGGTCTCCGTTGTCGTTGGGGCTGAGCAACTCCAGCAGGAACGACCTAGGGCTCCAGTCGCGGAGCTGCGGACTTTACTCACCATCGTAGAGCTGGCCGAGTTCGGAGCGGGAAGAGCGTTGGTGGCGCGCTGCTGCGACCTGACCCCGGAGATTCGGAGGCTCCAACCGCAGGTCTGGTAGACAGTAATACCGGGAGCCCGCGGGTCACTGCTGGGAGACTGCTTTTCGGGGCTTCCGCAATGGCGACTTCTCCCGCCCGAGTTGCGGGGTTGAAGAGTACCTGGAGCAGGGCCTTACATCACCGCCCCGCGCGGCTTGGAATGGCTGCGGGACTTTGCTAGCGCCCGCCGGGGGCTCCAACAACAAGACCCGGAGCGTGGCCTTGCATCACCCGGTGCGGCGTTAATGGCCGTGGGACAATTACCATCGTCCGCCGGGGGCTTTGACTCTGACATCGGGAGGGGAATGGGGAGTGCAGGGGAGAGATAAGTTTTTGCCTTCCATCACAGCGAGGAGGAGATGCGCTGTGAAGGATGTCTGTGTAAATTGTGTTGTGTCTTGGGACTTTTTCTTGTGTGTATGACTGCAGAAACAACATTTCATTTGAACCTCAATGAGGTTCAAATGACAAATAAAATTGTATTGCATAGTCATTGAGGCACGTCACCTTACTCTTCTTGGGCACTTTAAAAGGGCACATAATTGATGCCCTTTTAAAGCAGGTGGGGACCTCAGAAGTGAGAGGTTGAAAATGTCCGTAAAAACTCCAGCCAGTTGGTCCGCACAGGTTTTTAGAACACGACCGGGTGTACCATCAGGTCCAGGCGCTTTTCGAGGGTTAACCTCTCTGAAGGATTTCCTGACATCGGCCTCTGTGACTGAGACTGAAATACCATCACCGCAAATGGGGGCTCGGGAAGGCACATCAGTATTCTCCCTATCAAAGCGTGTCTAAAACGCATTGAGCTCGTCAGGGAGTGATGTTTCGATGACTCCCGGGGAGAAGGAGGTGACGGCGGTGGAGGGGAGAAGCTGAGGGGACAATATGATGCAGACAGGAAGAAGCAGCAGTAGGTGGGAGAGGATGTAGCAGCAGCAGGTGGGAGAGCAGGAAGCCCCACGGTGACCAAACTGAGGGGAGGCAGCCTGTTGGAGGTGGTGGCCTGAAGAAAGTGCTGTCCCCAGGGCTACTAAGTGAGCTGCAACAATAGCCGTATCAACTGGACTATGCAGTAGGTGAAGAAAGGCTTGCTGGTGCACCTTGTGAACCGGAGGTGGTGTTGGAAGCCGGAGCTGGAAGCAGAGGGGAGACGGTGCGACCCGAAGGGTGGCATGGGCAGGCCATTCCACTTAAACCAGAACCCGTTATAAAGGGGTCCATTAAAATGAGAGTTTACAGTATTCTGTTATTTCCTGCTCAACTACTTGTTGTTAAACAATGTGAAGCATTTTATGAACGCATGATTCGCTAAGCATGATTGCTCATGTATAAACTCATGGTTAGTTTGTTCAGTCACATTAATATTTCACAAATTTTTTTTGCTCGATATTAAACTGATTGACTTACTTAAGTCTTGAAAAGCTTGAGGAAATAAATTGCTATTCTGTACTTGCTGGAGACTACAAAATGAGTGGTATTGCTATTTAACTTTCTCTGGTCACGAAGCTAATGCAAGCAATCAGCAGTTGGAATAACTTTCTCCTCTGACAAGACAGGTCAAATGACTCCCACAGTCACTGCAGGCCAGCTGTGCATGGCTTCTTGACAAAATATAAATAATTTCAGCGTTAAGTCAAGGATCAGTTTTTAGATGGCTCAACAGAGTCAATAATCTGAATGGCTTACTCTGATTCTGAGATCACTATGAATCATCAGATGAACTTGCAAATCATGAAGGACTGTGAATGATGTTCTGTTAAAGACGTTGCTATTAATAAAAAGGCCAATAAATATTTGACTTAAGAAGTTGTTATGCTCCTAATTTAAACAGATTCACGGTCTGTTTGTACCTCCTTCCTTTCTGATTGTGATAGTACCACTGGCGTTTATTGTAACTACCACCAAGCCCCTTGGTGCACAGTGTATTTAGAAATAAGTTACAGTGGTGCAGCAGGCAGCATTGCTGCCTTGCCTCTTGAGTGGATCTAGGTTTGGCCACATGTACTGTCTCTGGAATTTGCACATCCTCCTCATTACTGCTCTGGTTTCCTCTCACATCCAAAGATATATTGGTAGGTTAATTAACAACTGGAAATTGCCCTTTGGTGTTTGTGTCAAAAATTAAATTAAAAGGGGGACTGATGGGTTTTACGGGAGATAATAAGTTGCAGAGCGACAGGAAAATACCAAAGCTGGAAAAGGACACTTGGGATTACACTTTTGGAATGGATCATAATATAAATGGCTGTTTTTAGTGGAAAGGCACAGATTAATTGAGGACAGTTGACGTTGATTTCTTAAGGGATAGCTGTGTTTGACCAAGTTGATTAATTTCTTAAGGCAGTTATAAGCAAGATTATTTCATTAATTTAACAAGTTTTGTGACCAGATCTTTCTCAGTGTGCTGGTCCAGAAACAAACAGCCATGTAATCCAAATGAGAGTGGAAATTGGGATCTACAATTGTCTCAATATAAATCAATTGGAAATTTGGGCAGACAAATGGCAAATGGAATTTAATCTGCACTAATGTGAGGTGGTGTATTTTGGGAAGGTGAAAATAACCAGTAAATTACATTACCCTTAACACCATTAATATACGACTTCAGTTTGGGGTGCAAGTCCAAAGCTCCCAGAAAGTGATAACACTATTACACAGAGGGTGCTAAGTGATTGAAATATACTGCCTGGGGATTTGATAGAAGCATACACGTTAACAGCATTGAAAAGGTATTTAGACAGATGAGCAGGCAGGGATTAGAAGCATACAGGTGCTCCCCGAGTTACGATGCCTCGACTTGTGATATTTTGACTTTACGATCGGCAAACGCTCAGCAAAGGCAACGAGCAGCATGTCACTTCCGGTCACGCGATCGCAATGTATTAAATGCGTTTTCGACGCGATATTTTCTGTTTACGATGGGGCTATCGGAACGTAACCCCATCGTAGGTCTAGGAGCAGCTGTATAGATCTTGTGCAGATGTATGGGTTTGGTGTAAATTGTCATCATGCACAGACATTGCGGCCAATAGACCAATTCCTGTATTCTGTCATGTGTTCAATGGCAGAAATCAAGGAATAGTGATTGGCAGGTATTTTTATGACTGGAAGAGTCTACATGGCTTAATACTCGCTGGTGTAGTAAATACTAATGATTTAGACTAATGTAGGGGGCATGATATAGAAGTTTGCACGTAATGCAAAAAAATAGGCTGTATAATTGACAGAAGGAATGCACGAGACTTCAGGAAGGTATTGATAAACTATTCCATTTCATTAGTTGGACTGTTAACAAATGGGCTTTAATCCACAGAAGTGTGAGATAATGTTAGGAGGTGCAATGTGGCAAGAAAATGCACTATAAATAAGTGGATGCAAAATAGTGTGAGAAATGAGGGATCTATCTTTACTGATTCTTAATGGTAGCTGGACAAATAAAGTGTCAAAAAACACATTATTCTTTCCTTAATGTGTAGGAAGGAATTGCAAATGTGGTTTAAACTGAAGATAGACAGAAAAAAGCTGGAATAACTAAGCGGGACAGGCAGTACGTCTGGAGAGAAGGAATGGGTGACATTTCGAGTTGAGACTGAAGGTTCTTGACTCAAAACGTCACCCATTCCTTTTCTCCTGTCCTGCTGGGTTACTCCAGCTTTTAGCGTCTATATTCTTTCCTTAATGGTGGACTTAAATGAGCAGGAAGGTTATGCAGGAAAAAAATTCCCGATGTTGGGGGGGAGTCCCGAACCAGGGGTCACCGTTTAAGAATAAGGGGTAGGCCATTTAGGACTGAGATGATGAAAAACTTTTTCACCCAGAGAGTTGTGAATCTATGAAATTATTTGCCACAGAAGCCATGGAGGCCAATTCACTGGATGTTTTCAAGAGAGATTTAGCTCTTTGGGCTAAAGGAATCGAGTGATATGGGGGAAAAGCCCGAACGGGGGTACTGATTTTAGATGATCAGCCATGATCATATTGAACGGCTCGAAGGGCTGAATGGCCTACCCCTGCACCTATTTTTCTATGTCTGTTGGAATTGCATGCAACTCTGTTTAGAAAGTTTGATTGCATGGAATTCTGCTTTATGTGGTAGGAGAAGAATTAGGCCATTCAGCCCATCAAGTCTACTCCTCCATTCAAACATGGTTGATCCATCTCTACCTCCTAACCCCATTCTCCTGCCTTCTCCCCATAACTTCTGACACCCGTACCAATCAATAATCTATCTCTGCCTTAAATATATCAATCAATCAGAACTTTATTGTCATTCAGAAATACATCAATAATGCAAGTCTGAACGAAATTTCGTTGCATCTGGCTCCCCGCGCAACATAAAATAACAAAAGGATAAAATGGATAAAAAGATAAAATGGATAAAATAGATAATAGTGGAGGCACATTACATGGCATGCAAGAGCTTGATGGCTCGGGGGAAGAAGCTGTTGGAAAACCTGGCCGTTCTTCTCCTTATACTACGATATCTTTTGCCCGAGGGCAGCAAAGTGAACAGTCCATGATGAAGATGTGTGGGGTCCTTTATAATACTGCTAGCCTTAGACAAGCAACGTTTGCACGCAATGTCCCCGATTGAAGGGAGAGAAGTCCCGATGATTCTTTCAGCCGTCCTCACCACTCTCTGCACGGACTTCCAGTCGGAGGAATTACAGTCCCCAAACCAGACAGAGATGCAGCTGGTCAAAATGTTCTCTATGGTGCCCCTGTAGAAAGTGGTGAGGACAGGTTGGGGGAGGTGAGCTCTTTTCATCCGGCGCAGAAAGTGCAACCGCTGCTGCGCTCTCTTAACTAATGATGTGATGTTATCTGACCAGGTCAGACTGTTTGTGATCTGCACCCCCAGGAACTTAGTGCTACTGACCAACTCCACATCGCTGTCATTAATGTGAAGTGTTGTGTGACTGTGCCGGTTTTTCCTGAAGTCAACGATGACCTTTGTTTTGTCGACATTCAGGATCAGATTGTTCGTGTTGCACCAGTCCACCAGTTGTTTCACTTCCTCCCTTTAAACCAGTTCATTGTCGTCCCGGATAAGGCCCACCACTGTTGTGTCATCTGCATACTTCATTATGTGGTTTGCAGGGCTCTTGCTTAACTTTTTTTCCCTGTTGCCAGCCGGGCAACCTTGGCAGCTTTTTTAGGTTGCCAAATGACAGTTTAGGTGGTCATTTAAGATGGCTTGCATGACGCGTGCGATAATGTGCTCGGCCGAATTATGTCGGAATTATGGTCAATAAAGCATTCACATATTATTTCTGCTTCAAATAAAGTCACAAACTAAACATATTCACCAATCAAGACATGATATATACCACAATGACATGCAGCAAAATTATAATACAGTATCTCATCTCTTTTTACACGTTGCAATGAATGCAATTTCTATTATTTATTTCCACTTCCAAACAAAAATATGGTTATTCAGCGTATGATCATCCTCGGTGAGACCAAGCGCAGGCTTGGCGATAGCTTCGCACAACACCTCCACTCAGTTCGCAATAACCAACCTGATCTCCCAGTGGCTCAGCACTTCAACTCCCCCTCCCATTCTGAATCCGACCCTTCTGTCCTGGGCCTCCTCCATGGCCAGAGTGAGGCCCAATGCAAATTGGAGGAACAGCACCTCATATTTTGCTTGGGTAGTTTACACCCCAGCGGTATGAACATTGGCTTCTCCAATTTCAGGTAGTCCTTGCTTTCTCCGTCCTTCCCCTCCCATTCCCAGCTCTCCCACAGCCTATTGTCTTCGTCTCTTCCTTTCTTTTTCCCGCCCCCCCACCCCGCCCGACAGCAGTCTGAAGAAGGGTCTCGACCCGAAACGTCAACTATTTCCTTCGCTCCATAGATGCTGCCTCACCTGCTGCGTTTCTCCAGCATTTTTGTCTACCCATTCACACAAGTTCTGTTATCCCACTTTCCTCACCCACTCCCTGCACATTAGGGGCAATCTTACAGAGACAAGTTAACCTACAAAGCCAATGCGTCATTGGGATGTGGGAGGAAACCCACACGCTTGCAGGGAGAATGTGCAAATTGAACACAGACAGTGCCCGAGAACAGGATCGAACACAGATCTCTGGAGTATGAGGGAGCAAGTCCACCAGCTGTGCCACCTATATTTTATTTTCCAACACACACAAAATTATACGTTGATAACTTTGGTTACTTAAAAAAAAATGAAACTATCCATTTTCAGTCTTAAATCTCTTAAGTGACGCTATGTCCCCCTTTACAGCTACTGTATGTTTTAATTCAGTTCAAGGCTATTGGGGCAGTACATTGGCCATAAATCTGCTGCCTAAAATTGCCCGAGACCCGGAATTGATCCTGAATATGGGTGCTGTCTGTATGGAGTTTTGTTTTCCCGTTTATAACATTGCTTACAGAGTACTATGTTGACATATTCTGTTGTGCTGCTGCAAGTAAGGATTTCATTGTTCTAACTGGGATGTGAGAGCATAAAACACTCTTGACTTATGTCGCTGATGTGTGGGATGGAACTAGAGTACGGGTGATCGGTGGTCGGCGTGGACATGATGGGCCGAAGGGCCTGTTTCCATGCTGTATCTTTAAATTAACCTAAATCCACTAAAACCAAAAGAAAAATAAAGAAGGGGTTCTACCCGAAGCATCACCCAATTTTTTTCTATCCAGAGATGCTGGCTGCTCCATGGCGTTCCCCCGCACAATTAAAGCATGGAATAGTCTTCACCCTACCTTGGGTATCAACCAGACTCAACTAAATTTAAGGTAGCTTTTTTTCCCCCCCAAGAACCCTTTTTTAGCTTAAGTCCAAGAGAGTTTTATTGTCATGTGTCCCAGATAGGCCAATGACATTCTTGCTTGCTGCAGCACAACAGAATATGTAAACATAATACAGAACAGGAGATAAAAGTTCAGTGAGTCTATATACTATAGACCATATATATACACGATAAATAAACAGATAAAATGAAATAGGCTGTTATTTTTCAGAGTTTGGAGTTTGGTGGTGGTGGGTCCACCAGTTTAAATTCCATTTCGAGTATTTTTGAAGGACCAGGAAAGCAAGAAGCAAGAGTTACTCCAGGGAGTTACTGCAGCTCCAGGGAGTGATTCTGCGTTGTTTTTCAGAGGTCGCGGTGAGGCAGCAATCGGACAGCAATGGCGGCCAGAGCTCCCACAATGTAAAGGGAGGGAGAAAGTGGCCGACGCCGACCAGTTGCCGTGACAGTGCGCATATGCAGGGCCGCACATGCGCACAACCACGGCCGATGATGTGCTCGGCGGCCGGCCGTGCCGAGGGAGACCCGAGACCCGAGCGGAGAGCTAGCACCGAGCAGAGACCTGAGAGCTAGCGCCGAGCGGAGAACCGAGAGCTAGCGCTGAGCGGAGACCTGAGAGCTTGCGCCGAGAGCTAGCGGAGAGCCCGGACACGGATGGCGGGTGGGTGTCCCGGTTGCTTGCCAAGCAGGGGCAAATGTCATGGCTTTTAGGTTGCCCGGCGGGACCTTAAGTTGCCATTGGCACCCAGGCAACCGCTAATTTCGAGCCCTGGGTTTATACTAAACCTGGCACAACAGTTGTGGGTCATCAGGGTAAACAGCAGAGGAGTCGGGACGCAGCCCTGAGGGGAGCCGGTGCTCAGAGAGATGATGTTGGAGGTGTTGTTTCCAACCCACTGGGGTCTGTCAGTGAGGGAGTGAATATCTACTGACTTTGCCTTCACATCCTTCTGTGGCAGAGAATTCCACAAATTCACCACCCTCTGACTAAAGAAATACCTCCTCCATCTCCTTCCTAAAAGAACATCATTTAATCCTGAGGCTACTCCCCACTCCTGGAAATATCCTCTCCACATCCACTCTATCCAAGCCTTTCACTATTCTGTACATTTCAAGGAGGTTCCCCTCATTCTTCTAAACTCCAGCGAATATAGGCCCAGTGCCATCAAACGTTCATCTTATGCTTGTCACACTATAGCATAGGCCTGATTTCAAGTCGAGTTTATTGTCCTATGCACCCACAGTGAGGTACTGTGACAATGATAAATTTGCTTGCAGCCACATCACAAGCACAGACTCAGACAACACCCAAATCATGAATTATACATAAATTGTATATATAAATTATTCAAGTGAGAAGAAAAATACTGCAAAAGTAAAACAAGACATCAGTTCAAAGACACAAAATTAGAATATGTTCATGGTTGTGCAAGAGGTTGTATTGTTCCATTGCAGTGGTAGGATTAGCACTGTGCAGGTCAGTTGAAAAACTTGTAGGAAACTAGCTATTCCTGAACCTTCTGGTGTGGGAATTCAGACTTCTGTATGTCCTGCCTGACAGTAGCGGCAAGAAGAGGACATGGCCTGGATGGTGGGAATCATGGATGATAGACACTGCCTTCTTGTGGCAGTGCCTTATGTGGGTGCTTTCTGTGATGGAGGTGATAGTGACCATGATGAATTGGGCTGCGTCCACCATTTACTGCAGCCTCTTGTGTTCCTTTATGTTGAAATCGTTGTACCAGATCATGGTGCAACCTGACAGGATACTCTACAGTGGATCTATGGAAGTTAGTTGGTCATGCCAAATCCCTTTCAATTGGAAAAACTGCAGATTACTTTTACAGAGATGGTGGAAAAACTAAAAAGTTGCAGTCAAAAGTGTTGGATATGCTGGCTTTTTCTTTCGAATTGAACAGATCGAGGGAGATTTAATATGGAGTGCATAAGATAATGAGGAGCTTATGGGGAGTGCATATGATGGACCTATTTTCCTTGACTGCAAGGTTTACAGCAAACACTAATAGAGAAAGAATGTGAGTTATAGGGGGTTTGGAATTAATTGCCTGAAAAAACAGTATAGGCAGAAACGCACACGTGTAAAAAGTATCTGGAGGTGCATTAGAAGGCCATAATTTGAAGGACTGTTTATATAAAGCTGAAATGTGGAGTTAGGCTGGAGGCAATTTAGCCCAGTGAGTGCCGTGAACATGATGGCCTAAAAGACCCACACCTCCCGTACACTGTTCTCTGGGACCTATTTTCCTCTTCTGCTGCCTCTCGTGCAAACTCCACTCCTTATCATTGGTATCTGTGATTTTAACTACTTTGACATGGAGCTTCCAAGTTCTCACCCTAGATCTCATGTTAATCTTCATGTTTTAAGGTGCCATTTAACCCCCATTATTCTCAATGAACTTCTTGATGCAGCCTTCTTTACCTGAGTATTAATTTCTATCTGATTGTAAGCATTTGAAGCACATGTTAACTTCATCCATTAATAGTGCATCATGGTTCCAAATGTTGTTCAGCAAAACAAGATCACCTAACTTTTCCATTTTATACCGATGATTTTCCAGCATATTTGGGATAAAATGATTTAGCAAGCAGAATATTTTGCGTCCCTTGTACTGACCAATTCTGGCAACAGAAATGATGCAAACACATTCGACATACTCCTGAAGGAAATGCAATAGACAATAGGTGCAGGAGTGGGCCATTCCGCCCTTCGAGCCAGCACCGCCATTCAATGTGATCATTGATCATCTCCAATCAGTACCCTGTTCCTGTCTTCTCCCCATATCCTCTTTAAGACCCCTATTTAGCTCTCTTGAAAATATCCAGAGAACCGCCTTCTACGCCCTCTGAGGCAGAGAATTCCACAGACACACAACTCTGTGTGAAAAAGTGTTTCCCCATCTCCGTTCTAAATGGCATACCCCTTATTCTTAAACTGTGGCCCCTGGTTCTGGACTCGCCCTACATCGGGAACATGTTTCCTGCCGCTAACGTGTCCAAACCCTTAATAATCTTATATGTTTCAATAAGATATCCTCTCATCCTTCTAAATTCCAGAATATACAAGCCCAGTCTCCATTCTCTCAGCATGTGACAGTCCCGCCATCCCGGGAATTAACCTTGTAAACCTGCGCTGCACTCCCTCAATAGCAAGAACGTCCTTCCTCAAATTAGGAGACCAAAACTGCAGACAATACTCCAGGTATGGTCTCACTAGGGCCCTGTACAACTGCAGAAGGACCCCTTTGCTCCTATACTCACATTTCCTTGCACTGATATAGATATAGATAAATTAATTGCTTTGTGGTCTTTAATTGATTTATGTGCTTATGCTGGCTCAGATGCTGCCATGCACAGTTCCAAATTGTGAACAATTTTTGGATTTGTTGCGTATAACATGACTTGGTTTTTTGAGAGGTTTGTTACATTGCTGGCAGGAGAGTGGGGGAGGGGACGAGGAGAGGATTGTTGTTTAATGTTATTTAAACAGATAGAGGGAGAGGATGGGAATAAGGAGGGAGAGGGGTTACGGAAGAAGAGACGGATTGACTGAGAGTAGGGGAAAGGAGAAGTGAGGGAAAGAGAGGGGAGGGGAGGAGAAGGGGAAAGAAGACGGAGGGTGAAGCGGAGGGGTAAGGAGTGCACGGGGATGAGGGAGAATGAGCCGCGCCTGCGCAGTTGGGGGCTATGGGTGAGTGGTGGAATATTGCGCTGGGGGAATGGGTTGCATTGGGGGATCGGGTGAGTGGTGTAAACGGGTTGCGTTGGGGGAACGGGTGAGTGGTGGAATATTACGTTGGGGAACGGGTTGCGTTGGAGGACCAGGCCTCCCATGGGGGCTGTGGGTGAGTGGTGGAATATTACGTTGGGTGAATGGGATTGCGTTGGGGGACCAGGCCTCCCGTGTGACAGGGACCACTTGTCTGGTTATTATTAATATATAATATATTACTAAAACTCTCATCTTGTTTGTTTGTACCTGTATTTGTTCCCGAAATACAGCCAAGACGGTACATGACAGCGCGACAATTTTAGGCCCACCTTACTCACCATTGTCCTGCGGTGTGTAGTAGCAAGTTTCATTCAGATTGATGTTATATTTTACAAGTTATTGACATTTTAAACTTTAATAAATGGGAAGGAAGAGGCAGTCCCACTTACCGGCCGCGCCTGCGCAGTTGGGGGAGGGTTGCTGTGCCTGGTATCCACGCGTGCGCAGTGGGGGGAGGGTTGCCGGGCCCGCTGCCATTTTCAGGTCGTCATTTTGACTCGCGTCACAACGGAGATCTCTGACGTCACAACGGGGATCTCTGGCGTCACAACGGGAACCCGTCAACCGCGCCTGCGCAATTGGGGGCTATGGGTGAATGGTGGAATATTGCATTGGGTGAGGGGGACCCTATGGGGCTGCGCTTGGTCACTTGGCAGCTGCGTCTGCGCAGTTGGAAGGGTGTTGCTGTGACTCGCATCACAATGGGGATCTCTGGCGTCACAACGGGAACCCGTCAGCCGCGCCTGCGCAGTTGGGTCCATGGGTGAGTGGTGGAATATTGCATTGGGGGACGGGGACGGGGACCCGTCCTTCACCTTATTTTAGATTCATTCCTAGTTTTGTTAAAATTGGTTGTACTCGTGTTAAGTATGATTTAATGGTAGTTTTACATTTAATGTTTTAGGATGCGCTCAAGTGTAATATTAATCTGATTTATCAACGCCCATTCTGTTCAGTAAAAATATAAAACATGGAAGTGGTAATGAACTGCATATCTCACAGAAATAGTGTCTGATCTGTTTTGAATACTAATCATTGTTATTTTTAGGGGATGATGAACAGTCAAGCCAGATGGCTGCATTTTGGGAAGCTGAAGGAGCAGAAGAAGCAACTGCAAACTCTTTTGTTGCAATTAAGATAGACGCTAAAAGGCAAGTGTCCCACATACAGTTTGTCAAAGGATAGATTGTTGGTTTTTATTTTTTTAACTGATATTTAGATTAATTTTTATTTTAGAATATCTCAATGCAATTATAATATTTGATATCTTTTATTTTTCCTACAGTGAAGCATGTATGCAGTTTTCTCAAATTTGTATCCTTTTACTGTTCATCTGTTCTCGAAAGTGAAAGTAGTTTGCATAGAAACACTTTTAAAGCTTGTAAATTCAAACCTGCCAATACTAGGAAATGACATAGACAGGATTTATATTAGACAATCATCACATTCTGTCATGATAGTCCTATGTTTACTGAAGTCACTTGATACAGAAAACAAGAACGTTATAAATACAGATATCAAGCTGAGAAAAAAACCCTCTTATTTGCACATTTGCACACAGGGACGTCAGTTTTGTCCCTTTTTCCATTTCCCTTGACTAGGCTATTTTCTCCTCTACCATTTTGTTGCTCCCATGGTTGTTGACATTTTGTGCTGTGAAAACTTAAGGAAAGAGGCTTCTGTCTCATTTGTCAAAGTCCACCATTGGTGAAGAAATTGTTTTTAATTCTCCAAGTCCAAGAAGTTTAAGAAAGATCCATGCAGCAAACGGACCTAGAGGTGCTCTGGCACTTATTAAAATAGCTTGTCTCAATGTTTTTGTCATGGACAACCTTGATGTAATAATTTAATTTCTAAGGAATATACTTTTCATAAGGTTTTTATTTCATTGTTACAATATTCAGGGGATTCCCAGGTTATGGAAGATGTGATTTGCAGAAATTCAACAATAGGCAAATTCTCCAATAATTATTTCAAGAATTTTTCAAGGCAGGAAAATTGGTTGATCATTGGCCAGCATTGACTCAGTGTGCTGAAGGGCCTGTGTCCATTCTGTATCTCTAAATTAATTTCATATGTATTTAATTTGTTATTTTCTTTTTAACATGGTGGAAGTTTATGAAATGGCTATATTTGAGATGTGAATACCATAAGTGGTTGTTGTACTATCAGATAACTGTAGAGGAGGTTTTATTGATAAATATATACAGTTTTATAAATAAAACACTTTTTAGTTTTAAACGGCCTGACTGGTGTCAAATAGATTGTTTGGAAATTGGTCTGAAGAAGGATCTCAACCCGAAACGTCACCCATTCCTTCTCTCCAGAGATGCTGCCTTATTGAGTTACTCCAACATTTTGTGTCTATGTTACGACTCCCGAATGCAGGTACTTCAGAGCCGCGTAACACAAGGCAAAAACCAGGTTCAAGTTCAAAAATAGTTTTAATTATACAATGGAACACAAACCCCAAACCTGATTTAAACAACCCAGTCAGGGATATGGATGAACTGACAAACAATTTAACAATGCTCCAGCCAGCCACGTGATGGACCGTCGAACCGGAGACTCTAAAACCTGCCCAAAGAGATATAACCCTGAAACAAAATACACGAAAACACTAAGGTCAGCCCTTATCCGTCCCAATTCAATATTTGTTACCAAGGAATGGTGAAAGTACACAAAGTTCTATGCCATGTGGCCAGGCCTCCCTCGGCCCACACCAGCAGTCTGCTCATCAGTCAGGGTCGATGAAGAAGCGAGAGAATCCTGGGAAGCTCTGGTATTTAAGGTTCAGGTGAGTCACCCGTCACCTGACGCAGCTTGGCCAATCGGGTACAGGAGCCTTTAACCCCTTGATTCCAGACTCACAGCCACGAGGCCTGTACGCGGGAGAGAAACAGAAAGGTAAGTACATAGCATTCACCAGGAGGGGGAAGCGCCTAACACCCCCACTCAAAGATACTGAATAAGTTTCTGAAAATGAACTAAAAAACACCACCAAATTTCAGCAACTATTCAGTAGCACAGACATCACTGGCGCGACAATGCATCAGCCAATACATTATCTTTGCCACGGATATGCCTGATCTCCAGGTTGAAGTCCTGCAGCTGCAAGCTCCAGCTCATCAACCGCCGGTTCTTATTCCGCATATTTTGCAAAAATACCAAAGGATTATGATCCGTGAGTATGATGACAGGGACATTCGAGGAGCCAACATAAACCTTGAAATGATTCAGAGACATTAAAACAGCAAGGGTTTCTTTCTCAATGGTGGAGTACCACTTCTGATGACGATTAAACTTCTTAGAGAAGTACGAAACTGGATGCTCCACCCCATCTGAATCATCCTGTAGAAGAACTCCACCAACCCCACGATCACTAGCATCCACTGCCAGCTTAAATGGACGCTCAAAATCAGGTGCGCGCACCAGAAGACTTTTAGTATGATCAAAGGCTTGTTAACACTGCGGACCACACAAAAGCTACCTTCGGACTCAGCAAATCCGTCAAAGGGGCAGCCACCGCAGAGAAGTTTGGACAGAATCCTCTATAGTACCCAACCATAGCCAGATACCTACGGAGTTCAGTCCTAGAGGTGGGAGCAGGAAATGCGACAATATGCCCCACCTTTTCCTTGAGAGTGCGAACCTGACCCCGGCCCACCACTTTACCCAGATACGTTACCGTGGCCTGGCCAAACTCACACTTCCCCAGATTGATCGTTATGTTTGCCTCCGCTAGACGATGAAATACCGCCTTCAGATGACCGATGTGTTCGAACCACGACCTGGAGCACACAACCAAATC
Source organism: Leucoraja erinaceus (assembly GCF_028641065.1). Taxonomy (NCBI): domain Eukaryota; kingdom Metazoa; phylum Chordata; class Chondrichthyes; order Rajiformes; family Rajidae; genus Leucoraja; species Leucoraja erinaceus. Next base: position 56,168,596 of record NC_073383.1, read on the forward strand.
ATCAAGGTATGCCTCACAGAAGGACAAACCAGATAATACAGTGTTCACCAACCGTTGGAAGGTTGCCGGCGCATTGCGCATTCCAAATGCCATTACCGTGTACTGAAGAAAGTCATCAGGCATAACGAACGCAGAGATCTCCCTCGCCGCCTAGTCAAAGGAACTTGCCAATAGCCTTTTAACAAGTCCAATTTAGACACAAAAGATGCACTTCCCACACGATCCACGCAATCCTCCATCCGTGGGAGAGGATAGCAATCCGGCTTAGTTACACCATTTACTTTCCGAAAGTCCGTGCAAAACCTGTCCTCCCCATTAGCCTTCGTAGCCAGTAGACACGGAGAACTCCACGGACTACAACTAGGTTCAGCAATGCCATGCCGCCGCATATAGTCAACCTGACTCCTTAGACGATGACGCTTGTCAGGGTTGACCCGATACGGATGCTGTTTAATTGGCGCAGCACCGGCCACGTCAATGTCATGCTGCAGCACAAACGTCTGAGAAGGCACATCCGAGAACAGTGACCCATTTGACTCCACCAAAGCAAGCAGATCACCCCGCTGACCTTCAGTCAAATGAGACAACCGCAAGGGAAGCGACTCCAAAGCCTCAGAGTTACTCAGCTTTCCCTGCGTCACTGCCACAGACAACCGTGCCTCACCCACATCACCACCCGTGTCAGGGGGCAGCACCACTGCAGCCAAAACAGGCTTAGACGAAACCGAAGGACAGAGCTCCTCCCCATCAACCCCCACAGGCTCTTGCTCATGGTACTGCTTCATCATGTTGACATGATAGAGCTGAGTCTTACGCATCCGATCAGGGGTACCAATAACGTAATCCCTCTCACCAACCTTCTTAACCACCTGATAGGGACCGCTATACCGAGCCGGCAGACTGGAAGGAGGAATAGGCAAGAACACCAGGACCTTGTCACCTGGAGAAAAATTCCTACTAGAAGCCTTCCTGTCGAACCAGTCCTTCATCCTAGACTGAGCAGAAGCAAGATTACCCATTGCCAGTTCGCATGCCCTCCTCAGTCTAGAGCGAAAAGTACAGACGTGGTCTAAAATACTACGTTTTGTATCCTCCTGCAACCATTTCTCCTTCAGGACCCTCAACGGACCACGTACAGTATGCGCGAACACCAGGTCAGCAGGACTGAACCCTAAAGACTCCTGCACGACCTCACGCACCGCAAACATAACTAGATGATCATCCCAGTCTTTTTCAAACTCCAGGCAGTAAGTCCTCAACATAGATTTCAAAGTCTGGTGAATCCTCTCGAGAGCTCCCTGGCTCTCAGGATGATACGCACTGGAGTAACAATGCTTAATATCTAACAACTTCATTACCTGACCAAAAACCTTCGACATGAAGTTGGAACCTTGGTCACTCTGCACAACCTTGGGCAAACCGAACAACGAAAAAAACTTAGTGAGAGACTTAACAATGGTAGGGGCAGTAATTCTACGCAAAGGGACCACCTCCGGAAAGCGGGTAGACGCACACATAATTGTTAATAAAAACTTGTTGCCCACCCTTGTCCGAGGTAGAGGACCCACACAATCAACTAGTATCTGCTCAAACGGCTCACCGACCACAGGGATTGGATATAAAGGCGCAGGAACAATCGATTGGTTCGGCTTTCCTGCCACCTGGCAAATGTGACAACACCTGCAGTGCCGTTTCACGTCCTTTTTCAACCCTGGCCAAAATAAATTCCGTAAGATACGGTCATACGTCTTATTGACCCCCAAATGTCCACCCAGAGGACCATCATGAGCCAAACAGAGTATCTCGTCCCTATACCGACGAGGCATCACAATCTGATCAACCACGCTCCAATCATCATGCCCAGATATATCCAAGGGAGACCACTTTCGCATCAGTAAGCCATCCCTTAGAAAATAACCCTTTGCCGTGGAATCCATATCCCCCTCGGGCACCGCGCAGTCGAACAGATCAGATAAACCTGGATCACTCTTTTGCTCCTCAACCAGCCGGTCACGTGACAGCAACACCGGCACATTTCCAGACACTACCCCATCTTGAGATGGAGAAACACCCTTCACAACACAGGATCTATCATCCTGATCCCCAAAAATGCTCTCACTCAGGTCCACCACATCCTCAAACTTCGCCTGGCTCTTAGCCATAAGCCCTCGTGACAGCACAAGCTGCGAAGACCCTCGGATGCTGCATAGCCAATCTATCAGGACTCTGCACCATCGGAACAGCCGTCACCTCAGGAGTAACTAAAACTCTACCTCCTGCCAAGTCATTCCCCGAAATCACAGAAACTCCCCCAACGGGAAAACACGGCCGTAACCCAACAGTTACCCGGCCTGAAACCAACTCTGACTCGAGACTCAAGGTATGCAAAGGCACTACCATGTCATCCATCCCGAATCCTACCACAGGGACACTTGACCCAACCGATGATTCCCCAGAAAACGGCAGTACACTATCCAATATAAAGGACTGAGTAGCACCAGTATCACGCAAGATGGATACTGGAACTCTATCACCCCCATCCTCTAGAGAAACAAAACCATTCATGATGAACGCAGAATAATTCCTACACTCATCAGACTCGGGCACCTCAGGTACCACAGGTGTCTTCTGTGTACCCACCAAAGCCACAGGCTTTGCATTTTTCTGCTTCAGAACGGGACACGACTTTAACATGTGCCCTTTCCCTCTACAATAGTAGCACACAGGACCTTCCTTAGTCCTCAAATTTCCGTCAACCTTATCAGCTCGGACCTCCCCCTGTATCAACGTGCTGCCACTTGCAGGCACAGAAACAGCTTTGACACTGCCACCGGCGACACCACCACGATCAACCGGCCGTGCACCAAAACTATAGGATCGCCCAACAAAATCAGATTTATGAGTCAATACATACTCATCTGCCAACACCGCGGCCTTAGACACCTCATTCACCTTCTGCTCATTAAGGTAAATAGCAACCCTCTCAGGGAGACAGTTCTTAAAGTCTTCCATAATCATCAAGGCCCGCAGTAGCTCAAAATCCTTCACTCCTTGAGAAGCGCACCACCTGTCAAAAAGTGCCTCCTTCTCCCTAGCAAACTCCACATAAGTCTGACTATCAAACTTCCTAAAGCGCCGGAATTTCTGCCGGTACGCCTCTGGAACTAATTCATAAGCCCTTAATACTGTAGACTTCACACACTCATAGTCCAGACTGCTTTCAACAGATAAAGACGAATACACCTCCCGTGCTTTACCCACAAGGACACACTGCAATAGCAAGGTCCACACATCCCTAGACCACTTCAAGGACAAAGCCACCCGTTCAAACACTGTGAAATACTTGTCCACATCCTTCTCACTAAACGGGGGAACCAGGCGGATGTTCTTGCTCATATCAAACTCCCGTTCCCTAGAAGAAACCCGGGAGGCATCCAATTCCTTCTCCCGCAGCCTAATCTCTGCCCTCTTGGTTTCCTCCTCAGCCCTCTTGGTTTCCTCCTCAAGTCGTTTCATTTCAAGAACATGCATGAGCTCATCCTTTTTCAAGGCCAGCTCTAACTCCTTCAACCTAATGACTGCCTCCATGTCCTGATCAGGCTGAACAGAAGGTGGGGGACTGTCTGCACAGCCAGGCAAAACCCCACCCTCCACCAACGCAGCCCACAACACTGATTTAATGGACTGTTTCTTTGAATGCTTGTCAATAGGCACGTCATAGTTCTCTGCCAGCAAAATCAAATGCTCCTTCGTACATCTATCAAACAACTCCCGACTAGGAGCCTCAACAAAGTCTTGCACCTTAAATTCCATATCAAAAGTAGCACCAAACCACCAGCTAAACACTGGGCACAAATGCTACCACAAACAGGGAAGAAAAAAATTCCCTCACACACACAGACTTCCTCAGTCACCAGAAGCCTACCAAAAAAACCCCCCAAAACGTCTAGGGTCCTCACATCCCGGACGAGCCCCCATTTTGTTACGACTCCCGAATGCAGGTACTTCAGAGCCGCGTAACACAAGGCAAAAACCAGGTTCAAGTTCAAAAATAGTTTTAATTATACAATAGAACACAAAACCCAAACCTGATTTAAACAACCCAGTCAGGGATATGGATGAACTGACAAACAATTTAACAATGCTCCAGCCAGCCACGTGATGGACCGTCGAACCGGAGACTCTAAAACCTGCCTAAAGAGATATAACCCTGAAACAAAATACACGAAAACACTAAGGTCAGCCCTTATCCGTCCCAATTCAATATTTGTTACCAAGGAATGGTGAAAGTACACAAAGTTCTATGCCATGTGGCCAGGCCTCCCTCGGCCCACACCAGCAGTCTGCTCATCAGTCAGGGTCGATGAAGAAGCGAGAGAATCCTGGGAAGCTCTGGTATTTAAGCTTCAGATGAGTCACCCGTCACCTGACGCAGCTTGGCCAATCGGGTACAGGAGCCTTTAACCCCTTGATTCCAGACTCACAGCCACGAGGCCTGTACGCGGGAGAGAAACAGAAAGGTAAGTACATAGCATTCACCAGGAGGGGGAAGCGCCTAACAGTCTACTTACTATTTAAACCAGCATCTGCAGTTCTTTCCGACACGTTAGTTGGGACATGATTCTTTTGTAAATATTTTTGCAGATTGCTGTTGTTTTATTAGAATAAGACAAATAATAGATAATGAATAAGAATTTCATTGATGGTGTTGAACAGAATTAGAGCTGTAGGCTGGGCCGAGCATCAAAAATGTGTCTAGAAATCAGTTTTCGTGACCCAAGTCACCAAACTACATGCAATTTTCCACAGATTTCGAGGAAATATAATTGAGAAGGAAGTCATAACTCATGATTGCGGAAAGTTGCACATTAATTAATTAAACTAATTAGAAAATGAGATCAGGAAAGTAAGCGCCATCTATTGGCCAATGCCCATATTACACGATGGGCAGCCTATTTCCGTGTTGCAGTCCATTTAAACTATATATCATTATACCTATATATATTCCAGATAGTAATATAGGTATAATAATATTGCATATCATTATACCTATATATATTCCAGATAGATATATTCCTCAGTTTTCCTGGAAACGGCCGCTATGGACAGCACTATGTACACCCCCCCCCCCCCCCCCCCCCCCCCCCCCCCGCGGAGAAGATCCGCGGCTCCGCATTCGCAAATTGGCCGCTTTTAAATTGAGACCACGGCTTCACTATGTTAAATACATAGGCTCCGCAATCGGAGCACCTTTTCCCGGTAAATTATCGCAGGCAGCTCCGAGATTAGATGATTAAGACTTATTACTCTACAACAAGCTGGCATTAGTGAAAATGTTTAATTTACCTTGCTATTGATACATATAGTTTAGGCCCTCAACTTCATGAGTGAGTGAGTGAATGAATGAATGAATGATGGATGAATGAATGATGAATGAATGAATGAATGAATGCAGGATGAATAAATGGGGGAATATATGAGTGAGTGAGTGAGTGAATGAATGAATGAAGGATGAATGAATGTATTAATGAATGAAGGATGAATGAATGTATGAAGGAATGAATGAGTGTGAGTGAATGTACAGCCTCCAAATCTCATTTTTTCACCTTATAAAGAGTGCAATTAAATTAATTAAACTCCATACAGATTAATTTTCACAAATTCAGACTTTAGATCTTACCTTTCAGTTTGAGTTGATTCACAAAGTTTCACAACTTTGTGCTCAGCAGGGACTTTGCTTTCAAGACTTTCTTCCATTTCTATCCATTTTTCAGACTTCTTAATGCTTTTCTCACTAAATTCAATGAGCCTGCTGCAAGTTTCCATGACAAAGAACCTTCATCGGAATCTCCCTTAAAACAGGCATCATTGAAGCCCTCTCAGCTATGATATGTGCTAGCCTGAAACAAAACACGTGATTGGCCCACTGGCAGACAACTCAATGTTAAACGTGCTTTGATTGGACTATGAATACCTGAAATGTTCTGTTTTTTCTCTAATTTAATAAAAAAAAATATGCAAGTCTTGTTCATGACGAGTTTCGTGGGTGATTTATATATATTTTTTACACAATATGTGAAAATTTCATGTCGTTCTGTGACTTGGGTCACAAAACACTAGAATAAAGCTCCTCGGCCCACAGCCTACTGGGAAATTGGAGAAGGCCGAGTCAGATCTTTGAGACCTTGAAGAACTGAAATAGAAATGGGAGAGGACATCATGGTGGGGGAATTATGCCAGTGATTGAAATTCTAGATAATTGAAAAAAATAATGGTGAATCCATACATAATTAAAACTCTGATCTTGTTATCTTCCGGTTTGCGTGTTTTTTCTATTTGCTCAAAAACAGTACACGATAGCGCTACGATTTTTAGCCAGCTCACTCACCGTTCTCCTGTGCTGCGAGTGCACAAAGTTTCGTTCCGATCGGTGGTCTATTGTAAAAGTCATCGAGGTTTAAAAATCTTAAAAACCGCTCGTGCACAGATCGATCTCCTCTCCTGCCAGTCAGCGCTGCGCAGATTAGTCTCTTCTGTCACTCCGCGGGACGGTCTGCCCCTTCCTGCGCCATCGCGTCTTTACTGGAGCTGAGGGACACTCTGGATGGCCGGCGGAGAACACAATTTCGGAGCAGCCGGAATCAGCCCAGCCCGGCCCAGAGTCTGAGATGTCACCGATGTCGCCAAACTGAAAGCAGAGACTCTGATTCCGATGGAGGAGAGCGACCAACGCACGCTGTGAATCCCATCGCCAGCTCCAGCCCCTTCCTCTCTAGTCCCCCATGCTGGCTCCTGCTCACCTCCCCGTGATACCCCCTCTCCCCCATAGCTCTTACCCCGTCTTTTCTCCGAGCTCCCTTCCCCGCCCACACACCCTTCTCCCCCCCCCCCACAACTCCCCCTCCCCCTCCCGCCCACACAACCCTCCCGTCCACACTCCTCCCAAACCCTCCCCGCCCCCACACCCCCCCCCCCCCCCCCCCACGACTGCATTTCACAAGTTATAGGAGTAGAATTGGGCCATGCTGCCCATCGAGTCTACTCTGCCAATCAATCATGGCCGATCTCTGCCTCCTAATCCCAGTCTTCTCCCCATAACCCTTGACACCCGTTCTAATCAATAATTTGTCCATCCTGCCCTAAAAATATCCACTGACTGCCTCCACAGCCCTCTGGAGTTCCACAAATGAACTACCCTCTTTTTAGCGCCCTTTAATTCTGAGGCTATGACCTCTGGTCCTAGACTCCCACCAGTGGAAACATCCTTTCTACATCCACTCTATGCCTTCCATTATTCTGTAAGTTTTAATGAGGTCCCCCTCCACCTTCTAAACACCAGCGAATAACATAGAAACATAGAGAATAGGTGCAGGAATAGGCCATTCGGCCTTTTGAGCCAGCACTGCCATTCAATATGATCATGGCTGATCATCCAGAATCAGTACCCCGTTCCTTCTTTTCCCCATATCCGTTGATTCTTTTAGCCCTAAGACCTATATCTATTTCTCTTGAATACATCCAGTGAATTTGCCTCCACTGCCTTCTGTGGCAGAGAATTTCACAGATTCATAACTCTCTGGGTGATAAAGTTTTTCATCATCTCAGTCCTAAATGGCCTTATTCTTAAACTGACCCCTGGTTCTGTACTCCCACAAAGTCGGGAACATTTTTCCTGCATCTAGCCTGTCCAATCCCTTAATAATTTTATATATTTCAATAAGATCCCTCCTAAATTCCAGGGAATATAAGCTCAGTCGATCCATTCTTTCATCATATGTTAGTCCTGCCATCCTGGGAATTAACCTGGTGAACCTACGCTGCACTCTCTCAATAGCAAGAATGTTCTTCCTCAAGCTAGGAGACCAAAACTGCACACTATACTCCAGGTGCGGTCTCACCAGGGCCCTGTACAACTGCCGTAGGACCTCCTTGCCCCTATACTCAAATCTTCTCACGATGAAGGTCAACATGCCATTTACTTTCTTCACTGCCTGCTGTACCTGCATGCTTACTTTCAGTGACTGATGTACAAGGACACCCAGGTCTTTTTGCACCTCCCCTTTCCTAATCTGACTCCATTCATATAATAATCTGCCTTGTTCTTTCGTGGCTCACATTTATCCACATTATACTGCATCTGGCCACTTACCCAAGCTATCCACGTCACCCTTCAGCCTCATAGCATCCTCCTCGCAGCTCACACTGCCATCCAGCTTTGTGTCATCCGCAAACTTGGAGATGTTACATTTAATTGCTTCATCTAAATCGTTAATGTAGATGGTTATGCATGCAACCATATATGTAACTACCTCATTAGCATATTGACCCTCCCACATTCTATAGTATAACTGTAGTCTCTGCATGTTCCCTCCCTGTTAGGTTCCAGTACGTGTGTAGACCAGATGTGGTTAGTACTGGAACGTGTGTTATTAGTGTTTAAATAAAGATCTAGCTAAAGGACTATGGACGACGTCTAGTTTCCTTTACATGGTGTCAGCCAGTGTAAATCTGCGCCTCTGTTTATCGGATTTTTTTTATTCATTTGTCTTGTAAGTGTGTGCAAGGATGGCTTCGTCGTGTCGCAAGCCTTCCCCGTTAGTTTTCGATGCTGACATAGCGGAGCGATGGGAGACGTTTGTTATGGACTACAACCATTATGTGAACATCGCACACCACAATGACTCTCCTGCTCTCAGAGCATCTTTGCTGCTGAATCTCGCTCGTCCGGATGCCATGAGGAGGGCTCGGCACTTTGACTACCGTCCAGCAGTCCTGGACGCGGCTGGCCAGGTTGTCGAGCAAGCGGAGTCTCCTGACGACCCAATCTGTCTCCTGAGAAAATTCACTGAAATCTGTGACCTGCCTTCAAATCGTATCTTGGAAAGAACACGTTTGTTCTCCCGCAGGCAGCAGCCTGGGGAGCCGGTGGAATGTTTCATTGCAGACCTCCGCCACCTGTCGCAGCGATGTCGTTTTGGTGAGTTACGTGACGAGCTCACGCGGGACATTCTAGTTAATGGAATGCTTGATCAAAAGCTGCGAACTGATTTAATGCGGAAACCTGATCTCACGTTAAATGAAGCTGTGCATGCCTGCAGGCTAGCTGAGGTCGTTGCTCCGGCCAGTGGAGAGAGAGGTTCTGGGAACAGCACCGTCGCTGTAGCGACTGTGTTCGTGCCACGAAGGGCACCCAGTAATTCCAGACCTCAGTTTCGCCCCCAGTTTGTCCCCCGCCCCCAGGGTGCCAGAAAGTGCTCTAATTGTGGATATGGTCACTTGCCACAGGCTGCTTGTCCTGCCATCGGAAAAGCCTGTAACTTTTGCAGAAAGCTTAACCATTTCTCGTCCATGTGCCGTTCCCGTGGGAACGTGGCTCAGCCACCTCGCCAGGTGCTGAATAATCTCCAAAGGATCGACAATGTCCTTGATTCTCAGTCTGAGGAGGATTCCGCCCTCGAGTCTGACTCCAGCATTTCGATGGGGGATGCTAGTGTTTATGCTCTGCTGCACAACCAGACTCGCCTCCCCGATCCATCGGTGCTAGTCACTGTCAATATATCACTTTACAGTTAATATATGTGTCATTTTACAATACTGGAGAGTTTTTGACGAACAAGATTAGTATTCACTTTTTAAACAAAAATCTACCCATTATGTTAAATCTTATAAATAGCAGATATAACTTAGATAACTTTAAGACTGAAAGGCAACACACTGTCCCTTGTTTATCTGTCGTACGGACCAAGTCGCAAACTTCGTTCCTTCGTGTCAACTTCGGGAAGCTCCGCAATGACCATTACGGAGGCATTTTACACAGAAAAATCAGCCCTAATCAAACGATCTGACGAATCATCGGCCATCGATACCCAAATCCATAAAGTGATGTACCGTTTAGATCGCATTGGTGAAAATGTTTGGTCTCGCTAATAATGTAACGTTCATTTTCTGAGACACCAAACCTTTTAGTGTCCACCATAACGAACATTTGTGTAACGCGTTTGTGGCCACTCAGATGGATGCAGCATTCTACTACATGATCAGGTGAAAAAAGTGGAAACTGTGTTTGCAATAGTATTCATAAACATAGAAAGGAATAAGAAATATGTGCACTTACTGTGCCAACCAGGTCACTGGTGGACACCACGCGACACCGTAACACAAAATTGTGTATTCTAGATAGATATGCCATTTATTGTCACTATACATGTACAGTGAAACTGAAAGCTGCTCGTACTCAGTGCATACATACAATTTAGCACAAAAAACAAGAAACAGAAAAAACAAAAACAGAAGGGAGATGGAGGGGGGGGGGGGGGGGGGGATAGGTGCACAAATTCTGTGGCGCTACATACATATATACAGATGGAAGTCCGTGTTGGGCGGTGTAGTCAATGCATGTGTGAATTTGAATTTATAGTAGATATAATTCTCGGAAAGCAACTATTCCTGAGTCTGTTTGTCCTGGATTTGATGCACCTATAGCGCCTTCCAGAGGGCAGCAGGTCGAACAGTCCAAACGCAGGATGGGAGCTGTCTTTGGTGATCTTCTTTGCCCTGCTAAGGCAGCGGGAGGTGTAGATGCCATTCTGATGCCATTTTTAGAAACTTGCCATCAATATGCTATCTTATCTTATATTTGTTGTTAGTACTACGTTAGTCATGAACCCAATAAAGTGCTTGTCAATTTTTTTGAAGGAATTTGAAATTTTACCCCATTCGTCACATTTTTGTGTGCAGTATTGTAAAAAGACACATTTATTGTAAATAACTGGGGTCCCAGCACTGAGCCTTGCAGCACTCCACGAGTCACTGCCTGACATTCTGAAGAGGATCCATTAATTCCTACTCTTTGCTTCCTGTCTGCCAACCAGTTCTCCATCCATGTCAATACCCTGCTCCTAAAACCATGTGTTTGAAGTTTGCACACTAATGCCTTGTGTGTGGCCTTGTCAAAGGCTTTTTGAAAGTTCAGATACACCACATCCATCCTTATAAATTCTAATTGTTACATCCTCAAAAAATTCCAGATTAGTCAAGACTTCGAGAAGAGTAGAGGCCCAGTGCTGTCAAATGCTCATATGCTAACCCACTCATTCCTGGAATCATTCTTGTAAACCTCCTCAGATCCCCTTTTAATCTTTCCCTCCCATTTTTAACCTGTGCCCTCTAGTTTTAGACTCCACTACCCTTATATGCCCATCATTATTTTAGAAACCTATTGGGTCACTGCTCATCTTCTTTCGCTCAAGGGAAAACAGTGTCAATCTATTCAGTCCTTGTGACTCAAGCTCTCCTGCCAGGCAACATCCTTGTGAATTTTTACTGTGCCCCCTCAGGCTTAATCACTTTGAAATATTTGGGGTTTTTAGGTTATACTGTATTTTATTTCTTTAATTGTTTAAATCAATTGCCGTAGTTATTGAATGAACCTGCCAACTTTGCCATCGTTCAAAGATTTTCTAGCAATATCTGATTACAATATGCAAATCTCTGTTACATGCAAGGTCTCAATAGCATAGTCAGTCCAATGAGCTATTGTTAAAAATATGTTATTTGGAGATGGACCAAAGATAAATGGATTTCTAAACTTTGAGTACTGGCTGTGAGCCCCATTGCACAAAATTTACCTTGATGGAATGGCAGATCTTTATGAATAAAAACTTCTCTCACTGTTTCACATGAATACATCAATAATTTTCTACATTGTCTTTGGATTTTTCTCAGCAATGTCCCTTAAATGGTCCTTAAATCTATAACATACAGATCCTGTGGTATGCATTCCATCGTGCTTTTTTATAGGAGACAATGGAATTCCATTGGAGGTTATTGTCGGAAGCATGACTGCAGAGGCCCTAGTAGCTCGAATAAAGAAAGTGAAGGAAGTAAGCAATGATTTTTCTTAATGTTTGATTGTTTATTGATAATTGTATTTGATTTTTGTTTTAGTTTGTCCTTAAGTATAAACTAAGTAACCAAAATGCATGAACAAGGGAGACAGACTATGAATCCATGTCTGTCTTTTAAAGTTATTTCAGGTACTTTTCGCATTTTGAAATAAATCCAGATTTATGCTATCCAAAATTGGAACTTGGGATAGGTAATGATCTGAATATTTTGACACGGTATGTGTGTTTTCGTTCCATGGTTAATCCATCAGGAAATATATTTTACCCATTTTTTAGATTGTTTTTTGTATCTATTCTAAAAGGACTAATGAAATCCTCATTCGGTGTGATTTCCCTGTTGAATATTAAGTTCCATTAACATAACCTATTTTTTAAAATTTAGGATGAATTTATTTCAGTGTTCTTTTACTATTTATATGAACTCCATCAGATATATAATGAATAGTTTATAGCACAGATTGTACAAAGTCACTGGGTCTTAAATAATTACCATAATTGCAGCCAGTTCATAATTAAAAGTCACTTCATAGAACGTTGGAATGTAAATGTAACATTACACAGGAAACTGGATATAAAATAAATCAAGCACAACAAAATGCCTTTTGTGCTTTACTGATGCAATTTGGAATATTATTTCCCAAAATACTTCTTGATACTAATTGGATTTTTAATTTGGTAGATAGTTGCATGATAAACCTTAATTAGAAAATATTCTAAACTGGAAGCTGATGAGGCTAGGTGTAGCACTTTTAACTGATGTCTCCTATGTGAATATTTTGAGGAGTTTCCTAGAAGGTTCATATTCTTCACTGTTGCCACTGCTGGAGCTCCTGCAAGATTAGCCTCAATTTTTTCCATTTTGTTCTGAGCATCAATCTGAGTATCTCTTTCATTCATATTGGTCTCCAAAACCATTACCATTTCTGCCAAAATATTGCAAACTTTGTCTATGTGGAACATTAAATCTAGCGCACAGACATTCTCAGAACATTTGTCCAATGTTTCCACAAAAACCTGAATTAGATACAAAATTCTCAGTTCGCTCTCCAAAGAATCCACACAATAAAACAAAATACAAAGTTGCATAATGTCTAAATAAGTCTGTCTGCTCCCTATTTGACATGAACCTTTCAAGAAATTACAGATGTTTTCATCTCTTTTTGATACCAAATGGAACTTCCTTATAATTTGTTGCTGTGTATGGCAGATAATAATTAAAGGATAATAATAATCTCAAGAGATTTGTAAATACATTAAAGGTAAAATATCTTTTTTAGATATGTTATGGGGAAAAAGAGTAGCAAAGTCAAATGTGGGTCCCTTGAAGGCAGACACGGGTGAAATTATTATGGGCAGCAAGGAAATGGCAGAAGAGTTGAATAGGTACTTCGGATCTGTCTTCACTAAGGAAGACACAAACAATCTCCCAGATGTACTGGAGGACAGAGGATCTAAGGGGGTAGGGGAACTGAAAGAAATTTTCATTAGGCGAGAAATAGTATTGGGTAGGCTAATGGGACTGAAGGATGATAAATCCCCTGGGCCTGATGGTCTGCATCCCAAGGTCCTCAGGGAGGTGGCTCTAGAAATAGTGGACGAATTGGTGATCATTTTCCAATGTTCAATGGATTCAGGATCAGTTCCTGTGGATTGGAGGATAGCTAATGTTATCCCACTTTTCAAGAAAGGAGCGAGAGAGAAAACAGGGAATTACAGACCAGTTAGCCTGACTTTGGTGGTGGGAAAGATGCTGGAGTCGATTATTAAAGGGGTAATAATGGGGTATTTGGATAGCAGTAAAAGGATTAGTCCAAGTCAACATGGATTTATGAAAGGGAAATCATGCTTGACTAATCGTCTGGAATTTTTTGAGGATGTGACAAGTAAAAGTAAAAGTGGATGTAGTGTATCTAGACTTTCAGAAAGCCTTTGAAAAGGTCCCGCACGGGAGACTGGTGACTAAAATTAGAGCACATGGTATTGGGGATAGGGCGTTGACATGGATAGAAAATTGGTTGGCAGACTGGAAGCAAAGAGTAGGAGTGAACGGGTCCTTTTCAGAATGGCAGGCAGTGGCGAGTGGAGTGCCGCAAGGCTCGGTATTGGGGCCGCAACAGTTTACCATATATATTAATGATTAGGCAGAGGGAATTAGGAGCAACACTAGCAAGTTTGCAGCTGACACAAAGCTGGGTGGCAGTGTGAACTGTGAAGAGGATGTTAGGAGGTTGCAGGGTGACCTGGGCAGGTTGAGTGTTTGGGCAGATGCGTGGCAGATGCAGTATAATACAGATAAATGTGAGGTTATCCACTTTGGCGGCAGAAACAAGGGGGCAGATTATTATCTCAATGGGGTTAGGTTAGGTAAGGGGGAGGTACAGCGAGACCTGGGCATCCTTGTACACTGGTCACTGAAAGTTGGCGTGCAGGATCAGCAGGCAGTGAAGAAAGCTAATGGAATGTTGGCCTTCATAACAAGAGGATTTCAGTATAGGAGTAAAGAAGTTCTTCTGCAGTTGTATAGGGCTCTGGTGAGACCACATCTGGAGTATCGTGTACAGTTTTGGTCTCCTAATTTGAGGAAGGACATCCTTGTGATTGAGGCAGTGCAGCGTAGGTTCAAGAGAATGGTCCCTGGGATGGTGGACTGTCATATGAGGAAAGATTAAAAAGGCTAGGCTTGTATTCACTGGAGTTTAGAAGGATGAGGGGGTATCTTATAGAAACATATACAATTATAAAATGATTGGACAAGTTAGATGCAGGAAAAAAATTCCCAATGTGGGGCGAGTGCGGAACCAGGGGCCACAGTCTTAGAATAAAGGGGAGGTCATTTAAGACTGAGGTAAAAAAAAAACTTTCCCCCCCCTGTTGTGCGAGTGACTGACCCATTTAAATTGTGTCAAGAGGTGGTTTCTTACCCAATCCGCGTTTTAAGTATATCGGTTTTTATTTTGTCCATCCTGTTCATTTTGTGTACTGTGAGTGACTGACCTTATTACTATCATTAACATTTATGAGGCATTTGGAAAGGTACATGGATAGGATAGGTTTAGAGGGATATGCGCCAAGCGCTGGCAAGTGGGACTAGTGCAGATGGGACATGTTGGTCGGCGTGGGCATGTTGGGCTGAAGGGCCTGTTTCCACATTGTTTGACACTGAATTACTGTGAATTTTTTTTTTTTTTTGTCTTACGTTAACAATTCAATATTCCCAGCAGTTTTTGAGCAGTTTTTCTTCAGCAAAGGTCATTTTTTCAGAAGGGTTTGTGTATATATATAAATAATACTAGGGCATGATAGGTTAGATGTTGAAATGATTCCAATAGCAGGACAATCTCAAACAAAGCCACATAGTTGCAAGATTGGGGGTGGTCATTTAAGACCAAGGTGCATGGGAACTTTTAGTACAGGGAGTGGATCTCTAGAATCCTCCGCCCCAGAGAATTGTGGGCACAAAATCATTTAAGGAGGAAGTTCAGGGAATCGGGGACTGTCAAGCTGGTACAGAGATGAAGCTTGGAGCTGATCAGCCATGATCATAATGGATGATGGGATGGGCTTTAGAAGCTGAGTGGCATACTCCTGCTCCTATCTTCTTATGTTCATATTTTCTTATGTAATATTTTACTTCCTTTAGATGCATAGACAAAATAAGGTAGCAGCTGGTGACAACCAGGAAAACCATATAGGTCAATGTTATGCTTCAACAAGCAGCACTCCAGCAACTGTTCAACCTAATGAGCCACAAGTTTATAATACAAGAACAGCAGAAACAATGGCACCACAAAAGCTTGAAGAAAGATCTAAAGGTAAACACATTTTTCAAACAATAACAATTGTCGACTCTTCCCCAAAGAATGAAATCCTATTATTTACATGTGTGGAAATCTTGTAAATTTCACCTTTTCAAAATTCAAGCAGCAGTTTGTGTTTATTGGTGAACTTCCTGATCATTTTCAGAAAAATGCTTGATGATTTTAGTGTTAGTACAATGTACCCATTTAAAACAAATAATACCATGCAAAATAGAGTTTGAGTTTGAGTGTATCCTAAATCTAGAAAGCCATTTTGTGAAAGATGGATTCATATTTTATAAATTCATAAATGTGAATGGCGACGTATTTATTTAAGCTATATTTGTGGAACTGTGGAGCAAATGTAAGTGAAATGATTCTCATAAGATTAATAGTAAAGAAATCCTAATTTAGAATTGAATGATCAATACTGCTGAGCTTTCATGGATGCAGAAGCTAGGTTGGGAGTGATCCCATGGGTAGAATAACATGATCAGGCCCAGCTTAAATGCATTATTTGAGATAATGTAGTGCCAATCGCATTGCAAGACATAATGTAAATAGAAAGGACAGGCATCATGTTGAATTTCGGAACTTAGTCAAATGGTTGAGAAGAAAAGGTACACAAAATTGAAAAGCCAAGATACTGTTAAATGGTGAAAGATTTGGTAATATTGATGTTCAAAGGAACTCAAGTATCTTTGTACGAAAGCTAACATACGTCAGGAAGGCAAGGGGCATGTTGCCCTTATTGAAATAATTTGAGTACAGCAGTAACGATGTCATTGGAATTATACAAGGCCTTGGTAAGAACACAGCAGAACAGAACATGCTGGAAATGCTCAGAAATTCATGATGTAGAAAGAGAAACAAAGGTGATGTTTTCAGCTTGAAGACACTTTGTCAGAAACTGAGCATTTTCAGGCTGGGACATTAACTATTTCTCTTTACATGCTGTGTGATCTGGTGACTGTTTCTTTCTTTTTGTTTTAGATTTCCAGCATATGCAGTTTTTTGAGTTGCAAGAGTCAAGTGCTTGATTGTCATATGTCCCAAAAGGGAACAATGAAATTCTTACTTGATTTACTCTTGACGGTGCACCTTGAGTGCAATTGTACGATTTTGATCTCTCAATCTTAGAAAGGAGGTACTTACCAAGGAGGGAGTGGAACAAAAATTCACTGCTCTGTTTCCAGGTGTAGAGAATTTGCTGCACAAGGACAGATTGGGGTGTCTAGGATTATATTGTCTAGCGTTTAGAAGAATTAAAGATATTCTCATTGAAACACAGAATTATTTTGGAACTGTGCTGCGGGAGGATGTTTCTCTAAGCAGAATATTTTGGTCACAGACACGGAATAAAGGTAGGCCATTTGGAATAGAGATGAGATTTTCTTATGCAGAGGTGGTTAGTTTCAGTGGAGACACAAGAAGCAGCAGATGATGGAATTTTGAGCAAGATGCGTGTTGGAAATTTGAGCAATACACAATGTACTGGACGAACTCAGTAAGTCGGGCAGCATCAGTGCAGGGAATTAATAGAAGATGCTTTGGGTCAGGACTTTTCTTCAGCGGGTGAAGAACGATGCCATTCCGAAATGTAGTCTGTCTGTTCCCTCTATAGACACTGCCTGACCTACAGAGTTCCTCAGTAGTTTGTTTTAGTTTGTTTCAATGTTTGTTGCATTTGAGTTTTTATCCAGCCTATTAAATTTTATCTTTAAACAGATGCAAAATTGCTTTTTAATGTATCTGACTACCCAAGTTGGTCTCAATGTTACAAAAACAGTAATAGCTTTGGTAGCTAATGTCTGGAGGTATGATCTCACGAGCTATCAAAGATTTTCTATAGGTGTTGCGAGCCTCTTGTGTTGGAACAATGTGCTGGAAGCCATACCAATAGCAATAGCCCGTGTCCAGAGTCACATTCAAGTAAAGGACCTGGCCCATGGGCAGATAAGCACCAATCTCAGTCTGCCCCATGCCTTCAAAAAAAGCAGAGACTAGAACCACTTAGAAAAAGGAAAATAAAATGTAAATAAGTTACTCAAATAATAAACTATTGCAGATTAAATGTTTTTGTGCAATGTTCTTCTATTTGAATATGGTTAAATGTATTTGGTTGTACTCTTTTCCAGAATCAACTGTAAATAAAGATCATCCAGATAATGCTGGCCCCTCTAACAGAATCACTCACCACAATGATGAGGCCTCTGCAAAGCCTCAAGAGAGCGAAGACCTTAACATTCGAGTTGAAAGGTATTCCTAATTAAATTGGGTTATCTGCATTGAACAATCAGTTTACTGATGGTCAAGTTTTATTTTAATGGATGCTTTTTTCATTAAAGCTTGTTATTTCCACACTGTTTCACTATGAATCTATTGAAATATTCTTGATCCTTTTTTAATCTAGAGCTTTTGGTTCTCAAAATTTTTAAAGGAACTTCAAACCTCAAGTTTGAAGTTGTTCATCTCTAAAATAAATCTGTATTTTGTCACAAGATTTTTGTATATATTGATACTGTGAATACAAAATTGTGCCGAGCTTCTTTTTATTTGCAACCAGAGTCACGCAGAAACTTGAAGAACAAAGAGAACAGAAAAAAGAGGAAGAAGCAATGGTAAATCTTACTGTTTATGGTTAACTACTTTGTTCCATTTTTTAAAAAAATATATATTGTATTTTAAGATTAAATAAAATTTATTGAATAAAAAATCTACTGATATTGATTTAATAATTGAAAAATCTGAGTTGAGATCCTTAACACAGGATTTAAGAATTAAAATTTTATTTTATAGAAATTAAAATTTTATTTTATAGAAACCTTAAAATTATAGAAAAAGTGCAATACCATCAAAGGTCAATCTGAACTTTGGGATTTGAGACTATTGTTTCAGTGGTGTATTTGAGGGAAGGTAATTTGCTGTTATCTAAATATAGTTTCAGTCCCGAGGAAATTATTAGCTGCCCTCTAATGGAGATGCTTGATTGTTTGAAAGAACTGCAGTCGTGAAGGTTTAACCTTCTTTGGCTGGGTAAGGTTTGCAATAAATGTCAGTCTTGTCATATCCACGGAATGACTTTTTTATAATCCTTCTTTAAGAATGCTGAGTCACATGACTGATAGCTCAGTGGACTGCAATGATCATCAAACTGTGTTAAGTGTGCAGGGTTCCAGTTTAATTTTAGCACCGCATCAGTGATTATGGTATTGCAGATGGTCATGAAACCTCTATATCAGAAAAGTATTGACGAGAGTTCTTTCTCAGCAATACCTATTGCGAGACTAGCTGAAAATGGGCGAAGACTGCATCTTATGATTTCCTTTGAATAATCTACTGCTAACCTTGGAAGATTCACATATGGCTAATAATCATTTGGATGTTA
The DNA here is from genome assembly GCF_028641065.1 of Leucoraja erinaceus. Lineage (NCBI taxonomy): Eukaryota > Metazoa > Chordata > Chondrichthyes > Rajiformes > Rajidae > Leucoraja > Leucoraja erinaceus. The sequence continues at coordinate 56,187,687 of NC_073383.1, forward strand.
TGCTGAACAACATTTTAGCATGAGGAACATTGCTGCAACAAAGAAATCGAATTTTCAGAAGGGAAGTGATATGTTGAATGAGATTGTTAAAACTATCCTTCAAGGCTGCCAGAAATTAAATTATTATCTGATCATAGTTTTTATACTGCAGTTATTTTTATTTCTGATTGTGTTAAGGTTCACTACTTTAAAAACAGACAACTCACAAAAATGTAAGTTAAACCAACTCAAGCTTTACTGATCATCAGCAGGTGGAAGTGACGGGGATACACCAGTCAAGTTGACAACAGACACTTGACTTCCCCGTGCCACCACTTCAATGAACAAAGATTTGCATGATGTTTTATACTGTATGTCACTTAATCACATTCCAAAGATGTTAGTCATGGTCACAAGAGGCAGCCAATGTTCATCACTACAGGACAAGTCTGAGCTTGTCTCTCTTATCAATTGGTAGACACATTTCAATGGCACCTGTCATTGTCTCAATATACACCAAGGCAAATTCCTTGTATGTGAATACTTGGCCAATAAACTTACTTACTTACTTACTTACTTACTTACTTACTTACTTACTTACTTACTTACTTACTTACATCAACCTTAGACAAGCCAGGGCTTGTCTCTCTCTTATCAAGCCACTGGAGAAGGCCTACTTGAGAAGGAATACAAGCTACAACCTAGTCAAGTATTCCACTATGTATCTTTTAAATATTTAAAAGCATTTAACCTTTTCGTGATTGTTTTTGTAATCTTTTATCATTGGATTCAAGCAGTAGAAGCAAAGAACTGCGGATGCTGGTTAATACACAAAAGGACACAAAGTGCTGGAGTAACTCAGTGGATCAAACAGCATCTCTGGAAAACATGGATAGGTAAAGTTTTGGATCGAAGACCCCCTTCTCTAGACTGGAGAAAAGTTTTGACTCGAACCGTCACGTAACCATGTTCTCCAGAGATGCTGCCTGACCTGTTAATTACTCTAGCTCCTGGTGCACCATTGGATTTAAGTCTGACTAATCTGGGAATTGCCAATACCATTAATCAGTTATGCTTGCATTGATTGGAAGGTTTATGGCTTTTGAATGTATGGGATCAGTTCTCATATCTATTTTTAAGCTAACGATAAAGCAGGCTTGAGCCCATCTTCAAAAGATGTTGGTAAGCCTAAATTCATTGTTGGAATAAAGGAAGTTAGTCCACAATAACCGTATCAATTTAAGTAGTATTAGTTAATATTAATTAAGTACATTCGCAAGTATTGTGACCATAGTTTCTCTTGACATGAAGACTACTACCTGTAGAAGTGTATACATTTTCATAAAATGTAATGGTTTTAATAAGTCTGAACAGTGCTACATTGTTTAGGACAGCTATCTGGCTAAAAATTGAATAGAACCACTATTATTTTTAGAAATGTTGTTTTTATTAGGTAATCAATTGAGGCAGTATACATCTCACTAATGTCATAACTTCTCTACTCTATACCCTGACTGATGAAGGCCAATGTACCACCCTATCTGCCTGTGATTACCAGTTTCTGGGAACAGTGGACCTGTACTCCTAGATCCCTTTACTCTACAACACTCCCCAAGGCCCTACCATTCACTGTGATGGTCCTGTCCTGGACCAAATTCTCAAAATGAAACATCTTACACTTATCTACATTAAACCCCTTTACGTTCTTCAGCCCACTTGCCCTGCTGATCAAGGTTCTGCTGTAAAATCTCAATTATTAGTTAACTTAATCTTCAGTTTGTATGTTAAAAAAACTTAATTTCTTTCAGAATGAAACTAAAGTTGAAGTTGAACGTAGAAAAGTAGGGAAGGATATGGTGGAGTTTAAGAGAAAACAAGAGGAAGACAGGACAAAAAGAATGTTGGAAGAAAGAAGCAGAGATAAAGAAGAAGAGCGTTTAGCACGGGAAAGAATAAGACAACAGATTGCCTTGGTATGTGCTTTGTTTAATTTAGATTTGAAATTAGAACTGTTGTAATCATGTAAATGTGACAATTTGTGGAAATGGATTCAATTAAGAAAATTTGATCAGTGACCGAGTCTTTGAACATGAGAGCTCACGATGCTAACTTTCTCATTTCGGTGAAATATTGAATTTTTTTGTTCAATTTAGAATTTTTACTTTCGTTTTTCAATATTTTCCTTTTTAGGATCGTGCAGAGAGAGCTGCACGTTATGCAAAAACAAAGGAGGAGGCTGAGGCAGCAAAAAGAGCATCAGAGCTGGAAAGGCAGGCTGCTGAAGAAGCTAGGAAAAAAGCTATTAATAATGAAAGAAGGTACATTATTTGGAAAACATTTCAAAATATGTCAATAGACAATAGGTGCAGGAGTAGGCCATTCGGCCCTTCGAGCCAGTACCGCCATTCACTGTGATCATGGCAGATCATCCACAATCAGTATCCTGTTCCTGCCTTCTCCCCATAATCCCTTGACTATCTTTAAGAGCTCTATCTAACTTTCTCTTGAAAGCATCCAGATAATTGGCTGCCACTTCCTTCTAAGGCAGAGAATTCCACAGATTCACAACTCGCTGGGTAAAAAAGTTTTTCATCATCTCCATTCTAAAATGCCAGACCGGCATTCTAAATGGCTACCCCTTATTCTTAAACTGTGGCCCCTGGTTCTGGACTCAACCAACATCGGGAACATGTTTCCTGCCTCCAGCATGTCCAAACCCTTAACAATCTTATATGTTTCAATAATATATCCTCTCATCCTTCTAAACTCCAGAGTGTACAAGCCCAGTCGTTCCATTCTTTCAACATATGACAGTCCTGCCATCCCGGGAATTAACCTCGTGAACCTACGCTGCACTCCCTCAATAGCATGAATGTCCTTCCTCAAATTTAGAGACCAATACTGCACACAATACAGCAGCTGTGGTCTCATTAGGGCCCTGTACAACTGTAGAAGGACCTCTCAGCCCGTAAACTCCTCTTGTTATGAAGGCCAACATGCCAACAGCTTTCTTCACTGCGTGCTGTACCTGCATGCTTACTTTCAGCATCTTTACTTTTTAATTTAATTAACCGCATGTTCTGGAGTTGAATTGAGAAGTGAGCTTTACGGGAGAGTGGAGACCAAGTGAGACAGCAGGGATTGCAGGCTAGAGGAAGCTGGAATGAGGGAGGGGGATATTAAGAAGTGAGGCCATTAGGCTACAGGCAATAAGGATGAGGGTCAAAGTAGGCCATGTTAAGCCTGTGCAGCAGCAGCTGGTCTTCAGTCATTTTGGATCACCTTACAGTAAACCAAGACCTTGCTCTGCCAACTTAACGCAGTAATAGCCACTCCATATTGGAAGAATTCATACAGAGCCATTTTCCACTCCTCAGAACCAGGTTGGAAGCAATTTATCCCTGATCCTGGAGGTCTGGCAGAGAATACAGTGCTGTTAAGTGGAAGGTTGCAGGTGTTTGACTCAACAGTCTTAAAGAAACAAGGATATATTTCCAGGTCAGGATAGCGTGTTACCTGGAGGGATGCTTCATCATCCAGCATGTCTGCTGTCCTTATCCTTCCAAGTGACGGAGACTGCATTTAGAAGCATTAGTTTATTCCCAAATACATTTTATAGCATGGCAGATGCAGTGGATATTGAATTTGAAGGATGTTTGTTGAACAACTTGTGTGTTGTTTAACTTATGTAATTTGTCGTCAATTGTGTGGACCTTCCAGAGGTTTGTTGATGTAAATGGAAAGTATTTTGATGCGTCTCAATAGATAGCGGAAGAGCTTGTTGAGTTGGGAAATGTGTCATTCACTGCAGAATAGCCAGCCTCTGACTTGCTTTAATGAGATGAAATTAAATAATTTTTGAGTTACAACTGATTCTGGTATTTCCTAAATTATGCAAGAAATTACTATTATGACAGAATTTTTAAATCTCAAACCAGCTTAGTTCGTAAAAAGACCAACCCATTCTCAATATTAAATGTTAAAAACTGTTAGTCAAAGTCATACAGCATGAAAACAGGCCCTTCAGCCCAGTGTGCCCGTGCTGACCAAGGTGCTCCATCTATGCTGGTCCCACCAGCCCATGTTTGGCCCATGTCCCTCTTAACCTTTCCTGTCCATGTACCTGTCCAAATGCCTTTTAAAAATGTTATTATAGTTTTTGCCTCAACTACCCCCTCTGACAGCTCATTCCATACACCCACCACTCTTTGTTAGTATTGTGAAATGTCAAGGAAACCATCTAATTGCATTTGATACTGCATACACATAGATTATCAACTAAAATGTGTCTCAAATGAAACATTAAAGGCTTTCTATTCTTTGTGTCAAGCATTCTTTGAAGATATCAAAAACTTTGCTAAATTAATAGCTAATTAACTTGAAAATTTTGGTCTCTTTTGTAAAGTATTTAAAGCCAATGTTTCAATCTTGATATAGTTGCATTTTTGTACATTGTGGCTGTACATCAATAATCCCTATACTAAAAGATGTTTCAAATGTTGTCTTTTGCCTTTGTAGTAAAATGTGCAGAATCCAGTTTAGACTTCCTGATGGATCTTCCTTTACAAACCAGTTCTTACCAGATGCCTGTTTAGAAGAAGCAAGAGCGTTTGCTGAATCGGTAAAATAATATATTTGATTATAATAAGACTTTTTCAATCTTTCAAACGGCGTAGATCCTTGGTTAAATCTCTACCATCTTTTACTATTGCACTGCAGTGATAATTTAATCATTGCATTGGCCCTTCGAAACATAGTGGAGCATTTAGAGTACTTCCAAGCAACTACCAAAGTTTTATTTTGCTAGCACTATCAGTTTTATTTAAGGATGAAACCATTTTTGTCTGTGTAATAAGGTAAAATATCTTGGGCATTTTATCACAGAACAAATGACAGATGATGAGAATATTTATAGGCAACGACGTATGCTGTATGTGCAGCCGAATATTCTCTTGCGTAAGTTTGGTGCGTGTACAGATGTGGTGGAGATGTCTCTGTTTAGAGCATATTGCACACCACTCTATACTGCGCACCTGTGGCCAACCAAGGAAAGACAAGTTTGCAGAGACTAAAGGTGGCCTATAATGATGACATGAGAACACTGCTAAGGAAACCTAGATGGTGTAGTGCTAGTAAAATGTTTGTGGCTGCAGGAGTCAGTACTTTAGAAGTTATCCTAAGAAATCATGTATAAATTCATTTGCAGGATAAATTACTCTAAAAATGTAATTATCGTGGCCTTGTCAAACATAAGGTTTAGCACTACACGCTACAAATCCCAGTTGTGGAGACACTGGTATGGCTGTCTCGTTGTAGGACACTGATTTTCTTTTTATTCTGGATTTTAAATCATGTTTTTTTCTTTTTGGTATATAATTGATGATGTTTTTATAAGTAACTAGACCAAGTGCAGACCCGTTGGGTCTGCTCCCCCAATGGTGTGATTCCCCCAACCCAATATTCCACCATGCACCCGTCTCCTCCAATGGAACTGAAGCCGTTGCCAAATGTAAGTTTCCAGCACTCCCCTGCCTCCCTCAATTGCACCTCCCCTGCCTGCTGCAGCAGTGAAAAGTTCAGTGTTCCTGCCTTGCAACTTTGTTTCGAAGTGTGTTGGAAGCTGATAGGAAGGAGCAGCCGTCAACGAATCAAAAGGCAGGAAGGGATCCGTACTGCAGGCGGACGGATGGATTTGAGTTTTATATATTAATAGATATAATAAGCTTTTATATGTATTTTATGGTGTTTTTATATGCAATGTATTTTATTTAATGTCTCTTGTCTGGACCTTGAGTCTGAAATAAAGTTCAATAATAATTTTGTATTTAGCTTTTCCCCATGAACCTCAAAATATAAAACGTGTTTCTTCAAATACACTTTTTTATGAAGCCAGTCAAAATAATGATTACCGTATTTCCCGGCAATGAAGACGCACTTGCGTCTAAGAAGCACCCCCAATTTAAGTTTCAAAATTTTGAAAAAAGAATGGTGGGACAGGACCATGGGTTTGGTTTAGTCCAGGGATCTGCAACATCGCCTGCGTGCCCCGGGACTGGCTCAGTTCCCAGATCCCTCGTGTCCCCCGGACTGGCTCAGTTCCCAGATCCCTTGCGTCCCTGGGACTAGCTGCAGTTCCCAGGTTGCCTGCCCCGGGACTGGCTGTAGCGCCCAGGTCGCCTACCCTGGGACTAGTAGAGATAGAGAGAGAGCAAGCCCGGGACGGAGCATCCAGCCTCCGCCCAGTCGCTACCCGCCAACCACCACCTCCACCGGTTGCGCCTGTGATGAAGGACACCGTGGCTGGCTGGAGGACAGTCTGACAGAAGGCGCTGAGGTGGGGGCCGGTTCCGCTGTGCTGAGGTGGCGGCCGCTCGCAGCCACCCGTGATTAGCTGCAGTTCCCAGGTCGCCTGCCCCGGGACTACTAGAGAGAGAGAGAGCCCGGGACAGAGCAGCCAGCCTTCCACCTAGTAGCACGTCCGGTTACGGCGGCCGCTCGCAGCCACCCGAGCTACTTCCCTCCCCGGGCCAGACTTCCCACACGCTGTGAAAGGAATTCATTCCTCCCCCCAGCGGCGCTGTCCTTTTACAGCCGCTTCCCACTCTACCAACATGTAGAGGAACCAACGAGAGAGCAGGCTATTCTAGACTGGGTATTGAGTAATGAGGAAGGGTTAGTTAGCAGTCTTGTTGTGCGTGGCCCCTTGAGCAAGAGTGACCATAATATGGTTGAGTTCTTCATTAGGATGGAGAGTGACATAGTTAATTCAGAAACAAGGGTTCTGAACTTAAAGAAAGGTAACTTTGAGGGTATGAGGCGTGAATTGGCCAAGATAGACTGGCAATTGATTCTTAAAGGGTTGACGGTGGACATGCAATGGAAGGCATTTAAAAACTGCATGGATGAACTACAACAATTGTTCATCCCAGTTTGGCAAAAGAATAAATCAGGGAAGGTACTGCATCCGTGGATAACAAGGGAAATCGGGGATAGTATCAAAACAAAAGATGAAGCATACAAATTAGCCAGAAAAAGCAGCCTACCAGAGGACTGGGAGAAATTCAGAGTCTAGCAGAGGAGGACAAAGGGCTTATTTAGGAAAGGGAAAACAGATTATGAAAGAAAATGGCAGGGATCATAAAAACTGACTGCATTCGTTTTTATAGATATGTGAAGAAAAAAAATTAGTTAAAACAAATGTAGATCCCTTGCAGTCAGAAACAGGTGAATTGATCATGGTGAACAAGGACATGGCAGACCAATTGAATAACTACTTTGGTTTTGTCTTCACTAAGGAAGACATAAATAATCTGCCGGAAATAGCAGGGGACCGGGGGTCAAATGAGATGGAGGAACTGAGTGAAATCCACGTTAGTCGGGAAGTGGTGTTAGGTAAATTGAATGGATTAAAGGCCGATAAATCCTCAGGGCCAGATAGGCTGCATCCCATAGTGCTTAAGGAAGTAGCCCCAGAAATAGTGGATGCATTAGTGATAATTTTTCAGAACTCTTTAGATTCTGGAGTAGTTCCTGAGGATTGGAGGGTAGCTAATGTAACCCCACTTTTTATAAAGGGAGGGAGAGAGAAAATGGGGAATTACTGACCAGTTAGTCTAACATCGGTAGTGGGGAAAATGCTAGAGTCGGTTATTAAAGATGGGATAGCAACACATTTGGAAAGTGTTGAAATCATTGGACAAAGTTAGCATGGATTTATGAATCATGTCTGGCGAATCGTATAGAATTTTTCGAGGATGTAACTAGTAGAGTAGATAATGGAGAACCAGTGGATGTGTTATATCTGGACTTTCAGAAGGCTTTCGACAAGGTCCCACATAAGAGATTAGTATGCAAACTTAAAGCACACGGTATTGGGGGTTCAGTATTGATGTGGATAGAGAACTGGCTGGCAGACAGGAAGCATAGAGTCCTTTTCAGAATGGCAGGCAGTGACTAGTGGGGTACCGCAAGGTTCAGTGCTGGGATCCCAGCTATTTACAATATATATTAATGATTTGGATGAGGGAATTGAATGCAACATCTCCAAGTTTGTGGATGACACAAAGCTGGGGGGCAGTGTTAGCTGTGAGGAGGATGCTAGGAGGCTGCAAGGTGGATAGGTTGGGTGAGTGGGCAAATGCATGGCAGATGCAGTATAATGTGGATAAATGTGAGGTTATCCACTTTGGTGACAAGAACAGGAAAGTAGACTATTATCTGAATGGTGGCCGATTAGGAAAAGGGGAGATGCAACGAGACCTGGGTGTCATGGTACACCAGTCATTGAAAGTAGGCATGCAGGTGCAGCAGGCAGTGAAGAAAGCGAATCGTATGTTAGCATTCATAGCAAAAGGATTTGAGTATAGGAGCAGGTAGGTTCTACTGCAGTTGTACAGGGCCTTGGTGAGACCACACTTGGAGTATTGCATACAGTTTTGGTCTCCTAATCTGAGGAAAGATATTCTTGCCATAGAGGGAGTACAGAGAAGGTTCACCAGACTGATTCCTGGGATGGCAGGACTTTCATATGAAGAAAGACTGGATAGTCTTGGCTTGTACTCACTAGAATTTAGAAGATTGAGGGGGGATCCTATAGAAATTTACAAAATTCTTAAGGGGATGCGCCTGTGATGAAGGACACCGTGGCTGGCTGGAAGACAGGCTGACAGAAGGCGCTGAGGTGGGGGCCGGTTCCGCTGTGCTGAGGTGGCGGCCGCTCGCAGCCACCCGGGATTAGCTGCAGTTCCCAGATCGCCTGCCCCGGGACTAATGGAGGCAGGCGGATGCAGGAAGATTGTTGGGGAAGTCCAGAACAAGGGGTCACAGTTTAAGGATAAGGGGGAAGACTTTTAGGAACGAGATGAGAAAAAAAAAATTCACACAGAGAGTGGTAAATCTGTGGAATTCTTTGCCACAGAAAGTAGTTGAGGCCAGTTCATTGGCTATATTTAAGAGGGAGTTAGATGTAGCCCTTGTGGCTAAAGGGATCAGGGGGTATGGAGAGAAGGCAGGTATAGGATACTGAGTTGGATGATCAGCCATGATCATATTAAATTGCGGTGCAGGCTCGAAGGGCCGAATGGCCTACTCCTGCACCTGTTTTCTATGTTTCTACAGCCGCTTCCCATCAGCTGCCCGCAATGAGGGATAGACTTGGCTCAGTACAGCAACATTGTTCTTGATGTTGCTGAACTAAGGGAAAGCCAAGTCTATCTTTCTTGGCTAACAACCTAACCTTCGGTCTTGAAGAAGCAGGTAAATTTATGTGCCTTATTTTTGAGTACAAAATAGCGCTTCATTGCCGGGAAATATGATAATTTGACATAGAATTATTGGATAAAGAATTGATAACTTTGCTAATATTTTGTTTTTGAATGGTTTATATTAAAAAAGTATTTGGAATCTTAATTTATTAAGTGTATTTGATAAGCTCTAATGCTTCCACTTTTGAAGGAAATACTTAAACCGTTGCTCTATTTCCGTATCTATATTTTCTTCAGTTTAAAATGTATAATGTACATTCTACTTGGCAAGGGCAACACTTTTGTTGTTGTTACCTGTAGTCTGGAGTAGTATTTCACTAGCTATTCAAGACTGGATCATTTCATGCAACATGCTCCACATCTGATTTAGTTTCTTTTTTCTGCAGCATGTTGGTGGTAAATATGGAAACTTTGAATTAGCAATGACATTTCCAAGGAAACAATTTACAAAAGAGGATTATAAGAAAACATTGGCTGAACTGGAGTTGGTACCAAATGCTTCAATCATCCTAGTCCCAGTATGTACATTGATACCTTTTCTTTTACATAATTTTTACTTTATGCTGTGCAATGCACATAGTGCTTCTGTCATGAATAAAATACTTTAAAGCCAAAGTTGAAACAAAGATGAATTTTAAGCAATGTGAACTGAAATTGGTTTGAAACTGGATATGAAATGGAGAAATTCTTTTGATGCTGTTTTCGGGACATGTTTGCTTTTTAATGTAAAAATAGAGCTGTACTGAATGTTAACAGGCCCTCAGAACCAATCTACATGCTGAACAGTTCCGAATTGAACTGATCCCACTTGCCTGTGCCTGCCCCATAGCCCTTCAAGCTTTTCCTATCCATGTATCTGTCCAAGTGTCTTTTAAATGTTGTAACTTTACCAGTTGTAAATCAGGAGGCAGCTCGAATGTCGGCGAAATATCACTCCCTTACGAGCTCAATGTGTTTTACGCACGCTTTGATAGGGAGAATACTGATGTGCCTTCCCAAGTCCCCATTTGCTGTGATGGTATTTCAGTCACAGTCACAGAGGCCGACGTCAGGAAATCCTTCAGAGGGGTGAACCCTCGAAAAGCGCCTGGACCTGATGGTATACCCGGTCGTGTTCTAAAAACCTGTGCGGACCAACTGGCTGGAGTTTTTACGGACATTTTCAACCTCTCATTTCTGAGGTCTGAGGTTCCCACCTGCTTTAAAAGGGCATCAATTATACCGGTGCCCAAGAAGAGCAAGGTGACGTGCCTCAATGACTATCGACCAGTGGCACTAACGTCTATGGTGATGAAGTGCTTTGAGAGGTTGATCATGACGCAAATCAACTCCTACCTCGCCAAAAACCTGGACCCACTGAGTTCGCTTACCACCACAATAGATCAACGGTGGATGTGATCCCGCTGGCTCTCCACTCCGCTCTGGACCACTTGGACAACAAAAACTCATATGTCAGGCTGTTATTCATTGATTACAGCTCGGCATTTAACACAATCATCCCCTCCAAGCTGGTTACCAAACTCGCAGAACTGGGTCTCTGGCATCGCTCTGCAATTGGATCCTCGACTTCCTCATTCACAGACCACAGTCTGTTCGTATTGGTGGAAATGTGTCAGCCTCGATAACAATCAGCACAGGAGCACCTCAAGGCTGCGTGCTCAGCCCCCTGCTGTACTCTATACTCATGACGAAATAGCCGGTCATAGTGCGAACTCCATCATCAAGTTCGCTGATCACACCACTGCTGTGGGACGTATCACTGATTAGGATGAGTATAGAAGAGAGATCGAGCGACTTACCATATGGTGCCAGCACAATAACCTGACCCTCAACACCAGCAAAACCAAGGAACTGGTTGTGGACTTTGGAAGGAGTAGGATGGGGACCCACAATCCCGTTTATATCAACGGGTCGATGGTTGAAAGGGTCAAGAGATTCAAATTCCTGGCGTGCACATCTCTGAAGAACTTTCCTAATCCGAGAACACTGATGCAATTATTAAGAAAGCACATCAGTGCCTCTACTTCCTGAGAAGATTACGGAGAGTCGGTTTGCCCAGGAGGACTCTCTCTAACTTCTACAGGTGCACAGTAGAGAGCATGCTGACTGGGTGCATCATGGCTTGGTTCGGCAACTTGAGCGCCCTGGAGCAGAATATAGTACAAAAAGTAGTAAACACTGCCCAGTCCATCATCGGCTCTGACCTCCCTTTCATCGAGGGGATCTATCGCAGTCGTTGCCCCAAAAAGGCTGGCAGTATCATCAAGGGCCCACACCATCCTGGCCACACACTCATCTCCCCACTACCTTCAGGTAGAAGGTACAGGAGCCTGAAGACTGCTATGACCAGGTTCAGGAATAGCTACTTCCCCACAGCCATCAGGCTATTAAACTTAACTCCAACAAAACTCTGAACATTAATAGCCCATTATCTGTTTATTTGCACTTTATCAGTTTATTTATTCATGTGTGTATACATTTATATAATGGTATATGGACACACTGATCTGTTATGTAGTCATGCCTACTATGTTCTGTTGTGCTGAAGCAAAGCAAGAATTTCATTGTCCTATCAGGGACACATGACTATAAACTCTTGAATCTTGACCTATACCATTTCTTCTGGGAGCTCATTCCATATATGCACCACCTCCTTGTAAAAACTGGCCATCTTTTAAAAACATTTCCTCTCACCAGAAAAACCTATGGTTTCCAGTTTTAGACTCTTCAGCCTGGGAGAAAAAACTATGGCTGTTCACCTTGTGAGTTTATGAACCTCTAAGATCACCCTCAGTCCGCTACTTTCCAGGAAGAAAAAAAACCAAGCATAAACTTTCCAGACCCAGTAACTTTGTTCATCTTTTTTGCACGCTTTCTTGTTAAACAACATTCTCCCCATAGCAGTAGCCTTGACAATGGTGTTATAGCTGTAACATGTACACTGATGAATGAAGGCTGGTGTGACAAACACCACCTTCCTACCCTGTTGATCTGTTTAACACTTGCATGAAACAATGTACAATGCTCCCTAGAGCCCTCCTCAGGCGAATGTGTAAGCCCAGCCCAGATTTGTCTTCCAAAATGATGCACTTCAGATTTATCCCAATTAAACTCCCATCTCCCATTTTTCGGCCTATTGGCCCAGATGATCAAGATCCCGTTGTAATCTTGGATAAACTTCAATCTCCATTTCACCACCAAATTTGGCGTCATCCACAAACTTACTAACCACGCCACATACATTTGCATCCAAATCATTAATATAAATAACAATATCGATTGATAGGTTGAAAGTACATTAAGTAAAACATTCAAAGTCTATTAATTTCCTGATGTGATTAAATTTTAATGTTCATGATTACTAGGAACTAAATTTAGTATTCTAAAAATGTTTGCAGCTAACATGCATACAGACAGGGCCGGCCTTAAGCCGATTTGACCGATTGCTCCCATTTGGGCCCCGCGCCTAATGGGGGCCCCGCACTAATGTTCCGTATTTCGTACGAAATACGAATTCTCTTTGTTAAATAAAGATTTTTTTTAATTCGCCATCCGGATTTTTTTTTAAAGAACATGTATAACAACCGCTGCACGGCCATCAGACACAAACGATGTGTTAACTCGTACTGTTAGCACTTCTTAACATGAAGTATTTAACAAGTTGTTATACAATGTCATCAATCTGCATCCATCCACATTCCTCAGTAAATGTTATTGTGTTTTGAATAAGTATTAATGACGCCATGTTCCTTTGAATAAAATTCACGCGGCGTCAATAATACTTGTTTAAAACACAATTACATTTACTGAGGAATGTAGATCGATGACACATTGAGAATTTCTTTAAACTCACCATCATGAGTGAGGGTCCCGGACCGCGAGAAGGGGCTTCTTCCTGGTGTGCAGGTTAGTCTTTCACCTACCGACCCATGTTGTGTCTCTCTGTGTTTTGCTCTCTCTCTCCCTCCCTCTCCCTCTCGCGCTCTCTCTCTATCACCCTGTCGCCTCAGCATTCCCGGAATCATTGACGTTTTGCGGTAGACAAAAATGCTGGAGAAACCCAGCGGGTGAGGCAGCCGCTTTTTTGTTTGGCTCTGAAGTTGAAGGTGGCTCAGCAGGACGGGCAGCAGCTCTGGGGAGAGGGTTGCGTTTCTGGTTGAGACCCTTCTTCAGACAATCACAAGTACTCTCACCGACGAGAGTTCAATTCAGTCTGAAGAAGGGTCTTCTCTCCAGAGTCGCTGCGCTGCCTGTCCTGCTGAGTTACTCCAGCATTATGTCTATCTTTCAATTTTCAGAGAAATACAATTTCTCACGGGGGGCTTATAATGTCTCTAACCCCCTCTGGGACCCTCTATACCACCTCTATCCCCCCCCTATTCCCCTCTATAACACTTCTGAACACTTCTATACCCATCTGAAGCCCTCTAAACATCTCTAAACTGTTTAAACCCCTCTAAACTAGGAGGCTGCAAGGTGACTTGGATAGGCTGGGTGAGTGGGCATGGCAGATGCAGTATAATGTGGATAAATGTGAGGTTACCCACTTTGGTGGCAAAAACAGGAAAGTAGACTATTATCTGAATGGTGGCCGATTAGGAAAAGGGGAGATGCAACGAGACCTGGGTGTCATGGTACACCAGTCATTGAAAGTAGGCACGCAGGTGCAGCAGGCCGTGAAGAAAGCGAATGGTATGTTAGCATTCATAGCAAAAGGATTTGAGTATAGGAGCAGGGAGGTTCTACTGCAGTTGTACAGGGTCTTGGTGAGACCACACCTGGAGTATTGCGTACAGTTTTGGGCTCCTAATCTGAGGAAGGACATTCTTGTCATAGAGGGAGTACAGAGAAGGTTCACCAGACTGATTCCTGGGATGTCAGGACTTTCATATGAAGAAAGACTGGATAGACTTGGCTTGTACTCGCTAAAATTTAGAAGATTTAGGGGGGATCTTATAGAAACGCACAAAATTCTTAAGGGGTTGGACAGGCTAGATGCAGGAAGGTTGTTCCCGATGTTGGGGAAGTCCAGAACAAGGGGTCACAGTTTAAGGATAAAGGGGAAATCTTTTAGGACTGAGATGAGAAAAACATTTTTTACACAGAGAGTGGTGAATCTCTGGAATTCTCTGCCACAGAATGTAGTTGAGGCTAGTTCGTTGGCTATATTTAAGAGGGAGATAGATGTGGCCCTTGTGGCTAAAGGAATCAGGGGGTATGGAGAGAAGGCAGGTACAGGATACTGAGTTGGATGATCAGCCATGATCATATTGAATGGCTGTGCAAGCTCAAAGGGCTGAATGGCCTACTCCTGCACCTTGTTTCTATGTTTCTATGACTGCGTCCAACTGCTGTCTGGTTCGTTGATCGGTTTGCTAGATATGAACTTTTGGGAGAGAAAAATGCTCATGGCACCCAAACGTGTTAAACAGAAATTGGTCAGATATTGAGCTTTACACCAAAGATAACCATATAACAATCACAGCACGGAAACAGGCCATCTCGGCCCTACAAGTCCATGCCGAACAAATTTTTTTCCCCTTAGTCCCACCTGCCTGCACATGTACCATAACCCTCCATTCCCTTCTCATCCATATGCCTATCCAATTTATTTTTAAATGATACCAATGAACCTGCCTCCACCACTTCCACTGGGAGCTCATTCCACACCGCCACCACTCTCTGCGTAAAGAAGTTCCTGCTCATATTACCCCTAAACTTCTGTCCCTTAATTCTGAAGTCATGTCCTCTTGTTTGAATCTTCCCTATTCTCAAAGGGAAAAGCTTGTCCACATCAACTCTGTCTATCCCTCTCATCATTTTAAAGACCTCTATCAGGTCCCCCCTTAACCTTCTGCGCTCCAGAGAATGCGCTCCAGAGAATAAAGACCTAGCTCTGCTATAGGATCTTTGCTTTACACAGTGAGGAAATGTGAAATAATCACTGAATTTAATTTTAAATGAATGTACCTGCATGTTATACTGTTTAGTTTGGAGATACAACCAGATAGTCTACTGAGTTCGCACCGACCAGCGATTTTTGTTACAGATTTGACAATATTATTTGGCGGCCAATCAATCGCTGTCTCTAAGGGGGTTGCATCCAATCACCAACCAGCTTGCCTTAAAATTCCCGTCCAATCAACAAATAGGTCTCCTCCCGTTCAATCAGCCGCTGTCTCCAAGGGCATTGTGTCCAATCACATAATGCAGTTTAGTGGTAATTAGCAGCTACGGTAAAGGTTGGAAGCCAGCGGAGCTACTGACAGTCAAACGGGAGGGAGCAGGAGAGATTCACACAGTGTAGAATCCATAGCACCTAGTGTACAATTTCATAATATATACTAAATAACTGGGCTGACAGACCTTGGCTGGGAATCTGGGGCCCACCAAAATTGTTCCCAATTGGGCCCCGCACCCCCTAATGCCGGCCCTGCATACAGAGTATTAAAGAGTAGATTTGATCTCTTAGAAGGAATGCTATAAAATTGAAATAATCTATTTTATGGGGGAATCGCTATTTCAGTGCCTCTTTTAAATTGACATTGTATTAAAGCAATAACGACACTGTTAAATATGCAATGTACTTAATATTTTGATTTTATGTACAATTAGTGCTTTATTCAATTGCATAGTTGCCTTTGTTGTGTATTTTAAAGTAAATTATTTTGCATGCTGTGCCACTTAGCATTTTATCCAAAGGTCAAAGAGTAGGATTAAGTAATTTATTCAAATGTGGCACATCTTGTAGTTCAAATTTGGGGTAAAAAAAATAGATGTTCACCTTTATAATTTACTGATTCTTTTGTAAGAATTGATTATTTTGGTGTGTTGCATGCATACCTAGAAGGACGAGAGTTGGGATGTTGTAGGTAGTGTTGAAGGGTAAAATTTTAATGCAGCGTCATATAATTCAATGTGGTAAATCCAGATGCTGCTTGATTGTTTTCCATTATTTCTGTTTTAGTCAAAACCTCATTTACAGCAGCATTTAGCAATATATTACAAGACAACTCTTAATTATTTAGTTGGACAACACATTAAGTAAAATTGATTTAAAGCATCCTCCATAAAAGGGTTTGTAGATATAGACGGATGTATTCAGGAAACTTGTGCTTGTTCTTGTCTTTCAAAGGGAGGAAGATCTACAACATCAATGATACCATCCTCAGAAGGAGGATTGTGGACTTTCTTGAGAACATTATTTTATCCAATTGTTGCTATTTGGAGATTTATCAACAATTTTCTGTTTGCTGGTGATCCCACGCAAAGATCATCCGGAGGAAATGCCAATCCAGCTCAAGCTCAAGCTCAACCAGAAACATCTAGAAATCCACCATCTGTTGTAACAGATGCAGACAGGTAACACATGAACTTTCCCTTGTGACAATAATGTGACATTATTTTAAAGTACATGTTTCACTCATGTTAATGAAGTAGATTTTGATGATTCTTGGAAACTTGTGTCTTTTATGTAGGAAGCATGTATACTTTACAAGTTAATGTCTTATCACAACTACCTCATTTCATCTTCCTCAATAAAGTTTGGGGAACCGATGGACGTCTTTCATGTCTATATCTTCACCTATTTGTCCCTCTTTCTTTGTCCTGTCCCTGAAAACCAAACTCACCTGAAGATTCTATCCTGTGTTAGGGCTCTTCTTTTTCATGTTTCTGGTAGATTTTAATGATTACTCTGTTCATTTTGTCCATGAGTCCCAGCTATTGCACCTTCACTGTTTTCAATGCTGAAGTTATCTCCCCTTGAACCTCCTGTTAACTGATATTGTTTATCAAATTATTTTTACTTGGGCACTCTCCTGGCCTCTCCCCTCCTCAAATCCTAACTATGTCCTGGCGAAATGCAACCCATCTTCAGTCCTCCCCTAGCTCCTTCAATATGTTCTTGCCTCCCAAATCCACCCCCATCTTTTGCAAAACCCCATTTTCAAACCTCCATATCACATGGTTGAATAAACACTTATTAAAGCCACAAATTAAAAATCCTTTGCTTAAGAAAGAACTGCAGATGCTGGAAAAATCGAAGGTAGACATAAATGTTGGAGAAATTCAGCGGGTGAGGCAGCACCTATGGAGAGAAGAAATAGGAGATGTATCGGGTCGAGACCCTTCATCAGACTTCAATTAAAAGTGTGTCTGTGTGTGTCTGTCTGTCTGCAGATTTATGTTTTACAAGTCATTGACATTTTAAGGTTGGCATGCATATTTGTGTGGTTAAGGTGATAAATGCCATGAATTAATAAGGGTTAATCTGCATCCGTCTGAAAAAGCTACTTTTATAACTACTAAACCAGGTTCGCTTCTTAATAAACAGACACCACACAAACTGTTTGGTAGACCAGTTCAAAACTTTACTTAACATCGGCCGATGGAAGGGAGCGAGAATTCCAGCTAAGTGACCAATGTAGACACTTAACCGTGCTCAGCCACCTTCTCTTAACAACAGAATTACATTGCCTTAAATAGGGTTTTTTTGTCCCCTTAGCACATTCCACAGACATTAGTCATGGTCAGAGGTACAGGAAAAGGTTTCCACAGAATGCATCACATCAAACCTTTTGTTTACATGGTACAAGATATACTAAAAACATTGGCCATTTGCTTTAGGTCATTTTATCTCCAAATAGACCACCCTAGCTCTTTTCGCTGCTTCCTCTGTCACTTGGTCCCTCATAAACATAGGTCATTTGTTTACAAAGATGTGACCGGCTATTTCTCTCTTCCTTTATTGCCTCTTCCCCATAAACATTGGTCATTTGGTTTATGGCATCTTACTTCAAAGATATCTCTCTTCCTCTCTTGTCACTTCCTCACTTGGGAGACAATGTTATAGGATTTATTATCTCACACACACCGCAACCTGAGGCAAGCCTAATTTGACACTAAATATAAGCTGTAAGCTAGCCCAGAAGCCAATTTAATATCTTCTTATATTTTTAACTAAAATTCGGCTTCATCACGTCCTCTTACAGAAGTAAAGCATATATAGAGGTTAGTGGAGTGAATATTAAGCACCAGTATAAGGTGCGGTATTTATTATTTTACTGCATATGAGAGCACATAAAACTAAACAGGTCATGCACAGTTCATGTATAGCCAGTAAATTTTCCAATTAGCGGGTTTGGCTTGCAGACGCGACCTGCACGTGTACGATAATAACCTCCAGCAGACACCTCATCCATCGCTGCTGAAGCAAGTCCCTTATCAGGTTAACGCGGAGGAGAAGACACCGGTGGAGATTGAGGAACCGGGGAAGGCAGGGATGGCACCGGGGAAGGCAGTGGAATCGCTGGAGCAGCATTCGCAGAGCGTGAGGGAAGACCAGCAGGCTGGTCCGGGTAAGGACGTGGAGGTGCTGGTTGATTAACCGGAAGGAGGTGTCGGCGGGTTCGCTGATAAATGCCGTTGTCAATACTGATCAAGTACGAGCGTGGTTCCGCGGTGGACCCCTGAATGACTCTGAGGCGGTCGTAACCTCGGAGTGACAGCAAACGGACAACCTGTCCCTTGTTGAGTGGTTGAAGCGGAGAACTGGTTTTATCATTTTCTTTGTATGTTGCGGCGGCGTTGGAGCTGGGATTGGATAACTGACAGCGTGCGAACTTGTGGTTCTAGTAGTTGCTTGGCCATAGGCAGAGTGGAGCGGGTTCGCCGTGACATGAGCCGTTCGGCTGCAGATCCCAGGAGAGGGTCGCGTACGTTGTTCCGAAGGTTGAGTAAGTCGAGATAAACATCAGAGCCGGCCCTGTGTGAGCGTTCCATTAGTTCCTTTGCACTATTTACCACGCGCTCAGCCAGGCCGTTGGACTGCGGGTACTCGGGGCTACTGGTAATGTGGTGTAGGTCCCAGTTTTTCGTGAAATTCCTGAAGAGCTGACTGGGGAACTGAGGTCCATTGTCTGAGAGCAGCTATAGGGGGGCTCCGTGGACAGAGAAGTGACTAGTTAGTTTCTGAATGACCATGGCTGAGGTCGGGCTACTGAGCAGGTCGATTTCAAACCATCCTGAGTAGGAATCGACTAAAACCAGGTATTGTTGGCCATGCCACTCGAAGATGTCGGCTGCTACTGTGGACCAGGGTAAGTCCGGCGTGGGGTGCGAGAGGAGTGATTGTTTCTGTTGGTGCGGGGTCAAGCTATTGCAGATCAGGCAGGCAGCAACCTTCTCTAGAATGTAGTTAGCCATGTCTGGCCAGAACCGCATTCCTTTCGCATGTTGAAGGGTTATTTCTGCAGCGGGATGGCCCCCATGGACAATGTCAAAGTATTTGCTGTGAAGAGACTTTGAGATGATTGCCTTGTGTCCTTTCATTATCACGCCGTCCTGAATGACCAGTTCGTCACGGACAGGGAAAATGGCTGGACAGCTTGTGGCAGGTGGTACTGTTTGTCTGGACAGCCGCGCGGATGACAGTGGCCAGCGATTGTAGTATTTCGTCTACAGCTGTTTGTGACACTAGGATGTCTAAACCGGCAAATGGGAGGCAGGAGACCATCATAACCGTGTACCCCTCATGCTCATCATCAGACATGTGTTTTCGCAGGTTGGGCGGGGTGCCCGTGAGAGGGTGTCAGCTATGTGCATGTCCTTACCACGTTCATAGGTTAGTCTAATGTCATATCTCTGTAGTTCCATCATCATGCGTTGTAAGCGCGCTGGTGCTGTGTGGATTGGCTTACTGAGGATACTGACCAGGGGCTGCTGATCGGTTTCGACCGTGATCGGGTTGCCAAAGATAAAGCCCTTGAATTTCTTGCAGGCAACGGTTACTGCAAGTAGCTCCTTTTCGATTTGAGCGTAGCGCTGTTCAGTGTCGGTCATGGTACGGGAAGCATAGGCAACTGGCCTGGAGCCCTTTCCGTATTCTTGTTGGCACGCAGCACCCGGTCCATACTGGGAGGCATCCTAGGAAGGATGACAGGCAATTTGGCATCAAAGTGTGCGAGGGTTGAAGTGCAAGACATTAGTTGTTTGAGGGTTTCAAATGCCCTCTGCTGGTGTTGGTGCCAGGAGCAGTGCGTATCCTTGTGGGTCAGTTGTCGCAGCGGGGCTGATAGCTCGCTGAAGTTTGGAATGAATTTCCCAAGGTTGTTTACCATGCCTAAGAATCGTTGTAGAGCAGTCATATAGGTGCTGACATTTCGTTGATGACAATGGTTTTAAATGGGTCTGGCTTAAGTCCGTTGTTGGTGAACACGTGGCCTACATATGTCACTTCATCGACCCAAAACCTGTATTTGAGAGGGTTGAGTTTGAGATTTACCTCCCTGGCACGATCCAGGACCTGTTTCAGGTTTGAGTCATGTTCTTGTGCATTGCGCCTGGTGACCAGGATGTCGTCTATAATTATGTAACATGGGTAGCTATCAAAGAGTTGTTCCATAGTACGCTGACAAACCTCACTGGCTGAATTGATGCCAAATGGCATTCGTAAAAAATCGATAACATCCGAAGGGCGTCGCGAATGTGGTTAACATGGAGGATGCATGGTCTAATGGCATTTGCCAAAATGAGTTCTTTGTATCTTGGACAGAAAAAAACTGGCTTTACCCAGGTTGGCAGCAACTTATTCCACTGTCTGCATTGGGTGATGTGGCCGTTTGATGGCAGTATTTAAATCCTTAGGGTTGATGCAGAACCTTATTTCGTCTTTGTTCTTCTTGACTGCTGCAACCCAGCTTTGACACTGTCCTTCATTGCATGTGGTATTTTGTGAGGAGAACGAACGACAGGTATAACTTCCTTGTCAGTCACAATGCTGTATTATGTGGGAAGCTTGCCCAGCTGATTGTCAAAAAGCTCTTTGTATTGTTCGAATAGTTGTTGGGTAGGATTTTGAGAGGTCGACAGCTGATACACAGTTTTGTAGAAGAAAACTAGGTTCATGTTACGGCATGCCTCATTGCCCAGAAGAAGTTGCACTTCTCCTTTTATGATAAAAAATTCCAAGTTGTAAACTTAAGAGCTAGATGGCATGGTAGTGGAATCGTACCCACTGGCTGCAATTACCCCCCACCAAATGGGTGTAACTTCGAAGGGTGTAACTTCGAGTTTGTTTTCAGAACAGTTTCATTGGTGTGAATTATTTTGAGATTGCCAGCCCGATTACGTTACATCTTGCCCCTGTGTCTATCTTGGCGGCAATCTTGGTGTTGATACTGAGCGTTGTCATGGGATCACTGTCTGTAGTCACCGAGTCAGGAATACAAGAATGTATGTTTTGGCTGACTTCTTGCACGTGCTGCGGTTGTGGTTCTGCTTCAGTCAGTGCTTCGTGGGAGAGTGGGTTCAAGTGCATAGAGAGATTGTTGTGACTGGGCCCTGTTGGCACAGGCACGGCAGCACAGGATAAAATGGCCTCTCTTTTTACAATAGAGACGAGATTTGCCATAAGCGGGGCCTTGCTCATAAAATTTTGGGTGTGAGCCACCACAATTACCACAGTTATTGACTAGATGATCAGTTACCCTCCCTGGTAACTCAAGATGCAATGTGCTTTATGTTCAATAACTTGTTTGCCTGGCCGCACCTGTCCCTTTCTTTTTGTAACTCAAAGCTTCATTGCTGGATGAGAGGATGAAATCATTGAGATTTTAAAAAAATGTGTGTCCAGACAGAAAGAAACGAAGAGAGAAAGCAATACATACAGGGGAGAAGGGGATAACTGGGTAGCAAAGTGATAAAAATGCACAAATTGAGAAGAGTGGGAGTGTAAGTTTTGGCTTGAAGTGATGATGCAGCAAAAATTGTGATAGTGTTGGTTCGTGGAGGGGTGAGTTAGATGAGAGTTCTGTTTCTGGGGAAGGTCTGCAAATTTTTATTTTTTTTTATTTACTGTGAGCAATATAAATAATGTCACATAACCAAATTTTATCTATCTGAATGCTGCATGATCAAATCAATCAACCTTTTGCATGGGTTTCATCTGCCCACTTATTTCTTGAGTTTACCAGCATGATATGATTTTGATTCACTTTATGTACTGGGTATCCTAGATTATCGGTTCATTTTCAATAGAATGACAAATCTGCAATCTATGGGTATTCCTGTATGGGGTAATCCAGCTGCTATATAGCAGAGGACCTGTTGGATGCCAGACAAAGTGGAAGGGCGATTAGCTGTTTGCCTGCCTCTCTCCCTCTGTATTGCAGCTAATATTTGATGATGTGGGGGATGGAAGGTGCTGTGCGTCGGGAGCTCAGTAGCTCCTCTTTACCTGATGCAGTGAGTGAATGAGCTGTTAGCAGTTTGTATTGTGTGACAACATCCAGTTGATTGCCTAGGAGCAACGACTGAGGAGTGTAAAGGGGAAGTTATGTTCATTTTCTTCTCTGTCTCCATCTCAAATACTATTCCTGGGGTTTGTCCTTGCTAATGATTGAACCCTCTGTGATCCATCTGTTCTGTGTGGTGTTTTCACTACGCGTGCCCTGAACAAAGTGGCAGCGAAACATCTGAATCTGGTGATAGATCTGTGCCAGCATTTGTTCTCAGACATAATAGTTTCTTCACAGCTTTCCATCTAACATGAATTCTCTTTGTTGTAATATACATTGCATTTGTAATTGGTGAGTGTGTCTGGTTTCATGGGTATTCTATTTACTTAAATGGAAAGCAGTTTCATGGGTATTCTATTTATTATAATGAAAGCAGTTGGAACAGTTGTCAACAGTCATGTTTTTTTTGCAGATGTGTGTTTGGAGTTGTCCTTTTTACAGATTTTACTGCTTTGCATTCTCAGGGAAGTGAGGAGGAGGAGAATGCTTGAGAAACGTGGAGAGGACTTCAAGAAGGAGGGAAGGATATACAGACTGCGGAGAGAGGAGGATACAGATGATGACAACAATACATGGAATGGAAATTCAACTCAACAGATGTAGCTTCTGCCATATTAAAGTACAAACAGTTGTATTTTATTTTGCTCTAAAGTTATACAAGTAAACTTCCATTTAAAAGAAAAAAACTGGACAGAGGATGCATTTTGTACTTCTGTTAATTTCCC
This sequence comes from Leucoraja erinaceus, assembly GCF_028641065.1. Classification (NCBI taxonomy): domain Eukaryota; kingdom Metazoa; phylum Chordata; class Chondrichthyes; order Rajiformes; family Rajidae; genus Leucoraja; species Leucoraja erinaceus. Next base: position 56,210,952 of record NC_073383.1, read on the forward strand.
GCATGGATTTATACAATATTACTGGTGGGGCAGAATAGTTGCTAAAATGCGAATGTGCAGAAAAATCATTTTGGGCAAATTCCAAATTATGTTTTCAGACATCTTTTAAAGTAATATATATATATTTGAAATCCTGTCTTTGGGTATTATCCATTCCTTGCCTCTATGACACATCAGTTATGATTCTCCAGCCACTGACCCTTATAATTTAAAGCTAATAATAAAATGTTTAAAGTTTTCCAAAACAAATGTGGGTTTGCAACTTGTTTTCCCACAACTTTATATATAAAATAGTGAATCATTGGTAGCATATCTGTCACATAAGATGAGTGTTTGGGATATTGCAATGCAGTAATGGTACACCCCGGTGGGGATAATGTTACAGCCATGGAAAAACAAAGGAAATGATTTACTAATGCCACTGAACATAAAGATATTTGTGCTTGAAACATTGCTGAACCTGTGATACTTTTATAACTCATGAAAATAATAGTTTTATTCAATTTTTCAAACACCTTTTTGTGGTTAAGTTGTATGTTTCCATTGTATGGTTCATGGCTTGATTAATGTTGGATACATTGATCGGAAGGACAGTCATTGGGTTTTATTTCATGCATTACAGGGAAATTCTGTACCCTGTATATATTAAAAAAAAATTACTTTGAGTTAATTTTGGAGGATTGTTTAAATAAATAGTGTGATTGTCACTTATTGAAAAGTCAACACTTTCAGAGTTTGTAAGTTGCTGAGGGGTGAAGAGAAGGTGGATGTTTGTGATAGGTTGGGAACTAAAGATAATTGCTGATGATCTGTGTGGAGGAGTATAAAGAAAAGGATATGAAAGAGAATGAGAGTGGGGAGGGGGTTGGGGGAGAGAGAAGAACTAAAAATGGAGCACACTGAAATTGTTGGAAATTTGAAATATGAGAGAGTGGAAGACACTTAATAAATTATGCAGCAGCAGTAGAGAGAAAAACTGAGTTAACATTACAGGTTAATGAATTAATCGGAACTAACCAGCTCAGATTTAGATGCAAATTCCCAGATATCTGAAATTGTTGAATTCCATTTTGAGTTCTGACAAATCTGCCAAAGGAGTTAGTTGAGGCAGGTACTATATCAATATTTTCAGATTCAGAGACACTTTTTCCCAGCTGTGGTCAGGCAACCGAACCATCCTATCAACAACTAGAGAGCAGTCCTGAGCTGCAATCTACCTCATTGGAGACTATCGGACTTTACTGGATTTTGTCTTGCACTAAAGCTTATTTCCTTTATTATTTATCTGTACACTGTGCATGGCAGCCCGAATGGGGGGTGCGTTGGTTGCGGTCGCACCCCTTTTTCCAGAATAAAAACAAATCCCCGGGGGTAAATATTTGCGACCTGCGCAGTTGGGGGAAGATGGTGACGCGGTAGCGACGTAAAACAACGTAAAACATTCTCTCTGCGCGTGCGGGGTTAGGTGCCGCCATTTTTAATGCATCGCCTCGACGCCCCGGGCCTAGATTGGGTGAGTGGGACCGTGAAATGTTGCGTTCTGGGAGGGGTAATCTGTTTTTTGTTTATCGGGGGTGTTCAACTACCAAATGGTCCAATCTGACACGCGGGATGATTTGGAGAACAAAAGGAGTGCCCGCTTCTCCGTGCTCGGGGCTGCGGTGTCTCCTAGCACGGTGCATCGCCTTCATCCACGGCATCGGAGCTTCGCCGCAGGTCAACCTGGCGGCCATGCAGCGGGTCCGTTGCCGGCGGGCGGTCATGACCCGACACCAGGCGCCGCTTCGGCCAGGTCTACGCCCCCCCCCCCCCCCCCCCAAGCCCGGTCCCTGTCTCCCCCCCGCCAGTCCCCCTCCCCGCCGCGGTCGGCCTCGCTTTGGTCGGCTGCAGCGGCGGAGGCTGTAGTGCGGAGTGGGACCGAGGGTCGGAGCGAATGTTGGGCCTCGTACAGCAGTGACCCCCCCCCCCCCCCATCCTCTACTGTCCCCCCCCCCCATCCAGCCTGTTCTGTAAAAAACCTTTTCACCCAGAGAGTTGTGAATTCATGGAATTCCCTGCCACAGAGGGCAGTGGAGGCCAAGTCACTGGATGGATTTAAGAGAGAGTTAGATAGAGCTCTATGGGGCTTGTGGAGTCGAGGGATATGGGGAGAAGGCAGGCACGAGTTATTGATAGGGGACGATCAGCCATGATCACAATGAATGGCGGTGCTGGCTCGAAGGGCCGAATGGCCGCTTGCACCTATTTTCTATGTTTCTATGAGCGACATTCACAACTATACGTTGGATTTATCCAGGTTTAACTTCTACAGTTGGTCATATACATCACGAATTTGGTCTGGAGATATTACAATTGAATATTCCAAAATCCAGGGGCAACATGGGAGTCACCGTGCGTCACCATGCATCACGCCGCGTCACGACCCGACCACGACGTGACAACCTCTATTCAGGCTGTCGCCAAAAATGTCACCCAAGTGGGACAGGCCTTTCACTCTGCGAAACATGAGGGCAAGGCTTTCCAAAGTGGCGTCGGCGGCAAACTTCTCCCTCGCCAGGTTCTCGATCACCTCGGGCTCGAGTCCAGTGCTCGAAGAAACTGTCCAAGCCCGAGCACGCTCGGGAGAAGCAGCAGCTGATGTGGAGTGCGAGCGCCGTAATCCACCTTCATCAACCTGCCACTTGAGCGGCTCCTTGGGATGACCTGTTGCTGATTCTTGCGGAGCTGCTGGCATGGTTACTTGTGCAACCTGGGATGCTGCTGGTGTGGTGACTGGTGCTTCCTGGGGTGGTTAGTTGTACACCCTTGGGTGCTGCTGGTGTAGTTACTTATGCACCCTGGGGTGTTGCTGGCGAGACTCTCCCTGGGGTGCAACTGGTGTGGTTACTTGCGAACCCTAGAGTGCTGCTGGTGTGGTTACTTGTGCACCCTGGGGTGCTGTACTCTCTGCTAATTCTCCCCCTTCCGACGTTGCTGCTCCCGTTGCTGGCCCCTGCTGCTTGTCGCCCGACCGCCAGATTTGGACCCACTTAGTTCATAACGATTAACAATCACCAGGCTGCCAGTGCCCTTTAAACTGATGGCGCTGCTGGTGGCCGCCGCTCCCCGCACAAACTCGCACTTCTGCAGGTACATAACCAGCGAATCAGGCCTGAGCTGCCACTTGGAGCTGGAGCGATGCACGATGTCAGGCGGGAGCACCAGCTGCCCGCTCTGCTGGGGGCTGCCGGAGGGCAGTTAAGTCTTCGTGTTGCCGCTGCCGCTGCTGCTTTCCTTCCTCGGGGGCAGAGCTGCCCAAACCATTGGCCTCCATTTTGCACCCCCTCGCCGTCTGGCTCTTCAAGTGCTTGGCCTTATCGGCAGCCAGTCTCCCCAGGGCACTCTGCCAACCCCGCCTGTCACCCTCCATTTGAGTGCGGAGGTAGCCGGGTCACTTGGCCATGAGCCCGAGCGGCAGAGAGATGCTCGCCTTGGGCGGCATGCTTGCAGTGGGTGCAATCTCGCTTGGCATCTTACTTTGATCCACCAGCCAATGTGGACAAACTCGTTTTCTCATCCACGAAGAAGCAAAGACCAGGACTTCCATGTAATCACCTGTCTGCAGTCACCTTAATCCACATTCACTATGACTTTGCCCATAACTTGGACAAAGTCGTGACTAGGTTTGCACAGTTACATTCTCGGAAAATTGAACTGGAAAATGTGTTTTATGGCTAAATGGCAATATATGCTGGTCTGCCAAGAGTGTTGTCAAAGTCTGAGAGGAACCCTGAACTGTCTGCTAATCCCCTCACATTTTGGGAGCCCAAACGGGGTACTGCAAGAAGAGGTGGAAGTCGGGCTACCTGCATCAGTGTACTAGCTGCGGAATGACACAGGCCTTGGACAGCGTTAATGAACTGAACACTGCCAATAAAGATTAAGTCACACTTCGGGAGACCAAACGTGGCACTGCAAGAAGAGGTAGAAATAGAGCCACCTACACAGTGTACTGCGGAACCACACATGCTTTGACAGCGTTAACAAAGTGAGGACTGCCATGCTAGATAGACTGGTCTGAGGTGCTATATTCGTGGAACCAGGAATGGCATATTGGCTAAGGCCAACTAATGCCTTTGCATTAGTAGTAGGTAAATGGCAATATACATCCAGGAACACCTGAATAGTTATGCAGCATCATGCCAGCTTGTTTGATTGTTTGGTAAACTATATGATGAATTGTGAAATTTATGTATATTATATATGTTCATGTTATGGAATCAAAATCAAGAATTATAAATTCACATTTCAAAAATGGTTTCACAATTCAGTAGTACTGATTTTCAATATTCCATAATGATATTTGAGAGTACATGAGGTTGCATGCAAAACACTGATTTTCAAAAATCCAGTTTCTGTGTAGTACGTTCCATTGCATTTAAGGGGGAAATACCGATTTCCCCTTCAAAATACAGATTTTTTGCCATCAAAATGTGGAAATGCTCGGTGAAACTTGGCAGCTCTGCAATTATTAATCTTGACCACCAAAATTATTTCTGAAATATTGGTCAAAAATTTGGTGCAAAAATGCTCCAAAAGAAGGCTCAGAATGCAACCGAGATCATCTAAAACCCCGGCCGCGAGGGGCTTCACGCTCGTGATGTGCGCTGTGCGCTCAATACTTCACATAAATGTTTTGTGCTCCTGTCATGCCACCCCCCTTTTTGAAAAGCTTTGTACGGTCCTGCTGTGGATGGCTCAATTGTAATAATTTATAGCCTTTTCACTGACTGGTTAGCACACAACAAAAGGTTTTCACTGTACCTCAATACTCATGACTAAACTAAACTTTAAAAGATATTTAAAAACATAATTACATTTTAAAAAATCCAAGGTCACAATGAGGTAGGTTAGAAGATCAGGACTACACCCTAGTTTATGGCAGGGCTGTACAGTAGCTTAATAATGAATAAACTGTTCTTGGATCTGTTGATATGTACTTTTAAGCTTTTATATCTTCTGTGGACTGGAGAGGGGAGAAGAAATGTCCAGGATGAAAAAAGTACTTGATCCCTAACTCTGCAATTCCTTGTCATGGACAGTGCTGTTGCCAAACCAAACAGTGAAGTATCCTGTGCAGGAAAGAACTGCAGTTGCTGGTTTAAATCGAATGTAGACACAAAATGCTGGAGTAACTCAGTGGGATAGGCAGCGTCTGTGGAGAGAAGGAATGGGTGATGTTTCTTCAGTGAAGCATCCTGATGCTTTCTACGGTTCATCTGTAGAAGTTGGCAAGACTCATTGGAGACACTTAATTTCCTTCATTGTGTGAGTAAGTAGAGATGGTGTGCTTTCTTGGCTTTAGCGTCAATGTTATTCCAGGGTAAATTGTTACTGATATTTACGCCAAACAACTTGAAGCACTCGATTATGTCCACAGGGCTGATTGGGTCATGTATTCCACTTTGATTGCTCGCGTCAATAAGCAAAGGGCCTATCCCACTTGGGCGTCATTTGCGCGTCAGGCAGATGGCGCGCAAAGATTTTGTACATTCCAAAATCCTGGGGCGCCGCGCGTCACTGCCAACGTCACCATGCATGCGTAATGCGCACCATGACGTGTAAATGATGTAAATTACGCGCAAATGACGCCCAAGTGGGACAGGCCCTTAACTCCGTCATCTTGCTGACGCGGGGGGGGGGGGGGAGATTGTTGTCATTTCACCATGTTGCTCAGTTCCATCTCCTTCCTGTACTTCGTCTCAGCTTTGTTTGAAAACCAGCGCACTACGGTGGTGTCATTAGCAGCCTGGTCAATGGAGTTGCAGCCAAATTTGACCACACAGTGAGTGAGTATAGGGAAAAATGTAGGGCTGAGAAAGCTTCTTTGCAGGGTTCATATGGGGCTCACAGTCCCAGAAAATGGTTGTAACGTGTCATGAACTTGAAGTTGGAGAAATCAATACTCATACAGCTGGGTTGTAAGCTGCCCAAGTGAAATTGCTGTTTGTCCAATTTGTGTTAGACCTCACTCACACTTATCTAAAAGTGTAGAAATTGACCCTCTAAGTTCTGCATGAAAACAGGAAGTAGCACCAATGCAGTCATGAATGTACTAGAAAAAAGTGAACATGGTAGTACTGAAAGAGGTACTGAAATATTTTTTCACATATCCTACAATAAAACTCGCTAATTTGGATCCACCTGGGTTTCCATGACTGGACTGATTAGAATGGGTGTGCTGTTAAAGGAGACTTTTCAATGTGGACATATTTACAAGGCAAATAAACATGCTTACAGAGAGGCAATGGTTGGGCTTCCTCAGACAGGAAAACAACATTTTGAAGCATGTAAAATAGCACTGGTAAAACTGAAATAACAAGGCATCAAGGGAAAACGCTCCAGTTGTTTGTGTCATGCCTTTAGCAAAGGAAGATAATTGTGCAGGAAGGAACTGCAGATGTTGCTTTACACCAAAGATAGACACAAAATACTGGTGTAACTCAGTGGGCCAGACAGCTTCTCTAGAGAGAAGGAATGGGTAGAATAATTGTGGTTGCTGGAGGACACTCATCCTAATCCCTCAATATCACAACAGGGGCTCCTCAGTGGTGTTTGGGCAACCATCTTCAACTGATTTCTCAATGACTCCTTCCATCATAAATCAGAAGTGATGATGCTTGCTAAGGATTACACAATGTTCAATTCCATTTATTACTCTTCAGCAAATGAACTAACTCACGCCTTGCAAGGAGCTCATTGTAGACTTCAGGAAGTCCAGAGGCAGCACTCACACCCCCATCCACATTAACGGGACGGAGGTGGAACGTGTTTCTATCTTTAGGTTACTGGGAGTCAACATCTCCGATGACCTCTCTTGGACCCACAATACCTCAACTCTGATCAAGAAGGCTCACCAGCGTCTCTTCTTCCTGAGGAGACTGAAGCTCAGTCGCTCCCCTCCATTGAGTCTGTCCAAAGCAAGCGTTGTCTGTGGAGGGCGCTCAGCATCGCCAAGGACTGCTCTCACCCCAACCATGGACTGTTTAACCTCCTACCATCCGGGAGGCACTACAGGTCTCTCCGTTGCCGAACCAGCAGGTCGAGGAACAGCTTCTTTCTGGCGGCTGTCACTCTACTCAACAACGTACCTCGGTGACTGCCAATCACCACCCCACCCCCCCGGACACTTATTATTATCTATTCAAATCATTTGCTACGTCGCTCTTCCAGGGAGATGCTAAATGCATTTCGTTGTCTCTGTACTGTACACTGACAATGACAATTAAAATTGAATCTGAATCTGAATCTGAATCTGCAGGCAGCAATACCCAGGCGACATTCAGGCATGGATTGATAAAGTGGTCAGGCACATTTGGGTCAAAAGCATTGACCAGAAATCCATGACAAATAAATACCATGGGTACATGAGCAGTCAGAGCTAGGTATCCTGCAGTGAATGTTTAATCCTGACCTCGGGTGCTGTAGGTGGGAAATTTGCACATTCTCCTTGTGACTGTTTTAGTTTCGTTAAGGTGCAGTTTAGAGGGATAGAGCAGCCCTAATAATTGATAACCGGTTAGCCATTTTAACAATAACACTTTCAATAACATTAGCAGCAAAACATCTCAATTTGCTTCACAAAAGCATTGAAAAGACACCACAATGACATAAAGCTAAGTGTAAGATTTAACAAGCGTCTTAAAAGGGGAAAGAATCAGTGAGATAAACGAAGGGAGTTTCAAAGTTCGGACCATGGCAGCTCAAATTCTGGCCACCAAGGATAGAATGATTTAATATGCTGAAAATTCAGAGTTGGAGCAGAGCATATTGCACAAAGTTGTAGGACAGGGTATGATTAGATATGGTTGAAATGATGTGGGAATTTAACGGTGGAAAAGAATGTTAAAAATAAAAGCATAGCTTAATTGGATGCAGAGAAGAATAGCAAACACCAGAATGCTGGCTCAGTCGGATATGTGAAAGTTGGAAATGTGCAGCAGAACTTTTAGATGACCTTGCATACAAAAGGTAGAACAAGGAAGAATGGTCTGAATGGACATTTTTACATTTAACAATGAGCTGAGTGTTTTAGGATATGGTGAGGGATGGGAATTAGACTTTGTTATGGAGAGCCTCGTTGTTAAGCACCACCTCTACTTACTCTCGCCAGCTACCTTACCACACCTTCTGCTGTTTATCTCACATTTTATCATGTTGAAAATATCCTCACTTCCCCTTGTAGGGATAATGGTGAACTGAGGTTTGCAATATGTATCAATCTTGCAGTCTGAAGAAGGGTCTCAACCTGAAATCTCCAGATATGCTGCCTAAGTTACCTCAGCTTTTTGTGTATCTTCAGTTTAAACCAGCATCTGCAGTTCCTTCTCACACATCTTGCAGTGGTGCTGCTTTGCTCAATGACAGACTGTTGCATATAATGACACATTGCATACATCTATTCTAAACTTTTACACTATTCTGAGAAAAAGTCAAGTGTTTGATTGTGTTGATTTTGCTTCAAAACAGATGAATACATCCATAGGTCCATTTAACTTTTACTTGTTCATTTATTAATCCTATACTTTTTTGGACTTAGCAAAGGTTTGTATGAGCTGAGATATACTCTTGTTCTCTAAGAGTTTTCAAATCATTTCTCTCTGACATTCTCCCAGTTGTCACTAATTGAACTTCACAAAAATATCCTTATCTACTTGCAGTCATCTATGCAGTTCATGGGTTTGCACCTGGTATGCTTCATGGTTCAAGTATGATTTAGTAGGAAAAATCACACACTATTAGATGGGGAGATTCAGACAAATTGTAGTTTAGTTTAGAGATACAGCATGGAAACAAGCTCTTTGGACCCACTTAGTTCATAACGATTAACAATCACCAGTTCATACTTGTTCAATGGTATCCTAGTTTCTCATCTACTCCCTACACACTTGGGCCAAAGTGGGGGTACCCAGAGGAAATCCACACGGTCATGTAGAGAATGTAAAATTCACACAGACAGCACCAAAGTCAGGATCAAATGAGGGTCTCTGGCGCTGTGTCACATTGTAAATTTGAAATTTGTACAAACTAGAATAGCATAATTTTATACATGGATGAAAATCATTTCCATTGCATTCAAAGTAAAAATCTGAGACGTTGATTATAAACTTTTAATAAAAACAGATCTGGTCCTGTGGATTAAATGAAGTTCCGGTTGTTAGTTCCAATTGGATACATTTCTCGACATCTCAGCCCACAAGCTAGTTGGATGGCCTGTTACTGCGTAATTTTTCCGCATGCTACATTTTTATAATTATTCAAAAGAAATTGTTCAAAGAAAATGAAAGGAAACAGGTTTCTGCCAGGTGTTCACAGCATTAATTACTGGCGATGACAGGATATAGCTGGAAGGGTGACAATCCTAAATTATCTGCTATGCTGCTCCTAATAAAAACATCTTAAACTAATAACGATATCAATGAAAATTCAGTGAAGACCAAACACATTCCTCCTGAATGTCAGTGTGGATTCTCCCACTATCTCAATAGGGCTTTTTAGTGAAACCCTGCAGAAGAAGCTTAAACAATCATTCCTCCTGAGCTTTCAATTACTAAAATATGACATTTTACCGTGCAACTATGATTAGTAACAAATAAGAGCAAAGCATACACAATATTTTTACACTGAAATGATGGTGTGAGTTGGGTGACACCATGGAAATTCTTTGTTAATGATTGCTTCAAATCCTAGTGTTTTGATTTCCTGACAAATTCATCGTGTCCGAGGCTGAATCCAGATATTTCCTTGATCTTCCATTTTTCCAAATTTTATATGCAAAGATAGCCAATAACACAACAGCAATTATTGAAATAATGAACAAAGTATACAGAGCACTTGTTGCATCCAGACTAGAAATTTCTAATCCTAGGAAATAAACCTGTGCACCAGATGTCAAGCCAGTCGGAGTGGTTTTCACTGTTGATGGTTCTGTGGTGGTAGCTAGCAAAATAAACAATTTGTTTATGTTTAGTGAAAAATCATTCTCCATGCTTTTACTCATTCATAGTAAAAGAAAAAAATATATTTTGCATTTGTCTAATTCTGATTGATAACAAAGAATGAAGTGCTCCCAAATGGTTGCTTAAATACAGCAATGCATCACTTCTGGATGAACTCAATGCTTTCCATGCTCGCTTCAAAAGGGAGAACATTGATGTACCTTCTTGAGCCCCCACTGTCCCCGACAACACTGTAATTTCAGTCCACCAAGGCCAATGTTAGAAGATCCTTCTTGAGGGTGAACCCTCAGAAAGCATTTGGCCTTGATGGTGTACCCGGCCTCGTTCTTAAAACCTGCAAGGACCAACTGGCTTGAGTTTTTGCGGACATCTTCAACCTCTACTAAGGTTCAAGATGCCCACCTGATTTAAAAGGACATCCATAATGTCAGTGCCCAAGAAGAACAAGGTGATATGCCTCAATGACTACCGACTGGTGACATTGATAACTGTGGTTTTGAAGTGCATTGGGAAGTTGGTTAAGACATATATAACTCCTGCCTTAGTAAGGACCTGGACCTACTTCAATGCATCTACCATCACAGCAGTTCAACAAGGTATGTGATCTTGCTGGCTCTCCATTGTGGGCTGAGCCTCGTGACTAATAAGAATACATACATCATGGTGTCGTTAATTCACTACAGCTCACCTTTCAACACAATCATTCCCCATAAATCTGTTATTATAATTGGGGAATTGGGTCTCTGCTCAACCCCAATGCAAATGAATCCTCAAATTTGATGTCGGCAAACCACAATCAGTACAAATTGACGACACCGCATCCTCCTCAATGACCATTAATGCAGGAGCACCTCAAGGCTCAGTCCCCTGGTCAATTTTCTCTATACGCATGTCTGGTGCTGCAGCCGGATGACCCCAGGATCATCGGGGAGAATAGTACCATTGGGCAGGAAGGTACGGAAGCCTGAAATTGCACTCCACTATATTCAGGAGCAGCTACTTTCCTACAACAATCACTTCTTGAACTAACCCACACTACCCAGTGCTTATGTGGATCTCGACGAAGCAGCAATCAAAGAGAAGCAGGGAGAAGAGCCTATTGGCTAAAACCCGTGGGAAAGGTGAGTCAGAGGTGGGTCAGTGGGGAAAAACAGTTTATAAACTGAGGAATTTGATTTGTAAATTGGCAAATTAGGCAATTTAGCAGTCAATATAAGCAAGGCTGCTCTAGGAGAGCGGCAGTGAGCAAGCGGCCTTGTGAGTAAAGTGTGAGTCTTCGGCGAGTAGGCTGAGGAGAGGAGACTATGCAAAAGGCTGGAGAGGACGGGACGCGGTGAACACATGACGGGTAAGATGAGACAGTGTGATGCTTGCAGGATGTGGGAGACCAGGTGCATGGATGGGGCCTCTGGCTGCTACAACTGTGGCAAGTGTGTCCAGGTTCTGCTCCTGAAGGACCGTGTTAGGGCACTGGAGAAGCAGCTGGTTAACCTCAGGGCCATCCGGGAAAACGAGAGTTTCCTGGACAGGACCTACAGTGAGGTGGTTACGCCGAGGATACGGGAAGAAGGAAGGTGTATGACTGAGAGAAAGGGTGGTAATCGTGGAGTGCAGGTAACCCAGGTGCGTAATGAAAACAGGTACGCCCTCTTGGGAACTGTCCGGGGAGACGATGCTTCCAGTCCAAGCGGCGGACACATTGGTGGCTTCAATCCTAGAGATGGGACTTGACCGGCGAGACCGACGTCGGGCAGAGCCATAGTGGTGGGTGACTCCATTGTCAGAGGAGCAGACAGGAGATTCTGTGGCGGCAGATGAGATGTGAGGATGGTCTGTTGCCTTCCTAGTGCCAGGGTTCAAGTCACGAGCTGAATTCAGAACATCCTCGAGAGGGAAGGTGAACCGCCGGCAGTAGTTGTGCAAGTAGACACAAACGACATCGGGAAGAAGAGGAAGGAGGTTCTGCAACGTGAGTTCAGAGAGTTAGGAAGAAGAGTGAAAAGCAGGACTTCTAGGGTGGTTATCACGGGATTGCTTCTAGAACCTCGTGTTAGTGACGACAGGAACAGGGATATAGGGGATCTGAATGTGTGGCTGAGGGGCTGGAGCAGGGAGCAAGGATTTAGATTTATAGACCACTGGGATCTCTTCTGGGGTAGGAGTGACCTATACAAAAGGGACGGGTTACACCTTAACTGGAGGGGGACCAACGTTCTGGCAGGCAGGTTTGCAAAGAGTAAGATCAGGGCCAATTGCGAGCCGTGCGAGAGGTGAGGTGAATACCGAGGTCAAAGTGTTGTATATGAATGCGCGAAGTATAAGAAATAAAGTGGACGACCTTGAGGCTCAGTTAGAAATTGGCAAGTATGATGTTGTGGGAATTGCAGAGACATGGCTGCAAGAGGGCCAGGGCTGGGAACTGAATATTCAAGGCTATCCCTCCTGTCGAAAAGACAAACAGGTGAGCAAAGTGGGTGGGGTAGCTCTGTTGGTGAGGAATGAAATTCAGTCCCTTGCAAGGGGTGATATTGAAACAGGAGATGTGGAGTCAGTATGGATAGAACTAAGGAATTGTAAGGGTAAAAAGACCCTAATGGGACTAATAGACAGGCCCCCAAACAGTAGCCTGAATATAGGGTGCAAGTTGATTCAGGAGTTAAAATTGGCATGTAGTAAAGGTAATGCTACGGTTGTTATGGGAGATTTGAACATGCAGGTAGACTGGAAAAATCAGATTGATACTGGACTCCAAGAAAGGGAGTTTGTGGGAGAAAGCAATTCTGGATTCAGTGTAATGTAATGAACCGGATTTGATAAAGGAACTTGAGGTTAAGGAGCCATTAGGAGATAGTGACCATAATATGGTCAAGTTTAATCTACAATTGGAGAGGGAGAAGGGTAAATTGGTGGTGTCAGTGGTACAGTTGAATAAAGGGGACTATGGGGCCATGAGGGAGGAGCTGGCCAAAGTTGACTGGAAAGATACACTAGCAGGGATGACAGTGGAACAACAATGGCAGGTATTTCTGGGAATAATACGGAAGGTGCAGGATCAGTTCATTCCAAAGAGGAAGAAAAATTCCAACTGGAGTAAGGGGAGACCGTGGCTGACAAGGGAAGTCAGGGACAGTATAAAAATAAAAGAGAAGTACAACGTAGCAAAGATGAGCGGGAAGCAAGAGGATTGGGTAATGTTTAAAGAACAACAGAAGATAACTAAAAAAGCAATACGGGGAGAATATATGAGGTACGAAGGTAAGCTAACCAAGAATATAAAGGAGGATAGTAAAAGCTTCTTCAGGTATGTGAAGAGGAAAAAATTAGTTAAGACCAAAGTTGGACCCTTGAAGACTGGAAAAGGTGAATTTATTATGGGGAACAAGGAAATGGCAGATGAGTGGAACAGGTACTTTGGATCCATCTTCACTAAGTAGGCCACAAACAATCTTCCTGATATACTAGTGGCCAGAGGATCTGGGGTGACAGAGGAACTGAAGGAAATCCACATTAGGCAGGAAATGGTGTTGGGTAGACTGATGGGATTGAAGGCTGATAAATCCCCAGGGCCTGATGGTCTGCATCCCAGGGTACTTAAGGACGTGGCTCTAAAAATCGTGGATGCATTGGTGATAATTTTCCAATGTTCTATAGATTCATGATCAGTTCCTATGGATTGGAGGACAGCTAATGTTATCCCACTTTTTAAGAAAAGCGGGAGAGAGAAAACAGGGAATTATAGACCAGTTAGCCTGACATCGGTGGTGGGGAAGATGCTGGAGTTAATTACAAAAGATGAAATAGCGGCACATTTGGATAGCAGTAACAGGATCGGTCCGAGTCAGCATGGATTTACGAAGGGGAAATGGTGCTTGACTAATCTTCTGGAATTTTTGAGGATGTAACTAGGAAAATCGACAAGGGAGAGCCAGTGGATGTAGTGTACCTGGACTTTCAGAAAGCATTTGATAAGGTCCCACATAGGAGATTAGTGGGCAAAATGAGGGCACATGGTATTTGGGGTAGAGTGCTGACATGGATAGAAAATTGGTTGGCAGACAGGAAACAAAGAGTAGGGATTAACGGGTCCCTTTCAGCATGGCAGGCAGTGACTAGTGGGGTACTGCTAGGCTCGGTGCTGGGACTGCAGCTATTTACAATATACATCAATGATTTAGATGAAGGGATTCAAAGTAACATTAGTAAATTTGCAGATGACACAAACCTGGGTAGCAGTGTGAACTGTGAGGAGGATGCTATGAGAATGCAGGGTGACTTGGACAGGTTGGGTGAGTGGGCAGATGCATGACAGATACAGTTTAATGTGGCTAAATGTGAGGTTATCCACTTTGGTAGCAAAAACAGGAAGGCAGATTACTATCTAAATGGTGTCAACTTGGGAAAAGGGGAACTACAACGGGATCTGGTAGTCCTTGTTCATCAGTCAATGAAAGTAAGCATGCAAATACAGCAGGCAGTGAAGAAAGCGAATGGCATGTTGGCCTTTACAATAAGAGGAGTATAGGAGTAAAGAGGTCCTTCTGCAGTTGTATAGGACCCTAGTGAGACCACACCTGGAGTATTGTGTGCAGTTTTGGTCCCCTAACTTGAGGAAGGACATTCTTGCTATTGAGGGAGTGCAGCGTAAGTTTACAAGGTTAATTCCCGGGATGGCAGGACTGTCATATGCTGAGAGAATGGAGCAGCTGGGCTTGTATACTCTGGAGTTTAGAAGGATGAGAAGGGTTCTTATAGAAACATATAAGATTATTAAGGGTTTGGACACGCCAGGGGCAGGAAACATGATTCCCGATGTTGGGAGAGTCCAGAACCAGGGGCCACAGTTTAAAAATATGGGGTAAGCCATTTAGAATGGAGACGAGGAAACACTTTTTCTCACTGAGAGTTGCGAGTGTGGAATTCTCTGCCTCAGAGGGCGGTGGAGGCAGGTTCTCTGGATACTTTCAAATGAGAGCTAGATAGGGCTCTTAAGGGATATGAGGAGAAGGCAGGAACAGGGTACTGATTGGGGATGGTCAGCCGATCACATTGAATGGCGGTGCTGGCTCGAAGGGCTGAATGGCCTACTCCTGCACCTATTGTCTATTGTCTATACCCTAAACCTATCTCAACAACAGAACATTATTGACCACCTCTTGCACTACTATCGTCTATGGTCTCAGCTACTTCTTCTTCTTGCGTATGACGTGCACAGCCTAAAGTTGTAGGACAACTTGTTCTATTTGATCTTATTTAATTGTGCACGCCGGGTTGATTGCATTCGGCGAAACAGGGCGGTCCACATGAAGGATGCAATCCTCCACCCCTTGGTCTCAGCAACTGCAGGGAAGAACATCAGTTTGTTGGAAGAAGGTAGTTTGCTCAAACGGTGTCTTTCGACATTCAAATCAAATTTCACATCTCCCATCATGTGCACTATGTTTCCAGAAGCTCCGATCGATAGAATGCATTGTCGAAATCCACCAGTTCTGCAACTTCTACCACTGAGATGGACATCAGTGTGCATGCAATGAAAATACCATCACCACATCCACATTCCTGTCCAAGGCTTCACTTGGATAAGTATTGTTGTTACCTTGCCAAAAATTGGGGTTAGATCCTTGGCATGATTTTATTGAATGATAGGTCATATATGAGGATCTACAGAGCCAGTCCTGCTTCTATTTCTTGGGCTCTTCTGCAATAATATTAATAGTGCACAAATTGATGGTAAAGTGGCATCTAACGTAGGTGGTATTGTAGACAGTGAGGACGGGTATCAAAAATTGCAGTAGGATTTGTGTTTTCTTCAATGTATAATGCACAGTGGTATTACTTACCCTCTGATTGCAGACATTTGTGTGGCCCTAAAGCCGGATCAGGAAAGCCATTACAATGTATAATTGTAGAATAAAATTTGGTTGATGCTTTCGGAATGCGAGGCAAAGAAGGGTCTGTGTAATTTACATAGAATAATCCAAATCTGTCAGCGTAACCTACAGCCCATTCAAAGTTGTCCATCAGTGACCATGCTGTGTAGCCCCGTACATCGACTCCATCAAGTTTAATAGCTGTGTGTGAAATAGAAAATAGTTAGAATTCTGTTACATCCCTTTAAGTATTATTCAACAAGTTATCAGTATCTGTTAAAGATCAGAAATGGGATAGAGGAGAGGATGTGAATATATGGGACTAACTTTAGCTTTAACTAATAGCTTTAAAGTGAGAGGAGCAAAGTTTGAGGTAGAAGCACATGGCAAGTTTTTTACAGATAGAGTGATGAGTACTTGGAACACATTGCCAAGGGTAGTGGTGGTGACAGATATGATGGTGTAATTTGAAAGGTTTTTAGATAGGCACAGGGATATGCAGGGATTTAAATTATATGGATCACATGGAAGCAGACAAGATTGTTTTAACATGTTCGGCACAGGCATGTGAGCCGAAGGACCTACTCCTGTGATGTACTGTTCTGTTCCAGCAATAATCTGGTTCTATTGTTGGTTAAGTGTTGACAATTCCATAACGTAGATAACAAATATTGAGCCAATTGCTTCACTGGCAGCAGTTCAGCGGTACATTCTCAGAATGGAGTTAGAGTGAACAATGGATGAGAGAGATAGCTTATTTAAGTATTAGAATTCATAGAACAAATAGTAAAATATTTGGAACATGTTAAGCCTATATTTAAATGTTCCCAATATCTCTTAGCATTTTAATATGTTTCTGTAGGTATGTTACAATACTTACCTTCAGCGGTGCTGCAATTCTGCCACTGGCCGTGTTCGCGATTTTGGCACCTTTGAGTGGGGCGGTGGGGTTAAAAAGCAGTTTTTTCCTACCTTGTCCTGGAATATATTTGGTTGGAGTACAAGCTTTTGCTGAAGAATCGTTCCGACGGGCGTTGTGTGTATTTTTGTTTTTTAATCGCCTGACAATTTCAGCACTGGAGTAATTTTAAAATCAGCTTCTAAAGCCGTCAATGCCGACAATGGGGACGGATTTCAGGTACGGGACAGGTAAAAGAAAGACGTTTATTTTATGTATAAAAGTGCTCCTTAAGATGCCTTTAATTAACATTTTAAGTTGCGAAACGGTGATTTAGTCCCCATACGAACCGGCAGTATTTTTCCTGCCGATATGGGGTATAAAATCACCGCAAACCGCAACGTTCCAAATTATCGCGTTCCAGAAAAACCCACTCGCAAGATGATTTAAATGGCCATTAATTTACAGGTATTAAACATTAAATTTCTTCCATTTGGCCTATAAATCCATGACAATGAGATTTAAAAATTATGTTATATTGTGAATTCTCGTGTGAATGTTATTTCGACACTTAGGCTATTTAAAAATGTTAATCTATTCTTAAGAAATTGATAGATGTTTAGATCTAGTAATTGAATTTTGTAATTAGCTACAATTAGGTAACTAACTAATTATATGCTTTAATTTCAAGTAAGATTGTTTCATATTTGTTTCAGAATGCTTCAATCTATAATAACTGAAAAATGATTTCAGTTCTCTTAATTTTTAAGAAAGTTATGTGCTTTTGACTGTCCTTGATCACAGTTTTTGAGTTAAGTCAATGGAAACGCAATAGGGAACAAGATGCTAATTTCCGAATATGAAAATGGCCATAACTTTTTTAATACTGAAGATATGAAAGTGAATTATGTGTCAAATTAAACTTCTTTTTATGCTTTATCAGATGGGATAAATTACAGACTAGATTTTAAAAATCTCAAAATTTTGTAACATTGCTACATTGTTAAAACAAATACAACATGTATTATCTCTGCATTAAAATGGTGTAAAGTAAGAAAGAAAAACAAGATGGTCAGTGAACTTAAAAATACTGCTCACTGCAATGGATGTGCTGAAACAGGATTAATTTTTAAACTTGCGAAAGTCGAGGCACTCATTTAGAATGAGCTGTTTAATTTGAAGCAGATGGCGAGCTGGCAACAGGACACATACATTACAGGAACGTGTAAATGATGTACGGTACTTTAAACAAGTAGGGCCAGACATCACATTTTACTTCGGAGTCACGTGACTACGTGAAGAAGGCCGTCCAGGCGCACGCGCGTCATCTCGACAGACGCATTCCGCTGCGACTGCGGCAGGAGGACGGACCTCCAAGCGATGTGTGACAGAAAACCTGAACGTAAGTATTTTTACTTTCATTTTCAGGCTGCTTTTCTCTGGAGAGACTGCGTGCAGAGGCAGGCAAGTCTTAGTTTATGGAGAAAGGTGGGAGGAATAAGGGATAGCGCACCGCAGTAAGCACTCAAGATGTCTGAGAGTAGCGGGTGCCCGACTAAAAAGTCAGCAGATAAACCGAGTACTTCTAAACCGGGAGAAAAAAGTCCCGTTGAAACTCCCGCCGGGAGCAAAGCCAAAAACAAAACTTATCGGCTGGTAGACTCAGACGAATCTGAAACAGAGATCGTATCAGACAGACTTTCTCAGCTGGAATTCCTCATGGGTAAAAAGATTTTAAAGGCAAACTCCAGAAGGAGTATATAAAAAAAAACGCGGGCATTTCTTACATTAAGAAATGGGAGCAGTTTGTTCAACACAAAATATTATTACCATACTGCACACGTCAGATGTTGTAGAATTCTTGTCAACATTACATTTTGATGCTAATGTAAGTATAGTGCGATCAACACTACAAGGAGTGCCCTCTCTGCATATTTATCGAGAACATCGGAACAACAAGTTCTAGGATCACACCCCTTGATTTGTAGATATATGAAGGGCATCTTTAATGCTAAACCTTCCAGATCAAGATATACGGAAATCTGGAATGTAAGGGATGTACTCACACTACTTAGGGACTGGAGTTCCATCTCAAATTTGTCTTTAGACAAAATCACTATGAAAGTAGTCATGTTAATGGCTTAAGTCTCAGCCCAAAGAGTACAAACTTTACACAAGTTACGAGTAGACAGAATGGGAATGTCAGCATTTTTTTTTTTTTTTTAAATTTTAATTCAATTTCAATTTTATTTTTAATATGTTTTATTATTTATTTATTATTTATTTTTATTATTTCTTTGTGATTTTTTTAATGATACTGCCTGTAAGGGAAATTCATTTCGTTGTCTCAAATTGAGACAATGACAATAAATTTGAATACAATACAATACAATACAATACAAAGCAGAGGAAATTACATACTATGTCTATGACCTGCTAAAACAGAGCAGACCAGGAGTCTCGGGGTGTAAATTGGGTTTCAGTATAGCCTACAGAAAAGACTAGGTGTAGTTACATATTTGAAACACTACATTGAGACCACCAAGCACCTTAGAGGTGTAGAATCCGCATTATTTATCAACCATAAATAACCACACAAAAAAGTGACAACACAAACAATTTCAAGATGGCTGAATAAGGTGCTATTGGATTCAGGAATTGATACTGACAAATTTTAATCTTATTCCACCAGGACGTTCCAATAGACCATATCCTCACGGCCGCAGGATGGTCAAATGAAAGGATGTTTTCAAATATTACCACAAAGAGATTGCAGACCCTGGTGTAATTGGTGGTACTGTTTGGATTCAGTATTAAATGTTCCCAGTGATTAAAATGGGACATAATGTTTATCATAAAACAAACCATTAACTGATTAACAAATGTTATGGTTGCATGTTATTGACTGTTTTTCACTCATAGAGTCAATCTAAATGCAGTGATACGCCGGAATTGAATCTACGGCCTGAAATCACAGAAGCTTTAAAATCTTCACGTAGTCACTCACGTGACTCCGAAGTAAAATAGTAAGATTAAACGAGAACTTACCAGTTTGAAGTTTGATATTTATTTTATGAGGAGTTACGTTGAGGGACTACGTGCCCTCCGCTCCCACCCTAATAAAGATCAAAGGTAAGTTAAGTTTGTATCACGTAGCTTACTATTATGCTTCGGTATATATCATCTGTGATTTCACACCGCTGCTTTGAAGTTTGAAGTGCGTGCGCCTGGACAGCCTTCTTTACGTAGTCCCTCGACGTAACTCCTCATAAAATAAAGATCAAACTTCAAACTGGTAGGTTCTCGTTTAATCTTACTATTTTGGCCGACAACAACATGATGGTTTGATTACCAGAGTACCAGAGTAATGGGTGACAGAGAGTCTCCCCTTTGCAATTGGATCCTTGAATTCTCTGCCACAGAAGGCGATGGAGACCGGTTCACTGGATGCATTCAAGAGAGAGATAGAGCTCTTAAAGATAGTGGAGTCAGGGGATATGGGGAGACGGCAGAAACGGGGTACTGATTGTGGATGATCAGCCATGATCACATTGAATGACGGTGCTGGCTTGAAGGGCCGAATGGCCTACTCTTGCACCTATTGTCTATTGTCTATCAGTAGACATGAAACAGCGTAGATCAGCAATAAAATGTCCTCCTATGTGCTCAGCCCCTTCCTCTACTCTAGACACCTATGACTGTATGGCGAAACCATCTATAATTCACCTGCAATACTCCTGTGTAACATGATAAAAGTGTATTTGAGTTTTTGCTTGGAGCAGCATGCAAAGTCCAGAAATCTGTTCACCCCATAGGTAACATCAGAGTTTTACTGCATAGGTGTGAGTTGGGTTTAAATCTAAATGCTTAATTTGAATTGACAGTAACATCTTGTATTATTAAAGGTTTTTATTTGAGGCATGGATGACATGAATTGATGTCCTTCAAATATCAATATTAAATTATTTCATTAATATATTTGATATTAATATCAAATATCTGGTTTAAATATGTGTAATGTGTTGATAAAACAGTGAACAGTGCAAAGAGCAGGGCTTTACATTTGAAAATGTTTACGAGAGTTAGCAAGAAACATAGAAAATAGGTGCAGGAGGAGGCCATTCGGCCCTTCGAGCCAGCACTGCCATTCTTTGTGATCATGGCTGATCGTCCCCTATCAATAACCCGTGCCTGCCTTCTCCCCATACCCCTTGACTCCACTAGCCCCTAGAGCTCTATCTAACTCTCTCTTAAATACATCCAGTGACTTGGCCTCCACTGCTCTCTGTGGCAGGGAATTCCATAAATTCACAACTCTCTGGGTGAAAAAGTTTTTTCTCACCTCAGTCTTAAATGACCTCCCTTTATTCTAAGACTGTGGCCCCCTGGTTCTGGACTTGCCCAACATTGGGAATTTGTTTCCTGCATCTAGCTTGTCCAGCAGTCCTTTTATAATTTTATATGTTTCTATAAGATTGCCCCTCATCCTTCTAAACTCCAGCAAGTGTGCCTTAAAGACTGGATTGAAGGTAGTGTAGCAGTACCTGTGTGGCAAATAATATTAAACTGTTTACCACTTAGACTTCACTTGCATTTAAGCGGATGTTGTTGGCAGGTGCGTTTGTCGGTGTTATTAAAATGCAAGTCTACAAAATCAGCAGGAAATGTAAAAAGGGAGATAAATGCCCATGCCTTTTAAAACTTCATTTATGTAACTCCGATGATAATTGATTCTCCAGACATCATTGAGCCCTTTATCTCCATGCTCTGAAATGCCATTTTCTGTTAGATAAATCGGAGGATTGTTGAACTCTTTTTTGATCCAGTTAAGAATTTTCCTATAACCCCATGGAGTTACTTTCAGCCAGAAAGACCCGGATCTAAGCCAGGTGCGATCTACGGTTGTCCCAGTTCCTCTGGAAATAAAAGGAGGAATTATTTCACACAGTAGAAAATTTTAACAGAAAATGTTCAAAGAGAAGTCTACTTTTGCCCATTTTTAAATCTACTTATAGTTACATACTGCGATGGATATACCTAATTTAAACTTTACAGTTCTTTCTACTTTTCTAGTGGTTGAAGTTTTCTAGGAAAAAGTGGTTGAAGTTCTTATGAGTCCCTGGGTTCATTTAAATAGAATTAACTGAGGATATCCTGATGCAGCTGCACTGAACTGAGCTAACCCAATGCATTGAAGCACCAGCATGGTAAATTCAAAGAAGATTGTTGAGCTCCTATGCCCTCTGGTTTTTTGATTCCCCTACCCTATGTAAAAACTCAGTGCATTCACCCCGTCCCTCTCATGGTCTGATGCACCTCTATAAGATTGATCATCCCTCAGCCTCCTGAGCTCCAAAGAATAGAGTCCTAACCTGCCCAATCTCTCCCTATAGCTTAACCCTTCATGAACTGGCAACATCCTCGTATATCTTCTCTGCACTTTTTCCACCTTAATAACATCTTCAGTTGGTAAGATAGATACAAAAAGCTGGAGTAACTCAGCAGGACAGGCAGCATCTCTGGAGAGAAGGAATGGGTGACATTTCGGGTCAAGACCCTTCTTCAGACTGGAAGATTGCTCTATGCATTATCTAGATCTGATTATACTATACAAAAATGCAATCAAGTTAAACTATCAAAAAAGTTAGGAATTCCCATTGAAAGATTCAACAAACTGGGATTTTGAGTTGTGAAAGTGCAGTTCAGGAAGAGAATATCGAAAATCATAATGTTCTTGAAGGCAGTGCAATCATTATTAAAGTCGAGGAACCCTGAGGTCAATTTGATTGATTGTAGAGTTTTCAAAAGGAAGTAAAGCTGGAAAATATTACAGAAATAAGATGCGGTAAAGTAATGGAGAATAGAAAGGCTGACTGTTGTGCTTTTCATATGGAGAAAGCATATATCGCTAAGGATTAAAAACACGTTAAGGAAATTGATGACTCATGGGTGGAGTTTGTGATCATATTGGTGGTAATGGTGTTAGTCTCTTGAATTGAAGGATAGAGCAGTTTATTATTAATTTTCCACTGCCATTATAGTTGTTAAATGGATGGCATAAGTGCTGGTGGCAGAGGGAAGTATCATAGATGTATGTATGACAACAAAACACATGTCTCGCAATAGCTTTGTGTAAATAAAAGGGAGGAAGGAGGGCATAGATTGCTGAGGGACTCCAATTGTAAGTTCACCAGATAAGTATAACTGTGTGTGGACAGTTCATACTATGCGGAGGGCCCAAACGCCGATGGCTATGGGAGTCGAGATCGTCCCGTCAATAGACAATAGACAATAGGTGCAGGAGTAGGCCATTCGGCCCTTCGAGCCAGTACCGCCATTCAATGTGATCATCCCCAATCAGTACCCCGTTCCTGCCTTCTCCCCATATCCCCTGACTCCGCTAGTTTTAAGAGCCATATATAGCTCTCTCTTGAAAGCATCCAGAGAACCCACCTCCACCGCCCACTGCGGCAGAGAATTCCACAGACTCACCACTCTCTGTGAGAAAACGTGTTTCCTCGTCTCTGTTCTAAATGACTTACTCCTTATTCTTAAACTGTGGCCCCTGGTTCTGGACTCCCCCAACATCGGGAACATGTTTCCTGCATCTAGGGTGTCCAAACCCATAACAATCTTATATGTTTCAATGCGATATCCTCTCATCCTTCTAAACTCCAAAGTGTACAAGCCCAGCTGCTCCATTCTCTCAGCATATGACAGTCCCGCCATCCCGGGAATTAACCTTGTAAACCTACGCTGCACTCCCTCAATAGCAAGAATGTCCTTCCTCAAATTAGGGGGAAGGCTCGATGGAGGGCTCAAGACCCCTGACTGCGGGAGAGCTAAGGGAAGAGATTTGAACTTTTTTTCACCTTCCATCACAGTGAGGAATGTGGAGGAGTCATTGTGGTGGATGCTTATGTTAAAATGTATTTTGTGTGTTCCGTTGCTTTTTAGATGTATGCCAAGTGAAATTCCTCGTATATGTCAAAACATTCTTGGCTAATAAAGTATTATTGTGATTGTGATTCATCTGGACCTTCTGGCAGAGGGTTGGAATTGGAGATGATATCATAAAATAACCTCAATCTAACTAACATTTAAATCTAATGTATTATGTTCTTGTTTCTATAATTTTTTAAACCTTACCTGTCAGCATCATACATCGGGATAAAATTTCCAAAATTGACATTGAAAGCCAACACAGTGGTGTAGTGGTTAAATCCCATAAAATCATAGGTCCCTTTAATTTTCTTTTTTTCAGATTCTGTGAATTCAGGGAGCCTGAGAAGATTATTTGGAAGGCAGTTAAGAATCTCAAAACATTTTTCTAGCAAAATGTTGCCACTTGCACCAGTAATTCTCAGATCTCACTGTGATAGATAGTTTTATTTATGATTTTAAATTACTATGAAAACATGTTTGACTGTTGGATTGTTTAGGTAGGCAAATAAGTTCCACGTCCTATTGATGGCCACAAGTATGACAAGAAAGGAATATTTAGGTAGCCCAGTTAAGTTTGTTCAATGATCAACTGATGTTATCCAGGCAACTTAAGTAATTTTGAAATTCCTCTCGTTATCGTTCTTCAATTGCTATTCCTTACTTAATCTATTCCCAAAGAATTCTAAGGAAAAATGGTGGTTGGACTATTGTTTTATAACTTAGAGGTAACAAGTTGTAAATGCCTTGGTTTCTGCTTTATAATTGTACTAGTTTTATAATTGTTGGCAGTTTTATGGTGTTGCTGCTGTGGCACCGATACTATAAATTCAATGAGATCCTCTTCTTTGAATGTCCAGAGGATGCCTAGCAGGTGGTACCTGAAGTATGATGTGAGAAGACAAATGGTTGATTCTGACCAAATAAAGCAGAAACCAAGGCATTTACACTTTGTTGTCTCTAAGTTATAAAACAATTTCCTGGATAGAAGTAGCCTAATGGGTCATTATGGGTGTTTATGGATGTTTAGTAATCTGATTTATTCTCTGTAAAGCACTTTGGCTTCAACGTGATTTGATTTAAAAGTGCTATATAAATTAAAATTACTTACTTACTTATGCTACAACTACAACTGTTCTAAATTATGGAAACAAGGAACAGCAAATGCTGGTTTACTCAAAAGGACACAAAGTGCTGGAGTAATATGGAAAAGTGACATGGTTTTGGGTCATGTTTTGAGTCAGGCCCCTTCTTCGGACTAATTCCACCAAAGTGCAGGAGTAACTCAGCAGGTCAGGCAGCATCTCTGGAGCTCAAAGTGCTGGAGTAACTCAGTGGATCAAGTAGCATCTCGAGAGTAATCTGAAGAGTGTCCCAACCTGAGCCAATATATTGTCTTTCACTGTTCCAAATTGATAGGCAGTATCCATTAACTAAGTTAAATAACCCAATAAATTTCCTGGTACAGGTAGTACAATGAGGCTAGAAATCTAATGAATTTCTAGACATTATGCATCTTTGTCCAAGCAATTTTTGTTTTTTTTCTTCTTTGAAACTAGCATTAAAATCATGTTATTGATTCAATGTATAATTACAGCAATAACAATAAATTCTTATAACAACATTAAAGCATTTACAGAATTTGAGTGATTTTCCAAAGGCAGCATTAATTTAATACAAAGCTGCAATTAACGTAAACAAAGAAATACATGCTATTATCTGGCTACATATTACACACTAAATACTAATCATTGAAAATGCTTATTTCTTACCGAGACTTGGTCAGTCCTTGAGCCAAGCTCATCTTTCTCACACGTGTTTTCATTACCTCATTGTAGTCACCATTTTTAAAAATTGGAAATGCAAACCATCCACCATAAAACTAAAGGGAGAAAAATATTAAATTATGCTTTGGTCGAGTCCAAATTCTTTGGGGGCTAAATCAGTAGCTCTTGAACACTGGTTTGTAAATCACAATCAGCATTTGTTCCATGCCTATCCTTTGTAAGGCAGATTGCACAAAATCTATGTGCTTCATTTATTATTACAATTGCTTCGTACGGCCAGCAGTAACTGTGCAACTCGTGCGCATCAATGCATTTTTGGTTTAGAGATACAGCGCGGAATTTACGATTTTTTCCAAACTAATTACCCTACAAACCCGTATGACTTTGGAGTGTGAGAGGAAACCGGAGAGCCCAGAAAAAAATGCTATGTAGGTCACAGGAAGAATGTACAAACTCCGTACAGACAGCACCTTAGTCAGGATCGAACCCGGATCTCTGGCGCTGTAAAGCAGCTACTCTACCGCTGTGCCACCGTGCATTTCAAACATTATTGAAAGCTAGAGTACATTTCCAAAATACAATGCAGCTTGGATGATGAGCTTGCTGGCATTTGAGGGAATCTTTCAGAATGCAGAGTAGAGCATGTTTCAATGAAAAAAGAAAAATTCTAAGTATATCCACCATCCGTGGTTGACCAAAGAATTTAAAGGTAATGATAAAGAGTGTAATTGTGCAAACATAGGTGTATGAAATAAGGCAGAATATTAAAAAACCAGCAAATTAGATTAATAAAAGACTAAAAGGATAATAAGAAAGGAAAGATTAGAATTTCAGCTATAGCTAGCAGAAATAAAACTAAAAATAGTTGAAGTTTCTGAGCTATTTAAAAAAGGAAAGAACATAGTGAGCATTGATCCAATAGAACATGAGAAATCAGTGGTAGTCAGCCTTTTGGTAGTTCAGGTCTGCTCTACCATTGACCAAGACATTGAATGACCTGCCACAGCACTATTTTCCTGCTCAATCCTTTTATCATGATTCCCTTGTTGACTAAAGGAGTCCAATGATCTACCACCCCTAATGTGATTGTTTTTCTTCATCTCAGTTCTAAATGGCCAACTTATTTGGTGACTGATCACTGGTTGTCAATTCCTCAGTGAGGGGAACATCCTCCCAGTAATTAGCCTGTAAGAATTTTATTTTGATGAGATTTTTCTAAAGATAATGCAGGCCCCTTTTGGGCCAATCTCTCCTTGCACAGCAACCCAGCAATACCTGGAGTTAGTCTAATCATTCGTTGCTGCATTCCTTCTAAGAGCAGTATATCCATTTTAAAACAGAATCCCAAAACGTAAACTATATCACAGATGCAGACTCACCAAAGGTTTATAGGATTGTGTCTGGAAAATTAATAGTAAAAAGTAAGAGGGTGGCCAATGTTGAAAATTCAGCATGAATAAGATGTAAGTAACATCCCAGAAATAGATGTCAATCAGGAATTGGAAGGAATGGGGAAGCTCAAGAAAATTACAATAGCTGGTTAAGTTGGTACTGAGCAAATAGTTGAAAGTGGTGAGTTGCTGGATTCTATTCTCTAGAGTTTTAAAGAATTAGCTTGGGAGAAAGCTCATGTGGTGGGTTAAATTGTCAAAAAAATACCCTAGATTCCATAGAAAATAGCAAATGTGACCCCTTTAACACATAAAGATAGAAAGCAGGATACTACATAGAAAATAGGTGCAGGAGTAGGCCATTCGGCTCTTTGAGCCAGCCCCGCCATATAATATGGTCATGGCTGATCATCCAAAATCAGTGCCCCATTCCTGCTTTCACCCCCCCATTTCCACGAGCCCTAAGAGCTATATCTAACACTCTACATGCCAGTTAAATTAACATCTGTCATGGGGGAATTGTTAGAAGCTATGACTAAAGATGTTATAATGAGGCATTTAGAAAAATCAGACATAGTTAATGTGATTTTGTGGTGAGGAAATCACGTTTTATTAATATTCTTTGAAGAGAATGTGCTGTGGATAAAGGAAACACAGTGTACATCTTTGGTAAGGTACCACATCAAAGATTATTACAGAAAAAAAAGCTCATGGTAAAGGGGGTGGAAATCAGTAGCCATAAATGAATCACTTTCTGGTTGGTAAGATGCAACAACTGGTGTGCCACATGGATTTGTCCTGGGGCCTCGACATTTTACGATTTATATATATGACTTAGATGTAAGGCACTGGAGTTTTTTTGCTTACAAGCCAAAAATAAGTGGGGAAATTGATTGTGAAAAATATGAAAGGAGGCCACAAAAGGGTGTAGAAAGTTGAAGTAAGGGGACAAAGATTTGGGAAATTAAATATACTGCGTGAAACGATGGAGTTTATTCTGTCAGGATAACAATGATCATATTATCAACATGTTAAGGATTTACAAACCTATGCAATGCAGAGAAAACGGGCTTCTGCTGAATGATTCACAAAAGATTATTATGTAAATAGGGAAGCTAATATGTTATTTGAATTGAGAAAAATTGAAGAAATTCTAGTAACCTCCATTTTACAGGTTTCAGTCATTCAGTGGGGCATTTACTGCCACCTTTTGGCAATGCTGGTCTTTCCAGCATCACCCACATTGCATAACGGAATTGAAGGGGAAAAAAAGTGCAACATCTTTTTCCTTCAGATATCAATTATTGTTGGAAAATTTTTAAAGTAATGTTTCTAGGTTTTTGTCAATATTTTTCTATCACAGTTTTCCGACATGATCCCATGTTTTTGCCTTCTGTATCAAAATTGGCCATAAATTTGTTACATTCAATTTGATCTTCCTGACGTAGACTCTGTGTTTAGTTTAGTTTAATTTAATATTGTCAAATGTATCAAGGTAAGTGAAGAGCTGTTGTGTGCATGCTATCCAGTCAAAGAAAAGACTATACATGATTAGAATCAAGCCTCTACAGTTCACAGAAAAAGGATAAAGAGTACAACATTTAGTGCAAAACAAAGTCCATTTCAAGCTAGTTCAGGTTTCCAGTGAGGTAGATGGGAGGTCAGGACCGCATTCTAGTTGATGAGAGGACCATTCAGTTGCCCAATAGCAGTTGGGAAGAAACTGTCCTGAATCTGGAGGTATGCGATTTCAAACGCCTGTACCTTTTGCCTGATGGGAGAGGGGAGAAGAAGGAGTGACCGAGGTGAGACTGATCTTTGATTATATTGGTGGCCTTGCAGAGGCAACGTGAAGTAGATGGAGTCCATGGAAGGGAGGTTGGTTTGTGTGATGGTTTGATATACATTGTGTTTCATGTGGGTTTCTAATCTCTCCTGTCGAGGATGTAGTATTCTTTGGATGACAGTGAGTTGACAGGAATTGTAGATGCAGGGGCTCCTATGTGTTTGAAGACAATTGCAGTGCAAGAAGTTGCATCTTATCCATACACATGATCCATTGCTTAACAGCGATTATGGCCAGACAAAGATTGTTTACTTCCTCCTCTCTTAATTCAGTCAAGAGTTAGATTTAGCTCTTATGGCTAAAGAAATCAAGGGATATGGGGAAATAGCTGGGATGGGGCACTGATTTTCAATGATCAGCCATGATCATATTGAATGGCGGTGTTGGCTCGAAGGGCCGAATAGCCTACTCCTGCACCTATTTTTCTATGTTTTCTGTGTTTCTAAGCTTATTTACCCAAATAAGATGCAAACTAATACAACATTTTCTTTCTTACCATTAAATGTCTATTTGCTGCATCAACATCTTCTTGTTTGTATGGATTCCGTGGTTCAACCCAGTCAGAGTTTATTGTTATGGAGATCAGACCATGCTGTTGTGACCTGTATGTTTCATTGTACAAATGCCAAACTTCAGCGTGGGCTTTGATTAGATTGTGAGCAACAACATAAGGAGCCGTGCCCAATCTTGTACCAATTCCTGCAAACATAAGAAAGAATGGCTTACTAAATTAAAATAATTTCATATTTTTAAACATAATTGGGATATAAATTAATCCTTGGCTGCTTGAAGTAACTGAGAATGTCTGGTAACGGTTGTATCTTGCCCTCCTGTTGACGTCAAAGAGCTGGATTATAAAAGCAGAATATATTGCATTCCCATTATAAAATCCTTTCATTGTGTGTGATGATGATGTAGTTATATATACAAAAACTGTGATGTGATGAGATCATTAACAGAATTTTCATTCATTAGGTGCACTATCTCATTGCATCTATTCTTCTGTTGGAGAAATGAACTAAAATATTTAATTATTGGGTCTGGAAATTGGAGCTGACATGGGAATCTGAATCTCGTAGCTTAATGATCTAGATTTTGTTTTTATTCTTTTCCACCTGTCAGTGTACCCATTATAACTGCTCTGGACAATTACATAAATACCGCTAATTACTGGAAGGTCATCCGCATGAAGCACATCCACAGAAGTAACATCTCCCAGCTCAGTACTTTCAATCCACTAATCCTGTGCAGAAATGTGTCTGTCATTGCAGAAAATCGCAGATCAACACCATGTTTGAAAACTACTTCAAATAGTAAGAACTCATAAATTTTACCTGCTACATTTAATATGGAAAGCTTGGATCAAAACATAATTTCATTTGTTGTATGATAAACAAACAACCAATTAGGAGTTCTGCAGAACATCACTGTAGCAAGCTTGATCAAGCTAAGGATTCCATAACGATAGTCTACCCTTCTATAAGTGGGAGGCTGATGTTAGAATGGTTAACTAATCTTAAACTGGAATTAACGATAATTTATCTTCCAAATTAATCTATATTATACAAGTAGAAGCTAATACCTGAAAGAGATAAATACTATAAACAATCCTGTAATCATGTTTTACTAGCTTGCTAGCTGCAATGTCGCACTAGTCTAAACTTTATTATTAGGGATTATTAGGGATTCCACACAACTGAGTTTATGATATTGTGGATTATTGACATGAAATGGAAACAAGAAATTTCAAGAAAGAAAAGATTGTTTGAGAAAATTAATGGTTATATTTAAATTTTCCAGCAAAAATGAAAATGGAGTTTAAGCAATAGTATGCATATGTGTGTGTTTATATATACACTACCTGGTGCAGCGGTACCATAGCCATAACCAAGAAGTGCTGTATTGTAAGGCTCATTTAGGGTTATCCAGAACTTCACCTTGTCACCTAATTTCTGAAAACAGAAATGAGCATACTCTACAAAGCGGTCAATTGTGCTGCTATTCTCCCAGCCACCAACATCTTGGAGTGCTTGAGGCAAATCCCAGTGATAAAGTGTAACCTGTTGATGACAAGCAGATAAAGAAGTAAATATTGGATTGAGCATGGTTGACTTTAATATTTTTCTGATAATGGGTTCACGATCTTCTAAAATTACATTTTATACTGTAACATCACTGCACAAAAAAATGTTCCTAATATTTTGACGGCATGAGTCGGCAGAAAATAATTACCACATTCTTTCAAACTACACAAATAAAATACTTACTGTATTTTTGTTAAAAAAAAAAAAAAACAGCTGGAGGGTCTCGACGGGACCTCTACAGCACCTGTAGAGGAAATGGACAGATGTGCATTGAGTCACGTCTCTCCTTCAAAACATTGAAGGGTCTTGATCTAAAATGATGCCTGTCCATTTGCCTCCACAGATGCTGCTTGCCCCGTCGAGCTCCTCTAGCAGTTTTTTTTTTCTTTTTGCTCAATATTCCAGCATCTGCACCCTCTTTCGGTCTTCAATTGAATAAGCTGCTTACATCAGTAGATTTAATAACTATTAGGATTATTGTATTTTACTGAAACCAGGCTCTGAGAAGAAGGGTCTCAACCCAGAATGTCACCCATTCCTTCTCTCCAGAGATTCTGCCTGTCCTGCTGAGTTATTCCAGCCTTTTGTGTCTATCTGTGTATTAAAGGCAATTGCGACATTTCAAGAACTGAAATTTTAAAATAGCTTTTCTTTCCATTATCTTGTATACAATGATATTAGCAACAATTGGGACATTTACTAGGAATTAACCATTTGCATTTTCACATAAATGTCCATTCATTCCTAAGAAAAATGCACAGATGTATCATTACCCAAATTTAGCACTATTCCAGCAATCAATGGCTAAATTCTATTTATTTTTTATAATAGCAAAAATTTGATTAATCTCAAAAATCAATAAATGTTCCTCACTTTTCATCTGGTATTCATGTCTCTGTGATTTTATTTGCCATTTGGGCTGTAGTTTAAAAGTGTTTGTTACCTTTGCCCCAAATCAGAACCTTTGCCTAGATTTGTGAGTCTAGATGGTAATAGTTGGCAGGTAATTCTGCTGTAGTTCTTGTACATAATCCATGCACATGTACACTTTAGTTGTGTACTCTTCACTTATCCATGGGTACTGAGATGACTTGCACCAAGTTTGCTCATTCAAGAAAGTCTAAATTTAAACCTGATGTTATTTATCCTAGTTTGAATGGCTCAAATTCTGTTTGCCTTAAATAGCTGATGCCTGGCAACTTTCTGTTTTACATTCATTTTCAGCTGAGTAGAAATCTCCTTTATTTTATATTCCAACATGAAAGATTTTACAATAAAAATATCAAACTGTATAGGTCAAAAATGAAGCAATTGTTTCGTTTTGATGTCCACAAATGATGGATGTGTAGTTCCATTTTTCACAAGTCAGTAAAAATGGTCTTGTTAATTAGTAGTGCTTACCTGGGGCTTGATGTTAGCTTTAAGGAGAGCATCAATAAACTTTATATAGTAGTTCAATCCAACCTCATTAACAAAACGTGTGGTTCCATCAGGGAGAATGCGAGGCCATGATAGGGAGAAACGGTAATGGTTGACTTTCAGTTCTTTGAGAATAGCCACATCCTCTTCAATCTTGTGATAGCTGTCACATGCTATATCTCCTGTATCGCTGTTACCAACTTTCAATGGAGTATGAGAAAATGTGTCCCATATGCTAAGTCCTTTGCCATCAGCTCTCCAAGCTCCTTCAATCTGTAGTTAGTTGGATAACAGTAAAAATGCAATGCATTGATGTAATGTTTGTGGGAGCAAATTTTTATTCCGTATCCTATTTTTGAATATAGTGATTTGAGAATTTAGTAAGGTTGAATTTCTGTTATCTGAAGTTGTGACATGCATGTAATTGTATAATATTATTGATGAAAGTGGTTTTGCCCACATAATGTGGGATGGTCTTATAGCCGTCTCCACTATTTCCTATTAAATATTAATTTCTAAAAATTATCACCCCAATATTACCTGCCAACTAACGACAGAATATGGATGTATTCAATTTATAGGCAGGGAAACAAATGTTACTTGTTTTAAAGGATTGTTTTAAATTGCACCTTAAATAAAAATCAAGATGGAATCTACACTTCTTGTGGGAAAATGGTTTTGAATGGGAAAGGATCAGAAACAAGGATGCCAAGTAGGTGAGGATATCACAAAACAACTTAAAATGCTGGAGTATTGCATCTGAAGAAGGGTCCCAACACAAAATGTCACCTATCCATGTTGTCCATAGATGTTGCTTGACCTGCTGAGTTACTTCAGCAGGTGTTTTTTTGCAGCACCTTCAGTTCCTTGTTTCTGCAGGTGAGGATATCAATTAGCTTTCAGTATTTCACTAGCTACGTGTAATTGCCAAAGCAATAGCAGAATTCCACCAAATCTTATATCCAAACTATTACCAGAGGCTTTGCCAGCAGCTGTGAAGGATACTCTTATACTTCATTTCTAAAGAACCAAGATTAATATAGAAGGATATCGCGTTCACAACTTATAGGAGTAGAATTAGGCCATTCCGCCCATCGAGTTGACTCCATCATTCGATCATGGATGATCTCTGCCTCCTAACCTCTTTTCCTGTCTTCTCCCTTGACACCCGTTCTAATCAATAATTTGTCCATCTCTTAAAAATATCCACTGACGGACACCACAGCCCTCTGTGGCAATGAGTTTCACAGATTAACTGCCCTCTGACTAAAGAGGTTCCTCCTCACCTCCTTTCTAAAAGAGCGCCCTTTTATTCCGAGGATATGACCTCTGGTCCTAGACTCTCCCACCAGTGGAAACATCCTTTCCACATCCACTCTATCTATGCCTTTCATTATTCTGTAAGTTTCAATGAGGCCCCCCCCCTCAACCTTCTAAACTCCAGCGAGTAGAGGCCTAGTGGTGTCAAACGCTCATCATATACTAACCCACCCATTCCTGGGATCATTCTTGTAAACCTCCTCTGGACTCTCTCCAGAGCCAGATATGGCTCCTCAGATATGGGGCCCACAGTACTCGAAATGCAGCCTGACCAGCGCCTTATAGAGCCTCAGCTAATATCTTAGAATCTGGCAGTTTGGTATCACTGTCCCCGCTGAGTTACTCCAGCATTTTGTGTCTTTATTTAAATGTTGTGTCGCTTCACCACCGCTACACAATTGTGCTCCAGATTGCAACCACCATCAGAATTAAAGAAATTCTCTGCTCACCATTGGGTAACTATTCTGTCACAAATATCTTCAGTGTTATTAAACTAAGCCAAATAGTTGTTCTAACTGGAGACTGTCAAAGCTATCCATGATGTAAACAGCCAATGCATCGATTTGGTAAGAACGCTGTAAAGTTACTGTCTCTTAGAAAATAATTATTAAACAAAAACATTTCGATGTAATAGATGAAAATAAACTGGATTTACTGATAGATAATAAAAATGAGCCATTTTAGGAGGAAGCAGATATAATAGATAATTGTATTCATTTTTTATTAAGATTTTTTCTATTAATAGAATTATAGTTCTTGCAATTTAGTTATCAAATTGTACCACACTATTTCAATAGAAAATGTAAAAAAAGAAAGCAATTAACATCAGGCATGAAAGTGTAATTCTACTTTATCGTCATATCACATTTTTAGTTAAAGAACTATATTCTTCACCAAAAGCTATTCATCAGACTTAATGACTAACCTGATAGGCAGCAGTGGCAGCACTCCAAGCAAAGTTCTTTGGAAATTCACCATGAAGAAATTCATCATCTTTCTGTCTTGGGAAACCATTGTCATTAATTATTTCTGCATAATAGTGCGCTGATCGCTTGGGAGTTCTTTGCCTGTTAGGATCTTTGAAGTTTACATGATGTAGTCCAAATTGTAAACTGTATTCATTGACCCATTCAAAGCTGTCCATGAGGGATCTGGCAGCATAGCCTTTAAGATTAACATGGTCCAACTTGTAAGCTGCACATAATTTTGAAGAAAAAGTAGTTAATTTCCAGATACTTCAAAAACATTATTCTTATTGGACATTTAGTACATCAATTAATGCCAGGGAAATATTTTTAAAAGGTATTTTCTAATTTCACCAATCCATAATTGTGCTCTGATGTATCTCATCTTTTCAAGGATTTTGTGTGCTTTATGGTCCCATAATTTGTATATTGTTGGATCCTATCTAAATTAAAGAAAATTGGTAAAAATATATGATAGGATAGAAATTAGGTGCAGGAGTAGGCCATTCGGCCCTTCGAGCCTGCACCGCCATTCAATATGATCATGGCTGATCATCCAACTCAGTATCCCGTACCTGCCTTCTCTCCATACCCCCTGATCCCCTTAGCCACAAGGTCCACATGATAGGATTGTATTTAAAATTGCAAAATATTTTGAATGAATCAGAGTATTTAGAAAAGTAATTGGAAAATTCCAGACCATTCCTATATGATTTCGTTAGACAGCTAAGAGACAGCAATGGAAACAATTAATTTAAAAGTTAGAATTTGTCCAAATGTTCTAAATGCCATAAGTACAAAGACATCCATTACTGCATCTGGCAGAAAAACAGAAACAAAATAACCTTTCAGTGCTTCGTTGATGTATGTCTTGTAGTAGAATATCCTATCTGTATCGTCCACACTCGAAGATGATTTAGTAGCTACTCCATTTTCCGTTACATAAATGGGAGGATTATTATATTCTTCTTTGATCCAGTTCAGTAGTCTCCTCAGGCCCCAGGCTACAGCCCTAAAATTCTTGTCAGATGTAGTTGGCCAACTCTGGTCAAATTGTTCGTCTGTGTCCCTGTCGTGTTCATAAGAAAAGGTTTTAAGTTTGTTGATCTGATGACTAACAATCTTTGTGGTGTACGTATTGATGCACAAAACATCTGCAGAACCACGGATATAAGTTTTTTCCTTCTCTGTAAATTGAGGAAGGCGTGATGTTGGTAGGTGTTGCAATTCACTCTTGTTTCCAACCGCCCATTTCATCGCCTCAGGATAATCACCATTTTTAAAAATCGGATGCGCGAACCAGCCCAGCGTAAACTGCAAGTAGCGATCAGCTGCAGCCACGTCTCTGAGGTCATTAGTTACCTTTGGTTCCACCCAATCTGCATTAAGGCTAATAGAAATTAAGCCCTTTTGCGTGCTCCTATATTTATCATCATAGGTGTGAAAAACCTTGGCGTGAGCCTTCAACAACACGTGTGCCACTCTGTATGGAAGATCACCGGGCTTTTTTAAAGAAGGGGGAAAGGCACCTGTACCATATCCTTTCCAGCTAAACACAGAGGGCTCACTAAATGTTATCCAGAACTTAACTCTATCTCCAAATGTTATGAAACAGTAATCAGCAAATGCATTAAATAAGTCAATCAGTTCTTCATTCTCCCAGCCTCCAATATCTTGAAGTGCTTGAGGGATATCCCAGTGGTAAAGTGTTACCATTGGTGTTATGTTGCTTGCAAGAAGATTGTTGATCAGTTTATTGTAATAATCAACCCCCAAAGGATTCAATGACTCCTGTCTCCCATTGGGGAAAATTCGAGACCATGAAACAGAAAAATGGTAGTTTTTAACCCTCAATGCTCGAAGCATATAAAGATCTTCATCAATTTTATTGTAACTGTCACATGTAATATCACCATTCTGGATGTTAAGATTATGGGTGAAATTGTCCCATATACTAGGTCCTTTTCCATCAGCATTCCACCCTCCTTCAATTTGGTACGCTGAAGTGGAGACACCCCATCCAAATTCTTCTGAGAAGGTGTCATGTAAAAAGTTGTCCCTTTCCATTTCATCCTGATTTGAAAACTTTTCCCAGACAACTTTAGCCTTTGATGGCACTTCTGATGCTGGTAAATCTGTCAGCCTTTTAATCTTGTTGAGAGTGAGGCTCTGAACTGAATTGTTCGAGGAACTGTTAACAAAGCCATTATTCTCAATGATCTGTGTGTAAAAATATGCAGATTCCTTTGGAGTTCTAGGTCGGTTGGAATCTTCAAAATTCACATAATGAAGTCCAAATCTATGGCTGTATCCTTGTGGACCTTCAAAGTTGTCCATTAGTGACCATTGTGTAAATGCTCTTACATCAATCCCATCCAAAATGAAAGCTGGTTTGAGGTGGTTGGGGAGAGAAAGGAAGATGATGTTAGTCATGCTTTTAAGTAACTACATGTAACAAAGAAGTATTGGGCCATCATTTTAAAAGTCAACACCAGTTTGTTTTGCCATTGTCACCTTGGGAAGGCTGATTGATTCCTGGCACAGCCAGAAGTACGTGTGTTATGATGGCTGTGATTTCCATCTGATTGCCTTGCAACATGCAATGAGCTGAGACTGAAATTTATGGTTGTAAGGTTGTAGCCATTGGAAGCAGCAAACCATTGGAATATACAAACCAGTGAAAGGGAGGTGTTGATTGAGGAAAAAATTGAGATTTACTGCACAATTAAAATGAGATTAACTTTGGTAATTTATTTGTACTTAACCCAAGTAAAAGTATGAGATCCTTAATCAAAATATCACACAGTTTAGCTTATTTTGTTTAACTTACATTTATAATTAGTGTCAATAGTATCCATTGATATATCAACAATACCAAAATCATAAAGACAGTATCTGCAATTTGTAATAAAAAACAGAAAGTGCAGGAAATAGCATTTAAGGAAACATTTGTGGAAAGGAGAACAATATTAATGATCAGGAAGGGACTGCAGATGCTGAAGGTTAGACACAAAATGCTGGAGTAATTAAACGTGTCAGGCAGCATCTATGGAGACAAGGAATAGGTGATGTTTCGGGTCGACACCCTTCTTCAAACAAAGAATGTTTTGGATCAGACAGATAATCTATGTATAGATTTCAAAAATGATTACCCTTATTTTGACAAGAATTTCTACAACTGTAACGATAACAAACTTACCCTTCAATGCCTCATTAATGTAGGCAGCAGATGTCTCTGTTCTTAAGGTATCATTTATAAAATCATTGCCATCAGTTGGTACTCCATGTCCTGTTATATAAATTGGAATATTTGTACCTATATATTCATGTCTAACAAAATTTAACAGCCGTCGCAGTCCCCATGGAACGATATATATCCATGGAGATGCAGTCGGTGGCCATGATGGGTGTACATGCGGGGAAAAATCCCCAATACGATTGTAGTTTGAAGCACATGTGTTATTTGTGGTAGAATTGATCAGTCGAGAGGTATAGTGACTGAGGCCAAAGAAATCTGAAGTTCCATTAATGTAATTTTTCTCCTTTTCCGTAAACGATGGCAGTTGGACAGGAAGTGATGAGCATTCCTGATTATATTTTTCTATCTGTTTTTTTAAGGCTGCCGGATAATCACCATTAACGAAGATGGGATGAGCAAACCAGCCCAGCATAAATTGCAGGTAACGATCAGCTGTTGAAACTTCTGTTGGATTTTGAGTGGAAGGCTCGACCCAGTCTGAATTTAATGCTATTCCTAATTGACCATGTTGTCGAGAACGGTAGTTTTTGTCATACATGTGCCAAGCTTTGGCATGGGCTTTGATTATGCCGTGGCCAACCTTGTAGACTGCAGTATTTAGATCACTGATTCCAGGTGCATGCTGCCCTGTGCCATATCCAGCATAACTAACAACCCAGGGCTCATTAAATGTGATCCAGTATTTCACACGGTCTCCAAAGGTGGCGAAACAAAAATCTGCATAGTCAGCAAAAATATCTATTACACTTTCATTCTGCCAACCACCAATATCTTGCAAAGACTGAGGAAGATCCCAGTGATATAGTGTCACCATCGGTTGAATATTGGACTCCAGAAGACTATCAATTAATTTATTGTAATAGTCCACTCCATCTTGGTTCAGTTTGGCACGATAGCCGGTTGGAAAAATTCTCGGCCATGACAGGGAAAACTTGTAAGTGTTAACTCGTAAACCTCTCATCAAATAAACATCATAATCAATTTTATTGAAACTGTCGCAGGCAACATCTGCAGTTTGGTTTCTTTCTATCTTTCCCTCGTGAGCAAACTTGTCCCAAATACTTTCTCCTTTCCCCTGTTCAGCCCAACCTCCTTCGATTTTAAATGAGGCTGTAGCTGTGCTCCAAAGAAAGCCACTGGGGAACGTGCCGTACAAAAAGGAATCCCTCTCTGCTGCAAATTGGTTTGAAAACTTCTGCAATACAGTTTGATAGGATGTAAGACCAGATGCTGTGGGAAGTTTGACTTCATTCGGTTGTTCAACATGCTGAAGTTTAACCCCATCTTCCATTGGTGAAGAGGTACTGAAAATATTAAATAAAATGTTAAAATACTTCAAATTCCATACTAATCCATAAATGTATTTGCCTGAAATTCAGTGAAGTACTTGCAAATAAAAACCCACAAGCTAAGTAGGAGCCAATAATTCAGTAGTGTGATTAATGCTGGGGAATAACTAGACAGAGAAGATAACTAGTTTAGTTTCGAGATAAAGCGTAGAAACGGCACATTGAATCCACACTGACCAGCGATCACCTGTACGGTAGTTTGACCTTACCCTCCAGGGACAATTTACAGATGGTAATTAAAATGCAAACCTTTGGAATCTGGAGGAAGCCGGAGCATCCAATGAAAACGCACTCGACCACAGGGAGAACATGCAACTCCATACAGACATCACCGTACCGCTGCACCACTGTGCCGCCCTTAATGATTTGAAGATGGGACGGTAGGTGTAGTACATTAAGAACATTTTAAAGGGTGCCTGTCCTTTAGAATTACTGGCTACTTATAAGAAGGATTTTTTTTTGTCCAGTCCCAAACTGTATATTTTTATTATTTGTTTATACTCGAGAAAAATAGTTCTTCACTGTGTAGGAAGTGTAACCAAAGTCTTGGTCATACCTGTACTTAAGGAGGGTTTTGAAAAATTAACGAAGTTGGACAGGTGCTGTAGGTTTGAAGGAAGAATGAAGGGGAAAGATGTGCAAGGAAATTGTTGCAATATTGCAATAGGCAAGTGTGAGGATTTAGATAGAACATAATTAAACATTTTTAATTTGACATTTCCAAGTGTGAATCTAGTTCAGGATTAACGAAATGATGTGAGCGAGATGTAATAGAAGGGATAAAACAGACTTTCAACTAAAATGGAGTTGTCATCTAACAGTCATATGCAAGCTTTTCAGCTAAATTAACAGTGCCACATATCAAGCAAGCAGGCTCACTTAAAACTATGTACAATGGGATAAAGACAGCAAGCTTTGAACTGATTTTAGAGGATGCCCAGGATAGTATTGGAATTATTGAGTCTGTAATTTGCCAGGATATGTCCAGGGTTTCAACAGCAAGAAGCTAAAGCAAGATGGAGGCAACAAATGTGCAATCCAATTTCTAGGCCAACAATTTTTTCCATTTTTTAAAAAAGCAAGTTTCTGAGTGATTCATAGAAAATAA
The DNA here is from genome assembly GCF_028641065.1 of Leucoraja erinaceus. Classification (NCBI taxonomy): domain Eukaryota; kingdom Metazoa; phylum Chordata; class Chondrichthyes; order Rajiformes; family Rajidae; genus Leucoraja; species Leucoraja erinaceus. The sequence continues at coordinate 56,251,185 of NC_073383.1, forward strand.
ATGTCTCCCTTTTATAATACTGTACATATAGTTACAAAATGCGCATTTAAAGAAACTGACTAAATTTGCAATTTTTCAAATTTTTCAAATAGCCAATTTATCCTTCTTTATAGAGAAACAATAACGTTATTGCAGTTTAAGAATGTTATATTTAGATACCTTTCTTTATCTGAGGTGCCTGTTTGATAATACAATGGTAAACTGTCCAAAAAGTAATTGGCATCACAGCCAACAATTGGAACCTCATTCATGGTCACAGCTGCCAATAAGAAAAATCAACAGAGCAAAATTATTCTAAACTCTGAACATACGGTAACATACTAAGATAAAAATAATATTTTTTATTAACATTGATATCTATTGTGCTTGTATTGTATTGTATTGGTGGAAAACTGCCTGGATCCAGGGGTACAGGGTGAAACTTACCAGAAAGCATAACATTTCTTTAATCATCAAAGACATACACCACCCTGGCCACCCTCTCATTTCGTTACCACCACTAGGAAGTAGGGAGAGGAGCCCGAGAACCATGACCCCCAGGTTCAAGCGTAGCTTCTTCCCAGCACCCATGAGGGTCTTGAACATTACACAACTGTATAATTTAACAATAGAACAGGACCATGTCCTTGTTTGCACTATATGGACTTTGCTTTTTTGCATGTATGTTATGGTTATTGATTTATTGAATTTTGATTGTTATCTGTGTTGTTGAGTTCACAGGCATGTTAAGCTGCTGCAAGTAAGAATTTTATTGTTCTGTTGTTGGTACATATGACAATTAAACATTCTTGACTCTTGAGATAAGTTGAATTACCATAACATAATATGTGTCCAATTAGAGCAGTGTGCGATTGTTCAGTAGGATGAATTGGCATTGTTAAGTTGGGGGCGGTTTATGTGGTCATGGATAAGGTCTGAATGGTGTTCAGAATTCGATGATTTGTCACGTACCTCTCACAATTTCAGTCAGTGCAGATCTAACATGCTCTCTGCTGTTTGAGACAGTGCATTGTGAAAAGTCTAATCTATAGACCAAGATCTGTAAAGAGCTGTTGATGCTCTGCAAAATAAAAACATGCCTTATTGTTTCTATTGCTTACAAAAATGAATTCAGCTTCAAATGATGAATGGTTGGTTCTAAGCAGCATCTGTGGAGGAAAATAAGTTTGTCGACATTTTGGGTCAAGATCCTCCATCAGGACAGAGAGGGAAGAGAAGGGGAAAAATTGTCAGTATATAACAGTGCTAGAGAGGGGTGGACCAGAGGTTGTAAGGTGGTAGGTGGAACGCTATGGGAAGGGGATGATGTGCATATGGAACTAAGTGGGCGAGGGGAATGGGAAACAAAAGACAAACAATGGGAGAAAAAATGGGAGAAAAACAACTAGGTGGACAAGGGAGTGTGAGAAAAGGCCAAGGTCAGACAGGTGAGTGTGGGATTGCAAAGGATAGTTGAAATGACATGCAAGTAGAAATGCGAGGTGGCTGTTGCACACAGAAAGCACATGTGGTGTGAAATGGTCTTCTAATCTACACTTGGTTTCTCTGATGGGGAGGAAGCCACATTGTGAGTAGACCAGAACAAGTCGGATGGTCAGTGTGTATATAGTGGGACCAAGATCCTGTTTTCTTGCTGCATCTCTAAACTGAATTAAATTAAACTAAAATAAACTAAACTAAAAACTATAATTAAAACAACAAGTATGCAGTGTAAAGACAAAAAGGAAAATCGTTCTGTGAAGATAAAGAACGTAGATAGCTAAAGTACTTAATGAATAGTCTTTCCAAAGGAGCAGAATGAAATTAATGTTTCGGTTGAAGAATAACGCACTTGAGATGGTGACTTGGATAATATTAGTGGCCAAGAGATAATACATAAATCATTATCACTTAACATGAACAAGTCATCAATCCATATCATGTCTCCGTCATTAATCTAATATAGGAAACTAGAATGGAAAAACACGATCCTCTGATCAATCCTTCAATCTTCCTTGCATATGGGTGAATTACCTAGCAAATGTGGGATTTCAAATATCACATCTTTTTTCAAAAGAGGAAAAGAAGTTACATTTGGTCTTGTGTCAGTAATGGTAAAACTACATACATTTATCCCAGGTATCGTAGGTGATACAGGAGTAGAGGAATGTGGTTCCATACAAATGCACATTTGTGATAACCAACCATGCTCTTTTAGTTTAGTTTAATTTAGAGATACAGCGCAGAAACAGGCCCTTCGGCCCACCGAGTCCACGCTGACCAACAATCCCCGCACAATAACACTATCCTACACCCACTAGGAACAATTTTTACATTTACCAAGCCAATTAAGATACAAACCTGTACATCTTTGGAGTGTGTGAGGAAACCGAAAATCTCGGCGAAAACCCACACAGGTCACGGAAAGACAGAACACGTAGTCAGGATCAAACCCGGGTCTCCGGCGCTGCATTCGCTGTAAGGCAGCAACTCTACCGCTGTGCCACTGTGACCACCATTAAAAAAAAAAATGTAACTACTTTTGGATTTTTAATCATGAAGTGAATCACTATTTTAACGAATAGTTTAGTTTATAATGCCAAATAAGTATTAATTTTCAAATACTTCCTTAGATATATGAGATTCATAGCTCATTTGTGCAAAAATAATTAAATAAGCATCTACCTTTATTTTCATCAGATTTTCCAGTAAGGAATCATTTTTTGTTTTTGAGTTTTCATTTCCTGAAGTGTCTGTCTGAAAGAGCAAAAGTATATGATCAGCTGCCACACATTAATGATGTTCAAGTCCAAAGAATCACATATTAAGTGGGTGCTAAATATGATCCATAGATTAAAAATGTTTACTGCATCTCAGTGAGCATGGCTTTTAAACTGTAGTAGCAATAATTCATGACTTTTCACTTTTAAGTCTTCAAAGCTTTAATTTTTAAAAGTAAATTTCAATTGATTTTAGATTTTTTCCATTTTGTTTGACATAACCATATAACCATATAACAATGACAGCACGGAAACAGGCCATCCCGACCCTTCTAGTCCGTGCCGAACACGTAATCTCCCCTAGTCCCATATACCTGCACTCAGACCATAACCCTCCATTCCTTTCCCGTCCATATAACCATCCAATTTATTTTTAAATGATAAAAACGAACCTGCCTCCACCACCTTCACTGGAAGCTCATTCCACACAGCCACCACTCTCTGAGTAAAGAAGTTGCCCCTCATGTTACCCCTAAACTTCTGTCCCTTAATTTTCAAGTCATGTCCCCTTGTTTGAATCTTCCCTACTCTCAGTGGGAAAAGCTTATCCACGTCAACTCTGTCTATCCCTCTCATCATTTTAAAAACCTCTATCAAGTCCCCCCTTAACATTCTGCTCTCCAAAGAATAAAGCCCTAACTTGTTCAACCTTTCTCTGTAACTTAGTTGCTGAAACCCAGGCAACATTCTAGTAAATCTCCTCTGTACTCTCTCTATTTTGTTGACTTCATAAGGAAATGTGCGGAGCAGTGTGTTCATCACTTCTGGGTGAGCTCAAGCATTCTAGGTTGCCTTCGAAAGGGAGAATATGGATGGACCTATGCTGCCTTTGAAAGGGAGAACGTGGATGCACCTTCTCGAACCCCCACAGACCCAGATGACATTATTATCTCAGTCACCGAGGCTGGTGTCAGAAAATCCTTCACAAGGTGAACCCTCAGAGAGAGTGTGGTCCTGATGGTGCACTCAGCTACATTCTTAAAACTTGTGTGGAACAGCTGGTTGGAGTTTTTTTATAACTATAACCCCTCACTACCAAGGTCTAGGACCCATCTGCTTTAAAAGGACTCCGGCCCAGCACAGCAATGCCATTTGCCAACCTGGAGATAGTGTTAATGCCAAATTAATACCCTATTGTCATGAATGCATAGGGACTATAGTAGGGGACAGAGAACACGTCCTTGCGGGCCACCAGTTTTGAGAATGATAACAGAGGTTATGTTATCACCTATCCTCACTAATTGTGGTCTGTGGCTCAGAAAATCGAGAATCCAATGGCAGAGAGGGGTTGCTGATTCCTTGGTCCAGGAATTTAAGGTGAATTTGGACAGTAGTATAGTGTTGAAGATGGAGCTATAATCGATAAATGGGAATCTATTTTAGGGGTCCTTGTCTTCTGGGTGTTCCAGAGATGAGTTTAGGGCCACGGAGATAGTGTCTGCTGTGAACCTTTTGTTATGGTAAACAAACTGCAACTCAGGCTGGCTGGGAGGATTGAGTTAATGTGTGCCATCACCAGTCTCTTGAAGGAGTTCATGATAGTGGAAGTCAGAGCCACTGGACGGTAGTCATTCAGACACACTACCTTACTTTTCTTTGACTCTAGGATGATAATGGTCTTCTTGAAGCAGGTGGAGACTTCAGAATGGAGTAGTAAGAGGTCACAGAAGTCTGTGAATAACTCTGCCAGCTAATCCGCACAAATCCTGCGACATGGCAAGAACACCTACTGGGCCAGTTCCTTTCCACGGATTCACTTCCAGGAAGATCGATCTTATGTCTGCCACAGTAAATGGGTGACATGGCGGCACAGTAGTAGAGTTGCTGCCTTACAGTGCCAGAGACCCGGGTTCGATCCTGACTACGATTGCTTGTTTGTATGTCTGTATGGAGTTTATATGTCCTCTCCATGACCTACGTGGGTTTTCTCCGGAGCTCTGGTTTCCTCCCACACTCCAACGACATGCAGGTTTGTAGGTTAATTGACTCGGTATAATTGTAAATTGTCCATAGTATATGTAGGATAGTGTTAGTGTGTCAGCGCAGGCTCGGTGGGCTGAAGGGCCTGTTTCCGAGATGTATCTCTAAACTAAAACTGCTGCTACACATGCATCCGAGACTGGCGGGACGGATGATGTTTCTCCACCGAGCTTCTGTTCAAAGAGGGTGTAGAATGCATTGCGCCTGTATCACTGTATAAATTGTATTGTTCCTTTGCCAGTACGTATGACAATTAAACACTCTTGACTCTTGGATTTCAACAGTTCTGGGCAATCTCATGCTCTTGTTGTTGTGAGAGTAGCAAAATACATTCCAATGAATGGAGAAACTAGTTGGGAGAGTGACAGCTACTGAACTACAAATATCAGCAAATTAGTGGAGGGGTATTGCTTACTATCACTGTCAATGTCAACAACTATCTACATATTTAACAAACAGATGAAGAACAATATACTGAGAAAAATTGAAAGCAAATTATTTCAGCAAAATGATATTCATATTCTTTTTGGGTTTCACATTTTATCATTTAATGTGCGTCGTCCACAAATCTGCAATGCTTGGTTCCTCAATTTCTAATTGAAAGGGAAAAAATGTAGATGTGGAAACCTGAAATAAGAATCCTGAGAACAATCATCTGAGAAGAGGGAAATAGAGTTAACATTTTGGTTTGATGACTTGTTATAAGAACCGACATTTCTATTTTCGTTATTTTCTTGGTGATCTCATACAAGTATATGAAGAAACAAATGCACCCTAGTAGTGCAGTTGTAGGTTCACTTATAATCAAAATTTGAGAATGCTCTATAATACTTTACTTGCCTTCTGATCAGACTCACAACCATATGGCACTGTTAGGGCGATCAAGTCCACCATTCCCTGCAATTAAAAATAACTATTTTATGATAAGGAAACATCAAATTTCAAAAATCTTTTAATATTTTCTGCAGCTCCCAAAACATTTGTTCAACTCTTATAAACATATAATATGCAGCATCGTATTAAATCCAGGGTAAGCACAGATCTTTTAGTTGAACATCCTGCAACATTAATGATCACTTGACTGTGGACTTCCCTTCCTTCTATCTTCCAGTGCTGACATGGGATACAAGTTACTACTTTCCTGCGCTGTCTTTACTCAGATTAAAGGAGCATGGAATTTTCAAGTGAAAATTACGTAACAGCTTGTAGTAAGTTCACAGGTGACTCAATCTTAGCCTTAATATCATTTGAGCAATAATACAAAGTGGCTGGGGGAGCTCAGCAGGTCAGACAGCATCTCTGGATGGAATGGGCTGATGACATTTTGGGTCTTTTGGACTTTCCTTCAGACTGATTGGAATTGGGGAGAGGGAGAGGACAAAGCCTGGCAAGTGGTAGGGAGATATAGCTGGGGATGGGGTTAACTGGCACCTGAGTGGAGTAATTAAATGTCTCCATTTAACAGCATTTACATTGTCCATAGAAAGCAGAAAATACCTTGAGAACAGTGAAAAACATTCTTACGTAAAAAAAAAGTATTTGTTTAAAACTTGAATGAGTATTTTCCATATTACAATATAGTGTAGTCCAAAAGTACCATCTTTCAGGGAAACCATGTTCTCCCTTTCATGTGGACATCATAGACCCCTGGGCACTATTCAGTGGAGAATGACAGTTCTCCCTGTGACTTGTCCAATGTTTATTACTCAACCAACGCAGAACACTAATTTATCCCGCAACTTCAATTGAATTGTTTTTTTTTTGCAGGAACTCTCTGAGCTTAAATTGACAGTCACATTCCTTGCACTTCAAAGGTGATGGCAATTACAAATTTCTATTCAGGCTTTTTAATGCCGGTTTCTGATGTTTCACATACTCGGATTTTTTAAATGTTTAATTTTAAGTATACAAATATCAGAAACCAATTTTCTTTTTGGATTCAATTTCTCAAATTGTGCAAATAGTGTAATGGTTTGTTCGTTGATGACGTAAGAATTTTAATCTGCTTTTGCTTCATTCTTTTTTTTGTCTTGAGCTTCAGTCAGTTGAATAAGAATGTGCAATTAGATGCTATGTCTTGTACATTACTTCATTATAGGTTTGAAATGATTATCCACATTGAGGTGTTAATCTTACTAGTATAATTCAAGCCCGAGAGCAGTTGCCAGGAATAAAATAATTGATAGTAATATGGATAATAATGTAACTATTTTTGACATATAGAATAAATAAGGCACCAAGGTTAAGAATCTGAAATCTCACCGCTTTGACAACTTGCTGGAATATAACATCTGGAGAAATCATGTAGTTAATATTGAAAACAAGAGACATTCTTCCTCCTGTATGGGGCAGTGGAGGAAAATAATTATCACACTTTATGCTTATTTTATTTCATCATACAGAGATTTCTCTCATCTCTATCAAGAATTTTTAAAGCAGAATGATTAATTCATGATTAAAGGTACATTGCTAGGAAAGTGCCTTTAATCAGCTACAAAAAGCTGTCATCTGATTTGTTAATGATTTGACCACATACAATATAATTCGCAGAAAATGGTGAGCATATGGAGTAGCTCAAGTACTTTTTATAGAGACAGAAATATCTTTAATTTTTCAGGTCATCAACCAGTTGCTCTACACAGGATTAGTATATTACTGTCCAAAAAATATAAAGTGGTTGAATCACAGCAACTTAGTTTTATTTTGATCTATGCACATTAGATAATCATTTTCAATCAAGGTGATGGAATGGTAATGAAGTATCATATTTACATTTAGATACTGATTTTAATTCCATGGGGTATTTTTGAACTTCCATTAGAATATTAGTGATTGTAAACATACTTAAATTGTTACTCAGTGTGAAAGCATATGTTGCGACGGTTAAACGTCTCCATAGAAACAGAATATTTTTTAATGGGGAAGCAGTAATTGATTATGCTCAAAGGAATTTGGGACTGTGCACAAAATTAACATGAAAGAGTAAACAAATTTGTGCTACACTTAAATGGAATGAGCTTGAAATAAAAATAAATAGGGTGTCAATTGCAATTTTGTGCCTGAGATCAGGCACAAAAAAAAGACCTGAACAGATAGATTGACTGAGAGGACAATCCATGATGTTTGGGACAAAGACCCATCATTTATATATTTGCCTCTGCACTCCACAATTTGAGATTTGTAATAGAAAAAAAATCACATGTGGTTAAAATGCACATTGTCAGGTTTTAATAAAGGCCATTTTTACACATTTTTGTTTCACCATGTCGAAATTACAGCAGTGTTTATACATAGTCCCCGCCATTTCAGGGCACCATAACGTTTGGGACACAGCAATGTCATGTAAATGAAAGTAATCATGTTTAATATTTTGTTGCATATCCTTTGCCTGCAATGACTGCTTGTAGTCTGCGTTTCCTGTATATCACCAGTTGCTGGGTGTCTTCTCTGGTGATGCTCTGCCAGGCCTGTTTTGCAGCCATCTTTAGCTTTTGCTGGTTTTGGGAGCTAGTCCCCTTCAGTTTTCTCTTCAGCATATAAAAGGCATATTCAATTGGGTTCAGATCAGGTGATTGACTTGGCCACTCAAGAATTGATCCTTTTTTTAGCTTTGAAAAACTCCTTTGTTGCTTTAGCAGTATGTTTGGGATCATTGTCTTGGTGCAGAATGAACTGCCGGCCAATGAGTTTTGAGGCATTTGTTTGAACTTGAGCAGATAGGATGTGTCTATACACTTCAGAATTCATTATGCTACAACCATCAGTAGTTGTATCATTAATGAAGATGTGAGCCAATACCTTCAGCAGCCATACATGCCCAGGCAATAACACCACCATCACTGTGTTTCACAGATGAGCTGATATGCTTTGGATCTTTAATTAAGGGACAGAAGGTTAGGGGTAACATGAACATGAGGGGGAACTTCTTTTTTCGTTCGTTTTTATCATTTAAAAATAAATTGGATAGTTATATGGACGGGAAAGGAATGGAGGGTTATGGTCTGAGCGCAGGTATATGAGATTAGGGGAGATTATGTGTTTCGGCACGGACTAGAAGGGTCGAGATGGACTGTTTCCGTGCTGTAATTGTTATATGGTTATATGGTTATATTGTTATATTTTGGGCAGTTTCTTCTCTCCTCCATATTTTGCTCTTGTCATCACTCTGATATAAGTTAATCTTTGTCTCATCTGTCCACAAGACCTTTTTCTAGAACAGTGGTTGCTCTTTTAGGTACTTCTTGGCAAACTGTAACCTGGCCATCCTATTTTTTCGACTAACCAGTGGTTTGCATCTTGCAGTGTAGCCTCTGTATTTTTGTTCATGAAGTCTTCTGCGGACCGTGGTCATTGACAAATCCACAACTGACTCCTTGAAGAGTGTTTCTGATCTGTCTGACAGGTGTTTGGGTTTTTTTCTTTATTAGAGAGAGAACTCTTCTGTCATCAGTTGTGGAGGTCTTCCTTGGCCTGCCAGCCCCTTTGCGATTGGTAAGCTCACCAGTGCTCTCTTTCTTCTTAATGATGTTCCAAACAGTTGATTTTGGTAAGCCTAAGGTTTGGCTGATGTCTCTAACAGTTTTATTCTTGTTTCTCAGTCTCATAATGGCTTCTTTGACTTTCATTGGCACAACTTTGGTCCTCATGTTGGTAAACAGCAATAAGTTTCCAAAGGTGATGGAAAGACTGGAGGAAAGACTAGGCGCTGAGAGCTCTCTTATACCTGCATTAAGGAGGCAATTAAAAACACCTAGGCAATTACAAATGCCTGTGAAGCCATGTGTCCCAAACATTATGGCACCCTGAAATGGTGGGACTATGTATAAACACAGCTGTAATTTCTTCATGGTGAGACCAAAATGTATAAAAAATGGGCTTTAATATAATCTGACAGTGCACTTGAATCACATGTGATTTTTTCTATTACAAATCTCAAATTGTGGAGTACAGAGGCAAATAAATAAATGATGGGTCTGTCCCAAACATTGATATGTGATATGTAAACATTGACAGTGATATGTTCTCTGGGCTTTAAATAAATGAGAGTGGTCTTGACATATAAAAGTATGAGAGGAGTTTTAGTAAACTCAGGAGCTGTTTCTTCCAAGGATGGCACCATAACAGTTCTATCCTAACTACGAGCAGAGACCCAGGTTCTATCCTGACTACGAGTTTGCCGTTGTCGTTAGTGTGTGCAAGGTAGTGTTAATGTGCGCTGATCGGTGCAGAGTCGGTGGGCCAAAGGGCCTAATTCCGCACTGCAAACTAAAAATTGCTTGGACCCCATTGGCCTGCGAGGAGCAAGATAATGAAAAATCCACCCACTCAAGGGATTGAATATATTTGGAATCCTTTATTCGAGAAGACTACAAAAACATTTAATGATTAACTATTTTCCAGGATTAATTTAAATAAAGTGTCATTTTGTGCTTTGAGGAACAGGGCGGATAGTAATGATTCATACATGATCTTACTGAATGGCAAAGAATTGCAATTGTTTGGAATATCGTTACGGAGTCATAGCCATACAGCATGGAAATGGGGCCCAACAGCAAGAATGGGTGTGGTAGTTGCCTCTGAATTGCCTGGAAGATTAGAAATGTCGAGTACTGCGAGAATTTAAAAACAAAACAAAATTATCAAAAATTATTAACTGAGATAGAATATAAAACTAAAATCGCAAGAAATATGAAAATTGATTGCAAGACCTACAAGTATTTAAAATACTCTAAGGTTTCAAAAGTGGATTATTGTGTGCATTTCTGGTCGTTCCATTGCAGGAAGGATGTGGAAGCTTTGGAAAGGGAGCAGAGGTTTTTATTTTGTTGACTTTAGACTATGATGACAGAATTTATTATTATATTATTTATATAGTCAAACAATATAATATATTGCCTAATAAACACAACCACAGGTCAACATCAAAGAACATTAAAGAGGATGACTGAACGTTGGGCCTTCCCTCACAATGGGAAACTTTGATTTCGCTGTGTGGAGGATGTTTATGTTAAAGACTATCGTGTTCTGTTCTCTTTTTATTCGTATGGTGACCCCAAATTTCACTGTACCAGTTGGTGCATGTGACAATAAATGCCTCTTGTCTTATCTCTTATATTAAATAGATAAGGAAGATCATGTGGCTGAACTTATTTTTTGCTCCGTTTATATTTTCACTCTTGCTGCTAATTACCCTTGGGCAATTGTCAGATATTCGACCTCAATACTTAAAAATTTCATTTCGTACTTTGATCATTCATTGTGGGAAAACTAATTTTGAAATTACTTTGGCTCAGTAACTAGAATGCTTTTGAATCAAAATATGGTGTAGATTTGAGGCCCAGCATTGAATTTGAACATCTAATTTGATATTCTTGCACTGTTGTTATTTATTCCTCCTGTTCCTCACAAGAAATGTTAAATTGATTTCCTGTCTGCTGCATAATGGGATGGCAAAGCTTATCAAGAAAAATCAGTTGAGCTCCTGACACATGTTCTTCACTTTGAGGCACGAGTGTCTGATTATTCCCCACCTGCTGGATGTGGAATGTTCCATTTATTTTATGGCTTTAATGTCCAAAAGCAGTTTTCAGCCAATGAGTTATTTGCTGCAAATCCCATTTAATACGTGTGCATATTCATTGCCAATTTTGCCATTTTACTTGCTATGAAGCAATTGCGAATGCCCCAAATAAATACAGGTCCACCACCGCCTTTCCACCAACTGGTGGTCTGGCACCTTCTTTAATTCACACAAACTGACTTGCGGGGCGTGGACTTACCATCGGGGCAGATTCCTTGCCTGGGATCGCTCCAACCGCAGGCCTGCGGATTTTACCATCAAGGGCATGCCGTCTCAGGAGAGACCAAGTCGGCAAGCTCCAATGACGCAGAGGTTCGACCAGCCCCGACCTGCGGTTAGATCGCCGGCACGAGGGAGCTGACATTCCCCTGATACAGGAGCTGATCGCCCCGTTGCGGAGGGCTCCACCGCAGGCTACAGGAGTCAAGATTGTCCCATCAAAGGAGATCTCCGAGATCTTCGGTTTCCTCCCATGCTCCAAAGACGTACAGGTTTATAGGCTAATTGGCTTGGTAAATGTAAAAAAATTCCCTAGTGGATGTAATGTTAATGGTAGTGAGTATAGTGTTAATATACGGGGATCGCTGGTCGGCACGGACAAAGGGCCTGTTTCCGTGCTGTATCACGAAACTAAACATTTCTCTGATTATCCTCTGGTGTTTAGTTAGTTCCAACACTGGCATTGCTCTATTATTTGCTACTGGAGTTAGAAACTAGATGGGGTGTAGAACTGACTACATATAAGGAAGGTTCTCAAAGTGATCAGCAAAGAAAGCCAAATTCAATTAAACAGTGGTGTTTTAGAATTGCAAGAGAACCAATAATTTATTCTGTGGACAGGGGAAAATACCTAGAATGGGGTAGATGGGAAAATGATTCATGACTACAACTACAATACATAAATACTAATATAAAAACAAATGGACATTGGAATATGTGTGAAATGAGAATATAAGAGTTTATATCTGGAAAATAATTCATGGTATTTTTGTCTTGGTGGATCACAATTGAAATACTGTGTGCATCTCTGCTCCCTATGTACAATAAAGACATTGAAACACCCAGAGAAAGCATGTAAACAAAAACAAAAAAGTTACTGATATTCAGAGCCACCAGAAAAAGATTAAAATGGTAAATAATTGATAAAACCTTACCTTTGGATGCCACCTCTTTGTGATAAATTTTGTAAGCCTTTTCATGGGCAAGGATTATATTCCTGATTGCTGAAGATTCAGTGTTTTTTGTTTTGTGTTTGGATATTATGTTTGAAGGATCATCAAATGTTATCCAGATTTCAACTTTTTCTCCGAAGGTTGCAAAAGCAAATTGTGCATAATTTGCAAAAGAATCAATAAGTGTTCCATTCTCCCAGTTGCCATACTTCACGGTCAGACTTTGAGGGTTGCACAGAACCATTACAGGCTTGAGATTTGCACTTCTTAATTCATTTAGGAGATTTGAATAACACCTCACTTGGATAGGATCCACCTTCTCAGATATATCTTCGGATAGAATACTAGCCCAAGGAAGCATTACTTTGTAATGGGAAATACCTTTTTGCTGTACGTTTAGAAGATGATCTTTCAAATACCTTGGAAGAGGGTCCAGACAAAAGAAGTGTGTGCCTTCTTCCACACTGAAATCACTCATCTGATATTTATCTTCATCTTTAGCCAAAGTATTCACCAGAGCATTTGTTAAAGGGCCACCAATTATCATAAACTCAGGTGGCAATTTTATTTCTGCACCAGTTAAACTTATGAAAATTAAAACTACAATACTGTTCTGCAGTTCCATTTTATCGATCTAGTGTAGAGAGCAAGGTGAGGCTTTTATATAACAGCTCTATCTGGTGAAATACTGATAAGCTTTTTGAGCACCGCCTACCCACATTATATTCCTCATGAAGGTCTCAATATGGTCATGTTAACAACTAGATTTTGTTTCCAATATTTCACCGCTCTTTCTTGGAGCTTTAAGGGGCTGTCCCAATGCGGCGACCTAATCTGCGAGTTTGGAGAAGTTTGCCCTCGACTCAAACTTGCAGCATGGTCGTCACGTGGTCCTATGAGGTAACTGGAACTCTTTCATGCTCGAGGGAAGTTCCCGAATACTCGCGGCCACAGCTGTCGCAGAATAAATTTCAGCATGTTGAAAAATTTTCCGGGAGTAAAATTTGGTCGGCCTGGTTCTTTTTAACTCGTAGTGCTGTGGTGTGGTGTCGCTATTTAGTTACAGGCAGTCGAGGGCAGCTGTAGGCAATCTCCTTCGCTGACTGGGCATTTTGATTGGCTCATTGGAGTTTTAAGGACCAAGGAAAATTAGGTAAAATGCCCGCTAACTTTATTATAGTTCTTAAAAGTGTCTCCACTCTTCTCCCCCCCCCTCCCAAAAAAAGGCCTTGCCCTTGTGTGCCAGCCGTCTTTTACCTTCTCTTCACCACAGGTCTGAATTTAACAGCGCTCCCCCCTTTCCCTGGCCCCCACCTTTGCGATGCGTTTGTGTGTGTGTGCACGCGGTCAGTCGATCCAGATCGAGGTTTTCCAGGCGAGTGCCCTCGAGCTTGAAGGTTGAAGACACTCTTAACTCGCGAATTAGGTCGCCACAGTGTGACAGCCCCTTTAAATAACTTAAGTCACTTATTCAAAAGAGCAGATGAAACTCAATGAGCCCTAGACAGATGTGTCTTTCAGTTTGGATTGCTGAAGTGATCAGAGGAAAGAAGCAAGTATGACTTATCTTCTCCTTTGTAAACATACATACAGCACAGGATGCCAAAATAATGTTCCCTGCCTGCACATCCATGTGTCAATTGGAGTTTCTAAAATGCCACTATCGCATCTGCCTCCACCAGCATCCCAGACAGCAGAGAGAACAATAGAAAGCGCTCCAATAAGCACATTGATATCCATTAATTTGCTAATATAGTGAATTCAATCCAGGATCTCTTTGAGAAAGTGTTTCTTATACTGCAGGTGAATCCATGTACCTCAAACCTATGTAAAATCCTGACTTCCATGCCACCAAAACAGGTAAAGATTTAAGATTCCCAGCACTTGCACAAATTCGTGAATAGGAGTGTTTTCACAGTCCAGATAGAGATATAGATATAGATATGCCATTTATTGTCACTATACATGTACAGTGAAACTGAAAGCTGCTCGTACTCAGTGCATACATACAATTTTACAAAAAAAACAAGAAACAGAAAAAACAAAACAGAAGGGAGATGGGGGGGGGGGGGGGAATAGGTGCACAAATTCTACGGCGCTACATACATATATACATATATACAGATGGAAGTCCGTGTTGGGCGGTGTAGTCAGTGCATGTGTGGATTTGAATTTATGGTAGATATAATTCTCGGGAAGCAGCTATTCCTGAGTCTGTTTGTCCTGGATTTGATGCACCTATAGCGCCTTCCAGAGGGCAGCAGGTCGAACAGTCCAAACGCAGGATGGGAGCTGTCTTTGGTGATCTTCTTTGCCCTGCTAAGGCAGCGGGAGGTGTAGATGTCCATCAGGGAGGGGAGAGGGCAACCAATGATCCTCTGCGCTGTCCTGGTTACCCTCTGAAGCCTCTCCCTGTCTGCCATGGTGCAGCTGCCATACCATGCTGTAATGCAGTATGTCAGCAGGCTCTCGATGGACGAGCGGTAGAAGGTCAGCAGCAGGTTAGAGTCCAGGTTGTGCTTCCTGAGGACCCTCAGGAAGTGCAGCCGCTGCTGAGCCTTCTTGATGACCGCTGTCGTGTTGTCCGTCCAGGAGATGTCAGCCGCGATATGGATGCCGAGAAACCGGAAGGTGTTGACCCTCTCCACACACTCGCCGTTAATGTGTAGGGGGACTAAGTCGGTGCTGTGCCTCCTGAAGTCGACAATGAGCTCTTTTGTTTTCCTGGTGTTCAGAGCCAGATTGTTTTCTGAGCACCAGGTTGTCAACTTCAGGACTTCCTCTCTGTAGGCTGCCTCGTCTCCCTTTGAAATAAGTCCGACCACAGTAGTGTCGTCAGCAAATTTGACGATGCGGTTGTTGTTGTGGGCCGGACTACAGTCGTAGGTGTAGAGACAGTATAAGAGGGGGCTTAGCACACAGCCCTGTGGGGAACCGGTACTCAACCTGCGAGTGGAGGAGAGGTGGGGGCCAAGTCTCACAGATCAAGATAATAATAAAAATAGTATGGAGTTAAGAATGACAAATCTTAATGCTTTACACAAGCATTATAAATGTTGTTAACATTTATAATTTAACTTGGTAATATCAATAACTTGTGGGATTTATTGCACATTTATCTTTTAAACAATTTTCTTAGGAGGCACTACCTAAATGTGTCGAGGAATCAAGTACAAAGGTGCAACAAGTTACGTAAACAGATTTGAGGAAACATTAACTATGATCTTATTTTGCATGGTAATTGTACACATTGCACTTGTCAGTTTGCACCAATAAGTCATTGCCAACTTGATATAAACTTGTAGATAAAATTAATCAACTCATCACTTTAGGCTGCAGGCTGCACAAGATGTTATTACTTGTATTTAATCCTGTGGTTATTTTACATTGCAATCAATCAATCAATCAACCTTCAATCAACCTTTATCGTCATCTTGCAAGCAACAGTTGTACAGTGCAAAATGAAAAGATGTTTCCCAGGGAATACCGGAGCATTGCACATGAAATTTAAAACATTTCACACATAATAACACTAAAAACAATCCAGTCCCTGATGGAACAGTATATATAGTTAAAAGCAGGTAAAACAACGTTAAAATACAGCAAAACCAATCATAAAAATGTCCGGGGCAGCTGATTTGAGTGGCCAGTGCCAGTTATTAAAGTGGCCAGTGCCAGTTATTAAAGTGTCCGTGCCAAGCGCAGAATCAGGTGACTGAGTACAGTGACTATTTAGCAGCCTCACAACCTGTGGCAAGAAGTTGTTTAGCAGTCTTGTAGTCCGGGCTTTGATGCTGCGATATCTCTTGCATGATGGCAGGAGATCCAGGTGTATGTGGAGGGGGTGCAGTTTGTCCTTAGCAATTCTCTGAGCTTTTTTCAGACAGCGGCTCTGGAACAGTTCTTGAAGCGAGGGTAGGGAGACGCCAATGATCCTCTCTGCTCCCCTCACTACCCTCTGCAGAGCCTTCCTGTCCGAGCAGTTGCAGGTGGATGGCGTCGCGTGCACAACGCGAGGCTCTGCGTCTCCGTAGTTTTTCTAAGTTAGTTTTTCTACTGTTAATAATTACCTTAGTTTTCGCCCGGAGCACTGGAGCGAAGACTGTGTACGGCCGTCAGGAGCTACTTGAGCTCGGCCGTCTCTGCATAACGCGCACCAGAAGCGACTTTCAACTGCCGCCGGAGATCACCAGGACACCGTGGTCTAGCGGGTCCGCGCCCCCGACAGGAAGTGTCCGGAGGCGGCGCAGGGACCGCAAACAAAGGCGTGGGAAGCGGGGAGGCCATCGAGCTAGGCTGCAATCAAATCCTCACCAGCCAGCTCTGCCCAGCATTTTCCTCGCAAATGTCCGGTCCTTGGTGAGTAAAATAGACGAACTAAGGCTGCGGATCACCACACACAGAAGGATCGCCGACTGCAACGCCATGGTTTTCACTGAGACATGGCTAAAGGACAACATCCCAGACAACGCCATTGAGCTGGAGGGACGCACTGTCTTCAGGGCCGACAGATCAGTGGAGGACTCCGGTAAGACCAAGGGCGGCGGACTATGCATTTATGTGAATAACACATGGTGTACGGACGTTGTTATGATTGGCAGTCATTGCTCTGCTGACCTGGAATACCTGATGTTAAAGTGCAGGCCCTTCTATTTGCCCAGGGAATTCACATCAACTGTTATCACTGCAGTCTATGTTCCCCCGGACGCTAATGCCAGGCTAGCAATGGAAGAGCTGCAAGCTGCTATCAGCAAACATCTATCTGCCCACCCAGAGGGGGCATTTATTGTTGCGGGTGATTTCAACCACTCCGACCTTAAAACTGTACTCCCCAGGTTCCATCAGCATGTTTTCTGCCCAACCAGAGGAAACAATGTTCTAGACTTAGTTTACACTAATATCACTGAAGCCTACAAAGCCCTCCCCCTCCCCCACCTTGGACAGTCTGACCACCTCTCCCTGTTCCTGCTCCCCAAATACACACCTCTGATCAGACGTGTGAAACCTACCATGAGGACAGTGAAGGTCTGGCCTGAGGGGGCTGTCTCTGACTTACAGGAGCAGTATCAGCAGACAGACTGGAGTCTCTTTGCTGCTCAGTCCACCTCCAATTCACAAGTGGACATCAACTCGTACACCTCAACAGTTCTGGACTATATAAAATTCTGTACCGATAATGTCACTACCCACAAGGAGATAAAGACTTTCCCTAACCAGAAGCCGTGGATGAGCAGGGAGGTCAGACTCCTACTGAAGGCTCGCGATGCCGCTTTCAGATCTGGCGACGCTGAGGGATACAGCTCATCCAGGGCCAATCTGAAAATGGGAATTAGGACTGCTAAACTCAATCATAAACGGCGGATTGAGGAGCATTTCCACAACAACTCTGACCCCAGGCGCATGTGGCAAGGAATCAAATCCCTTGCCGATTATCAGAAAGTTAACACCCCTCCCCCAGACAACGACACCCTGCCTGATGAGCTAAACCACTTCTATGCTCGCTTTGACCGAGACAACAAAACCCCAGCCATTAAAGTTGCTCCACCCCCGAATGAACAACCTCTCAGCCTCTCCACCTCTGCTGTACAAGATGCACTGAGCAAGGTGAATGAGCGCAAAGCTGCCGGCCCCGATGGCATCCCTGGCCGGGTGCTTAGGGCATGTGCTGGACAACTATCCCCAGTCCTCGCCGACATTTTCAATCTCTCACTGGCCCAGGGTGTTGTCCCCACTTGCCTCAAGACATCAACCATCGTGCCAGTGCCCAAACAGTCAGCTACAGGGAGTCTCAACGATTTCCGCCCAGTGGCACTCACCCCTGTCATTGCAAAGTGCTTTGAGCGGCTGATCTTGGCTCACCTCAAAGCCTGCCTCCCCCCCACACTGGACCCCCATCAGTTTGCCTACCGGACCAACAGGTCTACAGAGGACGCCATATCGGCGGCCCTACACTCTGCCCTGACCCACCTGGACTACAACAACTCCTACATCAGGCTGCTGTTCATTGATTTCAGCTCTGCCTTTAACACCGTCATCCCAGCCAGCTTGATCACCAAACTCAGTGGACTTGGCACCTCCACCTCCCTCTGCAACTGGACATTGGACTTCCTCACTAACAGACCACAGTCTGTTAGGGTCAATAACCTCACCTCCTCCACTATAACACTGAACACCGGAGTGCCACAGGGCTGTGTGCTCAGCCCTCTCCTCTACTCCCTCTTCACCCACGACTGCATCCCAAAGTACGGATCCAACGCCATTATTAAGTTTGCTGACGATACCACGGTAGTAGGACTGATCAGCGACAACGATGAGTCAGCCTACAGGGATGAGATCCAGCACCTGACCACCTGGTGTGCCGACAATAACCTCATCCTCAACTCCAAAAAGACGAAGGAGATTATTGTCGACTTCAGGCAGACCAGAGGAGGCAGTCATACCGCCATCCATATCAACGGGACTGAGGTGGAGCGTGTCTCCAGCTATAAATTCCTCGGAGTGCATATCTCGGAGGACTTGTCCTGGTCCCTCAACACCTCCAAGCTGATCAAAAAGGCACAGCAGCGCCTTTACTTCCTTAGGAGGCTCAAGAAAGCCCACCTGTCCCCCCAGATCCTGACCAACTTTTACCGCTGTACCATAGAGAGTATCCTGACCACCTGCTTCACGGTATGGTACAGCAGCTGCACTGCTGCGGACAGGAAAGCACTACAACGGGTGGTGAAAACCGCGCAGCACATCATCGGTGCCCCGCTCCCTGCCATGGATGCCCTCCACCGAAAACGGTGTCTGAGACGGGCTGGGAAGATCATCAAAGACCCCTCACACCCCAACCATGGACTGTTTGCCCTCCTCCCATCAGGGAGGCGGTACAGGAGCCTCAGGTCACGTACCAGCAGGATGAGGAAAAGCTTCTATAACAACACAATCACACTGCTGAACTCGGAGTCCCGACGATAGATTTCTCTGGTCCCTCCGTCCCCCTTTGTTTAATCATTCTGTATTTCCTGATTATTCTGTATCTTCTCTTTCCATTTTTTTCTTGTTTTTTTTTCTCTTTATGTACAACTACTACGGACTGACGCAAAACTGCATTTCGTTGTACTGATACTTGTATTTGTGCGATGACATTAAAGTTGAATTGAATTGAATTGAAGTACCACGTATTTATGCAGTACGTGAGTACAGACTCCACTGTACCCCTGTAGAAAGTCCTAAGGATGTTGGTGGGGAGTGAGGCCTGTTTTAGTTTCCTCAGGAAGTGCAGTCGCTGATGGGCCCGTTTGACGGTCCCAGTGGTGTTCCTGGACCAGGTGAGGCTGTCTGTAATTTGCCTGGAACTTTATGCTCTCCACTGTGGTGCCACTGATGTTGAGGGGTGTATGCTTTGGCTGCGCCCTCCTGAAGTCGACAACCATCTCCTTTGTTTTGTCGACATTTAATTCTAGATTATTTTTGCCGCACCAGTCCACTAGTTGTTTTACTTCCTCCCTGTACATTGATTCGTCATCTCCACTGATGAGTCCCACCACTGTTGTGTCATCCGCGAATTTTATGATCTTATTGTCCCTGAATCTGGCAGCAGTCATGTGTGAGCAATGTGAACAACAGCGGGTTGAGCACAGCCTCGAGGGGAGCCGGTGCTCAGCGTGATCGAGCCTGAAGTGTTCTTGCCAACACGGACTGACCGCAGTCTCTCTGTCAGAAAGTCCAAGATCCAGTGACACAGGGTGATGTTCAGGCCCAGCAGCATTAGTTTCTCCACAAGTCTCTGTGGGATGATGGTGTTAAACGCTGAGCTAAAGTCAATGTGTAGGATTCTGGCGTATGTTTTTGTTTTCCAGATGCGCGAGTACTGAGTGCAGCGTGGTAGAGATGGCATCCTCTGTAGAACGGTTGGGGCAATAGGCAAACTGGAGGGGGGCTAACAATGAGAGGAGGCTGGCAGTAATGTGGGGTTTCACCGGGCGTTCAAAACACTTCATTATTATTGGGGTCAGGGCGGTAGTCATTTAGGCAGGCAACAACTGGTTTCTTCACTATGGGGATTATTGTGGAACTTTTGAGGCATGTGAGGACAATGGCTTGACTAAGGGAGATGCTTGACAAGAATAATCCATAGCTCTGTAACATGTACTCTTGATGTGGAAAAATGCACCAACCCGTTTCACTTGTGCAGCAGCTAACAACACAACCATTCTTCCAAATATTTCCTCTTGGTGCCCAAGTATTTTATGGATGTCAATTCATTCTTCCTTAAATCTAAATGTTGCATTGCCCAGGCTAACAATATAGCATTGAAAATGCACATTTTGTACTTGACGACTTTAATTTGTAATCATGACATTCAATTGTTTAAATTCTGTACAAATTGTGCAGACATTCATACATTTGGATAACTTTATTGAGGTGGCTTTGTTGCAATCTAAAAATCGCTTCAAATTACCTAGAAGACTTGTGGGGAATATTCACAATTTCTCTGGAAGTTTACCCGGATGTAATCCAAGTACTTTTCTTACATGGCAGTTGACTCGTTGCTTAATTTTTATCTTACAAGATCATGAAAATAGTATTGTAATATCTGACTTGCATAGTTAACTTAAATGTGCATTTAGTAACGCAATGACATAGGAAACTGAGTAGCTATAATTTACTTTATTTAAGCATTCAATTTCAATGTCACAAGTTGATTGAAATATTTGAACAGTTCCCAGAATTCCACAGTTTGAAGTAATCTTCTACTTTATTAATATCATGGGAACAAAACACAGTGCAAAATTATACCTTGTCTTGCCACGATTTATAGGTTTTAATATAAATGCAGACCACTCTTACAAAATCTAAAATACCTGCATATTTATCTCACATAAATCAGCACATTGTGCCCGTTAATATGCAAAAGACACTCAGCAAACATTCTGCAGTAGTTGTAATATGTATTATGGTAGTTTGATCTTTAACCTAAGTCGCAATTGTGCTTTAAAATAAAAGCTCAAAAATCAAACATTTTACAAAATGTAACAGGCACCATTTGTTGCCTGATTACACTGGTATCTTAAGAGGCAAATGTAAACTATCTTACACTGGAATAGAATGAAGAGCTATAAAAAAATTGTTTTATGCCACAAGTTTTGGAAAGGCCTCTACTTTAGAGAAATTTGATTTATTTAACATCTCATGTTGATCCGCTGTAACATCTGGTACTTAATCTTCCAAAGTATAATTAGGATTAACCACGAGGTAAGGATCCTGTTCCAAAACTTCATCGCCTTCTCCCTTCCGGCTTTTAAGACCAGTTTGTTTCAGTTCAATCAAGATATGATCCTATAAAAAAAATTCAAACATAAGGTTCATAAAGCACATTAGTTTAAGATTTTTTCAAGAGAGAGTTAAACATAGCTCTTAGGTCTAACAGAAAGCAGGAACTGATGTTGGATGATCAGCTGGCTCGAAGGGCTGAACTGCCTGTTCCTGCACATATTTTTTATGTTTCTATGAATGCAAACCAGCTCAGTGGGAAGTAAAAGTACCACTTCCAAAACAAATGTTCATGATGTGACTTTTCAATCTTACTTCATTGTAATGGGGTGAATCTTATTATTCACTGGCTACCACTCAGTAAAATGTTCAATATTTGAGTATTTCTGCACATCTAATTATGATCCTGGAAGTCTAAGACACATTGCACCATTTCTGTATTTATATTCTAGCTATATCAGGTCAGACGGTTTGTAGGTTCAGATATCCTGCTGGCTTTAGTGGGGATTCTGAGATATGTTAGGAGCAAAGTATGCAGGATGATACTTTGATCTCAGGATGATCGCAGCCAGGGTCTAACAATAGGGTCAACATCTTCAGAGGCATTGTGCTTGAAGTATAATATATTTAATTATCTTCAGGAAAAAAATCAAAATCAACCTCCCAAACATATACTTCAAGATAGATAATAATGGACTTGCTGCATATTTCCATTTCTTTTGCTGCAGTCAAGCATAATTTACTCTGGATATTTTCCAATAAATTATTTAAATTGGTTTGCTTTAACGCCAAACCAAACTGGGGGTTGGGGACTGGACTTTGTGCCTTCCCTCATAATGGGAACCATTGTGGGGGGATATGTTCTAAAACTCTTATTAATGTTATGTCTGTTCTTTCTTTATGTGCTGCAAAATGGCAATAAGCATTTCACTACACCTAGTGTGTATGTGACTAATAAAATACCTTTGAGGCAATTATGCCAAATTCAAACAAGGTAGATAATTTTAAGTACCAAAGGAATGCCAGATGGATCAATATCTAAATGGAAGAAAATATCCATGTGAATGTCTTAAAGGGCCTGTCCCACTTGGGAGACCTCGCGAGAAGTCTCCACGAGGTCGTAGGAGCTTTTCGTCACTCTCCCTCATGGTCGAAAGTGGTCTCCGAGTAGGTCGCGGCATATTTTTCAAGATGATAAAAATTGGCTGTGACAAAAAATAGGTCACCGTGGGAAAAATTGATATTTTTTTAGTCGTAGGTCTAGTCATAGCCGGTCGTAGTAGGTCATGATGCTAGTCGAAGGTAATAGCTCCGGAGTGAAAAAAAGGTGAGTTGGAAAAAAAGGTGATTTAAACAGCAGCACGTGACCTCTGTCACTCCAGGACATGTTCATTCATCGCTGGAGAGGTTTTTTGGAGAGGAGACTCGTGTTTTAGAGATGGCACCAAAAAAGCAGCAGCGCAGGGGGTGGGCATAACCCTAAAAAAAACTGCCATGCAGGTGTTGCCCACCCAGGAGGAGTGGCAGGAGATGCCGCAGGAAGTGATAGTGGAGGAGGTAGCCCTGCATGAGAGACCCCTGAAGGAGGAGACCAGGGTGGTAGTACATGTCCTCACCACCACCCCATCCTTCACTACTTCATTTGAAGGCAGCAAAGCAGCCCTTTCTCCTGTGTCTGACACAGCATCAGAGGCAAATGCCCCATTGGTGGTGAGGGAGGGCTGGAGGAAGGTTATGCCCTACACCTTCACCAGGCAGTGGGAGGGGGACCTTGAGAAATGGTTCCAGCAGAATGCCATCCTTTACTAAAAGGAAAATGAGGGGTACAGGGACAGGCACAAGAATGGCATGCTTGCCATCCACTGCCCAACATATGTGCTTAAATTTCTATCTTTTCACTGCACATCTCGTATGCGTATGTGATGAATAAACTTGACTTGGCATGTGTCAAAGCCCAGTGTCACTGTCTTCCAGTCATCTGATGTACTGGGACAGTCCATCACATCATCTCCATTCACCCATTGAGACCTCTTCGTGTGCTTCCTCTTCACCCTTGCTCTTCCCCTTCTGCCTTTCTTAAAAAGCTGCAAAGCAAAAGGGCTACTGCAAACAGCAGTAGTTATATTTTTACCACACCTTCCAAACTAGTTCCTTCCTTGCTTGCACGGTTCAGAATGATTTGCCAGAGACCATCCTTGAGTAAAACGTACATGGTCGACGCCAGTCTTCAACATAGTCGAAGGAGGTCTTCTTCATAGTCGAGTAAGGTTTTCAACATAGTCATAAGGAGGCCGTACACATAGTTGTGGAAGGTCGTAGGCCACCGTGACCATGATTTAAAAAAAAAGTCGCTTAAGGTCGCCATGGAGGTCTCCTAAGTGGGACAGGCCCTTAACCAATCTGAAAGTGACATCATACTTACATAGTGAATAAGTCTGTAAATAACTTTCTCAATTAACCTCTTTTTGTTAATGAGCTGTTCTTCGGATTCAATTTCAGATTCAATTTCTTTCAAGTACCAATTAACAAGGTCACTCTTCTTTGGGGAAGCATCATCGTCCTCTGAAAATTAAAAGTTAAATGCCAGTGAGATGGACAAGCACAATTGCTTTTGTTCCAGGCCAACGTATAAGATAAACCAAGTCAAAGCATCAAAAGGCAAAAGCATCAAAATAAATGTTGTCAAATGGATCATCGTTCCAAGGAACCCAAATATCTTCCTCCACTGTAGCATGTCTTTATTATTTTAATCCATCCGAATGGTTACAGAGTTCATTCAGTAAGTAGCTGCTGTGCCAGAAAGATTAGGACATATGGTAACAAGTATTGGAAAGAAAACAAGGAAATATTGCAACATACTGCATGATTTGATACTTTGAACGATAGTTTGTTAACTGTTATATAAACATGTGAGGTGAGCATTGAATGCAGTCCTAATCCTGGCGGATTCTTGTTACTTTGAATGTTTTAAGCCAGATCTTTTAGCTGAGCGAAGCAGCCATTGCATAGAGAGGTTTAGTATGAATGTATTTTGGTGCAGGCAATGTTTGAATTGTATATGGCATTGTAATTCTTTCCAGTATGCTTTTACTCAGAAACAGTATAATTTGTGCCCGAGGCTTAAATTTATAGGAAAGAAATCCGATAAAACCTTGATACCCACTCAACAGCGGACCTCATTTAGGACTTAAACATGTGTTGGAAAGAACTGTGAATGCTGGTTTAAATCAAAGATAGACACAAAATGCTGGAGTAACTCAGCGGGTCAGGCAGCATCTCTGGAGAGAAGGAATGGGTAACGTTTCGGGTCAAGACCATTCTTCAGACCTAAGCATGCCGTGCTATTCAAAAGCCATGGAAGTAATAAGTTTGAAGATCATGTTCACCACTGCCATCATCAAACCCCAATGACAACACTACCTCTCATCTCCCCTACTAAAATGACAGGCAGAACTACCACTTCTTTCCGAGATATAAATTAGGAGCAATAGACCAGTGGTTACATTATGCATGATTTTAATTAACTTGGGACTAAAAAATATTTTATTAGTTCAGGCACGTGTTGATATTTTGATGGTGAAACACAAACAATTTCTACATTGTAACCTGCAGTAAAAAACTTTAGTTTTATGTAAAATTTAATGTTTTATAGGAACACATTTTTGTAAATTGAGAATATCATCTGTAAAGAGCAATTTAAACATGTCTAGCCAAACTCCTGGTTTGATTTATATTATACAAGGCACAAAAAGTTACTTCAAAATTATACTGAAATGGCTCATCAGTTATTCAACGACTCCTCGCGGCAAATCAATTGCACATTTGTATTCAGTATCTTTCGCTTAGATAATACTGTTTATTAATGTTACCATTAAGCCAGGTCTCTACAAATTGGCCAATTATTCTAAATCCTATGCTGCTTCACCAATGCACTTTCTGATCCATCAATACACATACAATTATTAAATAGCCTCTTAAACTCTGTATAGTGTGTAATTTAAAAGTAACAAGAATCTATCACTAAAAACAATTCAATGCTCATCTTGCATTGTATATACATATAACAGGCTTAACATATTATCATTCAAAGCATCAAATTATGCAACCCATTACCATTTCACCTTAATTTGTTATGCTTTTCCCAATTAAAAAAAAAAAAAAAAAAAAAAAAATTCTAAATAGATTTGAAAACAGTCACTCTGTGGTCTTTCCTGCCTGATGAAATTACATGGACGGTGTAGATTCTCCCTGAAGGCAAGTTAAGTCCTTCAACATGGGTCTCTAAGAATCCACATTTTTAGCATAATAGTTAAAAACATTACGATCAAGAAGTTTTCTAAAGCATCACTTTAGTTGCATTAAGTAATCTACCTAGGAACGATCTGCATTCTTACCTTCTTCTAATTTCCGGAGATGGATGACCAGAAGATTTGAAATCTTGCGATACTCTACAAAGGACAGCCGCAGTGCGGATTTTGTGATATCCTCCTTGATACTGTCTTCAGAATGAACACCATCGACACCATTTATCCCATTTGGAATATCTGAGTGACCTGTCAAAATTATAATTTATTAGATAGGCCAACTCATTTATCCCAGCAATTAACCTGGCAACTGACTTAATAAACATTTAATAAAACCTCCCTTCTTTTAAACTCCAAACCCTTCACGACAAAAGACAAAATGTTGTTTTGCCTTAACTACCTGTCAGATGTTCCAGCGAACTTTCTGTCATTCATGCACGAGAACAACTAGATCCTTCTGTACTTCACTCAATTGCACTCTCCTTTTGGAAAGTCCACATTTTTCCCCCCACTTACACATTAAGATCAAATGGTCCCAAACACTTGGATTTGAATACTAATGAACGTAAAGGCATTAAAATCAAAATGTTAGCTCCCACGTAATTATGCATGGATTGAAAGAACATGCTTTAGAGATAAAAGCAGTAAATCTGATTTATTCAGGAGGCTGAAGGAGATTGACATTTTAAGTTAGGTACTATTCACAAATGTAAAACCAACAAATTAAGTGACAAAAAAAAATAATTACATTCATATTCAGACTAACAACTTTTATGACATTTATTCAATCCTACTATTATTAAAAATACCATTTATTCCTTCTTGGACTTCCTGTTCCATGTCTTCTACTCCCTCATCATCTTGGTCAAAATTTACATCTGGAGTCTCAACTCGAATAATCGATTTGTTCAACAGCCGGAAAGCTTCCTTAACATGCTTAGGCTGTACCTACAAAGCCACAAAAAATATACATCAATTCTGGCAAGTTTAAAGTTCAAGATATCACAGTATTTTGAGTATCTTCCTCCTTATTTGTTGATGTGCTACTTGAGAATCCAGAATCTTGTTTTTTCCCTAAATATTTCTATATCTATATGCACATACTGAGGAATCAATTAATCATTGTAAAAATATGGTGTTCAGTCTCCAGCCCATTTGTATCAAGGATTTCTTGCTGTGCACTGTTCTAATAGGCTTTTGTTTACATAACTGCACCACGTGAATTAAAAAAAATATCACTTCTTTTAAGTTTCAATGGAACTTATATAGCAAACATACAGTGCAAGAACAAACCCATAAGCCCAACCTGTCTGCACCAAACACAATGCCAATCTTAATTAATTCCACCTGCCTGCACCTGGCCTGTATTACCATTCCCTTCCTGTCGACTTGGGAATTAAAGAGGTTGTTGTCTTTTCTTAAAGAAAATAAACCCTTTTATTTGACTGTAATCACCTCATCACAGCAATGCATTCTAGCCATGGACTCAGAAAGTCGAATCATACTCTCCAGCTGACGCACTGTGATTCGCCACGCTGATTTGGTTACCCCAGATCCATCTCTCTGACGGAGTCGTCTGTACTGTTCCACTATGAAGTCTTCCGATTCCTTTGAGATCTACAGTGATACAGGACATTGATGAGACCACATCAAAGCTCAAAGCACGTAGCTTTGATCTCCATATTTAAGTATATACATACAGAGAAAACATATCAATGCTCAGTATACTCCTACAACACACGACTTTATGAAGAGAGATTGGGGGTGAGAGATTTGGGTAAAGTACATTAAGTAACTGACCTTAGGCTTGAACTGCCTTGCAAATAGCAGGTACCTCCTGATATCATCTAAAGAGTAGATTCGATCAACAGAATCCTGTATTCGAGAATGAAGGTCCACTATGCGCCTGGCAATGGCGTAATCCGTTACCTAGTTAGTAAAATTTTAAAATCAGGCAAATTTCTTAATTTAAAACGTTTATAAAATGGAAAATAAAAATCGAGTCAATATGTATTCTTACCTCGTTACATTCATCAACTAGAATGAAGAACAAATCAAATCGAGACATGATTGGGGCTGTGAGGTTCACGTTTTGTTTGAGAGATTTTGAACGATCATACCGGCCACCCACTGGGTTTGCTGCAGCCAAAATAGAAGTCCTGGCATTCAATGTTGCCTATAACAAGAAATGTAATGGTATATTATGTTACATGATCAGGAATGTCACTACCTCAATTAAAAGGCGAACAATATGCACAGACTTCATGCTGCCTAACTGTCTCCTTCACAGATTTCCCATTTCCATATTTAAAATGCAGCTATTCTACCAGTTGAAAATACAGAATATACTCCAGCAAAGAGGACTAATATATAATCTTCTGCACATAAATGTTAACACCTTTTTAAATAATTATATTCTGTAATCTTGAATCCTTTGTTCAGTTCACTTTCCCAATAAAATGAAAATTTACACCAATAGTTTTCCCTGCATCCAATGTTGGACACCCAAGGTCCTTCAAATTAAGTAGCTAGTCTAGATTGTTTCAGTACCGTTTCCCAAAAATAAACTAAAGGTTGGAAAGTACTTCAAGTATTTGCCTTAGATAAAAGCATTCGTCAATTTTAACAGATAAAAATGAATGAAACTAGTTAGAAGTTTCATATGCTTCCAACTTATCACCAAGCAATGGAAAATCATTGACAATTTATTTTTTGAGGATTGCAGTTTAGTGAATGGTAGTTCAGTATCAAATAAACAAGTTACTTTGACTCCAGCTTTTGTGATGGAAATGGTCTGCTGCTCCATGGCTTCGTGAATAGCCACTTGATCTCTTGTATCCATTTTATCAAACTCATCAATGCAGCAAACGCCCTAACAAAAATAAATAGATGGTTGAAATAGGTTTCCTGGTGAAGATCGTAATTTTGAATAAGCATAGTATAAAGAAAAAGGTCATATTCATGACTCAGAACAAGCTTAAATGGTACCAAGACTTGCAAAGTTCCATGGCATCCACTATTCAAACAGGTGACTTCTAACGTCAGATTCACAGTACTGTAGCATTATACTCCAGATAATCATATGCAAATAAAAGACACAAAGTGCAGTGTAACTGAGAGGGTCAGGCAGCATCTTTGGAGAACATGGGTAGGCGACATTTCGAGTTGTGATCCATTTCTGCAGTTCCTCGTCACCATATATGGATGCTTGAGAACATACATCAGGTTCAGAGACTTAGATATACACCAAGACTGCAAACATTTTTGAACTCAAATTCAAAATTCCATCAGGATCCTGAAACACTTAACTATTATTGCTGGAATACACTTCAAATAAAAATAATGATCATACATTATCAGCAAGCATCAATGCTCCAGCTTCTATGACAAATTCATGGGATTCTTCATCTCTTACAACCGCAGCTGTCAGACCTGCAGCAGTGCTCGCCTTGCCACTTGTGTACACAGCCCGAGGGCTGAATTCTTCCACATGCCTATTTTATCAAGAAAAAACAGACTAGTTTAATTTTAATTTAGTTTAGGATACACATCCTACATAATAGAAGGCAATTTACAGAAGCCAATTAACCTACAAATCTGCAAGTTTGGAATGGGGAGGACACCGGAGCACCTGGAAAAAACCCGTAGTCACAGGGAGAAAGTGCAAACTCCACACAGACAGCACAAAAGGTCAGGATTGAACCCGGGTCTCTGGTGCTGTGAAGCAGACGCTCTACTGCTGCACCACTGGGCCAACCAATGCAAGTATTTTTTAATTCTCAAATATTAAAACAAAAAGTTATATACCATACTTACTCAGCAAGATTTAACACAAATACTAATTCTTCCTATCCCCGTGGTTACATTGTTGCACCTGGTTAAGAGATCTTTCAATAAAATTTTATTTAAATCTGATGCCAATTTACATTGGCTGTGGGTAAAATGAACAGTATACTACAAAAACAAAACTGAGAGGGTGTTAATAGTAACTTTCTGTGCAGCACAATTACATTTCTTCCATTAAAATAGAATTGCAATCCAACCGGATTGTTTTACCCTTCATACCCATACATTTAATCAAATTACTCGAACTTAGTTATAAAAGACCCAACACAATTGGTGCTTGTACTATTGAGTGTTTCCTAGTAACAACTGAGTCACAGCTGAAACGATTTTAATTATACTTTAGTCACCAAAAATTTTAACTCTCCAGCACAACTCACTTAAGGAATTGGCTCTTGGCTGTGCTTGGATCACCAACAATGCAAACATTAATATCACCACGCAAAGAAGTGCGCTCCATGGTAGTCTTTGGAACTCCACCGAAAAGCATCAGCAAAACACCACGTTTCACTTCATCATTACCTAAAAAGGGCAAAAAAGTTACTTTTAAACATTGCACTAAAATAACGGATAAATATACTAAAATAGACTAAGTGCGGACCCACCCACCTCTCCCAACGCAATAGTCCACCACTCACCCATACACGAGGTAATATTCAGTCAAAATGGGGATCCTGGCCCGGCAACCCTCCCCCAACGGTGCAGATGCAGCTGTCAGGTTGTGACAAGAGTACAAATGGCGATCTTAAAATGGAGGCCCGCACTGCACGGGCGTGACTGCCGCGTTCAACTGTGCCTGCGTGGATAGCGGGGCCGGCAACTCTCCCCCAACTGCACAGGCGTGGCTGACGATCTTAAAATGGCTGTGGGTCCGGCAACCCCCAACTGCTCATGCGCGGATAGCAGGCCCGGCAACCCTCCCACAATTGCGCATGTGCGGAGCGCAGTTAACAGTAAAAATGAAATGTAAGTTTATTAAGGGAATAACTTTGGAATTACTTTGTCAAATGGGACAAAACTTGCTACTGCACATACCAGGCGAATGGTGAGTAAGGCGGGCCTAACATTGTTGAGCTATCGTGTACTGTTTTGGCTGTATTTCGGGCATTTACAGGCATGCATAAAAAATGACATTTTAGTCATATTTTCAAGGTTTATTTAGCGGAAATACTTTTGTCAAATCGAACAAAACATGCTACTGCACACCGCAGGCGAATGGTAAGGTGGGCCTAAAATTGTTGCGCTATCGTGTACTGTTTTGGCAGAATTTCGGGAACACACAAATATATATACATACAAGATGAAAGTTTGTTATATACTAGACCAAGTGGGACCCTGTCACACGGGAGGCCTGGTCCCCCCAACACAATATTCCACCACTCACTCATAGCTGACAACTGTGCAGGGGCTGCCCATTTCGCCTTATGCACCCTCCCTCATTTTTAAACTTAAAAAAAAATGCATTTGCACTTGCTAGAGCTAACAGGGCTGGGTGTACTTGGGACAGCAACAATGTTGCGAGCAGGGCTACAATCCATCGTGACATCACAGCTGTAAGCACAGGGAAAAATCAGTTCTTTTTTTCCCCCAAGTCTCTTCAGATTTTTGAACATTGATTAATAACTTGAGAAATAATGCATGAATTTTTCAGATATGATTTTTGACTTCACGGGATAAATCTCTACCGGAATATGTAATTTATTTTGCCGTTGCACGTTTTTTCGAGAAGATGTGTTCGCACACGAACAAATAAATACACAAATACACACACATACAAGATCAGAGTTTTATAATAAGGATAAATAGATCAAACAATTCAGCAATTCAAAGAGATTAGATCCCACAAAAAATTGGTTGGGTGCAAATCAATATTAAGCCATTATCTATCAAAAAATAATACTTGTAGCACTTTTTAAAATTCACCTGATCATTACTGACTGATGACCTGATATGCTTAATCTGGTTCAAGTTAATAGTGTATATTATAACTTTTAAAAAAATGTTCAAAATGTTGCTTACCATAAATGGTGGGGAAGAGGCTTGTACAGAGATTGTGATACAAGTTCTTATCCTGGCTCATTTCAAACACCTTCTCCCATTCTTGAACAGTCATCTGATTTTTAATACTTTCTGCAGTCTGTTCTTCTTCTCTCAATTCTTTACCACCAAACTTAAAAAAAAGTTTTATGGCATAAATCGAAAGGCTCTAATTAACAGAATAGCACAAGACTACATGTGGACCAATAAAGACCAAGTTTATTTGTTATATTTAGTTAATTAAAACAGCCAAGATTAACAAACCGAATTTAACTTGATCCCCTCCAAAAAAAAGGCGCTTTGTGTGCTAGTAGCAAATCAATTCTTGAAACTATTTCTGAAATTTTCTTTCATTGCATTTCCTCAACCAGGGCTCGAAATTATCGGTTGCCCGGTTGCCAATGGCAACCCACAGTCCCGCCGGGCAACCTAAAAGCCATGCCATTTTGCCCGGCTTGGCAAGCACCTGGGACACCTAGTGTTTATTTCTGAGCGGGCCCCCTCTATCTTTCTCTCTCTCTCTTTCTGTCACTCTCCGCCTGCCACCTGTATCCGTGTCCGTGTCTCCGCCCACTCCTCGTCCGCTGGCACGTCCTACCGCCTTACACATGCGCACAACCATGGCCAGCAACAAAGATCCTATAGCGAGGATCTTTGGCCAGCACATCATCGGCCGTGGCTATGCGCATGTTTCGCCTTGCACATGCACACTGCCACTGCAACTGGTCGGCATCGGCCACTTTCTCCCTCCCTTTGCATGGAGGGAGATCTGGCTGCCATTGCTGTCCACTCGTCGCGACCACTAAAATCCCACGCAGAATTACTCGCTGGAGTAACTCTTGCTTCTTGATTTCCTGGTCGTCCAAAAATATTCGAAATGGAATTTAAACAGAATTTAAACCACCACCAAACTGAAAAATAACAGCCTATTGCATTTTATCTGTTTATTTATTGTGTATATACATATGGGACTATGGTATATAGACACAGTGAACTTTTATCTCCTGTTCTGTATTATGTTTACATATTCTGTTGCGCTGCAGCAAGCAAGAATTTCATTGTCCTACCTGGGACACACGACAATAAAACTCTCTTGACTCTTGACTTGGACTTAAACAAAAACGGGTTCTTGGGGGAAAAAAAAGAGCTACCTTAAATGTAATTGTTTCTGGTTGGGTAACTATAGTAGGGTGAAGGCTATTCCATGCTTTAATTGTGCGGCAGAATCCATGGAGCAGCCAGCATCTCTGGATAGAAGAAATTGGGTGACGTTTCGGGTAGAGACCCTTCTTTAGATTTCCTATGGTTTTAGAGTTTTAGGTTAATTTAAACATACAGCGGGAAACAGGCCCTTCGGCGCACGCTGACCACCGATCACCCGTACACTAGTTCTATCCCACATTAGCGACGTAAGTCAAGAATGTTTTATTCTCTCATGTCCCAATGAAATCCTTACTTGCAGCAGCACAACAGAACTCTGTAAACAATGTTATAAACGAGAAAACAAAACTGTATATTTATATATGAATATATAACTATACACACACACACACACAATTTCCCTCCTGGGATTAATAAAGTTCTATCGTATAGTATCGTGTGTGTAGGAAAGAACTGCAGATGCTGGCTTAAACTGAAGATAGACACAAAAAGCTGGAGTAACTCAACAGGTCAGACAGAATCTCTGGACAAAAGGAAAATATTACGTTTTGGGTTAGATCTGAAAAAAGTTCCACCTTTGGAATGTGGAAGGAAAGAGCACCCAGTGAAAACCCACGCGATCAAAGGGAAAAACGTCATACAGACAGCACCCATATTCAGGATCAATTCCAGGTATTTGGCAAGTTTAGGCAGCAACTTTATGGCCAATGTACTGTCCCATAGTCTTGAACTGAATTAAAACATAAAGTAGCTGTAAAGGGCATCACTTAGAGATTTAAGACTGAAAACGGATAGTTTCTTTTTTTTTAGTAACCAAAGTTATCAACATATAATTTTTTGTGTGTTGGAAAATAAAATATAGTGGCACAGCTGGTGGACTTGCTGCCTCACACGCCAGGGATCTATGTTCGATTCTGTCATCGGGCACTGTCTGTGTTGAATTTGCACATTCTCCCTGCAAGCATGTAGGTTTCCTCCCACATCCCAAAGATGCATTGGCTTTGTAGGTTAACTTGTCTCTGTAAAATTGCCCCTAACGTATAGGGAGTGGGTGAGGAAAGTGGGATAACAGAACATGTGTGAATGGGGAGACAAAAATGCTGGAGAAACTGAGCGGGTGAGGCAGCATCTATGGACCCAAGGAAATAGGCGACGTTTTGGGTCGAGATCCTTCTTCAGACTGATGTGAGGGTGGAGGGGGTGGGAAGAAGAAAGGAAGAGGCGGAGACAGTGGGCTGAGGGAGTGCTGGGAAGCGGAGGAGAAAGCAGGAACTACCTGAAATTGGAGGTCAATTTTCATAGCTGGGGTGTAAACTGCCCAAGCAAACCATGAGGTGCTGCTCCTCCAATTTACGGTGGGCCTCACTCTGGCCATGGAGGAGGCCCAGGACAGAAAGTCGGATTCGGAATGGGAGGGGGAGTCGAAGTGCTGAGCCACCGGGAGATCAGGTTGGTTATTGCGAACCGAGCGGAGGTATTGGGCAAAGCGATCGCCAAGCCTTTGCTTGGTCTCACCGATGTAGAGCAGCTGACACCTAGAGCAGCAATGCAATAGATGAGGTTGGAGGAGGTGCATGTGAACCTCTTCCGCACCTGGAAAGACGGCTTGGGTCCTTGAATGGAGTCAAGTGGGGAGGTAAAGCGACAAGTGTAGCATTTCCTGCGGTTGCAAGGGAAAGTGCCAGGAGAAGGGGTGATTTGGGTGGGAAGGGACAAAATGACCAGGGAGTTACGGAAGGAGCGGTCTCTGCGGAAAGAGATGGGAAGATGTGGCCAGTGGTGGGATCCCGTTGGTAGACAAAGCTGGAGAAAATCAGCGGGTGAGGCAGCATCTACGGAGCGAAGGAATAGGCGACGTTTCGGGTTGAGACCCTTCTTCAGACTGATGTGGGGGGGGGTCGGTAAAAAGAAAGGAAGAGCCGGAGACATTAGGTTGTTGCAGAGCTGGGAATGGGAGGGGAAGGAGGGAGAAAGCAAGGACTAACTAAAATTAGAGAAGCCAATGTTCATACCGCTGGGGTGTAAACTACCCGAGCAAAATATGAGGTGTTGTTCCTCCAATTTGCGGTGGGCCTCACTCTGGCCATGGGGGAGGCCCAGGACAGAAAGGTCGGATTCGGAAAGGGAGGGGGAGTTGAAGTGCTGAGCCACCGGGAGATCAGGTTGGTTATTGTGTCAGTGTTGTGCGATGCTATCGCCAAGCCTGCACTTGGTCTCACTGAGGTTGATCATTCGCTGAATATTCCAACCACATTTTTGTTTGGAAGTGGAAAGAAATAATATAAATTGCATTCATTGCATCGTGTAAAAGGAGATGAGATACTGTATTGCAATTTTCCTGTATGTCATTGTGGTATATATCATGGCTTGATTGGTGAATATGTTTAGTTTGTGACTTTATTTGAAGCAGAAATAATACGTGAATGCTTCATTGACTATAATTCTGACTGGTGACTGCGCACTTCGTCCAAGCACATTATCGAACGTATCATGCAAGCCGTCTTAAATGACCACCTAAACTGCCATTTGGCAACCTAAAAAGCTGCCTAGGCTGCCCGGCTGGCAACAGGGAAAAAAAGTTAAGCGAGAGCCCTGTCAACATAGCCCCAAAAAGCACAAACTAACTTTAAAGCATTAATTTTGATTAAGGCAGTTAAGAGTTCAGGTCTGACCGCAACCTTAAACTTAACATCGAAGAAGCAAGAAACAAACATCAATTTAATACCTCAACTTGGGCAATTGAAATGAACACTTCCAGCCATTACCATGTTCCATTTGCCACTAGAATTCTGGAATCCCGAAATGTTATGAAGATGCAAATCACCCCCTCCCCAAAATTCCTTGCCCACTATGTAGAAATATAACACTATTTATCAATAGTGCTAAGGACAGTAAAACTTTGATTTAATATGATTAGGTACATTGATAATCAGGACTGTCCTGTTCTTACAAATAGCTTGAACAATTTCATTTAAACAAGTTTACATACCCGTGGATTTGTTTGTGCCAGAGAACATGCCAGGAAAGCCAGTTTGTAAGACAGGTCACGTACACCTAAAGCACGAAGACCTCTAACTCCTTCAGTTTCATACCCAGCAGCACTGCTGACTCGAGAGCCTGTTTCAGCACGGACACCTAAAGAAACAAAGCTGTTAGGGGACTCTGAAAAAATATAGTTGCACAATACGTCTCTCGGACCACTGCTGCAATACATAATTTTCATTCAACTGCCTATAAGCATCAATGGAGATTGGCGACTGAACTTCACATACAGTGCCCTCCATAATGTTTGGGACAATGACCCATCATTTATTTAATTGTCTCTGTACCCCACAATTTGAGATTTGTAATAGAAAAAAATCACATGGTTAAAGTGCACATTGTCAGATTTTAATAAAGTCCATTTTTACACATTTTGGTTTCACCATGTAGAAATTACAGCAGTGTTTATACATAGTGCCCCCATTTCAGGGCACCATGTTTGGGACACAGCAATGTAATGCAAATGAAAGTAGTCATGTTCTGCCTCACCTGTAAGGACTGTCGGATCCTTGAACTGAGTCGAGGGAGGAGGTATGGGGACCCGTGATGCATCTCCTACGGTTGCAGGGGAAAGTACCCAGGGAATGGGGTGGTTTGGGTGGGAAGCGATGTGTTACCAGGGAGTCACGGAGGGAATAGTCTCTGCGGAAAGCAGTGGAGGTGGGAAGATGTGGCTAGTGGTGGGATCCCCTTGGAGGCAACGAAAATGTCTGAGGATAAAGTGCTGGAATGTCCTTGACAGAGAGACAGCAGCGCCCCATGTCATTTCTGAACTTCCACCTATCTGACCAGCAACATGTAGTTCAGCCCTTAACTGTTTTTTTGTACCTTTGGTACAATTTTGGATCAAATTATACTGAATCCCATTGCTCTATTAATGATGTTAGAGCAGTGAAGCAATTCTTTGATATTCAGATATTTAAAAATTAAAAATATTGAGGAAATACATTTATTGAAAACTATATCAATAAACTAAGGCAAAATTACAAAAAACTTTCTATAAATTGTGAATCCCCACTGAAATGAACAGCAGAGAAGGAACATTCTCTGATCCAACAAAGTCTAATTTGAGCTTGGATCGAGACAGCAATTTGCCATGTAATGCTATCCTGTATAATACGGGTAAACTAGCAAATTGGGGCTGATTCAAAGTCAAAAGCATGTGCAGTAGCACCTGTCACTTAGAACATCCAGGATCGCCAAGTCTTTGTCATTCCAAGACTTGGTTCCAAACAAATATTTTCTGTTTATAGAATTTACTCATCAAATTCTACTACATTTCATGAATCTACAAATCCTATTAAGGTATTGAAAAACTGGTACAAGGCAGTTAGTCTCAATCGGCTTCCAATTTATTGAATACCTGGTGTAGTCAGCTGAGATACATCAGGGACCACAATAAGCATCCCTGTGAAGTCACATCTGTCACCAGCTTGTGCAGATTCCACGGTCTCTGCACGCAAGATAACCTCCACACTACGTGGTATGCTACCACGGGGTAGTTCAGCCTGCGTTTCTTGAATACGAACCTACAAAGGCACGACAAATTAAAAAACCGATAAACAAGCAAACAACTGTTTCACGTTATCATTATATCACAGCATTTACAGAAAGATCAACTAGTTATATATTGCAGCAACAATCACCCACAAAATTTGTATTATCTAGTTTGAAATTTGTAAAAAAATGTACTCAATGTTTAGAAAATGCAGTATATCTATTAAATCAACAATTTTGTTTCATAAATTATACCGTTCCACAAATTATCTTTCACATATTTGTACTAACCTTAAATTTTTTAATAATTATTTATATTTACCCCAAATGCTTAAAAAACAAAATAAATACTTTAATTGCAAATGTGTAGAATAAAAGACTGGTGCTGAAACTGAGCTATTAATAATCTTGAGACACACCAATACATTACCAGGTAATACATTACTTTTAAGTTTTATTATTATTAGTAATAAAGGCAGTTCTGAGAATATGTTATTTGCAATATAAACATATAAAGAATCAAATATATTTTGACCACTAAATTATAATGTAAAAAACTAGAATATTCCAACATTACTAAAACAAGAATATCAAAGGCTTATGACCATGCAAATACTTAAAAGTAGAGACATTAACTAACAAAGATAAACTAATGGGTATATTTATAGTTTTTAATTTCTGTCATAAAACAAAGCAGTTAATATGAAAGAAACGAGTTTTAAGTTCAAATATACCAGGAACTGGTTTCTCCATCTTTAGCAGAAAAAAGCTTAAAATGCCAATTAGTAAATTAGTGACACCAAGAATAACTCGCCCTTTTCCTCTTTTGCTATTGCAAGTTGCTGTAAAGTATGGTCCTGATCTTGTCATCTTTGCAACTTTTATTGTCCCACGTGTGTAGGGTGGGACTAGTGTATGTGTGCTGGTCGGTGCGATTTCGCTGGGCCAACGGACCTGTTTCCACCCTGTGTCTCTACTAAGCGTGTTTCAGTACTGTGACAGTGCAATGAGGAATGAATTTACAAAATCAAAGAATTTGAAAATTACAGCAGCAATTTGATTTGCAGAGCCCTTGCTCATAAAAATATTTCAGGTAATCTCACTTTCAATTTAGAATGATCAAGTCCACAAATAGATTTGACCTTCTCCAAAGGCAAATTGTGACTAACTTAGTAGACTTTTGATAAATTAAGAAGAGATCAATGATGGGAAATTGCTTGATGTGGTACAAGCATTCGAAAAACATATATTCAAAATATTCGCCACCTAAAGCTCTGTCCTGAAAACTGAATCTAATGGAATTAAACTGATGGGTGCAGCATCAATAGACATTTGATAAGCTAAGAGGAAAGAGCAGTATTAGTGAAGTAGTAAAGAATATTTTATGGGGTTCCACACTGTAAACATTCACCGAGTCCTCAGCCACTATGCTCTCCACAAACATTCAAACCATCACGTTCTTGCCCAAACTTATATTGTTAAAATTGTTTTTAATAACCAACACAATTTCATCTTTTTCCTCCTGTTTTAGCAATCAGAATTCCTTCCAGAGATCAAGTCCCAAGCATCACACAACAGATGGACAATTTTAATTCCAGCATTATCTCACCTTTTGAAAATCAACAAATCGTGACTTATTAGTATCCAACATAAATCTCCTCCTGTTGGCACACACTGGATTTCTGCAGATATTAGGCTGTGTGTACTTGAACTGTTGCTCGACATCCTTAACCAATGTCTGACAATCGAGGCACATGAACGTTCCACTGACCAATTCTGGGTGAACAGGATGGGTCCGGACAACTTGGCCACTGATGCGCAGCAGGGTTCCAATCCTGGCTGATGTCAATTCTCGTATTCTAGACACCAGAACAGTTAGACGTTTTAACATTTCTTTAATTTTCGAAACAAATATCTACAATGCAATATGATGACCTCTAATGCAATATGATGACCATGAACTAGGATCACATTTGATTACTGTAAAACTCAGATAATTCAGCACACTTGAAATTTAAGTAGTCTAGAACTGGGAGAATTTCCTTACTTTTGGATGTTAATCCCATTAATATACCACTGCGGTTGAATTAATCTTTTTTATGAGATTATGCAGTGGTATAATCTCATTAAAAAAAGCTTGGATTGTTTTCTCTAGGACACCAGAGGTTGCAGGAAGCCCCGATAGAAGTATAAAATACCAGACCTGAAAGAAGTATGCCATGAGAGGCGTAAATAGGGTGGTCAGAATCTTTTGCCCAGGAAATAGCAATGCTACAAAATTTTGAGATTTCTGCAATTTATCCCATCAGATAAAGCATAAAAAGAAGTTTAATTTGACACCCAATTCACTTTCATATCTTCAGTATTAAAAAGGTTATGGCCATTTTCATACTCTGAAATTAGCATCTTGTTCCCTATTGCTTTTCCATTGACTTAACTGAAAAGCTGTGATCGAGGACAGTCAAAAGCCCATAACTTTCTTAAAAATTAAGAGAACTGAATATAATTTTCAGTTATTATAGATTGAAGCATTCTGAAACAAATATGAAACAATCTTACTTGGATGACCTGAAATTAAAGCATGTAATTAGTTAGTTACCTAATTGTAGCTAATTACAACATTCAATTACTAGATCTAAGCATCTATCCATTTTAAATAGCCTGTGTCCAAATAACATTCACACAAGAATTCACAATACAACATGATTTTAAAATCTCATTGTCATGAATTTATAGGCCAAATGGAAGGAATTTAATGTTTATTTCCCATAAATTAATGGGCATTTTAATCATCTTGCGAGTGGGTTTTTGTGGAACACGATCGATTGGAACGTTGCGGTTGCAGTGAATTTGAACCCCATATCGGCAAGAAAAACACTGCCGGTTCGTATGGGGCCAAAATCATATTCTCGCCAATGAAATTAGGATTAAAGTCATCCTAAGAAGCAAGTTTATATGTAAAATAAATGACTCGCCTTATGTTTTGTCCCCTACGTGAGATCCGTCCCGTTGTAGGCATTGACGGCGTTAGAAGTATCTTTTTATTTTACCCCAGGGATTAAATTGTCCCGCAATTAAAAAAAAATTCCGAGAACTGAAGTCGGAACGATTTTTCTGCAGCAGCTGAACAGCCTGAGAAAGTTCGACTCCGACAGGCAGGAGAAAAATGCATTTTAATCCTGCCCCTCCCCTTCAAAGGCGCCAAAGTCGCGCACACGGCCAGTGGCAGAACTGCAGCGCCGCTGAAGGTAAGTATTGTAACATCGCTACAGGAAATCTCTTTACTAGGAGGAACAACTTTAAAATGTGAGGGGCAACGTTTATAAAAGAGATGTGTGGAGCAAGTTTTTTTTTTTTAAACAGAGGACCTGGAACACACTGCTGGGGATGGTGCTTGAAGCAGATACATTAGTGGCATTTAAAGGCATATGGATAGGCAGGGAATAAAAGGATATGGGTTTTGTGCAGGTAGTAAGCGATGGTTTTGGCATCATGTTTGGCATAGCCATTGTGGGTTGAGAGGCCTGTTCTTGGGCTCTACTGTTCAATAATAAATAAGTGGACTGTATGAATTTGAACAGAGTACAGGAACAGACAAGTTTGAAGATGCAGTCAGTAGTGATTATCAAAACAGTAATAGGCAGAAACATTATTGGTAAAACTAAGCAGCACTTCGGTGCACTTGGATTTCTTATTAGAAAGTGGACATGATTCACTTTATAAACTGTATTGATCTTGTGATACTGAGCAGTCTTTAAATTCGAATCCATGAGCTATCAATCTTCAAATCTTTGCTCACGCTTCTTCTAATTTACAATTCAAACTGAATTATAGCCACCACAGGTAAGATTGGTAAATTTTAATGGGCCATTTTTAGATAATAGTTTAAAACAATAAATACAAATGCCATCTTAAACGATGTTTAATCTTACAATTCCATTTATTTCTTACTTGTGTCTGGCTGGCAAATCTTGAATTGCCACGTAAAACTCTTTGTTTTGTGGAATGTTTCCATGGTCTCGAGCAAAATTTCGAACAGCACGGCATAAATGTGGGTAAACTCTGAAAAAGAAAACAAGAGATTGGTAACAGAGCCTGTGCTGTTGGCATTAGTGTTAGAGATGTTTGTTTTGAATAAACCTTAAAAATCATTTTGAAAATTGGAATTCAGTCTTCCATGACTTAACCTACGTGAAGGACCCGCCATGACCCAGCTGGTCAACCGGAGTTTCATACTTCTATGAAGCAACCGAGTTAACATAATTTCTAAGCAATTTACAGTACTGAACAAAATGCAACGTGAGAAACAGTATCTATAATATATACTGTATGGATTTCAGTATAGATTAACTGTTCTCACCTATAAAATTCCTCCTGAATGGTTGTGGCCAGCTGTTGGTTATATAGCTCCAGATCTACAAAGCTTACAGCGAGCGTATTCCTTTCAGGGCGGATCAGCTCCTCTGCATCATGTAAATATTTAACTTCTCCATCACTATTTTGGAATCTGTAAGAAAGATTAGTTTGTTATAAAATCAAAATTACAAATTCCTAAAGTGTGGTCTGTTGATGGATTAAGGGGAGTTTTGTTGCTGCAGGTGAATGAAGACATTAACACTAGGCAAGTCATCAATTCCATCACAAGTCTTGTACAATGAGACGTTAAAAATTACATGGAA
The DNA here is from genome assembly GCF_028641065.1 of Leucoraja erinaceus. NCBI lineage: Eukaryota > Metazoa > Chordata > Chondrichthyes > Rajiformes > Rajidae > Leucoraja > Leucoraja erinaceus. Next base: position 56,293,497 of record NC_073383.1, read on the forward strand.
TAATTTAACAATTTGGTACAGCAACCCACCATGATCAACTGTCCCAGAATAAATTAATAGAATTATTGAGTCAACATAACATCTACACAAATCAAACCCACAAACAGATAAACCACATTTATACTCACAGAAGTTCAGTTTGCCAGATGTCATCATAATCCACAAGTTCACCTTAGCCACTGCCAGAAAAGACCCACTAGATATGGTACAGTAGGATTTGGGTCAGAGGAAGTGGCTCTGAATATCTATGTTTCCTCCAGGATCCATCAGCATCAGGCCAAACCCCAAATACAATAGATATCAACTCTGTGGATAGTGCTCTTCCATGAGACCATTCCCTCTGCAACTCCCTGGTTAACTCATCCTTTCCCACCCAAACCAGGTGATGTACGGAAGATGCAACAACTTTCCCTCAACTCCGTCCAGGTTAGGCAGAAGTTCACTTGCACCTCCTCCAACCTCATCTACTGTATCCATTGTTCAAGGTGTGGATTCTTATACACCATCAAGACCAAACATACACTGGGCAATTGTTTCGCTGAACAACTTTGTAGTCCGCCTGGGGTCTACCCAATCTACTGGTTGCCAAATACTTTAATTCCCCTTCCTATTCCCACACGGACCTTTCTGTTCTGGGCCTCCTCCATTGTCAATGAAGCCAAAAGCAAATTGGAGGAACAACATCTCATATTTTGCTTGGGCAGCTTACACCCCAACAGTATGTGAATATTGATTTCTCTAACTTCAAGTAACCCGTCCCTCCCGCACCCAAGTTTCCGTACTAGCTTCAGTCGTCCTGTTAAGTCTCATTCTAACTCATTTTCACCTCGCCCACAGCTAACAATGGCCAGTCTCCCTTATTATTGTTATTTTTTTGCATATCTTTCATTCATTTGTTCTATACTGTCTATATCTCGTTTCCTTTCCCCTGACTCAGCTGAAGAAAGGTCTCAACCTGAAATGTCACCTATTCCTTTTCTCCAGAGATGCTGGCTGACCAGCTGAGCCACTCCAGCTTTTTGTGTCTATCTTCGGTTTAAACCGGCATCTGCAGTTCCTTTCTACACTATACCTTTTATGTGGTGTCTTATCCAATGCCACTGTAAAGCTATTTACTGGTTCTGCTTTTCTGCAACTTCAAACATGATTTGCCTTTCATAAAAATCACATTTCCTAGATTGTCAGTCTCTAAATATCTTAGAGAATGTTTCCTTTAAAATGGATTGCAGCATTTTCTGATGAATTATGTTATTGCCATCAGGTTCATAATTCCTATGCTAGTATATTTTGGATTACAAGGCCTCTCAAGAGACAAGATTGTTCAACTCTCAAATTACCTCTAACAGAACAATTAAATTCTTACTTACAACACCATGACATTCCCGAAAATTCACGATGCAAATAGTTAACAAAATAAACAAAATAATCAAATAAATTAACCTCAATATTAGTACAAAAAGTCTGATGTCTCTATTGCAGCAACTCAGTCTGTCTTGGACCCTATCATTAGACTTCCAGTTGTTTTCACTCCCTTCCTTGCAACTGAAAATGTGGAGACACTGGATTCCAGATGCTGAAATCTTGAGCAAAACACAAAATGCTGGAGGAACTCAACAGGTCAGGCAGGATCATGTTTTCAGGAAGGGAATTGACAAGACAACATTTCGGATCAGAACTCTTCTTCACACTGATCGGCTTTCTACCCGATCCGCTGAGGCCTTCAGCAACTTGTTCTTAACTTAAATGTGCTTGCATTTTAACTGTATTCTCTGACGAAAAGTCATAACATCCGATACGTTTCTCTTTTCCTATATGTTGCGGTCCGAGTATTTCCAGCATTTCCTATTTACACTCCATCACCAACTCAATTGTGAGAATGAGGATGGACCACGTTGATGGACAACAAACGCTGGTTGATCCACACATGATCACAAAATCAGAACATCTCAACTGTCGCCACTGCAGAGGTTGGATTAGAAAGTTTTAACAACTTAATTTGTTTTGGGCTCCACACTAATAGGCAGTAAACGGGCCCTCCACTCGGGAGGGGAGTGCACCTACACCCACCATCCTCTGAACTTCGGTGGGAGCGCCGGCAAATAACCACCGGGCCCTGGATACTAGGGGGGCCGCGGTACGAGTGAGTCCCCCAGCGATCGAGCACCGGGTCCGGCCTCCCCCCCAACCCCCAAAACCAATACTCACTCCTCTAGGAAATCCTGGAAGAGCTTCTGGCATTTCTCGGCGAGCTCGTCCTTGAGCTGTTGCCCGGCGGCTCCGGCCGCTGCCGCCTCCCCCACGTCCATCGCGCCGCCACCCGCCGCACAAGTTTAAACCGTCCGTCCGTCCGCTCGATCACTCGCTCGCGCCGCCGGAGTTTCGCGCCACTGCCCGACACGTGTTCATTTCCCGCCAGCAGGCGCCCAATCCCCGTGCCCCCGGCTGTATCATGTGACCACATCCCCTCCCCCTCCCCCATCGACAGCAGGAGAGGAACACAGCGCCATCTGGTGTTCACCTGCTGGAAAGCACCAAACCCCACGAGCAATATAATAATAACCTTTCAAAGGACTTTTATTGACACGTGTTAATTAAGGTACAGTGACATGCGAATTACCATACAGCCGTACGAAAAAAAGACACACAACTACATAAAAGTTAACATAAACATCCATCATAGTGGATTCCCCACACTCCTCACTGTAATGGAAGTCAAAAAAGTTTGACCTTCCTCTTTATTCTCCTGCGGTCGGGGCGGTCAAAGCTCCCGCAGCCGGCAGTCGTAGCACCCGCGTCGAGGCGGTCAAAGCTCCTGCACCGCAAGCATCGAATTGTTAAAGTCGCAAGCACCCACGATTAGAGCTCCGAGGTCGATCCCTGGCAAAGGGATCGCGAGTTCCACGATGGTAAGTCCGCAGGCTCCCGCGGTGGAGATCTTAAAGTCGGTCTCCAGCAAAGGCCGCAAACTCCTGGACGTTAGGCCGCAGTGTGGACGGAGATACAGGCTGTTGGTGAGGCAGCCATTGCTGGCACTACCCGGTGGAATTCAATGATCATAAGTGATAGGAGCAGTCAGGCCAGTCGGCTCATCAAGTCTATTCCACTATTCAATCATGGCTGATCTCTCTCCCTCCTAACCCTATGCTCCTGCCTTCTTCCCATAACACTTGACACCTGTACTAATCAATGACACCTGTACTAATCAATGATACTTTTCATAGACTACAGCTCTGCTTTCAACACGGTCATCCCCACCAAACTCCACCAGCTAGGCTTCAGCTCGTCGATATGCGACTGGATCCTGAATTTACTGACGGAGCGACCGCAGGCAGTGAGACTGGGCCCGCACCTGTATACTATCACCCTGAGTACCGGCACATCACAGGGTTGTGTACTGCGCTCCATGCTCTACTCCCTCTTTACACACATCAGTGTTCCTGCATTCGCCAACACCATTGTCAAGCTTACAGACGACACAACGAGCATCGGGCTGATCACTAACGGTGGTGAAACACACTACAGCGTGAAGGTGCAGAACCTTGCAGCATGGTGCTCGGATAACAACCTGTCCCTAAACACCTCAAAGACCAAGGAGCTGATCATCAACTTCAGAAGGTCACATAATGGGGAATACGCTCCAATCTTTATCAACGGGGACAGTGTTGAGTGTCCAGCTTCAGGTTCTGGGCACACATTTTGGAGGACCTCACATGGTCCACCAACACTGCTGCGCTGGTCAAGAAGGCACAGCAATGACTATTCATCCTGAGAATACTGAAAAAGACTGGTCTGCCCCAACAGCAGCTGACAACCTTTTAACGCTGCACCACAGAGAGCATCCTAACATATGGCATCTCTGTGAGGTATCTCAGCTGCACGGATGCGGAGAGGAGAGCTCTTCAGCGGGTCGTCCACAGAGCGCAGAAGATAATTGGGACACAGCTACCAGCCTTGGAGGGCATCTACAATACACGGTGCCTCAGGAAGGCCATCAGCATTGATAAAGACTTCTCACACCCTTGCAATGGTCTGTTCGAACTTCTACCATCCGGCAGACGTTATAAGGCCTTCTACGCCCGCACCTCCAGACTTAGGAACAGCTTCACCCCCACAGCTATAGCTGCTCTGAACAGGTCCTGCTGAGTGCCTCCCACCCCCAATGAACTGTCTCCCTCGGATGGTCACGTCGCACATCGACCCGGCACAGACCTATTTGCACTTTATACCGCTTTAATTTATATTTTTTGCTCTTGTTTCTCTGGGTGTCTAAATTTTTAGCTAATTAAGTTATTACATCGGAAGGAAGTTGAATTCCAAATCTCGTTGTACCTCTGTGCAATGACAATAAAGATATATTATTATTATTATTATTGCGTTGGATGTATTGTCACCTTCCCCATAGCTACCAATGATCCATACTACATTTCCTTGATCATCCCCAACTTTGATCTGACTCTCAGTCTGAAGAAGTCGCGACCCAAAATGTCATTCATTCCTTGTCTCCAGAGATGCTGCCTCTCCTGCTGATTTACACCAGCATTTTGTGTCTATCTACACCAACGACTGCACCTCCACAGACACCTCTGTCAAGCTTCTCAAGTTTGGGAAAGACACAACCCTGATTGGACTGATCCAGGATGGGGAGGAATCTGCCTAGACAGGACGTTACACAGCTGGCGTCCTGGTGCCTTTGTAACAACCTGGAGGTCACTGCTCTTAAGACAGTGGAATTGATAGACTTTAGGAGAGCTCCTCCTCCCCTCCCCCCCACTTACCAGTTCCTGGGAACCACCATCTCCAAGGACCTGAAATGGGGGGTCACAGTCAAAAAGGCCCAACAGAAGATTGAGGAATCTGAGGAAACACAATCTGAGGAAGCTGAGGAAACACAATCTGCTACAGGCAATGATGGTCCAATTCTATACTGCCATCGTAGAGTCTGTCCTCACCTGCTCCATCATGGTCTATATTGGCTCAGCCACCAAGCACGACATCTGGAGGCTGCAGCGAACCTATTAGCTGAGAAGGTTGTTGGCTGCAACCTTCTCCCCCGTTGACGAACTGTACACTGCAAGGGTCAGGAAGCGAATGGGTAAGATCATCTCCGACTCCTCTCACCGTGGCCACAAACTCTTTGAAGCACTTCCCTCTGGAAGGCGACTCTGGATTGTCAAAGCCGCAACATCCAGACATAAAAACAGCTTTTTTTCCCACGAGTAGTAGCTCTACTCAATAACCAAAAGTCTGTAGCCTCATTTTGCTCTGGTATTTTATTTCATTCACATGTTTATAGTATGTTTTATTATTAATGTTTAATGTTTTATTTGTCATTCCTAATTGTTACTGTATGTTGTGTTGATATTTGCAAGCGGAGCACCAAGGCAAATTCCTTGTATGTGTACATACTTGGCCAATAAACTTATTCATTCATTCATTTATTTATTGTCACATGTACCTAGGTACTGTGAAATGCTTTGTTTTTGCTTACAATACACAAAGTACATAAAAGAGGTGCCACGGTTCTGCTGCTGACAAAGTTTAAAAAAGTACTGATCTTCTTACCTGTGATATTACGACCCCCATCCCCATTACCCCCACAGGTAACCTCCCGACTACTTTTTGCCGCCTCATCACCCGGTGAAACTCCACTGTACTGTAGATGCATATTTTAATACTAATTATAGCTTGTTATTTCAGAAAAAGCATATACTAGTTATAACGCTATATCAAAAGATCTTCTTAGCCTTGTCTGATCAGTGTGCTCGTTGCTTGGGATCATGGGGGAACATGGAGGTAGGACGTATTATGCTGTCTAATTGAAAATTGAGCAGTGAAATTGATGATAAACTAAAATTGGTTGGGTCAGTTCAAGAACACTGCTTGCAGTAAATGTCCAAATTTTTATGGTGTTATTTGTTAAGAAGTTTTTTGCAGAATTACCTGCAGTTTTATATCCTATTAACAAAAAAAATCAGCAACTCAAAGTAATTTACAATTTCCATAAAAACTGCAAGGATAAAGAACTACAATATTTAGCTACAATGCAGCAAATTCAGGTTTAATATTTGTCTTTAAATTTCTGAAGGGAGAATGTTAGTGATAAAAGGACAGCATAAACATTATATAAGCCTTGCGGCTCGCAAACATTTGTTATTGTGTGGGCTCCAAAGAAATGATCACTCCTACCCTAGAAGCTTATCACCTGTAAGCAACTGAAGAAATGAAGCAGAACAAAACAATGACAGAAATATGATTCATCATGGGACCTTGAGGTGGGAAAAGTTCAAAACTCACCATTATCCAACATTAATAACTCACTAAAATTGATGAGATTGCTATAAGTATTACACATTTAATAATTGTAAATAGCAAAAGTACTATCATATGACAATCGCTGCAAACCGTAACAAAAATTCAACTAAATTAGACAGAGCCTCATCACGCTACCTTTTTGCACTTTTAACTGGCTTCTCCCATTTCATCTTGTGAATTCAAATTGAATCTGATGGTGGTAATTTTCAACTTTGACTCTTAGAGTAGATCTGTACCTGAACCTAATACCTCAAAACCAGCCTACACAGACTGAACTAAGACCAACAGAACACATAAAAGGCAGTGAGCCCTGTTTAAAAAGAAACATCACACAGGGCAGCCCCAATATTTCTAAACCATTTCTTAGGTTTTGATTCCATAGAGCAGTGGCAATCACTATTCTCACATAGGATAAATAATATGAAGCAAGCACTGAGTGCACGCTTGTCCAAGAAATACTTAATCAGCAGCATTGCATAGACATGGAGGATATGATTAAAAAAAGCAAAAGAATTTGATGTCATTCTATGCGTTAGTTGTAAAGGGCCTGTCCCACTAATGTGTCCTTGGCACGCAAATTACACAACCTCGTCGTCGTGTTGAGGCGCACAGGCATCGTATGGCCGCGCGGGGCCGGTCCCACTGAGATGCACCTATGAACACCTGATGTATGTAGTTGTGCGCGACATCGTGCGGGGCTCCGAAATGTTTGTAGCGAACAAAATCTTTGCGCGCCTACGGCCTGTCGCGTAACTAACGGCCAAAGAGGGACAGGCCCTAGACCTGGTGCGACGCAAAGTCTCACCTCCAAAAGCAGCAGAAGCAAGCAAACGATCGCCAAACTCGGCCTGGGGCTCACGGCTGTTGCGGTCCGGATCCGCCCCCACTTTTACTCCCAGAGCGGGGCCAAGCAAATTGAAGATAGACACAAAATGCTGGAGTAACTCAGCGGGACTGGCAGCATCCCTGGAGAGAAGCAATGGGTGACGTTTCGGGTCAAGACCCTTCTTTCAGACTGAAGAAGAGTCTCGACCCAAAACCTCACCCATTCCTTCTCTCCAGAGATGCTGCTGGTCCCGCTGAGTTAATCCAGCATTTTGTGTCTATCTTCAAATTACGTCACACGCTCCAGACGGCTGTGCGAACGCATAAAATCGCACGCGACCTTCGCCCCTCAAAGCGACCGCAAGGTCGCATATTTAGCGTGCCAAGAACACGCAAGTGGGACAGAGGCTTAAATGAATAATTTATATCAAGGGAATTATAGAAAATCATTTCAGATTAGTAAGTTTTTAATTATCCAGTTTATTGCAATTAAGTCCAGAATATATTAAAATTGAAAATCATTACAATAATAAGTCATTAATCAACTCAGTAATTTTCTTTGATTTACCACTTGAAATTATGGTTATTTGCAAACCATCTTGTAAATTACCACAAGCAAACTAAAGCACATTATTTTTTATAATTAGGTCTTTTCTTATACTTGTTATTAATTGTCATTACATTAAAAATCGGTGAGAAGTTTTTTTTTTTAAACCAAATTTCAATATTTAGTCCTATAATCCAGTATTCGAATTCAAAATTCATAAAATATGAATTTAGCAACAAGATGAAAAACAATTTTGGTATTTATTAGCAGTTGTCATTTGTTATTTCTGAAAAGACATACACCATAATACTATATTAACAGATCTTCTGAGCCTTTTGGTCTGATCATGGAGTTAGTCGCTTGGGATCACGGGGAAACATAGATGTCTGACGTATATTATGCAAGCCCAAGTACAGCATGGTGACACGTTCCAAACCTAAATGTTGAGGAGAGTAAAAATAAAAAAATGCTTAATTAAATCGATTTGTAACCATTTATATATTAACAAATGCAGTAACATGTCATTACCTATACCACCGCCTGCATGTGGTGGAGCACCAAAGCGGAAGGAGTCAATATAAGATTTTATCTTCTCTACATCTGTAATGTAAAAATAAATTCTTAATTATACATCAATAAAAGGCATCAAGTAAAATGGTAACCATTAATACGTACTGGGTAAATCAAGTAGAGTAAATCAGGAAATATCTCTTCTCCTATGGCCAACCAATGTAATTTGGCTTCAGTGGCTTAATGGCATCAGCAAGCATCTATATTTGCTATTTCTTTCACCATATTGGAGAGCAGTCCCCATAACAAAAGAGGCCAGGAGACTAGTACGCCATAATGTATTCTCTGGAAAGTCAGAGGTTGAAGGGAGACTTGATTGAAGTATATAAAATTACTAGACCAAGTGCAGGAGGAGGGGGAGAGAGGAGGGGAGAGAGGAGAGGGGAAGAGGAGAGAGGGGGAGAGGAGAGGGGGAGAGGAGAGAAAAGGGGAGAGCGAGGGGGAGAGAGGGAGGAGAGGAGAGAAAAGGGGAATAGAGGAGAGAAGAGGGGAGGAGGGGAGAGGGGGAGAGAGGAGAGGGGGAGAGAGGAGGGGGGAGAGGAGAGGGGGAGGGGAGAGGAGAGGGGGGAGGAGAGAGGGGGGGAGGGGAGGGAGAGAGAGGGGGGAGGGGGGGGGGAGGGGAGAGAGGGAGGGGGAGAGAGGGAGGGGGGGAGAGGAGAGGGGAAGGGGAGAGGAGAGGGGAAGGGGAGAGAGGGAGAGGGAGGGGAGAGGAGAGAGGGGAAGGGGGAGAGGAGAGGGGAAGGGGAAGGGGAGAGGGAGAGGGGAGGGGAGAGAGGAGAGGGGAGGGGAGAGGAGAGGGGAGAGGAGAGGGGAGAGAGAGAGAGATAAAGAGAGAGGGATAGGGGAGAGAGAGAGAGAGAGAGAGAGGGGGAGAGCGCCTTTTTAATTCAACCCAAACAACCATTTGCAGGCAGTGCTTTTTTACTTCAAACTAACTATATTTTCATTTTCAAACCAAATTAAGGGTACTCAGTGCTGTAGACATTTGTTCAGTCATTCAGAGCTCAGAGTGACAGAGACTAATTGACAGAGCTCCAGCTTGCAGAGACTAATTGAGGCACACCACTTCCTGGTTTTATAGTCCCTCCCCCCTGCTGCCAGCGGGGGCAGCAGAGAGAATGGGGAATTTTGTAAAATCATTAATATCTCTGTCATATTTCATCAACGGGAAAAATCCTCGGCACACATACGGCAGAGGGGGTCTCTGAGCGAGGTGGCCAAAAATGACGGCTGTAGGTGGCGGCGTTCTCTCGGAAATCGCCAAAACCGGTCAAGAACAGAGTTTTAGTAATATATAGATGAGAGGCATGGATAGGGTAGACAGTCAGAACATTTTTCTCCCAGGTCCAAAGTCCTACAATATAGCATTGCTATAAGGTGAGAGGGGGAATGTTTAACAGATTTCATTTTACACAGAGAGCAGTTGAGGCCTCTAACGCACTGCTAGGGTGGTGGTGACGCAATACGATAGTGGCGTTTAAGAAACGTTTGGATAGGAACAAAGTAAAGCAATGGAGGGATACGGATCATATATAGGCTAACTTACTAACTTTCAGGCCAACTACATTCTGATCCAAATCGCTAATATAGCAATTTATAACAAACAAAAATAAAATTGTAAATTATTTGTTTTTAAAGAGGTAAATACACATACCTATCCCAAGCTTGAGTGCTCGATCAGTTAGGACCTGAGGGTCATGGATTCTCTGGGCACCAGACAAAATCTCCTCTCCTCTCATAAACATGTCGTAGGAGTTTGAATATTTCTGGAATGTTTAATATTTATAAAATCTAATTACATTTAACTGGTTTGGCTAGTAGAAATTATATTCAAGATAAAGCTAAAGAAAACTGTTACTCACAGGGTCGTGTGGATCTGGCATTGTATAGAAAGGTCTCACAGCCAGGGGATACTTATCAAGGATATAAAAGTCTGTATCATACTGCAATGGGGAAAAAAAACAGACTTTTTATTTGCAAAGTAACTCAGTCTTGAGGTGAGTTAAGACAAATTTACATCTCTAAACTAAAACAGACTAAAAGCTATGCACATCAGGTGTTCAAAGGTGCATCTTTAAAGAGCAAAAAATAAACTTATTGAAACACTCAGCAGGTCAGGCAGCATCTGTGGAGGCAAACAGATGACAAATGCTTTGGGTCAAGAGCTTTAAGCAGGACTCATAGCATAGAGTGAAGGAAAACCATATGTTGAAATTAGAGCAAGTTGTGAGGGAGGTTAGTAGGCCATTGGTGGAATCAGATTGTGTGTGTGGATGTTGGTATAGGAATGAGAAATTGGGGTAGTTGGCATTTTTTAATTGCACTTTATCTGTGGCTGCGACACTATATTCTACACTGTTTCCTTTCTCTTTTTGCAATACTTGTATTTGTGGATGCACAACTGCACTTGTGCATGGTATGATTAGCCTGCATTGCACACAAAACAGTTTTTCCATTGTATCTCGGTACACATCACAATAATAAACCAATACCAATGGACCAGGTGGAGGTAAGGGGGGGGGGGGTCATAGTCACAATGTAATACAGTATGGAAACAGGCCCTTCGGCTCAACTTGTCACCGCAACATGTCCCAGCTACAGTAGTCCCACCTGCCTGCATTTGGTTCATATCCCTCCAAACCTGTCCTATCCATGTACCTGTCTATGCTTTTCTCAAACATTGGGATAGTCCCAGCCTCAATTACCTCATCTGGCAGCTTGTTCCATACACCCACCACCCTTTGTGTGGAAAAAGCTACCCCTCAGATTCCTATTAAATCTTTTCCCCTTCACCTTACGCATATGTCCTCTGGTCCTCAATTCACCTACTCTGGGCAAAAGATTGTGCATCTATCCTATTCCTCTCATGATTTTATACACCTCTATAAGATCACCCCCCATCCTCCTGCGCACCAATGAATAGAGTCCCGGCCTACTCAACCTCTCCCTATAGCTCAGACCCTCTAGTCCTGGCAACATCCTCATAAATCTTTTATGATTTATGTACCCTTGTACCCTTGTACCCTTTCCAGCTTGACAATATCATTCCTATAATATGGTGTCCAGAACCAAACACAATACTCTAAATGCGACCTCACCAACGTCTTATACAACTGCAACATGACCTCCCAACTTCTATACTCAATACTCTGACTGATGGCCTATGTGCCAAAAGCCTTTTTGACCACCTTATCTACCTGCGACTCGACCTTCAAGGAACCATGCACCTGCACTGCTAGATCACTCTGCACTACAACACTCCCCAGAGCCCTACCATTCACTGTGTTGGTCCTGATGTTAAAACTCCCAAAATGCAACACCTCACATTTCTCTGTATTGAATGCCATCAACCATTCCTCGGCTCACCTGGCTAATCAATCAAGATCTTGCTGCAATTTTTCATAACTATCTTCACTATCGACAAAACCACCCACTTTTGTATCATCAGCAAATTTGCTAAAATTACTATCCATTTTTAAAGTTACAAATAGTTTATTACTGAATTAGCTATATTGTAGGTGTGATGCCTTAGGAACATGACTGCCATCTCCAGTACTGATTCTTTATAATTATTTTACTTTAAACCTCTATATCAAGAATTAGTAGTTAATTTGTGATAATGCCAGCAGGGATATATAAACGTCTTTATGCGTGCAGATAACACTGATTTCATCTTTCATCAGGTTATGAAATAATCTTGTATTACATATTTTTTTGTTATTTTCCTTGTGAAATTTTAGCAAAGCCAAGGAAGGTATACGTAGGTTACACAAAAAAGCTGGAGAAACTCAACGGGTGCAGCAGCATTTATGGAGCGAAGGAAATAGGCAACGTTTCGGGCCGAAACCCTTCTTCAGACTGATCGGGGGCGGGGGTGGGTGGGGACAAGAAAGGGAAAAGGAGGAGTAGCCAGAAGGCTGGGGGATGGGAGGAGACAGCAGGGGGGGGCTGAGGAAGGGGAGGAGACAGCAAGGACTAACAAAATTGGGAGAATTCGATGTTCATGCCCCCGGGATGCAGACTCCCCAAACGGAATATGAGGTGCTGTTCCTCCAATTTTGAAGAAGGGTTTCGGCCCGAAACGTTGCCTATTTCCTTCGCTCCATAGATGCTGCTGCACCCGCTGAGTTTCTCCAGCTTTTTTGTGTAACCTTCGATTCTCCAGCATCTGCAGTTCCCTCTTAAACACGAAGGTATACGTACACTGGTTTCTCTTACTCTCTTGTGAGAATGAAATATGTTATGAGATAATTTTATACTGTATAAAATATTTGAACCAATTTAAAGTTAAGCTATTTATAGATCTAAAATAACTTCAATATAATATATTTGATGGGGTCCAAATGAACTTTTATTGTTTTAAGTCAAAATTGCTGTTTAACGAACTATCTGCCCACATAAACTCAGTAATTTGTTCCAATTAGTTTATTAAAATTTGTGGCAACTTGGTGGCCAATACAAATACTGAAATAACTTTATATCTTATTAATATAAACCTGATTTAGTAAGATATTTAAAGCTTTATATTAAAATAGTGATTTTCTTACAAAGAATAACATGATAGTCATATCTTTAAAATTATTTCCTCCACCCCACAAATATGTTTATCTTTATTACCTTCTCTTTTACCAGGCGACCCAATAGCTTTTCATTTGGAGTGCTGAAATGATAGCAAAAATGCTCATAATCTGAATCAGTAACTCTTTAAACATTCATCTTTATCCAAAATCTACATTTACAACTTTATGTCTAATTCTACCTTCCAGTATAAAATTGCAAAATCTTATCTATTTATTACAAATATCTAGTCCTAATAATTTGATTGGTACAATTGGTGTATACTTTAATAAATTAATTAATGATTAACATGCCAAACTAACATGATATCATAATTGAAATCATTCTTTAGAAATAATATTAAAATGTTGCATATGCTTTAATTCCCAAGGTTACTAATTTTTCAGTTAACATATCTTTAATGCTATCAATGCAGAATAAGATGTATACTGTATGTTCATGTTATACAGTGCCCTCCATAATGTTTGGGACAAAGATTCATCATTTATTTATTTGCCTCTGTACTCCACAATTTGGGATTTGTAATAGAAAAAAATCACATGTGGTTAAAGTGCACATTGTCAGAGTTTACTAAAGGCCATTTTTATACATTTTAGTTTCACCATGTAGGATTTACAGCAGTGATTATACATGGCCCTTCCATTTCAGGGCACCATAACGTTTGGAACGCAGCAATGTCATTTAAATGAAAGTTGTCATGTTTAGTATTTAGTTGTATATCCTTTGCATGCAATGACTGCTTGAAGTCTGCGATTCATGGACATCACCAGTTGCTGGGTGTCTTCTCTGGTGATGCGCTGCCAGGCCCATATTGCAGCCATCTTTAGCTTATGCTTATTTTGGGGGCTAGTCCCCTTCAGTTTTCTCTTCAGCATATAAAAGGCATGCACAATTGGGTTCAGATCGGATGATTAACTTGGCCACTCAAGAATTTACCATTTTTTTGTTTTGAAAAACTCCTTTGTTGCTTTAGAAGTATGTTTAGGATCATTGTCTTGTTGTAGAATGAATCGCTGGCTAATGAGTTTTGAGGCATTTGTTTGAACCTGAGCAGATAGGATGTGTCTATACACTTCAGAATTCATTATGCTACTACCATCAGCAGTTGTATCATCAATGAAGGTAAGTGAGCCAGTACCTTCAGCAGCCATACATGCCCAGGCCATAACACCCCACCACTGTGTTTCACAGATGAGGTGGTGTGCTTTGGATCCTGGGCAGTTCCTACTCTCCTCCATACTTTGCTCTTCCCATCACTCTGATATATGTTAATCTTCATCTCATCTGTCCACAAGACCTTTTTCTAGAACAGTGGTTGCTCTTTTAAATACTTCTTGGCAAACTGTAACCTGGCCATCCTATTTTTGCGGCTAACCAGCGATTTGCATCTTGCAGTGTAGCCTCTGTATTTCTGTCCATGAAGTCTTCTGCAGACAGTGGTCATTGACAATTCCACACCTGACACCTAAAGAGTGTTTCTGATCTGTCGGACAGGTGTTTGGGGATTTTTCTTTATTACAGAGAGAATTCTTCTGTCATCAGCTGTGGAGGTCTTCATTGGCCTGTCAGTCCAGTCCTTTGCGATTAGTAAGCTCACCAGTGCTCTCTTTCTCCTTAGTGATGTTCCAAACAGTTGATTTTGGTAAGCTTAAGGTTTGACTGATGTCTTTTATTCTTGTTTCGCAGTCTCATAATGGCTTCTTTGACTCATTGGCACAACTTTGGTCCTCATGTTTATAAACAGCAATAAAAGTTTCCAAAGAAAGACTGGAGGAAAGACTAGGTGCTGAGAGCTCTCTTACACCTGCATGAAGGAGGCAATTAAACACTCCTGAGCAATTACAAACACCGGTGAAGCCATGTGTCCCAAACATTATGGTGCCCTGAAATGGGGGGACTATGTATAAACACAGCTGTAATTTCTATATGGTGAAACCAAAATGTATAAAAATGGCCTTTATCTGACAATGTGCACTTTAACCACGTGTGATTTAAAAAAAAAATTTAAAAACATATTTTTATTAGAAGCAAACATGTTAGAGTAAAGTATAGTAAAGTATAGGAACTCTCTGCCACAGAGGGTAGTTGAGGCCAGTTCATTGGCTATATTTAAGAGGGAGTTAGATGTGGCCCTTGTGGCTAAGGGGATCAGGGGGTATGGAGAGAAGGCAGGTACGGGATACCGAGTTGGATGATCAGCCATGATCATATTGAATGGCGGTGCAGGCTCGAAGGGCCGAATGGCCTACTCCTGCACCTAATTTCTATGTTTCTATAGTTACATATTATAGTAAAAAATTTCATGTACACCAATCATACATTATTAACATTTTCAATTGTGGATTATTCTGCTTCTAGTTTTTTTTAATATATAGATAAAAAGAGAGAGAAAGAAACAAAAAGAATTACAAAT
This sequence comes from Leucoraja erinaceus, assembly GCF_028641065.1. Classification (NCBI taxonomy): domain Eukaryota; kingdom Metazoa; phylum Chordata; class Chondrichthyes; order Rajiformes; family Rajidae; genus Leucoraja; species Leucoraja erinaceus. The sequence goes on from NC_073383.1 coordinate 56,308,742, forward strand.
GTCAAAAAAGAAAAAAATGTGGAAAGATTTACTAATAATATGTCATTGGAGATAGGTTCATAGATTATAAAGTATAACTTTTCATCTAATCCTGAGTTCAAGCTTCAGTTGGGTTTCCGTGCCGAGCCAATCTATCCCTTCATATGGTTAAAGAATGGGGACCATATTTTAACAAAACGTTCTTGTTTGTCCATTAAGACAAGTCTAATTCTTTCCAGATGTAGGGTCTCCGACATTTCCACGATCCACATTTTAATTGTGGGGGTTATAGGACCTTTCCAAAATTTTAATATTAATTTTTTCCCAGTTACTGTAGTCGAGGAAGTTTTTTTGGCTTGTTGTGAGTGTTAAATTTTGTACTGATATTCCAAGTATTATTATTTTTTAGTCTGGATCCAATTTAGTATTAACAACTTCAGAAATTATTCTATTACAAATCTCAAATTGTGGAGTACAGAGGCAAATAAATAAATGATGGATCTGTCCCAAACATTATGGCGGGCATTGTAACTCAAGTGCAAAACTAGTTAAACTCAGATATTTACCTTAAATCCTCTTCATCTCCCATCTCCACACCAGCTTCTCTCAGCATAGACACACCTTCCAAATATTCCAGTCTCAAAGTTGGTTCCAGGAATTTAAAAGGCTCAGAGGGGAATTGTTTGCAAACAGTTTCAATCTCAATCTGATTCCTATCCATTTAAAAAAAAAAATGGTTTGTTATGATTTTCCACATTTTCAGATGACAGTTGTTTAATAATTTTACAGAACCATTAGCTTTCATTTATTTATTTTAGCTCTAGCTGTAACAAAGTGTAAATAAATATTTGTAAATCTTTAAGTTTTAGGTAATGCTGGGTCTTATTGAATGTAATGAAATGTCACAATGTATTAGTTTAGTTTAGTTTAGAGATGCAGCGAGGAAACAGGCCCTTCGGCCCCAACTAGCAATTCCCGCACATTAACACTATCCTACACACACTAGGGACTAAATTTTCTTACACCAAGCCAATTAACTTACAAACCTGCATGTCTTTGGATTGTCGGAGGAAACCGAAGATCTCGGAGAAAATCTACAGGGAGAACGTACAAACTACGTACAGACAGAACCCATAGTCGGGATCGAAACCGTGTCTCAGGCACTGTAAGGCAGCAACTCTATCGTTGCACCACTGTGCCTTTCCGACACTGCATCTTTGATTAAATATTTTTACTGTGTATTGTTCTGATTATATTACAGGAACCACAATTTTCAATATATGCATGGGACAAGAACAAGTAATTAGATGCAGAGTAAATTTTATTTTAGAAACAGCTGGATGGCATAACTTGTGGAAATTATGCAAATATATTCAATGTTTCTCATAGCAAGCACTTTACAATGGAAAATATTGTATTAAAACTGTATGTAGCTGAATTTCTACACAATTTAGAAACAAAAAGGTGCATGGATGACGAAACTGGTCAACAAACTACAGCTACAATGTATAGATACTTGAATTATTAACAGGCAAATGGTTCTAGCTAACTTGTATTGTGGAATCTTATGGTTTTAAAAATTGACATCACACCATTAATCTTTTTAAGAGGTGAGGATCTTGCAGCTTCTGTAAATTAACTGCTAATTTGTGTGAAGAGAAAATCAAATCAGTATAAATATCTTTTTGACAACAAAAGCCTTTGACCTAATTGTTTGTAAGACAGAGCACAAATCGACCGGAAGGTAGCCAGTTCGAATCCCGCTTGGAAATACTGTCTGTTTGACAAACACTTCAAGCCTTTGACCGTGTGTAATGTAATTACAGAAAGCACTTTGGGGTCAATGCAAGTTGACTGAAAATGTGCTATATAAATAAGATTATTATTATTATTATTAAAATGAGTCAAAGAGGGATGCCTAAATACATTGTGAGAATTCTGGCCTACTGGTATGCCCACCAGACTATGCAAATAAGATGGGGTAATAGGGTCTCAGCCCCATTTGGGGATAGCAATGGTGTTAGACAAGGGGGAATTTTGTCCCCAGTCCTTTTTAATCTTTATATTGATGATCTGTCGAAACAATTGAATGCATGTAATACTGGGTGCATGATTGGTAATATTTTAGTGAACCAATATTATGTATGCAGATGATCTTGTGCTCTTTAGTCCATCTAGCGCTGGCCTCCAGCAGGTCCTTACTATATGTTCTGTGTCTGGTGTGGAACAAGATATTAAATATAATGCTTGTAAGAGTGCCGTTATGATCTGTAGAACCAAAGACGATAAACGTCTAACATTTCCTGATTTTAAATTGTCTGGTAACAATCTTAGTGCCTGTAATAAGGTAAAATATCTAGGGCATTTTATTACAGAACAAATGACAGATGATGAGGATATTTATAGGCAACGAAGCATGCTGTGTATACAGGCGAATATTCTCTTGTGTAAGTTTGGTGCGTGTGCAGATGTGGTGAAGATGTCGCAATTTAGAGCATATTGCACACCACTCTATACTGTGCACCTGTGGTCGAACTATGGAAAGACAAGTTTGCAGAGCCTAAAGGTGTCATATAAGGTTTAGCACTACACGCTACGAATCCCAGTTGTGGAGAAACTGGTATCGTTGTCTCGTTGTAGGACATTGATCATTCTTTTATTCTGGATTTTAATTCACGTATTGTGTGTTTTTTTTTTTTTAAATAGATAATTTATGATGCTTTTATAAGTTTTATATGTTCTTTATGATATTTTTAATATGCAATGCATTTTTATGTAATGTTGCCCCTTGTCTGGACCTTGAGTCCGAAAATAAAAAATAAATAAAGTAAGTTTAGTGACCAACAATCAGCCTGTTTTCCTTTTAATCCTTAGATCTAATTGGTTAAATAAATATATTCTTGTTATTTATAAATGTTGCAGATGCCCTTTTGCTGTCACTGAGCATCACCTAATCCTTTCAGCCTTTTAGTGAGCATTTAAAAAAAAAACCTGAACAATGAATCTTTACAAAATTTGAAGCCATTTGGTCGATCAATCTTGTGCCAGGTTTTTTAATGTTAATGCAATTCAGTCAATTCTATTTCGGTATTCTTTGCAATCTTTTCCCTTCAATTTAGTATCCAACTGTCTTTTAGAAAGAAAATTAAATTTACTTTTATCTTCCTTTCAGGCACTCCAGATTAAAATTATTAATTGCATTAAAATATTTTCTCCATGTTTCCTTTGGTTTTTTGGCCATTCACATGAGGCGATGTGATTCATAAAATTGTTCAAAAATTTCACAATTAATCCTGGAATTATACTTGGAACTCAGTTTTAATGAAGGACACATTAGCAGATAATCAAGTTGTGGATGAACACTGCTTCAAAACCTATTACTGTTGAAGCATTGTCACATTGATGGAAGTGCTCATAGCAAAATCTAAGCAAAATTCATAATTTTTGGATAGCATCACCCATCTCCAGCTCTACCACATCTCACCTACTGCTAAAATTCTCAACCACAACTTTATTATTTGTGGGATTCAATTCTCCCCTGTAAAATCATGCATTTCCAAAAGTCATCTGTTGCATTAATTACTGTTCATTCATCAGCTATGTGCATATTGACTAATAGTGGCTCCCCATCAGATAATACATTGATTTTAATAAATCCAATCTGTGTTTTTAAATCACATCCTTGCATTATCCTTCTTTACCTCTTCTGCTTTTTTAGCTCTACAACTTATGATCTCCCAGCTTCATGGGATTCTCTAAGTTTCACTTCCCTATGCTTGATGTTTGCACCTTCCAACCTAAATCTCAATTCCTCAAGTCTCTCACTCACCCATCAGCTATTTTTAAAAAAAAGCTTTGTCTTCTGTCCTAAATTGTTCAAAGTTTAAACTATCTTATCACTCCTGTGAAGTGGAGGCTCAACACAAGTTGTGGGAGCTGAAGGATAAATATTGGCCTCCAATGGAGAAATCTTGTTACTTTTGAATATAATCTTATGTATGTACATAAAACGGTTAGTGTAGTGTTAGTGTAAATTACTGCTTGATGGATGGCAAGGACGATGGGTTGAAAGGCCTCTCTGCTGCATGACAGAGATTTTGATTTATAATTTCATCTGAAGGCAACATAAGTTGCTAGCATAGGGCTTAAAGCTAGTTGCAGACATAAATGCCACCTTCTTATTCAGTTCAATAAGCTATATTGTAAAATTATATTTATATACACAAATTGAATGCACATCGTTAAATATTTGAAAAAAACTGTTTCCTTACACTCAAATTATATTTTCATATTTTAATGCAATAACCTGACTAATTTAAAAATATGAATACAAAGAGAAGCTACTTTACCTGTCTCTCAAACCTTTGAAAATCTGTACCAGAGTATCAGCAATTTCAGTCACCACCTCATGATAGTGATAGTTGAATGCCATCTCAATATCCAGCCCAACAAACTCAGTCAGGTGGCGATGGGTGTTGGAGTCTTCAGCTCGGAAAACTGTGGAAGATTTGGGAGAACTTAAGTAATAATTTTCTAAAATTAGTAAGTGAGTTTTGGTAGGGATATAATGAAAAGTTAAGCATTGTTTAAAACCAAATATAATCTGAACTAAGGATGACATGAAAACTGAGAATGCAGACATTGAAAATAAAGTACATCTCATCACACTAATGACATTGTCAATCCAAACGGGACTCTCAGATTCGGACTACAGGAGTATTTCAAGAATTTGTCAAAATCAATGTCATGAATTATTTTATATTACAAAATAAATAAATAAATGTATTTTTAGATTAATGTTCTGAATAATCTAAAAATACAGCATTAATGCAACACAGAGACAGTCATGCCAGAGAAATATACAGTATGCCAAACAAGTGGCCTCAAGGGACTGTCCCACTAGGGTGACCTAATCCGTGAGTTCTGGCGAGTTTGCCCTCGACTCATACTCGCAGTATGGTCGACACGAGGTCGTAGGAGGTCTTTGTAACTCTCCTTCATGCTCCAGTAGTCCCCGTGTACTTGAGGCCTCAGCTGGGTCGCGCGTATTTTTCAACATGTTGAAAAACGCCCGCGAGTAAAAAAAGGTCGCCATGGAAAAATTCGACACTTTTTTTACTCGTAGGTTTAGTTGTAGTAGGTCGGCATGTTAGTCGTAGGTAATCGAGGGTAGTCGAAGGTAGCCGTAGATAGTCTTCATCATAGTCAAAAGGAGGTTGGAGATCTAAGGAGGTCGTCTTCACTCTCCACTATTCGGTGTCCAATTTTCCCCGAAGTTAGTCGTAGCTAATCGTAGCTAGTCTTCAACATAGTCGAAGGAGGTCGAAGGAGGTCTTCAACATGACATTTTTTCAAACTCTCCTAAACTCTTCAATTAGGCTGCTCAAGTGGGACAGCCCCTTCACTGAGTTAGGGCTCACTCTCCTGCACTAGCCCATATTCCTCCAAACTGTTCCTATCCATTACCTGCGCAAGTGTCTTTCAAAGGGTTGATGGTGGATATGCAATGGAAGACATTTAAAGGCTGCATGGATGAACTACAAAAATTGTTCATACCAATTTGGCAAAAGAATAAATCAGGGAAGGTAGTACATCCATGGATAACAAGGGAAATCAGGGATAGAATCAAAGCGAAGGATGATGCGTACAAATTAGCCAGAAAAAGCAGCATACCGGAGGACTGGGAGAAATTCAAAGACCAGCAGAGGAGGACAAAGGGCTTAATTAGGAAAGGGAAAATAGATTATGAAAGAAAACTGGCAGGGAACATAAAAACGGACTGCAAAAGTTTTTATAGATATGTGAAAAAGAAAGAGATTAGTTAAAACAAATGTAGGTCCCTTGCAGTCAGAAACAGGTGAGTTGATCATGGGGAACAAGGATATGGCGGACCAATTGAATAACTACTTTGGTTCAGTCTTCACTAAGGAAGACATAAATAATTTGCCGGAAATAGCAGGGTCAAAGGAGTTGGAGGAATTGAGTGAAATCCAGGTTAGCCGGGAAGTGGTGTTGGGTAAATTGAATGGATTAAAGGCCGATAAATCCCCAGGGCCAGATAGGCTGCATCCCAGAGTACTCAAGGAAGTAGCTCCAGAAATAGTGGATGCATTAGTAATAATCTTTCAAAACTCTTTAGATTCTGGAGTAGTTCCTGAAGATTGGCGGGTAGCAAACGTAACCCCACTTTTTAAGAAGGGAGGGAGAGAGAAAATGGGGAATTACGGAGCAGTTAGTCTAACATCGGTAGTGGGGAAACTGCTAGAGTCAGTTATTAAAGATGGGATAGCAGCACATTAGGAAAGTGGTGAAATCATTGGACAAAGTCAGCATGGATTTACGAAAGGTAAATCATGTCTGACGAATCTTATAGAATTTTTCGAGGATGTAACTAGTAGCGTGGATAGGGGAGAACCAGTGGATGTGGTGTATCTGGACTTCCAGAAGGCTTTCGACAAGGTCCCACATAAGAGATTAGTATACAAACTTAAAGCACAAGGCATTGGGGGTTCAGTATTGATGTGGATAGAGAACTGGCTGGCAAACAGGAAGCAAAGAGTAGGAGTAAACGGGTCCTTTTCACAATGGCAGGCAGTGACTAGTGGGGTACCGCAAGGCTCAGTGCTGGGACCCCAGCTATTTACAATATATATTAATGATCTGGATGAGGGAATTGAAGGCAATATCTCCAAGTTTGCGGATGACACTAGCTGGGGGGCAGTGTTAGCTGTGAGGAGGATGCTAGGAGACTGCAAAGTGACTTGGATAGGCTGGGTGTGTGGGCAAATGTTTGGCAGATGCAGTATAATGTGGATAAATGTGAGGTTATCCATTTTGGTGGCAAAAACGGGAAAGCAGACTATTATCTAAATGGTGGCCGATTGGGAAAGGGGGAGATGCAGCGAGACCTGGGTGTCATGGTACACCAGTCATTGAAGGTAGGCATGCAGGTACAGCAGGCAGTAAAGAAAGCGAATGGTATGTTAGCTTTCATTGCAAAAGTATTTGAGTATAGGAGCAGGGAGGTTCTACTGCAGTTGTACAGGGTCTTGGTGAGACCATACCTGGAGTATTGCGTACAGTTTTGGTCTCCAAATCTGAGGAAGGACATTATTGCCATAGAGGGAAGTGCAGAGATGGTTCACCAGACTGATTCCTGGGATGTCAGGACTGTCTTATGAAGAAAGACTGGATAGACTTGGTTTATACTCTCTAGAATTTAGGAGATTGAGAGGGGATCTTATAGAAACTTACAAAATTCTTAAGGGGTTGGACAGGCTAGATGCAGGAAGATTGTTCCCGATGTTAGGGAAGTCCAGGACAAGGGGTCACAGCTTAAGGATAAGGGGGAAATCCTTTAAAACCGAGATGAGAAGAACTTTTTTCACACAGAGAGTGGTGAATCTCTGGAACTCTCTGCCACAGAGGGTAGTTGAGGCCAGTTCATTGGCTATATTTAAGAGGGAGTTAGATGTGGCCCTTGTGGCTAAGGGGATCATGGGGTATGGAGAGAAGGCAGGTACGGGATACTGAGTTGGATGATCAGCCGTGATCATATTGAATGGCGGTGCAGGCTCGAAGGGCCGAATGGCCTACTCCTGCACCTAATGTTTCTATGTTTCTAAATGCTGTAACTGTACCCATCTCTACCACTTCCTCTGGCAGCTCATTCCATATATGCACCACCCTCCATCTAAAAAAAGCTGCCCCTCTGATCCCTTCTTAATCTTTTCCCTCTCACCAGAAAATGTAGCCTTCTTCTTTTAGACTCTCCTACCCTGAGACTGTACTTTCACCTTATCTATACCACTCCTGATTTTATAATCTTTTATAAGATCACGCATCAGCCTCCTAGCATCCAGGACAAAAAAAGACCCAGTCCTCCAGCCTCTCCGTATACTAAAAACCTTCAGACGTAGTAACTTCCTTTTTGTACCTTCCAGTTTAATGACATACTTCCTACAGTAAGATGACGGGAACAGTACACAGCACTGTCCAAATGTGGACCATGTCTTGTACAACTGTAACATGTCAGGCCAACTCCCATACTCAATACACTGACGTGTGAAAGCAAGTGTGTCAAATACCTCCTTCAACACTGTTCACTTAGATTGCTACTTTTGTGGAAAAATGTCCTTGCACCCTGAGGTTTCTGTGCTCTACAACAATGTGCAACACCCAAGCATTTGCTGTGCAGTTGCCAGTTCTCATGTGAATTAGCATAGTTTAAATCTATTTAACATCATACTTAAATTAGCAGAACCCTTAATAGCATCATCTCACCCAACACAATTCACTCTTTTAGTTACAATGTTTATAGGATGAAGTATGAAATAATTACATACCAGGTCCAATACAAAACACTTTGTCAAAATCAGCACAAATGCACATTTGCTTGTAGAGCTGTGGCGACTGAGCCAGGTATGCACTGGTTTTAAAGTAGGACACAGTAAACACATTGGCCCCTCCTTCACTGGCAGCTGCAAGAAAATCAATAGATGTCCTATTACCTCAAATCACCATTTATATCTCGGCAACATGATTATTATAAAAAAAATAAAAAGTCTTTTGTTTGAATTTTGCACCTGCACATCTGATTAGATAACTAGTCATTCTGTAACATTCACCATTTGACATAGTATTTGGAAACTCAGAAAGGATCCAATTTCTTATATAACGAAGAATTCAAAACATAAATCGCGAAATACTTAATATTGAATAATGTAGCCAAGCATACGGTATCAACAAATACAGCAATGTCTTGTTCATTTGCTGCGTAATCAAAATACATCAATATGTTAACAAAAAAAAACGGAAATTATTATTTTCAGGTTAAGCATTTATGAAATTATTTTATCATGGTGCATGCATGAACCTGAAAGCAGTGTTGGGGAGTCTGATAAGTTTTAAGCCAATGCTGCAGCTGAACTATGTTGTCTATTCTTTTTGTGCTGGGGTGTTCTGTTGTGGCTGAGACTCAATAGAAGCACAAACTATATAGATATAGATAAGGAAATGCTTTCGAAACCATTACATTTTGCAGTGCACACATGAACGTTTATACTATCCTAGAAAGTGCATGCAGATGTATGGTCCTTTGAAAATATCTTATCTGAATTTAATCAAGATGAAATCTGAGTTGCTGCTTATTGCTTTGTATTTGTTTAATTTAGTTAGTTACATTATTTTTAATTGAAATATCTCAAAGTGATAATCAGGATATTTTATTTGCTCATTTGTCACACCTGGCAGCACCTTTGCTTCCGAATCAGGTGCCTATGGTTTCAAATCCCAATTTAGAAGAGCAGAATACAAAAATCTAACTCAATGTGGAGGAAGTGCTTTGTTGTCCAATGTACTATTCTGCAGTTGAGATGTTAAGCTGAGGCCCTATCTGTCCCAATAGACTACATTCATAGGGGAATGTCTCTACATCTAGGTCAATCTAAATGCATTTAAATCTAGATACACTTTGGTGACCCCCCCAAAAAAACCTCTTTCAGCATGCAGCACATGATAGCATAATTTCTTGAGAAAATTCTTATAAGTAGTCTAGAAAACAAAAAAAGATGTCAATCAAAACAAAAGCTAGTCAAAGTAAATTAGTTCCTCACCCATAAATAGTTAGGCATCTCTTAAAATAGTACTTCCTACAGTTGACCACCTGTACCGTGGAGTGGGCTGAACAACAGGCTCAGAGAACTGAACTCTTATTTAAATCAGAGTTGCATGCTAAATTTTGCCTATCTGCATTGTTCCAGCAGCCGTTCATTTCACAAATGTTAACAAGATTCAGAAGAAGGCAGCTGGTTCAACGCATGCTAGAAATGCACTCACACCTATATTGGTTAAGATATTGGAACAAATTCAGCACATGTGTCACCAGGCAGCAGTTTCAGAGCAACTTTCTCACCATCTACTAGGCACGTCGGTTTAAAATTGCAGATGCTGGAGAACTACAGTCACATCAGAAAATACTGGAAATGCTCAAATTAGCCAGTATTGTTGAAAACAGAAACAGATTTAATGTTTCAGATCAATAATCTATCATTACATGTTAACACTTGTTCTTCACAAATGCTGCCTGACCTGCCAAATACTTCCACTCTGTTTTGCTTTTTATAAGAAGTCAAGCGCATGCTTACATGGATGACTGTGGCTTCACTAAGCAGTTCAACAACATCCACGATAAAACACCCATCAGCGCATTATACAATAATTGGGGTATGTGCCATCTACAAACTGCTGTACTGGGCTACTCTGATACCATCTGCTAACCAGTATCTTGGACCACAAAGAATTAACACATTCAACTGTCTTCCTCACATTCACCTCCTCTGACATCAATCACGTGCAGCCCTGAATTGGAAATATATCTAAGATGGATATCTCCTTTATCAACGCTGGGTCTGGAACTCTTTCCTGACAGAAACACAATAGACACAAAAAGCTGGAGTAACTCAGCAGGACAGGCTGAAGAAGGGTCTCGACCTGAAATATCACCCATTCCTTCTCTCCAGAAATGATACCTGTCTCACTGAGTTACTCCAGCCTTTTGTGTCTATTTTCAGTTTAAACCAGCATCTGCAGTTCTTTCCTGACAGAAGCACTACGCAGTTTAAACCTGTGAGTTCTCAAGAACGCACTATGTCTGGTAATGTGCTGGCACTGCAAACAATGCCCTGATTCTGAAGAATGAATAAATGAAAACCTCTTTCACCTCTGGACAGCAGGGGTCACTGTTGTATTAACAAATTAAATCACTGAGCAGTTCTGAAGTTCAAAAAACAAGTCTAAGCTACACATGTCACTGAAACTGAATAATGTGAACATTTTTTTTGGGTGGCAGGTGGGGGGGGGGTAAAGGGAAGGTACAGTGGCACAAGTTCTAAACGATCCATACAGGGCAACACATCTCATCAACAAGACATACTAATATATTAAGTAGTCCTGATGATCATGGTCTCATAAATTTAAGTAGCATATTTCACAAAAATGGCTGTGTGGAAAATAAAAGCACAACTCCATCATCAACTGGTTTGTATGGTCATCCAAATCAATTGCATATCATGATGATCATGAGAGCTCTGTGACTCTCTCTCTCCTCGGATGCTGCCTGAGTATTTCCATCATCTTCTGTTTTTAAGCTAACGTTGAGTCATATTAGATAATGTTTATGGCTAAAGAAAAATGCTCTTGAAATATTTAATTTCTTTAGTATAGATGAGACCTTGCAGGGTCTGAGAATGAATTCCCAGAACTTACTGTTGAATAATTCGAGATAGACTACAAAGGGTTTAATTTTTGAAGTTTAGGACTTCCTAATTTCACTAACTATCCACAGATGTAACACACACATGCTTAAAAGGCAAGAAACCACTCAGAATTCAAAGTATTGAAACAACAGAATTTGAGTCAATATGTTTACAATTCATTTTTATCCTTGTGTCTTTACAATGCAACATTCGAGTTTCTAATACAAACTCTTCACAATTCTGCTTACAAATTATCAATGGCCTATTCAAAAATGAAAAATAAAATGTTATATACCTGATATAATTTTTGGAGTTTGGACCTCTACAAACTCCTTTTTGATTAGTGTTTCACGGAATAGTTGGCATACACCAGACTGCAGTCGAAAGATGGATTGACTGGTCGTGGTCTGTGATAAAGACAAAGCGATAGCTTTTTATTGAGATTTTAAAACATAATAATCTAATATCTAATCACTAGTTTATAACCAATTTATTTTCCTCAGTGAAATGTAAAAACAAGGAACTGCAGATGCTGATTTACAAAAGAAGACACGGAGTGCTGGAGTAGATCACGCAGCATCTCAGGAGAACATGAATAGGCGACGTTTCAAGGCAAGACCCTTCTGCAGCAGTCTGAATAAGGGTCCCAAACTAAAATATCACCAATCCATGTTATTCTGAGGTGCTGCCTGACCCGCCATGCTATTCCCCGTGTCTTTTATTATCTGTGTCTTTTATTTTCCACGGGTTCTAATAAAAGGGCAGGTGCAATGGTACAGTTGCTGCCTTTTAGCACTTTGGGGTCCGATCCCGACTATGGCTGCTGTCTGTACGGAGTTCAAGAGTCAAGTCGAGTCAAGAGAGTTTATTGTCATGTGTCTTAGATAGGACAATGCAATTCTTGCTTGCTGCAGCAAAACAGAATATAGTAAGCATAAATACAGAACAGTTCAGTGTGTCTATATAGCACAGACCATATATATATATACACACATAAATAAACAGATAAAGTGCAATAGGCTGTTATAGTTCAGAGTTTGTTTGATGGTGAGTTTAATAGCTTGATGGCTGCGGGGAAGATGTTCATGAACCTGGATGTACCAGATTTCAGGCTCCTGTACCTTCTACCTGATGGCAGCAGAGAGATGAGTGTGTGGCCAGGATGGTGTGGGTCCTTGATGATGCTGGCAGCCTTTTTGAGGCCGCGACTGCGATAGATCCCTTCGATGGTGGGGAGTTCAGAGCGGTGATGGACTGGGCAGTGGTCACAACTTTCTGCAGTCTTTTTCGCTTCTGGACGTTCAAGTTGCCGAACCAAGCCACGATGCAACCAGTCAGCATGCTCTCTACTGTGCACCTGTAGAAGTTCAAGAGAGTCCTATTTGACATATCGACTCTCGGTAATCTTTTCAGGAAGTAGAGGCTTGCTTTCTTTATAATTGCATCAGTATGCTGGGACCAGGAAAGATCTTCGGAAATATGCACGCCCAGAAATTTGAAGTTCTTGACCCTTCCACCATTGTCCCGTTGATTTAAACGGGATTGTGGGTCCCTATCCTACCCCTTCCAAAGTCCACAATCAGTTCCTTGGTTTTGCTGGTGTTGAGAACCAGGTTATTGTGCTGGCACCATTTGGTCAATCGGTGATCTCACTTTTATACTCTGACTCGTCACCATCAGTGATTTGCCCCACAACAGTGGTGTCGTCGGCGAACTTGATGATGGAGTTCGCACTATGTCCGGCTACGCAGTCATGAGTATAGAGTGAGTAAAGCAGGGGGCTGAGCACGCAGCCTTGAGGTGCTCCCGTGCTGATTGTTATCGAGGATGACACATTTCCACCAATACGGACAGACTGTGGTCTGTGGATGAGGAAGTCGAGGATCCAATTGCAGAGGGATGCGCAGAGACCCAGATCTGAGAGCTTGGTAACCAGCTTGGAGGGGATGATCGTATTAAACGACGAGCTGTAGTCAATGAATAACAGCCTGACATATGAGTTTTTGTTGTCCAAGTGGTCCAGAGTGGAGTGGAGAGCTAGTGAGATTGCATCTGTTGTGGTGGTAAGCGAACTGCAGTGGGTCGAGGTTCTTGTCGAGGTATGCGCCATAATCAAACTCTCAAAGCACTTCATCACCACAGATGTTAGTGCCACCGGTCAATAGTCATTGAGGCACATCACCTTGCTCTTCTTGGGCACCGGTATTATTGATGCTCTTTTAAAGCAGGTGGGAACCTCAGACTTCAGAAGTGAGAGGTTGAAAATGTCCGTAAAAACTCCAGCCAGTTAGTCCGCACAGGTTTTTAGAACACGACTGGGTATGCCATAAGGTCCAGGCGCTTTCCGAGGGTTCACCCCCCTGAAGTTCTCCCCGTGACCCCGTGGGTTTTCTCCGAGATCTTCGGTTTCCTCCCACACTCGAAAGACCTACGGGTTTGTAGGTTAATTGGCTTGGTATAAGTGTAAATAAGTGAGTTCGGTATTCCGAAAAACACAAGGAGTCATGGGATTTGTCAAAGGTCGAACGCTATAAATAGAAATCAAATGAAATGCCGTGGATTCAGTATAGTTTGGGTCAGATTTTTGTGTCTTTTTTCAGTAGGAGATCGGGGTGGGGGGGGGGGGAGACCCGCAAGCGCTGCCGAACCACCACTGGACCGTCCCAGTCCGTTCCCCCCCCCACTCCGGGTCGGTCGGTGATGTCCGGACCGACAGTACACCAGCCTCCAGGCCCAGCGCGTAGATGCGCCAATCCCAGCTCACCTCCACCTCTCCCGCTGGGCCAACCAACAGCTCGGACCGACAACACCAGCAGACCCAGATCCACAGCAAGCCCAACCTCACTCCAACTCCAGAGGAACCCGCTCCCCGATGGGTCGCTATGGCGACAAGTGCCAGTCCGCCCACGGCCTCAGCCACTACCCCAAGTACAAGCCATACCTTGCACACCACCGGCTTCTGCCCCTACGGTACCTGCTGCCACTTCATCCACAATTCCAAGGAGGAACGAGGGCCCCGGCCTCGCCTGCGCCAGGGCGCCAGCCTGGGCTCAGCCTCCTCCAGCCCGGCACTAGACTGGGCCATGTTGCTGGCGGCCTTCAGCCCGAACCTGGAGTTGGAGCTGGCCCAAACTTGGGGCAGGGGAGGGGGAGGAAGTTGCTGCTGCCGCCAGCACCACCATCACCAACTGTACCCGCAGCTCCAGCGGGCGCCCGGCTGCCCATGGCCAGCAGGAGCCTGTCCGCAGGCTCTCTCTCCAACCAGGACGACTCCAGCAGCAGCGGCTCCGAGTCGCCCGTCTTCGAGAAGGGTCAGTGGCTGCACATCTTCAGCAGGATCTCGGTGTCGGACTGAGGGGATGGAGGTCGAGGTGGAGGGCTGCCGGCCAACCCAGCGCGACAGGCAGAGCCGAGCTGGAGCCAGCGGCTGCAAGTCCGGAGCCGCCCCGCCAGCCCAAGGCCACGCCGGATAGGGACGGGACACCGGGGAGGGGACGGGGATGGCCCAACAACTCAACAGCACCCGCAGCGACGGAGAGCCGACCCAGACTGGACGAAACGCAAGCCTGCACACAATGCAGCACCACCTTTGCCAAGAATGTTTTATAGCGAGTGACCTAGGACCTGGACATGTGCAGTCGGAATACCGAACTCGCTTATTGTCCCTAACATGTAGGATAGTGTTAATGTGTGGGATTGCTGGTCGTGCGGACTTGGTGGGCCTAAGGGCATGTTTCTGCGCTGTATCTCTAAACTAAACTAAAATAATTATGATCAAAAAGTGTTTATTAATCAGAATGCTTTATTGTCATTGCATGTGTCACATACAACAAGATTACTGTGTCTCTCCATTTAAAAGAACTTCAAACATTCACATACTCATACTTTTTACACTCCCTCCCTCCCCAAACCCACCCATGGATTCACATTTACATAAATTAACACTGTCTCCCACCCCCCCTCCTTCCCCATAACCTGCTCCCGAGACAGTTCAGTTCCAAGATTGCTGATGGGTAAAAGCTGTTCTTGAGTCTGGCAGTGCGTGACTTTAGCGACCTGTACCTTTTTCCTGAGGGCAGCAGTGTGAAAAGGTGGTGACAAGGATGTGTAATGTCTTTCACGATATTACAGGTCCTGCTGCGGCATCTGGAGTGGTAAATGTCCTCCAGAGGGGGCAGGGGGAGTCCAATGATACCCTGGGCAGTTTTTAATCACCCTCTGGAGAGCTGCTCTCTCACCTGCTGAACAGTTCCCAAACCAGGCAGTTATGCAGTAAGTCAGTATGCTTTCTACCGAACAGTGGTAGAAAGACTCCAGCAGTTTAGCAGACAGATGGGCCTTCCTCAGTGTTCTGAGGAAGTAAAGTCTCTGTTGCGCCTTTTTTACAACTACAGCAGAGTTCACAGACCATTTAAGATCCTCACTGATTGATACAGTTATTGATGCAATCTGAAAGAACTAGTCAGGGTAAAATTCCTAATTGATATTTTCATACTAATTTGAGATTGTTGCAAATGAAAACATTTATGGCTTTAGTTCGGGCAGATTCCACCAAGAAAATTATAAAAGTAATTGTAAATGTCATATCTAACAACATTTGCAATAACTAAAGCAAATTAGCCAGGAAGGTGTCTTGCAAACTTGACAATATTTTTTATTGACTTCAGGCACTCAAACGTGTTGCTATTCCTAATCTAGGTGTCACCAGTTAAGGTTGTGATAGCAAAACATTGAGAAAGCCAAAGTTTGTCTTACTCCAGCTTAACTGGGGTAACTATTCATTGTATGACTGTTCATTGCACCTGCAAAGCTCCAAAAAAATGCAATAACTAGTGAATAATTGAGAGATGGGATGCATGATTGCAAAAATTTAATATTCAAATCTTTCATGCAAGAAACATAAACAATACGCACATCGTATGACTGATGTAGTTTAGCACATAAGATAGTATACTTGGTTTCCTTTCAAAACCACACAAACCCCAGTTGTCGTCACTAAGCTCAAAACAGATTAACTGTGCAACAGTTGATCAGAAACAGAATGAAATCCACTGTTTAAAAAAAACCATCCATGGAATCGGGCCAATGTCAGGGCAAAAGAGTGGCACAGCTGGCAGTGCTGTTGCCCCATAGCGCCAGAGACCCAGGTACGGTCCTGACTTTTAGGTGCTGCCTGTGTGGAGTTTGCAATGTTCTCCCTGGATCTCATGGGCTTCCACCCAGTGCTCTGGTTTCCTCACACATTCCAAAGACCTTGTTGGTAATTGTCCTCTGTAAAATGCGCCTAATTTGTCGTGCCTCAATTACTTCAATCAAAACCACCATTGATTGCGGGTTCTTAAGTTGGTGGTGAGCTACTACTTGAACCATTGCAATCTACTGATAACAAAAACAGAAACAAAATATTAATTCAAGCCTTAAAGTGATAATGTAGTGCACTCAAAGTATTGTCACAATGTGACTTGAATATTTAATATATTTTTGGACATGAAGCTCAGGTAAACTGGTCTCAATACAAATCTACAGAAATCCGTATGCTCATGTAGTCTAGGCCTTAATTACTGCTTGGCAAACTAATTCTTAAAAACATTTTTCAAAATTGAGATTTTACTTTTTAAGCGTTTATTTACAACAGTTCAGTTTTCTGCTTCAGTCACACAAGTTCCACGTTTTATTTATCAGTGCGTACTTGGTGTGCACTCAGCAAACCATTGAATTACAAATCTTATTAGTTTCTTGGTTTCTAGTTTGCGAATTTTGGTTTAATGTGATCGTTTTTTTTCAGCAAGCTCAATGATAGCATAAATGCTGGATGCCTACGATGCATTAGAAATAGTTATAGTCATTCTGGACAGAAACAGGTACTCCACCAATTCTACGATGACCCTCAAGAACCCATTATTATCTGGCAAAAAAAAAAAAGGAGGCTAATTGGAAACAAAAGCCTTCACAGATTAGCTAAAATAAAACGTGAACATTTTTCCTTACAGATTGAAAAATGGAGAAATTGGGGGACAAAGAAATTGAAGATTAATTAAACAAATCTTCTGCACCTGTCTTTAACGATTTTCCAGGAAACTTCCCAAAAGAGTAGCTCTGTACAATCTCCAGTAAATCAGATGCTGAAAGAAATTAGTTATAGAGTGTTGGAGTCATAGAGCGATAGAGTGTGGAAACAGCCATAGAGTGTGGAAACAGCCCCTTCGGCCCACTCACCCAATATGTGCCAGCAACAGTAGTCCCACACTGGTCTGTAAATACAGAGGAGAAATACTCAATGACGTTGCCCATCTCCTGTGGCTCCACACAGGGTTGACTGCTTTGATTCCTGCTTGGCAAGGTGGGGTCGAGGTTAGGTTTTTTTTAGGAGCGGCTGGACCACCCCATGCTTGAAGCAGGTAGGACAGTGCCAGTGGCCAGAGAACTGTTGAAGATGACGAGGATGCTGGGACCGGCTATTGTAATGACATCCTTCAGAAGGGCAGAGGGACCAACGTCGAGGGGGCAGGTAGTAGGTTTCATGGTGGCGACCAGTTTTACAAGGGATGGTAGAGTAACGGGTTGGAAACAGTCTAAATTTGAAGACCAGACCAATGAGACAGCCAGGTCACGGATAGGAGGGGAAATATTCGATCTGATGTTCTTAACTTTGCTGATGAAAAATGTAGTAAATTCCTTGCACTTAGCAGGGGACCGAGTTAAGCTGGTGCTGGGGGCAGGACATATGATAGAGATGATGGTACTAAAAAGAACCTTGAATTCTACTCCTATCACTTATGACCTAATGACAACCCCCACTTGTGCCATCCACTCCTTCCTGATTTCTTATCATAGACATTCCCTTTGCTCTCTCCAACCACCACTTTCCTTCAACTTAAAACATATTTGAGCTTTGAGTTTTCTGAAATGTCATCAATCTCCATTTCGCTCCCCACAAATGCCGCTGGATTTTCTGAGTATTTAGAGCCATTGCATCATACAGCACAAAAACAGTCCCTTTGGTCCAAGTTGCCTATGCTGACGAAGGTCGCCATCTACGCAGGTCCCAATTTCCCGCGTGGGTCCATATCCCTCTAAACCATTCCTTTTGATGTATCTGTCCAAATGTCTTTTAATTGTGTAATAGTATCTGGCTCAACTGCCTCCTCTGGCAGCTCGTTCCATATACCCATCACCATGTCCAGCACTTTTTATTTACATTTCTCGCATCTGCACTTTCTTGTCTTTTCTGTTTCCTTGTACCATGTGCAACTGTCAACTCATTGATCTTCCATATTCATTTATCCTACTAATATTCTGCAAACCTTGGCTGCATTCTTCTCATAGCTTATATTGCCTAGCACCCAAACTTGTACCTATTACATTTAATCGTCTCATCCAGATAATTGTAGAATATGAACCTCTGTGGCTCCAAATCAGATCCCTTACTATCTGAAGATTATTCTCTCAATCCGTAAATGAATGCTGTTTATTTCTATTATTTTCTGTTCTTAAACTAATGACTAACCTACACCAATACAGTGCACTTTAATCATCTTATCAAAAGCTTTCTGAAAGTCTAAATACACCACAACACTCCTTAAAGACGTCAATGGGTGTCATTATGTCTATATGGATGCTGACAACCACAACATGCCAATAAAACCATCTCTGGAATATCCTGTAAGACATTGGGAAACAGCAGGTATATTGGGATTAAATGGATGTTCTTTGAAAGAATGAGTGGAGCACCCATTTGCTGAATGGTTCCTTCCATGCAATGTAATGATTCCACATAACTACAGGTGATAAGTTCTAGTTCAGAGTTCAGAATTCGAGACTTTGGAACTATTTACACCAAGTAGACAATAAAGAAAAATCAGTGATTTTTAGATTACGAAATAGTTTGATAAGGCAAAGGCTGCTTACTTTTATTTAGAAGTGGGAAGTGCCTATCAATTTACAATAAAAGCTGGAAATGTGTTCTTTTTGGTGACCTATTTTGTAGAAGGTGCTTCATGGTGGGTTGTTTGTTTAGGAAGATTTATTATTTTTCTGCCATTTTTGTTGTTTTTGACAAAAAGATTCCTGGTTCCAGATGCTCTTTACTCCATTTTGATTAGTCACAGGCCAGAGATTCCTGTTGGTGCGGATATTTTGCTTGCTGCTTCTCTCTTACGTTTTAGACCTTCAGCAGAAACGCCATATGCTCTGGAGGCTGGTATTTTTTCACTGACACAAGGCCTTTTGAACATTTTGTCAGTATGAGCTGGCTGGGAAGACTAAACCAGATGATGTTCTGCGAGGTAAGGCAGAGCCGCAGCTGATGAGTTCCTTAAATATTCAAAACTCACTGACTGTCTTCCTGTCTTCAATGAGTCTACTCTCTTCTTGGCTTTCAGCGGGGAAGATCTTGATTGTTTGGGTTTTACATGATATTGATAACTCTGAAGGATCCATACATTTTGAGAAAGGTAGATTGCTGTTGAATCTCCTTTACTCTTTCAAACCATCTGTTTCTTTAGGTCACCAGGGCTTTGGAGTAGCTTGCTCAAGGAAAAAGAAAAGCCCATCTGGAGGACTATTGAAGGTGCCAACCTAATTGTGGTTAATTAACTCCTGGAGTTTCTGGTCATCACCAAATAAGTCCTGGTACTTTCTTTCAGAGTTGCCGAGAGTCTCTTCACAATTCTAACGCAGACCAAACGCTATGGGCACCCTGCTTGTTGGAAGTTGTCAGGTTACTTATGAGGCACTGAGTGAGAAGTGCTTTTCTTGTAGGCTACATCATTTGAGACCTTATAACAGTTGTTCTTTGAAAAGTCTATACTCAGATAACTGAGAAAATTCACACTGTAAATATTTTATACCAACAAAGTTAACCGTTCATTGATTTACTGATGCCACGAATTATGTGGGAACTCTGTTCATATAAACCAGTCACTGATTGGTTGAAAGGTACAGTATGGAAACAGACCCTCTAGCCTATCGAGTCCATGCCAACTGTAATATATTCATGCATATTCATGTTTATGTTAATGAGTTGGTGTTCGATTATAAGCAGGGAATGTTGGGTAATAAACCCCTCACTCGTGATCCAGGCAACCTGCCTGTAAGTTGTTATTCATTCTGCCTTCCGGAATATAACACCAACCATCGATCACCCATTTACACTTGTTCTGTTATTCCACTTTTGCATCCACTCCATACACACTAGCGGCAATTTACAGAGGCCAATTATCTACAAACCCGTACGTCTTTGGGATGAGAGGGTAAACTGGAGCACCTGAAGGAAACCCACATGGTCACAGGGAGAATGTACAAACTCACATCGATAGCAACCGACGTCAGGATTGAGACCCGGGCTTTGGCCATGTGAGGCAGTAGCTCTACCGGCTGTGCAACTGTGCTGCCCTGGTTGCACCCTGTGGACTACTAGGCAAGTTAGGTAAGTTAAAAGGCAGCAAGAAAAAAAAATCTATTATTACTTATGTGAGCAAATATTAAGAAGGCTGTTGAACAATGCAGCTCGCAACTTACCCGTAGATCAATTATCCGATTATCAAGTCTTGTATCTTGGTTGACAGTGGCCCGTCCTTCCTATATAGAAATATTAAAATACATATTAATAAATGAATGAATGAATGCCATTTTATTGTCACTATACACATGTACAATGAGATTAAAAGCAGCTCCTACTCAGTGCAGACATGTAATTAATCAAAAACAAAAACAAAACAGGGGGGGGGGAATAAGGTGCACAGTTCTGCGGCGCTATATACATATCTATAAAAAGACAATGAATGAATAGAGTGAATAAATAGGATTCCTATATACATATACAGTTACAGTACAAATTACAGTAGGTGGATAGATGGAAGTCCGGGGGTTTGGCTGTGAAGTCAATACATGTGTGAGTTCAGGGAGGTTATGGCTTTTGGAAAGCAACTGTTCTTGAATCTGTTTGTCCTTGTTCTGATGCACCTATAGCGCCTCCCTAAGGGAAGCAGGTCGAACAGACCAAATGCAGGATGGGAGCTGTCCTTGATGATGTTCTTCGCCCTGCTGAGGCAGCGGGAGGTGTAAATGTCCATCAGAGAGGGGAGAGGGCAGCCAATGATCTTCTGTGCTGCCCTAACTACCCTCTGAAGCCTCTCCCTGTCTGCCATGGTGCAGCTGCCATACCATGCTGTAATGCAGTATGTCAGCAGGCTCTCAATGGACAAGCGGTAGAAGGTCAGCAGCAGGTTGGAGTCCAGGTTGTGCTTCCTGAGGACCCTCAGGAAGTGCAGCCGCTGCTGAGTTTTCTTGATAACCGCTGTGATGTTGTCTGTCCAGGAGATGTCAGCGGAGATGAGGACGCCGAGAAACCGGAAGGTGTAGACCCTCTCCACACACTCGCCGTTGATGTATGGGGGGGGGGGGGGGGGGGGCTAAGTCGGTGCTGTGCCTCCTGAAGTCGACAATGAGCTCTTTTGTTTTTTTGGTGTTCAGAGCCAGGTTGTTTTCTGAGCACCAGGCTGTCAACTTCAGGACTTCCTCTCTGTAGGCTGCCTCGTCTCCTCTTGAGATGAGTCTGACTACTGTAGTGTCGTCAGCAAACTTGACGATGCGGTTGTTGTTGTGGGCCGGACTACAGTCGTGGGTGTAGAGACTGTATAGGAGGGGGCTTAGCACACAGCCCTGTGGGGAGCCGGTACTCAGCATGCGAGTGGAGGAGAGGTGGGGGCCGAGTCTCACAGTCTGGGGCCGGTTGGTGAGGAAGTCCTTTATCCAGGCACATGTGAGAGTGGGGAGGCCGAGAGTGACCAGTTTGTCGATGAGAATGTCCGGAATGATAGTATTGAAAGCTGAGCTGTAATCCACAAAGAGCATCCGGACGTAGCTCTGCCCCTGCTCCAGGTGGCTCAGCACAGAGTGGAGAGCTACGGTGATGGCGTCTTCTGTGGATCTGTTTGTGCGATAGGCGAATTGGTGGGGGTCGAAGTCTGGAGGGAGATAGTCCTTGATGTGCTGGAGGACCAATCTCTCGAAGCACTTCGTGATTACCGGAGTGAGGGCCACGGGACGGTAGTCATTTAGGCTGGTGATGGGAGACTTCTTCGGCACTGGGACGATTGTGGCTGATTTTAGGCAGGACGGGATAACTGCCTGGTCCAGGGAGAGGTTGAAGATTCTGGTGAAGATGACGGTGAGCTGGTGGGCACACGCTTTGAGCACCTTACCAGGTACTCCATCTGGGCCGGTAGCCTTCTTGGGGTTCACTGCCAGGAGTACCCGTCCGACATCGTGCTCCCTTACAGTGAGTGAAGTAGTACAGGAGCTAGGTGAGGGTGGGAGCAGGGCTGTAGCAGATGAGTGCTACTGTTGTGATGTTTCAAAGCGGGAAAAGAAGCAATTTAGCTTCTCTGCCAGCGACGCACTCAGGTCTTCTGTCGTTGTGGCACAGCCTCTGTAGTTTGTGATGTCTTGTATGCCCCGCCATACCTCCCGTGTATTATTGCTGGACAGGTGGGACTCTATGCTCCTCTTATGGTCCGCCTTGGCTTTTTTAATTCCACTTTTCAGATCGGATCGAGCAGCCCTGTACAGAGCTCTGTCACCTGACCTGAAGGCAGCATCGCGGGCTCTGAGGAGTGTGCGGACCTGGCTGGACATCCAGGGTTTCTGGTTTGGGAAAACACGGATGTGTTTGTCCACAGTCACGTTTCCGATGCAGAACTTGATATAGAAACATAGAAACATAGAAATTAGGTGCAGGAGTAGGCCATTCGGCCCTTCGAACCTGCACCGCCATTTAATATGATCATGGCTGATCATCCAACTCAGTATCCCGTACCTGCCTTCTCTCCATACCCTCTGATCCCCCCGGCCACAAGGGCCACATCTAACTCCCTCTTAAATATAGCCAATGAACTGGCCTCAACTACCCTCTGTGGCAGAGAGTTCCAGAGATTCACCCACTCTCTGTGTGAAAAAAGTTCTCCTCATCTCGGTTTTAAAGGATTTTCCCCTTATCCTTAAGCTGTGACCCCTTGTCCTGGACTTCCCCAACATCGGGAACAATCTTCCTGCATCTAGCCTGTCCAACCCCTTAAGAATTTTGTAAGTTTCTATAAGATCCCCTCTCAATCTCCTAAACTCTAGAGAGTATAAACCAAGTCTATCCAGTCTTTCTTCATAAGACAGTCCTGACATCCCAGGAATCAGTCTGGTGAACCTTCTCTGCACTCCCTCTATGGCAATAATATAGTCCAGTACCGTTCCTGTGAATGTTTCCAGATCCTGGTGTTCGAATATGTCCCATAGATTAAATGATCAATGGTATCAATAAGCTTATCAACTGAATCTTATTTCCACGTCTAATGTTATACAAGTAAAAGGGGATATTTTAACAGAAACTAAATGCCAATTCTGTTTGCCCCATTCCCAAAATTCTAAATGCTTACAATATTTAGATATCAAATTAAAATAAAAAAATTGGCCAATCCCAATTGGTCAAATGATGAAAGCTACAAAGTGCTGGAGTAACGTAGCTGGTCAGGCAGCATCTCTGGAGAAAATGGTTTGGTGATGTTTCGGGTTGGGACCCTTCTTCAGACTGGTTTATTTTTGATTAAATTATCTCAAAATGGTTCTAAATGGTTTCCTCGTTTCTAAATTATGAAAACTATGGTCAAGACTTTCCTGTTGTCACCTATTGAAATGAATGGATTATTATTATTACAGTTATTATCAATGAACAACCCATTAGTTTAGTGCGTGAGAAAGATAATAATAATGACAGAGGAAACACCTAATCAATTTCCTGCATCCAGTATGATGGGAAAATATGAGCAGAAAAAGGCAGCACTGTTTTAACACCAATCTGCATCTTATCACAGTTCTGCAGTATCACAAATCAAATACCATTTTATCTTTTAAGAGGCCATTAAGGCTGTTTTTAATGAGTTTAATCAAGCTTCTATAACTCAGATGTATTATTCCAGATTTTTGTCTGTCTTCTATGTTATGCCACTAAGCCAAGTGACAAAAATCAAATATGCTGCCATTTGAATATTATTTTTGTTACTTTTACTGAGACCATTTCTATTTTATAATTGAACGTCACAAACATTCAAACTTGATGAAATGTAATAAATATTAATAATAAAAATATGATACATGTACTTGGAGCTCTAAAAGTAATTTATATTGAAGTCTCAGTGAAGAATTGTTTATAATATTACTGTTTTGTTGCAATTCTCGTTGATAAGTAACTTCTCATCAATTTCCCAATAAAGTCAAAATTAACATACCAAATACATCAGTTTTAATAGTGGTAAATTATGAATGGTTAAAAATGTGTTTACCACAAATGTACAGGTACTGTAAAATGCTATCAAAAATAATGTATAATTTGATTTACTTCTTAAGGATCTAATGTTAGAACAGAGTCTAATTATTAGTGTCAATCTCAGCGAGAACATTTAAAACAGTCTTGGTGAAATATTCAACTTAAGTTACTGTAATAAGATTTTTTGGTGTGAATTACAAATTTAGTGAGCCTATATAATTTAGAATTGTTAGCAAATTATTATTTTTAGTCACATTTATAAAGACGTGGTTCTGGTGACTGCATCAGAGCAAAGATGAGAGAAAAACATGAATTATTGTGAACAGTAAGCAGATCAGATAGCATTTGTGTAAACAATAAACTTTAAGATCAAAGACTGTCAGAATTGGGAAATTGAAAAAGGCAAATACATTTAAAGTTGCAGAGGATGGGGGGGGGGGGGGGGGGGGATGTAAAGGACGGAGAGAATATATGTGAAAGGATGGCCAACAGATTGATAGAGTAATGAAAAGAGAGAAAGGGAGGAGGGGAACACAGACATTCAAATCTATTTAAACAATTAAATCTAGCAAACATATATAACCATATAACAATTACAGCACGGAAACAGGCCATCTCGACCCTTCTAGTCCGTGCCGAACACATAATCTCCCCATGTCCCATATACCTGCGCTCAGACCATAACCCTCCATTCCCTTCCCATCCATATAACTATCCAATTTATTTTTAAATGATAAAAACGAACCTGCCTCCACCACCTTCACTGGAAGCTCATTCCACACAGCTACCACTCTCTGAGTAAAGATCATGTGTTTGCACAAACATATGTGCAAACTGAGTTTAACTTGTTGAAATAAATGGAATGCATTTGTTACATTTTAAATAAATATATCCAAGCAAAGTGAAGAAAAGTTACAATGCTCGGAGAACTGTGTGGAACTCAGTGGGTGCTAAATCATAAAATACAGCACCAACATGTATAGAGAATAGAACAGACTTGCCTCATCGCCCGTCTCAGGTCGCACTGCATCATCCAGCTGCAGAGGAAGGCGTGGTTCAGCTGCACTTACAACAAAGATCTGAAAGTAAATGATGAACATTAGGATAGCAATAAAATGATAGCATGAACAGATAGATAAATAAATAGAGATAGATCTTCAAATAAAAGATCTCGGGTACAACAAATTGAATTGTACACTAAATAGTATTGTGATTTCCAAATATATATCCCTGAAAACAGATGAATCAACATTAAGCAGCTCTGATATATTTTCTATAAACCAATATGGAGAATTTCTGGGATATTTAGTTCAACGTACAGCATGTTAATTAAAAAACAACATTAAGGCAGAAAAAATGTCCCCTTTTCAGTCCTTTCTACTTTCCTGCAGAACTCAAAAATGTAATTACTTATACTGCCAATTTCCATCTTACCCTCATCTTCCCAGGATTCATTTCTAAAGAAAACATCCATATAAATCCCCTTCATGTCTTTCCCTTTCTGGATCTTTCTATCTCCAAGGCTGTGGCAAACATCCATTACAAGCTCAGACCCACACAAAAATCTTGACTATACCTATTCCCACTTTTACCTCCTGCAAGGACTCCATTGCATTCTACTAGTTGCTCCATGTCCTTATCTACATCAATGATCAGACTTTCAACACGGATTATGCGAGGTATTATCCTTCTTCCTTAATTTTGAATTCCTCTCTACTATAGTCGACAGGGCCATGAAGGCATTTTATGCAATTTCCTGCACCCTTGCTCACACCTCCCTGCTCCATTCAAAAGTACACAATTCCCTTGGCCTTCACTTTCCACGCATCCAGCATCCAAATTCAACAGGTCCATACTGACCTTTCTATCCTAGGTTTCCTCCATTGCCAGAGTGAGGCAACACTAAAACTGGAGAAACGGCACCTCAATTCTGCTTGTGTAGCTTACAACCGAATGGTGTGAACATTTAATTCTCCAATTTAAACACCTGATTTTATCCTAACATTCCCTGCAGTTGGTGCGGATCCTTTTCCCTCCTACAAGGTGAGATTCCCTCAGGAGCCCACACTTCCTCCCATATCCCAAAAATGTACTGGTTGGCGAGTTAACTGGCTACTGGAAATTACCCCACGTGCAGATGGGTGGAAGGAAAAACAGGATGGAGTTGACAGTCATGAGAGATAAATAAATTGCATGGAAATCAGAGGGGAATGGGTTGCTCTGAGAGCTGGCATAAAAATCAATGGGCTCAACAGCCACCTTCCAAGTCAGAAGATAATCTGAAAACCTACAAGAAACGGAACTGAGTTAAGCACTCAGGTTAATGACCTTACCTGAGAATTGTTCTTACTTGAATTGTGTATTTGAGTGTTTCAAGTTACTTTTATTTGAAGAAGGGAACTTTTACTTGAACAAGGGATTCAACAAAAATGTACATGTCTTTTATAATATTCTCACCACACAAAACTAGATTATTAGACAGCAGCTAACTCAGTAAGCAACACATCTTACAGCTTCGCATGGTACTTACTTTCTCAATGTGGAGCTCAACATCACGCTGGGAACAGCTTTCTATTTTCTGATTCACCTTCCGAACATAACCTTCTACGTCCACAATACTCTCTTTGTTAATGCTAACAGATAGAATAAAGTACTATGATTTAGCAGAGCATTTCCAATCTATATAATAGAACATTATAGCATGTACAGCACAGGAACAGGCCATTTACCCGCAAAGTCTGTGCCTAACATGATGCCAAGATCAACTCTTATTTGCCTGTGCATAATCCATATCCCCCCATACCCTGCATATCCACATGCCTTTCTAAAAGCCTCTTAGACGCTCAGAGCGTCCTTAAGAGCATCCATGTTTTCTTTCCTTACTTGTGGGTCCATGCCCCTATTCCACGTAAATAGGTATTTTGGGTAATTTTCTATTGTTAATTAAAATTGTGATGGAAAAAAAAAATCAGGGTGGTTAGAAGACAAAATCATTTTCATTGGCACCTAATGAATTCCATTAATTGAAGCTGCCAAAGGCAGCAGCCATTCAGGCTTACATATGAAGTAGAGTTCAATTACATCAGTGCCATGGAACTGTGAAGCATGTTACATTATATGCTGCCTATACATACAATTGTATCTTTAAAAGGAGAATTATTCACTAATACAATATTAGTGACAGTCATAATTATGTAAATAAAACAGAAATTGGCAGAAATGTCAGTGTCATAGAGTTGCTGTGTCATATGGAAATAGACCCTTTGACCCAACTTGACCAAATTATCCACCTAATCTAGTTCCATTTGCCTGCATTTGGTTCATGGTCCTCTTAATCTTTCCTATCCCTGTTTGAATTTCATATAAACCTTGCAATTGTAGAATGAAACATCTTTCATCTTAATTGGAACAAATGTTGATAGTTTAATATAATGGTTTCAAGGTTTAGGGATAGAAAGGAGGATGGGCAGGAGACCAATAAGGAAAGCCCATAATACCATAGATGCTAGTGGAATTGAAACCAAAAAGCGTTGTAATGTGATAAATAATGAAATAAAAGATTTATCTAGAGGTGCAGCAAGCAGAATCGTTACATGAGATTATATGGAAATGTCTGATACAAAAGTGGGTGGTTTTGCAGATAGTGAAGATGGTTGTGAAAAATTACTGCAGGATCAAGATCGATTGGCCAGGTGGGCTGAGGAATGGTTGATGGAATTTAATAGCGAGATATGCGATGTGTGGCATTTTGGGAAGCCTAACATGGGCTGGACCTACACGGTGAATGGTAGGGGTCTGGGGAGTGTTGTAGAGCAGAGGGATCTAGGAGTGCAGGTGCATGGTTCCTTGAAGGTGGAGTTGCAGGTAGGTAGGGTGGTCAAAAAGGCATTTGACACATTGACCTTCATCAGTCGGATTATCGAGTATCGAAGTTGGGAGGTCACATTTCAGTTGTATAAGACGTTCGATGAGGCACCATGTTGTAGGAAAGATATTGTCAAGCTGGAAAGGATACAGAGAAGATTTACGAGGATGTTGCCAGAGGATCGGAGCTATCGGGAGAGGTTGAGTAGACTGGGACTCATTCCTTGGAGCGCAGGATGAGTGGTGATCTTATAGAGGTATAAAAAATCATGAGAGGAATAGATCGGGTAGATGCATAGAGTCTCTTGCCCCGAGTAGGCGAATCAAGGATAAGAGGACATTGGTTTACGGTGAAGGGGAAAAGATTTAATAGGAATCTGAGGGGTATCTTTTTTATACAAAGGGTGGTGGGGGTATGGGACAGAAGGTAGATGTGTTATTACCAAAACACCAAATTAAGTGGGCTTTTAGGCTAAATAGTTGCCCGAACAGAAATAGCAATGAGAGCTAAATCCATAACTTTTTTTAACAATATGAGGAGACTTTAAATTTACCATGTGATTCTAAGAGAATCATGTTCAGCATAGACTTTGTAGGCCAAAGGGTCTGTTCTTATGATGTACTGTTCTATGTTCTAATTAATAAAATACACATTCAGACATTTGTCCTTTCTTTAAGTGGGCATTTCTTGCATGAGCAGGCAGTGCGTATATTATAGGCACATACAGACACAACACATTTTTCTAACTAGTACCCTTCCGTTTAATCTGTGATCACTCCCATACAAAAATACCGCTTATGAACTGAGACAGGTGCAACTAAATTTCCTGTCGCGTCTGTTAAGCCAGCCATATCAGTTTAACACAATCAAGCAGAGCCATCTGTGAAAAAGTCTGCTGTAAAGTAATCACATACAACTATAAGTTTACAATGCCCTTTACTGACCAGCGACCTGTAATCACCCTTACAAAAACATCCGTCAGGATATCTATTTTAAACACAACCATACAATTGCACAATAGGATGTTGATTCTTTAAGAAGAAATCCTTGAAAACGAAGAATTGTGAAACCACTGAAAAATGAGAGAATTTGATACAAAATATTCTTAAAAGATATTGTAAACACACTACGTCACGATATGTACACTATATTTAAAAAATCCAAGAATCCCAAACTGCGCTCATTCCTTGAAAGAGCTATCTAATACAATGCCAGACTTTAGCTTTTTCTTTAACCTTCATTTTCTATACATAAGTAAAAAAAACTAGAATTCAGAAATTGAATTTCTGTTGAAAAATGCTTTGAGCCCCTTGTCAAATAGTCATGATCATAAAAATTATGTATGTGGAAAAATTCAAATTTTCTTGAGAAAAAGATTTTAATTGAATGACTAGTTATCAATTTGTTTTTTGGCAAAAATAGTGGTAAGCGGCCCAGCAACCATGTCATAGATGGCTGAGTTGTAGACAGTGGAAAAGAGTAGCAGACATTGGTAAAGGCAGAATAAGGAAAAAAGTGATGATGAAGGAAGAGAGCAACACCAGGTCAATATAATGCAAGAGGCATTCTTATTACATTCTTTCTATCCACAAATAACTTTTCTAATTAATTCCACTTAACTAAGTAGTGCAATTTATCAAATTGGATTGACTTATTTCTGTCACGATTATCTTGTCGAGCTGAAGAAAGTAGCGCAGATATAAATTGGGGTGAGATGATCTTGGAAGGATTTAAAGCAGAAGGATCTTAAAACTAAGGTGTTGCTCACCCAGAAGCAAACATAATGAACAATTGCCCCATTACATGAAGGATGTGAAGGCTTTGGATAGGATACAGAGGAGATTTCCCAGGATGATGCCTGGATTAGGATGTATTAGGATGTATTAGCTACCGGGAGATGTTAGACAGACTTGGATCGCATTCTCTGTAACACCAGAGTGAGGGAATACCTGATAGAAGTGTATACAATTTTGAGAGGCATAGATTGGGTAGACAGTCAGAACTTTTTTCCTAGGATGGAAATATCAAATACCAGAAAGCACAGCTTAAGGCGAGAGGGGTAAAGTTCAAAGGAGGCGAGTTGTTTTACAGAGGGTGGTGAGTGCCTGGAGCACGATGCGGGGATGGTGGTGCAGGCAGATACAAGAGCTTTGGATAGGCACATGGATATGCAGGGAATGGAGGGATATGGATTATGTGCAAGCAGATAAGAATTGGTCTTGGAATAATATTCAGCACAGGCATTGTGAACCGAAGGGCTTGTTCCTGTGCTGTACTGTTCTATGTTCTATAAAGGATTGATATTGTAGACCAGCACAACATGATAACATGCCCATGTCCATGCTTATCAACAACGACACATTTGTATTAAACCCATATTACAGAACTTTATTGACAGCCATCTATGCATTGGTGATTCAAGTGCTCATCTGGATGCTTCTTAAATGTTGTGACAGTCTCTGTCAGTACGTCAGACAGTGCTTTGCAGTTATCCAACTACTACACAGGTGAAAATATTATTTGTTTGATCCACTCTAATTCTCCCATCCCTAACCTCAAACATCTGCCTTTTAGTTTCAGACACTTCTGTTTTGGGGAAAACCTTCTCACTGCCCAATTCTTGGTTCTCATTTTTTGTACACATCAATTAGGTCCCTCTGTCATAATATACCAGATTAGTTTCAATTTGCATGAATTTTCAAAATCATCTAGGTTTCATTAATTTTAATATGTCTGAGGTTTCTTTGCAGCTTGAAGATGAAAAGAATGCAATTTAAGAACTGTGAACATACAATGATATTTATCAGAATAGCCCTGCACTGTTCTTCCTCATATTTCTACTTCGGACAACAGGATGTAATTCCTGAACTCACTTTGCAGCAAATTTGACCATCTGTTTGCTCACATGGTCTCCCACCGCCACAAGTCCTTGGATGTTAAACTGCTGCTGACGTAGAACTAAAAAGCACTGCTTCCCTGTGAAGATAAAAATAGTTTGCATTGAGTGTAACATAACACGAGATCCCCGAGCGCACCCTTTTGTTTCTTTCAACTGAGTCACAATTTTTTTGTTATTCATTGCCTTTTTCTTTAAAACTAGACGGAAGCACGTGTGGAAAAACATTTATATCCTCCTACATTAAATAGAAATGTCAACTCAGAATCTCACAGACCGAATCAATAATTTGAAGTATATTTCCAGAAGGTTTTACACCAAATTCTTATTTTTTGGAAAAATATTTCCCAATCCTTAGCTTGCCAAAATAGTTTAATCAAAGATCCACTGCCAGGAAGCAAGCTATATTAGCAACAATCCATTTCAGATAATTTAACAAAGGCAATCCACTAAATGAATCTGGGATAGGACGGGAAAGTGGTGTTCTTTTTTAAAGGTAGAACAGTCTTAATTGGCTGTTGGTGCTACACAAATTTTTTATCCCCTTCGCTGTAACTTTAGAGGAACATAAATAACCAAGACCCATCAGATTCACACCCATAATGTAAAACTATATAGCTGGCAAAGATAATCATATACTAAACGCTGAACTGATGTCTAGCTCCTTTATTTTTTTTTAAAAATAAGAGCATACATGATTAACAGGAATAATATATTTGACTAATTCAGCCTTGACCTCTCTTGAAAGCTGAAAGGTCAAGAAATTCTTGCAGCCTTTGAGGAAATGACACTGGAAATGAGAGCTAATTTAGATGACTGTAATAATTGTCCACAGCTAAGTATTTGCCAGGATATCATAAGCCCTCCACCTCTCTTTTATGACAATCTTAGCGGTATCTTTGTTTATTTTATTCCATAGACAGCTCTTTCAGCTCATGGAGCATTCCATGATACTCCACGCAACTACCAACTAAAGCTCCAAGTCTGTAGTGAACTTTGATTAATGATCGATTATTTGTTTAACTTGACATTGGTAGTTTAAATATTTGTTAACTGACCCTACCATCTTTCTTGGCTCCAAACAATAATCTAAACAGAAACAAAGTACTCATGTTTTTTAATGAATAGTTGTGGTTGGATTAATCCAATGGAGGTACTTATTGCTCCCGATGACCTAGAATGAAAGCACCCGTGTTAATCAATCAAATGTTTTACATAAACTGGTTTTGTGCATACTTTCTATTTTATTTTCAAGAGTTATAAGTTATCCAATTTGTTGTTTGGGCTGAAGTAAGTTTTCTTCTTATGAAAGCCTTATTCTTATGATGAGAATTTTCTACTTCCAGTCAGCTGTTTCCTGTTGACCAACTCATAAAGGGAAAGACAACTCAACACAGCAATGCGTTGTTCTTACCTTTGGCTCTGCTGGTGTGGACTCTGGAGCGGAGCCAGACCATCTGGTCGGCTTTATCTTCTGTCAGACTTTTCACATGAACCAACACACGGTCTTTACGTAAAGAAGATATCACTGTTTTACAATTAGCTCAGAAAATAGTGGCATCCCAAAGATCAAAACAACAAGATACTGAGATGAACATGCAAAATATATAATCTTGTTAGGCAGCTTATGAAAATCTCCCAGATCATATTTTCTTCAATATATGGATATTGGATGAGATCACTACACTCCAATAAAGGTTAAACTTCATAATTTAAACTTTCTTCAAAAGTTAGTATTTTTCTCATTAGTAAAAATTCTAAGGTTTCCTATGGGCCTAGCATTCTGTCAGAGACATGCAAAATCTAGAGATGCACAGATAACATTGAACAAAGCACAGTACAATATAGGAACGGGCCCTTCGGCACTCAACGTTTGTGCCAAATGTGATGCCAAGTTAAACCGATCTCACATTGCAATTGCCTCCACCACCACCACCACCTCTGGTAATGTGTTCCAGGCCCCAAAAACTTGCCCCACACATCTTCATTAAAATTTCCCCCTCTATTTGAACATTTCCACCCTGGGAAAAATGCTCTGGCCGCCTACCCTATCTAGGACTCAGAAATGTATATACTTCTATCGTCTTCCCTCAATCTCAGACATTCAGAGAAAACAATCCAAGGCTATCCAACCTCCCCCTATAGCTGAAACCTTAATCCAGGCAGCATTCTGGTAATGCTCCTCTGTACTCTCTCCAAAGTCTTTACATCTTCCCTGTAAAGGGGCAACTGCACACAAAATTCCAAATGTGGCCTAATCAAAGTCCTATAGAGCTGCATCATGACTTCCTGACTGTTATAATTAAGTCCCCCAGCAAATATGGCAAGCATACCATACACCTTCTTTACCATCCTATCTACTCATGCTGCAACCTTCAGTGAGTTATGAATCTGGACTCCAAAATCCTTCTGTACATCAATGCTTTTAAGAGTCTTGCCATTAACTGTATACTTTTCCCTTACATTCAACCCCCCAAAGAATAACACCTCACACTTGCTTGGGTTAAACTCCATCTGCCATTTCTCTGCCCATTTCTATAGATGATCTATATCCCACTGTATCTTTTGACAGCATTCCTCATTGTCTGCAACTCCTCCAATTTTGGTGTCATCAGCAAACGTACTCACCAACCCATTTACAAACAGCAGAGGTTCCAGCACTGAACCCTGTGTCATTCCACTGGTCACAGACATTCTGCCAGAATGTCTACTTTTGTGTCTACCTTCAGCCAGAATATCTACCTTCCACCGCAAACCTCTGTCTTCTATGAATAAGCCAGTACTGAATTCATACGATCAAAGTCATCATGAAGCCTGTACATCTCAATCTTCTGGATCAGCCTCCAATGAGGGATCAAAAGCCATATTAAAATCCATGTAAACAACATCCACTGCCCTATCTTCATCATTCTCCTTCGTTACCTCTTCAAAAAACTCGTTAGTCAATCTATTAAGAAATCAAACCTGGGACTTTATCCTTGTGTCCTACCTCAGAAAACATTAATACAAGGTATCGTTCAGTTTTTAGTATCTGACATTTTAACTGGAACAACAACATCAATTTGTTTGAAGAAACGATTTTAAAGCCACTTTTTGAAACTATTCAAGCCAGACTTTTACTCAAGCCATATAACCATATAACAATTACAGCACGGAAACAGGCCATCTCGGCCCTACAAGTCCATGCCGAACAAATTTTTTCCCCTTAGTCCCACCTGCCTGCATTCGTACCATAACCCTCCATTCCCTTCTCATCCATATGCCTATCCAATTTATTTTTAAATGATACTAATGAACCTGCCTCCACCACTTCCACTGGGAGCTCATTCCACACCGCCACCACTCTCTGCGTAAAGAAGTTCCCCCTCATAATTACCCCTAAACTTCTGTGTCCCTTAATTCTGAAGTCATGTCCTCTTGTTTGAAGCCCTCTAAAATAAATCATCATCTCGCATTTTCCATTATCATAATTTGCAAATCCTTCATTATTAAACTCACCCAGCTTTTCTTGTGATTGTATCATTGGAAGAATTCCATATCTGTCTTTAGAGAAATCCTGAAACGGAAACCATTTTTAATACACAGGAAGTTTATATGTAATCAATAAATATTACATGGCTGATAATTTGATGCGTTCATATAAATCATAAGGCGCTTGGCATAAAATATAATCAGTAGAACAATGGATTCTTAAAATGAACTGTAGAATCAAAACTGCATCTACATCTATCATTATTGCAAATGAGGTTTATAAAAAATTGTACATCATGCGCAATCATAAAAAATACAATCACCTAACTAAATGAACATACAAGGTCTTGCCCACGAATTAGGTCAAAATTATTTTCAGAATATTGCGCTGAAACACATTCAAATGCTAATTCTGATATTGCAACATCATCAGCTTTAAAGACCAAGACTGAAATTCAACCTAAATTAAAAATAGCTCAGAATCCATTTACAGCCACAGGCCTACAACAGATGTGTTCTCTCAAAATAAAACATGAAATCTACTTGAACATTGAATATAATTAAGCCCAGGTCATGGGAATGGTTATGGACTGAAAACTGCTCATGACATATTTATCACCATTTCCCCACTCCCCAACTGTTCATGAAGGGAAGGTAAAAAAACGTGCCCACTATTTTCCAGCAATAATAACATGGTCTCTGCCACATTTTTTCCATATGCAAGTTATAGTGTCTTATGGCATGGAAACCTGCCCAACTTGCCCATGCCAATCTAGATACTCTGTCTGCACTAGTCCCACCTGCCAAGTTTGACCCGTATTCATCTACACCTTTCCTATTCATGTACCTGTCAAATGTCTTTTAAATGTTGTTACAATACCTGCACCAACTACCTCCTCCGGCAGCTTATTCCATTTAACTGTGTGAAAAGGTTGCCCAACAAGTTCCTATTAAATCTTTCCAATCTCACCTTAAACCTATGACCTCTGATTCTTGATTCCCCCACTCTGGGTATTCATCCTATCTATTCCCCTCATGTACTTGTACACCTCTATAAGGTCACCCATCCTCTGGCGCTTCAAGGAATAAAGTCCTAACCTGCCTAGCTTCTCCCTATAGCTCAGGCCCTCAATACCTGGCACCATCCTCTTAAATCTTCTCTGCACTTTTTCCGAGTTTAACATCTTTCCTATAACTGTGTGACCAAAACTGAAAACAATATTCAAAACGAGGCCTCAGCAATGTCTTGTATAAGTGTAAAATAACATCCCAACTTCTATACTCAATCTCCTCACTGATGTAGGCCACTGATGAAAGCCAGTTAACCAATCTTAAATGTGAATTGGAAATCTCAGACATATTAATGGTAAAGTGCTTTACATTAACTTTTGCAAAGTTATTTAATGACACTATAATGATTATAGTATTTAATTTTTAATAATTGAAAATTAACTTAAGATCTTTAATTTTGATATACACCAACCTGTTCATCTGCTTGATTTTCTGCTGCCTATAGAAACATTAATAAATCTTAGTTACATGAATCATGTCTTTTTTAATTAAACTACACAAATATAAGACTGATATCAAATTTAACATGCCATTATTTATGATCGTCAGTCAATAATACAAATTTGTTGTTTATTATATTTAATTCAAAAATCTGAACTACCATCATAATTATGTTTCAAAACATTTTCCTTAAATTGCACTCTTAAAGCAATCTTGTCAAAATCTCGATTATCTGATAGCTTTGTGCTGAGCCAAATAATTTAAATTGGTACACAACAAGTTAGCTAGTCTGAGACAAAGAGATAATGTGGTACTACATTTAGAGTCAAAGGGTCCTTAACTCATGAAAGAGGATGTAGAGGAGAAAAAGCAAACCAAAATCCCGGACCTCTCTAGTTTATCACTTGTTGATAAACATCCATTTTGTGAACTTCAGGCAAGGAAAAGATTAGATTGGGATGTGATACTTCCCATGATTAAAAAGTTTGTTGGTGCTCGCTAATGAAGAACATCCATTGGGTAGGGCCCCAGAAACGTGCTGACAACAAAGAATTGGAGACAGCATGTCACTAACATCTGGGAAAGAGTAAAAAAAACTGGAGAAATACAAAACACAAAATACTTCTTGTGAATTAAAATACAAATGTGTTTCCTGCACTAACTGCTGTAATCTTCTAATCTACAATGCAACTGCACTATGCACATTTGAGTGGACTTCACAAAGAGGTTGATTGTCTTTGATACTGAACACAAGATTGAAGGCATGCTAACCTGTAAAACTTGGACAATATATTATGTAACTTAGCTTTTATTTAAAAATGGCAAAAGGTATATATCTCCAAATCAAAATCGTCTAGTTGACTATATTTCACAATTAGTCGAAGCAACTGCATGCATTTAATTGTATTTTCAAACCAACCACTTTGGCTTGCTTCTCTGCCTTCTTAGCTGCCTTTTCTGCTTCTTTCTGTAGTTTCTTTGCTGCTTTTTTCGACTGTGCCTGGTCCTCTGAAATACTGCAAGTTGAAATGGTAGCAATCATTGAAATATGTTTGAAAAAGCAATTCAAAATCTAATAAAGTCACCTTGTTAATTCTATCTGTTATCTATTTCATACATCCTTTAAGACAGTAAGAAATTATTAGAAAGTAGGATGAATTCTACTGGATGCGAAGATGACCACGTAATTTCCAGATAAAGCTCTTGTTTATATTTTGCATTCCAAAAAAATTGTATTTTACAACATTGTAAATGTGCATTGCTTTTTTATACCCAATATTGCCTTTAACCAACGGCTACAATAGATCAAAGTGGACAAATAATCCATTTAGAATTCAATTATTGAACTACTTCTGCAGGAAATAAACGCAGATGAACTTTTAATATGGGATAACAGCTGTAAGGAAAACAAAGAGAGCAAGGTTTAAGTTCATAACTTGTTTTCATCTTCTCAGTTATCTTGTTACCTCCACTGAAAATAGAATACACATGAATGGGATATACAGATATAACACAATCGTAACGGACTAGATTCAGACTTAGTGTGATCTCCCAGTGGAGGAAGAAGAAATTAGAATGGTGTCAGCAGCTGTTGGAGCAGACCAGTCTTTTTTAATGTCCTCAGGAAGAACAATCGTTGCTGTGCCTTCTTGACCAGCGCAGCGGTGTTGGTGGACCATGTGAGGTCCTCTGAAATGTGAGTGCACAGAAAATTAAAGCTGGACACTCTCTCCACACTTTCCCCGTAAATGGAGATTGGGGCATATTCTCCATTATGGGACCTCCTGAAGTCAATAATCAGCTCCTTGGTCTTGGAGGTGTTTAGTGACAAGTTGTTACGTGAGCACCAGTCCGCCAGGTTCTGCACCTCCGCCCTGTATTTTGTTTCATCACCGTTGGTGATCAGCCCAATCACTGTTGTGTCGTCTGCAAACTTCACGATGGTGTTGGTGTCGAATGCAGGAACACAGACGTGAGTGAAGAGGGAGTAGAGCATGGGGCTTAGTACACAGCCCTGTGGTGTGCCGGTGCTCAGGGTGATAGTGGAGCACAGGTGCGGGCCCAGTCTCACTGCCTGCAGTCGCTCCGTCAGAAAGTTCAGGATCCAATCGCATATCGGCGAGCTGAGGCCTAGCTGGTGGAGTTTGGTGGTGAGCTTGGTGGGTATTGAATGCAGAGCTATTGTTTGACCGTATTGAATGCAGAGCTATATCTCCTAAGTCGAATCTTTACTGCTGTACAAAATTCTACTGCCTCTTATTTTTCATCAACTCCTGCTCACGTACCCTCATTGTCCTTCCCGATAAACAATAGTTTAATTTCACAAATTGAAAACGATCTTCAAATTGCTTCATACTACTCCTGCACTAATGTTTCCCATTGCTTGGACTCCCCCAACCAAATCCAGTGCTAATTGTCTACTAAGACAATATTTTCAACCTTCATGTTCTGAATCACAGGCCATTGAACACCGTCCGTCAAGATCCACATTATGTGTGATCAACATTTAATGGATTCTGTGGGGTTGGAGGGTGACACCTCCTTGGAAATCTGGCAATTTCTTTAAGCCTTGCACGAAAGGAACTTTAAGAATATTAATTTAGCGTTCAGAACACTTTTGAATTGATATCACATAGCATTTGGTCATACATAGAAAAAACATAGCACGATAGGCATATAATGAAACTGATTGGCAAACTTGTTACAAAGTATCCTATTTATCCACCGTATGTAAACTAAGTGCTTTGAAGAGGAAAGTAATTAGTTCCACTCACAGAATTAATGCAGAAGCATTTGCTATTCAGTTTCACCAGTAATTTGACACCAAAATCTGTCAAAGTTTACCATTAATATTGAAGATGGAACTGATAGAAGTGATTGCAATTGGATTATCAGGTTTTCTTTTTGCTTACATGACGTGGGTGGTATTAGCGCTGACCTTTACATTGTGACTTATGTGTTGCGATGACTGGTGATACTGAGCTCCGTAATCCGTGAAAGATTACGAAATTGAGCTAATGTGCCAAGTATTATTGATAGGTGGATGATGATAACGTTATTGACAGATAAATAAATTGGAGGTAGAAAACAAATGCATGTCTCCAATTTAGAGAGTAGTTTATTGATATTGATGCATCGGTGAAACTGTAGTCTGTAACTGGTGAAGATAAGAAAAAGGATATTTGGTTACACACAACAACACCATACGACATGGGAACCCAATTAGGCAATTTGGTCCATCAAGTCAGCTCTGCCATTTGATCAAGGCTGATCTATTTCTCCCTCTCAACCCCATTCTCCTTCCTTTGGCACTCTTATTAATCAAGAACATATCGATCTCCGCTTTAAACATTTCCAACGACTTGGCCTCCACAGCCATCTATGGAAATGAATTCCACAAATTCACCACCCTCTGACTAAAGATATTTCTCCTCATCTCTATACTAAAGGTACATACTTTTATACTAAGGCTGTGCTCTTTGGACTCTCCCACTACTGGAAACATCCTCTCCACATCCACTCTATCTAGGCCTTTCAAAATTTGGTAGGTTTCAGTGAGATTCCCCCCCCCCCAATATCATTCTAACTCCAGTAAGAGCCCAGAGCTATCAAATGCTCCCCCATATTTTAACACAATCATCCATGGGATAATTCTTGGGATCACAAGGTCGTAATGGCACCCATCTCATACCCAACAATGAACCTCTGAGCTACAAAGAGATCAAGAAATCCAAGTCTGTTTAAGCCACAGTAGAGAACACTGAGGCGTGGAGTGGGGCTGGATGGAAATATCATCATTTAAAAAGAAAATCAATTTGTACATTGGGAAATCTAAGCGGTCTTTGCCTTGACTGACGTAGCTTAAATGTTTAAATTAACAAATTGCCAATGGAGATTATTATGTAATGTTTGGTGGTAGTGTTAAACAAGCAACTTTTGTGTGGGAATCCATCCAGATTTAATTCAGTATAAGGATAACATTTACTGGCATTGTCACAATCCTGGTTCAAATACATGCAAAGCCAAAATTAAAATCAACTGTTTACTTCAAAGTCCAGCTGTTTAAGATTGTGAATGGCTACACCTGCAGCGTTTTTGAATGGTGGGACAATACAGAAAAGTCAGCTTCAAACATTTCCTCTGGTAAATAGGAAATCCTTACAGGGATTTCCTTCACGTAACACTTTCAGCCAAAGCATGAAAAATTATAAAATCCACTATCAGAAGTCGGCAAAATGCCAATATGGAATCCTTTCCAAAATGAGTAAGAGCCATGTCATAGCATGAGATTGAAAATATGAGTAAGAACCATGTCATAGCATTAGATTGATAATATTATTATCATTTATGTTCATAACAGTAAATACCAAAAGCAATCAAATATTCATGCCATTAGTTAAGAACAGGTCCATTTTGGATAATTAATTTCTCTATAATAGGCCAAGTAGATTACTTTGGAGGAAGGACAATAATGCGTTTTAGCTCTTTTGTCCAAATCAAATAATCTGTGGGTCTTGAAAACTTGCATAGTTCAACTGAAATTGCATACTTCTATCCACTGGTTACTTTAGAGGAAGGAAGGCAATAATTTACCTTCTCTGTCCAAATCATCTAGTGTATAGAAACCCCAGGACCCTGGTTCTAAAATGTGAGAACAAAGATGGTCTTTTATTAATGAGTACTTTTGTAACTTAGCCAGCGCCAGATATTTAGCGACTCTTTGCATTGTGCTTTGTATGAAGAATTTCACAGTACCTAAGTATACGTGACAATAGAGCATCATTAAATCATTGAAATATGTTTAATGTACATAATAAGTAGAAACAGTATCAAAGTGGATCTAATGCATCGTATTGATAATAAACAGGATTGTATCATGAATCATGACGGCAATTAAAATATTGTAATAAAGTTAAAATGCAGCTGGATACACCAAGTGATGTTCAGGAAAGTGACAGGCACATCCTTGCTTTTTTGTGTTGCTATACTGTACAAACACAAGCATTGCCAACTGCTTAGCAATGAAAAAAATGCAGCTGAACAGGAAATTCTGGCCTTCCAGCTCCAAAATTCCTTTTCTCCAAAAATACTTTTTTTTTTCGATATGGCCATATTTTAATTGTGTAGGAAATCACATGAGATAGTAATCCCAAACATCAACCATTGAAACAGCCAACAGAGGTCTCTGAGGAAAGACCTGCAGAGAGACTGTGCCCAGACCAGCTCAGAATTAACATGATCATATCCATGTTTAATGGAGATCAAGTCTGCCCCAAGACATTTGTGAATGCAGCATTTGCGAGAAACTGGGTGTGCGTGTGACTGGAATTTATCAATATGAATAGATTTTTTTTTTTTTTAAATAGAGAGTATAACTAAAGCCGCAGGTAGACAAAAATGCTGGAGAAACTCAGCGTCTATGGAGCGAAGGAAATAGGCAACGTTTCGGGCCGAAACCCTTCGTCAGACCCGAAACGTTGCCTATTTCCTTTGCCCCATAGATGCTGCCACACCCGCTGAGTTTATCCAACATTTTTGTTTACCTTGGGCTTTCCAGCATCTGCAGTTCCTTCTTAAACATAACTAAAGCACCGCCTCTACCATGTGACATTAAATCGCAACCACTGCTAACAAGTTAGAGTAAGGAAGTTGGAGTTTCAAGCGAGTCATTTTATATTAATAACTCAGTACTTGTGTACTTTCGCACTACTTGTTCTAGTCAGGTACAATCAGGACATGAAAATTTCAGTTTATTTATCAAAAGTAAACGCATCATCTCCAAAGACCAACTTAAAACATTCAATTATTTTTGTTGATAGACACAAAGTGCTGGAGTAAATGAACGGATCAGGCAGCATCTCTAGTGAAATAGGATGGGTGACGTTTCAGATCGGAACCCTTCTTCAGACTGAAAGTAGAGTGAGGAAGGGGGGAGGGACTGGGAGGTAGGAAAGGGCCAGCAGTAGGAATCAGAGGGGGAGCAGTGAGAGATGTCTCACAGAACTCCCGTCGAAGAGCGAAGGAGAACTTCTTCAAAGTAGGCAACCTTGAGGAGATTTTGCAGTGGAGCAATCAAAATATGTAGGAAGGAACTGCACTTGCTACTTTATACTGAAGATAGACACAAGGTGCTGGAGTAGTTCAGCGGGTCAGGTAGTATCTCTGGAGAAAAAGGATGGGTGACGTTTTGGGTCGGAACCCTTCTTCAAACTGAAAGAAGGAGCGGGAATTGGGGATGGGAAAAGGCGGGTGGTAGGAATCTCAGAGGAGAGCGGTGAGAGAGGGTCTCACTGAACTCAGTTTACTTGCATTCACTTCTGATTTCTCCAACATGTAGTTCAACTGATGTCGAGGGAATCTCAGGTGGCAGATCACAAACCCATACCTCCAGAATATGCTTATGATCTTTTAGTAGTTCATTGCTGTCTAAGGCCTTTGAACATTTTTTAAATGTCGCTGATAAAATGTACAAGTAATTTGTTTTAATACTTTTATTTAAATTGTAGGTTAATTGGCTTCTGTAAATTGCCCTGAATGTGTAGGGACTAGAAATTCGAACTAGAGTGAACGGGCAATCGATGTTTGGCGTGGACTCGGTGGGCCGAAGGGCCTACTTGAATGCTACATCTCTAAGCCAAACCAAAAGTTACCTGGTCTTACCAATCAAATAATGTCTACAACTACATTCAAACAATGGGGTTGCCTTACATACAGCAGCTACCGCCGACTCAAAGCAAAAGAGCCAAATATGAAGTGCATCTGGTT
This sequence comes from Leucoraja erinaceus, assembly GCF_028641065.1. NCBI lineage: Eukaryota > Metazoa > Chordata > Chondrichthyes > Rajiformes > Rajidae > Leucoraja > Leucoraja erinaceus. The sequence continues at coordinate 56,351,800 of NC_073383.1, forward strand.
CCTTGGCTTTAGATGTACCAGGTGAGATTCTTCACAGCCAAATACAAAGAATCTCACCTTGATACATCTGTGGTCCTTCCCTAGACTCAGTCCACCACTGGGGCAGGAGATAAGATCTGCCAGCACTTTTTAGTTTAGAGATACAGCATGGAAACAGGCTCTTCGGCCCACTGAGTCTACATTGACCATTGATCACCTGTTCACATTAGTTATCCCACTACATACTAGGGGCAATTTACAGAGGCAAATCAACCTACAAACTTACACACTTTTGGAATGTGGGAAGAAACCATAGCACCCGAGGTCAGGTTTGAACCCCGGTCTCTGGCACTGTGAAGCTGCAGCTCTACCACTATTATGCCACCTTTGATAGAACATAAAACAGCAAAGGAACAGGCCCTTCAGCCCACAATGTATGATGCCATTTTAAACTGCACATATGCCTGGGCATCGTCTATCTAGCCCCATTTTCTGTCTGTTCAGTCTGTCAAATGTCTCTTAAATTTTGCTATCATATCTGCTTCCGTCACCTCCCCTGACAGCGCATTCCAGGCTACCTGCAAAAAAAAACCCCTGCCTCTTAAATCTCCTTTAAACTTTCCTCTTCTCACCTAAATGCAACCTACATTTCCAAAAACTCGAGTTAATTCCCGATTTCTATGTTGCAACAAAAAAGTGAGCAACTAACTAAGCACAACACAGCAGATAGTCAGCAGTTTTCCACCGTACCATCAACTAAAATGCACTATCTATTACACAGTTCTGGGAGCACGCAAAAGGTGCATTATGGAAAATAGTGTTTTAAAGACAATTGTGTCAATGGAAGAAAGATGTCTAGTGGCTAGAGAGTTGCAGACTTGCAATACCAAAGTTTATTACATTTAATAGCAATAGGGTTATTTTTTGTTACTATAAGCTAAAAATACCAAATGGAGCGTTGAAGTAGTTCTCCAGTTCCCAATTGAAATAGCGTTACAACCAGTTGAGTGATGCTCTACCTAGAGCTTTTCAGCGTACTACATCCAGATCCAGTTTCAAGGTCAGTTTATTGTCACATGTACCAATAAGCGAGTTCGGTATTCTGACTGCGCATGCCCAGGTCATAGGTCACTCGAGAAAAACATTCTCGGCAGCTGAGTTGCTGCATGTATACAGACCTGCGTTTCATCCGTAGTCAGGATCGAAACGGGTCTCCGGCGCTGCAAGTGCTGTTGAATTGCTCCTGGAGTTAGTGACACTATTTCTCCCTTCGCCACTGGTCCATACAGAAATCTCAACAGTGACAATCTAATGAATAACGGTCCAGTCCCCCTCAGCCTGTGTGTATGGGTTCCATTCTCACTCTGGCTGCCCTCCCGGGTTTTAATACAGGGGCGAACCACGCACCCCTCCCGTGTATAACCCCAGGAGGCAGATTTGCGAACGGAGTCTCACTCCCATCCCCGTCCCCACCCCGAGTGTCCCATCCCTGTCCGGGGGCGGCCGGAGATGTCCAGGGTGACCCTGGACTGGCGCGACACTGGCCCGGAGCAGTGGCGGCCCCAGACTTACAGCCAGCGTGGAGAAGAAGCGCTAACCCCAGCTCAACTCACCTCCAACTACCGAGGAACCTGTTCCCCGACGGGCCGGGGACCGCCAGCTGCACCTCTCATCTTATCCAGTGGCTGTCGGTTAACCCCCTCAGTGTTGGCGAAAGCCGAATACCAGTCATGAATTAGGATACAGATAAAATGCTGCAGTAACTCAGCGGGTCAGGCAACATCTCTGGAGAAGGGTCTCAAACCGAAACGTCCCCTATTCCTTTTCTCCAAAGGTGCTGCCTGTCCCGCTGAATTACTCCAGCATTTTGCGTGCATCCCCGTTGATGACTGGTGCTTGGCTTTCGCCATCACTGAGGGGGTTAATCGACAGCCACTGGATAAGGCGAGAGGCGCAGCTGATGGACCCCGGCCCATCAGGGAACAGGTTCCTCGGCAGTTGTAGCTGAGTTGAAGTCTGGGGCCACCACTGCTCCGGGCCGGTGCCCTGTCAGTCCAGGGTCACCCCTGACATCTCTGGCCTCCCCTGGACAAGGATGGGGGGCCACTCGGGTTGGGGACGGGGACAGTCCAGTAGCAATTCAATAGAGCTTGCAGCGCCGGAGACCAGGGTTCGATCCTGACCACGGATGAAATGCAGGTCTATACACACACAGCAGCTCAGCTGCCGAGAAAGTCTCTCTGCTGGTCCAGTCTCTCCCCATCTCCGACTTGCATCTACCCGCTCTCTCTCGCTGTTACACCCGCTCTCCCACTACCTGGCAAGCCCGTTCCTCAGATTAAATATATTTTAAAACATAAATTATGAATAAAGATAAGTAAATGTTTCAAACACAAGTACTATTTTCTTATTCTCGTAGCAAACACATTGATTAAATGAAAATATAACTATATAATAACCATATAACAATTACAGCATGGAAACAGGCCATCTCGACCCTTCTAGTCCATGCGAACACGTATTCTCCTAGTCCCATACACCTGCGCTCAGACCATAACCCTCCATACCTTTCCCGTCCATATAACTATCCAATTTATTTTTAAATGATAAAAACGAACCTGCCTCCGCCACCTTCACTGGAAGCTCATTCCACACAGCCACCACTCTCTGAGTAAAGACGTTCCCCCTCATGTTACCCCTAAACATCTGTCCCTTAATTCACGTCATGTCCCCTTGTTTGAATCTTCCCTACTCTCAGTGGGAAAAGCTTATCCACGTCAACTCTGTCTATCCCTCTCATCATTTTAAAGACCTCTATCAAGTCCCCCCTTAACCTTCTGCGCTCCAAAGAATAAAGCCCTAACTTGTTCAACCTTTCTCTGTAACTTAGTTGCTGAAACCCAGGCAACATTCTAGTAAATCTCTTCTGTACTCTCTCTATTTTGTTGACATCCTTCCTATAATTAGGCGACCAAAATTGTACACCATACTCCAAAATTGGCCTCACCAATGCCTTGTACAATTTTAACATTACATCCCAACTTCTATACTCAATGCTCTGATTTATAAAGGCCAGCACACCAAAAGTTTTCTTTACCACCCTATCTACATGAGATTCCACTTTCAGGGAACTGTGCACAGTTATTCCCAGATCCCTCTGTTCACCTGCATTCTTCAATTCCCTACCATTTACCATGTACGTCCTATTTTGATTTGTCCTGCCAAGATATAGCACCTCACACTTATCAGCATTAAACTACATCTGCCATCTTTCAGCCCACTCTTCCAACTGGCATAAATCTCTCTGTAGACTTTGAAAATCTACTTCATTATCCACAACCCCACCTATCTTAGTATCATCTGCATACTTACTAATCCAATTTACCACAACATCATCCAGGTCATTGATGTACATGACAAACAACAGTGGACTCAACACAGATCCCTGTGGCACTCCACTAGTCACTGGCCTCCAACCTGACAAATAACCATCCACCATTACTCTCTGGCATCTCCCATTCAGCCACTGTTGAATCCATCTTGCTACTAATAAATTCTTTCTCATAATTGCAGATTAATAGCCCTGTTTCACAGTACGAGTACATTACAAGAGCTCTCCCGAGTTTAAAAAAAAAATCAAACTCGTGGTAAGCACGGAGAATGAACATAGTAGGTACGTCGGAGCTCGGGGACGTCTCTTAGCGGCTCGTAAGCTAACGGCAGGTACTCGAGAAGACTTGCTAACGGCAGGTAAGCACGGGAAGACTCGTGAAGATGTTTCAACATGTTGAAAAATGTCCACGAGAGTCCCGAGTACTGACGAATGGCTATTACCGTAAATGTCCGAGTTCGAATCAAGGCAAACTCGGGAGAGCTCTTGGAATGAACTCGTACCGTGGGACAGGGATTTAATGAATTGAACTAGAACTGGGACTGTGTCAATAGTGTGTGAACAACAGAACAAGAAAGGAAGCAATTGAGTTGATTATGCGGAAGGGGGGTGATGGGGAAAGGGGGGTGATGGGGAAAGGGGGGGGTGATGGGGAAAAGGGGGTGAGGGGGGGAAAGGGGGGGGAGGGTGAGGGGTGATGGGGAAAGGGGGAAAGGGGGGGAAAGGGGGGGGGGGGGTGATGGGGAAAGGGGGGGTGGGGGGAAATGGGGAAAGGGGGGGTGAGGGGGAAAGGGGGGTGATGGGGAAAAGGGGGGTGATGGGGAAAGGGGGGGGGAAAAAGGGGGTGATGGGGAAAGGGGGGGGGGGGTGATGGGGAAAGGGGGGGGTGATGGGAAAGGGGGGGGTGATGGGGGAAGGGGGGGGGTGATGGGGAAAAGGGGGGTGAGGGGGAAAGGGGGGGTGATGGGGAAGAGGGGGGGGGGGGGGTGAGGGGGGGTGATGGGGAAAGGGGGGGGGATGGGGGAAAAGGGGGGGTGATGGGGAAAAGGGGGGGGGGTGATGGGGGGGGGGATGATGGGGAAAGGGGGGGGTGATGGGGGGGGGGGGGGGGGGAGAGGGGGGTAATGGGGGCCGTAGAAGGGCGTGCGGATACGAAAAGCCCGGAGCAAGGGAGGTTGAAATGCCCGGGGAGAAGGGGGAAAGCAAAGACCCAGGAGGGAGGGTGTGAGAGGAATGGACCGGGGGAGGGGGTTAAGTTGAGGCCTGGGGCAGGAAAGTCCTGCAGAGATGATGCAACACCAGCAAAACGGGAGGCTCTGTCGCGCTTTGCGAGTTGATGGCTACATTTCCAGATTTAGTCCTTACCCCGCGCCCTGTTCCTTCGTCATGGTGGCGATTCCTTTTTAAATCAACCTTTTTTTAACGACTGTAAAAATGTGGCTCGAACTCTGTCCCTCCGAGCAGTCGATACAGACAGGAAGTGGCTGCCTGCACGCCAATCCTGCTCCGGGTGCAACAGGGACCCGCGCTGTTGGATCCGGGCGGCAGCACCGGCCCTGCAGAATAATGCCCTTAACCCGGGCCCTGCAGAATAATGCCCTTAACCCGGGCCCTGCAGAATAATGCCCTTAACCCGGGCCCTGCAGAATAATGCCCTTAACACGGGCCCTGCAGAATAATGCCCTTAACCCGGGCCCTGCAGAATAATGCCCTTAACCCGGGCCCTGCAGAATAATGCCCTTAACCCGGGCCCTGCAGAATAATGCCCTTAACACGGGCCCTGCAGAATAATGCCCTTAACACGGGCCCTGCAGAATAATGCCCTTAACCCGGGCCCTGCAGAATAATGCCCTTAACACGGGCCCTGCAGAATAATGCCCTTAACCCGGGCCCTGCAGAATAATGCCCTTAACACGGGCCCTGCAGAATAATGCCCTTAACCCGGGCCCTGCAGAATAATGCCCTTAACACGGGCCCTGCAGAATAATGCCCTTAACACGGGCCCTGCAGAATAATGCCCTTAACCCGGGCCCTGCAGAATAATGCCCTTAACCCGGGCCCTGCAGAATAATGCCCTTGCAGAATAATGCCCTTAACACGGGCCCTGCAGAATAATGCCCTTAACCCGGGCCCTGCAGAATAATGCCCTTTAGCAGGGGCCCTGCAGAATAATGCCCTGCATCATAATGCCCTTAATACGGGCCCTGCAGAATAATGCCCTTAACACTGGACCCTGCATAATAATGCCCTGTAACCCGGGCCCTGCATAATAATGCCCTTAATACGGGCCCTGCAGAATAATGCCCTGTAACCCGGGCCCTGCAGAATAATGCCCTTAACCCGGGCCCTGCAGAATAATGCCCTGTAGAACGGGCCCTGCAGAATAATGCCCTGTAACATGGGCCCTGCAGAATAATGCCCATAACCCGGGCCCTGCAGAATAATGCCCTGTAGCAAGGGCCGTGCAGAATAATGCCCTTAACACGGACCCTGCAGAATAATGCCCTTAACCCGGGCCCTGCAGAATAATGCCCTGTAACCCGGGCCCTGCAGAATAATGCCCTGTAACCCGGGCCCTGCAGAATAATGCCCTGTAACCCGGGCCCTGCAGAATAATGCCCTTAACCCGGGCCCTGCAGAATAATGACCTGTAACCCGGGCCCTGCAGAATTATTCCCTGTAACACGGGCATCGGCGACTGGTAAAGGCACAAGGCTATCAAAATCAGTTAAGCAATGAAGATAGACACAAAAAGCTGGAGTAACGCAGCGGGGCAGGTAGCATCTCTGAAGAGAAGGAATAATAATAATAATAATAATAAAATAATAATAAATAGTTTATTGATCCCCTCAGGGAAATTCAGATGTCCAGAAGCCCCCAACCAACAAACCCACAGATTCAAAACGAACGCAGACAGAAAATACATAGAATACAATGTGGACACTACATGAGAGCAATAAATACTTAAAAAGACCAATATTTAACAATTAAAAATTAAAAATTGCAAAATGCATCCCCCTACAGCCTAGCGGTCTGAATTATAAAATCTAATGGCTGCAGGGGTGAAGGATCTCCTGAACCGCTCCGTTCTACAGGGCAGGGAGAGGAACCAGTTGTTGTTCCGAGTGCTCTTTTGACTCTCCAGAATTACATGGAGGGGATGCCCGGGGTTTTTCAGGATGACCTGCACCTTGTGCCTCATACGCCTCTCAAGCACATCCATCCCAGAGTCTACTCTCCCCTCCAGCACTGAGCTAGCTCGTTTAACCAGTTTGATCAGCTTCTTGTTGTTTTTTGCACTAATGCTGTTGCCCCAGCAGACAACAGCGTAGAAAATAACACTTGCAACCACAATGTTGTAAAACATGTGCAGCATTTCACTACACACATTGAAGGATTTGAGCCTTCTGAGGAAAAAGAGTCTGCTCTGGCCTTCTTTGTAGAGGGAGTCAGAGTTGACAGACCAGTCCAGTTTGTTATCAAGGTGCACTCCAAGGTATTTATATGTCTGCACCACCTCAATGTCAGCCCCTGCAACGTTGACCGGCTGAGGGGGAGCTTGGACCTGCCAAAGTTAACCACCATCTATTTAGTCTTAGTTGTGTTCAGGATGAAACAGTTCTCTTCACTCCAGGCACAAAAGGAACTGGTCAAGTTCCTGTATTCCTCCTCCTGCCCGTTCCTTACACATGCCACAATCGCTGTATCATCGGTTATTTCTGTATGTGGCATGTGTCAAGACTTATAGTTAAAGTCTGCTGTATACAGGGTGAAGAGGAACGGGGCCTGAACCGTTCCCTGTGGGGCTCCAACATTGGGTAACGTTTCCAATGGGTAACGTTTCGGGTCGGGACCTGGAACAATTTTTGACATTGCCTAGATAGACATGACAAAGAAGTATAATTGAACTATAAAGACAGAGACAATGAAGAAGCAACAATGTCAGGGTAGTTTAGTAACCTAAAGATGTTGGTGTTCACACACACCTCAAATCCTTGTTCTTCATGAGGGTAGTTAGTAATTGTGAATTTGGGTAGTGCTGTGCAAGTAACCTAGACACATAACTGGAGTGGATTTTGAAGTTGGTAAATTCTGTTCCTTCCTACACAAACTGTGGGTAAGTGGTGGAGTGAATTAATATTTAGATGGTGGATGGGGCTTGAAATAAATAAGCTATTTGAAGTCAAACGTTTTAGGAGTTAATTGGAGCTGCATTTGGCTGGGTAAGTGGAGAATGTACCATCTTATTCTTGACATATCGTGAGGAAAGATTTGGGGGTTAGAGGAGAAGAGTCAGCTGCTGCAGGATACTCAACCCCTGACATGTTCTTGTAATAATAGTACTCAAGTAATTGGATCATGTAATTGATTCAATGGCATATCTGGTCAATGATGGGTGCCCCATGATATTGACGATGAAGAAGCCGACCTTGGTAACTCCATAGTGTAGGAAGGAACTGCAGATGCTGGTTTACACCAAAGATAGACTCAAAATGCTAGAGTAACTCAACAGATCAGGCAGCATCTCTGGAGAAAAGGAATAGGTGGCATTTTGGGTCGATACCCTTCTTCTGAAGTCAGTGGAGTTACCAAGGATAGACTCAAAAATACTGGAGTAACTCAGCGGGTCAGGCAGCATTTCTGGAGAAAAGGAAAAGGTGATAGTTTTCTATTTTTTCCTAAGATGTCATGTATACCCTGTCTCCTGAGATGCTGCCTTACCTGTTGTATTACTCCAATATTTTGAGTCTATCTTTAGTAACTCCATTGACTGTTGAGGGTTGGTGGTTGGACATTCTCGTATTGGAAATGGTCAATGATTAGCAATTTTGTGGTACAAATGTTACTTACCACTTTTTGGCTCATGCTGAAATGTGTCTAAGTAAGGTTTCAATGTAAACATAATCTGCTCTGGGATTGAAATTGAACATTGTGCAATCACAAATCTTTCAATTTCTAACCTTATGATGGAGTAAAGTTGATTGCTGAACATGCAGAAGAGGTTGAGCTGAGAACACCACTCTGATGAACAACTGCAAAGATGCCCTGGGGCTGGATGATTCATAGTGTTTATAGTTTTAAAAATGTTATTTGTACAGGCTAGTCTCATAGCACCTCCCAAATCCATAAATAAATCACACATCATAACCATTTTTTCTTACAAGGTAGGTCTCCAGCCAATCCATTTGCTTTGATGCCTGTTGATTTGAATGTTACCAAGGCTCCTCGATGTCACACTTGGTAAAATGTTGCCTTGATGACAATGGCAGTCACTCTATTACACCTCTGCAATTCAGCTCTTTGGTCCAGAAATGGTCCAAAGCAATGAGAGAGTCTGAAGAATAATAGTCATGGTATAATCTAGGCATCAGTGAGCAGGTTATTGCTGAACTCTCATTGTACCCCAGCGGTATGAACATTGGACTTCTCTAACATCAAGTAACCCTCGCTTTCCCTCTCTCTCCATCCCTCCACCTTCCCAGTTCTTTCAAGTTCAAGTGAGTTTATTGTCATGTGTCCATGATAGGACAATGAAATTCTTGCTTTGCTTCAGCACACAGAACATAGTAGGCATTTACTACAAAACAGATCAGTGTGTCCATATACCATTATATATTAGTTCTCCAATCTTACTGTCTGACTACATTTTATCTCTGTTTGCTTTGTTGTTACCTTCTCCCAGCTAACAAGATCTATTCTACATTTTCCTTGATCTCCATTCCCTTTGAACTGTTTTCACATTTACACTTTATTTTCTATGTATCTCCCTCCCACTGATGTCAGTCTGAAGAAGGGTATCGACCCAAAACATCACCCATTCCTTCTCTCCAGAGATGCTGCCTGTCCCGCTGAGTTACCCCAGCATTTTGTGTCTATCTTGGGTTATTGCTGAATATGTGTTCCTCAATAACAGCTTGTTGCTGACTGAATGTATTCTGATTTCTAGGTCCAGCAGTGACATATTACTGATCTTGCAACCCTGTGACTTGAATTCAAATGCAGAATGAAATCTGGAATAAAATAAACCAGTATTTGCAATAACCACAACCTATCTGGTTCACTGATGTTCATTGCGGATGGACATCTAGCATTCTTACTTGGTCTGTTCAATACATATGACTAATAGCCCTGTCCCACGGTACGAGTTCATTCCAAGAGCTCTCCCGAGTTAAAAAAAAAATCAAACTCGTGGTAAGCATGGAGAATGAACATAGCGGGTACGTCGGAGCTCGGGGACGTCTCTTAGCGCTAACGGCAGGTACTCGGGAAGACTCGCTAACGGCAGGTAAGCACTGGAAGACTTGTGAAGATTTTTCAACATGATGAAAAATGTCCCAGAGTACCGACAAGTGGTCATTACAGTAAATCTCCGAGTTTGAATAAGGCAAACTCGGGAGAACTCTTGGAATAAACTCGTACCGTGGGACAGGACTTTAACTCTTTTGGAAGAAGAACATTATCTATATTTTGTTATTGACACACCATCTGTAAGTCTGTGAAATGATGATGCAATAGCACATTGAGATTATACATGTCAATTGCAACATCTTGCGGTTTTCGTTTCATAATTTCGTATTTGCTTAATACATAATGTTGGTTGAATTTCAGAAAAGCATAATTAATATATCCCTCAACATGTTGTTAAAAGTCAGTGTAAGTTATAGAAATCAAAATCCTTTATATCCAGTGCTGATGCTTATTGTTTTGTCTCCCATTTAATTATTTTGGTCATCTTTGGTTAGTCATTGGTGATAGATAGTGGAGACTGCAAGCATCTACAGGTGTTTGTTTGAAACCTGCAATTTCTATCTTTGTCTTTCAGCATACTATGTCAGAGATGTGATGCTTCCTTGAAAATTCTTACACTTGTTCTACATTTGATCTTTTCTGTTTGGTTCTCTTTTGTTACCCTCTCCTGAGTTGGTTATACTTGCTATTTCAGTGGCCGATTAGAAAAAGGGGAGATGCAACGAGACCTGGGTGTCATGGTACACCAGTCATTGAAATTTGGCATGCAGGTGCCGCAGGCAGTGAAGAAAACGAATGATATGTTAGCATTCATAGCAAAAGGATTTGAGTATAGGAGTAGGGAGGTTCTACTGCAGTAGTACAGGGTCTTGGTGAGACCACACCTGGAGTATTGCGTACAGTTTTGGTCTCCAAATCTGAGGAAAGACATTCTTGCCATAGAGGGAGTACAGAGAAGGTTCACCAGACTGATTCCTGGGATGTCAGGACTTTCATACGAAGAAAGACTGGATAGACTCGGCTTGTACTCGCTAGAATTTAGAAGATTGAGGGGGGATCTTATAGAAACTTTCAAAATTCTTAAGGGGTTGGACAGGCTAGATGCAGGAAGATTGTTCCCGATGTTGGGGAAGTCCTGAACAAGGGGTCATAGTTTAAGGATAAGGGGGAAATTATTTAGGACCGAGATGAGGAAAACCTTTTTCACACAGAGAGTGGTGAATCTCTGGCATTCTCTGCCACAGAAGGTAGTTGAAGCCAGTTCATTGGCTAGATTTAAGAGGGAGTTAGATGTGGCCCTTGTGGCTAAAGGGATCAGGGGGTATGGAGAGAAGGCAGGAACAGGAGACTGAGTTGGATGATCAGCCATGATCATATTAAATGGCGGTGCAGGTTCGAAGGGCCGAATGGCCTACTCCTGCAACTATTTTCTATGTTTCTATGTTTCTCTTAGTGTCTTTGCCCATGCTACCCTTTCCCCCTTTATTCCTGTTACTTTCTTTGTGTGTTTTTGATGATATATCAAGTTATGTGGGCCATTTTCTGTTCGTCTTCTGTTCCTGGTGAAGTACCTAGTTTCATTCACCCTACGGTACAATTAAAACTACTTTCCAATAGACCACATGGAGTCTCTCTCTGCCCTCCTATATACAAGACACCAGCTGCAACTCGTTGTTTGATAATGTTGCTTGCACAAATCTTGATGGTCCTGTTTGTAACCACATGATTCATGACTTCTAAACCCCAGGGTGATCTTCTGGCCAGAAACACATGTCATTATCAGTGAAGCCCCATGTCACATGTTGCATTTGCTAACTTGTCAAATGTCACAAGTGCTGTCCTTTCTTGCCAGAGAAAGAAAATAACTGTTAAAGGAAAGTGAGGTTAGACTGACCAACTGGGGAATTCAGATGCTGGGAGAAAGTTTAATGTGGAGAATTCAGAATTAATTTATTAAGAGATAGTGCAGGTGACCACAAGAAAAAAAGAAATTTCACAACAAACCTTCAGCTGGTGCAATTCTTCCAACTTCCCCTTCAACAAAATCCATAGGTTAATGTAATTACTCATATGTAATGAATGTAATTGCTACTTGTAAATGGCTCTGCAACTTGAACTGTAGAAATTTCATCTGGGTATTATTGTAGCGACAATAGTTATTTCTTACTTTTAGGATTCTCTTTTAATTACATTCATGAATAAGCTTAGGGAGGGGTGCTCAAACATTAACCTTTAACCCTTGTGTGAAGAACTAGCATTTCAAATCCAAATCTTTCTAGATCAAAATTAAATTGAATAAGAAATCTATTTAAAATCTGATTAAGAAGGAACTGCTTCTTAATCAGATTCGTGAATGTAATTAAAAGAGAATCCTAAAAGTAAGAAATATCTATTGTCGCTACAATAATATCCAGATGAAATTTCTACAGTTCAAGTTGCAGAGCCATTTACAAGTAGCAATTACATTAATTACAGGAATTACACTTTCCTTTAAAATCGAAGGTAGACAAAAATGCTAGAGAAACATAGAACATAGAAACATAGAAATTAGGTGCAGGAGTAGGCCATTCGGCCCTTCGAGCCTGCACCGCCATTCAATATGATCATGGCTGATCATCCAACTCAGTATCCCGTACCTGCCTTCTCTCCATACCCCCTGATCCCCTTAGCCACAAGGACCACATCTAACTCCCTCTTAAATATAGCCAATGAACTGGCCTCAACTACCCTCTGTGGCAGAGAGTTCCAGAGATTCACCACTCTCTGTGTGAAAAAAGGTCTTCTCATCTCGGTTTTAAAGGATTTCCCCTTTATCCTTAAGCTGTGACCCCTGGTCCTGGACTTCCCCAACATCGGGAACAATCTTCCTGCATCTAGCCTGTCCAACCCCTTAAGAATTTTGTAAGTTTCTATAAGATCCCCTCTCAATCTTCTAAATTCTAGAGAGTATAAACCAAGTCTATCCAGTCTTTCTTCATAAGACAGTCCTGACATCCCAGGAATCAGTCTGGTGAACCGTCTCTGCACTCCCTCTATGGCAATAATGTCCTTCCTCAGATTTGGAGACCAAAACTGTACGCAATACTCCAGGTGTGGTCTCATCAAGACCCTGTACAACTGCAGTAGAACCTCTCTGCTCCTATACTCAAATCCTTTTGCAATGAAAGCTAACATACCATTCGCTTTCTTTACTGCCTGCTGCACCTGCATGCCTACCTTCAATGACTGGTGTACCATGACACCCAGGTCTCGCTGCATCTCCCCCTTTCCCAATCGGCCACCATTTAGATAATAGTCTGCTTTCCTGTTTTTGCCACCAAAATGGATAACCTCACATTTATCCACATTATACTGCATCTGCCAAACATTTGTCCACTCACCCAGCCTATCCAAGTCACCCTGCAGTCTCCTAGCATCCTCCTCACAGCTAACACTGCCCCCCAGCTTAGTGTCATCCGCAAACTTGGAGATATTGCCTTCAATTCCCTCATCCAGATCATTAATATATATTGTAAATAGCTGGGGTCCCAGTACTGAGCCTTGGGGTACCCCACTAGTCACTGCCTGCCATTGTGAAAAGGACCCGTTTACTCCTACTCTTTGCCTCAGCGGGTGAGGCAGCATCTATGGAGTGAAGGAAATAGGCAACGTTTCGGGTCGAGACCCTAGGCTGGTCTGAAAGCCTGGGTGACATCGCAGTGCAGTTGGTAGAGCTGCTGGTTCACAGCATCAGAATCCTGGTTCAATCCTGGGGCCTGTCTGCGATGAGTTTGCATGGACTCCCTGTGTTTCCTCTCAATTCACCAGTTTCCTTCCACATTCCAAAGATGTGCACATGTTGCGTTAATTGGTTGTGGTAAATTGGCCTTGGCGTGTAAGGATGTGTTAGGATGTGTCAGGACAACTGATGAGAATGTGGGAAGAATAAAAAGTGGGATTAACATAGATTAGTGTAAATGTAGTTGATGATCACCACAGACTAGATGGGCTAAATGGCCTGTTTCTTTGATCCATTTTTGTATGATTCTAAATAAAATCAAATATAAAAACTTACATACTTATGATTCCTCAAGTAATTAAATAATCAAATTAACAGATTGTTTTTAAATGTGAAATTAGAGCATTGGAGAAGAACCTGGGTAGAGTGGTTTGGTGAAAGAACTGGATAGAGTGGATGTGGAGAGGATGTTTCCACGTGGAAGAGAGCAGAGGTCATAGCCTCAGAATTAAAGGATGTTTCTCTACGAAGGAGATTAGGAGGAATTTCTTTAGTCAGATGGTGGTGAATCTGTGGAATTCATTGTCAAAGAAGGTGCGGAGGCCGTCAATGGATATTTTTAAGGTAGAGATAGATAGATCTTTGATTAGTACGGGTGTTAGGGGTTATTGGGAGAAGGCAGAAGAATGGGGTGAAGAGGGAAAGATAGATCAGCCATGATTGAATGGCAAAGTAGACTTGATGGGCTGAATGGCCTCATTCTGCTCCTATCACATGAACTTATGACCTTATGACCAGTGGGTTGTTTGTTGGTTTTGATTAACATGTGCTGCAATTGCAACTGCAACAAGGAAGAGTACTTAAAATTAGAGCTGGGGAAATCCCAGAAGTTAACAACTCTTGCTCACAAAACACACAGAGAACATGGGGGAATTTGGTCAAAAATTACCTCAAATTTGTTAGATTCACCAGCTCACTTGTCTCTGATTTTAATGAAAAGCATAAACCCCAATTTCTGGTTTGCAACTCATTCATACATGACAGATAAAATGAAATTAGTCAGTTATTGTCGTTGCTTTGGATGGATTGGGGCAGTAACTTTGGAGCAGATGATGCTACGTGTATGTAGCTGAACCTCAAAATAGAAAAGTTAATTTGTGCTGTAGACTTACGAGTACAACATTATAAGACAATGCAGCAAAACAAATTCTCTACACGTGCAGGAAGCGGGTGTTGATGTGGAAGATCAGTCATGATCATGGGAAAGGGCAAAGAGGATTTGAAGAACCAAACGGTCTAATCCTGTTCTTAATTCTTATGTTTCCTGAAATCCCCCTTGATTCACTAGTGCAGTGGAGCTTCTTACTTCATGTTCATAAGTGATAGGAGCAGAATTAGGCCATTTGGCCCATCACGTCTACTCCGCCATTCAACCATGGCTGATCTATCTTTCCCTCTCAACCCCATTCTTCTGCCCATAACTGCTGACCCCTTATAGAGATCAGCAGGAAATTGAAGGTCCAAGTCAGCAGGAACACAGAGCTCCTGTTTCCTGATGACAGCAGGATCCCATTCCCATGCCCCAATGCACAAGGTAATACATGCACCGTGTTCCCAGAGAGCAACGTATTTTTAATTATTACGGGAGTTAGGATAAATGAGGTTTATACCAGAAAATGGCACTGAGACGAAAGATCGGGCTTGATCTCATTGAGTAGTGGTACAGGCTTGAGGGGCTGAATAGCCTGCACTAATTATTTCTTAAGTCGGATGGATGAAGAACAGATTTAGCAGCTCAAGCTTGGGGATATATAAGGTGCTGGGGGCCTCACCAGATGAAGAAAGATGTTTCACCACATTCTTGGTGCTAAGCAACTCTTCCCGCTGCCCATTATAATCAATCACACAAGGAACCATGTCTGGTTCAGTGAAGAATACAGAAGAGCATCATAAAAAAACATGACCTGGCATACTTTGAAATAAGGTGCCAATATGATGAAACCTCAGAACTGGTTCAGAAACCCAAAAATTCAGAATTGGCTTTTTCATTGAAGACAAATGATTGTGGTAGAAGGTAGATATTTTGGCAGGAGGTTTGAGACCAGTGGAGTTCTGCAGGGGTCTGTGCTGGGGCCTCTGTTGTTTGACCTGATTGTAGATGGATTAGTAAATGACCCATTTGCAAATGTAGATATTAAGTTTGCTACTGACTCCAAGTGAAGGAATTGCAGATAGTGAGGAATGCTGTCAGTAGATACAGCAGGATATAGAACTGGTGCAAAAATGGGCGGAGAAATGACCGATGGAGTTTAACCCAAGGATGTGTGAGGTGATGCACTTTGGGAGGTTGAATGTAAGGACAGAGTATGCAGTTACTGGCAAGGCCCTTAACAGCATTGATATGCAGAGGGATCTTGGAGTCCAGGTTCATAGCTCATTGAAGATGGCAGCACAAGTAGATATGTATGGTAAGTATGCCTTCATTACTAGGGACATTGAATGTAAGAGTTAGGAAGCCATGATGCAGCTCTATAGGAGTTTGATTAGGCCACATTTGGAATATTGCGTGCAGTTCTGGTCGCCCCATACAAGAAAGATGTGGAGGCTTTGGAGAGGGTGTAGAGTAGGTTTAACAGAATGCTGTATGGATTAGAGGGTTTCCACTACAAGGAGAGATTGGATAGACTTGAAGTGTTTTCTCAGGAATATCAGAGATTGAGGGGAGACGATAGAAGTATATAAAATGGTGAGAGACATAAATAAGGCAGTCAGAACCTTTTTTCCCCAGGGTGGAAACACTAGAGGTCATAGCTATAAGGTGAGGGGGAATGTTTAATGGAGATGGGTAGGCAAATATTTTACACAGAGAATAGTGCTGGCCTGGAAAGCATGCTCGGTGTGGTAGTGGGGGCAGATATGATAGTGACATTTAAGAGGCATTTAGATATGCACATAGACGTTCAGGGAATAAAGGGATATGTACAGGCAGATGAAATCGGCATCATGTTCGGCACAAACATTGTGGCTGGTAGGGCTCATTCCTGTGCTGCACTGTTCCATGTTTTAGTTTCTATGTTCCCATCCTAGGTTCTCAAAACTGAAATGTTAACCCTGTTTCTCTTTCCACAGATGCGTCCTGACCAGCTGAGTTTTTGTAATATTTTAAATGTTTATTTTAGGATTCCATGCATGCCAATAGCAAATGCAACATATAATAGCTAAGTGATCAGACAACTAATATATCAGGTGAACTCTGTGCAATCCTGGCATAACAGAATCAATCATGGTTCTTAACAACCAAACTAGGTGGAAGAAGCTTCGTGAGCAGTTTTGTAATCAAAGTTGTTGGAACCCATGCACAGCTCGAAAGAAAAGTTGGAGCAGTTGCAACCACATGAATCTTTGTTGCATCTTAACCTCTGGAGATTTTGCCTTTGTGAAAGCAAGTCCCCAGCCAATTTATTTCACTCTGCAAAATTTTTAATGACCCTTACTCTTACTCTTTAATGACTCTTACTCTTAAAGAGCAGGTCAAAGGTTAGCCCTGCTCCAGTCGAAAATTCATCAGTGAATCTTAAAAGCCTTTCCACTGTCTGCTATCAAGTGATGCTGGGCACCTCGGATTACAAGTTACCTGACTTGTGGATATACAACTTTACGCAAATTCTCCCGTGCATTTTACAAGCCAGTAACAATAAAAATAACAATAAAATGTTTGAGTTCTGTTGGGTAACATTATATTATTGTTGCTGCATATTGAAGAGATTGATTGTACTACCCTTTCATTTGTAATGGATATATGGCAGAAATTTCTAGTTGTATCATAACCAAATCAGTTTTCCAACTGTCAGAGAAATTGATGGACATTGTGTTGTGGCTGTCCTCCATTGAACTTCTTTGGAGTTTGAAGCAGGAGTAATTACTTAGTTGAATCCCCCAGATGAAACGTTCACTCCCCTGCAATGAAATTTCGCCATCCATGCTGTCATTTTGAATGAATATATTGAAACTTTGAAACTCAATAGAATCTGGTTTATGCGCCAGGGTTGACTTTTCACCCAACCAGTGACGATGTTGGGTTGACTCTTATTTTTAAAACTACTTTAGTTTGATCCTTTATCTCTAGGTTTCCTCCTTTTGTGTAAGCATTTTTATCTTTAGCATCCTTTAATGTTCCTCAATATCTATTGCCCTACGGAAGCTTTATTTGGAAATATTCCTACCTTTTTTTAAATCTTCATAAAAAGAGGAATCTTCACCCTCAGCAGTTTTAGTGAGTAGCTACGTTTCCTCCAATGTTTATCCTCTGATTTTTTACACCATTCTATTCTCATCCAGTCTCACTATATAATCTGGAACATAACTTCCCTTATTACAACAACAGAAAACAAGACATGGAAGCAAGAATAGATAATACAGCCGTTGACGCTTCCTGTCTCGTTTAATAAGACCACTGATAAGCCTTTATCTCATCCACTTTCCTTCCTGATCTCCAGATCTCTTGACTCCATTAGTTCTGCTTCTTTTCATGCATTCTGTGAGTGAGTATCCACGGTCCTCTGGATAGAGAATACTAAATGATGAAATTTCTCCTTAACTCAGCCTACATGGATGACCCTTTGGGACTTCTACCCTCTACTTTCAAACTCACAGACAAAGACAATCTTTCATCATTTAATCTGTAAATCATTTTCAGAATCTTACATATTTCAATAAGACCACTCTTTCTTGATTAGTAAGGATGTCAAAGGTTACGGGGAGATGGCAGGAGAATGGGGTTGAGTGGGAAAGGTGGACTTAATGAGTCAAACGGCCTAATTCTGCTCCTATGACATAAACATTCTCCTGAACTCCAATGAGTAACCACCAATGAGTAAATCTCTCCCCATTGGACAACATACCATTAAACCCCACCCTTATATTCATCTGTTGAGTCTAAGGTGCTCATATTTAAAGGATATAAAGACAACACTTTAGATATAAAGACAACACTTTACATTGTATTCCAGTTGAAGTTCCAAGATCCTGTGCAATTATAGGAAACATCTCCGATAGGCCATCTTCCTTGAAATAAATGTCAACAGACATTCCATTATGCAGCACCTGTGGGTAAAAAGAATGGTGGATGTTTTGTTAAAACCCTGATTCATTCGTGATGTTGTTCAACTTGCTCAGTTCCTCCAACAGATCTTTTGTTGCTTCAGATTCCATCATCTACAGTCTCTCGTGTCGACCATTTCCCTTTCTTGTAACTTACTAAATCTGCCTGTTAACCTGCTGTTTTCACGAACCAGAACACTATGTTTATTACTTTCTCACTGTTTAAGAAGAAATTCTGACTTTCTATTCTCCTTACTGGCAAGTAACTTCATACTCTGTCAGATATTATACCCTATTTGCCGCGTTGGTTTTGCCTTTTTTGATTAACCTGTGGAGAGAAATGTTAAGCTGTGTCTGTGTGTATTGGATTTCTGTGCCTGGGTACTGCAGCGCAGAAGTCAGGAACATGCTGGTTGTGTTCTGCCCCTGGACTCACTGTTCAGTCCAGGGACAATCTGTAAGTTTCTGAGCTGAGAGGTTGGATGTGTTTCATTTCTGGACTTTGAACATTTTGCCAGCAGTAGCTAGCACATCTAACGCAGCCCTTCCATTTGAATGGTGTCAGCGATCTTCATTTTGAAGGTAAACATTTTTATCATATTCGTTATTCCAATGGATATTTATGTTTTCAATCAATTTTGATTAGTCTGATCCTCAGAAGTTAGGATTATCTCCTTTGAGCTTAGGGAAGGTTGTATTGAAACCAGAGAGTCATCAGGGTGGCCTGAGGCTTTTATTTCCACCACTTGTAGCAGTGTGTTGGATATGACAGCAGGGTATTGGGAGTCATGTGGTTACAGACTTAGTGCAGCTGCAGCACTAGCATGGGCGGCAACTGCAAGGAATCATCTGGAATCAATGCAGTCTGGCTCAATAACAGCTTTGTGCAAGCACCAATATCAGGAAGAGTCGCAGTTTAGAATGGTGACTCATCAGCACCTGCTCAAAGACCGAGAATAAACATTGGCCTTAGCAGCAACATCTACATCTTGAAAAATGAATAGAACAAAACGCTCAGTGAGACAAATAATTCTCATTCTTCTTCCACTTTCACCTTCCCTATTATTTTAAGACCATCGCCACTGCTTACCACCTCCATCCAGCCTATTTTGCAAGGGAAGCACTTTCTCCCGATGTGCCCTGTCAGAATTATTCATACATCTTTTGGAACACTTCTATTCACTCTTCCCTCTGTTCAAAGGAGATAATTTCAGCTATTGTGAGTTTTCAGCATAAATGAAATCCCTCGTTTCTGATATTATTCTGGTAAAAATGTCCAAAGAAGGGTGGAGAATCTGTGGAATTCATTGCCGCAGAAGGCTGTGGAGGCCAAGTCAACGGATATTTTTAAGGCAGAGGTAGATAGATACTTGATTAGTATGGGTGTCAGGGGTTATGGAGAGAAGGCAGGAGAACGGGGTTAAGGGGGGAAGATAGATCAAGCCATGATTGAATGGCGGTAAAGACTTGATGTACCAAATGGCCTAATTCTGGTCCTGTCACTTACCACGGGTCTAACCAGTGACTATAAATACGTAACATGAGCTTGTATGATATAATGGGGTACAGCGAGTGAAAATTTCATTTTATTCTAAATAACAAATAAGCCCCTTGGTCTTGCATCTTAATTATTGTTCTTGAAAATAATAAGACCTGTTTTCATGTCTGTTTTAGGTTCTCTGTGCTCTTTGCATTGTTTACTTGTCGCAGCTGGCAGGATGAACATCACTTCCTTTTAGATGGACTTTTTCATAACAGCACGTCTTGTGACAATTTTGTCATGAACATTTAACAACATTAAGTTTTATCTCAGTTTTTAAAGTTGAGTGCTAATTGAACCATAACTATGAGCACTGTTGTTACACCCTTCTCACTAAATCTGAAACAAAAGTCCATCAGAAGATTTAATCACAATCACATGCATAGAACATTTTGTCATTCACAAGTAAGTTTCAAAGGCATTCAAAAACAAGCTGGGCAGTCAATAGGACTTTGAGATATAAGACAACTGTGCCATCTTTGCTAGGATTTTGCTGCGATGGAATTGGTGTAGCAAAGGTTGCCTTGTGGTGGATAAATTGCCCTATCTCACTTGTATTGCACAGTAGACATTATCTGCAACACATTGCTTGTAAGTTTTGTGGAAATAGTCAATCGGGGCTTGTAAGAGGCAAACGGATAGGCAGTCAAAAAATAATTTGCAGGGCATTGTGAAAAGAGCCAATGAGTTGAACGAGACACAAAATGCTGGAATAACCAAACGGGACAGGCAGCATTTCCGGAGAGAAGGAATGGATGACGTTTTGGGTCGAGACTCTTCTTCAGACCATCTCGACCCGAAACATCACCCATTCCTTCTCTCCAGAGATTCTGCCTGTCCTGCTGAGTTACTCCAGCATTTTGTCTATATCTTTGGTTTAAACCAGCATCGGCAGTTCCCTCCTACACAAATGAGTTGAACTGATGGGATTGCTCTCAAAAGAATATGCTTCTATTGAGAGCAATCCCATCATGCTTCCACCTGCCCACGTTTGGTCCATATCCCTCCAAACCTGTCCTATCCATGCACCTGTCTAAGAAGTCGTCAAGAACTTCCTCTGTGGCTACTAATGATGCAGCAGGTTCTCTGCAAGGGCCTCCACAATTTCTTCCCCAGCTTCTTGCAAGATACGAGGATGCACTTGGTCAGGTCCTGGAGACTTATCTCCCATAATGTGCTTTAAGACCGCTAATATTTCCTTGGTGATTCATATATGGTGCAAAACATCACAACTCATTTGCCTTGATTCCTTAGGCTCCATGGATTTTAGCACGATAAAAATGGATGAGAAATATTAATTTAAAATCTCGTTCATCCTCTGTGGCTCCACATATAGATAGGCATGATGATCTTTACGGGGGCCTATTTTCTCCCTAGCCACCCTTTTACTTTTACTATGCCTGTAGAATCTCTTGATTTTCTAGAATTTCCCTTTACCTTGTCTGCCGGATCCTCTTTTATGAACTGATTTCCCTTCTAAGTGTACTCTAACGCTCTTTTTTTGTTGAGGGATTTGCCAGAACCTGACTCCCTCAACTTAATGTACCTCCTTTTTTTCTGACCAGAGCCTCAACATCTCCCATCAACCAGGATTCCTCAAACCTGCCAGCCTTGCCCATCACCCTTCACCCTCACATGAACAGACTGTCCCTGAACGCTTACTATATCACTTTTGATAGCCTCCCACTCACCAAATAATCTTATATGTAGGACCTCTGCAAGATTGCCCTTTATGCCTCCAAAATCGGTCTTGCGTCAATTTAGGATCTTAACTTGTGGACCAGTCCTATCCTTCTCCAGAATCACTTTAAAAAGAATAATATTATTGTCACTAGTCCGAAAGAACTCTTCCATTGACACTGCAGTCACTTACTCTACCTTGTTCCCTACCAGGTGGTCCAATGTTACATAGTCTAATAGTGCCCTCCATATAATTTTAACACATTTAACAAATTCCATCCCATCCAAGCAATTTACACTTTTGGTGACCCAGTCAATATTAAGGATTTGAAATCTCCCAACTTATTTTACCCGAGTACCCTATTATTCGTAATGCTGTCTGCAATTTCCCTATCCTTCCTCTAATACCAACTGACTAGTGGGGGAGTGGAGGGTGCTATAATACGATATCTTCAAAGTGATCATTCCCATCTTGTTTCTAATTTCTATCCACATAGCTGAATATCCTACCAATTTGTTTAGTTTGTAAATACAGCAGGGAAACAGGCTCTTTGACCCTTTGAGTCCATGCCGTCCATCAATCACCTGGCACACTAGTTCTATGTTACCTCACTTTCTCATCCACTTCCTACACATTATGGACAAATTACAGATGCTAACCTACAATTCCACACATTTTTGGGATAGGGGAGGAAACCAGGGCACGTGGAGGAAAGGCACAAGGTGACAGCGACAATGTGCAAACTCCACACAGGCAGCACTCGAGGTCAGGATCGAACCTTGCTCTCTGGCGCTTGAGGCAGCAGTTCTACCAGCAGTGCTCCTGTGCTGCACTAAGATTAAAGAAGATGAATGGGCCTGTCCCACTTACGCAACTTTTTTGGCGACTGCTGGCACCCGACATAGGTCGTTGTAGGTCGCCGAAAATTTTCAACATGTTGAAAATCCAGCGGCGACCACAACTCTTTGGGCGACTACACACGACCATACAGGCTTCACCCCGCGACATGTCGCTAGGGTGTCGCTTGTATGGTCGTGAGTAGTCTCCTCAGTCGCCCAAAGAGTCGTAGTGTCTTTCTGGTCGCTGCTGAATTTTCAACATGTTGAAAATTTTTGGCAACCTGCAACGACCTATGACGGGTATCGACAGTCCCGAAAAAGTTGCGTAAGTGGGACAGGCCCATAAGTCACTGAAAAGTATGAACGCCCAAATTACGATAATTAGACAGATTTAAATTAAATTAAAAAGTTACTCAATTATCACAGTTAAGTGGACTGCCTCGTCCTCACAATCATGTCAGTCGGTATGCAGAACATGCGCCAGGTCTAACTTGGCTTAGCTGAGCGGGCAGATTTCCCACTGAGGAATTCCGTGCACCATTGTTGGACTCCCCTGTGTGGCATAGGTGTGCTGGAGCTCCGATCACCCAGAGCGAGAGACTGGACATACGAGTTGCCCTGTTTAAACACAAACTCGAGGGCAAAATTATTTCAAACATATTTACTACTGTCCTTGTTCTGTTATGAGTTTGTTACAAGAAGTAACTCTGGTGAACTTGTGCAGTAACTATTGTGAATATTGTTAATATTATTATGGGGAAATCCAATAAGTCTCTTTCTCTTTTGAACTATTTTTGTATTTAAGAATTGTTTACACTTGTAAACAGGAAACTACACCTGTTTTTGAAATATTGAGCTTTTATGCTACTTATGGTTGTTTAGAAAAGTAAATGTGAAGTGGACCAACTCACTGAAGTGCACTAAATCAGGAAACTGTTTACCCTGGTCTATAATACCTTTTTGCCCATTCATTTTAAGAGGCAGGAAATGTTTTAAGGCAGCTACATAAAAGCAGGAACTGGCTCACAATGGACAAAGTCATTTTGGAAAACCTAAGGGTGGAAAATGGGAAAATCTGGAAAATGTCTTCCTACTTTGATCAAAATGTGTCCCTAACAGCATTATCTGGTACCAATTAATGCTCCATAATAAATCTTGTCCAAAATGATCTTGCGCAAAAACAACTCCAGCTCTTGTTCTGAGGAATTCAAACAATTAGAATTCATAATATGAACTTATTTTTTGAGAGAAAAGCCACCTTCTCAGATCTCAGTTGTGCCCTTACATAACTTGAGATCTTGATCCCTGTTTGTCCTTAACGTATTGTTGTAGCAAACTATTGATACAAAAACAATCAAATCCCTTCATCATTCTTCAAAGCTTTATTGAATCACCAATAGATCAATCTTTTTTTGCTGCTCAGAAACAATGACCCAGAAAATTAACAGTGTAGAGTAAAGTTTACATCTGTTCAGCAATATAATTTAATCAAGTGGCTAAGTATGTGACCAAGTGTACATTGCATCAAAAATGATTCATGCCAAATTATTTGTTTTTGCTGTGTAAATTCGGTGTGAAGTTGCTCAAATCTAATTTTGTGCACAGGAGAAAGTGAAATGCTGCTTTCCATTGCATGTTGCAGTATAGCCAAATCAGTTATGAAGGATTAATTAATGGAATAAAGGCACAAGAGACAGAAGATGACAGGAAGGGTTAGCTTCTTTCCTAACCAACCAACTACTGGGTTGAAAGATCCATTCGCATTGCTTTGAATGCTCT
Source organism: Leucoraja erinaceus (assembly GCF_028641065.1). Classification (NCBI taxonomy): domain Eukaryota; kingdom Metazoa; phylum Chordata; class Chondrichthyes; order Rajiformes; family Rajidae; genus Leucoraja; species Leucoraja erinaceus. Next base: position 56,376,076 of record NC_073383.1, read on the forward strand.
CACTGCTGCTTACAACTCCGGCCTGACATCCGGTAACATGGATGATTACAAGGCAGAGTCCTATAGACTGCGAAGGGCGGTGAAGGACGCAAAAAGGAGGTATAGGAACAGGATGAAGTTGCAGATGGAGCAGCGTGACACCAGATGCCTATGGCAGGGGCTACGGACTGTAACAATTAGCAGAGCAGCCCCCCCTCAACCGGGAGTGCCGGCGCCTCCTTAGCTGATGACATGAACTCTTCCTATGCACGATTTGAGGCGGGCATGGTATATCTGGGCGACTACTAAAGTCTTCTGCTAATCAGCTAGCTCCAGTGTTCACCACAATATTCAACTTCTCCCTGGCCAAGTCCGTGGACCCTACCTGCTTCAAGAGATCCATTATTGTCCCACTGCCTAAGAATGCCTCTCCAGCCTGCTTAAATGACTACCGACCGGCGGCCCTCACCTCAGTGGTCATGAAATGCTTCGAAATGTTGATCAAGGGCTACATGTGTGTCTTCCACCTTTGCACCATGGATCTGCTGCAGTTTGCATATCGTCCAAACAGATCCACGGATGATGCAGTCTCCCAGGTTTTGCACACCACTCTCTCTCACCTTGACCGCCTGAAGGGGGGCTATGTGAGGATGCTGTTCATTGATTTCAGTTCAGCTTTCAACACCATAGTCCCCACCAGACTTGCTGATAAGCTGCTGTAACTGGGACTGAGCACCCCCCTGTGTGCCTGGATCCTGGACTTTCTGACTGCCAGGCCCCGGGTGGTCAAGGTGGGTAGACATACCTCCAACCCCCTCACCCTGACACAGGATTCCCCAGAGTTGCATCCTCAGCCCCCTACTGTACGCCCTGTACACACATGACTGTGTGGCCAGGTTCAGCTCCAACTCCATCATTAAGTTTGCTGATGACACAGTGGTGGTGGGCCTGATCTCCGATAATGTGAGTAGGCCTACCTGGAGGAGGTGGCTGACCTGGCACTCCGGTGTCAGAATAACAGTGTCCTTTTGAATGTCACAAAAATTAAGGAGTTGATTGTAGACTTTAGAAGGGCACAACAACCAAGGACGTACACGTCACGGGGGATTAATGGGACTACTGTGGATAGGGTGAGCAGCTTTAAATACCTGGGAGTCCACATCACAGAGGATCTGACATGGCCAACACACTCTGCCGCACTGGTGAGAAAAGCAAGGCAGTGCCTTTACCACCTCAGGCAGCTGCTGCAGTCAGGCAAGCGCCTCCACTGTCACACAGCAAAAACAGAGAGGCTGAGACGTAGTTTCTTCCCACAGGCCATCAGGACTAAACTCTGACTTGACTTGACAGCTTGAAGATGCTGGAATCTTGAACAAAGCACAAACTGCTGGATGAACCCGTACTTCAGGCAGCATCTGTGGAGAAAAATGAACAATGTTCCATGCTGGGATCCTTCTTCAAAACTTTGGATTATGGTTTAAATAACATTTGTAATCTAACGATTAGGATTACGTTTTTAATCAACAAAAGATTGACTGGAGTTATTTCTGCCAACTTTCAGTTGTGAAATATCGACCTATTGTTTAATTTCTAAACGGAAAGACCTAATTTTTCATGCAATCTGTTGATATTTTTCACAACTCCTCCTACTATGTTTGAGGAAAAAGCAATTGCTGAAACAGTTTTATATGATACTACTTCAGTTAATAAGAGATCACAAAGTAGCCTAATTTTATTTATTCCAATCCATAAACAGTTTTGAAAGATATTTTTTAAATATTGAAAGAAAACACTTTGTTTTATAGCAATTAAATGCTTTTGAAGTGTAGTTACTATTGCAACATAGGAACGGAAGCAACCAACCAATCTTATGCATAATAAGCTTCTACAAGATAACAGTGAGAAAATATTTTAATAGGAACACCAGCTAAATCATCCTCATGTATCAGCTGAGGTATCTTACGATACGATATAACTTTATTTATCCCAGGATGGAAATGCATTTGCCAACTGTCATTAAAAAAACACTAATTCATGAAACATGAAATTAAAGTGACGAGTGGAAAGACTTTGGGGATGGGCAAAAATTGAGAAGGTGGGGGGGAGTCAGCCATACGAATAAAAGAACACAATACACGATAAAATTTAACATGAACATCCCCACACAGCGGAATAAACGTTTCCCACTATAAGGGAAGGCAATAAAGTTCAGTCATCTTCCTCTTTATGTGTCATGGAGGGGGTGAGCTGTATTGTCCACGATGCTCCGCAGTTTGTGAAGCATCCTCCCCTTCAAGACCACCTCCCATGAATCCAATTTCGCTCCCAGGACGGAGCCGGCCTTCCTGATGAGTTTATTGATACTATTGGCGTCTTATCTCCTGCTTGACTGCTGGAGCTGGCAGAAGTAAATTCACTTTGGTCTTCTATGCATCCATTTTCACACTGCAAGTTTGGGAGCTTGTTGTGCATAAATTGGAGGCCTCGTCCTGATATAAGATAAATAAGATGTCACCACTTAAAACAGCTACCACTGTCAAATGCTTTTGAATTACTCTTGCCGTAAATCATTTAAAAAATAACATTTAAAAAATGAGTGAATTGAAGCACCTTACCATATGCAAACTCAATTAAAATATCAAGGTGAAGTATAATAATGAAATATATACTATTTACTTGCACTTTCTTGTTACTTGGAAAGAGATTTTGGGAATGGGTCAAGCGCAGGCACTCGCATAGATGGGCATCTCGGACAGCATGAACAAGTTGGGTCATAGGGCTTGTTTTACTGCCGTATGAATCTTTGTCTGTAACTATGTGGCTTAGTGGCTTAGAGTTGCTGCACCAGAGACCCAGTTTCGATCCTGACTATGGTGCTGTCTGTACGGAGTTTGTAGGTTTTCCCGGTGACTGCGTGGGTTTTCTCCGAGAGCTACGGTTTCCTCCCACATTCCAAAGATCTGCAGGTGTATAGGTCAATTGTCTTCTGTAAATTGTCTCTAGTGTGTTGGATAGAATAGATTGTGGATGATTGCTGGTCAGCACAGACTTGGTGCGCTGAATGGCCTGTTTGTAAGCATCTCTAAACTAAACTAAACAGTGAGCTGCCAAAGACTATAATGCTCTCCAAGGATCCAAAGCCAGGAGATGCTTTATATTCTCCTGAACTTCTGCAGGTGTATGGTAGAGACCAAAACTTGGTTCTGCAACTTGAATGCCCAAGAATGAAGGAAAAAATAGTGAACACTGTACTCAGTCCATCAGAGATACTGACCTCCTCACCATTCTTTTATTTGGTTTTGTTTTGTTGCACTGTATTAATTTTTTATTTATTAAACTTTTTTTGTTTATTATATATATTGTTTACTATTTTGAAGATAGTTACAAAAAATGGAGTAACTAAATGGGGCAGGCAGCATCTCTGGAGAGAAGGGATGGATGGTGTTTTGGGTTGAGACTCTTCTTCAGACTTCAGACGATTATATTATTTATCTTATATCAGGGAGAAGGTAAGGCGCCTGAAAACTTTAATGTCCTGGTTCAGGAACAGCTTCTTCCCTACAACCATCAAGCTATAACCTCCAAATAAGTTCTGAACTACGTAGACTTGGTGGCATTGATTTTGCCTTTTCATTGTTATTGTTTGATTTTTTAAATAGATATATACCACACATTTTTTGTTGTTTATTATGGCATTTAAAGTACTATGTCTACATATTACATACTACATAGAAAATACCCCTCTTCCATTATAGATGAGGCTCTCACCAGGGTCTCCTCTATATCCTACAGCTTCGCTCTTACTCCTCCTTCCCCCTATTCGTAACAAGGACAAAGTCCCCCCTGTCCTCGCCTTCCAACCCATCAGCCATCGCATACAACATATTGTCATCCGACATTTTCACCACCTCCAACGGGATCCACTACTGGCCACATCTTCCCATCTTCCCTTTCTGCTTTCCGCAGAGATCGTTCCCTCTGTAACTCCCTGGTCAATTTGTCCCTTCCCACCCAAACCGCCACCTCCCCGGGTATTTTCCCCCGCAACCGCAGGAAATACCACATTTGTCCCTTCACCTCCCTCCTCAACTCCATCCAAGGACCAAATCAGTCTTTCCAAGTGAGGCAGAAGTTCACTTGTGTTAAGGTTCAATTTGCTTCAAACAGATCACAACACAAAAGTTAGTAATACAGTAACGTCTTTATTTCGCCAGGCGGTGTGGGAGTCAACTCTCGCAGTATGTGAAAATACAGACTACAGAGTCTCTCTTTCTCCACACACAGAGGTAATGTTCTATCAGATATATTTATACCCTATTAATCAGCAATTCTTTCTTACAGGGCATTGTAAAGTCTCTTGCCTTTTAAAATCAGAGGATTGACAGGTACTTCCGATAGAGGAAAGGTTAGCCTATATGTGGTTATGCCTAAGGAGCTATTTTTTGCAGATTCAAGCACTCTTGTTTTTTGACCTGGTTGATTTATTTTTTGTACATTACAATCTATAGAGTAAAGGGTATGAATGAATTGGCTGAACATCTTTCTGATCATTTATATCATAGAGCAAAAACATTCATGTTATTGTGCTGTACTCTTGCTAGTGTTGTAGAAGAAAGGCGAAAACATTCATGTTATTGTGCTGTACTCTTGCTATTGTTGTAGGAGAAGGGTTAAGCATTCATTTTATTGCTTCTAAATCTACAGCAGAATCCATTTTGTAACCTAAATGTTTTAACTTTTTCACCTGCACCTCCTCCAACCTCATCTACTGCATCCGCTGTTCCAGGTGTCAACTTCTCTACATCGGCGAGAGCAAGCGCAGGCTTGGCGATCGCTTCTCTGAACACTTCCGCTCAGTCCGTCTTAACCAACCTGATTGACCGGTGGCTCCGCACTTCAACACCCCCTCCCATTCCCACTCTGACCTTTCTGTCCTGGGCCTCCTCCATTGCCAGAGTGAGGCCCAGCGCAAATTGGAAGAACAACACCTCATATTTCGCTTGTGTAGTTTATTGGGTAGAACATTGACTTGTCTAATTTTAGATAGCCTGTGCTTTCTCCCTCCTTCTCCTCCCCTTCCCAGTTCTCCCACGTTCCACTGTCTCCGCCTACTTCCTTTCTTTTTCCCACCCCCCCACTTCAGTCTGAAGAAGGGTCTCGACCCAAAACGTCATCAATTCTTTCTCTCCATAGATGCTGCCTCACCTGCTGAGTTTCTCCAGAATTTGTTGTCTACCTTTGATTTTTCCAGCATCACCAGTTCTTTCTTAAACATGCCTACATATCTGTTGTGCTGATGCAAGTAAGAACTCACATCATCTGATGACAAAACGCTGTTGACATATAATTCGCATCATATAATGATAAAACGCTGTTTGTACTGTGTTTACAAACCTGTTGTGCTGCTGTTACAGGTAAGAATTTCATTGTTCCGTTTTGGAACATATGACAATAAAACAGTCACCTTCCACTCTCTGTGTGGAAGGATTCTCAGTTGTGGAGGATAGGACTTTTTCCCCATATCCCTTGATTCCCTGAGCCCTAAGAACAAAATCCAACTTAATCGACCCAGGTATGTTGGAGGAATACTGATACATTTCAGAATGGTGCGTGATTTGAAAAGTTTCCTTGCATTCACTGCAGTTCTTCTTTGTGTAGAAATCCTGGTTTTGGGAGGTGAGGTCGGACTGCATGAATATTTTGGAAGTGTTGTGTTTTGTGGAAACGAGCATGAAAAATCGGCTGTACAATTATGGAAAGAAAGACATCATGCAATTTTCAATGAGAAATAATAACGCATTTATTTACAATATGTTCAGAAGCACAAGTGTTTCAAATTCATTTCCAACGTATTCTGATGTTCCAGATTCCAAATGTTCTTGACCAAGGTCTCAAATCAGTAGTATGCAGATTACAAGCAACTTGCTCAATTTCAGTGGTAACATAATTCCATAAACAGTTTTACAGCTACACAAGCAAAATAAAGAAGCCAGATTGTTTAATGACAAGCCTTATTTACACTGGAGAAAAAACAAATTTGCACTTAAAGTTTACAAAATATTCTCTTTTTAACTCGATGATTTAAAACTAGTAAAAAATGCAATAGTATAAAATGTATTCATAGGAAAAGTAACATTGATTTGGAGACATAAATAACAGGTTGAATAAATAGCAACTGCAACATTCAAATAGTACAAAGACATGAAAACATTGACAAGAAAAAGATTTTGGAATAATGCAACAATCTTTAATTTAACACCAAATAATTTAGCAACTGGACTGAAGACTGGATGACTCTGACTCGGTGGAAACTGATGGATGGGTCCCCCTTCTATCTTTTCCTTGCAGTGTTTTCAGTGAGGAGCATCTGGTGTGATTGGAGTGGCTGAAGACTCTTCGGGTGTAACTTTTGAAATTTACCCCGACAAAGGCATATAAAATGGGGTTCAGACAACAGTGAAAAAAGGCGAATGCCTCGGTGATGGTTATCGATGCAACGACGATGTTCTCCATCTCACACGAATAGGCGCTTTCCCTCATGAGCATCACGGTGTGGAATGAGATCACGATACAATAGGGGAGCCAGCAGATAAAGAAAGTCACGATCAGGATAACGGTGATCTTCAAGGCTTTGCGCTTCTGGAAGCCCGTGGAATTGGAGAGTTTAGAGATGATGATGCAGTAGCATATCAGGATAACCAGACCAGGTAGGACAAACCCCACTACCATCTCTTGGATGCGGAAAGCGATACGCCAAGACTGGTAACTTTCTAATGGGTAAATGCGATCGCAAATCACCCTGTCATTGAGATAGTCGGTTTGCGCGAAGACCATATCAGGCACTGAGAGAAGAATCGCTGGTAACCAGACGCCCACATAGACTAAGCGATTAACTAACATCTTCCGCGGTCCGGTGCTGTTGGTTGCATGCACAACCGCATAGTAGCGATCAAGACTTATGAAAGCCAGAATTAAAACACTGCTGTATAGGTTCACGGTGTAAATGATGTTGACGACCTTACACAGCGCGTTTCCAAAGTACCAGTTGTGGCTGGCATCGATGGACCAGAAGGGCAGGGTGAAGACGAAGAGCAGGTCAGCCACGGACAAGTGCAGCCTGTACTTGTCGGTCATGGTGCGGTATCTCCGCTGGTAGCCCATGATGATCACGACCAGGCCATTCCCCACGATGCCCAGGACGAACACGAGAGAGTACATACACGGCAAGAAGATACTTTCGAAACCACTGTCTGTGTCACACACGGCACCTTCTTCATACGTGTAGTTATACGTGTAGCTGTCATTGTCAGACGTGTAATCCGTCTGTAATAGGTAAAAAAAAAACAAGACCATTAAAATACTAACACTTCTTGCCAGTTTATTTATTTACTTAACGCTGTTCATTCTATTTCGGTGTTTTTCGGATCGACTGAGAGAAAAAAAAATCCCCTTTATTTGCGTTCTCATTTATGACAATGATAAAAAGTGCCTTGAAATGTGCTGCTCTGAACAGTAAACTTACGAGAGGGGACAGGCAAAACTATTATCACGCTGTGATATAAGGCACTTCCAATAATGGGAAGAAGCAACCAGTGTGAAGAAGGATCCTGACCCGAAACGTCACCTATTCCTTTTCTCCAGAAATGCTGTCTGACCCGCGGAGTTACTCCAACATTTTGTGTCAATCGTCACCTATTCATGTTCTCCAGAGATGCTGGATGGCCCGCTGAGTTACTCCAGTCTTCCCCCTCCACCCACCAAAAATAAAAAGAAGCGGGTTATATAAACTGCTAACTGAACTCGTGAGGATATTCCGCGGGCTGGGGATTTTTTGTTGTTATTATCCTAGTCGTTATCGATGCGTAAATGAAATGCCTTAAAGATGTGTAAAAATAGCATCCCGACTTTTAAATCTGTAGTGTTGCTTGCAAGATCAGTCAACTACTCGATGTGCGTGTTTCCCCCAAAAGTTATCACGCTGCTTTCAAAAGGCAAGTCATAATAAATAGCGCGATTGACTCAACTTTTTAAAAACTCTTTTTCAAAACATTAATTAGTGTGAAACAAGTTTTATTTGAAAGGCGGACAAAAAAATAAAAGACACAAAGTGCGGGAATTACTCAGTGGGTCAGGCAGCATGTCTGGAGAACGTGGATGGGTGATGTTTCGGGATGGGACCCTTCTTCGGATTGTCTGTCCATCTATCCCCATCGTCTATCACCAACCCATGTCTTCCGCGGATGCCTGACCCGCTAAGTTACTCCAGCACTTTGTGTCTTTCCTTTTAAACCAACGCCTGGTTCCTTGCATCTGCTCAAAAAAGTGTAGCACACGTTGACGCCAAAATAAAGGTAATTTCACGACTCCTGGTGTCCAGTAATCTCAGAATATGTCGCTTTATTTCTAATAATGTTTCCAATTCCTATGATTTTAGAACCAATTTTGTGTCATCAATATGTACAGTTTATAGTTTGAATGCATACGAATGCACTTAAAATTACCTTAAAATCATATTTTAGAAATTAAAAATCACATTCTGTTAAACAATTTGCTGTCACTAATATTAATAGATACAATGGAAATTGCAAACATGAATCTCAAGAATGGATCACGTTTCCCTTACCTGTTCGTCAAAGACTGTAGACTCGTTCATACTGCACTCTGAACAGCAGCACTCTGTGTTATTCTGCCGGAACACGAGCTTTCAGTGATTTCTGAATATGTGAAGAACTCGGCAAAAGATTTTAAATTTAGGCAAAGTCCCCTTGTCTCTGCGCGTGCGCAGGCAAGAGCCCAGCCCCAGAAACTGATGTACGTTTGGAACTGTCAACTGAAACAAAAGGGAGGGGCAGTGAAATATCTGCAACTGGGCATGATTGCTGCAAATGCTGAAAACAACAGTTACTTTATAAGAACAGTTATTTTATAACATCCGATGTTGCAAAACGATGAGGAAATATATAACAGTTAACAGAAATCTTCTTCTGAAATGCATAAGCTTAATTGTTTTGTATGTTTGGAGTGTTTAAAAAGTTTGTTGAGATTAGAATGCAGTTGTAAAGAGCAGAAGCCACAATGAGGAACTGGAAGATATAGGGAATATCAATTTCTTCATTTTTCTTTTTGTTATTTACACTTATTTCCTCACTTATTCCTCTCATCATTTGGTCTTAAAATTTTTGGAGGTAATTTAATATTTCATATTTTTAACTTTTTTTCTTTCATCCACTATCTTAACGTCAACATTGTCAATCTCAGAAAACTCCTTAGCACAGGTTTTACAAGTATTGAGGCTATTGAAAGACAGACTATATACTGTAAATGACCTTGCCACCTTCACTTATTATCGCAATCAACAAATAAAAGTTGAAGGCGCAAGGAACTGCAGGTGCTGGAATCTTGAACAAAACACAAAGTGCTGGGGAAATGAGGATGGGATAGACAGGTAAAGTTTCGGGTTGGGATCCTTCTCCAGACTGATAAGCATAGGGGGAAGAAAGCTGGAAAAGAGAGGTGGAAGCTTGACAAAGCCTGTCAAGTGATAGGTGGATACAGGTGAGGGCGGTGTGATTGGCATATATGGGTGGAGTACTGCATTTCATTGTCTCTGTACTGTACATTGACAATGACAATTAAAGTTGAATCTGAATCTGAATCTGAATCTGAGTAACAGGCACAGGTTAGAGGAGACAAAAATATGGCAGATAAGGAGAGGAGTGAAATGTAAAACCAGTGGGAGGGATATAGGTGGAAGAGTGCAGGGATGAGGCAAGAGGAAGATGGGTTAAAAGAGAAATAAGGGACGGGTATGGGAGATGAGTGAACGAAGAAGTGGAAAGGAGTAGGGTGTGTGGGGAGAGGTGGGAGATATTGGGAAAAATGAGTGCATGGAGGGGTGAAGGGTGGGGGGGGGGTTGATTACGCTTGGGTAGTTTACAATATAATACTCCACTTTCAAGTCATGCCTCCCTACCCTCTTTCTCTTTCCTGTACCTCTAACCCACCCCACACTCATTTCTCTCCCCTCCCTGTGGGCACAGTGGTAGAGTTGCTGCCTTAAAGTACCGGGTTCGATCTTAACTACGGGTGTTGTCTGCACAGAGTTTGTACATCTCCCTGTGACCTGTGTGGGTTTTCTCCCGGTGATCTGGTTTCCTCCCACACTCCAAAGACATACAGGTTTGGAGACTAATTGGCTTGGTAAAATTGTAAATTGTCCCTAGTGGGTGTGGGATAGTATTAGTGTGTGGGTTCGCTGGTCGGCACGGACATGGTGTCCTGAAGGGCCTGTTTCCTACTGTATCTCAAAACTAAACTAAACTAAACTAGTCCTCCTGCAAAATGTACTCAATTTGCTTGCATGGGCTAATCTGAAAGCATTTCCTTAACCAATTACATCTACTACATGAATGACTAGGACAGCAGGCACTGGGGAATATCTCCCCCTGCAGATTCTGCTCCAAGTTATCCACTATCCTGACTTGGAATTATATTGCGGTTCCTTCATCGTTACTGGGTCAAGATCCTGGAACTCCCAGCACAGGGGGAATACAGCAGCACCATCTGAGGGGCAAATTAGGGATAGATAATAAATGCAGATCTTGCAGGCGATGCTCAGATCCTGAAAATGAATAAAAAGAGGATACTGAAAGTACAAGCTGAAGTACAAGGAAAACCAAGACCTGGGTCAACTGGACAAATGGATAGCATCGCATCCACTCAGATAGTAGAATCAAATTAAAAGATAAAGCTTGGAAACAGGCCTTTCGGCCCACTGAGTCCATGTCAGCCCCCAATCACTCGTTCATACCAGTTCTATGTTATCTCACTTTCCCATTCACCTCCTACATACTAGGGGCAATTTAGAGAGGACAATTAACCTACAAACGCTCACGTCTTTGGGATGTTGGAGGAAACTGGAACACCCGGAGGAAACTCACATGGTCACAGAGAGAACGTGAAAACTCTACACAGACAGCACCCAAGGTCAGGATTGAACCTGGGCCTCTGCCGCTGTGAGGTAGTAGCTCTTTAGTTGTGCCACTGTGCCATCATTACCAATTGTGAGCCATGAAGTCAGAAATGTAAAGGAATTTGATTTGTGGATGAACGCAGATAAATAAAACGTGAAATTGCAATGGGTAAACTCAGATAGATAAATAAATAGATGAAAAGAGGAAATGTGCTTCTAAGAGAGAAAGAGAGAAAAGAAAAGTAAAAATAAAATATTTTAGTTTTAAAAATCTCTAGTCATTCAAGCCAGGTTAAACAAACTTCCGATATTAGTTCATTTGCAGCTCCAGGGATGTTAATTGGCCACAATTAATACTTCACATTATGTTAAAAAGCCATTAAGACTGAAATGGACAACACTTGACTTTTCATGGCAAACTTAATTCATAGATTTTGCACAAATACATCTTCAGGGAAGTTAATGACAAAATCCACATCAAGCCATCACTTTTCCAAAGTTAATGAGCAGACTGGCACAATTATGGACAACAGTGTTTGGATATTTGATTTCAGCTGCGTCTCTGTTACACACTAAAGTTGCTGTACCATTGCACATAAATAATGGTGAGTGTCATTAGCTGCCACTAATTTGACAGAAAAATCTGGGTCATTATGTTTTTATTTCTCTTTTTAGATTTTCTCTTTCAATATATTATGAAGGTTACTCTGGTTAAACCTAGCAACCATAAATTATAGCTGCACGGGCTTTTGTTTAGCAAATAACCCCATTGATGGCACGCTAAGCATTGAATTCAGTATTATTAGATTAATAATTGCTTCAAGGTAATCTTTTGGGAAGCAGGCTGTTGAACTGGATGGACCTTTTTCTGTAAAGCTGCACTGAGAGGTCACAATGTTACCATGTGTCACAAGGGGATCCTCAAACAAGTGCCTTCATTCAGTATCCTAAGGAACAAGACATCTGTATTCTTTCTGAAATCATGACTGGACATTTACTTATTTTAAGCTTTTTACCCCAGAAGTATTATTTAGAAAATTTCTCCACCAAAACCAAACTAATCACCATTGAAATCCTTTGATCTTAAATCATTGTTAGCTGGTTTCAGTTTCTACTTAATGCTGATTATCGCTGCACTGATAATTGCCTTCTTTAGATCATTAAGTGTACATTTTAATTGTTTAGTTCTACTGCCTTATATTAGAGCATAATATACTTGATAATAATGCATTCAAATTTATTTGAACTTTGAAGTTGGCCAAATGTTACAAACCTAATAAATACTGACATCTTTGTCTTGTGTTTCCAATACAACTGTCAGTGATCCTTATTTGTGGCTGGTAAATTAAGTGTTTGGCCTGGGAGCTGGATCATTTGGCTTCACATTTTTATATACAGTCCAATATTAATAAAAATGAAATATAACTGAAAATCAAGGAATTCATGCATGAATGTAAGAACAAAAACCAGAAATTAATAAAAGGATTGAGCAGAGTTAACTTAGATTTCTGATAAGGAAGGTATGATGGTGGCATTTAGAAACATAGAAACATAGAAACATTAAAAATAGGTGCAGGAGTAGGCTATTCGTACCCTGTTCCTGCTTTCTCCCCATATCCCCTGATTCCGTTAGCCCTAAGAGCTATAATCTAACTCTCTGGAATACATCCAGTGAGTCCACTGCCTTCTGTGGCAGAGAATTCCACAGATTCACAACTCTCTGGCTGAAAAAAGCCTATCCTCATCTCAGTCCTAAATGGCCTATCCCTTATTCTTAAACTGTGGCCCTTGGTTCCAGACTCCCCCAACATCGGGAAATGTTTTCCTGCATCTAGCATGTCCAATCCGTTAAGAAATTTTTTGTTTCTATAAGAATCCCCCTCATCCTTCTAAATTCCAGTGAATATAAGCCCAGTCGATCCATCATATGTCAGTCCCGCCATCCCAGGAATTAACCTGGTGAATCTACTCTGCACTCTCTCAATAGCAAGAATGTATTTCCTCAAATTAGGAGACCAAAACTGCACACATTACGCCAGGTGTGGTCTCACCAGGGCCCTGTGCAACTGCAGTAGGACCTCCTTGCTCCTATACTCAAATCCTCTCGCAATGAAGGACAGCATGCCATTAACTTTCTTCACTGCCTGCTGTACCTGCATGCTTACTTTCAGTGACGGATGTACATGTACACCTAGGTCTCTTTGCACCTCCCTAATCTCTTTTGGCTCTTTTGCATAGGCACATGAATGTGCAGGGATTGGAGGGATATGGATCACATGCAGGCAGTCAGAGGAGGTTAGTTTCACCTGGCATCATATTTGGCATGGACTTTGTGGGCTGAAAGACCTGTTCCTGTGCTTCACTATTATATGTTCTATGGAAATCATGTTTGATTCACCTTTTGGATGTCACCGAGCATGTAACTTGCAGAATAGATAAGAGGGCAGGTGGGTGGTGAAGGTGTGGGAACTTTGGGTGAATGTTGGTATCTCTTTTTAGTTTCAGAGATACAGCGCAGAAACAGGCCCACCGTCCCACCAAATCAGCGCTTACCTACGTTCCTCGCATACTTATGTTATCCTGCACAAACTAGGGACAATTTACAATTATACCACCGCAATTAACCTACAAACCTGTATGTCTGTTGGAGTGTGGGAGGAAACCGGAGATTCCGGAGAAAACCCACGCAGGTTACGGGGGAACGTACAAACTCTACATAGCGGGTTTGCTGTAAGAGGGGAGATTGAGCAGACCAAGTCTACATCTTCTTGAGGTCGATAATAAAGGCTGGCCTCATTGAAAATTCTCACCAGGTTTGACTGGCTGGATACAGTGAGGGTGTTTTTCTTTGCTGAGGCATGTCTAACCTAAAGTCGCAGATTAGACGGTGGTGTGGGGGCACCTGATAGTAACCCAAGGTCACGACGAACCATCAGCTCTAGAGGGCGGCGTCTAGGTTGGGGAAGCACAACTCACGGGGTTGTTATCTCAGGTTATTTAAGGCCGGGAAACGCCAGTGTCAGCTGAGGAGTAGGGAGCTGTATGTAGAAGCTTAAACACGTCCAGAGCACACAACCTGTGTCCGCTTAGTTTTTGGCTGGACTCCTGCCAGTCCCCGCCACAGTGGCCAATTAGGACTGAGCTGAGGAGAAATATATTCACTTTGCGGGTGGTGGATCTTTGATTCTTCGAGGCTCAGACATTGAGTTTATTCCAAAAAGAGATCAATAGATTTATGAATATTAAGGGATTAGTGCAGGAAATTGGCGTTGAGGGAGAATGTTTGCAATGATCTTGATTGATAGCGGGGCAGGATTGAAAGTCTAATGCTTGAACCTACTAATTCTTATGTCCTTGTGAAATTGAGAAGATTTTCAATTTAGGTCCTCCAAGTGTCTGACAGACTAAAGCATGGAGGACCCTGACAATTGCAGAATTTGCGAAAAATGCATGCATAGCTCAGGCTGCCAATGTACTCTTGCAGAAACAGGTTTTTACAGCATTGGCGAGGTCTGCTTCAGTATCACTGAGGCAGATGAGCAGATCCAGTTTGGCTTTAGGACTGACTCAGGTAGGACTTATTTAAGGTAGGTCTTGATCCAGCTCATATTCATGGCTCCATATCTCGCCTCCCACTAGAATAAGCCCAAACCTCCTGAGTTTATGACCTTCGCCTGAACCATCTGCTAAACAGACAACTTGACCTGGCACACCTGCCATAACTGTTGTGCACTTTTTGAGCATTATCCGGTCTATGCCTGATCCCCACTAATCCTTGGGAATTCCATCCTGACCACTACATTTGTTGACCACTGACCAATTCTCCTGATGAAAAAAAACCTCCCCAGGCTATAACCCCTATTCCTCTGATCACTAATCACACCAAGGTACCCCAAGCCATCCACACAATCTTGGCAACTAGCCACTGGAGTCCCTTCCATGCACTAATCACACCCCCATTCATTGGTTGAATCTTTGGCCCCTAGTAATCTGGGGTACTGGGCATGCTTTCAACAAACAGCCTCAATACTCTCAACCCAACTGTCAAGTCAACCTTTCCAACCATCTGTGTCAGTACCACCTCTCACTTACTTTCTAGGACACTGGAGGATAGCCAGTAATCTAAACTAACAGTCAAAACACTTTATTGATAAAATAACATATTCTGAAAAGAAACATTTCTCACATCTTTCCCTACAAAGGTAGGAGTCTCTATAAGTTTCTAAATTGAAACATCACAGTAACATTGTAGAGAGCAGTTGGTCACATTCTATCATTCTTAGTATCATAAACCAACATTATATGTAACACTTCAATCCTCATCCCCAATTACTAATCCGACCCCATTCCTCCCAACCACAACTCCATTTGTCCATGATCCCTAATAGTTGACCCATGTCCTGATTCTACCATCCATCAATTAGCTCAGATTCCCCTTACAATTCACAACTCTCCCTGCACCAGCATTAGTTTTGGTGCTCAGGATGCATTCAGTTTGCTTTTGATGCATTCAGTAATGGCAGAATGTACAAAACAAATGACTGTGAATGTGCATTGGGCCCTAAGTCCGACTGAATCTTTCAATGGCTTTTGAGATGCCAACAAAATTCTAGGGAATCGGTTTGCAATAGTGTACTGACTTTTCTCTTTGGTAATTTCCTTCATAAATGTAGAATTATATTTCCATGTGTCGTTGATTGGTTCCTCTTTGTTTCGTGTTTGACCTCCTTTCCTGAGGTCAGACCAATGTTTAGACACAAAATGATCACTGTATCTTAGATACACACATTATCGAAAATGTCCCATACACATCCCACAAGAAGACCTTGCCATTGCCCTGTTTTGCCTGCAGGGTGTAGCATTTCTTGAGTAAAAGCATTTAGTTATTTCAGCATTGAAAGCATTCAGGGAAACAGGAAAGTGTTACTAAAGTGGAAACTGCAATGTGGGACGAGGTCTTGTTGACATTTTTTGTGCAATTATTTTGTTATTCCTCAAATTTTTGCTAGGGATATAATAATTTTTTAGATTAATGGAAAACAGCGGCACTTTGAAAATATTTGTTGAACTTTTGCCAAATTTGATCTATGTTTAAGTTTAGAAACACAAGGTACTGCAGATGCTGGAATCTTGAGCAAAATATAAAGTTGTGGAGTAACTCAGCAGCATCTGTGGAGGGAATGGATTGGTGACGTTATGGGTTGGGACCCTTCTTCAGTGAGTGTAGTGGGGGGAGAAAGCTGGAAAAGAGGGGTGGATGTGAGACAAAGCTGCCTGTCAAGTGATAGGTGGATAAAGGTAAGAGGGGCTTAATTGGCAGAAGGGTGGAGTAATTGACAAAGGCTGAAGGTGAAATGGAGGCAAAAGAGTGTAGGAAAGAACTGCAGACACTGATTTACACCAAAGATAGACACCTAATGCTTGAATAACTCAGCGGGACAGGCAGCATCTCTGGATAGAAAGAATGGGTGATGTTTCGGGTTGAGATGCTTCTTCAGACTGAGAGTCAAGGGAGAGGGACACAGAGATAAGGAAGTGTAAGGTATGAAAACGAGACACAAACAAGACGAGGTTCAAGGAAAATATAGAATAGATCATTGTTAGACAATAGACAATAAGTGCAGGAGTAGGCCATTTGGCCCTTCAAGCCAGCACCGCCATTCAATGTGATCATGGCTGATCATCCACAATCAGTACCCTGTTCCTGCCTTCTCCCCTTATCCCCTGACAGCTATTTTTAAGAGCCCTATCTAGCTCTCTCTTGAAAGCATCCAGAGAACCTGCCTCCACCGCCCTCTGAGGCAGAGAAGTCCTCAGACTCACCACTCTCTGTGAGAAAAAGTGTTTCCTCGTCTCCGTTCTAAATGGCTTACTCCTTATTCTTAAATTGTTCACCACTGGTTCTGGACTCTCCCAACATCGGGAACATGTTTCCTGCCTCTAGCGTGTCCAAGCCCTTAACAATCTTATATGTCTCAATGAGATCCCCTCTCATCCTTCTATACTCCAGAGTGTACAAGACCAGCTGCTCCAGTCCCGCCATCCTGGGAATTAACCTTGTAACTCCCTCAATAGCAAGAATGCCCTTCCTCAAATTAGGGGACCAAAACTGCACACAATTCTCCAGGTGTGGTCTCACCAGGGCCCTGTACAACTGCAGAAGGACCTCTTTGCTCCTATATTCGATTCCACTTGTTATAAAGCCCAACATGCCATTCGCTTTCTTCACTGCCTGCTGTACCTGCATGCTTACTTTCATAGACTGATGTACAAGGACCCCCAGATCCCGTTGTACTTCCCCTTTTCTCAATTTGACGCCATTTAGATAGTAATCTGCCTTCCTGTTTTTGCTACCAAAGTGGATAACCTCACATTTATCTGCATTAAACTTCATCTGCCATGCATCTGCCCACTCCCCCAACCTGTCCAAATCACCCTGCATTCTCATATCATCCTCCTCATAGTTCACACTGCCACCCAGCTTTGTGTCATCTGCAAATTTGCTAATGTTACTTTGAATCCCTTCATCCAAATCATTGATGTATATTGTAAATAGCTGTGGTCCCAGCACCGAGCCTTGCAGTGCCCCATTAGTCACTGCCTGCCATTCTGAAAGGGACCCGTTAATCCCTACACTTTGTTTCCTGTCTGTCAACCACTTCTCTATCCATGTCAGCACTCTACCCTCAATACCATGTGCCCTAATTTTGCATCCTAATCTCCTTTGTGGGACCTTATCAAATGCTTTCTGAAAGTCCAGGTACACTACATCCACTGGCTCTCCCTTGTCCATTTTCCGAGTTACATCTTCAAAAAATTCCAGAAGATTAGTCAAGCATGATTTCCTCTTTGTAAATCAATGCTGACTTGGACCGATCCTGTTACTGCTATCCAAATGTGCGGCTATCTCATGTTTTATAATTGACTCCAGCCTCTTCCCCACCACCGATGTCAGGCTAACTGGTCTATAATTCCCCGTTTTCTCTCCCCCCCTTTCTTAAAAAGTGGGATAACATTAGCTACTCTCCAATCCACAGGAACTGATCCTGAGTCTATTGGAAAATTATCACCAATTCATCCACAATTTCTAGAGCCACTTCCTTAAGGACCCTGGGATGCAGACCATCAGGCCCTGGGGATTTATCAGCCTTCAGTCCCATCAGTCTATCCAACACAATTTCCTGCCTAATGTGGATTTCCTTCAGTTCCTCTGTCACCCCAGATCCTCTGGCCACTACTATATCAGGAAGATTGGTTGTGTTCTCCTTAATGAAGACAGATCCAAAGAAGAGAAATCTGTTCAACTAATTTTCCATTTCCTTGTTCCCCATAATAAATTCACCTTTTTCGGTCTTCAAGGGTCCAACTTTGGTCATAACTAATGTTGTCCTCTTCACATACCTAAAGAAGCTTTTACAATCCTGCTTTATATTCTTGGCTAGCTTACCTTCGTACCTCATCTTTTCTCCCCATATTGTCTTTTGGGTTGTCTTCTGTTGTTCTTTAAACATTACCCAATCCTCTTGCTTCCCGCTCATCTTTGCTACGTTGTACTTCTTCGCTTTAATTTTTATACTGTCTCTGACGTCCCTTGTCAGCCATGGTCATCCCTTTCTCCCCTTGGAATCTTTCTTCCTCCTACGAATGAACTGATCCTGCACCTTCTGTATTATTCCTAGAAACACCTGCCATTTTTGTTCCACTGTCATCCCTGCTAGTGTATCTTTCCAGTCACATTTGGCCAGCTCCTCTCTCATGGCCCCATTGTCCCCTTTATTCAACTGCAACACTGACACCTCCGATCTACTCTTCTCCCTCTCCAATTGTAGATTAAACCTGACTATGTTATGGTCACTGCCTCCTAATGGCTCATTAACCTCGCGATGAGGTTAGTTCGGAGAAGGTGACAATTAAACAAATAGAGATAAAAATGTAATCAATGGTACAGTCAAACTGGTTGGAGAACTAGGAAGGGGGAGGGATGGAGAATTAGAGAAGTTAATATTCATACTGCTGAGGTGGAAGCTGCCCATCTGAAATATGAGGTTCTGTTCCTCTAATTTACACAGGGCCTCACTCTGTTATTGGAGGACAGAAAAGTCTGTGTGGGAATGGGAGGGGGAGTTAAGGTGTTTAGCAATCGGGTGATCAGTTTAGGTGGACTGAGCAGAGGTATTCAGCAAAAGGATCGCCGATCCTTTGACTTGGCCGATATATAAGAGTCCACATCTGGAACAGTGGATGAGGTTGCAGGAGGTGCAAATGAACCTCTGCCTCACCTGAAGTCGAGGGAGGAGGTATAGGGACAGGTGTTATATCTCCTACAGTTGCAGGGGTTAGTACCTGGGGAGGTTTGGGTTGGAATGGACAAGTTAACCAGGGAGTTGCGGAGGGTACAGTCTCTGCGGAAAGTGGAAAGTGGTGGAGATGGAAAGATGTGGCTCGTGGTGGGATCCCGTTGGAGGTGGCAAAAATGTCGGAAGATTATATGCTGTATGCGATGGCTGATGGGGTGAAAGGTGAGGACTAGGAAGACTCTGTCCCTATTGCAACTGGGGGTAAGAATGGAGCTGCGGGATATCAAGGAGCTCCTCAGTGAGAGCCTCATCTATGATGGAAGAAGGGAGCCCTGTTCCCAAAAGAATGGGTACATCGTGTGTACGAAGAAGGGGATGGAGGGCGTAGCGGGAGAAATGGGTGTGCAAAGAAGTGGGAAGATGTTCTGCCTATTGTTATATTCTGCTTGGGAAGCTTACAAACCAATAGTATGAATATTTAATTCTCCAATTTTCCAGAATTCTCCAGTATTATTACTCCATTCTCTCTTGCCTGCCTCCACCCCCTCTCTAGTTTAAGTTTGCTCTACTTACATGTTCACAGCAACGCATACAGTACATCATTTAACTAAACCCTGCCAACATTATACCATTGTTGCTGTAGTTAAATTACTAGGCAGGTAACTCAGAACTGAGAATCCAGAGATGAGGAATCAAATCCCATTGTTATGGCTTTGGAATTTAAACCAAGAACTGATTGTTAAAATGACCAGAGAGAACAAGAAATCATAAAAACCCATCTGATTCAAAAATATCATTCAGTATTGAGAAGCAAATCCTGGATCTTTTCTGGGTTTGGCAGATGTGTGACTCTAAATCTGCAGCCTTGTAGCTGATTCTTTGCTGCCCTCTGAAATGGCCTAGCAAGCCATTTAATTGTAACAAACTGCTCTAATAAAATGAACAAAAAACGACCCAATTAACTCAATTAACTATCTTTCCGCAAACTAGATTACTGAATTTGCAAAGTTGTTCCAAGCCCAATTGATTCTACAAAACCCTTCTAACTCACATAAGGAATTCAGTGGTCAAATGTGGGAGAGCTTTCCCAGAGACTGGACAAGATACAGCGTGTTAATGAGGGTAGGTCATCTAATCTCTGTTTCCATGTGGAAGATGACTGAAGTGGTGGATTCCCTCGCTGATTATTTACTCTTCATACTTTGCATGACTGGCAAATCTCGTCATGCCACTGCGAGTTTTCTCTATGTTAGTAGTGGCCATACCTTGCAGTGATCCAGTACTTGGCTGAGAATTTTACGTCACACTGATCGATTAAGATATGTGAAGGAACAGAAGCTTTGGTTCAATTTGGGATTTCTCCAGAGGGTTTGTATAGTCTGTGAGTTAGGATGGGAATCTATGGCGTCACGATGGTG
Organism: Leucoraja erinaceus; assembly: GCF_028641065.1. Lineage (NCBI taxonomy): Eukaryota > Metazoa > Chordata > Chondrichthyes > Rajiformes > Rajidae > Leucoraja > Leucoraja erinaceus. The sequence continues at coordinate 56,396,742 of NC_073383.1, forward strand.
CTGAGTGGAGTAGGAATTATGAATGCATTCCCTACTTCGTCTGGGACTGGGAGTAAAGCAGGTGTAAGGTTTTTTTTAAATAAACCCCTTAGCTGCCAGATGATGAAGGTGGAAAACCTCAGTGATGTTTCTCAGCTACATCCTGATTTGGGGCAGGGTGGGTATGAGTTCACTCCCTGCACTGAGTAATGATATAGCTGAGAGGTGTCTTCTAGGGATTCCCTGTTAAACACCAGGGAGGATTGAAGCATTGCATGTGATTAAACGGTGTGGGGACTGGTGACATGATTAATCCCACAGACCAATGGTCAACATGAAGAAAACATGTGACCAGCACCCATAGTGTTTACTATGGATCTAGCTGGATCTAAGGGTTTGGGGCTTGTTTGTAGCAAGGCAGTGGTGCGCTCCTTTCACACAATGAAACATTGTACATAATGCTGTTCAAGGAGAATATTACACACAAGATAAAGTCGAAAGAAAACTGTGATGTACAGCAGATTGCATTTCGTTGTCTGTGTATCTAAAAAATTGAAAAGGGATGGCTCCTGTACTTCCTCCAACCTTTCCTACATACAAACATAGAAACATAGATAATAGGTGCAGTAGGAGGCCATTCAGCCCTTCAAGCCAGCACCATCATTCATTGTGATCATGGCTGATCGTCCCCTATCAATAACCCGTGCCTGCCTTCTCCCCATATCCCTTGACTCCACAAACCCCTAGAGCTCTATCTAACTCTCTCTTAAATCCATCCAGTGATTTGGCCTCCATTGCCCTCTGTGGCAGGGAAATCCATAAATTCACAACTCTCTGGGTGAAAACGTTTTTTCTCACCTCAGTCTTAAATGACCTCCCCTTTATTCTAAGACCCTGGCCCCTGGTTCTGGACTCTCCCAACATTGGGAACATTTTTCCTGCATTTAGCTTATCCAGTCCTTTTATAATGTTATATGTTTCTATAAGATCCCCCCTCATCCATCTAAACTCCAGTGAATACAAGTGTAGTATTTTCAATCTTTCCTCATATGACTGTCCCGCCATCCCAGGGATCAAGCTCGTGAACCTACTCTGCACTACCTCAATCACAAGGATGGCCTTCCTCAAATTAGGAGACCAAAACTGTACACAATACTCCAGATGTGCCCTCACCAGAGCCCTATACAACTGCAGAAGAACCTCTTTACTCCTATACTGAAATCCACTTGTTATGAAGGCTAACATTCCATTAGCTTTCTTCACTGCCTGCTGTACCTGTAAGCCAACTTTCAGTGACCAGTGTACAAGAACGCCCAGGTCTCACTGCACCTCCCCCTTACCTAATCTAAACTCATTAAGATAATAATCTGCTCCCTTGTTTTTGCCGCCAAAGTGGATAACCTCACATTTACCTATATTATACTGCATCTGCCACGCATCTGCCCACTCACTCAACCTGTCCAGATCACCCTGCAACCTCCTAACATCCTCTTCACAGTTCACACTGCCACTCAGCTTTGTGTCATCCATAAACTTGCTAATGTCGCTCCTAATTCCCTCTTCCAAATCATTAATATATATGGTAAACAGTTGCGGCCCCAGCACAGAGGCTTGCGGCACTCCACTCGCCACTGCCTGCCATTCTAAAAAGGACCCGTTCACTCCTACTCTTTACTTCCGGTCTGCCAACCAATTTTCTATCCATGTCAACACTCTACCCCCAATACCATGTGCTCTAATTTTAGTCACCAGTCTCCCTTGCGGGACTTTATCAAAGGCTTTCTGAAAGTCTAGATACACTACATCCACTGACACCCCTTCATCCATTTTAATTGTCACATCCTCAAAAGATCCAGAAGATTAGTCAAGCATGATTTCCCTTTCATAAATCCATGTTGACTTGGACTAATCCTTTTACTGCTATCCAAATGCCCCATTATTACCTCTTTAATAATTGACTTCAGCATCTTTCCCACCGCCAAAGTCAGGCTAACTGGTCTGTAATTCCCCGTTTTCTCTCTCGCTCTTTTCTTGAAAAGTGGGATAACATTAGCTATCCTCCAATCCACAGGAACTGATCCTGAATCTATTGAACATTGGAAAATGATCACCAATGCGTCCACTATTTCTAGAGCCACCTCCCTGAGGACCTTGGGATGCAGACCATCAGGTCCAGGGGACTTATAATCCTTCAGTGCCATTAGCCTACCCAATACTATTTCTCGCCTAATGAAAATTTCTTTCAGTTCCTCTACCCCCTTAGATCATCTGTCCTCCAGTACATCTGGGAGATTGTTTGTGTCTTCCCGAGTGAAGACAGGTCCGAAGTACCTATTCAACTCTTCTGCCATTTCCTTGTTGCCCATAATAATTTCACCCATGTCTACCTTCAGGGTACCCACATTTGACTTTGCTACTCTTTTTCCCTTAACATATCTAAAGAAGCTTTTACTGTCCTTCTTTACATTCACTGGCCAGCTTCCCTTCGTACTTCATCTATTCAGCCCGTAGTGCCCGTTTTGTTTCCTTCTGCATTTTGTTGTCATTTCGATTTGGAAGAGGGAATGCATTTCAAATGCATTTCGTTGTCTCTGTACTGTACACTGACAATGACAATTAAAATTGAATCTGAATCTGAATCTGAATTCTGTTGTCCTATGAAAGTTTCCCAATCCTCTGACTTCCGGCTACTCTTTGCGGTGTTATACATCTTTTCTTTTAGTTTTATTCTATCCCTAACTTCTCTTGTCAGCCACGGTTGTCTCCTACCCCCCCTTAGATTTGTGTTGTCAGAGTAGCATTTAAGAGGAAGATTTTCATCCTCCTCCAACCAGGTGCACATCTCCATTGTGTGCTTTAATCTAGAGACAATGACAATTTTTTAATATGTTTAGTACATAGACATACATTTACTTCTCGTACACATTAAGGGACAGGCTGTTTATTATTAAGGACTATACACACGCACTTGCAGGCAGGGAGGCAGAACTGATGTCAAAACTCATTTCCTGTCAAAATAAGAAAAACACCCGGCCGTTTAGTCTCATTACAGGTTGTCTGATGACATGTCTCTAGCGTATTGGAGCAGCTGATAACGACCAAAACCACAGTGTTTGAGCAGAAACCCACAAGAAGGGTGGGGTCCATGTAACAACCGCAATGACATGCAAACGCAGTTAGCGTCTGATTTCACCAATAAACTCTCAAATTAGGGAACATCAGATAAATTAGGGCCCCACCAATGTCTGAGGCAACACTGCAGACGTCTGTAGGTTGTATTTTGTAACCTTGTGGTTTTAACATTTGATAGTTTATTTATGTTGTTGTTGAGACATTGTGTCCCGGAGCACAAAAGCATTGTCAAAAGTGGACATGAAGTACTGCAGTAACCCAGCTCGTCAGGCAGTATCTCTGGAGAACATGGATAGGTGACATTTCCGGTCAGAACCCTTCTTCAGACATCACTTTTCCACAAACAGACACAAAGTGCTGGAGTACGGTAACTCAGCGGGTTAGGCCGTATCTCTGGAAAACATGGATGGGTGACGTTTCTAGTCGGGACCCTTCTTCTGGCTCCTGTCCAAGTTCTCCAGAGATGTGACCTGACCAGCACTTTGTGTCTTTTTTTGTAGACCGCCATCTGTGGTTCCTTGTGTCTCCACATTAATAATGGGTGATGAGCAACCAGAAAGTTGCTGGAATTAAACCCTTTGTTTGGACACATGTTTAACCAAAATCTACTGTAATGTGATCTGGTGCAGAGATGGGCAACACCATCTGAACCAGTTTCACGGTTCATATCAGCAGCTGTGTAACAGAGGACTCTTTTTATCCTGAAAAATCGTTTATTTATGGGGAAAAAAAGGACACTGATTTATGGGCTGTTTCCAGGGACAGACTTCAAGCGCTGCTGGAACCCCATCAATTCGATGAAAGACACTCTTTGGTCTGCCTGAAACTTGTTGGTTTCCCAGTTCAGTGAGGTCTCCACCAAAAGGAATGCTACCAACTAACCCATTCCAGACTGCAGGAGTATGTATTGAGGGACACACTGAAGCTTGGTGCAGCCAACATGAAGGCTCTGTGGGAGAGCATCACAGCCTAAGGTCCTTCCGCTGCTGGACATCGAAGGGTTGAGCCCGGTGGGGACACTCCTCAAACGAGGGCAGGCATATCATCCTAGAGGAGTAAATGAGTGGCCATAGTGCTATGTGTGTCACTACTGGGTATAACACTAGCTATATTGAAGGCATAGACAATGAGAAGTTTTGTATTCAGAATTTTGCATGGTTTTTGTTTTATCTATATTGTTTATCACAAATAAAGTTTACTTTTGTAATGAAACAAAAGAAAAAACACTGTTCTCTGGTGTAAAATCAAAAGTTTTTCCTAACATGATAAACCTGTAAATCTGCACTTTCATACTTACTTAGGACAATACAGCAGGAGGTTGTTCATTCTATCTGCTCCATGGCATCTCCTGGTAGAACAATCTCAGCAGTAACCATTTCTCCCTCCTCTCACTTCCCTGTATCCCTGCAATTGCTTCTCTATCTCTTGCTCCAACTCTCATTCCACATGATTCATTTACCACCTACTGGCACAAAAGGGTTACATACCAGTTAACCTCAAGTCAAGAGTGTTTTATTGTCATATGTCCCAGATAGAACAATTAAATTCTTACTTGCTGCGGCACAACGTGACACATTTATTGGGATCTGTGAGAAAATCGCAACACTCTGCAGAAACCCACGTAGTTAGAGATCCCACACAGAGAGCACTGGAGGCTAGAATCAAACCCAGGTCCCTAGAGCTCAGAGGCACAGTATTAATTGTTGTGCCATCACTCCATCCTAAACAATAGATGTGTAAAATAAAAAAAATCAACAATCCAGTCAGTTATCTAGCTTTGGGTACTCATGCTAAATAAACTAAATGCACAAACAAGATAATTAGCATCCTTTCATATACCTTTTTTTCAGGATCTAACACCACTCAAATGTCTGATAATTATTCTCCCTCCTCAATGACTTGGGCCATGCTTGTGTGCAGTTCTATATTACTCATTACAGGCAGGTTGTGGAGGCTTGGGAAGGGGTGCAGAAGAGGTTTACCAGAGTGCTGCCTGGATTAGAGGGTATTAGCTATCAAGAGAGGTTTGTCAATCTTGGGTTGTTTTCTCTGAAGCATCAGAGGCTGAAAGGAGACCTGATAGAAGCATATAAAATTATGAGTGGCATAGACAGGGTAGACAGTCAGAACCTTTCTCCCCAGTGGGAATGCCAAAGACTAAAGTGAGGGGGCAAAATTTAAAGGAAATGTGCAGGGCAAGTTTTTTAACACAGAATGGTGGGTGTCTGGTATATTCTGCCAGGAGTGGTGGTGGAGATAGGTATGCTAGTGGTATCGAAGAGGCTTTTATATATGCAGCGATGGAGGGATATAGATCACATACAGCTCGAGGAGATTAGTTTAACCTAGCATCATGTTTGGCATGGCCATTGTGAGCTGAAGGGGCTGTTCCTGTGCTGTACCTTTCTATGTTCTGATTGCCTTTGGGAAGGTAAGTGGTGATTCATTATGTTGAACTGCAGGAGCCCTTCTGCACTGCAGTTAGTGTTCTAGGAATTAGCGCTCATAATGGTGAGATTTTTCAGTCAGGAAACATGTAGGTGGTGGTGTTTCTTTGTTCCTCCTTGTGGCTGAGGTGACAGGTATAGGAGATGATGTTGGAGAACTTGGCAGTGTATTTTACAGCTAACAGTTGGTGCATCATTAAAAATAACAAAGTATTCAAGGCGATGTATGGGGTACCAATTAAGTAGACATCCAGCTTTGCCTGGAAGGTGTTGGGCTTCCTGAGAGTTGTAGGAGCTGCATTAATCCAGACGAGTGAAGAGTTTTCCTTCATGCTACATGCCTCCTGCTCAAGAATTTCAACAGCACAGCAATATAGGCCCAGAACGTGAAAACAGTGTGAACAGAGGCTTCAAAAATGTTAACAGCGTGAGATTCGAGGCCCTAGTAGGAACAGAGGCCATGAATGTATAAATGCAGCAAGAACAACGGCTCTGTGTGAATAGATGAGAGGTTCCGAGAAGGTAAGCAACAAGAGAACAGATGCCCTACAAGTGTAAACACTACGGGGTGAGATGTCAGTTCAGAAGTAATACCAGTCAGGTAGCTGATTGGTGAGTAGCTGGCAGGTTTTTTCCATGTTTTATAAATGACGAGCTGTGAAGCAAAGGAATGGCAGAGTGGAATGTTCATCCTGGGAATGCACAGTGATCTCAGCAATCGCACATACTGCAGCTTGACCTCTGGGTTTTAAGCTGGGTTTTGGTGTCTGTCGTGCATCTGTGAGGCTGGGAACTTTGTGCATATAAATTTAATTTAGTTTAGTTTAGAGATAACGCATGGAAACAGGCCCCTTGGCCCACCGAGTCCGTCAAACCCGTATACTATTTCTACGTCTTCCACACTAGAGGCAATTTACAGAAGCCAATTAACCTACAAACCTGCATGTCTTTGGATTGTGGGAGGAAACAGGAGCGCCCAGAGTAAATCCACGCAGCCACAGAATGACCGTACAAATTCTGCACAGACAGCTCCTGTAATCAGGATTGAACCCAGGTTACTGGCGCTGTGAGGCAACAGGTCTACCGCTGCACCATTGTGACGCTTGTTTATAGAGGAAGTCACATTGCAGCTTAAGTGTGCACAGGTACTGATTGACCTACATCCGGTAGGCGGCGCGGCTCTGGCCAGCAGCGGCCTCTGCAGCCTGTCCGCGTTTTTATTATTTTTGTCTGTGTTTTTATGTAGTGTTTGTTATTTTATGTTGGGGTGTGTGTGTGGGGGGGTGGGGGGGGGGGTGGGAGGGGGGGGGAAACTTTTTGAATCTCTCCCTGCACTGGAGGCCCGACCTTTTCTCGTCGGGTCTCAGTCGTCGTTGAGGCCGCAACGAGGAGCGGCCTCCAACAGGAAGAGACCGGGGACTCAGGTGTCGACTCACCGTTGCCGTCGCGGAGCTGGCCGAGTCCGGAGCGGTGGAGGAGCGCTGCTGCTGCTGATGCTGCTGCTGCTGCTGCTGCTGCTGCTGCTGCCGGAGAGTCGGAGGCTCTCTACAGGTCTGTGGACGACGGCGCCGGGAGCCCACGGCTCCCTGGGGGGAGACCGCTTTTCGGGGCTTCTGCGGCGGCGACTTCTCCCGCCCGTGTTGCGGGGTCGAAGAGCTCCTGGAGCGGGGCCTAACACCACTGCCCCGCGCGGCTTGGAATGGCCGCGGACTCTGCGAGCGCACACCGGGGGCTCCAACACCAAGACCCGGTGTGCGACCTCGCACCACCCGGCGTGGCTTTAATGGCCGCGGGACAATCGCCATCGCCAGCCGGGGGCTATGACTTTGACTCTGACATCGGGGGGGGGGGGAGAGTGCAGTGGGAGAGATAAGTTTATTTGGCCTTCCATCACAGCTATGTGATGGATGTTTATGTTAAATGTAATTATGTTGTGTCTGGGGTCTATTTGTGTGTAATGTATGGCTGCAGAAACAGCATTTCGTTTGGACCTCCAGGGGTCCAAATGACAATTAAATTGACTCTTGACTCTCTCTCTTGACTGCCAGGCAGATGGAGCAGGCAATGAGTTCAGGAGTCTGCCCAGCCATCTCATTCAGAAATAGATTTTCCCTTTTGGACAGTGATGAAGATAATTGTTCCTCATGGAAGTGCTAGCAGAAACAGGTACATGGCACAATTAATGACAGAGCTGTAGCAGTAATGAAGAAGAAAAATGAAATAACAATAAGGATCGGAGGAGATTCAATAGATAATGGGACAAACAGGCATTTCTGAGGTCTGAGCTGTAACTCAAGGGTGGTAAGTTGCCTCTCAGTTGCCAAGGTAAAGATTTTCTTAAATGGTTGTAGAACATATTGAAGAGGGAAGATGACGAGAGGCCCTTATCTGTTCCACTTGTGAGCTCCCGCCAGAGTGAGGCCCACCGCTTTTTTGTCTACCAATGGGATCCCACCACTGGCCACATCTTCCCATCTCCTCCCCTGTTGGCTTTCCGCAGAGACCGCTCCCTCCGTAACTCCCTGGTCAATTCATCCCCTCCCACCCAAACCATCCCCTGTCCTGGCACTTTCCTTTGCAACCGCAGCAATGCTACACTTGTCATTTTAATTAAGTTCAAGACTATGGGGCTGTACATTGGCCATAAAGTTGATGCCTAAAAGTGCCAGAGATCCGGAATTGATCCTGAATATGGGTGCTGTCTGTAATGAGTTTGCTCCTTTTCCCATTGATGGCATGGGATTTCTCCGGGTGCTCTTGTTTTCCTCCACATTCCAAAGGTGTGCAGGAACCTATTTCAGACCCAACCCAAAACTTAATATTTTCCCCTTGTCCAGAGATTCTGGCTGACCTGTTGAGTCACCCCAGCTTTTTGCGTCTATCTTTAAACTAGCATCTGCAGTTCCTTCCTACACACACAATACTATACAAGAGAACTTTATTAATCCCAGGAGGGAAATTGTGTGTGTGGGTATATATATAATATATATATATATATATATACACACACACACACACACACACACACATATATATTTATATAGTTATATATTCATATATAAATATACACCGTTTTGTTTTCTCATTTATAACATTGTTTACAGAGCACTATGTTTACATATTCTGTTGTGCTGCTGCAAGTAAGGATTTCATTGTTCTAACTGGGACGTGAGAGAATAAAACACTCTTGACTCTTGACTGTGTGGGAAAGATGTACGGGTGATCAGTGGTCGGCGTGGAGTCAGTGGACTGAAGGGTCTGTTTCCACGCTGTATGTTTAAATTAAACTAAAGACACTAAAACCAGAGGTAGTCTAACGAAGAGTCTCTACTCGAAACATCACCCAATTTCTTCTATCCAGAGTTGCTGGCTGCTCCATGGAGTTCCCCCGCACAATTAAAGCATGGAATACCTCTTTTTTCCCCAAGAACACTTTTTTGCTTAAGTCCAAGTCAAGTCAAGAGAGTTTTATTGTCATGTGTCCCAGATAGGACAATGAAATTCTTGCTTGCTGCAGCACAACAGAATATGTGAACATAATACAGAATAGGACATTAAAGTTAAGTGTGTTTATATACCATAGACCATATATATACACAATAAATAAACAGATAGAATACAATAGGCTGTTATTGTTCAGCCCTCTACCACCTCCACTTTAAATTCCATTTAGAATATTTATGGAGGACCAGGAAACCAGAAGCAAGGGTGACTCCAGGGAGTTACTCCTGATCCAGGGTCAGGGAGTGATTCTGCGTTGGTTTTCAGCAGTTGTGGCGAGGCAGCGAACGGACAGCAATGGTGGCCAAATCTCCCACAATTCAGAGCGAGGGAGAAAGTGCCCAGCGCCGACCAGTTGCCGTGGCAGTGCGCATGCGTAGGACGGACGATGATATGCTGGCTGTGGTTGTGCGCATGTGCAGGGGGGAGGACGTGCTGGCCGGAGCAATGCACGTGCAAGGCGGCCTGCCGTGCCGGCGGATGAGGAGCGAGCGGAGAGTGGAGCCCGGCGGCCCGGATACGGATGGCGGGCAGAGACGGAGAGAGAGATAGAGAGGGGGGCCCGCCCAGAGTTGAACGGCAGGTATCCTGCCTTGGACGGAGGCCCCCTAGATTTCAGCCTATGAAGCCTAGTGGTAAATCCGGCTCTGTGAGGCCCCCCTAGGCCCTAAGCTGAAGCTTGTCCAGCTTATACGTAAATCCGGCCCTGATTAGAAAGAGGGATGAGCTCCTGGAGGCAGAGTTTATGAAGCTGGAAAGAGGTTAAAAATCAAGAATTCAAAGGTGGTAATCTCTGGATGCACGCATGTATGCATGCGATGTAGGAAGGAAGGATTTAGATTCCTGAGGTGTTGGGATTGTTTCTGGGGGAGAAGGGACTTCTGTAAACCAGACTAGTTTAATTTTAACAGGAGCCGGATCAATATCCTCACATGAGAGTTTGTTCATTCTAATTTGGTAGTGGACGTGAACCCGTGTAGAATAGAAGGGAGGTAATTTAAACTGGAAATAAAGGAAGGAGTTTAGGTTGTGCGTATGAGTGTGTGTATGTTAGGGGGATTATATTTAGGAAGGAAAAGAAAAAGGAAAATACAGTAGCCCAGCTCAATGTCAGGGATAATGATAACTTCATGCAATGGCACAGAGCTGAGCATACTAGCATAAAAGTGCATCAGCAAATGTTCAGAGTAAAGGGGCTGTCCCACTTGGGCGACCTAATCTTTGACCTTCAAACTCACAGCATGGTCGACACGTGGTCCTAGGAGGTCCTATGAGGTCGCTGAAACTCTCCTTCATGCTCGAGGGAAGTTCCCAAATATTCATGGCCTCAGCTAGGTCGTGGAAAATTTGCACTAAAATAACAAGTTTGCAGATGGCAGAATATTGTGTTCAGTTCTGGGCACCATGTTATAGGAAAGATATTGTCAAGCTTGAAAGTGTTCAGAAAAGATTTACGAGGATGTTGCCAGGACTAGAGGGTGTGAACTATAGGGAGAGGTTGAGTCGGCTAGGTCTCTATTCCATGGAGCACAGGAGGATGAGGGGCTATCTTATAGAGGTGTACAAAATCATGAGAGGAATAGAGCGTGTAGATGCACAGAATCTCTTGCCCAGAGTAGGGGACATAGGTTCAAGGTGAAAAGATTTAATAGGAATCTGTGGGGTAATCTTTTCACACAGAGGGTGGTGGGTGTATGGAACAAACTGCCAGAGGAAGTAGTTGAGGCTGGGACTATCCCATCATTTAAGAAACAATTAGACAGTCACATGGATAGGACAGGTTTGGAGAGATATGGACCAAGCGCAGGCAAGTGAGACTAGTGTAGCTGGGACATTGTTGGCCGGTGTGGTCAAGTTGGGCCAAAGGGCCTGTTTACACACTGCATCACTCTATGACTCTACGACTATAACTGCAGTGGGTGTATCTGGTAGTGGGCTGGCTTAGGTATGATAGGGCTCCGCCAGCGATTCCTCCCTCTTTGCCTTGTTAATGACCAGAGATGTTAGGGTATCAGGAGGTGGGTCTCTGCCACAGGACACTCAGCCTCGAGTCTAGTTTTGTGGCCATGATATTTTTTTGACTACTGCTGTTGAGATTCTGCTCAGTGATAAGTCTCAGGATGCTGTGGTAGAGAATGCCAGAAGTATAGCCATTTCATGCTAAGCATTGATGTTTGGACACATTGATTGTCATTGCTTAACGTTTATGTGGTGAGAATGTTATTTGCCACATATCATGATGTGATGTCTAGGTCTTGCTGTGTCAGACACTGGTTGCTTTATTTTCATGGGAACTGAGAACAGAATTGAATATTATTATGCTCGTCACTGAAATCCCTACATCTGATCTTACACTTCTTCTGACTTATTTGTAGAGTGACATAATCATCAAATTTATCTTTGCATTTGACATCTTTGATAAACATAAAGGTACAACCCTGAGACATGGAGAGGAAAGCCATAATTTTACTGCCACCTCAAACTTGATGTTATAAACCGTAAAAGTGAAATGAAAGAAATTCTTCTACACATGAGTGCTATTGGTCTGGAATGCATGCACTGCCAGGGGTAATAGTGGAGGCAGTTTCAATTGTAGTATTTCAAAAAGAATAGTCAAGTATTTGAAAAGGAATTAATTGACAAGGCTTTGGGATAGGGATGAAGTATACAACTAACTAGAATAGTCTCACATAGATAAGATATGGGTTTAAGAGACTCCTTCTGTGCTGTAACTATTCTACGATTCTATGATTCTCTGTCAAGGAAAATACTAGATGTTAGAGCTTTTCAATGAACATCCAACGATTGATTAACTCATTATCCTGTGGTTGCGTAGGGTACAGGAATTTTGGTTCCAGTCTTATCATTCCGTTCTTTTTTCAGGTGTAGTTAACACTGTTTATTGTTGCAGTTTTTCATTTGTGAATTGTACAAACGGCTAAAATGTGTTTACTCAATTAATAAAGGGGGATCTTGCTTTTGTTTTGAATAACTTTTGTAGGCTATTCCTTTCTTCTCAAACATAGTCATAGAGTGATACAGCATGGAAACAGGCCCTACGGCCCATCTGGCCCATGCCGACCAAGTTAACCCTATCTACACTTGTTCCACCTACTTGTGTTTGGCCGGGGCAAATGTTTTTATGTGTTGTTATAGTTTCTAATTCAACTACCTACTCCGGCAGATAGACGCAAAATGCTGGAGTAACTCAAAGAAGTGGGCACATGTGCGCATGTGCGGAGCTCTTCTAGAGTGTGCGCATGTGCAGGACTTTTCCGGAGTGTGCGCATGTGCGAAGAATCAGCCATGTTTGCCAGACGTTTCTGAGTTTATGTATTAATGAAATAAGTTGCTTAAAGCTTAAATAAAGTTAAGTAAATTATGAGTAGTGAAAGTTTCATTTACCTCACCACACTCAGCATGACAGGCAGCATCTCTGGATAGAAGGAATGGTTAACTTTTCGGGTCGAGACCCTTCTTCAGACTGTCCCGCTGAGTTACTCCAGCATTTTGTGTCTATCTTCGGTTTAAACCAGCACCTGCAGTTCCTTGCTGCACAAACCTACTCCGGCACCTCATTTCAACCATCCTCTGTGTGAAAAGGTTGCCCCTCAGGTTCCTATTAAATCTTCCCCCTCTCACCTTAAACCTTCGTCCTTTGGTTCTTGATTTTCCTACTCTAGGTAAAAGACTCTACTCTATCTATTACAGTCATGATTTTATACACCTCTATAAGATCACCTCTCATCCTCCTACGCTCCAAGGAATACAGCCCTGGCCTGCCCAAACTCTCCCTATAGCTCAGGCCCCCAAGTCCAGGCAATATCCTCGTAAATCTTAACTGCACTCTTCCCAGCTTAACAGCATATTTCTTATAGCAGGGTGACTACTACAACTGCAGCCTCACCAGCACCTTGTACAGCTGTAATATAACATCCCAACCATTGTACTCAACACCCTGACTAATGAAGGCCAATGTGCTGAAAGCCAATGAAACGTGTCGGAAGGAACTGCAAATATTGGTTTAAACCGAAGATACACAAAATGCTGGTGTAACTCAGTGCGGCAGGCAGCATCTCTTGAGAGAATGAATGGAAGTTGTTTCGGGTCGTGACCCTTCTTCAGACCGAAGAAACGTCTTGACCCGAAACGTCACCTAATTCTTCTCTCCAGTGATGCTGCCTGTCCTGCTGAATTACTCCAGCATATTGTTTCTATTTTTGTGCTGAAAGTCTTATTGACCTGTGATGCCACTTTCACTGAACTATGTACAAACATCCTTAGTTGACTCTGCTCTGCAACACTCCACAGAGACCTGCCATTTACTGTACACTTCCATGGCCATCTCACATTTATCTATATTAAACTTCATTATCCATTCCTCTGCTCTTGTGCCGAACTGATGAAGACACTGCTGTAATCTTTGATAACCATCTTTGCTATCTGCAATACTACCCACTTTAGTTTCATCTGCAAACTAAAACCCCTGTCTTAATTAAGTGAATTTTCGGCGACTACGCTGTTTTCATATTGTCGCGGGGTGATGCCTGTATGGTCGTGAGCAGTCTCCTTAAGTCGCCAAAAGAGTCGTAACGTTTTTCTGGTCGCCGCTGGATTTTGAAATGTTCAAAACTTGTTGTTGTAGGTTGTCGCCAGAATGACGCAGGCTGTCGCCAGGTGACGTTGGTTGTTGCTGGGTGCTGACCAGTGAATTCCATTGGTGACTACCTACGTCAACCTACGTCAACCGGCGACAGGTACCGGCGACTAAATTGTCTTCAGTTGTCGCCAACAAGGTCGTTGTTTGTCGTAGCTTGTCGCTGGTGGACGTATGTTGACTTTGGTTGGTGTAGGTTATCGTAGGTGTGCTTGAAGGTGGGCATCCTAATGGGTCATAGAAACATAGAAATTAGGTGCAGCAGTAGGCCAGGAGTAGGCCTTCGAGCCTGCACCGCCATTCAATATGATCATGGCTGATCATTCAACTCAGTATCCTGTACCTGCCTTCTCTCCATATCCCCTGATCCCTTTAGCCACAAGTGCCACATCTAACTCCCTCTTAAATATAGCCAATGAACTGGCCTCAACTACCTTCTGTGGCAGAGAATTCCAGAGATTCACCACTCTCTGGGTGAAATTTTTTTTTCTCTTCTCGGTCCTAAAAGATTTCCCCCTTATCCTTAAACTGTGACCTCTTGTTCTGGACTTCCCCAACATCAGGAACAATCTTCCTGCATCTAGCCTGTCCAACCCCTTAAGAATTTTGTAAGTTTCTATAAGATCCCCACTCAACCTTCTAAATTCTAGCGAGTACAAGCCGAGTCTATCCAGTCTTTCTTCATATGAAAGTCCTGACATCCCAGTGAACCTTCTCTGTACTCCCTCTATGGGAAGAATGTCTTTTCTCAGATTGGGAGACCAAAACTGTACGCAATACTCCAGGTGTGGTCTCACCAAGTTATCAGTTGTCGGTAGCTTGCAGTAGTTTGACGTCGACTAGGTGGTAGGTTGTCGTAGGTTGTCGTAGACATGTCGTGGGGGAGGGTCCAGTCGCCGCTTTTTTGACGACCTGCTAGACTGTGACAGTCGCCGAAAAAATCTAAGTGGGACAGGCCCTTTATTAATCTTGTCTTGTACTTCAAGAGTCAAGTGTGATTTATTGTCACAGGTACCAAAAGAGACCAATTAAAATCTTACACGCAATAGCACAACAGATTTAAAGAGTACTCAATACATAATTTAATAAACAGACATTAAAAAAGTTTAAAAAGTAAAAAAAAAAAACAACATTGTGTAAAAACACAAACCAAAGCCCAAAGTCTCTAGTGCAATCAAGGCAGTTCATAGTTCAGAGTTTAGTTGGAGTTGGTAATGTTTAATAGCTTGATGGTTGTTGGGAAGACGTCTCTGAACCTGGACATTACCATTTTCCATCTCCTGTACCTTCTTCTCAATGGCAGGAGTGAAATTAGAGGATAGCCAGGGTAGTGAGAGTCCTTGATGAAGCTGGCTGCCCTTTTGAGGCAGCACCTCCTGTAGATCCAATCGATGATGGTGAGGTCAGTACCTGTGATGGACTGGGAAGTGTTCACTACATTTTGTCAAATCAGGCCATGATGCAACCAGTCAATATGCTCTCAGCTGTACAAGTGTAGAAATTCAAGAGAACACTCAAGAAGGTGCTATTGTTAGCATTATTGAAAGATTAGGCCAACACAAATAGTTGTTTATTGTCACATGCATGTACAGTGAGATGCAGGTACAATGAAAATCTTGCTTGCAGCAGCAGCATCACAGGGACATAGACTGAAACAAACACACAGAAACATAAAGTATACTCAAATTACATGTAAATTCTGCATTGATAAAACTAAAATAAATGTGGAAAAAACAAGACGAGCGCAAAACACAATTGTGTTCTTACCGATCCGCACTCATGTCATAAGGTCATTAGTGATAGGAGCAAGCTTAGGCCATTCAACCCATTGTCTACTCCGCCATTCAACTATGTCTGGTCTATCTCTCCCTCCTAACCCCATTATCCTGCCTTCCCCCCATAAACCTTGACACCCGCACTAATCAAGAATCTATCTATCTCTGCATTAAAAATATCCATTGACTTGGCCTCCACAGCCTTCTGTGGCAAAGAATTCCACAGATTCACCACCCTCTGAAATTTCTTCTCATCTCTTTCCTTAAGGAATGTCCTTTAATTCTGAGGCTATGACCTCTGGTCCTAGACTCTCCCACTAGTGGAAACATCCTCTCCACATCCACTCTATCCAAGCCTTTCACTATTCGATAAGTTTCAATGAGGTCCCGCCTCATCTATTGTCCTCTGCACCTATTGTCTATTGTCTATTTTCATCCTAAACTCTTGTGAGTGCAGGCCCATTGCCGTCAAACGCTCATGATATGTTAATCCTGTGATCATTCTTGTAAACCTCCTCTGAACCCTCTCCAGAGACAGTATATCCTTCTCAGATATGGTGCCCAAAATTGCACTGATTGTTCTGCCGGTAAGGAAGTCAAGGAACCAGTTGAATAGAGAGCTACATAGGCCCAGACCTTGGAGCTTGGTGATGACTTTGGAGGGGATGATGGAGTGAATGCCAAGCTGTAGTCATTGAATAGCAGCCTGATGTATGTGTATGATGTGTTGAGTGGCAAAGCAGGCACAATTAACTGTGTTTTAAAGTTCATATGTAATGGTAGGTTATTTGTTGGACCAGAGGGGTGTGTACAGTGCAGTTATGCAGGGGTTGAAACCTACATTCCGTAATATGCACAGAATACAATATATACAGATAACAATGTAGATGATGCAAAGTATGAGAATATAGTAAACTGAGAGAAGGATAGTACAAGATTTCAAGCAGGTATAGATGTACTGGTAGAATGAGTGGATGGAAGGCAGGTTCACCTGCAATTTTCTGAAGAGACCTGGATAAGTATGGTTCAATGGTCCTTTATTGTCACGTGTTCTGAGTGAAACTTGATTTACCACACAGTCATACAAAAAAAAGAAACAAGATAATACTGTAACTACATAAAGATTAAACATAGACTTAAACAACAACCAGCGGCGTGTGAGAATCCGCACGGAACACAGCATAAGCGGAGACGCACAGCCACCAGTTCACTGTGTGAGCCACACACTCTCCTTCACGTGACCAGAATTGCACCGACCACTGTCACTCTGCAATCCCTGTCTGCCCAAATAGGCAATAGACTCCTGGATATCCTCATGGAGCGATGATCCTACAAACACTGAGATCACTGCACTCGCGGCACTCCCTCCGAGTCCTCGCCAGTGCAGGCAGCATGTCCACCTTGTTATCGGCGACCTCACATTCCCCACTGTGATGGAAGGTAAATAACGTATACCTTCTTTCCTCCTTGTCTCCCGTAGTCGGGGCAATTGAAACATCCACAGTCGGGGCAACTGAAACTCCCGCAGTCGGCGATTGAAGTTCCCGCATCGGGGCGATCAATGCTCCCGCGATCGGGGCGGTCAAAGCTCCTGCACTTGGAGCTCCCGAAGTCGATCCCTAACAAAGGGACCGTCAGCTCCACGATGTTAAGGCCTCAGTGCGGACGGAGATACGATACGGAAAATGTTGCATCGCCATCGAGGGAACAGTTAAAAAAGTTTCCCCCACCCCCCACATAATACAAAAACTAAAGGTACACTAAAACATACAAGTAAAAACAGACTAAAAATAACAAACAAAGAAAGGATCGGGACAGTTGGCGAGAAAGTTGGCGAGCCAGAACCACCATTCAATATGTTCACAGCTGATCATCCAAAATCAGTACCCCTTTCCTGCTTTCTCCCCATATCCCTTGAGTTGCATCTAACTCTCTTGAAAACATTATTTTCAAGACCTCTATAACATTCAACAGTGCTTTTAACCCTCCAAGAACTTTGCTTCCTACCGACTCTGACCACATATTCATCCCATTTTTATTAACCCATAATTCCCTTGGCGTTCCTTCTAGTCTCTAAACTCTAGATTTCCATCAATAAACTTTCTAGATTCTTGTTCTCCTTTTGGGCTCTTTTGTTAACCTAGTCTTTTAACTATATATTTTTTGACAGTTTCTTATGTTTCCAGGTTTAATTTATTGATATTTTTTGATCATATTTATGTTATTTACTTTGAGATGCAGTCATATAGTAAAGTTGCTAAAAGGACACAAAGTGTTGGAGTCGAGCAACATCTCTGGAGCACATGGATAGGTGATGTTTTGGGTCTAGGTTCTTCTTTAGAGATGCTGCCTGAACTGCTGAGTTAATCTAGCACTTTGTGTCCTATTGTGTATTAACCAGCATCTGTAGTTCCTTGTTTCTTCTGATAAAGTTGCTAGGTATGTCTAGTTATAACTGTGGTAGGGCTGTGGAAACATAAAGTAATCTATTACTTGTAGAAAAGCTGATTACGCGCCCAGAAGGAATCTATTTGATTTATTTAGAAAATGAAACAAATACCTTCAGAGGGAAAATAAGCACTGTTTGAATAAGGCCGTTAGAACAGACCCAACCCAGGTGAAGTATGAGTCAGAGCTATGATTGAGCAAATTGTTATTTTTTATCTGACTCAGTAACAGCAAAAGCTAACCTACTGGCAGTCAACACAATCGTCCTCATGTATTACACTGCAGTTCATACAGAACTGAACCTTTTAAGATGTTACTTAAGTTTGATGTTAATATATTACTTAGATAGGTTTCAAGTCATGATGAATTTGAAAAATTACATTTTTGCAAGCATTTCCAGCAGCAGGCCTACTCCTGCACCTATTTTCTATGTTTCTATGTACCCTGGTTCATTTCTGATACTTCTCTTTCAGGGAGGCTACCTTCCAAAATTATAATTAGAATTCAATGACTACAAGTTTTATTTGTGTATGATGATGTATGTGAACAGAATTGCACAGATGAAATTGTTCTTTCAATCCAAATTAACAGAACCATGTGTGTTATTGGGAGTTATTGTAAAAATGGTATTGATATTGGTTTATTATTGTCATGTGTACCAAGATACAGTAAAAAACGTTGTTTTGCATGCTATCCAGACACATCGTACTATAGATGAGTACAACAGGTTGTGCGAAAGAGAAAGGAAACAGTGTAGAATATAGTCTTATAACTGCAGAGAAAGTACAGATAAAAATAAGTGCAAGGGCCACAATGAGGTAGATTGGGAGATCGGAAAATCAATCCTCAGCATGAGGAGACGTATTGATGTAAAAATTCATTCCTTCATCACTGGCACACAGTGCTACAATGTAAAATGCAGTGTTGTTACACATCCAGGCTCCATCTAGAAGCAACTCGCAAACTAACATCTACCAACAAAATGGACACCAGTGGGGACACTGCGAGAGGGCTGCCCTGCCAGCAGCGTGTTAGTCATTTCTACTTTCTTTGTTCTTTTAGTATGTCCAAATGTGTGTTTTAATGTCTCTCGATGTGTCTTGTGTGGGGGGTGGTGAGGGGGGGGGGGGGGGGGGGGGGGTTTAAGGGAATCGCTTTTGGTTGCCTCCTCCACGGAGCAGCGTGGACCTTTCATCACGGAGGGGGCGAGCCCTCGCTGGGGGTCGCCAGAAGGGAGTGCCCCGATCGTTAGCCCGCGGCAGCCTGATCTGTGGAGCTTCCAGCTGGCACGGTGTCCGGAGCCTGGGATCCCTCATGTGGGACCCCGGAGGAGAAGAGCTCCGACCGCCGGCCCGCGGCCTACATCATCTAGAAGCCGTGGACTGCGGTGCTTCTAACCGTGGGCGCAGCAGGGACTTACCATCCAGAGCGGGATCCCTCGCTGGGGATCCCTGGAGAAGGAATCATAACAATGGAATCTACCACATTTTTCGCTCAATGATTATTGTCAAGACGGTAGATCAATTGATGATTAATATCAAGACAGCAGAACAATCCTGGTTCAATAAGGGATGCAAAGGGCATACCTAAAAATGAGAAGATACTGATAATTAGGCAAATGTTTTTCTTGACTGGGTTATTGTGCAATGAAAGATTAGTTAATAATCTTGATGTGCAAACTCTATTAAACTTCCTTAAAGTTTTGAAATAGTTTTTAACTGTATTTGGATAATTAACTTACCAACACAATTTGAGACAATGATTTTCATCAGCACTTTTCAACATGGGCAGTGCATGTATCTATTAGTAATATTGTTGTGAGGTCAAGTTAAAGCAGTATTTTATATATTAAATGATATGGTCTTGTGTGCAATCATTGGCCTTAAGTCACATGCAAAGAGTGATTTTGCCTCCATAATCGTCAACCTTAGCAGAAGCTCCCGAACTGATGAGTGGATGTCAGGGGAGGCCTCACTGATTGTGAGAATCAGAATTCTGCCTTCAAATTAGTTTCTAATGCCTGGCAGCATGTTTGAAAAGCCAGTTTGCACGTTTTTTTGACGGATTATCATTTCATTCTGCAGACTTGAGGTGCATAAAGATGGATGTTTTCAAGTACAATTTCTCCATAGATAGCCTTGGTACACACTGTATTTCTTCCTCCCGAACTCTACAATGAAAGGGGTTTTGCAGAAATACACAAGATTTAACAGTGGTCCAAAAAGCATAACAGTGTCAAGAACTGAGACCAAACACAAAGCAAGTTCTCCCCGACAATATTAGTTTTATATGACACTGGCATATGAGTGATGTGCAAATGCTATGATGATAGGACCTGATGGAATTTATTATTTAAGTTTGAGATGTACAAAAGCACTTCTAAGATATACTTCATATAGTCTGAGGAAGGATCTCGACCCGAAACGTCACCTATTCCTTCACTCCATATATGCTGCCTCACCCGCTGAGTTTCTCCAGCATTTTTGTCTACTTTTGATTTTTCCAGCATCTGCAGTTCTTTCTTAAATACTTCATATAGCCACGAGTTAAGGGCCTGTCTCTCTGCACGAGGTAATTCAAGAGTTCTCCCGAGTTTCCCCCGATTCGAACTCAGAGAATTACGGCAATAGCCACTCGTAGGTACTCGGGGCTCTCGTAGACATTTTTCAACATGTTGAAAAAATTTCACGAGCTTACCGCGTTTCCAGAGTACCTGCTGTTAGCATTACGAGCCGCTAGGAGACGTCCCGAGCTCCCACATACCCACTACGTACATTCTACGTACTTACCACGAGTTTGATTTTTTTTTTAAATTCGGGAAAGCTCTTGGGTAAACTTGTATAGTGTTTCTATGTTTCAGACACCAGAAAATTTTAGCTGTGAAAAAATAATGGTTAGCTTTATTTTTTCCATCCTGAAAACAGAGATGAACTGAGGGAAGATTTAATTGAGGTGCATATAATTATACAGTGCATGTGTTTATCAGTAACAAATAACATGGTATAAAGAGTAGAAATATTATGACTTGGGCCTGCAATTTTGTTATTGTCCAATAGATGGCACTTGTTACTTTGGTTTGTAAAACAGTGACTGCTGCCAGTTCATAGATTATTCCTCTACATGAGTTTCAAACTTTTCAGTTCTATATTAAAATATATTTTATATTAACATTTTTACCCCAGCATTTTTATTTTATTCACATATATACATTCACAAATGTTAAGCAGAGTGGTTAGGATCCAGAGTGTAAGGATCTTACTGGGAAATTATTTCCAGAGATTGATTTCCATCATGGATTGTATTCATAGCAAATAAAACACAACATTTTCTTACATTTCTTGTGATTTTGTTTTGGAAAGGCTTATAGAATGAAAATTAAATTAATTACACTTTAATGTTTTGTTAATGCAGCTGATTGTCCTTATTTAAAAAAAAATGATTCCAGCCTTCCATTCCTTGGAATAGGAGTTTGCAAGTTGATGATATCGAGTCAAAGAGCCACACTGCACAACTCGGCACTCATCCATGCCAACCTATTGCCTAACACAGCTAATCCCATTAGTTAAGGCCTGGCCCCTATCACTCCAAATCCATCCTATCCATATACATGTCCAATTATCTTTTAAATCTTGAAATTGTACCCCCCCTCCACCACTTACAGGCGGCTCGTTCCATATATGCACCACTCTCTGTGTGAAAACGTTGCTTCTCAGGTCTCTTTTAAATCTCATCCCTCTCACCTTAACTCAAAGCCTACTAGACTCCCCTGCCCTGAGGAAAAGACTGTGGTTATCACTTTATCTATGCCTCCCATGATTTTGTATACCTCTATAAGGTCATTCCTCAGCCTCCTATGCTCCAGGTAAAGAAATCCTCTTTATCCAGAGTCTCCTTATCAATTGCACTCCAGTTCCGATAATAAACCCGTGTAAACCTTCTTTGCACCCTGTTTTTAGTTTTAAAGACATCCTTCCGATAAAGCAGGGTCACCAGAATTGTGAAACCCAGGCAACATTCTAGTAAATCTAATTCTTCCTATAATTGGCGACCAAATGTGTACACCATACTCCAGATTGGGTCTCACCAAGCCTTGTACAATTTAACAGCTTATAAAGGCTAGTACTCCAATTTTGACCTTTCCATCATCTTGTACCATTGATGGCAATGAACTTCTTCATCAGCCTTCTATGTGTGTCGTCACTTTCATGGAACTATGTACCTTCATCCCTAGATCTCTCTTTTCTATAATACTCCCCAGGTGCTACCATTTACTGAATCACTTCAGCCCTGGTTTGTTCTACCAAAATGCAACACATCCAATTTAGCTGAATTGAACTCCATATGCCATTCCAAATGGGCCCAGATTTTGTATTCCATTGTAATCTTAGATACGCTTTATCGCTATCTACTATAGCACCAGTCAAAGCAACACCCACAAAGTTACTAACCATGCTCTCTACAATCTCATCCAAATCATTACCATAAACACCAAACACCAGGTGGATTCAGCAAAGATCCCTGAGGGGCTTCACTTTGGAAACCAACGCTCTAACCCTCTACCCTTGTCTCCTACATTCAAGCTAATTTTGTATAGAAACATAGAAACATAGAAAATAGGTGCAGGAGTAGGCCATTCTGCCCTTCGAGCCTGCACCGCCATTCAATATGATCATGGCTGATCATCCAACTCAGTATCCTGTACCTGCCTTCTCTCCATACCCTGATCCCTTTAGCCACAAGGGCCGCATCTACCTCCCTCTTAAATATAGCCAATGAACTGGCCTCAACTACCTTCTGTGGCAGAGAATTCCCAGAGATTCACCACTCTCTGTGTGATAAATGTTTTTCTCATCTCGGTCCTAAAAGATTTCCCCCTTATCCTTCAACTGTGACCCCTTGTTCTGGAGTTCCCCAACATCGGGAATTGTAAGTATCCAAATCCAAAAGTGTCCAATTGGTTAACTCGCTAGGTGATTTAACTTACCAGACCAGCCTAGCATTTGGCATCTTGCTATGATCTTGCTAAGTCCATGTTGATCTTCTACTGCGTTGCCGTCACCTCTTCAAATAATTCAGTATCATTTGTGAGACACGATTTCCCATGCACAGTCATGCTCAATATGTTCTCAAAACCCCAGTCTTCATGGCACTCTCAGGTGTACTTGGTACAGATGAAGGGAATGAAGTGTGAAGGTGCAAAATTTGTTGCGACTGATTTCTCTGGATGCTTTCCTCAGAGTGTCTGTTTCTATTTGCCTCTTCTGCTGCTCTCTTGAACGCTAGTGGCTATCTCCCATTTCCATAACTCATTTACAGTTGCTATTGTAATGGAGGCATTTAAGTTTTGCAGGTTGTGACCAAGTGGCCATTTTAATGCAAGGGGCTGTGGTGAAAGGTTGTTTTTTTGATAAGAGGCCTGTGACTAGTGGTGTGCCTCATAGATGGGTGTGGGTCCATTGCTCTTTGTTATCTATGTCAATGATATAGATGAGATTATATAAGGCATGTAAACTTCCAGGTGACACTAACATCGGTGGCATCATAGACAATGAGAATGGTTATTTTGAATTACTATTAAAACACAAATTACTTGTGCTATAACACCAGGATAAGTGCTTAACCAAGAAAAAGTAACCAAATGCCAAAGTAGTATCTAAACTACCGATGGACATTTATGCTATAGAATAATGACTAACTTCATATTCAGTAATAGGCTATCTACATGTTGACAAACACACATATTAAATGTTTAATCAAGAAATCCAATCCCAATGCCACGTAAGAATTTAAAATGCCTTTATGCAGTTAAACTATGGGCCAACAAAAAACAGGCATGTAGATGGCAGTATATCATTGAGGTTATCAAGTGGGCACCTCCTTTCACTTGTGTTTCATTGAGTTAGGCCCACAGCACCTCGGGAAGGTAACAAGTATGCACTACTAAGCAACTAACTGTAATTATCTACTAAGTAAATGAAACAACAGATGATTGATTCAACACTCAAACAAATGCTAAGTACTTATTCTACCCCTCCATCAAACAATCATAGCACCACTATCATCAATCTTATATGAAATCAGAAGGAATACACATACCGTGCGTTACGCATTTTCTTTCTGCCCCCAACTGGCACTGTTTCATCTCCACAAAATCCATCTACTACCTTGCTCTGCCACCTCTGACATATCTTCTATGGCCTGATGCAAATTCTGCCCACAAATTTCTAGCTCTCCAAATAGCGGTGTAGTCAATCGCACTATGAAACCTCTACAGCACACCTCCACCGAACTTACTCTTCCTCTCCAACATTGCTGCTCAACTTCTGCTGCCAAATCTACATATCTAAACTTTTTCCTTTCATAAGCCTCATCTACTGAATTCTCACAAGGCAACGTCAGTTTTATAAAATACAGTATCCGCTGACTAACTGACCATAACATTACATCTGGCCTCAAACTAGTGCTAATTATTTCCTGTGGAACAACTAGTGAATTGATACTGATAGACTAGCTCTCTTCAAAAACTCTGTTTGTGATTTTATCCATGATATCTTTCGGTTGTTAAGATATCATATCTTTCTATAATGGTCATAAATTCAGTTGGCTTCTTATTTGGTTTTCTTCTTTATGGCACTAAAACCCAATTGGAATATTCCCAATTGGAATCTGTGACTGATAAGAGAAATTAAAAATAGTGTTAAATGTAAGGAAATGTAAGGAAAGCGTTTTATAATGTTGCCAGAAATGGTAGTAGATCTGGAAATTGGGATCATTTTCGAATTTAGCAAAGGAAGGACTAGAAATTTACAGATAAAGGCAATGAGAATATGAGAGTAGACTGGTGAAAAACATAAAAATGCATTGCAAGAATTTTTAACGGGACATAAAAGGAACAGTGGTGCATCTGACAGAGCTGCTGCCGCCTCACAACTCCAGAGACCCAAATTCGATCCTGACCTGAGGTGCTGTCTGTGCGGAGTTTGCAAATTCTCGTGGGTTTCTTCTCCATTTCTCCTATGTACCAAAGATATGTTGGTTTATAGGTTAATTCTCCTCTTTAAATTGCTCCTGATGTGTAGGGAATGGATACTAAAGTGGAATAACATGGACTAGTGATCGATGGTCGGCGTGGACTTGGTGGGCCGAAGGGGCTGTTTCTATGTTGCATATTTCCACCAATCTAGACTGGCAAAGGTGCACAAGGACCTCTTACAGAGACAGAAGAATTTATAGAGTTTAGTGGAGAATAAGGAAATAATAGTGGAATTAAACAACTACCTTAGCCATATTTGAAAGAAGGTTCACAATTCCTATGTTATATATTTTTTAAATTAGGGAACAAGGGTAAGCAAGGAACTAAAATAACTCTTCTCGTACCACCCCCTCCCCGGGCACTTTCCCTTGCAACCGCAAGCGATGCAACACTTGTCCCTTTACCTCCCCCCTCGACTCCGTTCAAGGACCCAAGCAATCGTTCCAGGTGCGACAGAGGTTTACCTGCATCTCTTCCAACCTCATCTATTGCGTCCGCTGCTCTAGATGTCAGCAGATCTATATCGGTGAGACCAAGCGGAGGTTGGGCGATCGTTTTGCCGAACACCTCCGCTCGGTCCGCAATAACCAAGCTGACCTCCCGGTGGCTCAGCACTTCAACTCCCCCTCCCACTCCGTCTCCGACCTCTCTGTCCTGGGTCTCCTCCATGGCCACAGCGAGCAGCACCGGAAATTGGAGGAACAGCACCTCATATTCCGTTTGGGGAGTCTGCATCCTGGGGGCATGAACATCGAATTCTCCCAATTTTGTTAGTCCTTGCTGTCTCCTCCCCTTCCTCAGTCCCCCTGCTGTCTCCTCCCATCCCCCAGCCTTCGGGCTCCTCCTCCTTTTTCCTTTCTTGTCCCCGCCCACCCCCGCCCCCGATCAGTCTGAAGAAGGGTTTCGGCCCGAAACGTTGCCTATTTCCTTCGCTCCATAGATGCTGCTGCACCCGCTGAGTTTCTCCAGCTTTTTTGTGTAACCTAGGAACTAAAATAACTATTTGCTGAAAAATAGTAGCGAGGTTGGTGAGTTTAAAAACTAATATAACCCTAGGACACATTGGTGTATGTTTCAGAAAGATATGGTTACAAAAATAATGGATGTTCTGGTTATCATCTTCCAAAATTCTATGCAATCTGGAATTTGTGCCATGGTTTGGAGAGTGGCAAATGTGATTTGACTATTTAGTAAAGGAATGGAAGCGAGTAAAGCGAATTATCGAGTGTTAGCCTAACATCATAGAGTCACAGAGCCATACAACACGGCAAGTCGGCATACTGGGCTCGCCCACATTCGCCTGCTAAATGTCTTTTAAAACTGGTAATTGCATTTGCTTATAGCTTCCACTGGCAGCTCATTCCAGATATGGCTGCATTTGCCCCTTAGCCCTTTTAACCCTTCCATATATCAATCCAATGTCTTTTAAAAGTGGTAATTGCATCTGCTTAGAGCTTCCACTGACAGCTCATTCCAGATATGGACAACATTCTGAGTGAAAAAAATACCCATGACATCCCTCTTAAATCTCCCTCCTCTCACCTTAAACCTGTGCCCTGCAGTTTTAGCAGCAGAGCTAGGAAAAATGAATGAATGATTACGTTTATTGGCCAAGTATTCACATACAAGGAATTTGCCTTGGTGCTCCACCCGCAAGTGACAACGTGACATACAGTGACAGTTAGGAATGACACATAAAACATTAAACATTAATAATAAAACATTATCGATTAAACATGTGAATTAAATAAAATACCAGAGCAAAAGGAGGTTATAGATTTTTGGTTATTGAGTAGAACTACTACTCGTGGGAAAAAAAGCTGTTTTTATATCTGGCTGTGGCAGCTTTGACAGTCCGGAGTTGCCTTCCAGAGGGAAGTGATTCAAAATGTTTGTGGCCAGAGTGAGAGGGGTCAGGGATGATCTTACCCGCTCGCTTCCTGGCCCTTGCAGTGCACAGTTCGTCAATGGAGGGAAGGTTGCTGCAAATAACCTTCTCAGCTGATCAGACGATTTGGATGTCGTGCTTGGTGGCTGAGCCAAACCAGACCATGATGGAGTAGGTGAGGACAGACTCTACGATGGCCGTATAGAATTGGACCATCATTGCCTGTGGCAGATTGTGCTTCCTTAGCTGCTGCAGGAAGTACATCCTCTGTTGTGCCTTTTTGACTGTGGAGTCAATGGTGGCCCCCATATAAGGTCCTTGGAGACGATGGTTTCCAGGAACTTACAAGACTCCACAGATGTGACTGTGGTCTTGTTGATGGTGAGTGGGGTGCAGGGAGGGGGAGCTCTCCTAAGGTTTACAGTCAATTCCACTGTCTTAAGAGCATTGAGCTTCAGGTTGTTGCGATGGCACCGGGACGTCAGCTGTGACACTTACTGTCTGTAGGCAGATTCCTCCCCATCCTGGATCAGTCCAATTAGGGTTGTGTCATCCACAAACTTGAGAAGCTTGACAGAGGAGTCTGTGGAGGTGCAGTCATTGGTGTAGAGAGAGTAGAGGAGAGGGGAGAGTACACAGTCTTGCGGTGCTCCTATGCTGAGAGCCTGCGGGTCCGAGATGTGCTTTCCCAGCCTCACATGCTGCTTCCTGTCTCTCAGGAACCTGTTGATCCACCGACAGAGGGGTTCAGGCACAGTCAACTTGGAAAGTTTGGAGTGTAGTAGCTCTGGCACAATAATGTTGAATGCAGAGCTAAAATCAACAAACAAAATCCTCACATAGGTCCCCTGGCAGTCTAGGTGCTGGAAGCCCAGGTTGACTGTGTCATCCACAGATCAATTGGCCCGATATGCAAACTGCGGAGGTATTTTCGTGATATTTTTCAGCTTGGCCAGCACAAGTCTTTCAAGGGTCTTCATGACTACAGAGATCAGTGCAGCAGGCCCGTAGTCATTAAGACCAGTAATCCTTACCTTTTTGGGTACAGGGACAATAGTAGAATGTGCTGGAATCTATAATGATTAATCTAAAGTGGAACACCTGGAAAAAAGATAATACGATTCAGCAGAAGCCACAGGGTCTTAGAAATGGATATCATGTTAGACTAATTGACTGGAGTTGCATAAGGATGTGATTAGTAGGATAGATAAGGGTTTATGTTTCTGTTGAGTATTCAGAATTTCAGAAGGCCTTTGATAAAGTTCCTCACAGAATAAATCAATAGGATTAGAACGCATGGAAACTGGGAGAATATAAGGGCATGGATTGAAGGGTTATTGGTCAGAAAGCACAGGGTGGGAATAATTGGATTGTTCTAAGTTGGCAGGCTGTGATCTTTACCTGTACTGAAGGGATGAGTGTTAAAGCCAACGTTTTTCACTGTCTATATTAACGACCAAACTGATCATACTTCCAAGTTTACAAATGATATTAAACAATGGGATAATGTGTACAGAGGAAGAAGAGGCTTTGATGGGATATTGGCAAGCTGAGTGAATGGGTGACAACATAGTGCGTAGTATTAACAGCTGGGAGGAAACTGTTCCCTGATTCTGAAGACTGTGCCCCTGGTTCTGGACTCCACCAACATCAGGGACGTTTTTCCTGCATCTAGCCTGTCTAATCCCTTACAGTAGTGGTCAGTTTGAGAATAAGGACTGTGCAGTTTATGGCTGAGATTATGAGAATTTTTTTCATTAAGAGGATGACAAGTGTTTGTAATTATCTACCCTGGAAGACCGTGGAGGCTCTGTGTTTATTCAAGTTAGGGAACTATAGATTTCTAGATATTAAGGGAAGCAAGACATATGTCGGACCAATAGTGCAGATCGGCCACAATCCTGATGAATGGTGCATAGGCTTGGAGAACCACATGTCTTATGTCTGCCCTTATTTCTTATCTTGCTGTTGGTATTCTTACTTAGTGATGACTTATTTGCAAATTTGTTGCAGATTTTGTATTGGGTGGAATGATTTCAGCATCAAGTTAGTGTTTGTTGGGAATTGTAGAGCTCGCATATGTGAAGCTGACAACAGACACTACTATCACATTGTCAGTAGTAATAGATAGAGGTTTGACAGCGTCAAGTTTCAAGTGTCTGATTATCATATGTACTGACAATAGAACAATGACATTTCTACTTACAGCAGCTTACATAGAAACATAGAAACATAGAAAATAGCTTAACAGTTTTATAAACACAATACACATAAATATTATAATAGACAAAAAATCTGTAAATTAATAACCCCAATACCAATGCAAAGTAAAAACCCCATAGTCCTTAGTGTGATCTAAGGCAGTCCAAAGTTCATAGTTGAGGTTGTGTCGTGTTCAAGAGCCTGATGGATGCTGGGAAGAAGCTATTCCTGAAGCTGGTGGTCACAATTTTCAGAATTTGATACTTGCTTCCTGATGGTAGGAGAGAAATGAGAACATTGCAAGGGTGATGAGGTATTTGTTTATGCTGGCTGCCCTTTTTGAGGTAGCACCTCCTATAGATCCCTTTGATGGTGGGGATGCCAGTACCTGTGAATTAGCTGCCTTCCTGCCTTCGCTGTCATGGATCATGACCTTGATTTTAATGTTGCTGGTAAATTCAAACTCCTTACTGATATGAGAGGCTCTCCATTAGTTGTTGGTGGTGTTCTTTGGTATGGGATGGCGGTACAGAATTGCCAGCATTGAACAGCTCCCTGAAGAGAACTAGTTTAACTTGGCATCATGTTTGACACAGACATCTTGGGCAGAAGGGCATGTTCCTGTGCTGTTTTGTTCTAAGAAAAAATAACCTGGTCCATGTTTGTCTTGATTATCAGAAAGGCAAAGATGAACAGCTTTCTATCGGTTTTGGCATGTAAATAGTCACCCTTTGATATTAAATGATATTAAAGCAAATCACAATGGAATGAAAGACTTTACCAAAGTCCCAACTTCAGATCTTGAAGGGCCCTAATGTTGTCCTGGCATTGCTGACCTTATCTCTTCTGTTGCTGTGAAATTATTATTTCACACTGAACAGCAAAGGGAAAGCAGTCAATTTTCTTCAGCAGTTTGCATCAACTGCCCCTACCCACACAACTGAATGCTCGTGAGGTTGATACTAGTGATATGCATTTGTTTAAGGCATCTTCTTGCAATCGCTGAACTGAGAGTTATTTTGATTATGGTTTTACCTTGAACTCAAAAGGTTCAAGGAAAAGTAGTAAAATAGAACAAAAGAAAACTAAAATTGAAAAGTTCTATCTTGGCTGAAAAAATCATCGGGACTTCTCTTCCTTCAATCTGGGACATTGCGTGCAAACGTTGCTTGTCCAAGGCCAACAGTATTATAAAAGACCCCACACATCTCCATCATGGACTGTTTACTCTGCTGCCCTCGGGCAAAAGGTATTGCAGTATAAAGAGCAGAACGGCCAGGTTTTGCAACAGCTTCTTCCCCCGAGCCATCAGACTCTTGAATTCCATATAATGTGCCGCCACTATTATCTATTTTATCTTTTTATCTATTTTATCTTTTTATCTATTTTATCCTTTTATTATTTTATGTCGCACAGTGAGCCAGATGCAATGAAATTTTGTTCAGACTTGCATTTGTTGGTGTATTTTTGAATGACAATTAAATCTTTGATTGATTGATTGATTGATTGATTGATTGAACAAGAATATAGAACTGTACCAAATGTGAACACAATGTCTGTGCCGAACATAATGCCAGGATAAACTAATCTAAACTACTTGCACATTATCCAAATCCCTCCATACCCATGGACCTACCTGCAAGCTTCTTAAACACCACTAACATATCCATACGTCTGTCTACAAGTCTCTTAAACATCATTATTATATCTACCTCCACCACCACCCCTGGCAGCACATTTCAGGCACCCACCACCCACTGTGTAAAAACTTGCCTAGCCCATCTCCCTCAAACTTTGCCTCTCTCATCTTAAAACTATGTCCTTTAGTCTTGGACATTTCTACCATGGGAAAATGATCTGAATGTCTACCTTATATATGCCTCATAATTTATCTATACTTCTACCAGGTCTCCCCTCAACCTCTGACGTTCCAGACAAAACAATCCAGGTTTGTCCAACCTCTCCTTATAGCTATTGCTCACTAATCCAGGCAACATTCTGGTAAATCATTTGGTTATTTTAATTTTGGATAAATGCATTCAGGTACGATCTGCATTTTAATCGGGGCATACATTGGAAGACTAAAGATTAAAAACATCAATATTTTAGATAGCACAATACAAAATAAATATGAATTCTCCCTGCAATGAGAATCTCATTTTGTGTACAACTAATTGTGCCCATTCCAACTCAGTTTCAAATGCAAAAGTCATTTCATGCAAAAGTCTTTGAGGTTCAAGAAAGAGAAAAATCTACGTAAAGTGTAAAACGAATAGTCTCTTAAAAATTGAGTATAACCTCTTGGTCATAGGAGAAGAAGTTTACAGCAATTAATCTGATTCATTATCTGAAGAAATGCCTTAAAATATAACAATAATTCTGAAATTAGTGGTGTAGTAATTTAGTTTAGTTTAGTTTAGAGATACAGTGTGGGACCAGGCCCTTTGGCCCTTCATGTCTGCACTGACCAGCGATCCCAGCACATTTACACTATCCTACACATACTAGGGACAATTTGCACTTATAGCAAGCCAATTAACTTACAAGCCTGTACATCTTTGGAGTGTGGGAGGAAACCGAAGATCTCTGAGAAAACCCACGTGGTCACGGGGTTCTTAGAGAACGTACAAACTCCATACAGACAGCACCCATAGTCAGGATCGAACCCGGGCCTCTGTCGGTGCAAGCGCTGTCGGTGCAAGGCAGCAACTCTACCGCTGCAGCACCGGGGCTTAATCTGGTAGATGTTAAGATTCTGCAACTTTTGTGTATATAGGGAAATGCAGTGAGCATCAAAAATAAATTAAAATATATAGGATTAGTATTAATGTAACTTACTCAACAGAAATGAGATAGGTATTGAGTAGTGGATGTGTTAAGATCCTCTGTGGAAGTGAGGGTGGAAGGTGAATTAGTGTGGATAGAGAACTGGCTGGCAAACAGGTAGCAAAGAGTAGGAGTAAACGGGTCCTTTTCACAATGGCTGGCAGTGACTAGTGGGGTACCACAAGGCTCAGTGCTGGGACCCCAGCTATTTACAATATATATTAATGATCTGGATGAGGGAATTGAAAGCAATATCTCCAAGTTTGTGGATGACACTAAGCTGGGGGGCAGTGTTAGCTGTGAGGAGGATGCTAGGAGACTGCAAGGTGACTTGGATAGGCTGGGTGAGTGGGCAAATGTTTGGTAGATGCAGTATAATGTGGATAAATGTGAGGTTATCCATTTTGGTGGCAAAAACAGGAAAGCAGACTATTATCTAAATGGTGGCCGATTGGGAAAGGGGGAGATGCAGCGAGACCTGGGTGTCACGGTACACCAGTCATTGAAGGTAGGCATGCAGGTGCAGCAGGTAGTAAAGAAAGCGAATGGTATGTTGGCTTTCATTGCAAAAGGATTTGAGTATAGGAGCAGGGAGGTTCTACTACAGTTGTACAGGGTCTTGGTGAGACCACACCTGGAGTATTGCGTACAGTTTTGGTCTCCAAATCTGAGGAAGGACATTATTGCCATAGAGGGAGTGCAGAGAAGGTTCACCAGACTGATTCCTGGGATGTCAGGACTGTCTTATGAAGAAAGACTGGATAGACTTGGTTTATACTCTCTAGAATTTAGGAGATTGAGGGGGGATCTTATAGAAACTTACAAAATTCTTAAGGGGTTGGACAGGTTAGATGCAGGAAGATTGTTCCCGATGTTGGGGAAGTCCAGGACAAGGGGTCACAGCTTAAGAATAAGGGGGAAATCCTTTAAAACCGAGATGAGAAGAACTTTTTTTCACACAGAGAGTGGTGAATCTCTGGAACTCTCTGCCACAGAGGGTAGTTGAGGCCAGTTCATTGGCTATATTTAAGAGGGAGTTAGATGTGGCCCTTGTGGCTAGGGTGATGAGAGGGTATGGAGAGAAGGGCAGGTACGGGATACTGAGTTGGATGATCAGCCATGATCATATTGAATGGCGGTGCAGGCTCGAAGGGCCGAATGGCCTACTCCTGCACCTAATTTCTATGTTTCTATGTTTCAGCCATTATCCTATTGATGGAGTAGACACAAAATGCCAAACAACCATCCCTTGATCCTACATTTTGATTTTCCTCTCACTCCTCTTGTTCACGGTTCAATTTTTCATCTGCGGCAAATTGGGTTTTTACTAAAATGTTAAAATTGGGCTCCAATGATGTCATGCCAATGGATTTTAAATCCAGGTGACAGGTGCTCTGTTTGGTCTAGATTACAAGTGCAATCACAAGAATCTCAGTTTGATAGCTTTTGCATTGTCACCTTAAACACCAACATGGATCCTTAACATTCTTAATGATTACTGGGAGCCCGTGACCTTTTCTGTGACAATACTTGCCTCATCCGTTCTAGGAAATGACCAGCAAAACAGATCCTGAACGGTGTAAATTAGGCAGGAATGTGGAGTCTGGTTATAATCAGACTCACATTTATTAATTAAATGTGTAGTAGGCCCCTTGTGACTGAGTGACCTACTCCATGTCCTATATTGTATATAATGAGGATTGTTAGGTCGATTTCAGTGGACCTCAAGATGTTTTATCCTTTAGTTAGCCGGGGTAATTTCATAGCTGCATATCAGTGCGACTTCATGTCTCGGTACCCTTTCCTAATTAATATTGTTTACATTCTTGTTTCCGTAATCTGCATGGAGGAAGACGCACAGCAGAAAGAATTGCAGTCTCAGCAACTACACTCCAGATTGTGCAGGTCAGTGTCAGAGCAGGGAGGTCCTAAACTATGATCCAAAATTCATATGCAGGTCATTGAAGAGTCATATAGGAGAACTTGTCTGGGCACCTTAACCTTCTGCAAAGGGTTCTTCTATCAGCTAAACCATGGGGTGCTATGCTCTGCCAGTTTCCTCAATCTTTTAAACACCTATTGTGGCATCAGGGATGATGCCAGGTCAACAATAACTGTACTGAAATACTCATGGTAGGGAGAACTCACATAGTATGGTTTATTTATAGTGAAATACAGCAGTGACAAGAAGGTTCTGGCCCACATGGGGGCATAGTTCCTCAGCATCTGTGAGGAGGCACTAGCAATCTTAGTTTTGTCCAGATGGCTCAGTCTTGGTCTTGAAGAGGAGGTGTTAGCAATCTCAAGCTTGTCCCTGCAGCTTACTCTGGCCTTAAGAGTAGGTGCTGATGGCTTCAGGCATGATCTGGAGGCGCAGTCTTCTAATAAACCTGCAAAAAGAGGCACAGTTAGTAAGGAGTCCCCCCTTTTTTGTTTCCTTTCTCCTCTCCTCGCTGGAAGTCCCTTGATTTATAAGGAGTAGGGGGGTGACGAAGTGCAGGTGAGTTGATCCAAATTAGCTAATTGGACCCAGCTGCTGCTCCTCTGGTTGTAGCTTCATCTCAGTCCAGAGCTCTGTCCAAGGTGCCGGTGTTTTCTAACAGCCAGGTAGGATGTGTTGTCACACTATGCTATTAGATCTTTTACACTGTCAAAAGTCAAGAGCGTTTAGTCATCATATGTACTTAGGGTGGTGCAGTTGGTAGAGCTTCTGCCTAACAGCGCCAGGGACCAGGGTTCTGTCCTGACCTTGGGTGTGTCTGTGTGGAGTTTTCACTGGGTGTTCCGTGCGGATTTCCTCTGGGTCCTCTCGCATCACAAAGACATGCAGGTTTGTACGTCGATTGACCCTCTGTAAATCGCCCGTACTGTGTAGAGAATGAAGGGGAAATTGAGATAACATAGAAATAGGGTGAATGGCTAATTGATGGTTGATGTGGTCTCGGTGGGCCAAATGGCCTGTTTCCATGCTGTATCTCTAAACTAAACTAAACTAAAAGAACTAAACTAAACAGAACAATGTAATTCTTACTTGCAGCAGCATTACGGGCCTGTAAAAGCAATACACGAAGATGATATATAATGAACAAGTATTCAATTGAATAAAAACTATTGTGTGGCTATTAACATCACAGAGTATATTGGGTGCAACTCTGACACTAGTTCTTGACTGCATGAAACAGATTCCATGTTTATTTTGGCAAGGAGAGGTGGTATATCGCCATATTCACTCATTTCAGTAGTAAATAGATTTTGGTTTTGCAGCGATTGTCAACTTTAACTGTGTAAAAGGCATGAGCCAGAAAGCAGATGTGGTCAACGTGGCACTGGTAAACAGACCAGCAATATATGTAAATAGAGAAAGATCTCTGCAGAATAATACAATTTCCTTCGTACCACTTACCGCTATTTAATTCTGTGAGAAAAATGTTTACTGAGGTGGGAGGTGGTGGTGGTGTGTGGAGAGACGAGATCCTTCACAAATGAAAATACAAGAGATTGCAGATGCTGGAAACTGGATTAAAAATAAACTTCTGGAGGAACTCAATCTGTCAGGCAGCATCTGTGGAGAGAAAGGAATAGTCGATGTTTCGCAACGAGAGTCTACATCAGAACTGAGGCCCTCGGAGCTGATCCAGGGTCTCGACCTGAAATGAAGTTTCCTGTAGATAGCGTGTCACACAATTTTAGGGTATGCTGTGTATAACACAGTTCGTATGAAAGGCAGATCTATATTTGGAGTAAGAAGAACATCAGAACCATGCCTCATCAAATCAAAACCCTCAACCTTGCAAAAAGAACACAAACAATTGGAATCTATTTTTAATCGGTGACCTGCCACATTGCAAACCGAGAAGTTTCAAACAAATTAAACTGCATGCTGAATGCCAAGTGCAATTCCTGTAATACCAAAGATAAGAAATATTTTTTCATCTCCCAATTCTTAATAGCTTTCTTTAAAGATTTTTTAACTTAACTCCTTAAGGCGTGTCCATAGTTGCCAAATACTCCAGCAACCTATCGATCTAGTTCTGGGGTTACATAGAATGGCAGGTTTGTGAACACCGTGCTTCCGCCTGAGGCAGTGATTTAGGATGAAGAGAAAACTGGACCAGTTCAGAGACAGCATGAAGTGCTGAGGGGAAACACAATGTGAAGGCATGGGAGTGTCCATAATATTAAACAGTCTGCAGGAGAGTAGAAACCCCTGTGGTGCAAAATATTATTATTTGCCTTCAAAGTTTGCTTGTAGGAGATCTATTGACCCTCACAGTTTTCCCACAAAACAAATAATCTTAAAAGCTGGACTGGTAGGAAAGGAGATACAAAGGGAGCACAGACTGTAGCAATGTTACAACATTTTGAGATTTAAAAATTCAAGTCAAGCAATTTATCCCATCAGATAAAGCATAAGGGAAGTTTAATTTGACACCTAATTCACTTTCATATCATCAGTATTAAAAAGGTTATGGCCATTTTCATACTCTGAAATTAGCATCTTGTTCCCTATTGCTTTTCCATTGACTTAACTCAAAAGCTGTGATCGAGGACAGCCAAAAGCCCATAACTTTCTTAAAGATTAAGAGAACTGAAAGAATGTTTCAGTTAATATAGATTGAAACATTCTGAAACAAATATGAAACAATCTTACTTGGATGATCTGAAATTAAAGCATATTATTAGTTAGTTACCTAATTGTAGCTAATTACAACATTCAATTATTAGATCTAAACATCTATCCATTTCTTAAGAAAAGGTTAACATTTTTAAATAGCCTAAGTGTCCAAATCAGATTCAGATTCAGAGATTCAGATTCAATTTTAATTGTCATTGTCAGTGTACAGTACAGAGACAACGAAATGCATTTAGCATCTCCCTTGAAGAGCGACATAGCAAACGATTTGAATAAAAAATAAATAATAAGTGTCCGGGGGGGGTGATTGGCAGTCACCGAGGTACGTTGTTTAGTAGAGTGACAGCCGCCGGAAAGAAGCTGTTCCTCGACCTGCTGGTTCGGCAACGGAGAGACCTGTAGCGCCTCCCGGATGGTAGGAGGGTAAACAGTCCATGGTTGGGGTGAGAGCAGTCCTTGGCGATGCTGAGCGCCCTCCGCAGACAGCGCTTGCTTTGGACAGACTCAATGGAGGGGAGCGTGGAACCGGTGATGCGTTGGGCAATTTTCACCACCCTCTGCAGTGCCTTCCGGTCGGAGACAGAGCAGTTGCCATACCATACTGTGATGCAGTTGGTAAGGATGCTCTCGATGGTACAGCGGTAGAAGTTCACCAGGATCTGAGGAGACAGATGGACCTTCTTCAGTCTCCTCAGGAAGAAGAGACGCTGATGAGCCTTCTTGATCAGAGTAGAGGTATTGTGGGTCCAAGAGAGGTCATCGGAGATGTTGACTCCCAGGAACCTGAAGCTAGAAACACGTTCCACCTCCGTCCCGTTAGTGTGGATGGGGGTGTGCGTGCCGCCTCTGGACTTCCTGAAGTCTACAATGAGCTCCTTGGTCTTCTTGGAGTTAAGGGCCAGGTGTTGTCAGCGCACCATGCTGCTAAGTGCTGGACCTCCTCCCTGTAGGCCAGCTCATCATTGTTGCTGATGAGGCCAATCACCGTTGTATCATCTGCATACTTGATGATGGTGTTAGTACCATGTACAGGTGTGCAGTCATAGGTGAAGAGGGAGTAGAGGAGGGGGCTCAGCACACAGCCCTGAGGAACGCCGGTGTTCAGGGTGAGGGTTGAAGAGGTGTGCTTGTCTAACCTCACAGACTGGGGTCTGTTGGTTAGAAAGTCCAGTATCCAGTTGCAGAGGGAGGGGTCGATGCCCAGGTTACCGAGTTTGGTGATCAGTTTTGATGGAATAATGGTGTTGAATGCTGAGCTGTAATCGATGAACAGCATTCTTACATAAGTGTCTCTGTTGTCAAGGTGGGAGAGGGCGGAGTGAAGTGCCGTTGAGATGGCATCCTCCGTACTCCTGTTCTTGCGGTAGGCAAACTGATAGCTCATAGCTGATAAACAAATAACATTCACACAAGCATTCACAATATAACATGATTTTTAAATCTCATTTTCATGAACATAGGCCAAATGGAAGGAATTTAGTGTTTAATTCCCATAAATTAATGGCCATTTTAATCATCTTGCGAGTGAGTTTTTGTGGAACGCGATAGATTGGAATGTTGCGGTTTGCGATGAATTTGAACCCCATATCGGCAGGAAAAACGCTGCTGGTTCGTATGAGGCCCAAATCACATTTTCGCAATGTGAAATAGACATAGACATAGAAAATAGGTGCAAGAGTAGGCCATTCGGCCCTTCGGGCCTGCACCGCCATTCAATATGATCATGGTATCCTGTTCCTGCCTTCTCTCCATACCCCCTGATCCCTTTAGCCACAAGGGCCACATCTAACTCCCTCTTAAATCCAGCCAGTGAACTGGCTTCAACTACCTTCTGTGGCAGAGAATTCCAGAGATTCACCACTCTCTGTGTGAAAAAAGTATTTCTCATCTTGGTCCTAAAAGATTTCCCCCTTATCCTTAAACTGTGACCCCTTGTTCAGGACTTCCCCAACATCAGGAACAATCTTCCTGCATCTAGCCTGTCCAACCCCTTAAGAATTTTGTAAGTTTCTATAAGATCCCCCCTCGATCTTCTAAATTCTAGCGCGTACAAGCCGAGTCTGTCCAGTCTTTCTTCATATGAAATGTTGATTAAAGCCATCTTAAGAGCAAGTTTATATATAAAAATAAACGACTTGCCTTGCTTTGTCCCATACGTGAGATCCGTTCCGTTGCTTGTGTTGACGGCGTTAGAAGTCACTTTTTATTTTACTCCAGCACTGAAATTGTCCCGCGGTTTAAAAAAAAAATTCAGAGAACGGCAGTTGGATCAAATTTTCAGCATTAGGTAGAAGCCCCAGAAAATATATCGCGGACAGGCAGGAGAAAACGGCATGTTAATCCCACTCCCCTCAAAAGCGCCAAAGTCGCACACACGGCCAGTGGCCGAACTGCAGCGCCGCTGAAGGTAAGTTTTGTAACATACTTACAGACTGCACTTGTGCAAGTGAAGTCAATGGGCAATTAATGAATATTTGCAGGACAAGTACTGTCTCCACCTTCATCTTTTCAAGACTAAATTCTATTGTGAAGTTACTTATTGTAGCAATGTTACAAAATTTTGAGATTTAAAAAATCAAGTCTGCAATTTTCCCATCAGATAAAGCATAACAATAAGTTTAATTTGACACCAAATTCACTTTCATATCTCAAGTATTAAAAAAGTTATGACCATTCTCATACTCGGAAATTAGCATCTTGTTCCCTATTGATTTTCAATGGACATTACAAAAAAGCTGTGATCTTGGATAGTCAACAGGCCATTTCTTAAGGAAAGATTAACATTTTTAAATAGCCTAAGTGTCCAAAGATTATTCACAAATAATTCACAATATAACATGATTTTTATATCTAATTTACATTAATTTATAGGCCAAATGGAAGGAATTTAGTGTTCAATTGCTGTAAATAAATGCCCATTTAAATCGGCTTTCTAGTGGGTTCATGTGGAACGCGCCGGTTTAGAACGTTGACATAGCGCTAGATTAGTGCCCTCAAATGCCGAGAAAAATACTGCGGGATATAAAAAGCCCAAAATGAGCTATTCGTTATAGATAATTTGATATATAGGGTTATATATATGCCCCATTTAATGTAAAAATAAGGTACATACCTTTAATTGTTTGCTCTATAAAACCCTGGGGCTGCGTGAGGTTGCGAGATGAAACAGTAATTTTAAATCTATTAGAACTATATTATCGAGGCCTATAAAACTAATAATACCTTTTGCGACCGGGTCTTGCAGCGATTTTTCGTTAATGATTTACTAGGCTGAACATGTGCGATTAGTACAGCCTAGTAAAAATCGCGTTTTAAACCCGCCCCCTCCAAACAGCGCCAAAATCGCCGACATGGCTGAGGGCAGATTCCCAATGGCGATTCAGGTAGGTTTTGTAACATACCTACTTATTGGCCCATGCTTGTTGGTGTGTCATGCAATGGGCAGCTCATGTCCAACCATTACTTTCTACTTTCAATTTAAGCAAGGCATCTGCTGCCAGGCAACACACAGTGATCAAATTCAAATGATCTTGAGTCTGATACCGGTTATTCTGGCCTTTGCATGGATTTTGGTTTCCCCAAACTCTTTATAGGCTACCCAACATTCTATGGATGCTAAAGAGACCCTAAGGTTATCACATCAGTAACTACAATTAGTAATAGCAATTATAAAACTGGAGAATGAATATAGTGAAAGTTCTTCTGTAAATTGCTGATAACATTGGCAACATTAATATTCCATGGCTTTTTGTATGCATATAAATTAATATTTAATCTGTTATAATGTGGCCATTATAAAACAAATGTAAAGAGGAAGCTATTGAGATAATTGATCCAGCAGTAGGGAATTCTTAATAATTGCATTAATTACAGCATCATTCTGAGCATTGCAGAATGGCCAGCTATTGCACTATAATCCTTTTAGTTGTGAATGACGTGTTTTCTAAAATGTGTTGAGCATTATGTTATGGTTGTGGCATGTAGTCTATTATACACATCTGGTGATGGGTAAGGAACCAACCACATCAGTATTTTTATCAACATCACCAACAGCACAGCTTTTGACATAGATTATATATCATAGCCAAATTGTGGCTTGTGAAAAGATTTTATGGTACAGGGCTCGTATGGGCCAGAAGATATCTGCAATGCGAGGTGAGTAAATGAAGAGGCCGCAGCTGTGAGATGAGCATTTGACAGCCTTCTGGTGTACGGCTGCATTGGCAACTACTAACCAAGTTAATTTTAATTTTAGTTTCCCAAATTTTCCTCCTATTTACAGTTAATTAATTGAAAAATGAACAGAGAACTCGCATAACATGGGGAGGGGGGGAAATGGGCAAAAATAAAAGTGGCATTAATTTGATTTCAAAGTTCAATTTAATTAAATGAAATGCAAACGCAGAACTGAATGAGTAAAATTAACACTTGCTCTCTTATTATAAAATAAAACCTGCTTCTCTGACATGTCTGTGGTAATTATCTCTATATCTCCATTCTTAGATAACCCATACTTGTCGGACTTATCAAATCTTAACAACTGAAGGTGGAGATAAATCAGCTGTACTGATCCTTCAATTATTTAATTCCCTGGTCAGTTTTCATTTAGATATTCTATCCTAAAGAAGTTCCTGCTGCTGCTTAATTTTAGCCAGTGCTAGGGTGGAACTTGCAATAACTGACCTCACAGACTTTGGGATTGCGTGTTGACCAGCATGTTGAAATGTTAGCTGGTGACTCTTACTCAAAGTCATATACGTGCCTGCACATGAATGCATGTGCTTTAATGTTATGAGAGGACTGGATATTGCCTGGTACTCTAGTCATGACTGAATATCATTCTGACATTCACTACAGACTTCTCAAGGAAAATAGCAAATCGAAGAGGGCATCTGAACAAAAGAATTGAACTTAGAACATAGACCATATGGTACAGAACAGGAACAGGCCCTTTGGACCCCAATGCCCATACCGAACATGTTGCCAAGTTAAACTAATCTCATCTGCCTGCACGTGATAAATATCCATCTATTCTCTGCATATTCATGTGGCTATCTAAAAGCCTCTTAAACACTACTGTTGCATTAGCCTCCACCACCGCATCTGACAGCATGTCCAGACACCACTCTCTGTGTAAAAAACATGCCCAGCGTATCTCCTTTAGATTTTGCCCCTCTCATTTTAAAGCTATGCCCTCAAAGTCTGTAACATTTCCACGCTGGGAAAAAGGTGTGTCTGCCCTATCTCTGCCTCTCATAATTTTATATACTTCTATAAGGTCCCCCCTCAGCCTCTGATGCTCTAGAGAAAACAATCCAAGTTTTTCCAAACTCTCCTTATAGCTGAGATCCTCTAATCCAGGCAGCATTCTGGGAAACCTCTTTTGCACCCTCACCAACGCCTTCACATGTAATGGGATGACCAGAACTACACATAATTCTCCAAATGTGGCTTACCCAATGCCTATAAATATGCAACATGACTTCCTAAAGGGCCTGTCCCACTTAGGCGATTTTTTAAGTGACTGCCGGCGACTGTCATAGTGGTAGCAGGTCGCAGAAAAAACGGTGACTGGACCCCCCTACGACAATGTCTACGACAAGCTACAACAACCTCCCACCTAGTCGACGTCAAACTACTGCAAGCTACCGACAACCGGCGACCCATTAGGATGTCCATCTGTGACCACACCTACGCAAACCTACGAGAACCACACAGGCGTCAACTTACGAGAACCAAAATCAACCTGTGTCCACCCGTGACAAGCTACGACCCTGTCAGTGACTGAAGACAATTCAGTCGCCGGTAGCTGTCGGCGGTTGTTGTAGGTTGACATAGGTAGTCGCCAATGGAATTCACCAAAGTCAGCACCGGCGACAACCTATGTCACCTGGTGACAACCTACGACAGCACCTATGTCAGGAAAAGTCAAGCTACGCTCATTGGCGTCAACCCACTGTCGCCAACTGTCGTCGAAAACATGTTGAAAATCCAGCAGCGCCCAGAAAGACGCTACGACTCTTTGGGCGATTGAGGAGACTACTCATGACCATACAAGTGACACCATGTGGCGACAGTCTAGTCATCTGTAGTTGCCAAAAACATAGCCTAAGTGGGACAGGCCCTTAACTCTTAGACTCAATGCCTCGATCTATTTGAGGCAAGCATGCCATATGCCTTCTTTACCACTTTTACTTTCTATCATATCTTGAAGAATCTTCTCCAAAACCTTCCCTACCGTTGATGTGAGGTTCATGGGCCTGCAATTTCCTAATTATCACTACTTCTCTTCTTAAACAAAGGAACAACATTGGCTACTCTCCAGTCCTCTAGGACCTCGTCTGTGGCTCGAGAAAATACAAAGATCTTTGCCAATGCCCTGACAATGCTTTACCTCTCTCAATAATGGGATAGATCCCATCAGGTACTGGGGATTTATGCACCTTAATGCTCTTTACGAGCCCCAACATGTCCTCTTGTTCTCAAACTCCCCTAGCATTTCAATATTCCTCACACTGATCTCACTGTACTCTCTGTCCTTCTCTTTGGTAAAAACAGATCCAAAGTACTGATCAAGGAGTAGAGCAAAAAGGACATGGGAAGAAGAATATTACATTGTGGCCCATTGTACCCCACAGTCCCATCTCCATTTTATCTGTTATGCCTCAAAAAACACTTATCCTTTTGCCATGTCCCTTGATTTCTTTTACCAGCTAAAACTATGTTGTTTGAAGTCTTGAAAATACTTCATAACTGACCATTTGGATAGAGAATGCCAAAGGTTTATAACCCATTTCGTGACAATATTTCAAACTGCCTGACTCCTCATCTCATTTCCATTTCCTATTTCCATAATGTCAAAGTCAAAGTCAAAGTAAACTTTATTGTCAATTCAATTATGCAACAGTAGTTACACAGAGGATCGAAATTACGTTTCCCCATACTCCAAATGTGCAAGTAATATTAAAAACACAGACAGACAACATACCAATAAAAATAGACAATAGACATACATTATTAAAAATATTAAAATATGCACAGTATGCCAAAATGTAGCAAAAACTTTGAGGTATTTTAAAAAAGGGTGCAACAATGAAAGGTGCAATATAGAAAAAGTGCAAATTCCGTACTGGAGACATTGAGCCAAAGTTATTTTCACAGTTTGTTTGTCTTTGTTTGGGTACTGTTCATGGAATTTTCTTAAGTGTGATGAGTAGTCTGATGGCCTGAGAGAAGAAGCTGTTTTTAAATCTGGTGGTTTTGTTCCGCATGCTGCGGTAGCGCTTACCGGAAGGTAGGAGGGTGAACAGTTTGTGTGCTGGGTGAGTGGTGTCTTTGATAATATTGCTTGCTCTCTTGCGACAGCGAGAAGGGTATAGGTCCTGGATTGCTGGTTGGGGTGATCTGGTGATCTTCTCCGCTGTCCTCACCACTCTCTGTAGGGCCTTCTGGTCAGCAGCAGAGCAACTGCCATACCAGATTGAGAGACTGCTGGTAAGAATGCTCTCAATGGCACCCCTGTAAAAAGTCGTGAGGGCAGAAGGGGGGAGGTCAGCTCTCCTCATCCGTCGAAGGAAGTGGAGGCGTTGCTGTGCCTTCTTGACTAGGGAGATGGTGTTGGTGGACCATGTCTGATCATCTGTGATGTGCACTCCCAGGAACTTGGTGCTTTTCACAGACTCCACTGCACTGCCATTGATGGTAAGTGGGGTGTGTGTTGTCTGTTTCTTCCTGAAGTCCACAGTTATTTCTTTTGTTTTATTGACATTGAGTTGAAGGTTATTGATATCA
Organism: Leucoraja erinaceus; assembly: GCF_028641065.1. Taxonomy (NCBI): domain Eukaryota; kingdom Metazoa; phylum Chordata; class Chondrichthyes; order Rajiformes; family Rajidae; genus Leucoraja; species Leucoraja erinaceus. The sequence continues at coordinate 56,441,054 of NC_073383.1, forward strand.
CACCAGTTGATGTTGTTGAACCTCCTCTCTGTAGGCTGAATCGTCATCGTGGCTGATGAGGCCCACCACTGTAGTGTCATCTGCGAACTTGATGATGTGGTTCGAATTGTGTTTGGCACAACAGTCATGTGTCATCAGCGTGAACAACAGAGGGCTCAGCACACATCCCTGTGGGACCCCGGTGTTCATGATGGTGGTCTCTGATGAGTTTTTGCCAACTCTTACTGTCTGTGGTCTGTCAGTGAGGAAATCCAGTAACCAGTTGCATAGTGGGGTGCTGATGCCTATTTCGCCGAGTTTATTCACCAGGTGTTGGGGGATGACCGTGTTGAAGGCGGAGCTGAAGTCGTTAAACAGCATCCGCACGTAACTGTTTTTGGTTTCCAGATGAGCCAGGCTTAGGTGGAGTGCTGTTGCTATGGCATCATCAGTGGAACGGTTGGGACGGTAAGCAAACTGGTATGTGTCAAGTGTAGAGGGGAGACTGGATGTTATATGGGCCTTGGCCAACCTTTCAAAGCACTTCATCATGATGGACGTGAGTGCTATGGGCCGGTAGTCGTTCAGTGTTGAGGCTGGGGATTTCTTGGGTAGCGGTATGATGGTGGTGGCTTTGAAGCATGCTGGTATGATGGCTTGGCTCAGAGAGGTGTTGTAAATGTCTGTGAGAACCTCTGTGAGTTGGTCAGCACAGTCTCTGAGCACACGCCCCGGTATGTTGTCAGGACCTGCAGCTTTTCTGGGGTTCACCTTGAGTAAGGTCCTCCGCACATCAGCTGGGTCCAGGTGAAGTGTTTCATGGTCTGGGCAGGGAGGGGCTTTTGTTGGTGTGGTGGTGTTGTCCTCCTCAAACCGGTTGAAAAAGGTGTTAAGTGTGTTGAGGAAGTCTGTGTTGTCCTCGCACGGTGGGGGTGTTGGCCTGTAGCCGGTGACAGACTGGATGCCTTGCCACAGGCGCTTGGGGTCCTTAGTGTCCGTGAAGTGTGCCTGAATTTTCTGTCCATAGGCACGCTTGGCCGTTCTCACGCCCCGGTTCAAGTTGGCCCTAGCAGTACTAAGGGCGTCTTTGTCCACGGGACTTGAAAGCATACTGTATCTCTAAATACCAAAGTAAACAAGTCAAGCATTCATATTTCCCAACAATTTACTTTCCAATAAAAACCCATCAATATCCCTCTGATTTTTTCATACCAGTCTGCCACGTTAAAGGAAAATTGTCAGTAGTCAATTAACCAGCACATCTTTGAGGTGTGGGAGGAAATCAGTGCTCCTGGTGGGAACCTCCACAGTCTGGGGGAGAATGCATGAGCGGATTATATCTAAAATCGGGGTCAAACATTGTATCTCTGGGTGAGACTGCTTTGCTTACTGCTGCACCATGCAGTTTTAATCTGAATTTAAATTTCACAGCTGCAATTTGAAGTTAGGGCACTAGCTTGTTGGTGCAGGTCACTAACAGTCCTGCAATTTAACCATGGTTGCCCCATCATAACCTGTTTAGATAGCATGCAAAACAAAGCTTTTCACTGTACCTCAGCACATGTGGCAATTATAAACCTAAACCTAAGCCTACATAGAGTGTGTTTAAGAAGGAACTGCAGATGCTGGACAATCAAAGGTACACAAAAATGCTGGAGAAACTCAGCTGGTGCAGCAGCATCCATAGAGTGAAGGAAATAGGCAACTTCAGAAGAGTTTCGGCCCGAAACGTTGCTTATTTCCTTTGCTCCATAGATGCTGCTGCACCCGCTGCGTTTCTCCAGCATTCTTGTGTACCTATGTTCCAGGTGGTGGGTGCCTGGAACAGGCTGCCAGGGATGGTGGTGGAGGTAGATATGATAGTGGCGCTTAAGAGACTTTTGGACAGGGACAAGGATGTGCAAGAAATGGAAGGGGATGGATCACATGCAAGCAGATGAGATTCATTCAGTTTGACATCATGTTCGGCACAGACATTATTGGCTGATCATGTGCTGTACTTTTCTGTGTTCTGTGTACTTTAACTTAATATTCACATCATTATTATTCCAGTGAGATGAAGTTGTTGCAACATAACAACTGAAATTTCAATCCTATCTTAAAAGTCTTCAATAATGATATGAAACTTAGATCATTTAGTGTGCATTTGAATGGAAGTAGTGATGTATGGAAATAAACCATCCAACAATGTTTGATTGCAGATATTACAATCCTTTTTGGCACGGTGGCACAGCGGTAGAGTTGCTGCCTTACAGCGAATGCAGCGCCGGAAACCCGGGTTCAATCCTGACTACGGGTGCTGTCTGTACTGAGTTTGTACGTTCTCCCCATGACCTGTGTGGGTTTTCTCCGAGATCTTTGGCTTCCTCCCACACTCCAAAGACGTACAGGTATGTAGGTTAATTGGCTTGGTATAAATATAAATTGTCCCTAGTGGGTATAGGACAGTGTTAATGCGCGGGGATCGCTGGTCGGCGTGGACCCGATGGGCCGAAATGGCCTGTTTCTGCGCTGTATCCCTAAACTAAACTAAAACACGAGTTACATCACTGATGTTTTTGTATAGATTTTTTACCATTGATTTTTTTTTCTCTCCTGTCCTCCTCTGATGACAACATTAACTAATTGCGTGGGTTGAGTATTGTTCCACATTGCTAACTGTCCTTCTGTATTCACTTGTGAACCATAACATGAATAACAACCATTTGCACAAGCTCTTTGGTCTCACTGGAGAGCAGTTAAAGCCAGCTCTGAGTTCATTCAGAATCCTCATCTGTGTACTTTTAACAGACATCTTCAAATAGCATTTAGAAGCAGGAATATTAGCAATTTATTTTAGCTTTTGACAATAACCAAATCAAAGAGAGAATTTCAGCGTAGGTCAGCCACCGTATTATTAACTGAGTGGTTATTTCAACACACCCCCTTGTAACCTTGATATTTCGATTCGTAGCACATTTGAAATCATCTAAAATGCTCCTGTTCGTCTAATTCACACCGTCATATTTAAATATCACCTCTATCCTGGCTGCCCCATACTGGCTTTTGTTTCAGCTCTTCAGTATAACAATTCCTACCTTTGATTTTGAATCTCTCTGTGCACTTTCCCCCCTCTGTTTGGATGATCCCTCCAAGCCCCTAGATTTCTGATTTCTGAATTGTTCATATTCCTTTCATTTGGTCTCTTGAGCAACCACTGACGTTAATTGAGCAAAACAACACAAAGTGTAGAAGAAACTCAGCGGTTCAGGCAGCATCCGTGGAGGGAATGGACTGAAGATATTTTGGGTCGGGACTCTCCTCAGACTGATTGGAATAGGAAGGAAGAACGCTGGAAAAGGGAGATGGAACAAAGCCTGGTAAGTGATAGGCAACGGTGAGGTGGGGGGTTTGATTAACAGATGGCTGGAGTAAATGTCAATGGGTAGAGGTGAATAGGAAACAAAAGGGTGTCCAATAAGGAAGTAGGAGGAAGCCTTTCCTATTAGAGGCCTCTGACCAATGGCTTGCCCCAGGGGTCGGGCTGGGGTCTTCTGCTATTCTTTATATGCAGCAATGATTTGGATGGCAAAGTAATTAACATTGCTAGTAAATTTGCAGATGGCATGAAAATTGTTGGTATGGTAGACAGTGAGAAGCTGGGCCAGGGACTTCCAAATGGAATTTAATTCTGGCAAGTGTGAGGTGTTGCATTTTGGTATGTCCAGCCAGCACAGTACATGCAAGACATGCACAGTTAATGGAAGAGCCCTGGAGTGTGTTGTGGAACAGGGAGATCTGGGAGCACAGGTGCATGGTTCTCTAATAGTGGCAAGTCAGGTGGACAGTGTGGTGAAAAAAAGCATTGGGAATGCTCTTCTTCAGTAGGAAGAGTATTGAGTGCAAAAACTGGTACAAATGATGGAGCAGTACAAGTTTTTGGAGTACTTAAAGTATTATGTGCGCTTGTGGACATTAAGGTAGGATGTCATTAAATTGGAAAGGGTGTGAAAGAGATTCACCAGGATTACTTGGGTTTACAACCTTGGATTATAGGGATAGGAGGCTGAGGGGTGGCCTTATTGAGATGACCTTATGAGGGGAATGGATAAAGTGAGCAGTCATGGTCTTTTTTCCAAGGTAGAGGATTCTAAAGCCAGAAGGCATAGGCTTAGGGTGAGGAGGGAGATATTTAAAATGGACATCAGGGATAAAATTTTCACTCAAAGGGTAGTCCATGTCTGGAATGAGCTGCCAGAGGAAGCTGTGGAAGCATATCCAATTACATCTGTTAAAATACTCTTGGACAGATAGGAAGGGATTAGAAAGACATGGGCCAAATGCAGGCAAATGAGCCTGGCCTAATATGCCAATGGTCAGCATGGACTAGGTGGGCTGAAGGGCCTGTTTGATGACTCTAGTTTTGACTCTACTTATTTTTTATGAACAAACCTTCCAGTGTCCTTTTCTGCCTGCTCTTGGTCATATTTCTCTCAGACTATATTTAGTAAGGTGCCACAATATCGTATTCCACCCATTTATGAGGCAGTTGAACTGTTTGTCGAATTATCCATATTTAGTTTGCCAAAGAAGAATTATGGCAATAGTAAATTAGATCCATAAACCACTGCAGATATAATCATCCATTACTTTTAATCTAATGAATCCACAGGATTTGAGGAACAAGCAAAACACTTAGGAAGTAACATCATCATAAGATAGGCAAACTTGGTTGCATTATATAATTTCCCCCAAAAACATGAAGATGAACAGGAGATGTTCTGCTCTCAACCAACACCATGAACAGGAAATTCTCTGGTAATTTATCTGAGTGCTGTTAGAGGGACCTTGCTACATGATACTCTGGAATACTGTATATCAGTGGCTACCAATGGCTAGGTTTAAAAAAAAAAGAAAAAAGATTATTGGCAAGGAAATTCAACGATGTATTCCAAGACCATGAAAATCACTGTAGAAATGCAAGCATTTTTGTTCATAGAACTGTCATTGGTGGCTGAGTTGATATCGAAATCATTGCTGGAATTTTCTGGATCCATTATTGGTTTTGCTGCTCCATCAGTAAATAGTGAAGTGGGTGGTGTCATGGCTCAGGAAAACCTGAAAATTTGTAGTTGGAAAAGTATGGTAATCAGAGGTTGTTGCTAAATTGCAAGTGAACAGACGCAACATGAAAATAAGCGGGCACGTATTATGACCTAAAATGTCTTGCCTGAGATGTCGAGTCCATAAAACTAATCCTATTCTTACATGGTGAATATCCAACATCATTCTGGATATCCTCACAACTCCGATAGTCATAGAATCATATAGAATGGAAACAGGGCCTTCCATCCAACTTGTCCATGCTGGCCAAGATGTCCGTTCTAAGCTAGACCCATTTGATCCTGAGTCTCCCAACCTTAAGTGGGGGTTTACAGAGTTGATGTGGACAAGCTTTTCCCTTTGAGAATAGGGAAGATTCAAACAAGAGGACATGACTTCAGAATTAAGGGACAGAAGTTTAGGGGTAATATGAGGGTGAACTTCTTTACTCAGAGAGTGGTAGCGGTGTGGAATGAGCTTCCAGTGGAAGTGGTGGAGGCAGGTTCATTGGTATCATTTAAAAATAAATTGGATAGGCATATGGATGAGAAGGGAATGGAGGGTTATGGTATGAGTGCAGGCAGGTGGGACTAAGGGAAAAAAAGTTGTTCGGCATGGACTTGTAGGGCTGAGATGGCCTGTTTCCGTGCTGTAATAGTTATATGGTTATAAGTAACACAAGACCATTACCACAGATGCTGTATTAATGTAACTTGTTGTATAGCCACATAATCATACATTCATGGAGTCATACAGAGTGGAAACTGGTTACTAATGCTTACTAATCAACCATAAAGCACCCATTCACACTTACCCTGCACTATTTTTCTCACATTTCTATTAACTCCCCTCACATCAGATTTCATCATTCATCTATGTTCGAGGGATAATTTACAGTGGCCAATTAACCTACCAGCTTGTATATATTTGGGGGTGTAGGAAGAATCTGGAGCACCCAAACAAAACCCCCGAGGGAGTAATTGAACTGAGAGAGTGCTGGGCTTGTTGCAGCGGTGAGACGACAGCTATATTAGCTGTGCCACTGTGGCACAGCTCTGTAACTGATTGGCACCACAAGGTCATCAAAACAAAGGTGCATTAAAAATTTATTGACATGCCTTCTTAATTTGGACATTTATCCATTATTGTTAGTGGTGACCTTCTTGTAATGAGATACTAGTAATTGTCCTGGCAGCGTTGAACAAAATGCGTGTTTGTCTATGTTCAGCTTTAGCATTATCCTGAAGTGCAGAAAGGCAATAGTGATTAGTTTGCTGAAAACTTTCTTTGGTTGTGGTAGAATGCTTTGATTGCTTAATTGCCGACTGAGCTGGTTTATATAATACTGTACTTGTTATTGTTGCTAGTTTTTGAAGGAGAATTTTGTTTTGAAGTAATTTGTCACACTGAAAGAAAGTGGGGAAAGTATTTGTTAATTTTCTTGGTGGAAACCGTCTGTATGAACAATAAACAGTGATTCTGGTATTTGTCTCCTTGGTGCTGGGGGAATTATTCTTTTCCCACAGATTATGATACGATATGATATGATACGATATGATACGATACAACGGAGCTATACTCATCCCAGGAGGGAAATTGGGCTGCAACACAAATTAGTCATAAAACACAACAAGATACATGAAACATGAAATTAAAGTGTCGAGTCGAAAGTCCAGGATTGGGGATGTGCAAAGATTGGGAGGGGGGAGGGGGGTGTGTGTGGTGGAATAGGGGGTAGGGGAGACAGTCTACCCCACAACAGAAGGGGGAGGCGTTGTATGGTTTGATAGCCCCAGGGGAAAGGATCTCCTGTGGTGTTCTGCGCTGCATCTTGGTGAAACAAGTCTGTTGCTGAAGGTGCTCTTCAAGTTGACCAGTGTGTCATGGCGGGGGTATTGTCTAAGATGCTCTGCAATGTATTGTCTAAGATGCTCTGCAATTTGTGGAGCATCCTCCCCTCCAAGACCACCTCCAGTGAATCCAACTCCACCTCCAGGATGGAGCCAGCCTTCTTGACGAGTCTGTTAATTCTGTTGGCATCTGCGGCCTTTATATATGTGTGAATGTGTATGTGTATATAAATGTTCACGTGTGTGTGTATGTGTGTGTATATATATGTTATATGTATATGTATACATGTATGTATATGTATACATATATATATATGTATGTGTATATGTGTGTGTGTATATGTATATATATATATATATGTGTGTGTATATATGTGTATATATATATGTGTGTGTGTATATATGTGTATATATATATATGTGTGTGTGTGTGTATATATGTGTATATATATGTGTATATGTATATGTGTATATATATATATATATGTGTGTATATGTGTTTATATATATGTGTATATACATGTGTATATATATGTGTATATACATGTGTATATGCATATATATATGTATATATACATGTGTATATGTATGTATATATGTATATACATGTGTATATGTTATATATACATGTGTGTATATATGTGTACATATATATGTGTATGTGTATATATATATGTATATACACTTTTTGTGTATATATATTTGTATATATGTATGCATGTATATGTATGTATCTATGTGTATCTATCTATATGTATGTGTATGTATGTATATGTATATGTGTATGTATGTGTGTATGTATATATGTACATATTTGTATATATCTGCATATTATCTGTATATATATATGTGTGTGTGTATATATATACACACACAAACACACATACACACACACACTTATATATACTTATACATACATATACATATATGTACATATATATACACATATGTACATATATATACTTCTTTTTTTTAGATATATGACTAAAACCTGTATAAGAAAGAACTGCAGATGCTGATTTAAATCGAAGATAGACACAAAATGCTGGAGCAACTCAGCGGGTCAGGCAACATTTCTGGAGAGAAGGAATGGGTGACGTTTCGGGTCGAGAAACGGCACCCGTTCCTTCTCTCCAGAGATGCTGCCTGTCCCTCTGAGTTACTCCAGCATGTTGTGTCTCTCTCTGACTATAAAACTTCTTGACTACCCGAACTTTGCTTGCATCTCGCACAAGTCTCTTCACTGTTCATGCCTTCTATCATCTGATAACGTCATCTATATATCCAAGTCTAGAGCATTAATGTAAATTTAAATGAGCAATGGTCTTAAAAATGGGAACTTTCCTGTTAAAAAAAACATTTTTATTTTTCTGTTTACAATCCTTAAGCCAGTTATATGTTTGTACAGCAGCGGCCCCACATCAGTTTGCTAACTAGTCCATTTTATGGTGCTTTGTAAAATGGCTTTGCAAGTACAGATGAAGCACATCACTGTTACACCATTCTCTATTCATTTATTAATGATATATCAGTGTATATTTTTTAATTTACATTTCAATTAAGTGTCACTTTTTCTAATGGTCAAGAATCATCTAAAAACATTTCAAATTGTTAAACCCCTTTTTCACGGGGCGACTTGATGCAAGAGTTAACCATAGTTGAACATCGTGGGAACCTCTTGCGATAACCGTACGGCATTCGTGGACCACCGTGGTGCTAACGGCAGGTACTCGTGTAACTTGGTGACTCGGGAGAAAATTCAAACAAGCTTGAATTTCTCCAAGAGTGACTTGTACACTTGTGGTTGAACATTGCAACATTATATGCACGTAGTGGCCAGTGCGATATCCGTACTGACTCTTGCGTGTACCGTGGGAACTCCTGCGAACGGTGAACCCGGAAGCTGGACGGAAGGTGAGTAAGAAATGTCTTCTGTGGGATTGAATTTAAAAAATAAAGATTAACATCCGCATATGGACATCAACTTATTCATGAGAAAATAACTATAATCTTTAAAAGGGACTTTACTGAAAGGTCCCGTATTTTTATGGTCTGTGAAAAATTTTCCACATGTACTTCTTTGAGAGATACAGCTCGGAGTCCTCGCCGACCAGCGATCGATGCCTTTCCGAAGCAGGGTCCGGAACACTACCAATCAATGTTCTCCAGAGACCCGTGTAAAGGAGTGAACTGCACATGCTGGTTTAAAACGAAGACAGATACAAAAAGCTGGAGTAACTCAGCGAGCCAAGCAGCATCTCTGGAGAAAAATAGGTGGTGTTTCGGGACGAGACACATCTTCAGACTCAATTCTGATTAGGATGTCTGAAGAAGGGTTCCGAATCGAATCGCCACCTATTCTTTTTCTCCAGAGATGCTGCCTGACCCGCTGACTTACTCCAGCTTTTTATGTTTTTCTTCCCATATCTGACTTACCTGCTGAGTTACACCAACATTTTGTGTCCTTTTGTGCGTATTAACCAGCATCTGCAGTTCCTTTAGACATTACCTAACTTCAGATTTTAGAGATATAGCGCTGAAACAGGCCCTTCGGCCCACCGAATCCGCGCCGACCACCTATTCTTATACACTCCAGGGACAATTTTACAATGTTACCGAAGCCGATTAATTACAAACCTGTAATCTCTGGAGTGTGAGAGGAAACCGGTGCACCCATGGTCAGGATCGAACCCCGGTCTCTGGGGCTGTGAGGCAGCAACTCTACCACTGTGCCGCATGTAGTCAGATTTCATAAATTGCTAATAGAGTCAATTATTAGTCAATTAATAACAGAATCAATTATTGTTGGTGACATTTCACCTACGAATATCAGACTATTTTCGCAGAGGTAAGGGCCAATTAGGCATAGCAAAAGGTATGAACACTTTTAAACATTTTTTTCCGACTATTTTGTCAAATGCAAATACAGGGAGAATGATCAAAGTGCACACATGGCTCACTCTGTTAGAAACGTTCTGAGTTTAAATGTTCCGTGTATTCCTTTTTAAAGTATAAATTTTTGTGTGGCCAGGGGTGCGATTGAGAACAGCTGGGAAAGGGCGGAGGGGGGGTCATGAATAACAGCGTTTCCCTGGCCATATTATGGCCCATTCCCCAACCCTAACATTAATCAAGTTCTGTCTAACTCCGCCTTCACACCATCCCCCTGTGACATGGGTTAGTCATCGCTGGGCGGGCTGTGGGCCGAATGGCCTGCCAACGGGAGTCAGAGACTTGATACTGAGATCCATTGTGCAGGAAGGAACTGCGGATGCTGGTTTTTACCGAAGATAGACACAAACGCCACCTGTTCATTTTCTCCAGAGATGTTGCCTGACCCATTGAGTTACTCCAACATTTTGTGTCTGTGTTCACTATGAACATTGAATTATTTAATTTTAGGTAACTTACACTCTCTCTCTCCCCCCCCCCCCTCCCCTCCTGCCCCCCCTCCCCCATGCAGTAAATGTTGGTTCCCCCCAAGGTTTTCCCCCCTCCCCTATCCCCCCCTCCCCCATGCAGTAAATGTCGGTTAACCAGTCCAAGCGACATTTTTTGCAACGCTGGTTCCCTCTTGGGATCACACTATCCCTAGCCAACAATTGGCCTATCAGGGAACCAAATATAGACATAAAGTGCTGGAGTGACTCAGTGGGTCAGGGCAGCATCTCTGGAGAAAAAGGGTTAGGCGACATTTTGGGTTGGGACCCCTCTTCAAAATACCCTGCTGAGGTCATCTGTTGTTGGTCCTGATTTGTCCTGGTCTTTTCTTGCTTCCAGTTCCCCCCTACAATCATCCCGAAGAAGGGTCCCGACCAAAAATGGAATATATTCCTTTTCTCCAGAGATGCTGCTTGGCCCGCTGAGTTACTCCAGCATTTTGTGTCTAACTTGCTGATTCAGACAGTTTTTGATTTACTCTGAAACACACGTTGGAAATTTAAACTTGGGCGCAACTAACATCGTCTTACTACCGTGGGAACTCTTTAACTCAGCGCGGGCAGGCAGCAGTTAATTGTTGCTCCCTTTAGTTTCCCAGGGGGTCGGGACGGGACTGGAGTTGGGAGGGAAAGGTGGGGGAGTCGAGGGAGAGGAGGGGGATACAGATGGGGGTGTCTTCATTTACTGGCGGCTGGTGTCTGTCACTGAAACAGGCAGGTGAGATTTCACATCCACCTTGTGTTTGCCTCTCTCTCTCCCTCCCTCCCTCTCACACAGGCTGAGAGGCTCTGCCTCTGTGAGTGTACGTCTCTTTGTACCCCTCTCCCACATACATAGTAAAACTCTGCTTTGTGTGTGTATATACCAATTCAACCAAGGGAGGATATTTATAGTGTGTGAAAAAAAAGTGACATCATTTGTGCCACGTGATGATTTTAATTACACAAGACATTTTTTACAATGTCATTCAAGATTTAACGGGAGAATCATTGCATAAATGTTAGTCAGTTAGTTTGGAGGGATTTTATGTGGTGGTGGTGGAGTAGGGGGGAAAGCTCGGGAGATGGAAAGCTCGGGAGATGGACAAGTCACTCGCACAAATAACAGAAATGCCGAGTACCGTGGGAACTCTTTGTCTACCACCCCGTTATATCGTGTGATATCGTGCTAGACCACGACCACTTCACTCTGGCTACATCTTGCGTCGTCGCCCCGTGAAAAAGGCCTATTAGTATTATATATGCTGATTTGTTAGGAATTAACAAAGAATATGATAGTGCCATATGATAGAAAGTAGCTGGAAACTTTGATTTAGAAGTCATGTGTTCAGTAGCTTCTTTTTCCCCAACTGACATGGACCAGCTTGATGATGAATGAAGATTGGAGCATGAAAGTCCTGGACCTGTTTGTTCTGTAATACTTGAGATAAATGAATCACCAGACTCTGTGATTTTTACATTAGCTTGTGGTACATAGTATTTAGTGACCTCTGTGGCAGTCTATTTATCAGCAAGTTATTGTGGCATTCCAGTTCAGTAAGTGCCGTACAAATCTTATAAGAAGCCTGGTTTACTCTTGCAATACCCATATATCATTTCATTGTGTCAGGGAGAAAAAGAATTAATAGGGGGGCTGTGTAATTTCCTCATATTTCTATGCATAAATTACATCTTCAACAGTTGAGTTGGCAATGTATTTATTTATCTTTAGCTCATGGCCTAAATTTTATAATGGTTGGACTATTTCCGCAGGTATATACAAAGCCATTTTCATTACCCAGTAGTTGTATTGTTAGAATCTGCGTAATCTTTGTCCACTTTTTTCCCCAAGAATGATCATTGCAGGATTACAGATGTGAAATTACTTTCTTAGGCTGTAAAATGCACATGGAGCAATACATAGAAAATTGTTGGCTTTATAAAAATCACTGGATGTTTATAGCAATTGATGCAACATTTCATGAACAAATTCTTTTCACATCAGTTATTAATTGTACTATCAGTATTTTTAATTGAAAAATTCATTGTGGGATTGGTATCATAAACCTAATAATCGGACTTAAATTCAAACACATTTAGGACCGGATGAGCTGATCAGACCCTAGCCGTTGTTTTCAAACAAATAGAAATAATTCTCCTTTAGCTAGTTATGCAAATAATATTTTTGCAAAGTGTTTAATCTGTCATGCTGTTGTTTGTTTCATTATTTTATTGAAAGATATAAATGTCTGCATTGATATGAAGACTATACAGCTTTGAGGACATTATTGTTTTCAAGTAAATTGTGTCGCCTTTAGGAAATGAGGAACTAGATTGAAACATCCAGTGTTTTAGAAGATGCATCACCTACACCAATTTCTATTTACAACCTTGCAGTGGAAGAGAAAATTGGTTAGTTTGACTGATGGGCAATTGGGAAAGAATCAAATGTACAAAATGTATGGTTGAAAAGTGTTATTTTCCACACATTAGGGTATCTAATTGCAAACCGTTTTCTTGAGAAGCATGCTATGATGAAGAGAAATGCATTGATAAGCCTGATTGCTGATTGTTAAATATATTTTTGAATGGCCGTAGATCATTTTGGAGTTTATTACGCATGTGCCACTAAGAAGGGACCACTAGCCATAGAAATGAAACTATTTGAATAGAATTTTCAATAGGAAACTGATTAATGCAAAATTAGTTTCCTATCACTCAAATGTTATTAATCAGAAAAGTGGGGTAAAATATAAACAATAAAACATATCTTATTATTATTATTATTTCCAGTCAAGAAATGTAGGAAGCATTGCTTCAGATTTCCTATTTGAATTAGATGTGAGAAAGTGGGATACAATATTGTGTAATAAAGTTCAGTAATATGGTTTCATATCAGCAAGATAACGCAAATTAAATACACGAGGAAATATTTTTAGATTATTCAGCTCATATTTCAGCAAATATAAAATGACTGGGCTGAATTTATTTGTATCCATTACTTTGGGAGCAGAAATGTTGCGATTCCACCTATGGGATATGTTATAAAGTTATAAGGTTGTTCCTTCTCTGGAGGAACTGTCGCCTAGTATGGTGTGCACATTGAAATGTAGTCGTGAGTCATGTTGAGGAACAACTGCACCGTTTTATGTAATTGGTGCATTACAGCCACTGGGGTGACAGATGGGTTGCTAATCAAGTGAGCTGCCTTTGTCACAACCGTGTTTGGGGTTCTTGAGTGCTTTTGGAACTGCACTCGTCCACATAAGTGGAGTGTACTTTATTACACCGCTAACCTGTGCCTTGTGGATGGTGAAAAAAGCTCATCGGTACTCCACTGGCCATTTTATTATGGGAACTATAATATCAGGCATCCTGACACTATTCAATGACAAATTGCACTTCTTAAGGGGAGAGTGGGAGGAAAGGGAATGTTTTGGCTACTATACACTGCCTAATACTATATGGTACTAGACTAAGTGGGACCTGTTGGGTCCCAGCATCACACGGGAGGGCTAGTCGCCAACGCAATATTCCACCTCTCCACCAATTCCAATATTGCTCGCCAGTGGGGGGGGTTCTGTTGCGCTAGTATGGGTGCTGTGGGCCGAATGGATTCTTGGGCTGGCAGCCAACTGTTGCAACGATTTTAAGAGCCAAGCCAAGGCAAACAATTGGGCAGCAGCCACCCCACAACCAAAATTCATTATGTGAACACAAAATTGTTAAAAAAAGGCGAGGCAAGCAATTGGGCAGCAGCCACCCGACAACCAAAATTCATTTTGTGAACACAAACTCGTTAAAAAAGGTGAGGCAAACAATTGGGCAGCAGCCACCTTACAGCCGCATCGAGGGGACTCACCATGGAGTAGACAGACGTGCGTTCAGTGTTATTCGCAGCTCAGAGAGCCGTGACCCTCTCGCTTCCTGGGTCTGGCAGAGACTGAGTGTGGGACTACACCTGGGTTTTATAGTCCCTCCCTCTGCCGCCAGTGGGGGCAGCAGAGAGAATGGGGAATTTTTAAAAAACATTAATATCTCTCTGATTCTTTATCGATGGGAAAAATCCTCTGGTTCCGGAAGGCGGAGGGGGGCTCTGAGCGAGGTGGCCAAAAATGACGGCCGTAGGTGGCGGCGTTCTCTTGGAAATCGCAGCACAGTGGGCCAAAAGCGGTCAAGATCAGAATTTTAGTAATATAGATTGAAAAGTGCCATGAACCAAGTGGTGAAAGGGAACATAAGGCCGATCACTGAAGTAGAAAGGATCAAATATGGTATTCATATGGTATAGCAGAAGGCTATTGAGTCAATGCTAACTCATAGAGTATTCCCATCTCCGAAACCCCACTAATTTCCAAGGAAAGGTTGAATCAATTTAATTTTACTAGTCCAAAGAAGAACATCCCATATCTGTGAACTAACTTTATTACCACTCAGATTCTGCAGGCTGGGTTTTACAACCAGGTTACATGGAACTCATTGAATTGACGCCTGCATGTGGAATTAAATAATCATTGTTTGTAAGGCACTCAAGATGCAGTTTGTTGAATGATAGGCATTATACTTATTAAAAACAAAGATAAGTACTGTATGTTCATGGTTTTGCCCCATTAGGCTTCAGCTCATTGCTAGTGATAAACTATGGCTATTTGAATTTAAATGCCTTTAAAACCTGTAATGTGGCACAATTTCTCATTTACCCTCCTGGCTGCAAGTGCATTTCAGAGAAGACCTCACATGAAATGTGAACTGTGTAACTAAGTGTTCTCAAACTAAACTGAAGCATGAATGTTAAACATCCTGAGGTACGGTTTTAAAGAAACTATTAATGCATGTGTATTTAGTTTAGAGATACAGCGAGGAAGCAGGGTTTCGGACCACCCAGTCTGTGATGGCCAGCGATCTCCGTACACTAGCACTATCCTACACACTAGGGATAAAGAACCAACCTTTACTGACCTACAAACCTGCACATCTTTGGAATGTTGGAGGAAACTGGAGCACCCGGGGAAAACCCACGCGATCACAGGGAGAACGTACCAACTCCGTACAATCAGCACCTGTGGTCAGGATCGAACCTGCCACTGTGCCACCCCTATTATTAGTTTAGAAAAAGAGGGGAGAAGGACTGATATTTATAGATAATCTGGATATATTATTTACATTTTTGACAGAATATTTCATTGAAACTGTAGCGGCTATCCAAATTTGCTTCCAAGTCATTTCAGAAGCATATCTTCCTCATAACTTTATAATGCTGGCTTGACAGAAGCAATTCTGCAGGTGATCTATTGTGTTTTTTAAAATGCAGACCATCAAATATGTGAAAATGAGTACTTTATGACTTTAAATTTGTTATTAACCTATCTTTAACGATTAGCTTCTGATTACTAATATTTTTCTGGTAAATGAAATTCCATCTTCATATTGGTTTAGGCATAATACTGTAGCATACACATCTAATTTAATATTGAAGTAAAGGACTGAATATATTATTTGCATTTTGCATTTGCCCATATATTAGTTTGAAGTACAAATGAGATATTTTATAAGCCAAGTGTTATGAAAAATATATTTAATCTTATTGCCTTTTGCAAAGAAATGGAGAAAGGAGAATAATGGATGTTGATTTCAATTGCAAATAGGTGAATCATATTATCAGACAATTTTCTTTTTAAAAATGAGTTAATTAGGCACTGTAGCTTGGCTGTCCTTTATTGGATCTGCATTATTTACAGTGGAAAGTAATAATTTACCTGATAACTTCTGGCTATGATTCACCCTGTTCCAGTTTGTTAACATAAATAGCTCTATATCAGCCAAGAGGAAGGGTGTAATCTTTGAAGTTGTCTCTTCCCTGCGGCCACTCCTACCCCCTCAACAACTGATGGATATGCTTTGTTTATGGTTTATTTATGCAAAGAGAATAGCTTAAAAAAAAATCATAGTGGAAGAAAATAGGCTGTCAGTGTTGGCAATAAAGGGGATAGATGCAGGATTTTTAAATTTGAGGGAATTAGAAAACACCAGCACTTTGGAACAATTTATATTTCTATAATTCAAATATAATTCTGTTTTAATCCAATTACTTTGACCACATTTTCCACTTCACTTTGAATAAGAACCTCAGATGGAATTAGTTTGAAACTTTGCTCTTACAACATAAACATCATGATTGGGCCTGATCCACACTGTGGGAAGCTAGAATTCTTGAGGTCAGCTGATGGGTCCTCTCGCCTGTCAATCACCATGATGAAGGTAACGCCCCTTCCGGGGGTGGGGGGGGGGGGGGGGGGGGGGGGGGGGGGGGGGGCAGGTGTATGAAGCACCGGAGGCCAGATGTGAGTCAGTCACCCTGGAAGACTGTTAGTGAGAGTTGAGTCCAGAACTGTGAGTCTACGCCGTGAGTCAACTGAACTTGGCTTGAAATGAAATGAATTGGTAGCCTGCACTCTGGTTGAAATGGTATGAAATGAATTTGGTGGCCTGCATTCTGCTTGAAAGTATTAAGCCTGTAAGTATTAAACCTCACCCCAGTATTTTTCTGCCTCCCTTCGTTGACTCCCTGTGAGATCCAGGCCAGGATTGATTTTCCTCCTTCATTGCTGTGATCTGTAGAAAATGATGAAAAATGCCTAACATTGATTCTCCACCCTCTCCCCTTCTCTCTCACATAGTCTCTCACCTGTTTTGGGCAGAATTTCTGGCAGTTTCTGAGCTGCCAGCCCACCAACCCTGAGCTGCCAGCCCACCAGGCCTGAGTGACTGAGCTGCCAGCCCAAGAATCTATTCGGCCCACAATGTGCATACTAGCCCTCTGGAAATAAGTCCCTTCGGCCCACATCACGCATACTGACGCACCAGAAAGCCCTACCCCCCACTGGCCACCATTATTGGAATTGGTGGAGAGGTGGAATATTGCATTGGGGGACCAGCCCTCCCGTGTGAACTTAGTCTAGTTGTCTATATAGACTTCGGCAAGGCATTAGATACTGTAAGATTCCACATGGTAGGTTGCTCTGGTTAGATCACATCGGACTGGATTGAGAATTGACATTGTGGAAAGAAGCAGAGGGTGATGGTGGAAAGTTGTTTTTTGGACTGAAAGTCTATGAGTATTTGAAGTATTGGTCTTCTTGCCATAAGGTTGTACAGCTGGAAAGTGTGCAGAGAAGTTTCTCAATAATGTTGCCAGGACCTGAGTGCGTGAGTTATGGAGAGGCTGGGCCAGTTAGAATTTCATTTCTTGGAGAGCAGGAGGCTGAGGGGTGATCTTATAGAGGTGCATTAGATCATGAGGGGAATGGATGTAGTGATGTTTTTACACACAGGAGAATCAAGAACCAAAAGACACAAGTTTAAAGTGAGAGGCGAAAGATTTTATAGGAACTTAAGGGGCAGCTCTTAAACAGGTATATGGTATGAACTGCCAGAAGATGTAGTTGATGCAGGTATTTTAATAACGTTTAAAAATAATTTGGACAGGTACATGGATAGGAAAGGTTTAGAGCAAGGGTCATCAACCTTGTTCTGAATAGGGGCCAGGCCCCATGTCTGTTAGCGGATGGTGGGCCACATCTATGAGGTGGTGCCATCTGCTCACAGATAGATGGCGGCACCTCATAGATAGATCCACATTTATCTGTGAGCAGATAGTGCCCCGGGACTGGCTGCAGTTCCCAGGTCGACTCGCCTGCCCCGGGACTGACTGCAGTTCCCAGGTCGCGAAAACGAATTGAAAAACAATCCGCTTGCGGGCTGGATGATTTTGGGTTATGGGCTGGATCCGGCCCGTGGGCCGTAGGTTGCTGATCCCTGGCTGAGTGGGATATGGGCTAAACTCAGTCAGGACCAGTGTAGATGGGACATCTTGGCCCGCATTGGCAAGCTGGGCTGTTTGAATCTATGACTCTTTCTTTCATCTAAGTAAGTGAAGAAGAATGTTGTTTGATACTGTAAATAAGGCAGGGATTATGCTGCTGTTGGATGACTTAGAATGAGTCTGACCAATTACTGATATCTATCCAACAATTTTGCTCCTCCATTTTTGCACAATTTACAGCCACTTTTAAATCCAGCATTTTAATTAGAGTGATCTGAAATTAACTTCTAAAAAGAGTAGTACTCAATTGGGTAGAAATATTGAGATTGAAATTCCTGGACTGTGAAAATGTTAATAAACAAAAATAAACTAGAAATAAATAGATTTGTATAACTACATTAATACAGCAATGCGCTTAGCATGATATATGTTTTCGGCATTTGAGAAAGCCGCTGAGATCTGCCTGTGGACTTGTGCTCATTTGATGCTTTCTACAGCAGTGAAGTCTCATGAGCTTGACTGAATGATTTCCAAATGTTGTCCTGTAATCAAACTCTGGAGTGATTTAGAATCCAGAGCAACTGAGAGCTATTTAATAATGATCCCAAGTAGGTCAGAACTGAAGTGTCGTTCTGCAACCAGAAACTGAAGACTATGCAAAGTGGTGAAATTTTAGTCAGATTTTGGAGCATCTAAAATGTATCAGTGCTGTAATGAAGAATATCAATTATGTTTATTGTCCATAATTTGAGTAAGACTACACGGCCCTTGATAGTTCAGATACCCAGACAAATATAATGCATGGGATGTAGATTGGAGGTTGAGCAGGAGTGGGGGTAGTACAGAATGCAGTGAAATTAAATATGTTTTTATTGACTCTCTCATGTATTTTAAAGCAATGCAGCAAATGCAGGCAAATTACTTATACAGCTCTTGAATATTAAATTAACTATATATATGCTACAATTTTATGCATTATTGAAGAGAAATGTTTCACTTATGTTTTACCGCATCTGTTTTACTGCCCTATAGCTTGTTAAAAGGATTCATTCATACATTACTTGGGTACATAAATATAATGTTCACTAGACCAAGTGAGACTCGTTGGGTGCCGTCCCCTCAATGCGTGGTTGTGGGGGGGCAGCATGCGGTGTCACACACAAACTAACCATCCCACAAACACACTAACTACCCCCGCAGACACACACACTACCCCCAAACACACACACTAACTACCCCCCGGACACACACACATGAACCACCCCCCTTGATATTTTATTAATATTATTCATTAGCTCCTTTTACCCCATACCCGCGCTATCCACTGACTCATAGCCCCCGACTCGCAGGTGCATCTAAAGAGGGAGGGGGGTAGAGAGTGAGGGCAGAGAGAGGGGACAGAGAGAGAGAGGGGGCAGAGACAGAGGGAGGGGGGTGGGGGGGTGGGGAGAGGGAGGGTGGGTGTGAGTGGGAGAGGATGGGGAGAGGAGGGAGAGGGGGGTAGGGGGTTGGTGAGGTGGGGAGGGGGGGGGGGGGGGAGAGGAGGGGGAGAGAGAGGAGAGGGGGTAGAGAGAGAGAGAGAGAGAGAGAGAGAGAGAGTGAGAGAGAGAGGGAGAGAGAGAGAGAGAGAGAGAGAGAGAGAGAGAGAGAGAGGGGAGAGGAGAGAGAGGAGAGAGAGAGAGAGAGGGGGAGAGAGAGGGAGGAGGGAGGGGGTGGGAGAGAGGGAGAGAGAGAGAGAGAGAGAGGAGGGGAGCGAGGCCTGAAGCGATTAGAGGACTGTCAAAAGCAGTGGGGAGCCAGCCGATCGTGGCTTCCGCGAGGGGGAGCCCACCCACTCGCGTGACGATTGGGCGGGAGAGATGGAGAGGAGGTCGTCCCGCGTGACAGCTGCCACGGCCACTTTTTCACCGCGCTTCCCCGCATCCGCGCAGTGACAACGATCACCACTGCCAAGTTGTAGAACTTCAAGGAGCCCAGCGGAGCGCGGAGCGTGCAGCACGACCTGAGCGGCAGTTTAAAAGCGCTAACTGACAAATTTAAAGAAGTGAAAGTTAAGAAACCAAGAAGTACAGAAGACAGAACAGGGGTGATGTCACTCGCAGCGCGAGCAGAGGCAGGCAGTCAGATCCATTGTGACATCATCAGTCTGCGAGACCATCTCGTTTAGTTTCTAAGTTATTTGAGATTTGTGAACATTTTCATAAATAACTCGAGAAATAATGCATGAAATTTTCAGATACACCGCCATCGGACTTCAACCTCCACACCACGGTGATCCCCACACATATATGTAATACATGATATACATGGTTAATTAACTGGTGTATATCATGTATTACATGTATAAATCGTTCTTACATTTGGGAACATGGTTAATGTGGGATTTCAATTTGAGTGCACTTGTTTGAATAGATGCAAACGGCATGTCCAGCTTCTCTCCTGGGCACAGAATACACGAAGCCGATGAAATGACACAACTGTCACACCAAAGATAGACACAAAATGCTGGAGTAACTAAGCTGAAGAGGCAGCATCTCTGAAGAGAAGGAATGGGTGGCGTTTCGGGTCGAGACCCTTCAAACGCACTCTGAAGAATGGTCTCAGCACCAAACGTCACCCATTCCTTCTCTCCAGAGATGCTGCCTGTCAGAAAAAAGGAAGCATGGAGCAAGTCCAGGCAGCTGGTTTCAAATATATCCCAGGAGGAGTTTTCTGAACTGAGGAGTATATTTAAGATGGTAATTGGAGGGCAAAAATGAGCAAGAAATTGCTTTGGCAGATAATATTAAGGAAAATCCAAAGAGATTACAAATACAGAATATTTAATCTGCCGTGTGTTTCTGGCATATCCTGTTTTTATTTCACATTCTTGGATGTTATTTCTCTTGGCCGAAAAATTTAGAACTGGGATGGAAGCCTACAATATGAACATAGCCATTTTAACACCATGGTGAAGGGAAATTCCTTCAATCAGATGCTTGTGTACCTTTAGAATTCTCTATACTGAAGGCTGAGGATGCCTAATCATTGGCTATATTTGGGGTGCTATGGGGAAAAATAACAGTGCTATCATTGAATTAAAACATTCAACAGATGAGTATATTTATCTTTAATTGTATAGTTCAAGCAAATAATGAGATCTAAATAAATATGGTTGATTTCATTAAGATCCAATGCTAAGAATTTGCATCCATCCAGTCCATCTTCATAGTGTGTTGCATCTGGATGACTCGAAGTATCATCTAGAATGCCAGCCATTCTGGCCACTCCCTTCTATGTTCTGGGAGAAGATCCAGGAGCTTCAAAGCCTTGACATCCAGACTTAAGAACAGCTTCTTCCCCCTGCTGTTGGACTCTTTCACATCCCCACCTTGGAGGTATTCTTGCACTTAACTCTACCTCATCTGGTTATTCTGTTATTATACTTTAATATTTTTGTACTACTTCAGATTGTAGTACAATCTTGCACAACGCAGTTGTTTTGCACTCATGATGTTGTATGTTGTACTACATTACTGTATGTGTACCATTTACTCTATGAGGTTTGTGTGAACAAGTTATTCCACTGTACCTGGTGTACATGACAACAAACCAATCTAATTTAACCCAAACTAAGTGAAGAGTTTCAAAAATACATTTCCCTTTATCAAGTAACATGGCTATTGGAATTTATCCAGTAGAATGGAAAGGAAATGCACAAACAAGGATAATATTTGTTAGAGGTTTAATGAGGAATTGATAAAGGGTAAAGTTTCTTCATAATGGCTTACTTCAGCTGCCAGGGTATTGGAGTGCAGCGATGAGGACTTAAATGTATGATGGAGTAATGAAAAAATAGAAACATCAGACTCTTGTGGAGTTGGAAATGACTCCTTTTTCATTTCAGACATATGTATTTGTATATAACTATAAACAACACTCTCTGTAAAGGTTATTAGTCATAATGGCAGACATTTTATTAATGTCAAAAACAAGTGTCCACATAATTTCAGTTGATTAATGAGCTACTGTGCTTTTAGTTTCTTTCTGAGGCCAAGAAATAAACCAATTTATTTTCCATCTCCACTTTAAGCTTCAAAAACAAACTTCTTGCTTTGCATTGTATGGGAGATCAAATTTAATATTACTTCAGGAAGCTTCAGTTAAAGCTACTGGTATTTTGGAATGCGATTTCTATACCTAGATGGGATTAATTACATTTTAGTGGACATATAATGGATCTTATTGGTGAACGGGATGAAACGATTGAAGGCAGAATGGTAGTTGACAACATTTTGGAAGATGGTCATTGGTCGTGTTTTCCATAAATCTGTATTTTTAACATTCACAAACATATTTTGGAATTGTTTTTAGTTGTGATGATAAACATTACATCACAAAAGTGCTCACTCCCCCACCAGAACACCTGGCTCAGTACATTGTACAATGGAAGAACTGATTATGGTGTTTAGTGAAGCTTTTCCTCCTCACTGCCACCACAGCATTAACCATAATAGATCTGACAGAATCTCAAAACTCTTCTTTATTGATTACACCTGAAGATACCAGTGAACACCCTTGGTGAATCCTGGGAGTGGTCTTACCAATTTATCATAAGTCGTGTCGGAAATTAATATTGTGAAATGATTAATTGAGCCCCATGAAGGCTTTTGCAGACTGCCATCTGTTCTTAAAAGTGATTTCATATTGAAATACAAATGATGTTTTGAGGAAATTTATTCATTATCTGCGACATTACGGTTGGGGGAGGGACTCAAATAGAGAAAGCTAGTAGACAGTGAGTGAGGCAGAGAAGGGAAGCACTCAGACCCAACATGTAGGGGAGAAAGAAGAAAAATATAATAAACAGAGAATAAGAGGTGGTGGGTTTCTTAAATGTGTATATTTTAATGCTAGGAGCATTGTAAGAAAGGTGAATGAGCTTAGAACCTGGATTGACACCTGGGAGTATGATGTTGTGGCGATTAGTGAAACATGATTCCAGGATGACTGTGATTGGAAACAAAATATTCCAGGATTTCGTTGCTTCAGGTGTGATAGAATTGGAGGGGCAAGAGGTGGAGGTGTTGCATTGCTTGTCAGGGAAGATATTACAGCAGTGCTTTGGCAGGATAGATTTGAAGGCTCATCTAGGGAGGCTATTTGGGTGGAACTGAGAAATGGGAAAGGTGTAGCAACACTTGTAGGGGTGTATTATAGACCGCCTAATGGGGAGCGAGAATTGGAAGAGCAAATATGTAAGGAGATAGCAGATATTAGTAGTAAGCGATTGTGGGAGATTTCAATTTTCCACACATAGACTGGGAAACACATTCTGTAAAAGGGCTGGATGGTTAGGAGTTTGTAAAATGTGTGCAGGATAGTTTTTTGCAGCAATACATAGAGGTACCTACTAGAGAAGGGGCCGTGCTGGACCTCCTTTGAGGAAATGAGACAGGTCAGGTGACGGAGGTATGTGTTGGGGAGCACTTCGGGTCCAGTGATCACATAGAAACATAGAAAATAGGTGCAGGAGTAGGCCATTCGGCACTTCGAGCCTGCATCACAATATCATTAGTTTCAATATAATTATGGAGAAGGTCAGAACTGGACCAAGGGTTGAGATTTTTGATTGGAGAAAGGCTAACTTTGAGGAGATGCGAAAGGATTTAAAAGGAGTGAATTGGGACATTTCGTTTTATGGGATGAATGTAGTAGAGAAATGGAGGACATTTAAACGTGACATTTTAAGAGTGCAGAATCATTATGTTCCTGTTCGGTTGAAAGGAAAGAGTAATAATTGGAAAGAGCCATGGTTTTCAAGGGAAATTGGACACTTGGTTTGGAAAAAGAGAGAGATATACAATAATTATAGGCAGCATGGAGTAAATGAGGTGCTTGAGGAGTATAAAGAATGTAAAAAGAATCTTAAGAAAGAAATTAGAAAAGCTAAAAGAAGATATGAGGTTGCTTTGGCAGGTAAGGTGAAAGTAAATCCAAAGAGTTTCTACAGCTATATTAATAGCAAAAGGATAACGAGGAATAAAATTGGTCCATTTGAGAGTCAGAGTGGACAGCTATCTGCAGAGCCAAAAGAGATGGGGGAGATATTGAACAATTTATTTTCTTCGGTATTCACCAAGGAGAAGGATATTGAATTATGTGAGGTAAGGGAAATAAGTAGGGTAGCTATGGAAACTATGAGGATCAAAGAAGAGGAAGTACTGACACTTTTGATATAAAAAATATAAAAGTGGATGTCTCCAGGTCTATTCCCTACAGGACAGGATATTCCCTAGGACATTGAGGGAAGTTAGTGTAGAAATACCAGGGGCTATGACAGAAATATTTCAAATGTCATTAGAAACGGGAATGGTACCGGAGGATTGGCGTACTGTGCATGTTGTTCTATTGTTTAAAAAAGGTTCTAAGAGTAAACCTAGCAGTTATAGACCTGTTAGTTTGATGTCAGTGGTGGGCAAATTAATGGAAAGGATACTTAGAGATAATATATATAATTATCTGGATAAACAGGGTCTGATTAGGAACAGTCAACATGGATTTGTGCCTGGAAGGTCATGTTTGACTAATCTTCTTGAATTATTTGAAGAGGTTACTAGGGAAATTGATGAGGGTAAAGCGGTGGATGATGTCTATATGGACTTCAGTAAGGCCTTTGACAAGGTTCCACATGGAAGGTTGGTTAAGAAGGTTTAATTGTTGGGTATTAATAGTGGAGTAGCAAGATGGATTCAACAGTGGCTGAATGGGAGATACCAGAGAGTAATGGTGGATAACTGTTGTCAGGTTGGAGACCGGTGACTAGTGGGGTGCCTCAGGGATCTGTGTTGCGTCCACTGTTGTTTGTCATATACATCAATGATCTGGATGATGGTGTGGTAAATTAGATTAGTAAGTATGCAGATAATACTAAGATAGGTGGTGTTGTGGATAATGAAGTAGATTATGACACTGAAGAATCACCCAGATGCTGGTTTATACCAAAGGTGGATACAAACTGCTGGAGTAACTCAGTGGGTCAGGCAGCAATCCTGGAGAGAAAGGGTAGGTGTTTCGGATTACAAACTGAATTGTCACCTATCCTTTTTCTCCAGGGATGTTGCTTGACCCAGTGAGTAACCCAGCACTTTGTCCACTTTAGTTAGTAGTCTAGTTTTGGAAAAAATGGCCTGCAGATTCCTGAGCTGTTTCTGTGTCTCCAGGACATAACACAATGTTCTGGAGCGGAAATATCTGGCTTTCAGCAAATGTATTTGATCATTCTCATCAACAGCTAGACACACTTGTATGGTGAGCCTTGATTGTTAAGCTAATTTATTTCTCATCAGTGGAGCATACTGAAGAGCAGTACATGAAAAGCATCCTTAAAACTTTTCTTTATGAATAATGAATACATTGTCGTTCCCCAAAGCAGGTGAGCATCTTGCAAAACTAAAACAGAATAGTTTCTCTATTGCCTCTCTATATAGATGCAGAGCATGGCAAATTTTACTGCAGTTTATTGAATACTTTTAAACTTGCCAATTACACATCTCTGAATCTTTCTATTTGAGCTGTTTTCCTCACTATTTCTGTCTCTTCCCAGACAGGGGTCATAAGGTGTTTCAGCATAAGGGATGTGAAGGTTTTCTTTACACTTACTTAGACAGTTAACAAATGGTACATTGTATCCATGTTGGGGGGGAAAAAAGTGCTTTGTGCCCACTTCTCATCTTAGTGTGTCTAATATTTGCAGATATAACAGCTACATAAAAACAATGTAGCATACATTTTCAAACTAACGTGGAAAAAGTTGATCCCCACGTTCTTAAAGATGAGAAAGATTGCATAACCAAAACAAAAAGCAACGCCTGATAATGGGCGAACTTGATGAACTGTATTTCCAGCACTGCTACTGGAATGCAACAAACTGCTGCTCATAAGGGTCTGTTGTATTCTCTTAAATGGAGCCCGATGGCTGTACAAAAGAAGGGGACATTAAATAGTGTTACTTAAAGTAATTACGTACATGCACATACTTGGTATGCTCCATGCATTCAGACTAAATTAACCTTGGTCACTGCTGTGCAAAGCTCCTCAACTATTATTTCTTGCATTCATAGTGTCTATATGTGTAAGGATATGTTTCCCACTTTGTCACTGATGAAGATAGAAGTTTATTTTTCCATATATAACTACCTTGCTTTCCTACTTTGTTGCTCCTGCACCTTGAATTACATATACTCTGTACTTAAACTTTCAGGTCAGGTGGAATGTATATTGATTATTTGTCATTCCCTTATTCATATCGTAAAAAGGTCTGTTTACTCGGTTTCTTGAAGGGGAAGCACGCCTATTATATGAAGGGCAAATCCATGCTGGATCTGGTCACCTCACTTGTCAAGAGAATTCAGCTTCCTGAGCAGCGGCATAGATGTTGTTCATATGGATTTCAGCAAAGCCTTTAAGATAAGTTGCTTTAGAAGGATAGATTTAAGGAGATCGAGGTAGATCTTGCTAAATGGATACAGAATTCAGCAATACTTGATCAGGTTCCACTGCTCTGGAAGGCTGGATTGCATGAGATCCAGCAAGCTGAATGGATAGAAAATTGGCTTAATGGAAGAAAGTAGTGTGATAGAAGATTGTTTTTGGACTGAAAGGCCTGTGACTGGGTGTGCCTTGGGGATCAGTGGAGGGGCTGTTGCTATTTGTGGTTTATTTCATCAAATTGGATGAGAATTTACAAGGCGTAATTAGTAAATATATAAATGACACATAAGTAGGTGGCATCGGAGATAGCGAAGATGGTTATCAAAAATTGATGGTTAGTCGATTTCAGTTTCCTGGCTTGTAATATATCTCTCAATGCTCGCAAAAAACTGCATGAGTAAATTTCATATTAACTTGGTGTTGCCATGTTCTCTGCATTTTTAAATGGGAATCAACACGTTGGAAACAAAAGTGTGTTTTGGTAGAATTTTGTGTCCCACTGCTATCAATCTTGAATTAGTGTGCCCAAATGTTGTTAATACAATGCACAAAATTCATCCCCAAAAATAATTTCCATGATATTGGTGGTAGAAATTAGTCTAATGCTTTGTAAAACAGCCTTTCATTAGTTGATGACTTAAAAAATGAACATTTCTCCTGCATTTGCTGGCAGAATGCTGCCTTGCTCTCTGCAAAACAACACTCGAGTTGTTTGACCCAAACTGAGATCCCTTTCACTACATCCTCAGATGGTTTCATCAACTTATCCTTCAAAAATACTAAAGTAAACATAAGTGGTTCCATGTTCATCAGAAGTGAGTACAAATTAAGAGAACAATATTTGACAAAAGTGACACCAAATATCTTCTCCATACAGGCTTTACAGAATGATGCTCCCTATTCAACATTTACAACAGTAGAAATGTTCAGCAAGGCCACTACTCCACAAGATAGTCCTCACTGACATCTCAAATCTTCAAGTACAAGTTCATAGAGGTGACATTTCTCTCATTCTAACTTTACCCTTAAGCCCCTGTCCCACTTAGGAAACCCGAACAGAAACCTCTGGTGACCTTGCGCCCCACCCAAGGTTTCCGTAAGGTTCCCGGAGATTTTAGCCACTCTCTCTAATGGTCGAGAGGTTTCCGCGTAGTCGAAGCTTCTTCTATGTTACCGCGATTATTTCAACAAATTCAAAACTGGCCTAGACTAAAAATAGGTTGCCATTTGGTCGAAGCCAGTGGAGTGGGGTCGCTATTTACTTACAGGCAGTCGAAGGTCATCTCCTTCGCTGACCAGCCATTTTGATTGGCTCATTGGAGTTTTCAGCAAAGATTCTATAGGATCTTTGGTTTTCAGGACCTAGAAGATAGAAACATAGAAACATAAAAAATAAGTGCAGGAGTAGGCCATTCGGCCCTTCGAGCCCGCACCGCCATTCAATATGATCATGGCTGATCATCCAACTCAGTATCCTGTACCTGCCTTCTCTCCATACCCCCTTATCCCTTTAGCCACAAGGGCCTCATCTAACTCCCTCTTAAATATACCCAATGAACTGGCCTCAGCTACCTTCTGTGGCAGAGAATTCCAGAGATTCACCACTCTCTGTGTGAAAAATGTTTTCCTCATCTCTGTCCTAAAAGATTTCCCCCTTATCCTTAAACTGTGACCCCTTGTTCTGGAAGATCGGAAGATCCTCCGATAGGTAAAATGCCCGCTAACTTTATTAAACTTCTTAAAACTGTCTCCATTCCTTCTCCCCCTTCTCTCTCCCCCCCTTCTCTCTCTCCCCCTTCTCTCACTCCCCCCATTCTCTCACTCCCCCCTTCTCTCTCTCCCCCTTCTCTCTCTCCCCCCCTTCTCTCTCTCCCCCCTTTTCTCTCTCCTTCTCTCCCGCGCTCTCTAAAGGACTTACCGCGCTCTGTGGCAGCCGTTTATCTTCCTCTTCATCGAGCAGACAGCGCTCCTCCGCTGTCCCAGGCCCCCACTTTCGCGACGTGTGTGTGTGTGTGTGTGTGTGTGTGTGTGTGTGTGTGTGTGTGGTTGGTAGCAAAGATCCAGTAGGATCTTTGGTCAGTAGATGCAGCTCGTGCTTCGGTCGAGGTTTTCCAGGCGAGTGACCAAAACCTCTGGCGACTCATGGAAACCTTGGATGAAGCGCAAGGTCACCAGAGGTTTCCGTTCAGGTTTCCTAAGTGGGACAGGGGCATTAGTTTCAGAAAGCTGCCTTGCAGGCTTTTCATACAGATATGTGGAGGATTGCAGTAGTCCAAAAAGGTTATAAAGGAAAGTGGGAACCTTTCATTTCTGATCAATGTGACTTTTTGGTCCACAAAACAGGGATGCGGCTGCATTCATGAAAGCATCATGGAGCCGAACAAGTATCTCCTTGGTAACTTCTTGTCATCATTGTCCTTTGTACAAGGATGTTGCCTTCTGGGTGCACGGTTCTTCCGAGAACCATGCACATTGTTTTGCTATTCCGTCATTGTCATTGGATAATGCATGCATTGCTTGCCAACAGTCCATAGTAACTGAAAGAAGTTAGGTTGTATTGTGCTGTAATCCAGTATGGGCAGGGCTGGATTTAGATGAAGAGAGGCCCCTGGGCTGTTCCACGTGAGGCCACTCCCAATCCACCAGATTGACACCGATTTGCAACCAAATGTGGCCAATGAGATAAGGGGCTAGAAAGCTGCTCTTATCTATTTATCTATTTATTTATTGCCAGGCTAGTGTCGAGTTATCGGCTTAAAACACTATTATTCTGAAATGGAGGGAAGGAAAATTACTGAAGGGTTGTTCAGAGACTACAGTGCGTTGTGACAGCATATGTAAGAAAGGTCTATGAAGGTGTCAAAAATATTATACACCTTGCAGGGCTCTCACCTTTTTTCTCTGTTGTCAACCGGGCAACCTTGGCAGTTTTTTAAGTTGCCAAATGACAGTTTAGGTGGTCATGTAATGGATTGGATTGTATTGGATTCCTTTATTGTCATTCAGACTTTTCGGTCTGAATGAAATTTCGTTGCCTGCACATACATATAATAATTAACATCCACCACAGTGAGTTCACCAGACACCTCCTCACTGTGATGGAGGCAAAAGTCTTAAAGTTTCTGTCTCTTCCCTCCTTGTTCTCCTTCTGCGCTGAGGCGATCCAGGCTTCCGTTGTTGTGACCCCGCCGGATGATGGTGAGTAAGCCTCACGGCTCAACCGAGCTCCGCGAACGGGCCGGTTCAAGCTCCTTGGCACGGGGTGGTCGAAGCTGCCGAAGATGCCGCCCTCCAGTCCAGTGGACGTAGCTGTAGTTGCGGGAGCTCCGGAAAAACAGGTCACCAACCTGTGACCTGCGAGCTCCCGACGATGTCGTCCACTGGGCCCGCGGCCGAGCCCCGAATTCACGTTGCCGCCGCCGGAACGCCGGAAAGCCGCCTCAGCCCCGAAGCCGGGCCACCGCCACCGGAACGCCGCCTCAGCTCCGAATTCGGCCAGCGTTGGTAAGTCCTGGCTGGCTCTGCCTCTGGAGTCTCGAGGTCGGTCGCAGTTGGAGGCTGCCAGCTCCGCCATTAGGCCTCAATGCAGACGGAGGCAGAGAAGGGGGATACAACAAGAAGAGTCGCATTCCTCTGAAGAAAGAGACAAAAAAACATGTTTCACCCCCCCCCCACACACACATACACAACCTAATAAATGAAAATTTAACTAAAACAAGACAAAAGAAAACACCAAAAAAAGTAAAAACAGATGGACTGCAGGCGAGCCGCAGCTGTCAACAGCGACGCCACTTCCGGAAGGCTTGCATGACGCGTGCGATAATGTGCTCGGACGAAGTGCGTAGTTACCAGTTGGAATTATGCTCAATGAAGCATTCACATATTATTTCTGCTTCAAATAAAGTCACAAACTAAACATATTCACCAAGCAAGACATGTTATACCACAATGACATACAGTAAAATTATAATACAGTATCTCAACTCTTTTTACACATTGCAAAGAATGCAATTTCTATTATTACTTTCCACTTCCAAACAAAAATGTGGTCGGATTATTCAGCGTATGATCAACCTCGGTGAGATGAAGCGCAGGCTTGGCGATCGCTTCGCACAACACCTCCACTCGGTTCGCAATAACCAACTTGATCACCCAGTGGCTCAGCACGTCAACTCTCCCTCCCATTCCGAATACGACCTTTCTGTCCTGGGGCTCTTCCATGGCCAGAGTGAGGCCGACCGTAAATTGGAGGAGCAGCACCTCATATCAGCACCACAAGACGAGTCTCGACCCAAAACGCGCCTATTTCCTTCGCTCCATAGATGCTGCCTCACCTGCTGAGTTTCTCCAACATTTTTGTCTACCCACTCACACAAGTTCTGTTATCCCCCTTTCCTCACCCACTCCCTACACATTAGGGGCAATTTTACAGAGACAAGTTAACATACAAAGCCAATGCGTCTTTGGGATGTGGGAGGAAACCCACACGCTTGCAGGGAGAATGTGCAAATTCAACACAGACAGTGCCCAAGGACAGGATCAAACACAGATCTCTGGCGTATGAGGCAGCAAGTCTACTGGCTGTGCCACTATATTTTGTTTTCCAATGCACAAAAAATTATACGTTGATAACAATGGTTACTAAAAAAATAAAAATATCCATTTTCTGTGCCTAAATCTCCAAGTGACGCATGTTTTAGTTCAGTTCAAGACTATGGGACAGTACATTGGCCATAAAGTTGCTGCCTAAAAGTGCCAGAGACCCGGAATTGATCCTAAATATGGGTGCTGTCTGTATGGAGTTTGTTCCTTTTCCCTTTGATCGCATGGGTTTTCTCTGGGTGCTCTTGTTTCCTTCCACATTCCAAAGGGTGCCAGAACCTATTTCAGACCCAACCCAAAACATAATATTTTCCTTTTGTCCAGAGATTTTGTCTGACCTGTTGAGTTACTCCAGATTTTTGTGTCTATCTTAAGTTTAAACCAGCATCTACAGTTCTTTCCTACACACACAATACTATACGATAGAACTTTATTAATCCCAGGCGGAAAATTGTGTGTGTGGGTATATGTTATATATATATATATATATATACACACACACACACACACACACACACACACACACACACACACACACACACACACACACACACACACACACACACACACACACACACACACACACACACACACACACACACACACACACACACACACACACACACACACAGTTATAATTCATATATAAATATACACCATTTTGTTTTCTCCTTTATAACATTGTTTAGAGTAGTATGCTTACATATTCTGTTGTGCTGCTGCAAGTAAGGATTTCATTGTTCTAACTGGGACGTGAGAGAATAAAACACTCTTGACTCTTGACTTACTCCGCTAATGTGTGGGATAGAACTAGTGTACGGGTGATCGTTGGTCGGCGTGGACTCGGTGGGCCGAAGGGCCTGTTTCATCGCTGTATCTTTAAATTAAACTAAAAGCACTAAAACCAGAGGGCGTCTAAAGAAGGGTCTCTACCCGAAACGTCACCCAATTTCATCTATCCAGATTTGCTGGCTGCTCCATGGAGTTCCCCTGCACAATTAAAGCATGTAATAGTCTTCAGCCTACCATAGTTACACAACCAGACGCAACTAAATTTAAGGTAGCTCTTTTTTCCCCCAAGAACCCCTTTTTGTTTAAGTCCAAGTCAAGAGTCAAGAGAGTTTTATTGTCATGTGTCCCAGATAGTACAATGACATTCTTGCTTGCTGCAGCACAACAGAATATGTAAACATAATACAGAACAGGAGATAAAAGTTCAGTGTGTCTATATACCATAGACCATCTATATACACACAATAAATAAACCGATAAAATGCAATAGGCTGTTATTGTTCAGAGTTTGTAGTTTGGTGATGGACCCTCCACCAGTTTAAATTCCATTTAGAATATTTTTGGAAGAACAGAAAACCAGAAGCTAAAGTTACTCCAGGGTGTTACTCCAGCTCCATGGAGTGATTATGCGTTGGTTTTCAGCGGTCGCAGTGAGGCGGCGACCGGACAGCAATGGCGGCTAGATCTCCCACAATTCAAAGCGAGGGAGAAAGTGTCCTGCGTCGACCAGTTGCAGTGGCAGTGCGCATGTGCAGGGCAGCCGATGATGTGCTGGCCATGGTTGTGCGCTTGTGCAGGGGGAGGATGTACTGGCCATAGCAGTGTGCATGCCGTGCCGGCAGATGAGGAGCGAGCGGAGAGTGGAGACCCAGCAGCCTGGACATGGATACGGATGGTGGGCGGAGACAGAGAGTGGCAGAGAGAGAGAGAGAGAGAGAGAGAGATAGAGAAGGGGGCCCGCTCAGAGTTGAACGCCAGGTGCTCTGCCTTGGCTGGAGGCCCCCTAGATTTTGAGGCCTTGGCTTCAGCCTATGAAGCCTAGTGGTAAATCCGAGGCCCCCCTAGATCTCGAGGCCCTTGGCTTAAGCCTATGAAGCCTATACGTAAATCCGGCACTGAGTATGGGGCACTTCCTGAATTGAGAACTGGTGCCTGATATTCTTTTGTTCCTGGAACAGAGTAATTTTCCAATGGAGACTGACAGTGCTGTTTGTTAATGGGTGTTGATGAATTTTTGATTTTGTTTTCAGAACATGAGACTGAGTGCTATTATCATTTTAACAACTTAAAGTTGGTGCAGATGGATTTCTTTGCTTCTATCTGTGTGTTTATATCCTTTAAGGGACAAGCTCCAATTGATTTCTGTAATCTTTTCTAGCCCAACAATTGTCTGAGAACATATTTTCATTATGTCCCTTTGCCCTGCAGAGCAAGACTGTGCCTAGACGTATACAGCACTAAACTCTAGACGCATGCCCTAGGTTTTACAACTTCACCAATCTCTCCTGTCTTTTTATTTATTCCTTAAAAAATAATCCTTTGACTACATTTTCTGATATTCCCATTTTATGTGGTATTGGTTTCTGCCCAGTTATGTTCTTTTGTGGTGCCTTGGGAAATTCTTCTCCATTAAGATTGTTGTATAAATACAAATTACTGATGACATTTTCTAAAGTTAATTTACAGGCAAGTCCAGCATTTACTAAGCAATTCAATCTGCCCTTGAAGGGGATAATCATGAACTGCTGCATTTCTTTCTGCTGAAAGTACTGTGCTATAGGATAGGGAGTTCCAAGATATAGTCTCAACCGTTATGAAGGAACAACAGAATATTTCCAAGTGGGATGCATTATAATATAATGTAAAGTAAAGAATGTCAGGATGTGGTGTTCTGTTGTCAGTATCGGTTGTTAAATTACAGCTGCAGAATTGCTATTGGAGTGGCCCTGGCAAGTGAGTGCTTTGCCTTCTATAGACATAACATACATACTCACCAGGTATTGTGAGAGTGGTGAGGGAGTATTTTAATATATATCATACATGAACTAGCAAAAAGGGCCTCTTTGTTTAAGATCAGTGCTTATCAATAATTTCCTGAGTGCAGCTCAATTTAAGGACTACAATATTTTTGTGACTGCCAAAAAGATGAAAAGGCTATACAGGCAAAATTATTATAAATATGCATTACAATACATACTTAATGTATTTTTATAAATAAATGGACTAATTTAAAACATTAATTGAACATTAAAACATTTGTTGAATAGACAAATGCTGGAAATAAACCAGTTATCATGCCAGAGGAAAAAAAATGGAACTAAGTTTAACATTAAATTAATACCAAATATCGAGTGAAACCAAATTGTGTTGTGATCCCAGGTTTAGATTCTCTCTTGGATGATTCTGAGCGTCTTGATTATTGATTGGAGCTGTACTTTGAGGCAACGTTGAGTATTCAAACATACTCCTAATAGTCAAGGGATGACCTGATAACTATGGGATACCCAATCTTTGGTGATGGAAAAGCATTAAACTCAATAATCTCAATATTGCTTTAGGAAATCTAACGTACTGTGGTATTTTGATTCATTTGAGGAATTAATCAGAATAATTGTTCTAATTTGTTGATGCTCATTATCACCATTTCTAAACAGTATTTAGAGTGAACACAATTGACACTCCACTGTTGTAAATGCATAAAAAGAGACTAAATCCATCTTAAAATGACTTACTGTAGAAATGCAACAGCTGTTTATCTTGGATGCACTGAGAACCCTGAGGCTGTCGACTGAAACTGATTCAAGACCTACTCATAATACCCAACTAATTCTGTTACTGGAGATCCCTAGCCAATGGAGCCATCTGTCAAGGAAGACTGCAGCCAATCAATAACAGTCTTCTTCTCAGCATCCTCATACATTTGTTGCCATTCAAAACATAGACTCTATTGACAATATTTTTAATTTTTTTTGTTATAATAGCATGGAATCTGTTGCCTGTAACTAGATTATTCACACAATTATATCCAGAGCACATCGTAATTTATCACAATAGAATAGAATGTCAAAGTTTGATCAGCTGTTTGCGAATGTATGTAAAAAGTTCGGCTGATGCAAAGTTAACATTTATTGTTATTAACGTTATTGCAACAAAACCCACAAAAGTACTGGAGAGACATGGATAGGTGAAGGCACGTTCCTAATTGTCACTTACCCATGCCCTCCAGAGATGCTGTCTGACCCATTGATTAATTCCAGAACATTGTTATTTTTTGTAAACCGACATCTGCAGTTCCTTTTTTTTCCCGCCCTACATTTTTGTACAAAAAGGATGGGTTGCAATTGAACCCGAGGGGCACCAATATCCTGGTGGGGAGATTTGTAAAGGCTACTGGGGAGACTTTAAACTAGAACGGTTGGGGAGAGGGACTCAAATAGAGAAAGCTAGTGGACAGTGGGTGAGGCAGGAGGCAGAGAAGGGAAGCACTCAGACCCAACATGTAAGGGAGAAAGAAGAAAAAGATAATAAACAGAGAATAAGAGGTGGTGGGTTTCTTAAATGTATGAGCAGAGAGACAGAGGGGTGTAAAATGAGGGTAGAAGCAATAGGTAGCAGGGTGAAAAGTAAAAGTGGCAGGCAGACAAATCCAGGGCAAAAATCAAAAAGGGCCACTTTTCAACATAATTGTATAAGGGGTAAGAGTGTTGTAAAAACAAGCCTGAAGGCGTTGTGTCTCAATGCAAGGAGCATTCGTAATAAGGTGGATGGGTTGAATGTGCAGATAGTTATTAATGAATATGATATTGTTGGGATCACAGAGACATGTCTCCAGGGTGACCAAGGCTGGGAGCTGAACATCCAGGGATATTCAATATTCAGGAGGGATAGACAGAAAGGAAAAGGAGGTGGGGTAGCATTGCTGGTTAGAGAGGAGAGTAACGCAATAGAAAGGAAGGACATTAGCTTGGAGGATGTGGAATTGATATGGGTAGAGCTGCAAAACATTAAGGGGCAGAAAACGCTAGTGGGAGTTATGTACAGGTCACCTAACAGTAGTAGTGGAGTTGGGGATGGCATCAAACAGGAAATTAGAAATGTGTGCAACAAAGGTAAAACAATTATAATGGGTGACTTCAATCTACATATAGATTGGGTGAATCAAATTGGCAGGCGTGCTGAGGAAGAGGATTTCTTGGAATGTATGCGGGATAGTTTTCTAAACCAACATGTAGAGGAACCAACAAGAGAACAAGCTATTCGAGACTGGTTATTGAGTAATGAGGAAGGGTTAGTTAGCAGTCTTGTTGTGCGTGGCCCCTTGGGCAAGAGTGACCATAATATGGTTGAGTTCTTCATTAGGATGGAGAGTGACATTATTAATTCAGAAACAAGGCTCTGAACTTAAAGAAAGGTAACTTTGAGGGTATGAAACGTGAATTGACCAAGATAAACTGGCAATTGATTATTTAAAAAAACAAATATTTTATTTTATTAGGAGTAAGTACAATCATATGGCACCAAAGTGTCTAATATATATTTTCATAATACATTTTACGTACAGCTTCTTATTTTTTTTTATTATATTAAAGAAAGATTAGATTAAGAAAAATAAATCAGATAGTAAAGGATAGAAAGGCGTGAGATATATAGTGTGTGAAGAAAAAGAAAAAAAGACGAATGAGTGAAGAAAGTTGAGAAAAAGAAAATAGAAAAAAGAGAATAAGACATAAAAAATAAAAAAAAGGTAAGGAGATCATTGTTTATAATCTTGACCAACCCTCGTCCAGTCCTGAAACAGTTAGCTTTTACAATTGTGTTGCACCATATGATTCCAAAAAGACGACAAATGGAGACCAACTCGTTATGAATTGGTCTGATTTATCCATTAGGAGGAATCGCATTTCCTCAAGATGTGCAGTGTCCAACATACTTGCAATCCACATTTTAAGCGTTGGTATTGATGTATTTTTCCAAAATTTAAGTATTAATTTTTTTGCTATTATTAAACCATAGTTAAAAAATAAATTTTGAGATGTGTTCAATTTATTCCCATCTTCCATTACTCCAAATATAATCATTTCAGTATTAGGTTCCATTCTTATCTTGAATAATTTTGTAAATATTTCGAAAATATCACTCCAAAATCTATAAAGTTTTATGCAGGAAACTAAGGAGTGTGTTATAGTTGCGTTTTGGGATAGACATTTATCACAAACGGGGGATATATTTGGATAAAATTTGTTCAATCTTATTTTTGAATAATATAATCTATGTAAAATTTTAAATTGAATTAGATTATGTTTTACATTAATCGAACATTTGTGAATATATATCAAGTACTTTTCCCATGTAACCTTCATAATTTTTTATCATTAGTTCCCGTTCCCACTCTTCTCCAAGTACCTCTGTCGATAGTAGGTCTATATTTAGAATACTATTATATAAATATGATATTAATTTTTGTGAGTCAGCTTCAATATTCATTGCTTCTTCCAATAATTCAGGAATTATTTTTTGATATCCGTGTATATATTTTTTCATGAAATCGCAAATCTGAAGATATTTAAAATATTGGTTGTTTTACAGTTTAAATTTTAATTGTAATTGTTGGAATTATAGTAGGTTTCCCATTTCGTACATATCCCCGATCCTTCTAATTCTGAGACTTTCCCATTGGTTATATGTTTTATCAATAAGAGATGGTTTAAATAAAGGGTTATTCGCTATCTTCGTGCTAAGATTTTCTGGTCTGTATTTAAAAGTGATATAGCTCTGTATGAGCCCGGATCTTCTAAATCTTTATCTTTTTTTGGAATAAGCGTAATAGTTGATTCTGTTAGTGTTTCAGGTAGTTTGTTTTCTTTAAAAGTGTGGGAGTATAAATTAAATAAATAAGGGGTCGTTATCTCATGGAATTTTTTAATAAAATTCATTACTAAACCCATTTTTCAACGATTTTATTGTTTCACCTATTTCTTTGATTGTAATTTGAGCTCCAAGTTCCTCTTGTTCCAAAAGGTCCAGTTTTGGAAGATTACAGTTATCTAAACATTTTTTAATTTTACTATCTTCTATTTCAATTTTGGATGTGTATAAATTTTGGTAAAATTGAGCAAATCTATTATTAATATCTTTAGGTAGTATTAGTAATTCATCTTTGATTTAATTTTGGTTATAGTATTTTCCTTTTCTTGTTTTTTTCAATTGGTGAGCTAAAAGCTTATGTGGGTTGTCACCAAACTCAAAATGTTCCTGTTTTGTAATTTGGAATAGTCTTATTACTCTTGCCGATAAAATTCGATTAAGTTTAAATTTCAGTAATATTATCTTATTGTGGCGGCTCGTAAGGGTCGTCCCATTATACTGCCGAACCCCTCGGCACAGGAGTGGTGCAGTCCGGAGGCGGTCCTTAGCCGGAGGGTATAAAAGGCAGGGTTTGGGTGCCATCTTTCCCCTGGTTTCGTCTTCCCCTGAACCGGGAGGAAATAAAGTAAAGTGCTTCTCAAACTTCAGACTACTTGCCTCATTTTGAGACCCACGCACTACATTGGTGACCCCTGACGCTCCATTGGCATCATGATGGAGACAGAACAAAGCCCTACCTCCTCACAT
The DNA here is from genome assembly GCF_028641065.1 of Leucoraja erinaceus. Classification (NCBI taxonomy): domain Eukaryota; kingdom Metazoa; phylum Chordata; class Chondrichthyes; order Rajiformes; family Rajidae; genus Leucoraja; species Leucoraja erinaceus. The sequence goes on from NC_073383.1 coordinate 56,479,684, forward strand.
GCCAGCCCGACCCTGTCTCTGGACGCGGTCTCCGTAAAACTGCCCAGCTTCTGGACCACACGGCCGCTCATCTGGTTCCAGCAGGCGGAGGCCCAGTTCAACCTGCGGAGCATCACGGTCGATGCCACCCGTTTCTATTACCTGGTGGGGGCCCTCGACCAGGATGCGGTGGAAGAAGTATCGGACTTCCTCGCAGCCCCCTCGGACAATAATAAATACCTCGGCCTGAAACAGCTCCTGCTCCAAATTTACGGACTAAGTAGGATGGAGCGGGCAGGTAGGATCCTGCATATGGGTGGCATGGGCGACCGGCGGCCATCTACCCTCCTAAAGGAAATGGTGGCGTTATTAGACGGGCACACGCCGTGCCTGTTGTTCGAGTACACTTACCTGCATCTGCTGCCGGCCTACATTCGATTGCAGCTCACCGACGCCTCGTTTGCCGACCTTCGGGCCCTCGGGAGGCGCGCCGACGCCATGTGGATGGCGCGCCCTGATGACGTCAGCGCGCTGGGCGTCAGCAGAGACGAGGTCGCGCTGAGGTCGACGCGCCGGGATGACGTCAACGCGCTGGCCGTCGGCAGGCACGCCGATGACGTCAACGCGCTGGCCGTCGGCAGGCACACCGATGACGTCACCTCAGCAGCTCCCGATTTCCTCCGGTGGGGCGGGGGAGCTGTGGAAGGAGTGACAGCTCCAGCCCGACGGCCCGCTCGATTACCCCCAGCGGCAGTGAGGTGTACTGCACCTGCATTCCAGCGCCAGCAAGCTGCAGGCACCACCAGCAGGGGCAGGCAAGCTCAAAATAGCACAAACACAAGGAGCTGGTGCTATTTCCATCAGCGCTGGGGTGCTGCAGCACGACAATGCTGCCAGCCATGCACGTTCCCGGGAAACGCCTGGGCCGGCTGCCAATAGTCCCCGCGGTGGCCGGCCAAATTCACGGCCTTTTCGCTTGGGATCGGCGCTCCGGGACCCGCTTCCTCGTGGATACAGGAGCGGAGCTCAGCGTCCTGCCCCCTTCGCTGGCTGACATTCGTTCCGGTAAGCGGGGTCCCGTCCTCACCGCGGCGAACGGCAGCCCCATCCGCACATATGGACTGTGCATGGTTCCCATCGTGCTCGGCTCCTGCCATTTTTCATGGAACTTTACCATTGCCGACGTCTCCCAACCATTGCTCGGGGCCGATTTTCTCCGGACGCATTCTCTCATGGTGGACGTCGGGCGTCAGCGTTTGGTCAACGCCACTACAATGGAGCCGATCACGTTGCGCTTGGATCAACCGGTGGGACGGCCACTGGCGTCCGTGGACTCCCGATACGCACGAATCTTGGCTGCGTTCCCGGACATTCTCACTCCGCAGTTTCATTCAGCAACCCCCAGCCACGGAGTTGTACATTATATCCCGACTACCGGCCCACCCCTCCATGCACGAGCACGACGACTGCCACCAGATAAACTACGTCTGGCACGGCGGGAATTCCGCACGATGGAGGCCTTGGGGATCGTCCGCCCTTCGAGCAGCCCTTGGGCGTCCCCACTCCACATGGTCCCTAAGTCAAGCGGGGGCTGGCGACCTTGTGGGGATTACCGACGGCTGAACGCTGCAACAACAGCGGATCGATACCCCATACCCCACATCCAGGACTTCATGGCCCATTTGGCTGGGGCCACATTTTTTTCAAAAGTGGACCTGGTACGGGGTTATAACCAGATCCCGGTTCACCCGGATGACGTACCCAAGACGGCTATCATCACGCCATTCGGGCTTTACGAGTTTACTCGGATGCCGTTTGGCCTCAAAAACGCTGCACAGGCCTTTCAGCGCCTCATGGACGGGGTTTGTCGTGACCTCGAATTCGTGTTCGTGTACCTGGACGACATCCTGGTGGCCAGCCGCTCACAGCAGGAACACCGCGCTCACCTTCGACAGCTCTGTCAGCGGCTCAGCGAGCATGGTTTGGCCATCAACCTGGACAAGTGCCGTTTTGAGGTCAACGAAATTGACTTTCTCGGCCACCGCGTGACTGCGCAAGGCGCGGTTCCCCTACCTGACAAGGTTGACGCCGTCCGTCGGATTCCCCGCCCACGCACGGTGCGTGGCCTGCAGGAATTTGTCGGCATGGTGGCATTCTACCATCGTTTCGTGCCATCCGCGGCCCACATCATTCGGCCCCTGTATCAACATCTGGCGGGTGGGCAGCAGAAAAGCATTGAGTGGACCCACGAGGCGGAGGCAGCTTTCGACGGCGCGAAGGAGGCCCTTGCTCGGGCCGTGCTGCTGGTGCACCCGCGGGAAGATGCCCCGACTGCTCTCACTCGGAGTCGGCAGTTGGTGCTGTACTGGAGCAGCTGACGGGCGGAGTTTGGCGGCCTCTGGCCTTCTTCAGTCAGCACCTCAACCGCGCGCAGACCAAGTACAGCGCGTTCGATCGTGAGCTCCTGGCTCTGTACCTGGCTGTGCGCCATTTTCGTTACTTCCTGGAGGGCCGCCCGTTCACCGCCTACACCGACCATAAGCCGCTCACTTTCGCCCTGCAGAAGGTTTCCGACCCCTGGTCCGCACGTCAGCAGCGGCAGTTGGCTTACATCTCCGAGTACACCACAGCCATCCGCTACGTCAAGGGGAAAGAGAACCGGGTGGCCGACGCATTGTCCCGCCCTGCTATAAATGCCGTGTTCGAGGTGGCGCCCGGATTGGACTATTCTGCTCTGGCGGCGGCACAGCTCACGGACGACGAGGTGCCCACCTACCGGACTGCCATCTCCGGCCTCCGTCTTGAGGATGTCCCTCTCGGTCCTGGGGGTGTGACAATCCTGTGCGATGTGTCGTCCGGTCTGCCGCGCCCCATCGTCCCTGCCACCTGGCGCCAGAGAGTGTTCGAGGTCATCCACGGACTGGCTCACCCATCAATCCGGGCGACAACGGCACTGCTGGCAGCTCGCTTCATGTGGCACGGTCTGCGCAAGCAAGTTGCCCATTGGGCTCGCACCTGCATCCCGTGCCAGACAGCAAAGATCCAGCGCCATGTCCGCGCACCTCTCCAGGAGTTCGGTCTACCTCACCGGCGGTTCGACCATCTCCACGTGGACATTGTGGGGCCCCTTCCACCGTCGCGGGGCATCACCCACCTTTTGACCATGGTGGACCGCTTCACGCGGTGGCCGGAGGCCATTCGTTGGCTGACACCTCATCGGCTACGTGTGCTCGTGCGTTCTCCGCGCACTGGATTGCTCGCTTCGGGGTGCCGGCGCACATCTCCTCCGACCGGGGGCCACAGTTCACCTCCGAGCTGTGGTCAGCCATGGCTCGCTTGCTGGGGGTGCAGCTGCACCACACCACGGCTTACCACCCGCAGGCTAACGGTCTGGTGGAGAGGTTCCACCGGCAGCTGAAGGCGGCATTGAAGGCACGACTCACTGGCCCGGACTGGATGGACGAGTTGCCGTGGGTCATGCTGGGCATCCGGACCGCTCCCAAAGAGGACTTGGCCTCATCATCGGCGGAGCTGGTGTACGGGTCGACACTCACAGTGCCCGGGGAGTTCGTGCCGTCGGCGCCGGAGCAGCAGGAAACGCCCTCCTCCACCCTTCAACGCCTTCGCGAGCGAGTTGGCAGGCTCGCACCCGTCCCGACGTCCCGCCATGGGACATTTCGCCCACACGTGCCAATGGCCCTCACGGACTGCCCATACGTCTTCCTGCGCCGTGATGCCCACCGGACGCCACTTCAGAGGCCGTACGAGGGCCCGTTCCGGGTGCTGGAACACGGGCAGTCGACTTTTGTCCTGGACATGGGGGGCCGGCCGGAGGCCGTGTCGATTGACCGTTTAAAGCCGGCGCACCTGGACATTGACCAGCCGGTGCTGGTTGCTCAACCTCGGCCCCGAGGGCGTCCCCCCTCACGACTCCCTCCACCTGTCCCTCAACCTGTCCTCCCGCCGGTCCCTCGACCTGTCCCTCCACCTACGCCCCCGCAAGCCCCGGGATCTGCTGACTTCCGCACGCGGGCCGGCCGGGTCATGCGCCCGCCGGTGCGTTTTGTGCCTCTTGTTCTGGGGGGGGTCCTGTGGCGGCTCCTAAGGGTCGTCCCATTATACTGCCGAACCCCTCGGCACAGGAGTGGTGCAGTCCGGAGGCGGTCCTTAGCCGGAGGGTATAAAAGGCAGGGTTTGGGTGCCATCTTTCCCCTGGTTTCGTCTTCCCCTGAACCGGGAGGAAATAAAGTAAAGTGCTTCTCAAACTTCAGACTACTTGCCTCATTTTGAGACCCACGCACTACATTATTGTGTTTATCTGTCGTGGAATCTTTAGCATTATCTAACTCTAACTGTCTGATTTCTTGTTCTAACAACATTTGTTCTGTCTTATTCTTTTTATTTTGAAAACTTTGATATGAAATTATAATTCCTCTAATAAATGCCTTAAAGGTTTCCCATAATAAAGAAGGCGAGGTACCTGGTGTATCATTTGTATCAAAAAAAAGTTTCATTTGTTGTTTTAAATATTGATAGCCTTGTAAGTCATTTAAAATATGTGTATTAAACCTCCAAAAATATTTTTTACCCGGCATTCCCTCAAATTTTACTGAAAATGTCAACAGAGAGTGATCTGAGATACTACTAATGTGGTATGTTGGATTGATTGTATATGGCATTAATTTCATATCCACTAAAAAATAATAAATTCTTGAATAAGTTTTATGTACCGAAGAGTAAAACGAGTATTCCCTTCCAACTGGATTAGCAGATCTCCATACATCTATTATATTAGTATTTTTTATATATGTATTTAGAAGTTCACTAGTCTTAGATTTTAAATTACTCCTCCTTTGTTTTGCTGATTTATCTAGATATGAATCTAAAACACAGTTGAAGTCCCCCCCCTATTATCACATTTTGGTAATTAAAATCTGATATTATATCCATAATTTTATCAAAAAATTTGGGGGTTGTCAAAATTGGGAGCGTAAATATTTATCATAGTATTCTTTAATTAGTATATAGTATTCTTTAATTTAAAAGGTATACCTTTTCGAATAAGAATAGCCGTACCCCTAGATTTAGAAGTAAATGTGGAGTAGTATGTTTGGCCGATCCACTTCGCCTTTAATCTCATTTGTGTTTGTTGTTTCATGTGCGTTTCCTGCAAAAACATTGTGTCGCTTTTCAAAGATTTTAGTTGGGCAAAAATGTTATCCCTCTTAATTGGTTCGTTAGCACCCCTTATATTCCAACTACAGAATGTAATTCCTCCATTCTTTATTTGTCTATTGTCTTGTATTGTAAATCAAGATAGTATTCCTGAATCATATGGTGCAACCAAATACCTCAGAATTCTGGGTGTTGGGTGGTCATCCCAAGTTATTAGATTTATATTACATCTCCTTCTTGTAAAGTGCCTTAAAAAAGGAAAGAAAAAATGTGATATACAATTAATTACAAAAAAATAAACAAATAAAAATCTTGATTGTGCTTAAAAAAAAAGTGCTATTAAGATATCTAAGAAAAGATACCTTAAAGACGAATAGCCATCAATGATGGCAAAAAATGTATAGACCTCTGTGATGTAGTTATACATTGAGCTCCTCCCCCTTGGTAGACGCTCATAAAAAGTTACATACCGTTTCATATTTTGTCTTTTCTTATATGAATTTATCAAACCAGCACCAGTGAAAGCCGAAAGAAATCAGGAAAAGACATAAGAAGTAAAAAACCAAATATAAAACACAACATATACACGATTATATAAGTATACTAGACTAAGTGGGACCCGTTGGGTCCCATGTTCACACGGGACAGCTGGTCCCCCGACGCAATATTCCATCTCTCCACCAATTCCAATATTGGTGGCCAGTAGGGGGGCTTTCTGGAGTGCTGGTATGGGTCCTTGGGGTGGCAGCTCAGTCCCTTAAGCCTGATCTGCTGGCAGCTCACTCACGGCTGGTGGGCTGGCAGTTGACTCATGACTATTCCTTGAAATTCCTTTTCAAGCAGGGTGCAAGGCCACCAAATTCAAATCCATGTTCCTACCACTTCAAGCAGGGAGCAAGGCCACCGAATTCAAGTGCAGTTTCCAACCACTTCAAGCAGGGTGCAAGGCCACCAAATTCAAATGCAGTTTCATACCACTTGAATTTGAATATCCTTTATTTGTCATTCAGACCTTTTGGTTTGAACAAAATGTTGTTGCCTGCAGCCATACATGTAATAATAAAAACACACAATAAACACAAATTAACATCCACCACAGTGTGTTCAACAAGCACCTCCTCACTGTGATGGAGGCAAAAGTCTTAGAGTTACTGTCTCTTCCCTCCTCTTCTCCCTCTGCGCTGAGGCGATACACCCCGGGTGATGGTAAGTCAGTCCCGCAGTTCAAGCTCCGCGGCCCGGGGGTGGTCGAAGCTGCCGCCCTCCAGTCTAGCGGACGCAGCTGTTGCCACGGGAGCTCCGGATAACAGGCACCAGCCTGTGACCCGCGAGCCCCCGACGATGTCGTCCACTGGCCCGCGGCCGAGCCCCGGATTCAGGTCGCTGCCGCCACCTGAATCCGGGGCTCGTCCGTGGGCCAGTGGACGACGCACTTCAAGCTGGATCCAAGACGCACTTCAAGCTGGATCCAAGGCCACCAAATTCAAGTGCAGTTTCATACCACTTTCAGCAGGGTGCAAGGCCACCAAATTCTGTGCAGTTTCATACCACTTCAAGCAGGATGCAATGCCGCCAAATTCGTGCAGTTTCATTCCACTTCAAGCAGGGTGCAAGGTCACCAAATTCAAGTGCAGTTTTATTCCATTTCAAGCAGGGTGCAAGGCCACCAACTTCAAATGCAGCTTCATACCATTTCATGCAGGGTGAAACCACCATAAAACCACACAAAACACCAAACTCACACTTCAGTAGACATTCAGTGTGTTCAGTTGATTCACAGCTCAGACAGAGTCGTGACCTCTCCCTCCCCCATTATGCAGAGACTGAGCCACACCCACACTTCCGGGTTTTATAACCCCTCCCCCCCCCCCCCCACCGGAAAAGGTGTGGCTTTCATGGAGTGCTTGACAGGAGAGAGATTCTCAACATTTAAAAAAAAACTAATAACACTTTTATTTTTCATTGATGGGAAGAATTCTCTGCACCAGCTCAGCGGAGGAGGACTGAGTAAGATAGCCAAAAGTCACAGCTGTAAGTGGTAGCGTTTTATCTAAAATCAATATAGACTGCAAACAGGAAGTAAGTGCATTTGCAGTAGTGCCTTTTAACTTCAAGCCAATGCACCCAAGCCACCATTTGCAGTAAGTAGTGCCTGTCAACCTCATGCCATCATTTGAAGTAAGTAGTGCCTTTCAACTTCAAGACAAAGCACCCAAGCCACCATTTGCAGTAAGTAGTGCCTGTCAACCTCATGCCATCATTTGAAGTAAGTAGTGCCTTTCAACTTCAAGACAAAGCACCCAAGCCACCATTTGCAGTAAATAGTGCCTTTTCTACTTCAAGCCAAAACTCCCAAGCCACCATTTGCAGTAAGTAGTGCCTTTCAACTTCAAGCCAACGCTCCCAAGCCACCAATTGCAGTTAGTGCCTTTCAACTTCAAACCAAAGCTCCCAAGCCACCGCTTGCAGTTAGTGCCTTTCAACTTCATGCCACCATTTGCAGTGTCTTTCAACTTAATGCCAAAGCACCCAAGCTCCAATTTGCAGTAAGTAGTGCCTTTCAACTTCATGCCACCATTTGCAGTAAGTGGTGGCTTTCAGCTTCAAGCCACACCCAAGCTACCATTTGCAGTAAGTAGTACCTGTCAACCTCATGCCACCATTTGCAGTAAGTAGTGCCTTTCAACTTCAAGCCAAAGCTCCCAAGCCACGATTTGCAGTAAGTAGTGCCTTTCAACTTCAAGCCAAAGCAACCAAGCCACCATTTGCAGTAAGTAGTGCCTTTCAACTTCAAGCCAAAGCTCCCAAGCCACGATTTGCAGTAAATAGTGCCTTTCAACTTCAAGCCACAATTTGCAGTAAGTAGTGCCTTTCAACTTCAAGCCAATGCACCCATGCCCCCATTTGCAGTAAGTAATGTCTTTTACTTCAAGTCAAAGTTCACAAGCCACCATTTGCAGTAGTGCCTTTCAACGTCAAGCCAAAGCAACCAAGCCACCATTTGCATTAAGTAGTGCCTTTCAACTTCATGCCACCATTTGCAGTAAGTGGTGCCTTTCAACTTCAAGCCAAAGCAACCAAGCCACACATTTGCAAGCCATCAACTTCAAACCAGGACCCAAGCCGCCATTTGCAGTAAGTAGCGCCTTTCAACTTCAAGCCAAAGCAACCAAGCCACCATTTGTAGTAATAGTGCCTTTCAACTTTAAGCCAAAGCTCCCAAGCCACCATTTGCAATAAGTAGTACCTTTCAACTTCATGCCACCATTTGCAGTAAATAGTGCCTTTCAATTTCAAGCCACACCCAAGCCACCATTTGCCGTAAGAAGTGCCTTTCAACTTCAAGCCAAAGCTCCCAAGCCACCATTTGCAGTAAGTAGTGCATTTCAATTTCAAGCCAAAGCACCCAAGCCACCATTTGCAGTAAGTAATGCCTTTTAACTTCAAGCCAAAGCACCCAAACAACCATTTGCAGGCAGTGCCTTTTTACTTCAAACAAATCATATTTTCATTTTCAAACCACATTAAGGGGACTCACAATAATGTAGACACTTGTTCAGTGTTATTCAGAGCTCAGAGAAACGTGACCCTTGGCTTCATCCATATCGAAGAGACTGAGTGAGGCACACCACTTCCTGGTTTTATAGTCCCTCCCCTTCCCTCCAGCCGGGGCAGCAGAGAGAATGGTGATTTTTAAAAAAAACATTAATATCTCTCTGATTTGTCATCGTTGGGAAAAATCCTCTGCTCCTTTAAGGCGGAGGGGGGCTCTGAGCGAGATGGCCAAAAATAACGGCAGTAGGTGGCGGCGTTCTGTCGGAAATCGCAGCACAGTGGGCCAAAAGCGGTCAAGATCAGAGTTTTAGTAATATAGATATGTCTTTCCAACTTATCTAATCTTAATCTAAACTAAACTTTACCATATATATCCACCCAGGATTCTTACATAATATCACATTCTTTAACTACCATACAAGCAGGTACCAACACCATACAAGCAGGTACCAAGGGGTTAACTACCATACAAGCAGGTACCAAGGGTTTAAACTTTGAGTTTTTCGTTCAAGGTGAAATATGGCCAGCGCTCTCAGAATAACACATTCCAGAGAGATAAGCTTTATAATTGTCTGGAAAGCTCCGCCATTTTAACCAGTTCAAAACTATCATAAGAATTAAAAAGTTCAATCTGCTTCCTTGACGACAGCTTCCCCTGATGTTTTCTTTATGATATCCTCTGCATACTTTAAAGCTTTTCTGGGATCTGTAAATGAGCGTTCAGTGCCGTTATAAAACACCTTCATACTTCCAGGAAAAACTATCCCATATCTAACTCCGGGGACATCCTTCAGAGTGTGTTTGCCGGTGTGAACAATTTCATTCTCCGGACTACCTCAGGTGGGTAATCACGGAAAATTAGAATATTATCCTCACGGTATGTCAGCTTCTTCCCATGGGTAATCTTTCTCAATATAAATTCCACTGAAGAGATATCACGGAATTTCACAATTATCTGTCTTGAATAATTTGTTCCTCTTGCAACACGCCCAACTCGGTGAGCGACGTCTATTCTTGGTTCTTCCAACAGTTCAAAGACATCTTTGAGTAAATCAGTAATGAAAGTACATGCTTGAGATTCATGTCCCTCTCGTCCTTCTTCCACTCCGAGAATCCTCAGATTTTGTCTTCGAGATCTCGCCTCTAAGTCCAGACATTTGTAAGTCATTCTTCCAAGTTTTTCCTCTTCAGTTTTCTGTGATTTTTTTCAAACTCCTTATTTCCGTGACCATCTCTTTTATCTCATTCTCCATCTCTTCCATTATTTCATCCAGTTTTCCGATATCATCCTTCACATCTTTAAATTTCTTGTTATAATCATTTTCGATTCTAACATACTCTGACTTTAATTTTTTATCAAATTCCTTATATTGCTTCTTCAGTTCTTTTAACTCATTGCAAGTATTATCAATTTTTTGAGAAATTCTCTCCATATTAGTCTCCATACTCTGCTTATTACTCTCCATATGAGACTCCATACTCTGCATCTTTTCCAGTGTAATATTAATTGTAGCAGTCATTTCTAAAAGCATTTGTTTTACCTCCTTCTCCTTCTTGTCTCCTTTTGTCGCCATTTCAAGCAGAGACCCTTGGCTGTAAGATTCTTCTTCTTCTGAGCCTTCTTCTGTCATTTGCAGAGTATCCAATACTTTCTCGAGCTGAAGACTAATAGTGTTTTTCTTAGGTGCCCTTGAGCTATTTTCTTTGCTCATTTAAAACTCCTGATTTTTACCGTTAATCTCCCCGATTTTCACGTCACCTTCTGATGATGTCACCAAGCAGCTCCGGTGAGTTTTTTTTTAAATCGGTACTGGCTTTAAAACGTTTTTTTTACAATTTTTGTGGGAGAGGAGCTCAATGCCGCGCCTTAGTGCTCCATTGGCGCCACCGGAAGTCGACTGGCAATTGATTCTTAAAGGGTTGATGGTGGATATGCAATGGAAGGCATTTAAAGACTGCATGGATGAACTACAACAATTGTTCATCCCAGTTTGGCAAAAGAATAAATCAGGGAATGGTAGTGCATCCGTGGATAACAAGTGAAATCAGGGATAGTATCAAAAACAAAAGATGAAGCATACAAATTAGCCAGAAAAAGCAGCCTACCAGAGGACTGGGAGAAATTCCAGCAGAGTTCAGCAGAGGAGGACAAAGGGATCAATTAGGAAAGGGAACATAGATTATGAAAGAAAACTGGCAGGGACCATAAAAATCTGACTGCAAACGTTTTTATAGATATGTGAAGAGAAAAAGATTAGTTTAAAAAAAATGTAGGTCCCTTGCAGTCAGAAACAGGAGAATTGATCATGGGGAACAAGGACTTGGCAGACCAATTGAATAACTACTTTGGTTCTGTTTTCACTAAGGAAGACATAAATAATCTGCCGGAAATAGCAGGGGACCGGGGGTCAAATGAGATGGAGGAACTGAGTGAAATCCAGGTTCGCCGGGAAGTGGTGTTAGGTAAATTGAATGGATTAAAGGCCGATAAATCCCCAGGGCCAGATAGGCTGCATCCCAGAGTACTTAAGGAAGTAGTCTCAGAAATAGTGGATGCATTAGTGATAATCTTTCAAAACTCTTTAGATTCTGGAGTAGTTCCTGAAGATTGGAGGGTAGCTAATGTAACCCCACTTTTTCAAAAGGGAGGGAGAGAGAAAATGGGGAATTACAGACCAGTTAGTCTAACATCGGTAGTGGGGAAAATGCTAGAGTCAGTTATTGAAGATGGAATAGCAGCACATTTGGAAAGTGGTGAAATCATTGGTCAAAGTCAGCATGATTTATGAAAGGTAAATCATGTCTGACAAATCTCATAGAATTTTTAGAGGATGTAACTAGTAGAGTGGACTGACTTTCAGAAGGCTTTCGACAAGGTCCCACATAAGAGATTAATATGTAAACTTAAAGCACACGGTATTGGGGGTTCAGTATTGATGTGGATAGAGAACTCTCTGGCAAACAGGAAGCAAAGAGTTGGAGTAAACAGGTCCTTTTCACAACGGCAGGCAGTGACTAGTGGGGTACCGCAAGGCTCAGTGTTGTGACCCCAGTTATTTACAATATATATTAATGATCTGGACGAGGGAATTGAATGCAAAATCTCCAAGTTTGCGGATGACACGAAGCTGGGGGGCAGTGTTAGCTGTGAGGAGCATGCTAGGAGGCTGCAAGGTGACTTGGATAGGTTGTGTGAGTGGGCAAATGCATGGCCGGTGCAGTATAATGTGGATAAATGTGAGGTTATCCACTTTTGTGGCAAAAACAGGAAAATAGACTATTATCTGAATGGTGGCAGATTAGGAAAAGGGGAGATGCAACGAGACCTGGGTGGCATGGTACACCAGTCATTGAAAGTAGGCATGCAGGTGCAGCAGGCAGACAAGAAAGCGAATGGTATGTTAGCATTCATAGCAAAAGGATTTGAGTATAGGAGCAGGGAGGTTCTACTGCAGTTGTACAGGGTCTTGGTGAGACCACACCTGGAGTACTGCGTACAGTTTTGGTCTCCTCATCTGAGGAAATACTTTCTTGCCATAGAGGGAGTGCAGAGAAGGTTCACCAGACTGATTCCTGGGATGTCAGGACTTTCATATGAAGAAAGACTGGATAGACTTGGCTTGTACTCGCTAGAATTTAGAAGATTGAGGGGGGATCTTATAGAAACGTACAAAATTCTTAAGTGGTTGGACAGGCTAGATGCAGGAAGATTGTTCCCGGTGTTGGGGTAGTACAGAACAAGGGTTCACAGTTTAAGGATAAGGGGGAAGTCTTTTAGGACCGAGATGAGAAAAACTTTTTTCACACAGAGAGTGGTGAATCTGTGGAATTCTCTGCCACAGAAAGTAGTTGAGGCCAGTTCATTGGCTACATTTAAGAGGGAGTTAGATGTGACCCTTGTGGCTAAAGGGATCTTGGGGTATGGAGAGAAGGCAGGTACAGGATACTGAGTTGGATGATCAGCCATGATCATATTGAATGGTGGTGCAGGCTCGAAGGGCCGAATGGCCAACTCCTGCACCTAATTTCTATGTTTCTATGTTTCTATTTCAGCTTATTGTGATGTTAAAAAAAAAACTTAAACCACATGGAGAATGTTTTTTCCTTCACCTCAGGTTTGTAACCTCTCCCAAGTGAATTACTTGTTCCACTCTCCTGTGTGCCTGGTGTCTGACATTAAAAGAACCAGAGTTTAATGCCCCTGTCCCACTTAGGAAACCTGAATGGAACCCTCTGGAGACTTTGCGCCCCACCCAAGGTTTCCGTGTGGTTCTCGGAGGTTGCAGGTGGTTGCCGGAGGTTGCAGGTAGTGGAAGCAGGTAGGGAGACTGACAAAAACTGAGGTTTCCGTTCGGGTTTCCTAAGTGGGACAGGGGCATAATTGTTTCCTCTATTCAGTAGTTACCTAGACCACTTGCTTATCTATCTTAATATGATGATTTCAATTGGTCTAATAATTATTTTTGTGTGAATGTTTATAATATAATTATATCTTTAATAAAAATAGCCGTACATTTATCCCCTTCTCTGTGGGGAATTATGTTTTTAACTAACTCAAAGGGAAAACCAGGTTTTATAATCAGGTACAGTTTGCATTCCCAAAATTTCCTCTAACCATTTGGATGAATCGGCTCTTTACATAAAGGTAAATCTAGCACAAAATGTTTGTGGCTAAATCAAATCAAATCAACCTTTATTGTCATCTTGCAAAGCAACAATTGTACAGTGCAAAATGAGAAGACGCTTCCCAGGGAATACCGGAGCATCGCACATGAAACTTAAACATTTCACACATAATAACAGTAAAAACAATCCAGTCCCTGATGAAACAGTATAAATAGTTAAAAGCAGGTAACAAAAGCAACAGCAAAGATACAAAAGAACATATTGTAAATAATAGAATGTTGCTTCTTCAAAAAGAAAATCAATGGATTACCTACACTTGCAGTTGGCTTGCTATTATATAAAAAGTATAGAGTGAGATCACTATTGTAAGTGAACATTTTTAATGAAATTATCCTATGCCAATTGGACTTAGCTCAGGAAGGCTTTATATGGAGTATCCATTGTCTGATAGACAAAAATCTATTACAGTTATTAGAAAACACTCCAAGAGCATGGAAGAAATGTGAAATATATAAATGAACTCTGCCAGAATGTGCATCTTTGTTTATTTAACCATCAAGCATGAGAACAGTATAGATTTTTATATTCGGTGATTCATTTGGCATAAATCATATTTAAAACAGTATTGAGTGATCGGAATAGTGAGTCTGTTTTAATCAATACGAAGGGCTGAGATTTTTCTTTGGATATTAACCATATCACATTATTTTTTGGTATTATTTCAGAAGATAATTTTAGTTCAATATTTAAGGAAAAAAAAATCACTATATTTCAAAGATGTTCAAACAGCAAGAAAATCAGATTTTAATTATCTTTTCAACTAGAGTTTATAAAAAGCAGAAACTTGAGTAGAAATTAACAACTGTTCCATAGAATAAAAACTGTAATGGGTTGAATTACTTAGCAGGTGAAGCAGCATCTCTGGAGAGAGAAACAGCGTTAACATTTCTAGTTGATGGCCTTTCATCAGAAACAGGAAATCATAAGAATCAGATACGTTGGAAGTTATAGAAAATGGGACATTGCCGAGAATAGACAGAATATCTGTGATAGGAGGAGACAAAGAAAGAAAGACTAACAAATGATCTGTTGGGAGAGGGAATAGTGAAGGGTTCTTGGTCATGTTCCGAAGGAGATGTAAATATATATTCTCTTTTGAACACGCCGGCCTGTGGAAATAGTGTATCTGGAAGAAAATCTGAGGCAGATATTCTTAGAATGCAAACATATAAAGTGAAAGTAGAGAAACTGCTGAAATTCAAAGTAAAAATAGTACTAGGAAGCATCTGTAAAGAAAGAAACCAAGTTAACATTGCAGATCGATGATTAACATCCCTTACAAACATATCGAGAATGTTCTCACATGGATTTTAACAGTTGGAAAAAAAGAGAAGCCTTAATCTATCATATTGGACTGGATACAGATTCAGGACCCAGAGGTATCATTGTGTGCATCCACTCAATCCAGCTTTCCTCAGGCAAATCCTTTGATTATGGTGTATGGATATTTCTGGTGGAACAAAAATAATGATTTGGTTTCAAATGAAAGCCTTTGTGTCATCTTAATTGACACTGGTAGTATAGTGGATGTCTGATTTTGTATTCAGTAGAACCTTTTTGAGGCTTGAACTTAAAGTTGAAATCTATCCTTGGATTACTAGAGCTAATTGGGAGAGAACCCAAAGAAAGCGAGAGTCCTTTTTGAGAATGATCAAAAGCAACCATAATACTTATTTTACAGTTTAGAATTGAACACAGATTTGTACTTGATGGTGAAGGAAAAGAACAATCGATTGTGATGCAGTGAAAATGATGAGTTGAGTAGAATAATAATCCTTGCCTTGAAGAAATGTCAAATGTTGATTAAACTCTAACCGTGTTCCTCCATTCTTAATTGTTTGGTTACTTTAGTCAATTTAAGATCATTTTAAGATATTTTAAAACAGACCAAAATCAAGAAGACATTTTAAATCCACTTCTATCTACTTGGCCAGAGCAGGGATGAAATATTGGCCTATCCACTTTTGCTTGATGAATACCATCATTATTTCTTTTGCATTTGGTCATAGCGTCAGCAAGTCACACAGCACAAAAACAGCCCCTTCAGCCCAACCTATCCATGCCGACCAGCCGACCAAAATCGTGCTTCTAAGCTAATCTCATATTCTCATGTTTGGCCCATACCCCTCTAGAAAAGAATAACATATTTTCTATCCATGTACCTGTCCAAACGTCTATTAAATGTTTTTATTGTACCTCTCAACTACTTCCTCTGACAGCTTGTTCCAGATACCAAATATGTTTTAATAAAAGTTCTCCCTCCCGCTCCTATTAAATCTTTTCCCACTCATCTTAAACCTATTCCTTTTAGTTTTTGTTTCCTATATTGTGAGTGTGTAAAATCCTGTATATTCATCCTATCTATGCACCCCATGATTTTTATAAGAACACCCTTGGTCTCCTGCACTTTAAGGAATAAAGTCCTAGTTTGCCCACCTCCCTCTGTAGCTCAGGTACCCGAGTACTGGCAATATCCTCATAAATCTTCTCTGGCTTTCCAGCTTAATGGCATCTTTTCCTACGGGTGACCAAAACTGAACACAATACTCCAAGTGCAGCCTCAACATCATCTTGTACAACTGCAAGATAATGTTCCAACTTCTAAACTCAATTCCCTGACTGAAGGCCAAAAGCCACCTTTACTATCCTATCAATCTGCAATGCCATTTTTAGGGAACAATGTACTTGTACTCCTAGGTCCCTCTGTTCCCAAAGACCCCACCTTTCACTGTGAAGGTCCTGACTTTGTTTGACTTCCAGAAATGTAACGCCTCTCATTTATTTGAATTAAACTCCATTTTCCATTCCTTGGCCAACTTGCTCAGCAGGTCAAGATCCCACTGTAATATTTGATAAACATCTTTAATGACTACAATACAACCTATTTTGTCTTTATCTGCAAAAACTTAACAATCCCTTTTCTTTCCACCCACACTATCCACTCCCCAGGTACCTTCCCCTGCAACCATAAGAGATGTAGCATCTCTCCCTACAGCTCTTCTCTCACCTCCATCCAATGACCCCAGTAGTCTTTCCACGTGAGACAGATGTTCACGTGCACTTCTTCTACCCTCATGTATCTCATTCCACCTCCATTCTTCCTATAGATGTGCAATTTGTAACTCTTCAATCCTTTTGTCTCATACCTTCTGTCTTTTCATGTCTGGCCTTTGTCCACCACCCCTCACCTCATATCAACCTATTACTTTCCAGGCTTTGTCCTGCCCCTCCTTTCATCCAATTTTCTTTCCCCTTGTACAATCTGTCCAAAGAGGGGCCCCAACCCAAAACATCACCTATCCATGTTCTCCAGAGATGCTGCCTGACTCACTGATTTACTCTAGCATTTTTATTCACATCGTGGTTTCAAAACCAGATCCATGATCAACAGTTCCTTGTATCAACCACAATGAACTAATCATCGCCTCCTCCACGGAGAGGCGAGTTTTTTCCAGGTCGCCTCCCCCGTGGCCTAACATTCTTTATTCACACTCTCGGCGTGGAGCGGGTGGGGCTCGGCTTTAAATGGCAGCCTGATGCCGCAGCAATGCTCCAGTTTTCAGCACTGATCCCTGAGGCATACCACTAGTATCAGGCCTTCATTACAAATAATCTTCCATAACACTCTGCTTCCTATTATTAAGCCAGTTCTGTATTTAGTTAATTAGCTCATCCTGGTCCCCATGTGATCTACCCAACCAGAGTAGCCTCCATGTGGTGTAAATTTATGAGGATGTTGTCAGGATTAAATGAGCTATTGGGAGAGGTTGGGCAGGCTAGAACCTTATTCCTCAGATCACAGGAGACTGAGGGGTGATCTTATATAGACATATAAAGTCATGAACGGAATAGCATAGGATAGGATATTGAGAACCTTGGCTAAAAGGGGCTGAGGGTGACCTTAGCTAAAACGGAAACATGTTAGACAATGTTTGAGGGGCAGATAAAGCTAAGTCTGCTTTAAATTATTCCAAAGAGCTCATTAATTCTCTGGTAAAGACCTTTCTAATTGTGACGGGCCTGATACTTCAAGATGTCATCATCTACACGATACATCATTTTGCATGCAGTATCAAAGAAGCCGTTGGATGTGACTAGATAAACTTAGCTTACATTCAGAAGAATGTTTCTCAGGATATTTAACCAATACACTATGTAACCCAATTACACCCAAGAGTTGTGTGTTTGTTGGTCTGTATAATGGTACAACACCAATTGTACATTTAAAAACAGTCCAACTTCATGATATATTTTCTAGTCTATTTGACATTGTTACAGTTACTATAATTTTAAAAAAAAATTGATATTTTTGATTTTACATAAAAGCCATTGTTTATATGCTTTGTGGCAAATTAATCGACACTTGCTTAATCATATTAATATGCCTATATTGAAAGTAAATATCACTCAGAATGCTGGAGTGTTAATTGTGATGGAGAATGTTGTAATGTTGGTGTAATTTTTTAAATCAAGAGTAGTTCCTAAGGTGAGACAGAAAAACGCTATTGAAATGATGAAAATCAGTGGTTCAGGGAATAAATTAGAATTTGTTAAACTTAAAGATATATTTAAGTTATACCTGTCTATCTTGCACTCTAATTTGTCCCTCTCTCCTGAAGTGTAGCTCACACTTCTATTTGATTCCATAGGCACTGTTTTGATAGGTTTATTTTTCATTGGAATTATATTGAGAAGGGTACATTAATGATGCTAGTGAAATATAATTCAATGCAGAGCACATCTTTAACTCTTGATCTATGAAGTGGATTAATTAAAATACATTTATAAACATAATTAAAATACAACAATTGTAATCCTTTAATCCCATTTTACATTGTACAGTATGTCACATATTTTGTATCTGATGATGATGATGATGATGATGATGATGATATGTTTTATGCCTGATATCAATGAAACATTTTGTATTTGTTGGTTGTACTTAATGCCGAATGTTCAATTCCATTGAAACAAGAGAGACAAATATATATGAGCAGTGCTGAGTACAACCAGTTGCTTGTATAGGTTTAGAGCAAGTGATTAATGATTACTTTCATCTTGCATTAGTAGACTTAATTTGCAATGTGCGTGCCTAATACAGGAAGCTTAACTTACTGGTATTTGATTGCATCAGAAATGTAGTTGAACAAACACAGCATGTGGATTTAGGATCAATTACATTTTCATGAGAATTCAGATTGACACTCACTTTCCATTGAAATTAAAATAGATGTAAATGAGCATGTTGATTATTTATCTTCTGCAATGATGTAAATATCAGAGACAAGAGGTTTGTCATTTAATGTAACACTTGACAGTGCCTAAAAGGCCAAGTACCTGTATAATTAATGTTCTATAATATGAATGAGCTGGCCACACAATAACGACAACAACTTGTATTTTCTCATGTGCTTGTACAAATCCAATACAATCTCGCAAGGTGCTTCAAAGGAGTGTGATCCTGTGAAAATTGATCCTCAGGCTCAGGAGATTGTCACAACTGGAGAGTCAAAATTTAGCTGAAGATATAAATTTTAACAAGAGCTTGAGGTGTATTGACAGTGAATTCCAGAGCTTTGGGTTGGGCCCGTTGAACAACAGGCAATGAAGGCTTGAAGGGTGAGGATGACGCATAAGAAGCCAGTCTGAGGAAATGCATATGTATATAGAATTCCAGAGGACATACAACACGGAAACTGGCCATTTGACCTAATTAGACATTGTGCAAATGACCTTTCTTTCAATCTATCTTTCTCACCGGAGATCTGCATATCCCCACTCACCTACTTCCCTTGTCAAAGCATTTAAGCTATTTGCCTAAACTAAATTCTGTGCTTGCAAATTAATTATTTGAACCACTCCCCCCCCCTTATTTCCATATTGGATCAACAATAATTATAAAAACATATGGCCTCAAATTTGGATTCTGTGAGGATTGTTGAGTTGGAGAAGATTATAGAAGAAGGAATTCTGAGTGAAAGCAGGGATTTGGTCACAATGTCTCAGAATATTAAATCAATGTATTCGTAATGTTGGAACTAATTCTGACCAGTGAGCACAGGAGTGCTGGGTCTGCTGTGGGATAGGATATATAAAGCAGAGACCTGGATGAACTCCAGTTTACAAAGAGAGAGAACTGAAAGGGTGACCAGCAAACCTTTTGAGTCATTTTTTTCTCTCTAAACAAACTCAAAATCAAAGAGTAATGGAATAAGTAATGTTACAAAAATATGGACAAGGTAATGTACAGTTAACTAAAAATAATAATTTTCAGGATGTGGGCATTGCTGGCAAAGCCATCGTTTATTACCCATTCTTAATTGCCCTTGAGAAGGTAATGGTTAAGCTACTGTTCCTTTGAAAGCCACAGCAAAGTTTGGGGGAAGGGTGTGTGGGGGAGGTATCAAGGTCTTATATTTCCAAATCAAGCTGGTGTGCAACTTGGAGGGGAGGTGAGGATGATGGTGTTCTATATACCTGCTGTCCTTGTTAATGAATTGAGTCCATCGACACCTCGTGCTACATCGGCAAGGACACCAGCATAAATCAGGATGTTTAACCCTGGCCACTCCCTCTTCTCCCCTCTCCTATCGGGCAAAAGGTACAGTGTGAAAACACACACCTCCAGATTCAGGGACAGTTTCTTCCCAACCTTTATCAGGCAACTGAACCATCCTACCATCAACTAGAGAGCAGTGCTGATCTACTATCTACCTCATTGGAGACCCTTGGTCTATCTTTGAATGTTCTTTACTGTACCTTTTCTTGCGCTAAGTTATTCCCTGTATCATGCCTCTGTACATTGTGGACGGCACGATTGTAATCATGTATTGTCTTTCTGCTGACTGGTTAGCACGCTACAATAGCTTTTCACTGTACCTCGGTACATGTGACAAGAAACTAAACTCAATGACAGTAGAGCTTTCGCAGCAGGGAAGTGCTGTCAGAATAGCCTGGGAGAGTAACAGTTGTACATTTTTAGATTATACTAGACTAAGTGCAGACCCGTTCGGTCTGCTCCTCCAACGCAATATTCCACCACTCACCCGTTTCCCCCAACACAACCTGTTCCCCCAATGCAATATTCCACCACTCACGCATAGCCCCAAACTGCGCATACCCCAGCACTCCCTCCCCCTCATCTTCACCCTCCCTCCTCTTCACCCTCCCTCTTCTTCCCCTCTCCTCCTCCCCTCCCCTAATCCCCCCCCTCACCTCTTCGTTCCCCTACTCAGTCACCCTCCCTTCCTCCATAACTCTCCCCTCTCTACCCACCTCCTATCCCTCTATCCCCCCCACTCCTCAACTCCCCTATTCATCCTGACCTCCTCCACTGCCCTCCTCTCCCTCTATTCCCCACTACCTACCTACCTCCTCCCCTCCTCTCCCTCTCCTCTCCCTCTATTCCCCCTCGCCACTTTCCATCCTCGCCTCCCTCACTTTCCCCCTCTCCCTCCCTAATCCCTAATCCCTCCTCTCCCTCATTCCCCCCCACACTTACTCCTCACCTCCCCAGGATCTTTTCCCTCTCCTCCTCCCCTCACCCAATCCCTCCCTCACCCTCTCCTTTCGCCGCCCGTGACTGACAGTGGACCCAGCCAATCAGTGTGGCGATGGTGCAAGAAGGGGTGTCGCCGTCCCGGTGACTGACAGGAGAGGAGACCAATCTGCGTGGCGCTGACTGACAGGAGGGGAGACCAATCTGCGCATGCGTGGTTTATAAGATTTTAAAACCTTAATAACTTGTTGCACTTGAGCACAAGAGAATGGTGGGTAAGGTGGCGAAAAATCGTAGTGCTATCGGGTACCCCTGTTGAGCAAATAAACAAAAACATGCAAACCAGAGAGCACAAGATCAAAGTTTTAGTTATGTATGGATAGATGGATAGATACTTTTCGGCAGCCATTTTGTGTCGGTGGTGGATGGAATGAATGATTAGGGTAATGGAAAAGGTGCAAATCAAAACGGAAAGCTTTGTCTTGGATGGTATTGTGTGTTTGAGAGTTGGTGGTGCTTTATCCAGACAAGTGGATTGTATGAATGTAGTTCATTTCCAGAAATGCATTTGGCACTAGAAGCTTTGTTTAGGGTTTGATTGGGCAATGAGCTAGCGAGCAACCTCTTTCAGGCTGAAATAGCAATTTCAGAAGAGGATTAAATGCTATTTCTGATGGGAGGTTAGGGGGGGGGGGGGGGGGGGGGGGGGGGGGGTTAAGTTGGGGGGCAGGTGTGGATTGAAGTAAACAGGGCCTGTCTTCCTATTCTGTAATTCAGAAAAATTGTGGTTCATCCTAAGCTGCTTGAAAGACCAACAGAGGAAAAACAACCAGAAAGAATACATATGGTAATGAGTAATGCTGAGGGTTAATAATTGAAACGACCCAGCGGGCCACGCAGCTGGATGCATAAAGAACGACGGGCTCTGCTCATCCCCCGAAGACTGGTGAGGAGGGAGCTGGTGATGTTGGTCGCAAGGAACAAGGCCGCAGGAAAATTAACTTCCGTGCCCTCAAGGTCGGCAGGGGGAGTCACCCCGAACCTACAAAGGTAGCCGGGCGAGGAGAGGGGTGTTAACTTGCTGAATGATCCAGATGAAGGAGACAATTGGTGGCCCAGCAGCAACCTGGGGCTTGCCTGGATCGGGGGCTGCTCCATAAGTCTGAAAACATGGACCAGACTTTGGATCTTTGGCGCCAAATCTGGCAAATTAAAAAATAATTTCACTGTATTTGCATTTGTGACAATAAAGTAACATTGAACCATTGAGCACCATTGGATGAGAAATATTGATTGTTGGAGGATTCAGGGGCAAAGGACAGGAAGAGAAAATATTCTCTTAATAAAGATTCTCTCATGTTGGACAAGGGAGGTAACACTTGAAGTTAGTCACATTCATTTCTACAATATCGGAATTTGAGGGGAGATCTGATAGATGTATATAAAATTATGGGAGGCATTGATAGACATTCAGAACCATTTCCCCAAGGTGAAGTGTTAAGGATTAGATGGCATAGCTTTTAGGTGAGAGGGGCAAAGTTGAAAGGAGATGTATGGGTCAAGTGTTTTACAGAGGGTGGTAGGTCTCTGTCGACGTGGTGATGAAGGCAGACGTGAAAGTAGCATTTAAGATGCTTTTGGAAAGGCACATAGATAGGGAGGGAATGGAGGAATGTGGATCACATGCAGACAGAGTAGATTAGTTTAATTTTACATCATGTTTGGCACAGATATTGTGGGTTGAAGAGCCTGTTCCCGTGCTCTACTGTTCTATGTTCTGTGTTCTTAAATGAAAAAAATGCTTTTGAGGAAAGTACAATGCTCCAGGATGCCAAAGACTTGGAAGATAAGGAGTATAATACACTGTAACAAACGTTATGGCTGCATTGGTTTCTTAGTTAGAAACTTTTACCTTTTTTCTTCCCATTATTCAGGACCCAAAGCCTTCCATCCAAATGAAGCAGTAATTTTCTTGTAGTTAACATCTACTACTCAAATATTGAGGGACATCTTTACTGGGAAGACCAAATACGGGTTGGGTAACTGCTTTGCAGTTCACCTCTATTCAATCTGTTAGAAAGACCCAGATCTTCGAAACATAGGGTGTCTTTATCTTTAATAATTTTTTATTCAAATCGTTTGCTATGTCGCTCTTCAAGGGAGATGCTAAATGCATTTCGTTGTCTCTGTACTGTACAATGACAATTAAAATTGAATCTGAATCTGAATCTGAATCTGAATCTATCCATTTCAACACCCTACCCCCAATACCATGTGCTCTAATTTTAGTCACCAGTCTACTGTGCGGGACCTTATCAAAGGCATTCTGAAAGTCTAGATACACTACATCCACTGGCACCCCTTTATCCATTTTACTTGTCACATCCTCAAAAAATTCCAGAAGATTAGTCAAGCATGATTTCCCTTTCGTAAATCTATGTTGACTTGGACTAATCCTTTTACTGCTATCCAAATGCCTCATTATTACCTCTTTAATAATTGACTCCAGCATCTTTCCCACCACCGAAGTCAGGCTAACTGGTCTGTAATTCCCCGTTTTCTCTCTCGCTCCTTTCTTGAAAAGTGGGTTAACATTAGCTATCCTCCAATCCACAGGAACTGATCCGGAATCTATTGAACATTGGAAAATCATCACCAATGCATCCACTATTTCTAGAGCCACCTCCCTGAGGACCCTGGGATGCAGACCATCAGGTCCAGGGGATTTATCATCCTTCAGTCCCATTAGCCTACCCAATACTATTTCTTGCCTAATGAAAATTTATTTCAGTTCCTCTACCCCCTTAGATCCTCTGTCCTCCAGTACATCTGGGAGATTGTTTGTGTCTTCCTTAGTGAAGACAGATCCGAAGTACCTATTCAACTCTTCTGCCATTTCCTTGTTGCCCATAATAATTTCACCCGTGTCTGCCTTCAAGGTACCCACATTTGACTTTGCTACTCTTTTTCCCTTCACATATCTAAAGAAGCTTTTACTGTCCTTCTTTATATTCCTGGCCAGCTTCCCTTTGTACTTCATCTATTCAGCCCATATTGCCCGTTTTGTTTCCTTCTGTTGTCCTATGAAAGTTTCCCAATCCTCTGGCTTCCGGCTACTCTTTGCTGTGTTATACATCTTTTCTTTCAGTTTTATTCTATCCCTAACTTCTCTTGTCAGCCACGGTTGCCTCCTACTCCCCTTAGAATCTTCCTTCCTTTTTGGAATGAAATTATCCTGCGTTCCGGATTATGCCCAGAAATTCCTGCCATTGTTGTTCCACCGTCATTCCTGCTAGGATCCCTTTTCAGTCTACCTTGGCCAGCTCCCCTCTCATGCCTTCATAGTCCCCTTTGTTCAACTGCATCACTGACACTTCCGATTTAACGTTCTCCTTCTCAAATTGCAGATTACAACTAATCATATTATGATCACTACCTCCAAGCGGTTCCTTTACCTTGAGTTCTCTTATCATATCTGGTTCATTGGACAACACTAAATCCAGAATTGCCTTTTCTCTGGTCGGCTCCATTACAAGCTGCTCTAAGAATCCATCTCGGAGGCATTCTACAAACTCGCTTTCATGGGGTCCTGAACCAACCTGATTTTTCCAGTCTAGCTGCATATTGAATTACCCCATCACCACAGTGGCATTACCTTTGTTACATGCTAGTTTTAACTCCTGCTGCAACTTACACCCTACATCCGGGCTACTATTTGGGGGTCTGTAGATAACACCAATTAGTGTCTTCTTGCCTTTACAAATCCTCAACTCAATCCACAGTGACTCTACCTCATCAGTCCCTATGTCTTCCCTCGCAAGGGACTGAATTCCATCTCTCACCAGCAGAGCTAACCCCCCCCCACCTCCTCTGCCCACCTGCATGTCCTTTCTATAGGATGTATAACCCTGAATATTAAGTTCCCAGGCCCGATCCTCCTGCCACGTCTCAGTACTCCCCACAATGTCATATCTACCAACCTCTAACTGAGCCTCAGCTCATCTACTTTACTTCTTATACTTCGCGCACGCATATACAATACTTTTAAATCCTTACCCATCTCACCTTTCACATCGATCCCGTTAATTCTGGGGTCATTAACTATCCCTTTACTCTCTTTCCCTTTAACTCCATCCTCGACTATCCCATTTGACACCCCAGCCCCTTATTCAGTTTAAAACCACCCGTGTAGCAGTGGCAAAACTGCCTTCCAGAATGCTGGTCCCCCACCTGTTAAGATGCAATCCGTCCCTTTTGTACAGTTCCCCCTTACTCCAAAACAGATCCCAGTGATCGAAGAATCTAAATCCATGCCCCCTGCACCAGTTCCTCAGCCACACATTCAGGTCCCGTATCTCCCTGTTCCTGCTCCTGCCAGCATGAGGAACTGGAAGCAAACCGGAGGTAACAACCCTGGAGGTCCTACTTTTCAGCATTTTTCCGAGCTCTCTAAAGTCACTCTGCAGAATATTCATGCCCTTCTTTCCGACATTGTTTGTGCCGACATGCACTACCACTTCCAGCTGTTCATCTTTGCCCTTGAGGATTTTCTGTTCTCTGTCCGTGACATCCTGGATCCTGGCACCAGGAAGGCAGCACACCATCCTCGAATCCCATCTGATGCTGCTGAAACCCCTGTCCATACTTCGCACAATGGAGTCTCCAACTACAATGGCGTTGCCTGCTCATCTCTCACTTTATTTCATGTACAGTCCCACTTTATGGCCTCCTGTACTGTTCCCAATGAAAATCTATGCATTGGCATCTTCTCTTCTACCTAAACTGAGCAGTGGCATCACAGGTAGATATGGTAGTAGAGAAGGCTTTTGGCACATCGGCAATCATCAGTCATGGTATTGAGTATAGAGGTTAGGACGTTATGTAACGGTTGTCAAAGACATTGGTGAGGCTGCGTTTGAAGTATTGCGTTCAGTATTGGTGACAATAGGAAGGATGTCATTAGAAAGAGTGCCGAGAACATTTAAGAGGACGTTGCCAGGAGTAGAGGGCTGGAGCTATATGGAGAGATTTGGCAACCTCGGCCTTTATTCGGAGCGCAGAAGGCTGAGAGGTGATCATATAGAAGGGTTTAAAATCATGAGAGGAATTAATAGAGTGAATGCACACTTTTACTCAGGGCAGGGTAATCAAGAACCAGAGGACATAGGTTTAACGTAAGAGGGGGAAATTTAATAGGAACCTGACGGGCAAATTTTACACTCAGGAAGGTAGGTGTATGGAATGACTTGCAAGAGGGGGCAGTTGCAGTATCAACATTTAAAAGACACTTGGATGGGTACATGAATAAGAAAGGTTTAGAGGAATATAACCTAATGTGGGCAAAAGGGACTAACCTAGGGCACCTTGGTTGGCATGGACAAGTTGGGCGGAATTGACCATTTCCCTATTGCTTTATTCTATGACTAAGCATATTGTAGAGTTTCAGCCTTAATATTGAATTGAACACTTTTGAGTGATGGCTACTTTAAATTTACTGTTCTAAGTCCACTGCTTCTTTCTTTACTTGCTCCAGTTCCTATCACCATTATCCCTTCCATCACTTATGCATTTCATTTCAGTTTTGCATTTCACCCCATATCAGATCTTCCTTATTTTTCTTTCCACGCCTTTGCACTTTCCTATAGCAAGTTACATATTTATATTTTTTCCAATGCCGATGAAACATCTGACTGCTTCTCTGTCCTCATATGGTCCCTGATTAGCAGAATATTTCCATCATTTCTATTTCTATTTCTATTCTGGCTTCTGTTATCTGCAATTTTTGAATTTTCATGAAACATTTTTGCTCCTCAGTTATCAAAACTGCTGTGAAAATCATACCATTAATAACAATCCTATTACTGTTTTTATGACTGACTGGAGACTAATATGAATTGGTGAAGTGTTTTATAACTATCCCCTGGATTGGTTCAATGTAGTAACCTATAATTTTGTATAGCGGATCACTGTTGTGCAATTTTATGATACCTTTGTTTTCTTACCATTAAAAGCTTAGATTTGACACTTTCTTAAAAAATGGAATGCAATCATTGCACTGCGTACAGCCTATTTTCAATCGCAATTACTGAGGAACTCGTAGTGAAATATCACTAAGGTTTCACGTTCAGCTTTTGTATGGTGTAAAAAAAGGTCCCCAATGTTGTGCATTTCATAGCTTCGCTGATACAACCTGTAACAGTTTAAACTGTCTGATGTATGAATTGGAGGAATGTGAAATATTGTGAAATATTGCCTCCTAATGGGGTGAAAAATCTTGAGATATCATCAGATTGCAACACGTGAAATCAATTGTAATCTCTTCCAAGGAAAAATCAGTTTGCTTTTCCGTTTCTTTCAAATGCTGTCAACATATTGATAACTGTTGAAACAACTCATGAAATACATGATGAAATGTCATCGAGCTGAAAGTTTCTGTCTGTAAATGGTGTCTAATCTGCTAACTCTTTCCAGCATTTTCCATTTTTATACCAGTAAAGAGATTCCCTTATGGAAATAGTAACAATGTTTAAAAATCCACTGTTAAGAGGCATCAAATCAAATGGAAGAACCTCTCATAATTCTACCTCAGAGACTTACTGGAGGAGTTCTAGTTAAAGCTCACAGGAAGAGACAAATGATTTTTAAACCCGGGAAAGTCTGTCTCTTGTTCTTTTTATTATCTGAAGAATTCTTGACCATCTAGTTGTTGAAGAGTGAACCTTAGACCCAAATATGTGTGAACCTATTGGACCCAAATCCAACTATCCTAATGATACGTTTTGGATTATCATATTATATGCTGTGTTATTAACTTCGTCCATTGTGCATATCTAGCCAACTACATTTAGCATGGAAACGTTGCTTAACACTACACAGTAAAGATCTGCTTTGGCTTTGGATGCTGATATGAAAGTGATGTTGGACTAACAGTTGCTGGTGACATTCATCACCTGATGAATTTGCGTTGATTTCAACAGAACTAAACATTATGAGGTTGGTTCATCCCAGTTTGGCAAAAAAATAAATTAGGGAAGGTAGTGCATCCGTGGATAACAAGGGAAATCAGGGATAATATCAAAACACAAGATGAAGCGTACAAATTAGCCAGAAAAAGCAGCCTACCAGATGACTGGGAGAAATTCAGAGTCCAGCAGAGGAGGACAAAGGGCTTAATTAGGAAAGGGAAATAGATTATGAAAGAAAACTGGCAGGGAACATAAAAACTGACTGCAAAAGCTTTTATAGATATGTGAAGAGAAAAAGATTAGTTAAAACAAATGTAGGTCCCTTGCAGTCAGAAACAGGTGAATTGATCATGGGGAACAAGGACATGGCAGACCAATTGAATAACTACTTTGGTTCTGTCTTCACTAAGGAAGACATAAATAATCTGCCGGAAATAGCAGGGGACTGGGGGTCAAATGAGATGGAGGAACTGAGTGAAATTCAGGTTAGCTGGGAAGTGGTGTTAGGTAAATTGAATGGATTAAAGGCCGATAAATCGCCAGGGCCAGATAGGCTGCAACCCAGAGTACTTAAGGAAGTGGCCCCAGAAATAGTGGATGCATTAGTGATAATTTTTCAAAACTCTTTAGATTCTGGAGTAGTTCCTGAGGATCGGAGGGTAGCTAATGTAATCCCACTTTTTAAAAAGGGAGGGAGAGAGAAAACGGGGAATTACAGACCAGTTAGTCTAACGTCGGTAGTGGGGAAACTGCTAGAATCAGTTATTAAGGATGGGATAGCAGCACATTTGGAAAGTGGTGAAATCATTGGACAAAGTCAGCATGGATTTATGAAAGGTAAATCATGTCTGACGAATCTTATAGAATTTTTCGAGGATGTAACTAGTAGAATGGATAAGGGAGAACCAGTGGATGT
This sequence comes from Leucoraja erinaceus, assembly GCF_028641065.1. Classification (NCBI taxonomy): domain Eukaryota; kingdom Metazoa; phylum Chordata; class Chondrichthyes; order Rajiformes; family Rajidae; genus Leucoraja; species Leucoraja erinaceus. The sequence goes on from NC_073383.1 coordinate 56,508,458, forward strand.
GTTATATCTGGACTTTCAGAAGGCTTTCGACAAGGTCCCACATAAGAGATTAGTATACAAACTTAAAGTACACGGTATTGGGGGTTCAGTATTGCTGTGGATAGAGAACTGGCTGGCAGACAGGAAGCAAAGAGTAGGATTAAACGGGTCCTTTTCACAATGGCAGGCAGTGACTAGTGGGGTACCGCAAGGCTCAGTGCTGGGACCCCAGCTATTTACGATATATATTAATGATTTGGATGAGGGAATTAAATGCAACATCTCCAAGTTTGTGGATGACACGAAGCTGGCGGGCAGTGTAAGCTGTGAGGAGGATGCTCGGAGGCTGCACGGTGACTTGGATAGGCTGGGTGAGTGGGCAAATGCATGGCAGATGCAGTAATGTGGATAAATGTGAGGTTATCCACTTTGGTGGCAAAAACAGGAAAGTAGACTATTATCTGAATGGTGGCCGATTAGGAAAAGGGGAGATGCAACGAGACCTGGGTGTCATGGTACACCAGTCATTAAAAGTAGGCATGCAGGTGCAGCAGGCAGTGAAGAAGGCAAATAGTATGTTAGCATTCATAGCAAAAGGATTTGAGTATAGGAGCAGGGAGGTTCTACTGCAGTTGTACATGACCTTGGTGAGATCACACCTGGAGTATTGCGTACAGTTTTGGTCTCCTAATCTGAGGAAATACATTCTTGCCATAGAGGGAGTACAGCGAAGGTTCACCAGACTGAATCCTGGGATGTCAGGACTTTCATATGAAGAAAGACTGGATAGACTCGGTTTGTACTCGTTAGAATTTAGAAGATTGAGGGGGGATCTTATAGAAACTTACAAAATTCTTAAGGGGTTGGACAGGCTAGATGCAGGAGGATTGTTCCCGATGTTGGGGAAGTCCAGAACAAGGGGTCACAGTTTAAGGATAAGGGGGAAATCTTTTAAGACAGAGATGAGGAAAATATTTTTCACACAGAGAGTGGTGAATCTCTGGAATTCTCTGCCACAGAAGGTAGTTGAGGCCAGTTCATTGGGTATATTTAAGAGGGAGTTAGATGTGGCCCTTGTGTCTCAAGGGGATCAGGGGGTATGGAGAGAAGGCAGGTACAGGATACCGAGTTGGATGATCAGCCATGATCATATTGAATGGCGGTGCAGGCTCGAAGGGCCGAATGGCCTACTCCTGCACCTATTTTCTATGTTTCTATGTTTCTATGGTACAATGAGCAGTTAACAATCTTGCATTAAGTAACATTAGGAATGCAAGACAAACTCCTACCCCACAATGTTTGAGAATGGAGAGGAAGATCCTCACATCAAAAACAGACCTATAGATCAGAAGCAAGAGGAGTAACTGCAATATTAACTGCTGGAATAACTCGGCACTTTGTGTTTTTTTTATAAACCAGCATCCGCAGTTTCTTGTTTTCTGCCAACACGTGATCCATTATTCTCTATTCCTTATACATCGATGTCCCTATTCAAAAGCCTTTTAAATTACACGATTGTATCTGCCTCCACCACCACACCAGGCAACACGTTCCAGTCACACACCACCCTCTGTATAAAACAGAAATGCTGCTCACATCTCCAATGTCACATTGGAGATTCCCACATGTCACATGTATTCTTGCCTAATGATAACTGCTCCCATTTACTCCCCATAGCTCCTGCCTAACTTTGTAGTAGCCTGCCTTACCCCAATTTAGTAACCCCCCCCCCCCCCCCCCCCCAAGGTACAGGCATCTTTATTCATAATGATCTTAATACTTAGGTATACAAAGTTGTCACTTGGCCAGTTCTGTTTCCAATAAAAGGTCCAGTGTGGTCTCTCCTCAAGTTGAGCTATCCAGATACTGTTTCTGGAAGCCCTCTTGGGTACTCCCAATCAATTCCTCCCCGTCAAAGCCACTTGCACTGAATATGTAGCAATCAATGATCATAGTGAATTAGTTGTGAAAATTGTGAAAATAGGGGTAACCGTGAGTGAAAATCGCCAAAATCACGGCTGCTCACTGACTTGTGAAAGAGCAGAGTGCTGGCGGATTGAAGGCAAGTCCCGGCCCATGACAGCCTGGAGCTGGAGGGTGACTGAATGCTCTGAACCCGAGCACCAAGGTGTAAGCGGTCGAAGGAGCGCATCTCTCAGGACAGCATCATTTCTCCCCCCGGGGTCAGTGCTGGCCAGCAACGGCTGCCCTCTGCCAAGTCTCCTGTGCTGCCGCACTGTCACGGCTGTGGCTCGGCAGCGCCCACACACAGGGATGGGTGGAGCGGGGCCGTGGCTATGGGCAACCCGGCAACATCCCCGTCAGCTGCAGCAGAGTTGGGGACAGTCTGGTCCCTCCGCCCACCCAGTGTCACTGACCGCGCTGCACTGGCACCACCAGCACCCCGACCACCGACCGATTGCCCCCGATTGCCCCCACCCACAACAACCCCCCCGGACCCCCCCCCGACCCGACACCCCCCCCCCCCCCGACCAAACCCCCTCCCTGACCACCCCCGCCACCCCCCCCCCCCCCCCCCCCCCCCCGACTGCGGGGCAGATGGCTGGGGTCCGATGCTGGGACAGAAGATTGAACCCGCTGTACTGGCAGCCATAGTAAATGCTTACCTGACGTTCACTGCTTGTACTCCAGACGGAGTTACGTGGCAACAGTATGGGTCACGGGTCGTTACCTCGACTGCCATGCAACCTCCCTATAAGTACACAATGCCTTGCCATCACAGGTAGAGAAAGGAACATAATATTTTGGTACTTTGGTCTTCATCATTCAAGGAATTGAGAATAGAAGTTGAAACATTCTGACATGGTGAAAGGGGAAAGATTTAATACTACACTCTGCGAGGCCTCTTGGAGCAATAGGTCTGGGAAAGAATGGGGTACGGACCGTTGGTCTCATGGTATGGCGTTACTGATACATTTAAAAAAGGGTATGAAGGTTGCACGTTTTGTTTTTAATATACCCGTCATCCAAAGTGATTAAAGGAAAACCTTGAAGTTTCTCAGTTTTGTTCTTATGTTGGGGGGATGAGGGCAGGAAACAACACAAGGCCAGGTTCCGTTCTATAAGAGCGCATCACACATCATCAGTAAGCACAGGAGCCAGTCACTGGGCTTCTCCTCTGAGCCAAGGGTTAATGAATGGTGCAGAGTTTGCAGATACTCAGCCTGATAAACTCAACTGGGAGTTCAGGCCACCAGTGGGTGGTTTTGAAGCAACATATGTTTCGCCTGCAAGCTATCAGTGAATCATGGGCAGACATCCCATCATATAATCTGGCCCAATACCCAAAGTGTTATCACATGTTTTTATTATGCTAAATCAGTGTCATTGAATAAAACAGAGAAAAAAAACCCAATATTGATAAAGTTAGGAATTTCATGTAATTAATCTACAGAAGTGAATCAATTTGAAGCTTACAACCTAATGTGTCCTTCATTGACAAGATGGCCATTTATTGCCCATCACTACTTGCCCTGGAAAACAATGCAAGAGCTGTTACGTTCAGTTTAGTGGAACATTTCCCACAGTCAGTCAATGTAAATATATATGCTCAAAGGAGAAAGCAATTTTTTTTAACTTCCATCGGCCCAGAATTCTTTAATATTCTGCCTTCCTAATGGCTGTAATATATAGTGCAATAGCCAAATCCCTGTTGCAGGAACTCACTTAAAATGACACAATGTTACTTGCATATAAATGCTGTTTATTGCAAACATTTCAAGTTGGTAGTCTGGTCCCTAATGGGAACCAAAATTTACAAACCAGCATCGTTCCAAATACTGGTTTTGACTAGTCCTTTGCATTTATATACTTCTAACAGCTGCTGAATCTTTATAAGCTTTGTTAATACACATGTGCTTCTGTGCCGTATTTCCTTAATGATTGCGAGCTAACAGTTCCACCACTAAATGCCATTTAAACTCCATAATCTATATTTAAATTAAAAAAATTGAAAGCAAGAAAATATCTGAATGAACAAAAGCCAATTTAATATTTCTGAAACGTTATTGCTTAGTTTAGTGTCCTGGCTGATCATCTAAAATCAGTACCCCGTTCCTGCTTTTTCCCCATAAAGAGCTAAGAGCTAAAACTAAGTCTCTCTTGAAAACATCGAGTGAATTGGCTTCCACTGCCTTCTGTGGGAGAGAATTCCACAGTTTAACAACACTCTGGGTGAGAATGTTTTTCCTCATCTCAGTCCTAAATGGCCTACCACTTATTCTTAAACTGTGACCCCTGGTTCTGGACTCCCCCAACATCGGGAACATTTTTCCTGGATCTAGCCTGCCCAATCCTTTAAGAATTGTATATGCTTATATTCTATAAGATCCATTTCATCCTTCTAAATTCCAATTAATGCAAGCCCAGTCGACCCACTTTCAATCATATGATAGTCCCGCCATCCCAGGAATTAACCCGGTGAACCCACGCTGCACAGACTCAATAACAATAATGTTCATCTTCAAATTAGGAGACCAAAATTGCACACAGTACTCCAGGTGCAGTCTCACCAGAGCCCTGTACAACAGCAGTAGGACCTCCTTGCTCCTAAACTCAAATTCTCTCGCAATGAAGGCCAACATGCCATTAGCTTTCTTCACTGCCTGCTGTACCTGCATGCTTACTTTCTTTGCCTTTCTTTTTAAATCTTTTTATTAACTTTAAAAAAAAAGAAAAACGTAACAGTGATATTAATACATAGGGATCAGGATTACATTAACAACAAATGTAACCTAAAAATACATCCAATGTCAAAATACATATTGTGTATAGACCTCCCAGTCTCTATGTAAATATTGATAAACGGTTAAAAGAGAACTTGTATAGATAAAAAAAAGTTAAAAAGAGAAACGAAACCCCCTAAGCTAAAGTAAACAAAACAAAACAAAACAGAATCTGGGCTGCAAAAAAAAAATGTTATACCCGTTTGTCGTCAAATTTATACCCCTGTTTGTCATCAAATCCGTTCCACCGTATAAAGGTAAAAAAATATTATAACGGCTGGAGAGGGAACAATTTATAATTGTGTGAAAATATTGAATAAAGCTTCCCAAAGTCCTATCAAATTTAACCGAGGGTTCAACAATGTCACTACTGATTTTTTCTAAATTTAAATAAGATATAGTTTCAGAATACCAATGGAGTGTGGTAGGAGGGTTAGAGTCTTTCCATTTAAATAAAATAGATCTTCTGGCAATGAATGTAGTAAAAGCAATCAACCGATGGGCAGAACGGGACAAGTGAGTAGAATCTAACATTGGTAGCCAAAAAATTGTAGTATTAGGATGTAAATCAATACCTAAAACTACAGAAAAAGTAGTAAAAATGTATTTCCAATATTTTTCCAAAAGTGGGCAGGACCAAAACATATGAATCAGCAAAGCCACTTCAGAATTACATCTATCACAAGTAGGATTTATATGACCATAAAAACGAGCTAACTTATCTTTCGACATATGTGCTCTGTGAACCACCTTAAATTGTATCAGAGCGTGTCTTGCACACATTGAAGAGGTATTGACTAATTGAAGAATCCACTCCCATTTCTCTATAGGTACATAAATTTGGAATTCTCTTTCCCAATCATTCTTAATTTTATCAGATGTACCTACTTGTAATTTCAAAATCAACTCATAAATAGTCGTTATTAAACCTTTCTGATAAGGGTTCAAATGTAAAATGTTTTCCGTGATTTCGGTTTGATGTGATAACGGAAAAAAGGTTAAAGTAGCCTTCAAAAAATGTCTGATTTGTAAATGTCTAAAAAAAAGTGAATTAGGTAGATTATGTTTATTGGATAGTTGTTCAAAAGACATAAGACAATCGTCTAAAAACAAATCATGAAAAAATACTAATCCATTCTTCTTCCATAGCAGAAAGGCTTGATCAATACTAGAGGGTTGAAAGAAAAAATTAGATATGATAGGACTCGATAAGATAAATCCGAAAAGATGAATCCGAAAAACTTACGAAATTGAAACCATATTCGCAATGTGTGTCTTATTATTAGGTTAATCATATATTTATTCAATCTCGTAATTCTAAACGGTAACAAGGCCCCTAGGAGAGAAGCCAATGATAACCCTTGCATAGAATCACGTTCAAGATTTATCCATCCTGGACATTGGGTATCTTCTAAATCTTTTGTCCAAAACGTTAAATAACGAGCATTAATTGCCCAATAATAAAATCTAAGGTTCGGCAATGCCAAACCACCATCTTTTTTTAAATTTCTGTAAGTATTTTTTACTTAATCTGGGATTTTTATTCTGCCATATATATGAAGAAATGTTTGAATCAATAATATCAAAAAAAGATTTAGAAGTAAAAATAGGTATCATCTGAAATAAATATAAACATTTAGGTAGAATAAACATTTTAATAGCACTGATTCGGCCGATTAGGGATAAGGACAATGGTGATCATTTCGTAAACTGTTGTCTGACATGGTCAATTAAAGGCGTAAAATTGGCTTTAAATAGGTCCTTGTGTTTCTTGGTAATCTTAATACCTAAATAAGTACTACAGTCAGTAATCAATCTAAATGGAAACTGTCCATAATTCGAAATTTGATTGTTTAGTGGAAAAAGCTCACTCTTACTAAGATAACCAGAAAAACTACTAAATTGGTTAAGTAAAGCTATTATTGCCAGAATAGATTTCTCTGGATTAGAAATATATAAAAACAGATCATCTGCATATAGAGATAGTTTATATAACCATATAATAACCATATAACAATTACAGCACGGAAACAGGCCATCTCGACCCTTCTAGTCCGTGCCAAACCCATATTCTCCCCTAGTCCCATATACCTGCGCTCAGACCACAACCCTCCATTCCCTTCCCGTCCATATAACGATCCAATTTATTTTTTAAATGATAAAAACGAACCTGCCTCCACCACCTTCACTGGAAGCTCATTCCACACAGCTACCACTCTCTGAGTAAAGAAGTTCCCCCTCATGTTACCCCTAAACTTCAGTCCCTTAATTCTCAAGTCATGTCCCCTTGTTTGAATCTTCCCTACTCTCAGTGGGAAAAGCTTTTCCACGTCAACTCTGTCTATCCCTCTCATCATTTTATAAACCTCTATCAAGTCCCCCCTTAACCTTCTGCGCTCCAAAGAATAAAGCCCTAACTTGTTCAACCTTTCTCCGTAACTTAGTTGCTGAAACCCAGGCAACATTCTAGTAAATCTCCTCTGTACTCTCTCTATTTTGTTGACATCCTTCCTATAATTAGGTGACCAAAATTGTACACCATACTCCAGAATTGGCCTCACCAATGCCTTGTACAATTTTAACATTACATCCCAACTTCTATACTCAATGCTCTGATTTATAAAGGCTAGCACACCAAAAGACCAAAATAATGACAGGAATTTCCAAGAATCAATTCTTATCTCAGTTTTTTAAACTATTCTTGTTTCAAGTCTGATCATCTAACCTCATCTACCTCATTCGATGCTTCCAATGTGGCTTCATTTAGATCAGTGAAACCAAGTGTAAATTAGGCGACCGTTCAGTCCTCCAAGTCCTGCTGGATCGCCCTGCTGCTAAACATTTTAACCCCCTTTCCCATTCTGACCTTCTTGTACTGGGCTTCCTTCATTGCCATAGCAAGGCCACATGCAAACTGGAGAACTGTGCCTCTTATGTGGCTTACAACCAACTGTAAGCTTGGGTGGCTTACAACCAACTGTATGATCATTAAATTCTCTAATTTTAGGCAACTAACTAACCCACTCCCATCTCTACCCTTTCCCCATTCTTCCTCCTTTATCCTGTGCCCCACTTGGATGTGCAGCCATTTTCCTCATTATCGGGCACTACCCCCCTTTGCCCTTCCATCCATCCCCTTCCACTGATATCCCATCCTCTAACTATCAACAATCTGCTTACAGGGAAATTCCAGAGCATGGTAAATGCTCTATGCACAACTGACCATGATTAGGGAGGGGAGGTAAGGCAGAATTGGTGTCAGTGTTGATGGATACTCCGATTTCCTCCGATCAAGTGGGATAACTTGGAACTAGTGTAGAGATGATCATGTTTGGCATGGATTTGGTGGAAAGAAAGGCTATTTCCATGCTGTATTTCTAAATGAAATGAAATTCGAAGCCATACTTATTTGAAAAATATAGACAAAGATTTAGACTAGATTTCAGGTGGCATTGCTTTTTACAACACGTGGACAAATTGAATGCGTAGGTGGTGGATATTAATACACTATTTTTCCAAGCAAGTAGGCGTGCCCACATATTCCCCATGAGATTCACAGTTGTTAGTGTAACTCCGGCAGTAGAAAACCCTGATAAATACACAAACAAACTGGTAAAATATTCCAACAATTTTCCTGGCAAATATTCCAGCTTGTGAAGGGTTTTGTAATTTTTCTTGGGACTCTGCTTAATTGCTTTACTGGAGATGAGAGATGTTTTACTAGAGAAAATTTACAGAATTAGTTCCAGTTTTTCTCCCTGCCAATCTTATAAAACTGCACAACTGTGAAGTTGTTGGTATGCATGATTGCTCAGACTAGACGAAGTAGACCTAATGAGCTTGTTAATCTTTTCCTGCCCTTTTCAATTGCTCCAGTGTATTGATCTGTCTGCAAATTGGATTAGATGTGGATGCAGAAAAGAAATTAATAAAAATGTCAAACAATTTATTATCCTGCGACTGTCTGTCTACAAAGAAACAATTGCTCCAAAATGTCGGTGGGTAGAATCACTGGCAACAACAATTTCTCCCCAGTGAACAATGCATGTGATGTTCAGGAAAGAACTGCAGATGCTGGTTTAAATCGAAGGTAGACACAAAATACTGGAGTAACTCAGCAGGACAGGCAGCATCTCTGGAGAGAAGGAATGGGTGACGTTCAGGTCGAGACCCGAAACATCACCCATTTGAGTTACTCCAACATTTTGTGTCTACCTTCAATGCATTCTATGCTCCTCTTGAACAGGGGGGACAGTGAAATTATATTTTCGATCCCGACTGCCTAGGGTGCAGCTGAGTCCACACTCAGATGTCAGATCGACCTTCTTGAGAGTAAACTTGCAGTAGCCATTTCTCTGGCCTTACACTCATTCTTGGAACATCTATATAACCAGGCCACTAATGTCAGATTCCTGTTTATTAACTCTAGCTCCACTTTCAACACCATAATTCCAACTAAACTCACCACCAGACTCCGAGACCTAAAATTCAGCAGCTCCCTTTGCAACCGAATCGTCAACTTCCTGACCTGCAGACCACAATCAGTAAGGATAGGTGACAACACCTCCTCCACGATAAACCTCAAACCTGTGCCCCACACAGCTGTATACTCAAACCATCTATGTTCCTTATACACTCACGATTATGTGACCAAATTCTGCTTCAACTACATCTATAATTGATATTGACACTACAGTGTTGGGGCAGATTGAAAACAATGATAAGGCAGATATGGGCACGAGACACAGAGCCTAGTAGCATGGTGTCAGGACAACAACCTCTTTATCGATGTCAGAAAAACCAAGGAGCTAGTCATTGACTTGAGGAAGGGAGGTGAAGTACATGTTCCTATTTATATCAGTAGGACTGAAGTGCTCAGAATCGAGTGTTTCAAGCACTGGGATGTAAAAATTGGCAACAATTTGTTCCGATCCTACCCAATTGACACAGAGTGGTAGCGTCACAAAGTAATTCAGCGTGGAAACAGGCCCTTACACCCAATTTGCCCATGCCGACCAACATGCCGCATCTACACTGCATGCCTGTGTTTGGCCCACATTGTGCTAAATCTTTCCTATTCATGTACCTGTCCAAATGTTTTTTAATTGTTGTGCTATTACCTGCCGCGATTATCTTCTTCCGCAGCTCATTCCATATACCTACCACCCTTTGTGTTACAAAAAAATTGCCCCTCTTAAATCTTTCGCTCCTCACCTTAAACCTATGTCCCCTGTTCATGTGGCATGACAGTCAAGAATGCACACAGATGCCCCTACTTGTCAGGAAGTTTGAGGAATGTAGGCATGAACTCAATGACTGTTACCAACGTTTACAGATACACCAAAGAAAGCATCCTATCCGGATGCATTACGGGTTGGTTAGGCAATTCCGCTGGCCAAGACAGCAATAAATTGGTGAGACCTATCAATGCTGACCAGTCCATCATCCAGACCAGTCTCCCCTCCATTGATTCCATCTACAATAAGCGAGTTCGGTGTTCTGAAAAACCAAGGAATCATGGGATTTGTCAAACGTCATTCACCATAAAGAAAAAGCCAACGAAGCGCTGGCTGAAGAAACTGTGTATACATTCTTATCTTTATTCATACTTTATGTGTAAAAAATATATTTAATCTGAGGAATGGCAGCTGCCGTGCGGTCACATTATAGAAAAATTAATGTATTCCAGACTGGAACACAACGATGATAGTTTCCAAGTCGAATATCGCTATTCTGCTAATTTCAAGGCAATGGAATACTTCAGCCTCATCTATGAATACGAATGAGCAATGAAATTCTCAATTCCAGAGAGACCCATAAATGGTCAACTCCTCATCCCCCGAAAGATTCAGATTCAGATTCAGATTCAATTTTAATTGTCATTGTCAGTGTACAGTACAGAGACAACGAAATGCATTTGTTGTACAGTGTACAGTACAGAGGAAACGAAAAGGAACAGGTAGCGGGAGAGCGGGGTGTAATAGCGAGAGAGAGGGGGCAGATGCGAGTGGGAGATAGGAGAGAACGTGCACACAAACCTGCTCCTCGTCCGCAGCCAGGATCGAACCTGGATCCCCGGCACCGCAAGCGCTGCCGAACCGCCACTTGACCGCCCACCCGTGTATCTCATCTCCGCCCAGGGCGACCCCATACTGATGACACTAGCGGCACCAGGCCTACAGCCCGCGTGGAGAAAAAGCACCAACCATAGCTCAACTACGCCTGTCCGCTGGGCCAACCGACAGCCCTGGACCGACGAGACCAGCGGCCCCAGGCCCACAGCCAGAGCAGAGATGAACCGCCAACCCCAGCACAACTCCGTCAGACCAACCGACAGCCCCAGGCCAACGACACCAGTGGCCCCAGGCCCACAGCCAGCACAACTCCAGCCCAACCCCGCTCCAACTCCCAAGGAACCCCTTCCCCGACGGGCCGGTGATCACCAGCGGCAGCTGTCTAACCCTCTCGGCGCTGGCGAAACCCCAGCCTGACACCTCCGGCCGCCTCCAGCCATCCCCGGAGAGGGATGGGACACCCAGGAGGGGACGGGGATGGCCCAGCAGAAACTCAACAGCCCCCAGAGTGCAGACACCCGGGCCTGACCCCGACCATGGACGAGCATGATCTCGCTCACTCACCAAAGCATAAAGCAATAAAAACAACAAAATAATCTTAGCTTTTAACAAAGGAACAATAAATACAACTAATTCCTAGTTTGAAAGCAGTATTTTCTTACCTAGAAGAATCAAAGCTGGAAAAAACATAAGAAATGAAGGTGTATATGTACACAGCTCCACTGCTTTCCAGCAATGTTTATGTAAAGTGACTTTTGACCTGGGCATGCGCAGTCGGAATACCAAACTCACTTATTGCTGTTGCCTCAAGTAACTAGCCAACATAATCAAGAACCCATCCCAGCCCAACATAGTCACTTCTCCCCTCTCCCTTCAGGAAAAAATACAAACATTTGAAAGCAGGTACTATCAGACTCAAGAATAGCTTAGTTCCTGCTGTTATCAGACTCTTGAACCTCTCATATTCTAAGGTGAATTTTTGATCTTCCAACCTACCAAGTTGTGGAATTTGCACTTTTTAATCTGCACTTTCTCTGCAGCTGTAACACTATACCACATTCTGTTTTTATCTACACTTTTACACTATCTATTGTAGTCATGTACGGTATGATTTGCCTGGATAGCACGCAAAATAAAGTTTCCCAGTACACACCAATTGTGCCTCAACCCTGACATCAGAATTGGTAGACTAGACTCAAACTGATGTTATAATGTGTTTTCTTACTCCAGCTCAACTTAGTAGCTTTAAACAGGCAGTATAGGTTAAGTACAGCTGCACCTTGGGAAGCCTGTAATTTATTGTCATTACATGGTACAATGCTCCTATCCTTCTAAAAGAGCACATCACACAACCTACTGTGAACAGTTAACAACAGCAAGTGGATGCTTGCTTAGAGTGCAGAAATTGTTCTTGAAATAGCACTGTTTCAGATTGTAACCTCTCTGCGTTTACTCCTTAAAGCATCTTTTCAAGCTGTCTTTTTTGACACATACCCTCCTGATTGATAACAGCGTTCCATGAATAGTGCAGAAATACTATAATTAATTGCTTCAATGCACAGATATGTTTGTGAATTACCCATTGAGCACTAAATAAGGCTTATTTTAAAGGTTGTGCCGAAATTACTCGAGCTTGTGAAATAATTTGTATAATTAAAGTTGACTCTGCCATGTATCATATTGTCAACACTTACTACAGTTGAGGTTCTCATGACGGCTTTTCAACAGCAGAAATAACACAAAAAAATACTGGGTTTCTGTGAAATTCACCCGGTTGTGAAGTTTAAGATATTCTGTAGAATTATCCAATATAAAATAATTGAAATCATATTAAATATCTCAAAATATAGGAACTTTTATCTTGATCAATGAGCAATTGTAAAATTAGACACATACCCCATTCATTTGTATAAGAGCTGGTAGTTGTGAAATGCAGCCACGGTTAAAATGGCAGCCTGTGCTGCTGTATAGTAAAGAATTTGTGATTCAGAAATTGCTAGAACATAGCAATATTACTCCCTGGTGATAGTGTTCAATGCTCCCACACCTTTCATACAAAGTTTGAAATGTGATACCTCCAAAAATGTATTATTAAAATAGAAACAACAAACCCCCAATTGAGATTCTCAAAGTCAAATGACTGAAGGGAATTTATTATTCTTTACCTACATTTATTCCCTTTGATGCCTATAGATGGCACACCAATGGAATTTACAATTCAAATCTGAGCATAGAACTGTAATTTTCAATTTTAGTGGCATAATACAGAGAATGCAGAGTTTAATCATTCAGTTGCAGTGGGATGATGGAATCAGTTGTTCAATCCCCATCTCATTTTAAAACTTTGCTAACTTGTTATTCTTCTTTCCCTTTAGCTACATTTCTTTTGTACCTTTTGCATCATGGTGACGGCCATCCGCTTTATACTGCGGATAAACAATCTGCAGATTGTCTAACCCATCCACCTAGTTCTTCTTTTCAGCTCCCTCAGCAGTCAACTTCTCTTGCCTGCCTGCAGTCCACATTTGACAGGCCATTTGTACAATTTCCTTTAATTTAATACTTCAACTTTGATGTCTCTTATAGACATTTTTGTTCTTTTATTTACCATTGCATAAATTGTAATCTAAATAATATTGGTATTGTTATTCATTTATTATTGTCATGTGTACCAACATACAGTGAAAAACTTTGATTGTGCATATCCAGTCACATCATACTATATACGAGTAGAATCAAGCTGTACACAAGTTGGACAGAGAGAAAAAAAGATAAAGTGTAGAATATGTGTTAGAGCATTATAGTTGCAGAGAGAATTCAGATAAAGAAAAGAGACAGTTCCTCAATGAGGTAGTTTGGGAAATTGTCACTCTACCCCAGCATTTAGGAGGATTGTTCAGTATTCTGATAACAGCTTGGAAAACGTGGTTCCTGAACCTGGTGGTGCATGTTTTCATGCTTTTGCAGGTTCTGCCAGTCGGGAAAGGGAAGAAGAGGGAATTACAAGGGTGAAAAATGTCCTTACTTGTATTGGCTGACTTCCTGATGCAGCAGAAAGTGTAGATGCAGTCAATGGGGAGGTATGGTTGTTGGGGAAGGAGGTAGGTCTGTGTGATGGACAGGACTACATCCATACCTCTCTGCAATTTCCTGCAGTCTTGGGCAGAGTTGTTGCCAAATCAAGCTGTGATGCATCTGATAACATGCTTTCTACAGTGCACCTGTAGAATTTGATAAGTATCATTGGGAGAAATGTCAGTCTCTCAGTCTTCTGAGGAAGTAGAGGGATTGGTGTGTTTTCTTGGCTGTTGCTTCAATGTCATTTGTTGAGGATACATTTTTGGTGATATTTATGTCTTGGAACTTGAAGCTTTCAAACATTGCACTTTGGCACCATTAAAGCTGACTGGGACGTGTTCACCATCTTATCTCCTGAAATTAATAACAAGCTCCATTGCTTTCTGACTTTGATGTAGAGGATATTGTTGTCTTAACACAATGTTGCTAAGCTCCTGACTCCATCTCGTCATTGTACAAGATCTGGCCCACTATAATGGTGTCATCTGCAAACATGTAAATGGAGTGAAAGCAGAATTTAACCACACAGTCATGTGTGTGGAGGGAGAATAGTGAGTGGCTGAGAATCTATCCTTGTGGGGACAGCGGTGTTGAGAACTTTCATGAAGGTTCCTTTGCTGCCTATTCTCAATGATTGTGGCCCTAAGGAAGAGAGGTTGCTGACAGCTAATGTCCAGGCATTTGTAGGTATGTTTGGTTGGGATTGTGGTGTTGAAGGCTGAGCTACAGTTGATAAATTGGAGTCTGACATAAGTGTCCATGTTATCTAGAGGTTCCCGTGATGAGTGTAGGGCCATAGAGATGGTGGAGGAGTTGAATGTGCAGATAGCTATTAATGACTATGATACAGTTGGGATCACGGAGACATGGATCCAGGGTGACCAAGGCTGGGAGCTGAACATCCAGGGATATTCAATATTCAGGAGGGATAGACAGAAAGAAAAAGGTGGGGTAGCATTGCTGGTTAGAGAGGAGATTAACGCAATAAAAAGGAAGGACATTAGCTTGGAGGATGTGGAATCGATATGGGTAGAGCTGCGAAACACTAAGGGGCAGAAAACGCTAGTGGGAGTTGTGTACAGGGCATCTAACAGTAGTAGTGGAGTTGGGGATGGCATCAAACAGGAAATTAGAAATGCGTGCAACAAAGGTAAAACAGTTATAATGGGTGACTTCAATCTACATATAGATTGGGTGAATCAAATTGGCAAGGGTGCTGAGGAAGTGGATTTCTTGGAATGTATGCAGGATAGTTTTCTAAACCACCATGTAGAGGAACCAACGAGAGAGCAGGCTATTCTAGATTGGGTATTGAGTAATGAGGAAGGGTTAGTTAGCAGTCTTGTTGTGCGTGGCCCCTTGGGCAAGAGTGACCATAATATGGTTGAGTTCTTCATTAAGATGGAGAGTGACATTATTAATTCAGAAACAAGGGTCCTGAACTTAAAGAAAGGTAACTTTGAGGGTATGAGAAGTGAATTGGCCAAGATAGACTGGCAATTGATTCTTAAAGGGTTGGCGGTGGATATGCAATGGAAGGCATTTAAAGACTGCATGGATGAACTACAACAATTGTTCATCCCAGTTTGGCAAAAAAATAAATCAGGGAAGGTAGTGCATCCGTGGATAACAAGGGAAATCAGGGATAGTATCAAAACAAAAGATGAAGCGTACAAATTAGCCAGAAAAAGCAGCCTACCAGAGGACTGGGAGAAATTCAAGCAGAGGAGGACAAAGGGCTTAATTAGGAAAGGGAAAATAGATTATGAAAGAAAACTGGCAAGGAACATAAAAACTGACTGCAAAAGTTTTTATAGATATGTGAAGAGAAAAAGATTAGTTAAAACAAATGTAGGTCCCTTGCAGTCAGAAACAGGTGAATTGATCATGGGGAACAAGGACATGGCAGACCAATTGAATAACTACTTTGGTTCTGTCTTCACTAAGGAAGACATAAATAATCTGCCGGAAATAGCAGGGGACCGGGGGTCAAATGAGATGTAGGAACTGAGTGAAATCCAGCTTAGCTGGGAAGTGGTGTTAGGTAAATTGAATGGATTAAAGGCCGATAAATCGCCAGGGCCAGATAGGCTCCATCCCAGAGTACTTAAGGAAGTAGCCCCAGAAATAGTGGATGCATTAGTGATAATTTTTCAAAACTCTTTAGATTCTGGAGTAGTTCCTGAGGATTGGAGGGTAGTTAATGTAACCCCACTTTTTAAAAAGGGAGGGACAGTGAAAACGGGGAATTACAGACCAGTTAGTCTAACATCGGTAGTGGGGAAACTGCTAGAATCAGTTATTAAAGATGGGATAGCAGCACATTTGGAAAGTGGTGAAATCATTGGACAAAGTCAGCATGGATTTATGAAAGGTAAATCATGTCTGACGAATCTTATAGAATTTTTTGAGGATGGAACTAGTAGAATGGATAAGGGAGAACCAGTGGATGTGTTATATCTGGACTTTCAGAAGGCTTTCGACATGGTCCCACATAAGAGATTAGTTTACAAACTTAGTATACAACACAGTATTGGGGGTTCAGTATTGATGTGGATAGAGAGCTGGCTGGCAGACAGGAAGCAAAGAGTAGGAGTAAACGGGTCCTTTTCACAATGGCAGGCAGTGACTAGTGGAGTACCGCAAGGCTCAGTGCTGGGACCCCAGCTATTTACAATATATATTAATGATTGGACGAGGGAATTGAATGCAATCCAAGTTTGCGGATGACATGAAGCTGGGGGGCAGTGTTAGCTGTGAGGAGGATGCTAGGAGGCTGCTAGATGACTTGGATAGGCTGGGTGAGTGGGCAAATGCATGGCAGTTGCAGTATAATGTGGATCAATGTGAGGTTATCCACTTGGTGGCAAAAACAGGAAAGTAGACTATTATCTGAATGGTGGCCGATTAGGAAAAGGGGAGATGCAATGAGACCTGGATGTCATGGTACACCAGTCATTAAAAGTAGGCATGCAGGTGCAGCAGGCAGTGAAGAAAGTGAATGGTATGTTAGCATTCATAACAAAAGGATTTCAATATAGGAGCAGGGAGGTTCTACTGTAGTTGTACATGGTCTTGGTGAGATCACACCTGGAGTATTGCGTACAGTTTTGGTCTCCTAATCTGAGGAAAGACATTCTTGCCATAGAGGGAGTACAGAGAAGGTTCACCAGACTGATTCCTGGGATGTCATGACTTTCATATGAAGACTGGATAGACTCGGCTTGTACTCGCTAGAATTTAGAAGATTAAGGGGGGATCTTATAGAAACTTACAAAATTCTTAAGGGGTTGGACAGGCTAGATGCAGGAAGATTGTTCCTGATGTTGGGGAAGTCCAGAACAAGGGGTCACAGTTTAAGGATAAGGGGGAAATCTTTTAGGACCGAGATGAGGAAAACATTTTTCACACAGAGAGTGGTGAATCTCTGGAATTCTCTGCCACAGAAGGTAGTTGAGGCCAGTTCATTGGCTATATTTAAGAGGGAGTTAGATGTGGCCCTTGTGGCTAAAGGGATCGGGGGTATGGAGAGAAGGCAGGTACAGGATACTGAGTTGGAGGATCAGCCATTATCATACCTAATAACCATATAACAATTACAGCGCGGAAACAGGCCATCTCGGCCCTACAAGTCCGTGCCGAACAAATTTTTTTTTTTTCCCCTTAGTCCCACCTGCCTGCACTCATACCATAACCCTCCATTCCCTTCTCATCCATATGCCTATCCAATTTATTTTTAAATGATACCAATGAACCTGCCTCCACCACTTCCACTGGAAGCTCATTCCACACCGCTACCACTCTCTGAGTAAAGAAGTTCCCCCTCATATTACCCCTAAACTTCTGTCCCTTAATTCTGAAGTCATGTCCTCTTGTTTGAATCTTCCCTATTCTCAAAGGGAAAAGCTTGTCCACATCAACTCTGTCTATCCCTCTCATCATTTTAAAGACCTCTATCAGGTCCCCCCTTAACCTTCTGCGCTCCAGAGAATAAAGACCTAACTTATTCAACCTATCTCTGTAACTTAGTTGTTGAAACCCAGGCAACATTCTAGTAAATCTCCTCTGTACTCTCTCTATTTTGTTGACATCCTTCCTATAATTGGGCGACCAAAATTGTACACCATACTCCAGATTTGGTCTCACCAATGCCTTGTATAATTTTAACATTACATCCCAGCTTCTATACTCCATGCTCTGATTTATAAAGGCTAGCATACCAAAAGCTTTCTTTACCACCCTATCTATATGAGATTCCACCTTCAAGGAACTATGCACGGTTATACCCAGATCCCTCTGTTCAACTGTATTATTCAATTCCCTACCATTTACCATATACGTCCTATTTTGATTTGTTCTGCCAAGGTGTAGCACCTCACATTTATCAGCATTAAACTCCATCTGCCATCTTTCAGCCCAAATGGCCTAAATCACTCTGTAGACTTTGGAAATCCTCTTCATTATCCACAACACCCCCTATCTTGGTATCATCTGCATACTTACTAATCCAATTTACCACACCTTCATCCAGATCATTGATGTACATGACAAACAACAAGGACCCAACACAGATCCCTGAGGCACCCCACTAGTCACCTGCCTCCAACCCGATAAACAGCCATCCACCATTACCCTCTGGCTTCCCCCATTCAGCCACTGTTGAATCCATCTTGCTATTCCTGCATTTATACCCAACAGTTGAACCTTCTTAACCAACCTTCCATGAGGAACCTTGTCAAAGGCCTTACTAAAGTCCATATAGACAACATCCACTGCTTTACCCTCATCAATTTCCCTAGTAACCTCTTCAAAAAATTCAAGAAGATTAGTCAAACATGACCTTCCAGGCACAAATCCATGTTGACTGTTCCTAATCAGACCCTGTTTATCTAGATGCTTATATATATTATCTCTAAGTATCTTTTCCATTAATTTGCCCACCACTGAAGTCAAACTAACAGGTCTATAATTGCTAGGTTTACTCTTAGAACCCTTTTTAAACAATGGAACAACATGCGCAGTACGCCAATCCTCGGGGACTATTCCCGATGGTAGGCAAACTGCAATAGATCGAGGATGGCTGGGAGGCTGAGGTTAATGAGTGCCATGAACAGTCTTTTGAATCACTTCTTGATGGTGGATATCAGACCCGCTGGATGGTAGTCATTAAGGTATGCTACCTTGTTTTTCTTTTACATTGCATCAGATTGCGACATTGAGTCAGAACTGAATAGAACACAGTTCAATTTAGAGCACTTGCCTTCAGTATTATTTAGATGATCAAAGTCAACAGGCTTCTTCGCTCCCATTAACTGGTCACAAATAAAAATAAAGAAAATTGGAAGACGAGAAGGTGAGGATTATGAAAGATGGGTTAAATTCTGAGTATATCCAGACCCATGATTCAAGGTGAGTCGGCATCCTGAAGCTGTCACAAGCAATACATAAACTATAATGGCCACAAGATTACATTCCAACCATCAGGCAAAAAAATCTGGAGTGATACAATGATGTGTAACACAACAGATAACTTTCAATGAAACAAGTGCCTCAGAATTTCTGTGAAATCCCAAGACGAGTGGAATGGCTAAAGCTACATGAGAGGACAAGATGAATAATCCTCATTCAATTTAGATGCAGAACATGTTCTGTTACGATTGATGACCTGCATATAAAGTAGTAACTGAACAGCAATGAAATGCATATATTGTAATCGTAAAATAAAAACAGGAAATGCTTAAAATAATTGTCATTTAGAATCTGTGGAAGCAGAAGCAGAATTATGATTCAGGCTGATGATCCTTCACCAGCACTTGGAACATTTTGAAAACAAGCCCGTTTGAAGTTGCAGATACATTTCCTTTGTTTTCTCCACCCCTTCAGCTTGACTCTAACTTATAACATACTTGTTTTTAAATTTATTTTCGGCATTAAATGCAATATTTGCCGAAAATTCAGACAGCTCAAGCTTAAATATTACTTTAAACGATGTTACTTTTTCATTTCCAGTGTTGTCAAAAACATACTGTAACAATGTGAAACTTGAAAACCATCGAAAAGGTAAATGTCAGTTCTAAAGAAAATGATATCTGACAATTTAACCGGTTTGAACACAAACTGAACAACTCATAAAATAACCACTAGAGCTTCCCATAAAAATCTGTTACCTTGTTCCATTTACTGCATTTCATCTGAAAGTTCCCTTTTCTCCCCATTTTCGGTCATTCTTAAAGAATTCATTATTTCTTAGTCAAGATAGGAAAGCACTTACAGGTAGGTGACCATCTTGGAACAGACACATTGGGCATACTGTATGAAGCATTGCACACTGTTGGGTTTGGGAAAGTGACTTCAACTTTCATCTTTGCTCTAGTGATTCAGAGGATTGTTTCTTTCCTCTTGCACTTTCTGTGACAGCATGATGCATGAACGTGCAGAAATTGTGGAGCACTTGTTTTATTGAAAGTTATCTGTAGTGTTGCACATTATTGTATCTCTCTTGGTTTTTCTGACAGAGATTTGAAATGTATTCCATTGGAAAATCTTTTTTTCCCATATTTTCCTTTCCATCATAGCTGACACTGCTTTCAGCTCTATCCGTTCCAGTTCCTGTACTTCTTTCCTCACCCCATCTCTTCTCCTCCCATCCAGTAGAGTGGGGTTCCCCTTGTCCTCTCCTTCCACTGACTGCCATATCCAATGGATCATTCGCCTAGACACAACTGTGCACAGTGCTATAAACTGTGCACAGTGCCAGCTTAAAGACATGAGGAAATGCCAAGTTTGATAATTAATTTGCAGATTGCGCTGGAGATGTTATAACATTTGTAGACATAAGACACAGAAAAGTATAGGATAGGAAAAAGCCCCTTGGCCCACAATGTTTGTGCCGAATATGATGTCAAATTCAACATCTGCTGTGTCGGAAAGATCTAAAAAAAGATTTTGAAGAAGGGTCTCGACCTGAAATGTCACCCATTCCTTCTATCTAGAGATGTTGCCTGTCCTGGTCAGTTACTCCAGCATTTTGTGTCTATCTTCAACTAATCTGCTTCTGGTTTTGAGGGATATGGGCCAAACATAGGCAAATTGGACCAACATAGATGGGATATCTGGTCAGCATGGATCAGTTGGACCTATACATAGTCCATATCTATCAATTTCTTGCATATCCATGAGCCTACATAAATCTCTTAAATGTTTCTATTGTATCCTCCTCCAGCACCACCCCTGGCAGTGTTCCAGGCACCCACCACACTCTCTGTATAAAAAGCTTTCCCTACACATCTTTTTAACATTGCCACTCTCATTTGAAAGCTATGCACTCCATTGTTTGACATTTCCACCCTGGGAAAAAAAACGTTTTGAATGTTTGGAAAGAACTGCAGATGCTGGTTTAAATCGAAGGTAGACACAAAATGCTGGAGTAACTCAGCAGGACAGGCAGCATCTATGGAGACAAGATAAAGGGTGACGTTTTGGATCAAGGCCTTTCTTCAGACTGATGTCAGGGGAGTGGGCGGTACAGAGATAAAATGTAGTCAGAGGCAGTAAGACTGGTATGGGAACTGGGAACTGGGAAGGGATGGAGAGAGAGGGAAAGCAAGTTAGAGAAATCATGTGCATACCGCTGGGGTGTAAGACACCCAAGCGAAATATGTGATTCTGTTGGGTATTATTGATTGTGATAATATGCCTCTCATAATTTTTTAACCTTCTAACAGGTCTGCCTCGGCTTCTGACGTTACAAGAGGAGCCGGCATGCTTTGCAACTTTGTCAGCACCGCAGATGGCTGCTATGTATATACATTGGGTTTGCAAACAAAGGATTTCACATGTGACAATAAAGTATTCCATTCCATTCCAAATTTGTCCTCCTTGTAGATGGTTTATGCATGCAACCTATAATGTAGCTACCTCAATACCACTAACCACGCCCAGTCATCTCAGTATAACTGTGATATCTTCCCCTTGCTCCTCCCTTGGTTCCAGTACGCCTGAAGACTAGATGCAGTCAGTACTGGGACGTGTTTGACATGTGCCTTTATTAAAGACTCAGTAAAGTTACAGTGTGTCAGACTTAACTCCTTTACATGGTGTCAGTAAGTTAAACGCACGCATCCTGTTTATCGGGTTTTATTTGCTCCTAGTTTTACTAGTGTTTAATTCCCTATTTACCATGGCATTCTCGTGCCGCAAGCCCTCTCCCCTTGTCTTTGGCGCTGACATTGCGGAGCGATGGGCTACTTTTGTGATGGACTACAACCACTTCATCAACATCATGCACCGAAACGACCCTGATACGGTCAAAGCCTCACTCCTGCTGAACCTTGCCGGTCCCGATGCTATGAAATGTGCTCAGGCTTTCACTTACAATCCAGCGGTCCTGGATGACAATGACCAGGTCGTCGAGCCGGCGGAATCTGCCGACGACCCGGTATGTCTCTTACGCAAGTTTGCGGAGATTTGTGACTTGCCCTCCAACCGTATATTGGAGCGGGCTAGATTCTTTACAAGGAAACAGCAGCCTGATGAACCTGTTAAATGTTTTATCGCTGACCTGCGCTACCTTGCTCAGCGGTGCCGTTTTGAGAACATGCGTGATCAGCTCACCAGAGATATTTTGGTCACCGACATGCTAGATCAGAAACTGCGGGTGGAGCTGCTGCGAAGACCGGATCTCACCCTGACTGAGGCTATGCATGCATGCCGAATAGCTGAGCTGGTTGCCCCACTACATGGGCAGAGGGGATCTGACAATCGGGCTATTAATCTGACTGGTGTTGCTATGCCCCGTCGCAAGCAAGACAACGTTCGCCCTGCACCGCGGCTGACTTATGCCGCTCGGGTCCCGCTTGTCAAGAAGTGCCCCAACTGCAATTATGTCCACTCTATGCAGTCGCAGTGCCCAGCATTTGGGAAAGCTTGTAATTTCTGAAAGAAGATGAACCATTTCTCAGCTGCCTGTCGCTCCCGTGGGAATGTTCCTCCAGCTCCCAGACAAGTTTTAAACAACCTTCAACAAATTGATAACGAATTTGGTTCCCAGTCTTCTGTTGACACTGCCCTCAACTCTGAGCCCAGTATTTCCATGGGAGATGCCAGTGTTTATTCTCTCCTTCATAATCAATCTCGCCTACCCAATCCTTCTGTGCTTGTCATTGTCAACAACAAATCCTTCACTGCTAAGCTGGACACGGGGGCGAAGGTGAATGTTATGTCAACATCCATGTTCAGGAAGATAAGGAATAATGAGCTGTTAACTGCTGATTGCTCCATATCGCGTGCTTATGGGGGAGAGGAGCTAAACCCTGTGGGGGGGGGGGGGCACCGTCCACTGTGTGCTGAAGAAATCTTCACGTGACCTGTCGTTTTTCATTCAGACTGTGACTGTGTGACTATTGAGCAATCAGGCATGTCAGGATCTCAGGCTGGTGTCCTTTGACCGTACTGTCCATGAAGTGCGGGTGATGCTGAATCCACTCTCCGAGTACCCTGACCTATTCGATGATGAACTGGGTAAGCTGCCCCTTGTATACAAGATCGCAACTGACCCGTCGGTTGTACCAGTGGTCCGTACTCCACACAGGGTGTTATTTGCATTGAAGGGCAAGGTCGAAGCCATGCTGAAGAACATATAACATATAACAATTACAGCACGGAAACAGGCCATCTCGGCCCTACAAGTCCGTGCCGAACAACTTTTTTTCCCTTAGTCTCACCTGCCTGCACTCATACCATAACCCTCCATTCCCTTCTCATCCATATGCCTATCCAATTTATTTTTAAATGATACCAATGAACCTGCCTCCACCACTTCCACTGGAAGCTCATTCCACACCGCTACCACTCTCTGAGTAAAGAAGTTCCCCCTCATATTACCCCTAAACTTCTGTCCCTTAATTCTGAAGTCATGTCCTCTTGTTTGAATCTTCCCTATTCTCAAAGGGAAAAGCTTGTCCACATCAACTCTGTCTATCCCTCTCATCATTTTAAAGACCTCTATCAAGTCCCCCCTTAACCTTCTGCACTCCAGAGAATAAAGACCTAACTTATTCAACCTATCTCTGTAACTTAGTTGTTGAGACCCAGGCAACATTCTAGTAAATCTCCTCTGTACTCTCTCTTTGTTGACATCCTTCCTATAATTGGGCGAGCAAAATTGTGCACCATACTCCAGAATTGGCCTCACCAATGCCTTGTACAATTTTAACATTACATCCCAGCTTCTATACTCAATGCTCTGATTTATAAAGGCTAGCATACCAAAAGCTTTCTTTACCACCCTATCTATATGAGATTCCACCTTCAAGGAACTATGCACGGTTATACCCAGATCCCTCTGTTCAACTGTATTCTTCAATTCCCTACCATTTACCATGTACGTCCTATTTTGATTTGTCCCGCCAAGGTGTAGCACCTCACATTTATCAGCATTAAACTCCATCTGCCATCTTTCAGCCCATTTTTCCAAATGGCCTAAATCACTCTGTAGACTTTGGAAATCCTCTTCATTATCCACAACACCCCATATCTTGGTATCATCTACATACTTACTAATCCAAATTACCACACCTTCATCCAGATGATTGATGTACATGACAAACAACAAAGGACCCAACACAGATCCCTGAGGCACCCCACTAGTCACCTGCCTCCAACCCGATAAACAGCCATCCACCATTACCCTCTGGCATTTTTCTCCCATTCAGCCACTGTTGAATCCATCTTGCTATTCCTGCATTTATACCCAACAGTTGAACCTTCTTAACCAACATGGTTGACATGGGAGTGCTTGAAGCTGTCAGCGAACCCACCGAGTGGGTCTCCACCATGGTCGCCACCATGAAGAAGGGTAAGAGCGAGATACGGGTGAGCATCAACCCCAAAGACTTAAATATGGCAATAAGACATCCTCATTACCCCATGAGGATTGTAGAAGATGTTGCTGCCCAGGTTGGTCAGGCCACAGTGTTCTCTGTCCTTGATGCCAGGACTTAACCACTTTTGGCACCCCCTTTGGAAGATTCAAATTTTTTTTGCGGATGCCATTCGGCATCAACTCTGCTAGCGAAGTGTTTCAACGCTCCATGGAGCAACTGTTTGCTGGCCTGCCGTGTGCCATTATCGTGGATGACATCCTGGTTTATGGGAAAGATGCTGCTGAGCACGACCACATCCTCCGACGGATTCTAGACCGCGCTCGCCAGATCAACTTAAAACTGAACCCGTCAAAGTGCAAGTTCCGTGTAGCTGAAGTACCCTATGTTGGCCACATCTTCACAGCCCACGGGCTGAAACCTGATCCGCAGAAGACCAACACTATCTCCGAGGTGCCTGCCCCGACCGACGTGACCAGCCTGCAGCGTTTCCTGGGCATGGTCAACTATTTGGGAAAGTTCATCCCCGACCTCAGCGAGTTGAGCGCACCCCTGAGGCAACTGATGAAAAAAGACATTGCCTGGTCCTGGTTTCCCCAACACCAGCAAGCTTTCGACCTTTTCAAAACAAAGCTGATTAGCACACCAACTGAAGTTTTTCGATCTGCAACGTCTAATACCCAATAATTCAAGCACCATTTTGGTAAAAGTCTTCTGCACCCTCACAAAGCCTCAATATGCTTTCTGTATTGTTGGCAAGTTGATGGGAGTGATTCAAACTGTTTATAAATACAACACAGCATCATTCACATTCTTGGGGTGGAAGATCGCATCCTTCATGTGGTCCGCCCTGTTTCGACAAATGCAATCAACCCAGCATGCACAATCAAATAAGATCAAATAGAATAAGTTGTCCTACAACTTTAGGAGGAGAAGGAGAAGGAGGAGGAGAAGAAGGAGGAGGAGCAGGAGGAGGAGAAGGAGAAGGAGAAGGAGAAGAAGGAGAAGAAGAAGAAGAATCACATCCTGACAACTGAAATAGTTTCCCATTATCTATCTTCTTCTTGCGAATGAAACATAAACCATAACCATGAGTTAGATCTCAAGCTGGGTGTTGAGCAGCCAGGTTGTCCCTGCCTCAATGTCTGCCAGGCCCTGAGCTCCATTTGGTGGGTGGTAGAGCGGGCACCCAGAGATGACATGATTGGCTGTCTGTTGTTCTGCTCCACATTCACTGGCTGGGCTCTGGCAGAGTCCCCATCTCCACATGCTGGCAGTGAAACGCCCAACTCCAGTACAAAGTCTGTTGAACTTCACCCATGCTCCTCTGGGGAGGTCAGACCCTGGATCTGGTGAAGAGATGTAGCTGTGTAATGGAGATGAGGTTGCCTTCCACTCCTGTGACCACTATGATGTCCATTTTATGTAGCTTGGTCATTATCTTGGCCAGGTCGCTGTGTGGGGTGTGATACGATGTCCTGACATGCATTATATTGCATCTCCTCAGTAATTCCTTTGGTAGCATGCATTTGTAGTGACATGGGATTTCTGCTTTTTGGTAATTCCCTTCATCCTACGTGCTGAGATTTTATAACTCAATAGTTGTTAGCTTTTCCCTTCTGTTGGTAGGTTGTGGTAGGGGTGAATGACTGATCCTTTTTGCTGGGTTTCTTTCTACTAACAAGTAAATGTTTCCCCGGTGGATTTATATCTGTTTCTACTGGTAAATTTGTATCTATTTTTTCTCACAATGTATTGGAACTGAGATTTTGTCAGAGCTCCCTTGTGGTTTGAGAATTCTTTCAAACCAGCTAGCGGGATCCCTATCAGAGCTTTAGCTTTGTGAACGCCTCGATTTTTGCTATGTGAAGCCAAAATTGATGCTTGTGAAATCTCAAATGTTCTCTTTATCTCAGGTTCATTTATTTAAAGCTTCTCTGTCTGTTTGTGACACTTTTGTTGATTTCCCCATGCATTCTAAGTAGATGAGTTACAGCATAATGCAGCAAATCACCAAAGTAAGAACATTCCTAGATTTGCCATTTTTAGATGAGGTTGTGTGTTAAGTAGAAGGCAGAGTTTACCAGATAATTAGCGTCCAGACAGCCCTGCTTTTGTGGCTGATTTAGCCACTGTAGTTTAATATGCCAGGTGCTGCTGATAACAGAGACACGCTGTTTTTGTAAACTGATACCTCTGAAGACTGACTTGAAACAAATACGGGATGAATTAGTGGTACAACAGAAAACCTTTTGATTTCTTCTATGTGACATTGTTACCAGTCCATTGCCATTTGACCCTGCATGATGCTCATGGAAGAATATTTAATGTTGTGCTTCCTGCAGAGGAGATAGGTCAATGCTTTCAGTCTGGCATCTTCAATATTGATTGTTGCAAGATCTGCTTCCACAGTGAGTAGTAATTCCACACTGTAAACACTTTTTTGTACTGAAAAGAAGCCAGCGGCTTGTACCGAGGATATTGTGTACATGTATAAAGTGAGTATTATTTTTAAAAGATCAGTCGCTTATTTTTTTTTGTTACCAAGCTTAATTTACTGCAATGAGTAAACAAGATCTTGTAAAATCTGAATCCTTTTCTAATCAATTTAAATTCAAAGCAGTGTGCGATATAATTTTTGATCTGTGGCTGGTGCTTGTAAAATTGGCATTTACATCAGGATATTATAGATTAATTATTCTTTGGAGGTCTCCTCGGTATAGGATTAGCTTCAGTACAAAAGCAAGTAAAATGTATACCTGTTTGTGTTGTCTCAGTTAATGGAAATCTTCAGCAGACACAAAAAAGGTTTATTAAAGCTTGACAAACAAAAATGCCACAAGACTGGATAACTTTAAAATTAAGTAAAACTGTGTCAAGTACAACGGATTGACCAGCCTGCTTCTGTGCCAACATTTATGATTGTTATATTTTAATCCAGATAAACATGGTTTGCTTGCATATAGAAACATAGAAAATAGGTGCAGTCATTCGGCCCTTCGAGCTAGCACCGCCATTCAACATGATCATGGCTGATCATCCAAAATCAGTACCCTGTTCCAGCTTTTTCCCATATCCCTTGATTCCCTTAGTCCCAAGAGCTAAATTTAAAACACACACAACTGCGCAATTGCAACTTCAATTAAAATCTAAAAAATTATCATTGCAAACCTAATGCCCCTGTCCCACTTAGGAAACCTGAACGGAAACCTCTGGAGACTTTGCGCCCCACCCAAGGTTTCCGTGCGGTTCCCGGAGGTTTTTGTCAGTCTCCCTACCTGCTTCCACTACCTGCAACCTCCGGCAACCACCTGCAACCTCTGGGAACTGCACGGAAACCTTGAGTGGGGCGCAAAGTCTCCAGAGGTTTCCGTTCAGGTTTCATATGAGCAGAAAATTATCCCCATTTTGGTTATAGTACAGGTGTAACAAATTGTTAGGCTTTAGAAGAAGTCTGTTGTAACTTATTTTGTGATTACGTTTTCACTGGATTCTGACTATTATCCAGATCTTGCACTACGTGAAGGAAAGAACCACTGATGCTGTTAAATTAATGTTTAGGTTCTATTCTTGAGGAACATAGAATTGCACTAATAGTACAATGAACATTAAATGTTTAATACTATTTTTGTCTGGATACATTAATGATGTGAAATGGGCATTCACAGGTTATTCTGTAAGTTTCAAAAACTAGAATTAAATGATTCATGAGGAACATATTACAACATAAACAATTTTGCTATTAAAAGAAATCGAAGCTGAAGAAAACAGATTGTCTAGATAGTTTTAAAGTTTGGAATAAAATGCGTAATTTGCGACACCTTTTTCCACAGGATACTACCCAAGATACAGAAACAACATTGTCTCTGTGAAAAGTAAGTTTTCAATGAATTTAATTATTCAACCTTTAACTTCTATGGTTTCTCATGTTTGTCAGGTAATACTCAAATTGTTGCTGCTAATTTCTAAACATAATTTCAGATGTATGGTGTCTGTTAAATAATCTATGAGAAAATACATGTGTATTTTAAAACTGGGCCATTCTGTAACACAGAAAAACCTTAAAAGCTCCAAGCCATTTGCTGAATTAACATTATATTAAAAAAATACACTGCATAATCTTAAATGCTGAAAACGGCCCATCGGTCAGGCAGTATCTGTTGAAAGAGAGTTCAAAAAGGAACTGCAGATGTTGGAAAATTGAAGGTACACAAAAATGCTAGAGAAACTCAGCGGGTGCAGCAGCATCTATGGAGCAGAGTATCTGAGGTGTCTTGAACACCTCCTCCTACTTACCCCTGGACCATGACCCCACTGACGAGCACCAGGCCACCATCTCTAGCACCATCATCGACTTCATCAACTCCCACGCCATGCCCGATCGAGCCTCCAACCTCATCGTTCCCCAGCCCCGCACGGCCCAATTTTACCTTCTCCCCAAAATCTACAAACCTGACTGTCCCGGTAGACCCATTGTCTCTGCCTGTTCGTGCCCCACTGAACTCATCTCCACATACCTTGACTCCATCCTATCCCCCTTTGTTAACTCCGTCCACGCCGCATCTGCTCCCAGGATGAGGCGTTCCACACCAGGGCATCTGAAATGTCCTCATTCTTCAGGGAACGGGTGTTCCCCTCCTCCACCATAGATGAGGCTCGCACCAGGGTCTCTTCCATACCCTGCAACACTGCTCTCTCTCCCCATCCCCGCACTCGCAACAAGGGCAGAGTCCCCCTAGTTCTCACCTTTCACCCCACCAGCCGTCACATACAACAAGTAATCCTCCGTCAGTTTCGCTACCTCCAACGTGACCCCACCACTCGCCACATCTTCCCATCTCCCCCCATGTCTGCCTTCCGCAAAGACCGCTCCCTCTGCAACTCCCTTGTCAATTCTTCCCTTCCCTCCCGTACTACCCCCTCCCCGGGCACTTTCCGTTACAACCGCAAGAAATGCAACACCTGTCCCTTTACCTCCCCCCTCGACTCCATTCAAGGACCCAAGCAGTCGTTCCAAGTGCTACAGAGGTTCACCTGTATCTTCTCCAACCTCATCGCTCTAGATGTCCTACATCAAGTCGGCTACAGTGGCTCAGGTTCACCATGGGGGGGTCTGCATCCTGCGGGCATGAACATTGAATTCTCCCAATTTTGTTAGCCCTTGCTGTAGCAAAATTTTGAGATTTAAAAAATCAAGTCTGCAATTTATCCCATCAGATAAAGCATAACAATAAGTTTAATTTGACACCAGATTCACTTTCATATCTCAAGTATTAAAAAAGTTATGACCATTTTCATACTCGGAAATTAGCATCTTGTGCCCTATTGATTTTCAATGGACATTACAAAAAAGCTGTGATCTTGGATAATCAAACGCCCATTTCTTAAGGAAAGATTAACATTTTTAAATAGCCTAAGTGTCCAAAGATTATTCACAAATAATTCACAATATAACATGATTTTTATATCTAATTTACATTAATTTATAGGCCAAATGGAAGGAATTTAGTGTTCAATTGCTGTAAATAAATGCCCATTTAAATCGGCTTTCTAGTGGGTTCATGTGGAACGCGCCGGTTTAGAACGTTGACATAGCGCTGGATTTTCGCGAGAAAATACCTCGGGCTATAAAAAGCCCAAAATGAGCTATTCGTTATAGATAATTTGATATATACCTGATATGCCCATTTAATGTAAAAGTAAAGGGCTCATTGTTTGCTCTATAAAACCCTGGGGCTGCGAGAGGTTGCGAGATGAAACAGTAATTTTAAAACTATTAGAACTATATTATCGAGGCCTATAAAACTAATAATACCTTTTGCGACCGGGTCTTGCAGCGATTTTTCGTTAATGATTTACTAGGCTGAACATGTGCGATTAGTACAGCCTAGTAAAAATCGCGTTTTAAACCCGCCCCCTCCAAACAGCGCCAAAATCGCGGGCCTGGCTGAGGGCAGATTCCTAATGACGATTCAGGTAGGTTTTGTAACATACCTACTTGCTGTCTCCTCCCCTTTGTTAGCCCTTGCTGTCTCCTCCCATTCCTCAGCTCTCGGGCTCCTCCTCCTCCTTTTTCCTTCCTTCTCCCTGCCACCCCTTATCAGTCTGAAGAAGGGTTTCGGCCCGAAACTTTGCCTATTTCCTTCGCTCCGTAGATGCTGCTGCACCCGCTGAGTTTCTCCAGCATTTTTGTGTACCTTCTGTTGAAAGAGAGTTGAGTTTGACCTCTCATCAGAATTGGAGGATGTTAGTGATGAGCAAAGCTTTGAGCAAATAGAGAATCTCTTTTCAACAGTGTGGGGGCCAATGAGTTGGAAGTAGAGCAGGGCAGAGCAAACAGATTTATTGTACAACAAACAAAGTAATCCCTCTCACAAAGCAACAGCAATTTGACAGTGAAGGAAACAAGATGTAAATAATGTAATGTTGTTACATATGTTGTTAAATAATGTAATGGGATGTAATGTTGAGCCTCGATAAGGCAATGATAAGGCCACATTTGGAATATTGTGAGCAATTTTGGGCACCATATCTGAGGAAGGATGTGCTGGCTCTGGAGAGTGTCCAGATGAGGTTTACAAGAATGATCTCAGGAATGAGGTTAACCTATGATGAGCGTTTGTCAGCACTGGGACTGTACTTATTGGAGTTTAGAAGAATGAGGGGGGACTTCTTTGAAACATACAGAATAGTGAAAGGCTTGGATAGAGTGGATGTGGAGAGAATGTTTCCACCAGTGGGAGAGTCTAGGACGAGGTCATAGCCTCAGAATTAAAGGACGTTCTTTTAGGAAGGAGATGAGGGGAAATGTCTTTAGTCAGAGGATAGTGAATCTGTGGAATTCTGCCACACAAGGCTGTAGAGGCCGTCAGTGGATATTTTTAAGGTAGAGATAGATTCTTGATTAGTACAGATGTCATAGGTTATGGGGAGAAGGCAGGAGAATGGGGTTAGGAGGGAGAGATAGATCAGTCATGATTGAATGGCGGAGTAGACTTGATGGGCCAAATGGCCAAATTCTACTCCTATCCCTTACGACCTTATGATTACAGAAAATGATTACAGAAATCTCCTAAAAAAGAAGCGATAATAATTCCAAGAAAGTATTGTGGAAGATAGTTTCACAGTGATTTCAGCCAGTTATGATCAACTGTGGAATAAGCTGATCATCTGGTTGAGTACAGTTTGATCACAGACTGAACCAAAGAAAAAAAATAATAGAGCTGGGGACAAGGTTGGAAGTAGTGAGGAGTTGGTGGATCAGGGGGTATGGAATGGTGGGAGGGAGAAAATAATGGAAAAGTGTCTGAGCAAAATACAAGGATGATAATGAGATTGTATTTGCCTGGTTTTTGTAAATCAGTCTGCCAGTCAATTTTGACAATCTAAAAACCAGAATGTACCATACATTAATCCAGCAACTCAATTTTGGTCTTGAGTAGTTAGTACTCTCGGATGATGCCACTTGTGAGGCACATGGCACAGATAGCAATCCTCACATGGTTACCTTGTGAGCACATTACTAAACATGTGAGCACATGGCCACTTGTGAGGCACATGGCACATGGCACAGGGTCCCAGAAGTGGCGGCGCTGTTGACAGCTGCGGCTCGCTTGCAGTCCGTCTGTTTTTACTTTTTTTGTTGTTTTCTTTTGTCCTGTTTTAGTTAAATTTTAGTTTATTAGGTTTGTGTATGTGTGTGTGGGGGGGGGGGGGGAGGGTGAAACATGAGTTTTGTCTCTTTCTTCGGGGGAATGTGACTTATTCTTGTCGTATCCCCCTTCTCTGCCTCCGTCTGCGCTGGCGGCCTCCAACTGCGATCGACCTCGAGGCTCCGGAGGCAGAGCCAGCCAGGACTTACCAACGCGAGGCTGGCCGACTTCGGGCTGTGGCGGCGTTCCGGCGTTCTGGCGGCCGCGACCTGAATTCGGGGCTCGGCTGCGGGCCCAGTGGACGACATCATCAGGAGCTCGCAGGTCACAGGTTGGCAACCTGTTTTTCCGGAGCTCCCGCAACTACAGCTACGTCCACTGGACTGGAGGGTGGCATCTTCGGCAGCTTTGACCACCCCGGGCCACGGAGCTTGAACCGGCCCGTTCGCAGAGCTCAGTTGAGCTGCGGGACTTACTTACCATCATCTGGTGGGGTCACAACAATGGAAGCCTGGATCGCCTCAGCGCAGAGGGAGAACAAGGAGGGAAGAGACAGAGACTTTAAGACTTTTGCCTCCATCACAGTGAGGATGTGCCTGGTGAACTCACTGTGGTGGATGTTAATTTGTGTTTATTGTATGTTTTGTTATTTATTATTATATGTATGACTGCAGGCATGAAATTTCGTTAAGGAATCTAATCTAATCTAATCTAATCTAATATTCTGATAACATTTCATTGATTTTAGCCTGATACTTAATAGTTTTCTTGTGTTGCAAGTGTGTCTGCCCCTCAGTCTTTGTGAAGTCTTAATTTTCAATAGTATATGGATTAATAACATCAATGTCCCATCCCACCAATTACATCAGTATAGTTTACTTCACGTCTCAGAAAGATGTCTGGCCAGAATGCATTTCCTGAGATATTCCGAGGGATATCATTTTCCAGGCCTTGATATTGATCCGCTGCTTCCAACAATGACTTCCCACTGCCTTGCATTCATATGTCACTATTTTAAGTTTATATTTCAAAATATTGTAATCAATAGGTTACATATGGTAAAGGTAACCATGCGAGGATTGCTAACTTTTTTTGGTGAGGAAAACAATTACCATAAGACCATAAGACTAAGGAGCAGAATCAGGTCATTCAGCCCATCGATTCTGCTCAGCCATTCGATCATGGCTGATCTATTTTTCATTCTCATTCCCGTTCTCCTGCCCTCAAGGTAACCTTTGACCACCTTACTAATCAAGAACCTATCAATCTCATCTTTAAAAATATCCAATGACATGGCCTCCACCACCGTCTGTGGCAAAGAATTCCACAGATTCACCAACCTCTGGCTGAAGAAATTCCTCCTTAGAATATTCAGGCCTCAACTGCAGAATGTGCTGCTTTGTATTGTTTATCATCTTGTGTGTTTCAGCCTTGCTGAATTCATAAATTAGAACCCAAAGATTTGAGAATTTATCTGAAAAAAAACAAACAGTTTTTCAATGCGTTTCTTAACACATAGGCAGCTATTATGGATCATGTTGTGGAAAATCATGAAACGGACTGTTTTCTAGGAATGTAACTTTCCCATGATACCGAGGTTGCCTTTATGAATGAAGAAAACTGCAGGCAGCATTCTGTTTAGTTTAGTGGTACAGCATGGAAAACAGGCCTTTGGCCCACCGAGCCCACACCGATCAATGATCATCCATAAACTAGTTCTATTCTTGACACTCGGGACAATTTACAGAAGTCAATTAACCTACAAACATGCACATCTTAGGAATGTGGGAGGAAACCAGAGCACCTGGAGAAAACCCACGAGGACACAGGGGAGTATACAAACTCCGTACAGTCGTGAGGATTGAAGCCGGGTCATAATGCCGCTTCCACATTAATGTGTTTTTTTTTGTTTGTTGAGCGAGGTAGTGTGAGTTTTGTTGTTTTTATCCATTCTTTTTTTCCTTTTAGATTCTGCAGGTGTGACTATGAGACACTGACATTTGATTTTTCCCTTTCCATCATAGACGAATAACATTGCTTGAGTAGAAAATATTTTGGAGCATATTAGACTTTGGACAAGTCTCACATGCACAAAGAAGTAAAGGTCCATGGAATCCAAGAGAGAGTGGAAGTTGGATCAGTGTAAGGAAGCAAAGGGTAAAGGTGTTTTTGTGCCTGGAAGTCTGCTACCAGTGGGGTTCCATAGTAACTGGGCCCTTGTATTTTGTAGCATACATTAATGATTTAGACTTGCATGTTGGAGGCAGGATAAAAAAGTTTGCAGATAGTAGAAGAATTGTTCCTGTGGTGGCAGATGATACTATAATTGTCCACATGATTGACGGTGAGGAAGATTTTGCCTGCAGCTTGATCAGTGGGGTAGAAAAGTGGCAAATAGAACTCAAAATATACATGCTTGTAGCGTGTTCGGACACAGCGCCAACAGACAAGAAGCCGAAGCAAAGAAGCCGAAGCCAAAGAACAGAATAGAAACGAGGCCGAAACGCCAATGAACCGAAAGAGTCCGAAGCCGAAACACCTACTAACCGAAAGGATGGGACGCCTAAAAGCCAACGAACTGAAAAGCTGCATCGCCTAAAAGCAAACTTACTGAATGGCAGCTCTGTCGAAACGCCATCTACCCGAAAGACGTTTCGTGCCAAGACCATTCTTCAGAGTGCGTCTGAAGGGTCTCGACCTGAAACACCACCCATTACTCCAGCCTTTTGTGTCAATCGTTGGTGTGACAGTTGTCCTATTTCATCGGCTTTGTGTATTGCGCGCCCAGGATAGAAGCTATACATACCGCTTGCATCTATTCAAACAAATTGAAATCCCACATCTTTGCGAGGGAGGGATGGAATAGATGTAATCACCGGCTAAAACAAAGGCCGTTAGGACAGGGAAATAATGCCACCAGTTAATTAACCATGTTCCCGAATGTAAGAACGATTTATACATGTAATACATGATATACACCAGTTAATTAACCATCTATAAATGTATATCGGCAAGAAACGTCACCCATTCCTTCTCTCCAGAGATGCTGCCTGTTTTGTGCGTGGGAGCTTGGGTGCGTTCGCAAACACCGAGACGGTAATAAATAAACCGTCTGTCCCCGCATCCGGGGTGAATCACCCTGGTGTGGGTGTCAAATTCCGGGGGTCGGAGTGGGGGGAATCACCCTGGTGTGGGGGTTGGGGTCTGATGGCGGTGCATCGCGGTCAGTGACTGTGGGACACTCCCGCGGGTGGAGATGGAGGGAGAGAGAGAGAGGGGAGAGAGAGAAGGAGAGAGAGAGAGAGAGAGGGGGAGAGAGAGAGAGGGGGAGAGAGAGAGAGGGGGAGAGAGAGGGAGAGAGAGAGGGAGAGAGAGAGAGAGGGAGAGAGAGAAGAGGGAGAGAGAGAGAAGAAGAGGGAAGAGAGAGAGAAGAGGGAGAGAGAGACGAGGGGAGAGAGACGAGGGGAGAGAGAGAGAGGGGAGAGAGAGAGAGGGGAGAGAGCGAGAGAGAGAGAGAGAGAGAGAAGAGGGGAGAGAGAAGAGGGGAGAGAGAGAGAGGGAGAGAGAGAAGAGGGGAGAGAGAAGGGGAGACAGGAGGAGTGTGGGGTTCATTTTCCCTCACAAGCCATAGGTGACTGGGCAATCTGAACCCAAGCACTAAGTTGAAATCGGCCAAAGATGTGCATTCCTCTGAACAGCCCCCACTCTCCCACGGCCACCCTCCGCGTGCTGCGGGTCGGGTGGAGCGGTGGTTTGGGACAATGTTCATGCCTTCACAGTGATATGATGGACTCGGGGGTCTGGACCAATCGCTGACAAGTCCCGCCCCCCGGCAACGTCAAGTCCGTTATTGGACTTTTCTGTTGAGCGGCAGTCGGTCCTTTGGCCTGTAGGTGACGCCTTTCGGGTAGTTGGCGTTTCGACAGAGCGGCCATTCGGTAAGTTTGCTTTTAGGCAACGCACCCTTTCAGTTTGTTGGCTTTTTGCCGTTCTGCCCTTTCGCTTAGTAGGCGTTTCGTCTTCGGACTATTTCAGTTCATTGGCGTTTCGGCCTCGTTTCTATTCGGTTCTTTGGCTTCGGCTTCTTCACTTCGGCCTCTTATCTGTCGGCGCCGCGTCCGGGTACCGCTTGTAGTAATGTTTTTGGGGAGCTGCCACAGCGATGGGAATATACAGCAAATGGAAGAATACTAAAACAAGTGAATGGTCTATGATCATGCCTACAGATCGAGATTTATAACAGGAAAGGTTGATCAGATGATTAATACTCTATTTTTATGTAATCCTTTGTTAGCAGATGTTAAATAACTTAGTTTTGTTTATTGTCACTTGTACCAAGGTCAATGAAAAGCTTTTGTTGCATGCTAACCAGTCAGCAGAAGGACTATACATAATTAGAAGTGAGTCATCCACAGTGAACAGATACATGATAAAGGGAATAACGTTTAGTGCAAGATAAAGTGCAGTAAAGCCCGATTGTCCGAGGTCTCAAAGAGAGGCATAGCTGAATAGTATGTTTGAACAATCTGCAATGCTGGTTATGCAACAGATTTTGGCTTGCATACAGTCCTCGTTGCACAATGCAGGAAAGATGAAATTGTCTTGGATCGGATGCAGGAGATTTACAAGAATGTTGCAAGGAGTGGAATATTTTTGATTGATGGGATCATTTTGGATCATGTTTCCCCCTCTACCCTCAAGCTCTGTGCCGAACAACTGGCACCGGTCTACACAGACATTTTCAACTAGTCCCTACAAACCTATACTGTCCCTGCCTGCTTGAAAGTCTCCACTATTCTCCCTGTACCCAAAAAGCCTGGGATTACTGGTCTTAAAACAGGGATTACAAGCCTGTCGCACTGACCTCTGTAGTCATGAAGAACCTTGAAAGACGCGCTGGCCCAGCTGAAAAATATCACAAACTCTCTGCTGGACCCTGTGCAGTTTGCATACCGGGCCAATAGATCAGTGGATGATGCAACCAACCTAGGCCTGCACTTCATTCTCCAGCACCTAGACCAGCAAGGGACCTATGCAAGGATTTTGTTTGTGTAATTTAGCTCTGCATTCAACACCATTGTGCCAGAGCTACGATACTCCAAACTCTCCAAGTTTACTGTGCCTGAACCCCTCTGTCAGTGGATCACCAACTTCCTGACAGACAGGAAGCAGCATGTGAGGCTGGGAAAGCACATCTCGGATACGCAGGCCTTCAGTATAGGAGCACCGCAAGGCTGCATACTCTCCCCTCTCCTTTACTCTCTGCACCAACGACTGCACCACTGTCAAGTTCCTCAAGTTTGCGGATGACACAACCCTGATTGGACTGATCCAGGATGGGGAGGAATCTACCTGCAGACAGGAAGTGACACAGCTGGCATCCTGGTGCCTTCGTAACAACCTGGAACTCAATGCTCGTAAGACAGTGGAATTGATAGTAGACTTTAGGAGAACTGCCCCTCTCCTCCTCCCACTCACCACCAACAACACCACAGTCACATCTGTGGAGTCTTTTAAGTTCCTCGGAACCATCATCTCCAAGAACCATAAATGGTGGGGCCACCATCGACTCCGCAATCAAAAGGACCCAACAGGTTGTACTTCCTGCAGCAGCTGAGGAAACACAATCTGCCACAGGCAATGATGGTCCAATTCTATACTGCCATCGTAGAGTCTGTCCTCGCCTTCTTCATTATGGTCTGGTTTGGCTCAGCCACCAAGCACGACATCCAGAGGCTGCAGCGAATCGTTCGATCAGCTGAATAGGTTGTTGGCTGCAACCTTCCCCCCATTGATGAACTGTACACTGCAAGGGACAGGAAGCGAGCGGGTAAGATCATCTCTGACCCCTCTCACCCTGGCCATAAACTCTTTGAACTCTATATATATTACGTGATGATATATATATGCTGTCAAAAGCCCATATGCTAACCTCCATCATATGCTAACCCCATCATTCCTGGAATCATTCTTGTAAACCTCCACTGGACCCTCGCCAGAGTCAGCACATCCTTCCTCAGATATGGAGCCCAAATTTGCTCACAGTAATCCAAATGTGGCCTGACCAGCACTTATCGAGCCTCAGCATTACATCTCTGTTTTTGTATTCCAGTCCTCTTGATATAAATGCTAGCATTGAATTTGCCTTCCTCACTACTGATCCGACCTGCAAATGAAGGGAATAATGTTTAGTGCAAGGTAAAGTCCAGTAAAGTTTCAGATACTTCATACCAACTTTACTTTTTGTCATAATCAATTTTCTTCTAAAGCACATTAGATGTTATTTTTATGTGTGAGTTACCATATTTGTGCTCAGAAATGTGGCGTGTGATGAGAGGGTGATGCACAACAAAACTGTGCATCTTTGATCTGGTGAAATCTCACTGTTTTGAGTTCATGCCAGGCTCACATTTACACTGCCAATTCTGCTTTACCTTGACCTCTTTCGTGATCGTCTGACACCAACTGAAGTTGGAATGGCTGCTCAGTGCCCTTCAACCAATGCCTCCACTCTGCCAATGCCAGCTTCACTGCCAGCAGTTCTCTGTTGCCGATGTCATCGTTCCTCACAGCCGGGGAGAGACAGTGAGAGAAGAAGGCAGAGGTGTGCATCTTCTGGTCCTTGGAGGTGCATTGGGGAAGCACCGTCCCCACTCCAACAACAGAGGCATCAACCTCCACCACAAACTGACGGGCCGGGTCACGATGGGGGCGGTAGTGAAGCATTGCTTAAGGTCCTGGAATGCCCCCTCAGCAGCAGGGGACCAGGCAAACTTGAAGGAGGTGACCGTGAGAGCAGTGAGAGGAGCAGCCAGGATGCTGTAGTTGTGGATAAAGCGGTGGTAAAAATTGGCGAAGTCGAGGAAGCATTGAAGCTCCCTCCAACTGGTAGGTTCAGGCCAATCTACCACCGCTCTCTCCTCTCCTGGATCCACCCTGACATGGCCAGCAGACAGGATGTATCCCAGGAAAGACACCATGGGCTGGTGGAACTCGCGCTTCTCTGCCTTGACAAACATCTGTTTCTGCCATAGCCGCTGCAGGACAAGACAGACATGGCTGGTATGTTTCAATGAAGAGCCAGAGTAAACGAAGATGTCATCCAGGTAAACAAAGACAAACCGGTTCAGCATGTCGCAGAGCATTCTGCACTGAAGCGGGATCATTGTAGCTCAAACACCATGGAACACTGGGATAGGAATTACCTGCAGGTAGAAGAATCACCAACGGACCTCTCTCCAGGGTGGGGAGAACTGGTTCCATAATGGGCTGGATACAGCTGGAAGTGCTTGGAGGCGGAGAGGCATCAGCAGAGACTGAAGGAATTGGTGGTGGTGCGAGGTGTGACAGGACCTGGCTGACAGTGTTTTTTACCAAATGCTGGATGGTCGCTACGAGTTGGTCTATTTGAGCCTCATGGGCGCCAAGAGTGGAGCCTTGAAGTTGAACAGCCCTGCACAACCGTGCCAGTAAATCATCAGGTTCAGAACTGGGAGCACCAAGACTCTGGTTGGCCTGATCAGAATTGCCTACCGAGTCCATCCTGGCCAACTAATCTGTCAGCGGGCTCAGAAATGGAAAGGACTCAAATGCAGGCTCACCGAGAAGTACAAAAGGAAACCCAAAATTCAAAAGCAAATGGATCTGACAGAACTGCTATCGAGACAACAGAATGCAGAACTGATTAGTCAGCACTGAATTGGTGATGATCTCGGGTATTTATAACAAGTGATAGATTAGGGGAGCAAATTAAACGAGTGTGGAAAGTGTCTGAAGGCGTGGCAAGAGTGACAAATACACCATTAAACAAATCCAAATTGCTAATCACACTCTGCTAATTACATAACCATGACAATCATATCAC
Organism: Leucoraja erinaceus; assembly: GCF_028641065.1. NCBI lineage: Eukaryota > Metazoa > Chordata > Chondrichthyes > Rajiformes > Rajidae > Leucoraja > Leucoraja erinaceus. The sequence continues at coordinate 56,548,730 of NC_073383.1, forward strand.
TCAAATCAGATATAAGACACTCACAGACATTCTTTCCTCTCTTGCAGGTTAAGATAACACATTAGTGGCAGCAGCAAACAGGCAACCATGGTTCCAAAGGTTAACCTCACCACAAGACAAAATACTGGCTATGCTCGTGATGGATTAGGCTGAGTCTACACTTTTGTCAACTTTTGCATTCCTGGCTTTGGAACTGTCATCCTTGGCCATGGTGCCACAAGCCAGGAATAGTTGATAGTCCATGGTCAACATAATGCAAAGACCACTGATGATGATGTTATCCTTATAACTAAATCTTTTGTTTTCTCCGTGGACTGTCTAAGCATATGCCTATTCCTTGGACTCGGGGACCAAAATAGCCATTCTCTTGTGCCCGTTTTACTTCAGTTACACCTGTCTGGGTGGCTTGGTAACATGACAGCAATGAAAAAGCCACACTTCTTCCATCAGCATTTCCAACCATCAGTTCAGATGCTGTCATTATGCTTACTTTATAGGGTAGTTCAGTGATGAGATGTGAACCTGCTGAGCTATTGAGCATGTTTGGGCAGTAACCAGTGCCAGATCCTTGGAAGGGAGTTCATGTTTTATATTTTTTGTTCTCCAATTTTCTTCTGAAAATTGACTCCTGACATTGGCTTTTGTTCTCCCCCTCAATTTTCTTCTCATATTGCTCCTGTTCCCTAACTATGGGCAAAAGGTACAGCATATTTAAAGAACGGTGGCATTGTGATTGTTATCCTTATGTGTGTTAGATCTGAAGTGAAGTTGTCAAAGGATAGCTCCCTTTCCCAAGTAACCACCCATTGCTTGGGGGAGTAGATCAAAGATAGAAATAACAGTGCTGTTACAAGATGAAAGAGTCTCGACCTGTATAACAGACCCTAATCATCAGAAACATTTTCTCTTATTCTCCCTCCTCTTTGAACAGTTGTTCCAATTTGTGGATCCTCTGCTTCCTGTCATGTTGAAGACCTAGATGGATGGAAGAATTGGGCTTTGACAAACTTCATAAATCTAACCTCAATTATCTCAGCTCCTGAAATGATTATGTTTTCCAAATACCAAAAGCATCATTTCTTCACACCTAATTTTTTCAGCCAACCTGCTTTTAAATATCTTCTACTAACGAATTAAGTTCTCTCTAGATTTAAAACATCGTTAGGTGGCTGACAGTGGTCCCATTTGGCATTTTCCAAGGAATGACATCATGAACTGCCTTAATTTCAAACCAGCAGCATGACTGATGATGCGCACACCACTGCCCTTACTCTCAAGGTGATTTACTTGAGATTTGCTAAAAATGTGTGTGGTAATCACACACATAACTGCTGCCTCATGGACATATCTGTGAAGCTCAAACCATGGATAGCTTGGAGCTCAATATTTTGGCTATTTAATACTGTTAGTTTCTAGTATATCTCTGGAATACAATAGCTGAGCAAAGTAATGAAAAAAAAAATCTGAAATCTCAATACATCAATTGATGAATGTATTCTCAATAAGCGACACTGATCATCACAGTTTAGGTAGCACAATATACAGTACATTATGTAACAAAAAAGCAAAACACTGGAAGAACTCAGCAGTTTAGGCAACATATGTGGAGGGAAATGGATGGCTGGCATTTTGAGCCTTAGTCAAAGACCCAAGATGTTGTCCATCGTAGATGGAATCTTGAGTAAAATACACACCCTGCAGGAGGAACTCAGCAGGTCAAGCAGCATCTGTGGAGGGAAATGGACAGATAATGTTTCGGAATGGGACTCTTCTTACAGGAAGATGGAATTGTCATACAGAAGATTCCATCTTCTGCATTCAGTCGTGTCTCCATATATTAAATAATAATGTATTGGTTTTGTAAATGTTAATGTCTATAAGATGATTAACATTTTATGAAGTTGATGCAAATAAAATCAATAATTTTTTCATTTCTGTGTGGCAGTTCATGAATAAAGAACACCCAATAAACTCAAAATGATACTATTTTAAAGAAAATTTTGCTGGAAGCAGCTTTTGTCTTTGGAGTAGACAAGTAATCAGAATCAATTATTTTGGCACATTGATGCACTGAGGCATTCTTAGGTACTTGTCTACACACCATCCTCAGATTTGTGAACATATCTGATACCTACAGAATGATTACTCTTCATCCTTCACAAATCAAGACACTTTAATAATGCATTCTGTGCGTGTAGCTAAATTTGTGATATATGTAAATCCCCATGTTTCCTATTTCCACGTTATAAAGGAAAATAATATTATTTCCTTGATAAAGTGTGCGGTAATATAATCTATTAGTTCACAATATAGTAAGATTCTAATTATCTGGCACACACAAGATTTTAGTGCAACCAGACTAACATATTTTCTAGACTATTGTTTAGTTTAGTGTATTATTGTCACCTGTACCAACGTACAATGAAAAGCTTTTTTTGTTGTGTGCTATCCTATCAACAAGATGACTATACATGATTCTAATCAAACCTTCCACAGGTTACAGCATATTATTTAGTGCAAGATAAAGTCCGATTAAAGACAGTTCAAAGGTCTCCAATGAGGTAGATAATAGTTATTTGGATGTAATTTTTATAAAACACGAATACAGTTTTAGAATTTTTATTTAAATGTTACACAGTACTATAACAAATTTCCCAATTAACCTGGAAAGTTTCAATGGTGTATAGGAACCTATGAATTTTGGTGGAGCATGAGGACTGGTACCTTGCTGATTCTTGGTGGCGCGTGGAGACTGGGGCTTCAGTGAGCTTTAAGGAAACACTAGACTAAGTGGGACCCATAGGGTCCCTGGTCCGCCAACGCAACCCGTTCCTATGCAATATTCAACCACTCACCCGTTCCCCCAATGCAACCCGTCCCCCCCAACGCAATATTGCACCCCTCACGCATAGCTCCCAACTGCGCAGGCACGGCTCATTTCCCGTCATCCCCCAGCACGTCCTCCCCCTCCTCTTCACCCTCACTCTTCTTTCCCCTCTCATCCTCCCCTCCCCAATCCTCTCCTTCCCTCTCCTTTCCCCTACCCTCAGTCACTCCCTCCCTCCCTCCATCCATAAAAAGCAGCATCTGCAGTTCCTTCCTCCACAGGTCATTCATTGTTAGTTGCGGTTTAGATCTCATTGACTTGACGATTGGATCAGTTTGCATCATAGGGTGTGTGTGTGTGCTTAAGTTCAAGTTACATTTATTGTCACATGCACCAATTGGTACAGTGAGATTTTAGTTACCATACAGCCATACCAATATAAAGAACCCAATACATGATGGAGTTTAACATGAACATCCCCCACAGCGGAATCAGCGCTTCCCACTGTGAGGGAAGGCAATAAAGTTCAGTCATCTTCCTTTTTGTTCACCCGTGGTTGGGGCCTTTGAGCCCTCCACTGTCGCCTCTATGGACAGCCCGATGTTCAGGCCCTCTTGCCGGGATGATTGGAACTCCGGCGTCGGAATAGAAGAACACACTCAGCAGCTTGGAGTTTCCGAATTGGCCGCTTCCTACCCGAGACCGTGGTTTCCGAGACCACAGGCCAATCTGGGCGGAGCTCCAACATTGGTGATTCCCCGGCAAACGATCCCAGACCTCCGCAATGTTAAAGTCAGCGCCGCTCGCGGCTAGAAGCTCCGCAAACCACAGCTCCACGGTGTTAAAGTCAGCCGGCCCAACACTCCAGAGCTCCAAAACCGCACCGCGATGGTAATTCAGTGCAGCGCCGTGTGTGTGTGAGTTACTCAAACTCCACGCAAACTGCACGATCACTCTGCTACCCGACTCTCCCTCCCTCCCTCTGCCCACTCTGGCTCAGCTGCCGCTCGGCTCATCCCCGTCCTGTCCGACCGCCCACTGCTGCCGCTCGGTCTGTCCCCGCCCTGCCCACCCGCCTACCTGCCTGCCTGCTCGCAGCTGCCGCCTGGCCGCGGGAGGGGGGGGAGTGTGATGGAGTCGGTGTTCATCTTGGTGGGCACCACGAGTTTCAATGCGCTGGTGGAGAAGATGTCCTCCGAGAAGGCCGCGAGGGAGAGGGGGGCATCATGCGGGAGGGGGAGAAGCCATCGAGGGGGACCAGAGGGGTAGTGGCTGGAATTGGTGGTGCGATGGGGACTCACAATGGGTGCTGGTCGTTCTCCACCACCAGGATCAGAGTCTCCGTTTTCTGTTTGGCGACATCGACAAAATCTCCGACTCTGGGCTGTGCTGGTTCTCCTGCGCTGGGCTGGGTCGGGTCTCCGATGCTGGGCTGCTTCGGGCTGTGCTGCTTGGGGCTGGGCTGTTTCGGATCCCTCTGAAAGTCCGGTTGGAAACCTCCGCCAGTCATCCTCAGCTCCAGTAATGATGCGGTGCGCAGGAAGGAAGGGGCAGATCATCCCAGGGAGTGACAGGGGAAGAGTTTAATCCACGCGGCGCTGACTGGCAGGAGAAGATATAGATCTGCACACGCGCGGTTTTTAAGACTTTTAAACCTCGCTAACTTTTACGACATTCAACTGATCAGAACGAAGCTTCGTGCAATCGGTGAGTGAACTGGCAAAAAATGGTAGCACGATCATTCTGCTACCCGACTCTCCCTCCCTCCCAGCCACAGACACTCACCCACAGACACACACACACACACACGCACACGCACATTCACACACACGCTCATTCACACACGCTCACACACACACACATGCTCACACACACACACACGCTCTCACACACGGTCACACGCTCAATACTAAAATGCCAAGTAACTTCAGAACGAGTTGATTATATAGTGTGTAAAGCGAATGTTTAAATCCTCCTGTAGAGGCTGCTGCTGCTGCTGCTGAAGCAAGAACGTGCTTTGAATAACATCCAACAAACACACTATAGACAGAGCAGTCAGCTCTCTTGAATTATTCAACGGCACCTGCACTCAGCGCCATCTTGACATCACCATCTCGCTTCTTGCCACGAACCAGAAATGACGCACTCAGCGTCAGCATGCCGCTAACCGGAAAATACGTCATCGGCGCCATCTTGCAACTAAACGAAAATCACAGAATGAGGGCCAATTTTGAAATTAAACACAGTCCTGATCTAATCTAATAAAATGTTTATTCACGCTTTATCCATCCGAAAATTGTTGCAAGCAAGCCCTTTAAAAACCAAGCCAATTGGACAAAAGCACTTTGCAAGCCAACAAAACACATTTGCTGAAAGCCCATTAAAAAAGCCAACCTAATTGGGCAAAAATTTTGCAAACAACAAACGCTGAAAACCACATCCGGGGACTCACCGTGGAGTAGACGTGCGTTCAGTGTTATTCGCAGCTCAGAGAGCCGTGACCCTCTCGATTCCTCAATCTGGCAGAGACTGAGTGAGCCACGACACTTCAGGGTTTTATAGTCCCTCCCCGCTGCCGCCAGCGGAGGCAGCAGAGATAGTAGCAAAATAAAAAAAAACATTAATATCTCTCTGATTTTTCATCGATTGGAAAAATCCTCCAGTCCAATCCGGTGGAGGGGGGCTCTGAGCGAGGTGGCCAAAAATGACAGCCATAAGTTGCGCTGTTCTTTCGGAAATCACATCGCAGTGAGTCAAAAGCGGTCAAGATCTTACTTTTTGTAATATAGATAGAATAGAATAGAATATATACAATACTAGACCAAGTGCAGACCCGTTGGGTCTGTTCCCCCAACATGCGGTTGTGGGGGGGGGGGGGGGGCGGCATGCAGCGTCACACACACTAACTATCCCCCCCCCCCCCGCACTCACGCTAATTACCCCCTTGATATTATATTAATATTATTAATTTGCTCCTTTTACCCCATAAACACCCTATCTACTGACGCATAGCCCCCAACTTGCAGTCACATCTAGAGAGGGGGGGAGGGGGCGGGGGTAGAGAGTGAGGGCAGAGAGAGAAGGGGCAGAGGCAGAGAGAGAGAGAGAGACAGAGACACAGAGAGAGGGGCAAGAGGGATAGGGAGAGAGAGAGAGGGAGAGAGAGAGAGAGAGAGAGAGAGAGAGAGAGGGAGAGAGGGGGAGAGGGAGGGAGAGAGAGAGGGGGGAGGGGGAGAGAGAGTGAGTGCTGAGAGGGGGGAGAGGTGGGGAGCAGGGAGGGGGAGGGTGGAGGGAAGAGGGTAGGGGGTGTGGAGGGGAGGGGGTTTAGGGGAGGAGATGGAGGAGGAAGGGGGAGGGAAGAGGGAGGGGGGGAGGGGGAGAGAGGGGGGAGGGGGGAGAGAGAGGGTGCTGAGAGGGGGGGGTGAGATGAGGGGAAGGGGAGGGTGGAGGGAAGGGGGGGGAAGGGGTGAGTGGAGGGGAGGGGGGTTTAGGGGAGGGACGGTGGGGGGAAGGGATGGAGGGGAGGAGGGGGAGTAAAAGAGGGGGGAGGGGAGGACAGGGGGGAGGAGGAGGGGTTGTAGAGGAGGAGGGAGGGGGGAGAGGAGAGGAATGGGGGAAGAGGAGAGGAAGGGGGGGAGAGGAGAGGAAGGGGGAGAGGAGAGGAAGGGGGAGAGGAGAGGAAGGGGGGGGGAGGAGAGGGGGGGGGAGAGAGAGGAGGGGGAGGGGGGAGAGGAGAGGGAGGGGGGGAGAGGAGGGAGGGGGGGGAGAGGAGAGGGAGGGGGGGGGAGGAGGGAGAAGAGGAGGGAGGAGAGGAGGGGGGGGGGGAGGGGGAGGGGGGGGGGGGGGGGGGAGGGGGGGGGGGGGGGGGGGGGGGGAGGGGGGGGGGGGGGGGGGGGGGGGGGGGGAGGGAGGGAGAGAGAGAGAGAGGGGGAGGGGGGGGGGGGGGGGAGAGAGAGAGAGAGAGAGAGAGAGAGAGAGAGAGAATGCCTTTTTACTTCAACAAACTCAAACAACCATTTGCAGGCAGTGCTTTTTTACCTCAAACTAACCATATTTTCATTTTCAAACCAAATTAAGGGTACTCACAGTGCTGTAGACATTTGTTCCGTGTCATTCAGAGCTCTGATTGAGGCACACAACTTGCAGAGACTAATTGAGGCACACCACTTGCAGACACTGATTGAGGCACACCACTTCCTGGTTTTATAGTCCCTCCTCCTCCCTCCAGCAGGGGCAGCAGAGAGAATAAGGAATTTTGTAAAAACATTAATATCTTTGTCATATTTCATCGACGGAAAAAATCCTCGGCACACATGCGGCGGTGGGGGGCTCTGAGCGAGGTGGCCAAAAATGATGACCGTGGGTGGTGGCGTTCTCTCGGAAATCGCAGCACAGATCGCCAAAACCGGTCAAGAACAGAGTTTTAGTAATATAGATAGAATGGAATATTGAATATAATATAGAATTGAATATAAAATAGAATATATAATAGACAGATAGACAGATCGATAGATAGACAGAAAGACAGATAGATATATAGCAGGTTCCTGTTGTGTTTTGGGAGGGGATTGGGGGAGCGCAGTGACTGGGGCACTGGTAAATTTTGCAGGAGTGAAGGACAAATTATCTGGCTGACTTTGGAGCAGGACAGTGTTGCAGTGGGTAGAGTTGCTGCCTTACAGCACCAGAGACACAGGTTTGATCTTGACCTGGGGTGCTGTCAGTGTGGAGTTTGCATGTTTTTTCTGTGACGGCGTGGATCTCTTCTGGGCACTCCCACATTCCAAAAATGTGTAGTTTAATGGGCCTCTATAAATTGTCCCTAATATGCAGGGAGTGGGTGTGAAAGTGGGATAACATAGAACTACTGTCAACAGGTGATCAATGGTTGGTATGGACTTGATGGGCCAAAGGACCTGTTTCCATGCTGTTTCTTTCAATCAAGCAAGCAGTTGAAAACAATCAAGCTTTCTGAATAGTCTGCACCTGTAGCTTATTTTCAGAGTTTTACTGTATGTAACACTACAAGATCAATTGTGGTGCAACACATGCTGTAAAAAAATAATCGCAGGAGAATTATTTTTTCCAATCCTTTCTCTGTAGATGTTTATCTCTTCTCAACTCTTTTCAATCTTTTTCCCATCACACAAATATTTCAATTTACTTACCATGGGTAACCTCTCAATAAACATCATTTAAATGTTAATCTTTGCCAGAAATGTTGCCAAACTATAATAATACGGTAAAAAGATAAAACGTGCTGGAGTAACTCAGCGGGTCAAGCAGCATTTCTGGAGAACATGAATAAGTGACATTTAATGTTTTTTTTGTGTATTTTCTGTATCGTGACCTACCCATGCTCCCCACAGATGCTGCCTGAGCTGTTGTCATTCCAGCACTGTGTATTTTTTTTGTAAACCAGCATCTGCAGTTCCTTATCTCTATAATTATACTATGATCAATTATTGTCTATTAACAGTAGACAATTGTTGCTTTAAAGCACCAAGTCTAGTTATTTACAGCTCCACCTCAGCAGCAGAATAATGATTTGTAAATGCTTTGGAAATTGCAGTTCCATAATTCCATAATTCCATAATTTTGACAATATATTATTTGACCTTGTGGGCCAATATTTCAGGAGCTATTCAATCTTTTAATACTAAAATTGAATAGACAGATGTATCTTGCCGAAAAATCCTTCAGAATGAAAATTAAGTAAACAAGCAATTACAATGCATCACAATCATATTCATTGCTGATAATCGTAATTCCAAATACTTTTATTGCATTCTTCTGTGTAGGTAAAACCTTCCTTTAATCTGAAGCAGACTGAGAGAAGAACAATTTAAATAATTAAATAGAGATTCATATTATTACAATTGCACGATAGAGCTGGGAAATTCACATGGAATAAAGACACAATATCATGCACTAAAATGCTAAAAAATCCTGCACACATCCACAATATACTTCAATAATTTAGTTATATGAAGTTGTCCAAAATGTATTTTAGAAATTACTTATCATCATAAATATAATCTCTCTCCCCTTTCTTAAATTCTGTGTCTCCATCACAGGGGACAGACTATCGACTGACGTCTACTATGAACCCACCGACTCCCACAGGTTATCTTGTCTACACCTCTACCGACCCTGCCTCTTGCATGTATACAATCCCTTACTCTCAATTTCCCCATCTCAGCAACATTTGCTCTCAAGATGTGGCTTCTCACTCTAGGACATCTGAGATGTCCTCTTTCTTTAATTCATGTGGGTTCACCATTGCTGTTGTAGATGAATTCCTCACCCATGTCTCCTCCGAGTTCCGCAGTTCTGCTCTCACTCGCTCACCTCCAAGACAAGACAGAACAAGGATAGGATTCCCCTGGTCCTCATCTTTCATCCCACCAGTCTTCGAATCCAACACATAATTTCTGACACCTGCCACTTTCAACGTAATCCCACCGTCAGCCCTTTCCGCTTTCTGCAAGACTAATCTCTCCACAATCCTTGGTTCACTCATCCCTTCCTTCTGAACCTTCTGAATTTTTGTAGCCGGCAGGGCAGTACTCTGCATATCGTCAACTTCGACAATTTTACATTTTTATCAAGCCAATTAATCGAGCCAATTAACCTATAAACCTGTACGTCTTTGTAGTTTGGGAGGAAACCGAAGATCTTGGAGAAAACCCATGCAGATCACGGGGAGAATGTACAGACTCCATACAGACAGCACCCGTAGTCGGGATAGAACCTGGGTCTCTGGCGCTGCATTTTGATGTAAGGCAGCAACTCTACCGCTGTGCCACCGTGTACTTCCCACACAAACCGTCCACATCTCAGATACCTTCTCCTGCAACAGGAGGAGACGTAACACCTGCCCCTATACCGCTTCCCTCGCATCCATCCAGGGACCCCAGCCCTTCTGTGTGAGACAGACGCTTACATGCTCCTTTTCCTGAACTTATCTACAGCATATGGTGCTTCCTAATATAACCATCTTTACATGGGTGAGACCAAGTATAGACTTGGCAACCATTTTGCCGAGACTGGCACTTAGTCTCATACATCTGCTAGATCTCTTTTTAACCATTTTAACTCCTCTGCCCATTCCCATACTGACCTTTCTGTCTCCTCCGTTGCCTGAGTGAGGCCACATACAAGTCGGAAGAACAGTGCCTCATGTTCAGCTTGGGTAACCGACAATCCAACTATTTGAACATTAAATTCTTCAATTTTAAATAAGACTCTCGCTTCCCTTTTACCTTGTTTGTGCCCCGCCCCCTCTCCACCCCCATGTACACCCATTTATCCCAATATCTTGCACTTCTTTCCCTTTCTTTGGCTCCCCCCTGCCCTGTCTGCTTACACCTGGATCCCTTCCTCTGGCTTTACATTTCACACATTTCTCTTCTTAACTGACACCCTTTTGACTCCTTTTCATCTCTAGCCTTTGTCCACCCATCTGCCAATCGACCCCCACCCCACCGTTCAACCCCGCCCCACCACCTGAATTTGCCTATTTTTTTTCCAGCCTCTGTTCTGCCCCCATCTCTTTTCCTGCCTTCTCCTCTCTACTACAATCAGTATGAGGAAGGGTCTCAACCCAAAACATTCCCTATCCATTTCCTCGACAGATGCTGCCTGACCCGCTGAGATAATCGAGCACTTTGTAGTTAGCAACTTATTGAACCAAATAATTTTAACATATAGATTCTGAAGTAATGTATACAACGTGCACCTTCTGTACTTAACGCACACTGTGTGATGCTGCTGGGTCTCATAGATTTTTAATTTTCACATTGCACGAAGGAGAACATTGCATTCTCTACCTAGACATTAATTACTGAAGTGACCTAATGAATGTGCATCATGCCTTCCTGTGCTGGTTCAATGATAATGAATGAGTAAAGTCTGAAATCACAGATGTTGCTTTTTGGTTCTTTGTAACTGAATGATTTTCTTCAACAGTTTCCACTTACAGTGCTGATACAGCGGAAATCATTGATTTCATTGACTGTGCTAATTTTTCAGGTGGTTGAATTGGTTCATTTGCTCCCTTGACTGCCATTAACAATGATAATTTAATGCATGCTTCTTCAGTGATCGGCAATTTGTCTTATTCATCTGAATGAGGAGAAGGAACTTGTCCAACAATAAACGTAGAACAGTACAGCACTGGATTGGGCCCTTCGGTCCACAATGTTTATGCCAAACATGATGTCGTTAAACCAGTTTTATCTGCCTGTACATGATCCATATCCCTCTATTCCCTGTACTTCCATGTGCTTATCTAAAAGTCTCTTAAACACCTCTATCTTATCTTCCTCCACCACCACTCCTGGCAATTTGTCCTCAAAGAGCAAAAAAATGCATTTTCGAAATCTATCTATCTATCTATCTATCTATCTATCTATCTATCTATCTATCTATCTATCTATCTATCTATCTATCTATCTATCTATCTAATCTTCACCACTTCCTTATGTTCTGTATAGTGATTTCAGAAAAATGCTGTCACGGCTGTGATTTTTGGCCATCTTACTCAGTCCCCCTCCGCTGCGCAGGATAAGAGGATTTTTCCCATCGATGAAAAATAAAAGAGTTATTAGTGTTTAAAAAATGCTGAGATTCTCTCTCCTGTAGCCAACACTCCTTCCAGAGGGATATTAAAACCCAGAAGTGTTGAGTGGCTCAGTCAGTCTCTGCAAGATTGGGGGAGCGAGAGGCTCACGTTTCTCAGTCTGAGCTATGAATAACACTGAACACATGTAAACTAAACTGTGAGTGGTTTTACTGACCTGTCAGTGCCCTTAATGTGGTTTGAAAATATAGTTTGGAAATGCTTTGGTTTGGAAAAAGCTGTGTTGCCTTTGGTTTGGAAATGCTAAAGCTGTGTTGCCTTTGGTTTGGAAATGCTGTGTTGCCTAATTAAAGTTGCCTTGCCTAATTAAAGTTGCCTTCCCTAATTAAAGTTGCCATGCCTAATTAAAGTTGTCTTGCCTTCTATATATAATTAAACGTCTAATCTTGAACACTTCCTGTTTGCGCTTTATATTGATTTTAGAAAAAAGGCTACCACATACTGCTGTGACTTTTGGCCATCTTACTCAGAGTCCCCCTCCGCTCATCAGGTGCCGAGGAGTTTTCCCATCGATGAAAAATAAAAGAGTTATTAGTGTTTAAACAATGTTGAGATTCGCTCTCCTGTCAATCATGCCATGAAGGCCACGCCCCTTCTGGTGGGCGGGGGGGAGGGACTATAAAACACAGAAGTGTGGGCGTGGCTCAGTCTCTGCAATATGGAAGAGGGAGAGGTCATGAGTCGCTGTCTTTTAAGGCCTTGCACCCTGCTTGAAATGGTATGAAACTGCACTTGAATTTGGTGGCCTTGCACCCGGCTTGAAGTGGTAAAGTCTGAAATCAAAATTGGTTAGAATGTATTTGATAGAACATAGGACAGGAACAGAACCTTGGCCCATGATATCTGTGCTGAGCATGATGCCAAATTTATCTAATTTCATCTTCCTGAACGCGGTCTACATCCTCCTCAATTTGCTTACTCACATGCCTGTTGAAATGCCTCTTGAATGCTTCTTTTGTGTCTGCATTCAACGCCTTTCCTGGCAGCACCTTCCATTCACCTACCACTCTATATATAAAATCGTACATTGTAAATCTCGTTCAAACTTCCTCCCCTCTCATCTTAAAGCTATACCTTCTGATATTTGACATTTCCACTCAGGAAAAGCATTTGGACCATCTACCCTATCTCATAATTTTATATACTTTTAGCAAGTTGCCCTTCAGCCTTTCACACCAGAGAAAACAAACCAAGTATGTCCAACCTCACCTATAGCTAATTTTCTTTAATCCAGGAAACATCCTGGTGATTCTCTGCTGCACCCTCTACAAAGTCTCCACATCCGTAGTGTAATTTGGAGAACAGAAATGCACATCATATTTGAAATATGGCCTAACCAAAGTTTTATACAGCTACAATATAACTTTCCTACTTTTATACCAAATCCCCTGACTCATGAAGGGAAACCCCCCCCCCCTTTACCAATCTATTCACTTGTGTTGCAACTTTCAGAAAGCTGTGGACTTGCATCCCAAGATTGTTCTGTACATCAATGTTCCCGAAGATCCTACCATTTACTGTATACTTTCTCCTTATATTTGATCTTCCAAACTGCAGCACCTTACACTAGTCCAGATTTACCTCCACCTGCCATTTATCTGCCCCCATATTTCCAACTGATCTATATCCTTTGACAATTTTCCTAACAGTTTCCAACTCCGTTAAATTAAATGTTCAAAGATAAAATATTACCTTTTTCTGGAAAATGCTGACATCCAAATTTGATCTGTATCAGTTATATCTGGTAATACCTTGCCTATCAGTGGACTTTGATATAGACTACCAACAGGACAATCTTGTACGTAAATAATTGTCATATATTTACATTTCAGTGTTGATCACTGAATGTTGATTAGGGATAGGAACATTGGGTCTTTTGGGTGTCTTTTGTCCTCTGGCAGTATTAGAGCTAAATTACAGTACACCCATTACTGTCCCAACTCAGAACAAATGACTCGGCACCAACTGCAATCAACCCACTCTTTTTCGGGTTTGTTTGCCATCTTAGAACTGAAACCCATGGTGTTTCTGTCCCTTATTCATTGGTTTTAATTATTTTGTACTCGCTGTCTGACGTCATTACATTGAGCAGTCACTGAACCTGAAATTGTTATGTTACTGCATTCATTTTCCTAAGCAGGTTGCTTCAAAGATTGTACACACAGATTCTGTTCTTTCAAATTTATTTTGTATTACATTCTAAAAGCAAATGATGCATTTTTAAATTTGGTGCTGTTGCACTACATGCTCCAGCTTGTTAACTCTGGGGTAAGTACTTCAAAAAGTGACTCTTTCTACTGGGATGCATGATGATCATTGCCTCTGCACCCAATTATTGGATAAAGCTGAGGGCACTGCTGCACAATGAAACAAACATTGCTGTTACAGCTGCAATGCCATAAATGCAGCAGGCACATTGAGCCTTGCTTGTTGCTACTCTGTCCTTCTCAGTAGGAGATGTTTATAAATAACAGTTGCTGCTGCAGTAGCAGGAATTTTTAGATGTTAACATTCAGTTCTTTTTGGAGGCTGTGTGCTTCTTAACAGAATAAATCCAATTAAATCCTCTTCTTTTTATGGAGTCCCTTGGTGTTCAGGTGTCTTACTTTCACTGTTCATCTAATGAGGAATCTAATGAGGTCATTGTAGCATCTGCACATTCTACTAGAAATGGGGTGGGAAGTGCAATCCAGCAGGATGGTGGGTGGGGATAGGACGTAGTGGGATTCCTCTACTTCTTACTGCCATCTGGGATATACTTTATCCATTGTGGTCGGCCATGGGCTGGAGATTTCCGTGTGCAGAGAGGATAATGCATTTTTTTTCAAGGCGGCTTTGAGAATGTGCTGGAGACATTTTCTCTGTTTTTGTTGTAATCCCCTGCTATGATGGAGCTAGAATCGAGTCAGTTACAATGAAGGTTCTTCACCATGATACATTAAATGAAACTCTTTCCACAAATGCTACTGGATAGGCTGAGTTCTGCCAGCATTTCGGCTTTACTTTCAGGTTCCAGCACCTGGATTTTTATTTGTTTTTCCTCGGACCAGAGTGCCTGGTTTGGGAGCTGATGTTGGGCATGTGAACGATGTGGCACATCCATGTGAGTTGAGTGATCTTTGAACACGGGGACAATGGCCTAGAGAGGTGAATGATGACAATCATTGAGAATTCCAGCCTGCATGCCATCATGTGGCAGATGTTGAAAGGGGATGAATTTATGAGTAGCCACATTTGATAAGTGTTCTCCATAGTCCCTCTTGATTGGCAGTCATTGGAAAGGCCAAAAAAACGGACATTTACAGAGGTGGGTGATGTTCCCTGTTTATTTATTAGTGTTATGTTATGTTGTGAAGATCATGTGTGTTGTATATCTTGATGAATTAGCCCTACATTAACATTTGGAAAGTCACTCTTTGTGTACTGGGAGGAGGACATTTTCCTGTGACAGATAATTTGTTTCCTTTCCATGAAAGCAGTCATGATTATGGTATCTCTGAGATCTTCTTGCTTGTTCGCGTCTTCCTGGCTGAGGATGATGATGCATACAAACATAAGGAGGTATGAAACAAAGCAGAAGTAAGCCATTTACCCCTCATGCCTGCTCTGGCATTCAATGATTATGGTTGATCTTTTACCTCCGTGCTACTTTCTTGCACAAACCCCATTCCCTTTGTTTCTGTAATATTCATTGATTTCTCCATCCATGCCTTGAATATTCGATGACTCTGCACTGTCATGGAATATATGATAACTCTGCACACTGATCTCACTTCTCTACCCTGATCTCACTCCCACCTGTGGTGGAATGAAGCCATTTTACTGATCTAAGTATTGAGGCTATGACACTTAATTCTGGACCCCACAGACAGGTGAAGCATCATCCTTGCACCTACTTTGTTAAGCCGTGTAAGAATTTGCAACTTTAGAATGAGATTTGAGGCAATCGCATTATCAAGGACAGAGTCTCTTCTTGGGAGTTCGCTGAAATATTTCTTCCATGAAGCAATGACTTCATTGCTCTCCAGGATAAATTGTCCTCTGTATTGGCTCTCAGAGGGGTGAGCCTTAAGTTATTTGGAATGCGAACTGAGCGGATTGGAGAATGAATGCATTTTATCAATCCTCTGCTGCTGCTTTTATGGCATTACAGCCATAACAACAGTGTTTGTTTCATTGTGCAGCAGTAGACCTCAGCTTTATCCAATAAGTAGGTGCATAGCCAATGATCATCATGCATCCCAGTAGAAAGAATCACTTTTTGAAGTACTTACTCCAGTTAACAAGCTGGAGCATGTAGTGCAACAGCAGCAAATTAAAAAAATGCATTGTTTGCCGATAGAGTGAACTTGGCTTGCACGCTAATACGGAGCTTATTTTCTTCCTTGAGATGTTTTAGATTTTCCGATCAAAGAACATCTTGCATTTGTGATTTATTAGTGCCTGCATTTCCTGCATCTCCTGGCCAATCTCATCAAACATCTCCGAGTCAGGTCCCTTTTTGCAAGTATATTTTCGGGCGGCACAGTAGCACTGCAGTAGAGTTGCGGCAGAGACCCAGAAACTTAATGCGGCAGAGACCCAGATTCAAATCTTGATTGCTGGTGCTGTCACATTGCTGTCTGCAAGCTGGTGCTTACAGAGTTTGTACGTTCACCCCATGACCCATGTGGGTTTTTTTTCTGGGTGCTCTGGTTTCCTTCCACACTCCAAAGACATACAGATTAATTAGCTTTGGTAAAATTATAAATTGTCCCTAGTATGTAGGATAGTGTTCGTGTATGGGGTGATTACTGGTCAGTGCACACCCAGTGGGCCAAAGGGCCTGTTTTCTCACTGTATCTCTAAAGCCTAAAGTCTAAAAGATGTGACGGACTCTGAGTTCAGTGGCCTCCTTCTTTGCTGTAACCATTCTGCAATTCAATTAATATTCTTGTGATGTGTGACCGGAGGGAAATATATTTTATTTCCTTTATCGGCCCATGATCCCAATCCTTGAGCTACTTCCCTAAAGCATTGAGGTAATAACTTCAGAAAGAATGAAGCAGTTCATGAATGTAGCCAACCACTCATTTCTTTAAGTGCAAGAAGGAATGGGCATAACAGATAAGATAAGATACATTTATTGTCATTTGGACCCCTTGAGGTCCAAAGAAATGACGTTTCTGCAGCCATACATACAAACACATAGACCCAAGACACAACATAATTTACATAAACATCCATCACATCGCTGTGATGGAAGGCCAAATAAACTTATTTCTCCACTGCACTCTCCCCCCCCCCCATGTCAGAGTCAAAGTCAAAGCCCCCGGCTGGCGATGGCAATTGTCCCGCGGCCATTTAAGCCACGCCGGGTGGTGCGAGGTCGCACACCGGGTCTTGGTGTTAGAGACCCCGGCGTGCGCTCGCAGAGTCCCGCGGCCATTCCCAGCCGCGCGGGGCGGTGATGTCAGGCCCCGCTCCAGGAGCTCTTCAACCCCGCAACTCGGGCGGGGGAAGTCGCCGTTGCGAGAGCCCTGAAAAGCGGTCTCCCTCCAGGGAGCCGCGGGCTCCCGGTGCCGCCGTCCACAGACCTGTCGTTGGGGCCTCCGACTCTCCGGTCGGGCCGCAGCAGCAGCAGCAGCAGCGCTCCTCCACCGCTCCAACCGCTCCGGACTCGGCCAGCCCCGCGACGGCGACGGTGAGTTGTAGCACCAGAGTCCCCGGCTTCTTCCTGTTGGAGGCCGCTCCTCGTTGCGGCCCCAACGACAACGGAAACCCGACAAGAAAAGGTCGGGTCTCCAGTGCAGGGAGAGATTTAAAAAGTTTCCCCCCCTCTCCCACCCCACCCCCACCCCCCCACACACACACCCCAACAAAAAATAACAAAAACTACATTAATACACAGACAGAAAATAATAAAACGCGGACAGACTGCAGAGGCCGCTGCTGGCCAGAGCCGCGCCGCCCACCGAATGTAGGAAGTAGGAAGGACACCGAAGATAGACACAAAATGCTGGAGTAACTCTATGGGCCAGGCAACATGTCTGGGGAAAAAGGATAGGTGACATATCGGGTCGATACCCTTCTTCAAAAATATCGGGTCGATACCCTTCTTCAAAAATAAATGCTGGCCTTGCCAGCCATATCTTTATCCCAGAGATAAATAAATGAAAGACTGGTGATAATGTTGAATGTTGCTGAGAAATCAGTGGCCTACAACCAGGTCAAGATAGATAAGAATAAAAGATGCCTGGATTCTGACGTAAAAACAGAAAAATGTGGACATACTCTGCAAGTCAGGCTGCAAAGAGAAAAAGAGTTATTGTTTAAGGTTGGAAATACTTAATCAAAACTGGAAGATATTCCCATTATGGTTTTTCTATTGCGGTCTAATAGTCTTTGATCTGAAAATATTAATTATTCTCTCCACGGATGCCACCTGAGGCAGTAATGGGCCTGTCCCACTAGTGCGACTTTTACGGCGACTGTTGGCACCGTTATTGGTCATTGCAGGTCAGCGAACAATTTCAACATGTTGAAAAGTCAGCGATGACCAGAAAGACACTAAGACTCTTTGGGTGACTGAGGAGACCACTCACAACCATACGGGCGACACCCTGGCGACATGTCGCGGGGTGAAGCCTGTATGGTCGTGAGTAGTTGCCCAAAGAGTTGTACCTTGTTCTGGTCACCGCTGGATTTTCAACATGTTGAAAATGTTCGGCGACCTGCAACGCCCTATGACGGGTGCTGGCAGTTGCCAAAAAAGTTGCGTAAATGGGACAGGCCCATGAGTGCTAACAGCATTTTCTGTTTGTATTTAAGTTTAATGAAACTTGATGAGCAGCTATGTCATGATAAGGAAGGAAACGCTTGTATGCATCCCTTAATAATTCATGATACCTACAACTATAAATTAGTTAATTTCGTCTAAGTTTACAGAGCTAGATATTTTAACGGCCTCAAATCCTCATGGACCTGGCCTCTGGGTTAGCTGTAGGTTAACCTCCGGAGGTTCCCGGAGGTTTTTGTCAGTTTCCCTACCTGCTTCCACTGCCTGCAACCTCTGGCAACCTCTGGGAACCGCACGGAAACCTTGGGTGGAGCGCAAAGTCTCCAGAGGTTTACGTTCAGGTTTCCTAAGTGGGACGGACATTAATTCAATTCTAAACATAAAGTGCTGGAGTAACACAATGGGTCAGTCAGCATCTCTGGAGAACATGGATAGGTGATGTTTTGTGTCAGGAACCTTCTTCAGACTGTCCTGACCCAAAACGTCATCTTTCCATGGGTAGGAAGGAACTGCGGATGCTGGTTTAAACTGAAGATAGATACAAAAAGCTGGAGTAACTCAGTGGGTCAGGCAGCATCTCTGGAGAAAAGGAATAGGTGACGTTTCGGGTCGAGACCTTTCTTCAGCAGACTGACGAAGGGTCTCGACCCGAAATGTCACACGGATGCTCCCTGACCAGCTGAGTTACTCCAGCATTTTTTTTTTGGTAAACCAGCACTGCAGTTCCTTGTTTTTGCAGAAATACAATTCTCCTGGGTTCCTGGGCAACATTTATCTCTAAACCAGCACCTGTAGAAAAACTGATGATCTTATTGCTGTTTATTGAAAACTGCTAAGCAAATTGGTTTCTTATGTTAGAACAGTAACTCTACTTCAATACTCTGTCATTGGCTGTAAAATCGTTGTTTATTTTCATTGTAATTATGTTTGCATTGCTGGCAACACCAACTTTTATTGACGTTTCCTAATTGTTATTAACACGGCAATGCAGTGTCTCGGTTGCGGGTGTGGGATGGGTCCAGGATTTTGACCCGCAAAGTGGATGGTAAGGCAGTGCATTTCCAAGTCTGGATGCTGTGTGCCATTATGCTTCTAATGTTTTTATCTTTCTCAGTGTTAGACGTTGCAATCTTTGGTAACCACAAATGATTTATGCAGTGCATGATATTGATTGTACACACTACAGTCATAATGAAGCACTGGTGGAGGCAATGACTGGTTAATTTTGCTGATTAAGAGATTGTGAAAAAGACTGTCTCATCCTGAATGGTGTCATATTTTCCAATATTGTTGGAGCAAAAACAACTCTCTATCATCATCCTCTCTCTCTTATTGCAAAGCCAATTTTAGATCCAGTTTGTCAACTTACTCTGGACCCTATGGACACTAACGTTTTGAACTAGTCTTCCATGTGGTTTCTTGACAGAGCTTAAAGTCCATATAAGTCACATCTACTACCTGGCCCTCATTGATACATTTTGTTACCTTTTCAAAGAATTCAATCAAATTGGTCCTTGACAAAGACATCCCCTTGATATACCCGTTGAATATCCCTGATTAATCCTTGTCTTTCCAAGTGATTATTTATCCTCTCCATCAAAAATTATCAAGCATCTGAATTGATGCTCAATTCACAGGCCTATGACCACCAAGCTTTTCTTTGCTGCCATTCTTGTAAAGGGAGATCATTTGCTTTCCTCCAGTCATCTGGTATCTCATTTGTGTCCAGTGAAGATTAAAACATAACAGTCAGAGCCCCAGCAATCTATTCTCTTGCTTCTACAATATAAATCCCAATCCCATCCATCTTTAAGCCTTCTAAGGCATTAAGTTCTTCCTGTTTCACCTACCCCTTAATTAAATTCTCCAAATACAAAGTTTGCAGCTTTTGTGAATATTGATGAAATGTATTAATTTAGGACCACACCTATATTTTACGGCTCTATGCACAGATTGCCCCTGATGTCCCTGGTAGGCCCTGTTTTTTTTTCTCTTTGTATTATTTTGTACGAAATATACTTGCACCTCCAGATTTACCTTAACCCTATCTGCTGGTGATCTCTTGAACCCATTTTACCAACAACATCTCTGTTTTAAGTGCTAATTTTACACCTCCCCTGTCACTAGTTCTGGATACCTGTCATGTGCTTGTACTTTCTCTTTATCCAACCCTCATTATCCTTCACTATCCAGCATTCTCTTTACTTGCTATTAAAGTTAGCCTAACCCCAATGTAAGACATTTGTTACTGGACCACCCTTATCCTTTTCCATGACCACGTTAAAATATACAGAGTTATAGTCACAATGTCCAAAATGTTGTCTGGCTAACAATCCCTCCACCTGACTAACTATATTCCCCAAGATTAAATCCACTAACGCTCCTTGCCTCGTTGGTCTATCTGCAGACTGTCAAATATTTCTCCTTGATGTCGCAGACCCCTGACCCAAAATGTCACCTGTCCATGTTCTCCAGAGATGCTGCCTGACTTGCTAAGTTACTCCAGCACATTGTCCTTTTGTGCAAACCAGCATCAGCAGTTCCTTGTTTATACTTTATGACTGCTGACTTTGATTGAAACAGTAAGATAGAGAAGAAGTCTTAACTTGTCACTACTCACCCTAGTCACTGCATCCCAATCTCCACCAAAGCCTACACTTTTGCCTTAATAGCAGCACTTGGACCTCATAGCTCCTCTCAAAGTGACTACCACAAAATGGCCCCTTCCACTAGAACCCGCCTCTCTTTCACATGCTGCTAATAAGGAAGAACAAATTCGGCCTCATACCTGATCCCTGCCTTTTTTAACCATCACGATGGCTGCTCATTCTCCTCCTCCTTTGCTGTGTTAATGATCATAGAAGAGATATTGCCAGAGAAGTGATTGGATCATAGAATTTATGGGTTGCTGACAGTATCGGAGGTTAAAATGCCTATGTGTGATCGATGCACTCATCCAGGTGTCAATCCAAGCACCATGCTACTGACAATAACAATAGCACTGAAATTGCTTAATCATTCCATCATTCATGTCATGGAATTTCCTGTGACTTTGACTGAGGTAAAATCTTTGCACTGTTGGAAAGGGGAAGGAGAAAATAAAGCAAATGTACTCACTCTTGCAACACCCACTTATTTGATTTTAGCAGGACTCTGTGTCAGTTCGGAGGCTGTTTTAACAGGCAGTGAGACCTCTATTGCCTTCAAATTCTCCAATAGATATCCTACCATTGATGTGAGGCTCATCGGTCTATAATTCCCTGGATTCTCTGTACTTCCCTTCTTGGGTAAAGGAACAACATTAGGTACTCTCCAGTCCTCCAGGACCTTGCCTGTGGCTAGGGAAGATGCAAAGGCTTCCACAATCACCTCTCTAGCCTCACTCAAGAACCTGGGATAGATCCCATCAGATCCTGGGCTGTTTTCCACCATAATGCTCTTCATAGACCCAAACACCTTCTCCGTTTTAATCTCAAACTACCTTTGCATATTAGTATGTTCCACAATGATCTTGCTTTCCACCATGTCCTTTTCCTTAGTGGAAATAAATGCAAAGTTACCACTAGTACCTCACATACCTCCTTTATTGATATTACCTTCTGCCAGGTTACCCTCTTTTTTCTAATATAGGTATAAAAAGCTTTGGGATTTTTCTTTATCCGACTCGCTAAAGCCATTTCATGGCCGCTTTAAACCATTTTATGGCTCCACCAGGATTGAGTTGAACAAGAGAGTCAACAGCAAATGAATTGCGAAGTAGTTGGAAGCCTGCAAGACTACTGAGCCATGCGTGTTTGTTGTGATAGAGAATATATGTGGTCTGTTGCTTGGAATGTCATTGAAATCGTAAAAAAAGGAACATTATTTCTGATGGGCAACAAATCTAGATTTGATTTTCCTAATGTTTAAGCAGTGAAGTTTGTGGTTTCAGACAAAGAGTTCAATCGTACAACTACAGTGAGTGATTAAGGGATATGTTGTTGATGGAGGAACAGTTTGCAAGGACATTGATCTTGAATAGAGAGAAATAGTTATGGTTTATTGAGGGAGAGAAGTTGAAGAGAGCAAGCTATTACAGTGTCAGCACACAGAGGTGACATGAGCAAGATCGATCTGGGGAGAAAACAAAGGTGGAAATTATAGAGAAACACATTGTGTTTCCACAGCCCATGGAAGTTCCATTCATTGAGTAAATTCATGCAATGTAATTATGGGAATAGTTGGGGGAGGCCACAAAATATTACCTAATTTTACGATTCAAATTAACCATTTTTGGGAATAAAAACATACTTGGGTTGAAATGCATTCTTAAAGGGCCTGTACCATGTTCCCGAGCTGCTCACGAATTCTCCCGAGTTTTCCCCTTGATTCAAACTTGGAGAATGTTCGTAACGGGTCCCTAGGAGTTCATAGATATATCGTAGCGGCTCGTTGCACTAGCCATAGGTACTCGGGGCACCAGGCAAGTCGGGACGTTTTTTCATCCCGTTAAAAAATGTCCACGAGTAAAAAAATAATCGGGATCACTCTTAAAGTGGGACAGGCCCTTAAATCTTTGTCTCAATGCTTTTTTATACTGTGTTGAATATTCCCAAGACAGCGCTAACCTTTAGATACATTGAGTTTCATGCTGGGACTAAGCAATTATTTTGGTTTCTTTGAAATAATGGCTTTGATATTTTAATAAGTCGCAGCAATGAGCTAATATTTGAACAAGAACAAAGTTGTATTTTGACTTTTCGATAAATTTTAAATTGTCAGCTGATCATCTACAGAAGAAACTCGTCAATATTTGCCATTTTATTGCAGCAGTCACCAGGTGTTTTGCCAGCTGTATGACCGCAGCAAATAGCTACACATTACCAGGCCTTGTCCTTCCTGGCGCTCTCAATGACAAGTCAATTTAATTGATTATTTAAATTAAGATTGATTACCTGTTGCAATCTAGTTATAATTAATTTTCAAGGTGTTCAGGTATCTTTACACTTGTTCTCTTTTTGTTTACTGTCACATTATTCCATTAACTAGTTGGCATTCTGCACATTAAATCTACAAATGTGTGATTAACTGTGTTTCAACCTGGCATTGCAGAGGAGAATTTAACTCTGAGCACTGGTTTGGGTATCAAGGGCTGAATTCTGTGCTGGAGCCTCAAAATGAATTTTAAAGGTACACACAGGTACACGTGATATTCACCAACGGTCAGGAAAAAAAATATTGGTGTCGTTTGAGTTTCAGATAAAGTCTAAATGCTCGTAAGGTAGAACTTTCAATTTTGAATCAAGAGGTTTTTTTTTTTAACACGTTTTGCATCCACAGATTTGAGCACACACACGTAGGCTGACTCTTTGGTCAGTACTAATGAGGTGCTGCACTGACCTTTGCATGTGATGAAAAATTGAAGCTCCCATGCAGATATTAATGATCCCAAAGAACCATATCAAAGTTGAGCATGGTAGTTGTCCTCAATGTCCTGGCGGATATTTGTCACTCAACAACAACGATGCACAGCCTTTTACCAAGGGTAGGGGAATCAAGGACCAGAGGACATAGGTTTAAAGTGACAGGAACAAGTTATAATAGGAACCTAAGGGGCAACTTTATCACTCGGGGAATGGGAGGTATATGGAACAAAATACCAGAGGAAGTAGTTGAGGCAGATACGTGGATAGGAAAAGTTTAGAGAGATATGGGTCAAATGCAGACAGGTAGGACTAGTGTTGCTGGGCTTGGCTGGCTTGTGCAAGCTGGGCCGAAGGGCCTGTTTCCGTTCTGCATGACTTCATGAATCTACTCTAGCAGCATTTAAAAGACACTTGGAAAGGAACATGGTTAGGAAACATTTAGAGTGATATGGACCAAATGTAGGCAAACACTGTAGGACTAGCTTGGATGGACTACTTGATCAGCATGGATGAATTGGGCCGGAGGGCCTGTTTTCATGCTGCATGTGTTTATGTATTTAAAATTCCAGAGCAGTCATTATCACATACATGGCTGTGTTGGAGCTTGTAAATGATCTTAGTTTAGTTCAAAGGTAGATAGAAATGCTGAATCTATGGAGCGCAGGATTTTTCCAGAATCTGCAGTTCCTTCTTAAACATTTAGTTTAGTTCAGTTTAGTTTAGAGATACAGTGTGGAAACTGGTCCTTTGGCCCACTGAGTCCATGTCGACCAACAATCCCCTTACACAAGCACTATCCTACACTGGGACAATTTACAATCTTTTCCCAAAGCCAACTAACCTACAAATCCATATGTCTTGGAATGTGGGAGGAAACTGGAGCACCCTGGGGGGGGGGGGGAAGCCCCATGGTCATGGGGAGAATGTACAAATTCCGTACAGACAGCAACAGTAGTCAGGATTGAACCCGGGTCTCTGGTGCTGTTAGGCAGCAACTCTACCGCTGTGCCACCAAGCTGTCCCAAGCACAAGCTGTTGTAATGGCTCTTTCTCACGGTGCGACCTGAAGCAAGACTTAACAAGACTTAACATCGTGGGAACCTCCTGCGATAACAGTACGGCATTCGTGGACCACCGAGGAATTCCGTGGCGCTAACGGCAGATAGTTGTGTAACTTGTTAAGGTCGGGAGAAAATTCAAACATTTTTGAATTTGTCCAAGAGTGACTTGAGCAGCGTTGCAACATTGTATGAACGCAGATGCCAGTGCGATATCCGTGCGATATCCGTAATGACTCTTGTGGGTACCGTGGGAACTCCTGCGAACAGTAATATGGGTTGAGCACAACACTGGCTGAAAGGAGGCCATCGAGAAGCAGATGTACGCGTTGAAAACGTTTGGCACTGGCTTTTTTAAAATGTTTTATGTAATTTATGTTTTTATGTGTCTTGAGTTCTATGTGCAAATCCTTTTCAGTTCCAGTATCAGAGCGTTGGAAGCAGGATGCCAGAGGCCACTCAGCCACTCTAGCCTGCCCCCCCCCACCCACACACTTACCGGGCGCAGGTGGGCATTGGGGAGTCTGAAGACGTCTGCCATGGTGCAAGCCATCTGGAACTTGGTCATCTGCTCATTGCCAGACCAATGGAAAACCCCACTGACCGAGGAGTCCAGTAGGGAGGTATTCCGCATCAGCAGAGTGCTAGTATGGGGAGGGGAGGTGAGTGACGGGGGGGGGGGGGGGTGTGAGCATTGGAGAGGGAGGGGAGGGGGGGCACTGACCTGTAGCCATCGCTCGGACAGCTGCCGGCACACCAGGGCCACATCGGCCACATGGGTGGGGTAACGTTGCTGCCAGTGGTCTACGCTGGCCATCCGCTCGCACCCCTGCACTGGCCCGAAGAGGATGGTCACCGCACTCTCGCCCCTTCATAAACCTAGCCTTGTGATGTTGCTGCGAGCAAGATTTGCATTGTACCTATAGAGCTCTTAAAGATAGCAGAAGTCGAGGGGTACGTGGAGAAGGCAGGAACGGGGTACTGATTTTGGATGATCAGCCATGATCATAGTGATTGGCGGTGCTGGCTTGAAGGGCCGGAATGCCTACTCCTGCACCTACAGGTTAGTGCCCCCCCTCCCCTCCCTCTCCAACGCTCACCCCCCCCCCCCCCCCCCCCCGTCACTTACCTCCCCTCCCCAGACTCCCCAATGCCCACCTGCGCCTGGTAAGTGTGTGTGTGGGTGGGGGGGGGGGGGGGGGGCAGGCTAGAGTGGCTGAGTGGCCTCTGGCATCCTGCTTCCAACGCTCTGATACTGGAACTGAAAAGGATTTGCACATAGAACTCAAGACACATAAAAACATAAATTACATAAAACATTTAAAAAAGCCAATGCCAAAAAATGTTCAAAGGCATACATCTGCTTCTCGATGGCCTCCTTTCAGCCAGTGTTGTGCTCAACCCATATTACCGTTCGCAGGAGTTCCCACGGTACCCACAAGAGTCATTACAGATATCGCATGGATATCGCACTGGCATCTGCGTTCATACAATGTTGCAACGCTGCTCAAGTCACTCTTGGAGAAATTCAAAAATGTTTGAATTTTCTCCCGATCTTAACAAGTTACACGACTGCCTGCCGTTAGCGCCACGGAGGTCCTCGGTGGTCCACGAATGCCGTACTGTTATCGCAGGAGGTTCCCACGATGTTAAACTCTTGTTAAGTCTTGCTTCAGGTCGCACCGTGAGAAAGCCCTTTAAGAATGGAAGCAGATTATTTAATAGTTTGATTTTTAATTTGGAGTGAAATATAGCAGATGGACTAGTCTCTTATTCTTCATCCTCCTCTCTGAATCCTCCACAGGATTTTCTACTTGCTCCTTTTGGAGTTCTCATTTCAATGTCAAGTTATGAAATGACAGCAGACAACAAGGCAGATGTTAGCTGGAGAGAACAGCCTCAGTAAGTCAAAACAATGGAATCGCTTTGCAGACCTGCAAATGGGTGCTGAATGATAACATTGGCACAGAAATTGCTTTGCTGCACTTTAATGGTGTTAAAGCAGTATTGTGGGTCTCCCTAACACAGCCTGTAAAGTCTCATAAAGATCACATTCTTCAATTGCAATGTTCACTGAGGATTGGTGTCCTATTTCCCTACATAACAGTTGGCATGTCAGTTTCAGGGTGGCATGACTTTATTGACAAATTGCAAGTTCCTGCAAATGTCAGAATTTAACCAAGACTATTATCTTTTGGAGTTATGCAAAGCAAAAGTTCTAGGCAGCTGAGTAAAGTGAACCTCATTGCAGCACTGTACACTTATATTAGTGTTGCTTGGTTGAAGGAAGTTAGCTAGAATGTTAGGAGTTTGCCTGATACCAGCACAGGAACCATAAAGATGCTACCAAGTGTGGAGTGTAGCAACAAGGAACTGCACATGCTGTTTTACCCAAGGAACATACAAAATGCTGGAGTAACTCAGCGGGTCAGGCAACATTCCCGGAGGACATGGATAGGTAACATTTCGGGTTGGGACCGTCTGAACACAGGTCCTGACCTGAAACATCACTTATCCGTGTTCTCCAGGGTGCTGCCTGATCCGCTGAGTTAGACAATAGGTGCAGGAGTAGGCCATTCGGCCCTTCGAGCCAGCACCGCCATTCAATGTGATCATGGCTGATCATCTCCAATCGGTACCCTGTTCCTCCTGCCTTCTCCCCATATCCCCTAACTCTGCTATTTTTAAGAGCCCTATCAAGCTCTCTTGAAAGCATCCAGAGAATCTGCCTCCACCACCCTCTGAGGCAGAGAATTCCACAGACTCACCACTCTCTGTGAGAAAAAGTGTTTCCTCGTCTCCGTTCTAAATGGTTTACTCCTTATTCTTAAACTGTGGCCCTTGGTCCTGGACTCCCCCAAGATTGAGAACATGTTTCCTGCCTCTAGCGTGTCCAAACCCTTAATAATCATATGTTTCAATGAGATATTCTCTCAGACAATGCATTTCGTTGTCTCTGTACCATACACTGACAATGACAATTAAAGTTGAATCTGAATCTGAATCCTTCTAAACTCCAGAGTGTACAAGCCCAGCTGCTCCATTCTCTCAGCATATGACAGTCCCGCCATCCTGGGAATTAACCTTGTAAACCTACGCCGCACTCCCTCAATAGCAAGAATGTCCTTCCTCAAATTAGGGGACTAAAACGGCACACAATACGCCAGGTGTGGTCTCACTAGGGATATGTACAACTGCAGAAGGATCTATTTGCTCCTATATTCGATTCCTCTTGTTATAAAGGCCAACATGCCATTCGCTTTCTTCACTGCCTGCTGTACCTGCATGCTTACTTTCATAGACTGATGTACAAGGAACTTCAGATCCTGTTGTCTCCCCTTTTCCCAACGACACCATTTAGATAGTTATTCTAGCATTAGATAGTTATTCCAGCATCCAGTATGTACTTCCGGTGGCACTGGTGCCGGCAGCCTCCACCTTCAGCCGGGTATCTTTTTGTTTTTTTAGTTATGTTGATGTGTGTTTTTTATGATTTTTTTAATGTCTTTATGTGGGGGAAGAGGGCACGGTGCGGGGGATACCGTCCTTCAGCTGCTTCCTGGTGAGGAAGCGACTATTATTCGAGTCGCGTCCTCGCCCCACCCCCCAGCGGCCTACCTACCTGGATTGGCGTGGCATTTCCTGCCGGGATCGACCGGAGCTCCAGCAGCGGCGGGACAGCGCTGAAACATCGCGGGGCTGGCGATGCCTTACCGGGGGTCGCCGTCTGGAGCCCGGAGTGCCGGACCTGCTGCACCGACATCATGGAGCTGCGGTTTGCGGAGCTCCCAACGCGGGCGGCGCTGATCAACAACGCGGGTTCCTGCGACTCTGCCCGGCTCGACCTGCGGACTCGGGAGCTGCGACTCCGGCTGCGGGAGGCGGCTGATCGGGAGGTCCGGGCCGCTGAGGAGGAGGATGTTCACCATCTGGGATCGGCGTCGGCGTTCCACTAGCCCGGCGTGAGGGCCTGAACATCGGGCCATCCGGGGCGGCGACTGCGGGTGCTCGGAAGTCCCTGACCACGGATGAACATCTGGGAAGATCGGAGGGGAGGCTGGCTGGACAATGGTGCCTTCCTCACCTTGGTGCCACTGTGTTGTGTTGTGTCGTGGACTTTCTGTGTTTGTGCTTTTTTTTTAAAAAAAATTCTATTTTATTTTTTTTAATGTTTTAATATTTATTATTTATTTATTTTTATGATACTGACTGTAAAGGGAAATTCATTTCATTGTCTCTAATTGAGACAATGACAATAAATTTGAATACAATACAATACAATAGAATACAATACAATTTTGTGTCTTCCCAAGTGTGGAGTGCCTTATGATGAATAAATAAAGCTGACCTGTGATATTTCCCTATTAACCCATTTAATTCAAAGATAATGGCCACTTTGAAGTTCATATATGAGAAACATTTTCCCAGTGGAATTATGAATATTATACTTGGTATTCTTTGGACTTTGGAGAAGCCTATTTTACAGAAAATATCAGGCTTCTGGTCTTGTTTATGAGGAACAGCAGATGCTGGAAAAATCGAAGATAGATAAAAATGTTGGAGAAACTAAGCGGGTGAGGCAGCATCTATGGAGCGAAGGAATAGGTGACGTTTCGGGTCGGGACCCATCTTCAGGCTTCTGGTCTTATTCGCTTAATGGGAGAAGGAAAGTTAATGGGATGCATCATGCATTTTTTTGAAAATTTGATATTGCGAACAAGGCCTCAAAGTGGCCAATTCTAAGTATGTTGACGGTAGCTTCAACCCTAAAATGCAATTATGATGCTAAAAATGTGAAATAAAAATGCAATTGCTAGAGGGCAGCTGCCACCTTTATTTCTGCGGACAGGGAAATACACATTGAAGAACCAAGCTAATGGTCATCCTATAATTCTTCATATTGTACCTTCGCCAGTTTTTTGCAGAATTCATGTATTTCAGTCACCACTTGAGGCAAAGTTCCCCCATGTTCTCTATCACTTGTACAGTTTTACCTGCATGGATCAGATTCAGAATACTGTGTTCTGTACTTTTTTCCTCTTCTTCCTTCTCTGAATACGTTCACAATTCATATACAACTCATAATTCTATTTGGGTTGGTTAATTTTCAGAATTAATTATACCATAATTTTCAGTATCACAGCACCTCTATAGTCTTTAGAGATAAGACAACACGAGTGGAAATAACTTGCTAAAGTTTTACTTTGGAGTCCAACACGGCAGTAGGTTTTAATGAAAGGTGGGAACGGTGATGGTGGTAGTTTTTTGAAATTGCCATGGATAGTGCTTATGTAAACTACACACAAGATCCTTAGGTAGAAATAGCAAAAAAAGGCTAATCATAATTGGAGAGGATTAACGCTCACTTTGCAAGTATTTTGCCCTTTTTAGTTAACCTGATTTTGGAGCAAGAATATAAAAAAATGTGGAATCCAGAATTCGGAAACCAAATTAGAAAATGCTGAAAGCACTAAATAACTTGGGCTGCATCTGTGGAAGAAGAAACCTTTAACATTTCAGGTCCAGGAACATTTATCAGAAAACATTTAATTGAAGGCACAAAAGCTTAGATTTTCACCATTGTTTACATGAAAGCATGATAAACAATACAAAATAGCATCATACTGTATGTTCTTCAAAATGAAATTCCAATTATCATTCATTTAATTTTTAAATGTAAATATTGTTAATAATAGGTTGAAAAAATGGTGCACGTTATTCGTCAGATTAGTTTAGTTTAGAGATATAGCAAGTAAACATAAGTGATAGGAGCAGAAGAGATAAATTCATAAGTGATTGGAGCAGAATTAGGCCAGTGAGCCCAGCCAGTCGACTCTGCCATTCAACCATGGCTGATCTACCTTCCCCTCTCATTCTCAATCTCCTGCCTTCTCCCCATAACCCCTGACACCCGTATCAATCAAGAATCCATCTGTTTAGGCCTTAAATATAATCCATGAACTTGGCCCCCACAGCATTCTGTGGCAATGAATTCCACAGATTCACCACTCACAGACTAAACAAATTCTTCCTCATCTCCTTCCTAACGGATTGCCCTTTTGACCTCTAGTCCTGGACTCTCCCACGAGTGGAAGCATCCTCTCCACATCCACTCCATCCAGGCCTTTCACTTTCAAGCTCCGTCTAAGGTTCATGAGGAATTTGCCTTCCTCATTGTAACGGAGACTGACTCAAATCCTTGGCCTGCCAATGGTGAATGTTGGTCAGGAGATGTCATTCCCCTATCCACCAACTCGCATGCAGTTGCCATCACGAGCAATGCACCACACTGATTGTGACCATTTCTTCCATCGAACGTGTCCAAAGACAGGCAGCTCGATTTGTTACTAACACCTATGAGAGAGAAACGAGTGTCACCAAACTTCTGAATTCTCTGGGGTGGAACCCTCTCCAAGACAGACGTGAAGCTCACTGTTTGACCTGTTTTTACAAAATGTTAAATGGTCAGCTTGACATAGACTACAAGTCCTACACCAAACCCAAACCAATTAGGAGCAGACGAGGGCATTCGATCCAATTTGTGATCCCAGCAACAAAGACAGATGTATACAGCAATTCGTTCTTCCCCCACACAATTAAAGCATGGAATAATCTCCACCCAACTATAGTTACCCAACCAGATGCAACTAAATTTAAAGTAGCTCTTTCTTCCCAATAACCCTTTCTGGCTTAAGCCCTCCCTTCACCACCTCCAGTTTAAATTCCATTTGGAATATTTTGGAGGACCAAGAAACCAAGAAACAGGCCCTTCGGCCCAATGAATCCATGCCGTTCAGCGATCCCCGTTCTCTAGCACTATCCTACACACACTATGAATAATTTATTATTTTTACCGGCCAAATTTACCTACAAATCTATACATCTTTGGAGAGTGGAAGGAATCTGGAGCACCCCGAGAAAACACATGGAGAACGTACAAACTCCGTACTGACAGCACCCGTAGTCAAGATTGAACCCAGGTCTCTGGCTCTGTAAGGCAGCAACTCTACCACTGCGCCACAGTAATAATAGTCTAAAATGTATTCATGTACCTTGCAACAGATGTATGCTTGAGAAATGAGTAATGTGGAATATTAGCAGAGGGTTATCAACGAGTCCTGAATACTTATTTTATACATGCTGGGTTGATTAATAAATAAAGGAGTGAAAGCAAGATTCTAAACATACTGTTAAACAAGTATTTGCCTTGCTGTTCTGGATATTGAAATCAAAGAGTTAATTTAGCAGTTAAACAAAACAATTGATTTCCACTAAAGAGTTGACTGCTGAAAACATAACGCAGATAAGTATGATGGGAAATAACTGCCAGATTTAATAATGCTCCCTAATAATTGTTCCTTTTGATTATAAAAGTGTGCCTTTTATTCAGTTATATGCCTGCAAGCATAGCCATCTCGTGTGGCATGTAGCACTAATTTTAGAATCCAGAATAACTTTTAGATGTGTGCGGAGAAACTGCAGCTCGCAGAGAAATGAAGAGGCAGATTGGTATATTTGTCACAATTGAAAGTAATTAGTTAAGGTTTGAGGAAAGACTTTACTCCCAGGGCTTGTGTCGATCTTTAAAGCTAGCCAATGAGGTTGCATTGTGTAGCAGCTGTTCTTCGACTGTGCAATTCCAGCTCCAGATCACAGTCCCAGCATCGTATATGAAATGGGTGGTAGTATTGTACATGCTGCTTTTACAGTGCCGGTAAGCAGTTCAAATACATATCTTGGCATTCATGCTGGTAAGTGATGTTGTTATTTCTCTGTTCTTGCATGGCTTTCTTTTGCAAAAATCAATATCAAAAATGGTTCATCATGGAGTTATTTTTCTTAGAAAATATATGTTAATTTAAGTATTTTTCTGAGTTTAATTGCATGTTTTAGAGGATGACAACTAAACTGGTTCATAGTATACCATTGCCTTGGGATTACATTTTGAAATGTTAGCATGCTGTAAGCAAATAAGACACCATTTAGATTACAGATATTTTGAGTCAATTACTTTTCTTTTTTTTTAGCTTATTTTTGTCATTTGTGAAACCTGAGTTCATGATTGGTTGTGCTCTGAGAAAGCAGCCTGACAGATTAAGAAGGAATTTAATTCATCGGTCATTTTAAGTGTAGTTTGTAGTAAAACATGTATGCCTGGTTTTAGTGATTAATTTTTTATTGAGAAACAGTTAAATTTGAAGGTATTCCTCACCAAAAGAATGAGTACGGTGAAGCTGTAAAGGTAGCTAAACAGAAAGCTGTCTTCCGGAATTCTTGTTTATTTTTACGATACAGCAGCATTTAGTAAGTGTATTTCTTTTTTGAAAGCAGTAACATAAATCTTTTAGTGGAACACAATCTTCGTTTTTAATGTACGGTTCTATTGTGGCATGCTGAATTTACTTTTTAATAATAAAATATTGGATTACAGTAATGCATTAGTTATTGAATCTCTAGTGTCAGAACTACCCCTTTCCCGGCACAATGAGTTTTATTTAGTATTTCTGTATCGGCTGTAAATACTACCACTAAGAGGCAATAGAAGTCTTTCTTATTAAGATCTTTTCAACATGTTCACTGCCAAAGTGATGAATTCAATGAAGCTGCTTCTGTGAGCCAGAGAGATTCAATAGTATGTTTAAATGATGTTCACAAACAGGCATGCTGTGTGGGAAAACAAGCCGCGCTTTCCACTTTTAGCAAACAATGTCAAATGTATTATTGATGAAATAGTTCTTAATGATTTACTGGTACACGTTAGTATGAGGTTAGGCAGCATCTTTTGCCCTTCAGCTGCCAACAACTGCATTACCTCTCGATCACTGAATGCTTTAAGGTAGCTCAATTCTATAAAGGGGTTGTTTCAGATATTAATTATCATAATCAAATCACAAAGAGCCTGTTAACATGGAACAGCATTTTCCTTAATTTTGGATCAAGTGCAATGGATATTACAGTATAATTAAGTATTTATTGTTTGCCCAGAAATAGTAACAGGAGTGAAGAACATCTGCTTGTCTGAGACATTTCATTTTGACAAGACAGCTTCAAATTTATTATGGTTTGTGGCAGATAGCTACAGTACTTTTTGAGATCCAGCAAAATAAATAGAAATAATCGTCACGGTAGTCTTGCCGAACATCATAGAGATTGCTAGACCTTTGACTTACCCAATGATATCAATATAATTCAGGCTATTGTTTTTGAGGAGGGAAAAGACTTGTCTGGCTGTGAAATAAATTTCACAGATTAGATGCCGGTGTATTTATTCAATACAATAAGTACACTCTACATTTAACATATTGCTGTTAGGCCTCTTTAACTTTTAACAACATAGCCTGATAATTGCCGATACATGTATACAAAAGATGATGCCAGGTATAGTGGAAAGTGAGTTTCTGTCCTATTTAAAGTAATTTCCTGCCTATTATATAGCTTCCAGTTTTAATATTTGAAACTTGTAGCTTTAATAATATTGATAATATAGCCCGCGTACTTTGGTAATACATGATGATATTTTTTACATCTATTTATTGTATGTAAGGAAGGCTCTGGGACACAGCAACTGCTAATTAAGCCAGTAAACTGTAAAAAATGTAATGAGGAGCAGATGGTTCCAGCAGTCACTGAGATGAGTACTCCTTGCCATAGGCCTAATACTTTTCAACATCAATTAAATGTAGCCATCATTTATTATTAGTAGCAGTTGCTTTCCCCGATGTAAGGCGGTGACAACTTAAATTCGGTTTAAGGCAAAGTTCAGAAAAATTGTGTTTAAGATATTTTCTTAAGTAGCATATAAGGAGTCACTTAATGGAGGCAACACTGTTTTAAACTCAACTTAAATAGGAAATATTGGTAAGAGCAGTGGTAGACACCTTGGGCCAGGAGACATCGGAATATGAAGTAGAGGCAAAATAATACCTGTGTGACATTGGTTAAGGTTTCCATCTGGTGTAAAAGTAAATTAAAATATTTCACTCCTACATGATTTCGGGTACCAACACTAAAGATCAATTTTGTTCACCCACTTCCTGCCCGCCAATACACTGGTGCGAAATTAATTTCCTTCATTGCAAACCCAGGCTCAGTAATGATTTGTGCTGAGTGTTTCAGTTTTCCTTGTAGTTTCATGTCCTTTTAAACTTTATTCTAGCAGGAGCATTAGAGCCAGTGTCAAAATGCAGGCACTCAGTCACATGTTGTTTCTCTTGTAATCTGTTAACTCAAAGGTACCTGTACATCAACTTTCTGAACAATGCTTGGCACCAATAATTTTTACTGCGTCATGTGTATCAATCTACCTCACTGATTTTGGATAACATTTATCAGCACCATACCTATTATAACACATATTCTTAACACTGTACATACTCTGTGTGTAAGAAGGAGCTGCAGATGCTGGTTTACACCGAAGATAGACACAAAATGCTGGAGTAACTCAGCGGGTCGTGCAGCATCTCTGGAGAGAAGGAATGGGTGACATTTGGGTCGAGACCCTTCTTCAGACAGTCTGAAGTCTGAAAAAGGATCTCGATCTGAAACGTCACACATTCCTTCTCTCCAGAGATGCTGCCTGACCCACCGTACATACTCTGTTTTCTCAGCTTTGTCTATCATGATGTAAACCGTGCTGACCGAAACATTTTTTAATTTTGTCGCTGTTTTGTAAAACAATCTACATGAAAGTAATAATGCTTACATTTTAAGATAGTTATGAATAAGGACATGTCAGGATCTTGGGGAAAAGTACTAAATTGGGGTAAAGCAAATTACATCATTATTATGTTTAAGAAGGAACTGCAGATGCTGGAAAATCGACGGTAGACAAAAGTGCAGGAGAAACTCAGCGGGTGCGGCAGCATCTATGGAGCAAAGGAAATGGGCAACGTTTCGGGCCGAAACCCTTCTTCAGACTTCAGTACTTCAGTACTCCAGCACTTTTGTCTAATGCCAACATTATTAGGCAGGAGCTAGGAAGATTAAATTGGGAGCAGCTGTTATTGGGTAAGTCCACATTAGACATGAGGGAGTCATTTAAAGACCAGCTGATCAGAGTTCAGGACTGGCAGGTTCAGGTAAAGAGGAGGATAAGGATGGCACGGTAAATACATCTTGGATGACCAGAGAGATTCTAAATTTGGTTAAAAAGGAAAAGGAAGCATATGTAAGGATGATGAAATCACACAGGGCCTTGAAAGAATATGAAACCAGCAGAAAAACCTCAACTAGGCAATTAGAAGAGCCAAAAGGGACATAAAATGTTGTTAACAAGGCAGATTAAAGAAGATCCTAAGGCTTTCTATTTGTGCACCAATAAACAGAGGGGAGCTAGGGAAAGGTCAGACCACTCAATGATAAATGAGAGAATTATGGTTTGAGTCGGAGGATGTAGATGAGATAATAAATGAGTTCCCTGCATCTGCATTCACCAAGGTGAAGGTGAGATCAGTGTGAGATATATTAAAATTGAGATGGTGGAGGTGGCGGTGTGTTTTCTTTAAAGCATATGGTGGATAAATCCCAGGTTATTGAGAGAGGCAAGAGAGGAGATTGTAGGGACCTGTACAAAGTTCTTTCTATCCTCTATAGCCACAGGCAAAGTCCCTGGGGACTGGAAAGTAGCAAATGTTGTTCATTTGTTTACGAAGGGAAGGAGATATAATCCAGGAAATAATAGGCTGGTGAATTCGATATTAGTGGTAGGAAAGCTATTGGAAAGGATTATTTGGGATAGGATTTACTTGCATTTGGAAGAACATGGAATAATTAGGGAGTCAGAATGACTTTGTTCATGGCAGGTCATGTCCTACATACTTGATTGTATTTTTTGAGGAGTTGATAAAGGTGATTGAACAGGGTAGGGCCATGGATGTCGTCTACATTAATTTTAGTCAGGCCCTTGTGTTAGGCTGATCATGAAGATTAGCGTGCACGGGATCCATGGTTACTTGGTAGTTTGGATTGGAGCTGGCTATCTAACAGAAGATAGAGAACAATAGTGGAATTGTATTATTCTGGCTGGAGGTTTGTGACTAGTAGAGTTCCACAGGGATCTGTACTGGGACTCTGTTGTTTGTGATATATGCAAATGACTTGGATGTAAATGGGTTAGTTAGTAGATAAAGATAAAATTGCTGGAGTTGTGGACAGTGAAGAAAGGTGTCAAAGGAAATGGTGGGATTTAGATCAGTGATGATCTGAGAAATGGCAGATGGAGTTTCATCCGAGCAAATATATGGCGTTGCACTTTGGAAGGCTGTGTAATGGAAAACTGTACAATAAATGGCAAGACCCTGACAGCAATAGTGTATAGAAGGATCGTGGAGTCGCAGCCCATAGCTCCCTGGAAGTGGCATCAGCAGTAGATAAAGTGGCGTTTGGCATGCTTGCCTTCATTGGTTGGGGTATTGAGTGTCAGAAAGTCATGATGCAATTTTATAGACCTTTGGTTAGGCCACATTTAGAGTATTGTGTGACATTCTGGTTGCTTCATTACACGAAGAATGTGTACAGTCTGGAGAGGGTGCAGCAGAGGTTTACCAGAATGATGCCCAATTGGAGGGCATTAGTTATAAGGAGAGGTTGGCCAAACTCTGATTGTTTTCTCTGGAGTGATAGAGATCGAGGTTAGACCTGATAGACATATAACATTAAGAGAAGCATAAATAGGATACACAGTCAAAAACTTATTCTCAGGATGGAAATGTCAAAGACTGGAAGACAGTGAGAGGGGCAACATTTAAAAGAGATATTTGGGGCAATTTTGTTTTGCATTAATTGTGATAGTTGCCAGGATAGTGATTGAAGCTGATAATCTTGTAATGTTTAAGAAGCTTTTGGATAGGCACATGGAAATGCGGCGAATGGAAGGAATTTGATCATGTGCAGACACAGGAGATTAACTTGGCACCTTGTTCAGCACAGACATTGTGGGACGAAGGGCCTGATCCTGTGCTGTTATCAGGCAACTGAATTATCCTACCACAACCAGAGAGTAGTGCTGAACTACTATCTACCTCTGATGTCTCTCGGGCTATCCTTGACTGGACTTTGCTGGCTTTACCTTGCACTAAACGTTATTCCTGTATCATGATTCCATACACTGTAAATGGATTGATTGTAATCATGTATTGTCTTTCTGCTGACTGGTTAGTATGCAACAATAAGCCTTTCACTGTAGCTCGGTACACGTGACAATAAAATAAACTGAATTGAACGGCTGTACTGTTCAGTGCTCTTACAGTTCAATGCAAACCCTGCTATTGAACATTTATAGTATGGAGTGACACACATTGACAACAATTTTGATAGAACCCAGTTTTGAAGGTGTTTTTAATTTGCAAGTTATATTTTCTAAGAGTATTTTGGCTGATTCAAAGCATCACAGACAATGTCATTATATTGTGAGTTATTGCACATGTTCTGTTCTCTCCAGTAAAACCTGATTGTTAATAAATTGTTGCCTTCCTCTTTATTCATGGATATTTTCTTAAGAGATTGAGAAGGTGATGAGTTTGGAAACGGCTGCCTATGATCATGGTTTGGTCCCGGAGATGCATACAAACTCCTCTGCACTGCAGCTGATTTCCTGCCTATTGAATTATGCAGTCGGAGCTGGTCAAATAGCAGCGTTGCCTTGACATTGTTATCTATTAGGAATGTGCTGTCTAAAGGCAGCTCCTCAGCTGTTCCAGAAAGGGAAAAGAAATGCTAAATGGTTTCAAACTAATCTCTTAATTTGTATTTTTTTTACACACAGTTTATGTACAATGTTATCTGCAATCTTTCAGTCTTTTGAAAATCTCATTGACGATAAATGCAGCTTTAAGTACCGTGGAACTAAAAGCAATCTGAAGGGAAGCAAGCGGTTTAGTATTCACAGATTATCCGGATTCACCATGCCAGCATGTTGACAGAGTAAATACAGGTTTAATGATATTCAGGTCAGAATAGAATAGTGAAATGCAGACATCCAATTAGAGACCGGGCTAATAAAATGTAAAACCACTGGGGGAAGCACTCATGATTTTGAGAGCAACATGAAGCTGAATTGCTCACTTTTATTTGCAGTTTCTGTTCTTTGTTTGCTTGAGAACTAATGGGATTTAAGATGGTATTTTATGTCTTCTGATTATCTGCTGCACCAGCAGTGTTTAATTCGTCATTTAAAAAAAAACAGAAGTGTAAAGATTGTCATGAATGCATTTGTAAGTACTGTAGTACATTGCTATTGCTGCTATCTGTTTTTTGAATTTGAGTTTTATTGTTTCTTTCCCACGTCATCATGCTATCATCCCCAACCCCTCTCCAAGCTATTGAGAGGTTTGCTTCTCAAAGCAATGACCTGCCTCTCTCTACCTCTTTATCTGTCTACCTCTCGCTTTCTCTGCTGCCATAACACTTGAGGCTTATTATAATGTAACTTTCATGAAACTGGGGATAAGTAGGATGTGGCTTATTAAACAATTTTCTTCAGAATAATATATTATGGCTGCCTTAAATAAGTTTCAGACTCATAAATATTGCTTATTAAGTGTAACGCTAAAGTGTGCAACTGAATGAACTAATTCCTTTAAGTCGTGGTCTAGACTGTAAACTGAGAAGATGTTGATTCCTTTGGGGTGAGGACTTGATGGGCTGATTCAATTTTATCCTTCCTGTGGGTTGTCATTACTGAATTATTGCGAGTTGGATGCAGCAGATGTTCTGTAAGATTCTACTGTTGATTGAACTGTAATAGCCACGACAGCAGGGAAGGTCGGCATGACAGGGATCAATGGACGGACCCGATGAAATATGTGCAGTTACTTGATACCTGATATGCTGTATGATTTATGTAACTTTGCAGGAATAAATTTTTAATTTTACTTTGCACTTCAGTAAAGTGTAACCCAACACTTCTATACCCAACCTCTTCCATTTTCATGATCTGTAAAATATATGTACATTTTATCAAGTGTGGCTTCGACCCTGTCAATGCAACTGGTTTAATTAGACTGTGGTTCTGGTTCATTTTGCACTATGG
The DNA here is from genome assembly GCF_028641065.1 of Leucoraja erinaceus. Lineage (NCBI taxonomy): Eukaryota > Metazoa > Chordata > Chondrichthyes > Rajiformes > Rajidae > Leucoraja > Leucoraja erinaceus. Next base: position 56,588,470 of record NC_073383.1, read on the forward strand.
CATGTCACTGTACATCAAACGTGCATTGGTTGCCTGTCAACAGGTTTGTAGATGGTCTGAAAGCAGATTTCATAATATTATTCTCGTTACTTTTGTCAATAAGAATTTTATCCCTTACTCATTTCAAATTTACTTAACCATAATCAAATTGCACAAATAAAATTATAGGGCCAAATGGTGCTGGCTGTGGGCAAAGGGAACATTGGGTGTTCAGCGGTTTCACACTGAAGCAACTCCTAGATTTGCACAGACATGTTTGCAATCCACGGCTCAGTGCCGGATTTGTCACTCTGCCCTGTCAATGTACTCAGTGTGGCATCTACGGTGTAAACTCATCTCACTGCCATTTCCCAACAGTATCCTAATAATCTACCAATCACTAGGGAATGAGATTTCTCGGCCTAGGAGTTAGAAAGGCATATAATTAAGTATTTTAATATTTTACATGATTGTAACCATTTTGTGGTTTTAACAAACTTTAAAATTTTATCCAGCAATTTCAAAATTTGTTAACATATCTCTGAATGTCAAGATTATGTAAGTTTTCCCCCTTTGACCTTGGTCAAAGTTTGGCCCCCTATTTTGCTGTTGATCAAAGGTTGTTGGGAGAGTTACTAGAGATGGTATCTGAGGCCAATCATCTTGAGGCAGGAATGAAATAAGAGCATAGCCAGGGTGGTGCGGGTCCCTAAAGGTGTGATCTGCCTTGTTTGAGGATTGCCACTTTTTGCAATGTATTGTGTTCCAGGGCATTTGTGTTGCCGAACCAGGCCATGATGCAACCAGTCATGAGCCAAAGAGAACAGTAGTTAGACTGTTGCTCATGCACAGACACACACAGCACACTAGAACTCCCACCATGCTGCTGGACTTGCCTTTGGGCTCAGCAGCAGTGCATTGAGATGCAGGAGAGTGGAGCACTTCACATTTGGTTCCTCAGGATTACAGCAATGCTGGCTGGTGTATAAAGGGTGAGTTTGTTGAAATGAATGGGTTTGCAGGTCGTGTGGCCAAAGTTAAGTGTTTGACATGTTTTGTTATGCTTTTATTTTCAAGTTTTTAAACTATAACAACAATTCTAAATGCCTCTGTCAGAGTGTGTTCATTTCTGGTCATCCCATTACAGGAAGGATGGGGAGGCTTTGGAGCGGTGCCAAAATGACCAGAATGCTGTCTGGATTAGAAGGCATTAGCTGCAAGGCGAGGTTGGACGAACTTGGATTGTTTACTCTGGAGTTTCGGAGGCTCAGTGGAGACTGGATGGATGAATAAAATTATGAGCCATAGATAGACTAGACAGTCAGAACTTTGTTCCCAGGAGCAAGTGGACAAGAGGGCATAATTTTAAGGCGAGAGGGGTCAAAGTATAAAGGAGATATTTGGGACGGGTTTTTTTTGTGCAAATAGTAGTGATTGCCTTGAATGTGTTGCAAGAGGCAGTGGTGAAGGCAGATACAGTAGTAGCATTTAAGAGGCTTATGAATAAGCAGGGAATAGTGGGATATAGATCACGAGCAGGCAGAGTAAATTAGTTTAACTTGGCATCATGTCTGGCGCAGACGTTATGGGCTGAACGTCTTGTGCTGTATTGTTCTGTGTACTGACAAATTTAAATAATCTTTGAGCCAAGTTTATTGTCATATGCATAAGTACGATGAGGTACAGTGCAATAAAAATCTTGCCTGTCGCAGCATCACAGGTGTCGGTGTATTCCAGACATTGGACATTAGCAGCACACGACTTGAGCATTAGTTGCTTCTCAGAGGCCACTTCACCTCATGGAATTCCTCTCGGATATGGAGGGTCATCTTAATTGGGCCTCCTGCATCCCACTTCAAATCATAAGGTGAGGGTTGCAAAATAGAAAACTGACATCTGAAACATAATATGGGGTAAATTTTCATTATTAATTTCAATAAGTTTGCAATGTGGTCCAGTCAGTGACCTCCAGACCTTGAGACAAGATACAAGTTAACAAGGATGTTGAAGAAGTGGTAATATTTGAAAGACACTTTATAGAAAATGGATAACCATAATTGCCAAAAGTAGAAAGCCTCTCAGCTGAGGCAATCTCTCTTCTCATCTATTTTCACTTACAAGCAAAATAAATACAGGTCCTTCCCTGGTTGTTCCTGTGAACTGTAATCTGAACAGTTTACAAATATGGCTGGAACAGAATTCCACACAGCAGATGATGCCTGCAGAGATGGGATGTCCCAGGGGAATAGATTTTCTGGAGAAGCAATGTAAGTTTAATTTTGTCATTCTTAACAGTATAGTTGGTATTAACAAACTTGGCTCAAGCCTATCTCAGGGTAATAATAATATTCTTATAAAATATTTTATTGCCGTTGGTAATTTTAAAAAGGATGCTGCCGCCAACCCTGGTGGTGGATCTTGAAAGTATTCACAAAATGGACATCAATGCGTTAACTTGAATGTATTCTTCATGGGTTCAATGTGACAAAAGTTCAGCTAATGTCAAGTAAAGTCATCCGTAGCCCTGCAGCTAGAAAATCCACCAGTCTCTCAAATGCTAATTTGACCTGAAACGTCACCCATTCCTTCTTTTCAAAGGTGCAGCCTGTTCCGCTGAGTTACTCCAGCATTTTGTGTCTACCTTGCATGTAAGTCAAGTGTTTGTGTACTGGGGTGACCTGTAAAGTTGTTTGATTTAGACGATAAGTCTTAGAAATCATTTTGGAGTTAATATTTTTTAGCCTTGTGGGATTATCTGTAAAATAAAATTTGACAAGGATTGGCTAATGGTTACACCAACTGTTTATTTTCCATGAGCATTGATATTTGCAATGATAGTTTTCTCTCATTTTAATTATGTTCATAAAGTTCCTTGAATGTGGAGCAAAGAAAGTCTAATATGTTTACCTACTTGTGATGATAAAACCCCAAAATATTCTAGTTTTTAACTACTTAGGGAAGCTACATGTGAGAGTATTCTTCATAATTTGATCGAAATAAATTCAAACAGAGATGCTCTTTGAAAGCTCTTAACACTGTGCTCTTTGCCAGTTGTAAAATATTAGAATGTTTATGGTTTCTAAAGGCTGTGAGAAATGACCTGACTAAGAGTAAAAATGGTAAACAGGGATATGTCTTGGCATTAATTATGAATATATTTTGTAAGGAGCTTCCCATTTTCCAACCTTCTCTGTGTTGTCACACCTAAGAATTTGTTCTCCACTTCAATCGATTACAGCTTAGTTTATCTAGAGGCCTTTTATAGTTGATAGATATCAATATTTTAATTAATGAACTCTACTTCCCATTCAAGTCCTGGCCGCACCATCTGGCTGAGTTGCTCCAGCACTTTGCATTTTACTCAATAATCCAGCATCTGCAGTTCCTCGTGTCTCTTTTCCATCAAGATTACTCTGCTTGGTCCCCCGTCCCATGTAAACAGAAATAGCAACTTCACAGATGATCCACTGGAATTTGTTATATCTAAAACTAAAGGGTTGATAATTTCAAATATAATTTGTCAGTTCCCAAAAATAAAGAAAAGCACCAATGAAGATCAGTAACACTGGAGCTCAAACTTTTCAGTTTATACCTGAATGTTCTAGGGGTCAAGTTTCAATGGGAAAAAAAGGATCCAGAAGTTCTCTGGATCAGCTGAGAGCAGCATTTTAGCTTGAATATTTCTAAAATGAATAATGGTTACTGCAGCTGAAAATGACTTTTCAGAAGAATTATTTGGCACTGAGCCTAGGCGATCTTACTTCTGAGTGCCTGTGGGAGTGGGAGTCCACTGAGAGATCTTTGTAATCTTTGGTGTTCAACCAATTTACTTTAGTTTTTTGTTTATTGCCTTCCATCGCAGTGAGGCATGTGGGGAATCTGCATGTTTATGTTAACTTTTATGATGTCGTGTGTCTTGCTGCTTTTTTTAGTATGGCTGTATGGTAATCGATTATCACTGTACATAAATTGGTACACGTGACAATAAACGACCTTTGAAAGCTTTGAAATCTTCTACATTGTCTTTGAATGACAAAACAATGAAGTCCATCAATGTACTCGATAGATCCCTTTGCCACTTTGTTTTACCTCACTGTACAAAGACTGCCTTTTTTTTAGGATTAAGCATGTTCTTAAAGGGCCTGTCCCACTTGGCTATCATTTGCGCGCCATTTACGCGACCTGCTAGCGTGTGGGTAGTGAGTGAGTAGTGCGGGATGGCGCATGGAGTGGTGTGGAGGAGTGTGGACTTCGTCCTGCACCTTCGCGTGCCACCGGCCTGTTGCGTAACTGACGGCCAAAGTGGGACAGGCCCGTAACTGAAAATTCTGCAATTCTAAAACAACAGGGCAACTTCATTTTGTTGGCACAGATTTTACCATTGTTTATATGGAGATGATGAAGGGAAGTTGAATGTGTGCAGTTTGGAGGCTCTTGGGGCCAAGGAGCAGGAAGGAAATCTTGTTAATGAGCTGGAGAAAGTATGAGGGGAGAACAAGAGAGAAAAACTTGACTGAGGGGAACCATTTGTAACTCTAGGCAAGTGGTGGTGGGGGAAGATGGTCGCAAAAAACACCTACAATAATCGCATCACAGTGACAAACGTTCATGAACTTTATTCATTAATTAAGAATGTAGAAATGAAAGCAGGAATAGGGGTAGAAAGCAAATGGTGATCATTATGGATGGTTCTTTAACTTGAGTCAGCAATATAATAGAACTATTCATATGATATCTGTTAACTCTATTGTGTCACAGTGGCCATTCAATGCTGGAAGTAGGCATTTAAAAAAAAAACTGAATAGCAAAGTAAACATGAAAGAATAATAAAATGAGTTTCCTGGAGACAAGTGTTAACTGAGTTCTGACAGTGAGCGTTGTCACAACAGCAGAGTGTGATGATGGAGTATGCAGTACATTCACAAGTCAACTTGATGCCTGAGGTCATATCAAAGTAAGTACTTGATTTGGCAAAGATGACACAGAATGCTGGAATAATTCAACAGGTCAGGCAGCATCTCATTAGAGAAGGAATGGGTTATGTTTTGGGTAGAGACCCTTCTTCAGACTAGGAAGGAACTGCAGATGCTGGTTTACCCAGGAACAAGGGTCTCAATGCTAAACATCACCCATTCCTCTCTCCAGAGATGCTGCCTGTTCTGCTGAGTTACTCAGGCATTTTGTGTCTATATAGATGTATGTGTTACGCTGTATTGAACATTTATGCACACTTTTTTCTTTTGCATATGTTTTATTTTATTCACAAATAAAGTTAATTTTGTTTACCTATCCATATTCTCACAGTGACACTGCCTGACCCAATGAATCACTCCAGCATTTTGTATCTACCTCTGGCATAAACCAGCTTCTGCAGTTCCTTGGTATTACTTAATTTGGCACACTATTAAATATTTGCAGTGTATGGCACTTTAAAGCTGGTGATTTTAAGGCTAGAAAAATATCTATTATCTTCTGAAATGCCACACCTGGGAACTACTTCCCCGAATGCAAGGCCCAAAGTCCCAGATATTGGAATAACTTGCAAAAGGGGCTTTTGATCTTTTTTAAATGTTGGATTTGACTTTCAAGTGACCACAGGTTTTATTCCTATCAGGGAGGTTTGTAGGTTAGTGATCAGGCAGTTTATATTTATATATCAGACCAGTAAAGTTTAGTTGGGTCATCTCTACAGGAAAGGTGCAACTGTAAACTGACAGGACTATGTGTAGGAAACAACTGCAGATGCTGGTTTAAAATTCTGGAGTAGCAGCGGGAAAGGCAGCAACTCTGGAGAGAAGGAATGGATGTTGTTTCGGGTCGAGACCCTTCTTCAGACTGGAATAAATTGACTGGAATAAACTGGTATCCTTGTATTTGGATTGCATCTGAATTATTTTGCTAAATAGACCATCTAGTTATGAACAGAGCATGAAGTTGATTCCTTATCGAGCTATATAAAAATTAAGGTTGACAGTCGTTCAGTGGCCTTGGTGATATAAATAGCAACTTTTCATTGTCTGACTCGTTTTACCATGGCAGAACGTGAGGTGGAATATCAGTTCAGATCAGTTTAGTTTATTGTCACATGTACCGAAGTACAGTGAAAAGCTTTTGTTGCTTTTGTCGCGTAGATTGGAGGGGGGTGGGATTTCGTGCAGGACAGGCATGTGAGAAGCTAGAAGTTGGTTTGGAGGGTGATGTGGGAAAGGTTAGTGGACAGAATAGGCAGGTGAAAGGCGAAGAGCGAGGAAGGAGAGTTGGTTTAAACGGCACGTATTTTAATGCAAGGGGCCTGATGGGTAAAGCAGATGAGCTTGGGGCTTAGAGCGACTGGGATATTGTAGCCATGACTGAAACCTGGTAAAGGGAGGGTCAGGACTGTCAGCTCCATGTTCCTGGTTACAGGAGCTTCAGGAGAGACAGGGGTGAGGATGAAAGAGGGGGGGGGGGGGGGGTTGCATTGCTGGTTAAGGAGGATGTCACGGCTGTGTTCAGAGGTGACATGACAGATGGTTAGTCTAGTGAGTCTGTATGGGTGGAGCTGAGGACCAAGAAAGGGATGATAACCTTGTTGGGGGTGTACTCTAGCCAACCAAATAGTCAACAGGAATTAGAAGAACAAATGTGTTGGGAGATTGCAGACAGCTGCAGGTCAAATAAGGTTGTTGTAGTAGGGGATTTTAACTGTATGGGTGTATGGAACAAGCTGCCAGAGGAGATAGTTGAGGCTGGGACTATCCCATCATTTAAGAAACGGTTAGACAGGTACATGGATAGGACTGGTTTGGATGGGCTATGGACCAAGTGCAGGCAAGAGGCACTAGGGTAGCTGGGACATTTGTCAGCCGGTGTGGGCAAGTTGGGTCGAAGGGCCTGTTCTACTTTGTATCACTATGACTATGACTCTATGAGTGTGGGAAGAAACCAGAGCACCCGGGGGTAAACCCACATGGCCAAGAGGAGAATGTACAAACTCCATATAGAAAGCACCCCTGGTCAGGATCGAACCTGGGTCCCTGGCGCTGTAAGGCAGAAACTCTACCACCTGCCCCAAATATCTTGACATCGTTGATCGCAACAAAGATTTCATTAAACCCCATTATGTCATTTTCAGCTGGAGCAATGGGGAACTGGGGTACAGTGAGTTGCACAAAGGAAATCCTTTCTGCATTCACATCATGACATGTAAGGTATAATTTGCATAAAATTACTACTTATAATATCTTCTTACAATCTTACTTGTATTTTTGTTTCTGTGTAATTCTTAAGCAATTGCTATGTTCTTTCATTTGCATCCTGTATTGGCATTTCACACTAATATTCTTGCCTTCTGAAAGCACTGTCTGTTCTGCAATATCATGTCATTCTTTGTCTTCTGTGCTTGCCACGGACCTGTCAACACAAGTGTGCTTATTTCTGCATTATTATCATTTACAGTCCTTTCCCACACCTGGCTACGAACCATTTTTCTCTAAAATCACGTGCATAACAATTGGATGATCAAATTCTCCAACCGCTATGTTTGCTCAGGAGCTGCTTGAGGATTTTTAAAGGCTCATTACAGCTGCTAATAATATCAAATCCTCTCCATCTAAATGAGAGAACTGCATGGGAAATAGTGGAGGGGAATGTTGGCACTTCTGCAGTAGTTCTGAACTGGTTGGAAATTATCTGCTGGTGAGTGGAATGTTAAGTTGCAATAATTCCCCAGCTTAAGTGCTGGGGAATCTGCTTCATGAGCTTGTGCCAGTCCAGACCTGGTGCAGTGAAGATTTGTATTGTAATGATTACAAAGGGATTATGGTAAGCACTTGTATTTGTAGATTTTTATTTGTTTTAATGTTTTAACTGATTTTGGTTATAGATGCATATGTATTTAATAGTTACGTTTTAAAGATCTCTAAAATCTCTGTTTGTCACAAATACTTTTTTTTAACTACCACAAATGTGGAAAATGGGATATTTCCAGAGCTGCCGCAGTAGTGCAGCGATAGAGCTGCTGCCTTACAATGCCAGAGACCTGGGTTCAATCCTGACCGTTGGTGCTGCCATGATGGAGTTTAGATGTTCTCTATGGTAATGTGGGTTTCCTCCAGGTGCTCTGGATCACTCCCACTTTCCAAGGACATGTGGGGGGTGTGGGTTAATTGGCCGATGTAAAATTACCCCTTATGTGTATGGAGTGGACGAGAAAGTAAATCACTGGTCATGAATATAAAGTAACATGAAAGTTTGGCAGATGGGGATAACATAGAACTAGTGTGAAAGAGTGATCAATGGTTGGCATGGACTCTGCAGGTGGAAGGGCCTCTTGCCTTCATAACAAGAGGATTTCAGTATAGGAGTAAAGAGGTTCTTCTGCAGTTGTATAGGGCTCTGGTGAGACCACATCTAGAGTATTGTGTACAGTATTGGTCTCCTAAGTTGAGGAAGGACATCCTTGTGATTGAGGCAGTGCAGTGTTGGTTCACAAGATTGATCCCTGGGATGGCGGAACTGTCATATGAGGAAAGATTGAAAAGACTAGGCTTGTATTCACTGGAGTTTAGAAGGATGAGGGGGATCTTATAGAAACATATAAAATTATAAAAGGACTGGACAAGCTAGATGCAGGAAAAATGTTCCCAATGTTGGGCCAATCCAGAACCAGGGGCCACAGTCTTAGAATAAAGGGGAGGTAATTTAAGACTGAGATGAGAAAAAACGTTTTCACCCAGAGAGTTGTGAATTTATGGAATTCCCTGCCACAGAGGGCAGTGGAGGCCAAGTCACTGGATGGATTTAAGAGAGAGTTAGATAGAGCTCTAGGGGCTAGTGCAATCAAGGGATATGGGGAGAAGGCAGGCACGGGTTATTGTTAGGGGACGATCAGCTATGATCACAATGAATGGCGGTGCTGGCTTGAAGGGCCAAATGGCCTCCTCCTGCACCTATTTTCTATGTTTGTTTGTTGCCATAGTATATCTGAAAACTAATTTATTTTGAATGTAATTGTAAAGCATTTATCGATTCAAATTGTGTTACGCTGGAAATTATAGCTTTCTCCAGAAAATTGGGTTGGGTTGTTCGGAGAGGCATTTGACACTTGAAATCTCAGTCCAATTGATTAGGTCTGAGCCAAGGATTAGAATTCCCGCAATTAATTTACTTTATTCACCCATTTACTCACCAAACAATTATTTGCGATCACAACCTTTCCCTCAATCTCATCAAGACAAAGGAAATTGTGATCGACTTCATGGAAGTGAAATAGTACACACACCCCATATACATTAATGGCACTGAAGTAGAGATGGTTGAAAGCTTCAAGTTCTGAGGAGTAAACATCACCAGCAATTTGTCCTCGTACACCATATTGAAGCAATGGGCAAGAAAGTATGCCAATGCCTCTACTTCCTAATGCCACCATCATAATCAACGATGTGTCTTACCCCGATCACTCCCTTTTCTCCCCTCGCCCATCAGGCAAGAGATACAGACGTTTGAAAACGCATATCTCCTGATTCAGAGACAGTTTCTTCCCAGCTGTTATCAGGCAACTGATCCATCCTATCACCAACCAGACAGCCATCCTGACTTATGGGCCTGTCCCCACTTAGGCGATTCTTCCACGGACTGCCGGCGACTGTCAAGTCACCGGCAGTCGCCTGAAAAACCAGCAACTGGAACGACAACTGTCAGAGTGGAACACACACACATACAAACACATCGCTTCCTTCACCAGCCCGTTATGCAGGCGGGGGACAGGGCAAGTGGGGGGAGCGCTGTCTAAAAGATTCACACTGTGCAAAGCCAAGGCGATACAGACAAACACCGCAATGAACAGGAAGGTTGGCGCTGTAATTAAGACGGCTAAAGCACAGTGTATGGTAAATCCTTTAAATCCTTGGTTCTGAAAACTACTGCTTACCTTTTTTTCTCCAATGAGATAATGGAATTCACTGGTCATCACTGGCTACAACCTACGAGAACCTCCGATACCTTTCGACCTCCTGGCAACCCATTAGGACCCTTCGACCCACCTACGGCACGAGAATTGTCGCTACTCGGAACGGTGGCGCAGCGGTAGAGTTGCTGACTCACAGCACCAGAGACCCGGGTTCGATCCTGACTACGGGTGCTGTCTGTACGTTCTTTGTGATCATATTGAATGGCGGTGCAGGCTCGAAGGGCTGAATGGCCTACTCCTACACCTATTTTCTATGTCTATGTTACTCTGCATGATGGCTTCATTCTAGTGGCTGCTAATTTTTCAACGTGTTGAAAAATTCGCTGCGACCAAAATTCTAGTTCCCAGAATGCGGGAACTCCTCGCGACCATGAAGGCAACTCCCCGGCAACTACCCATGAACATGTGGCGACAGCATAGTCTCCTGCAGTTGCAAAAAAAGTTGCCTAAGTGGGACAGGCCCATTACCATTTGGTCATTGGAGACTTACGGACTAACTTTAATCGGACTTTACTGGACTTTACGTTGTATTAAAAATTATTTCCTTTATCTGTATACTGTGGGCAGCTTGACTGTAATCATGTATAATCTTTTTGCTGAGTGGATGGTAGGCAACAAAAAGCTTTTCACTGTACCTCAGTACATGTGGCAATAATAAACTAAACTATTACCTCCAAATTTGGGCAGATGCTGCAACCATGTTCCCCATCTCACCTGTTTGTATCACTGAAGTTCTGCAGCTGGAATTATCTGACACGTTGAAAGATCCACAGGAAGAAAATTATGTGAGGGCAATTTGGTAAAAACACTGTGTTTGCTATAGTAGGCTTACAATGAACATTACATTTTGCTGTCTGTTTCCCTTCCTTGGACCCCCATAATAATACCAATGAATTAGGCAGTCATCAAAGCTGGGACGATGTTCCCTGTGGCTTTTTTAGGGGGGCTCTTTCATTTAAAAAAAACAGCAGGGCTTGTACTGCCTGCATCCTGTCGTGCAAGGCCTGAAATTCAGAGAGAATTAAAACAGGCCATCAGTCCACTGAGTCAGCGCCAATTGGCACGCACACATTTGTGCATCTCCATTTTATTTCCCCCATGTTGCAAAACAGTTGACTGGTTGATGCTTGGTCTTGCCGATGTAAAGGAAGCCACAGCAGGAGCACCAAATGCTTAGATGAAGTTAGAAGAGGTGCCTGTGAACCTCCTTTTCACCTGGAAAGGCTGCTGGGGACCTTAGTTGGAGGAGGTGTAGGGGCCAATGTTACATCTCCTGTGGTTGCAGGGAAAATATCCGGGGAGGGGGTAGTTTGGGTAGAAGGGTTGAGTGAATTAAGGGGTTGTGGAGGGAGTGGTTCCAGTGGAAATGGGTGTTGATGGGGAGATATGACTGGTGATGGGTTATGTTGAAGGTGGCGGAAATGTTGAAGTTGGATGTGGAAGCTGGTGGAGTGAAAGGTAAGGACCAGGAAACTCTTGTTCCATCTAGGGGAAGGGGGGGGGGGGGGTTGACAACAGGACTGTGGGACACAGAGGAGACGGGGGTGAGGGATTAATTCACAACAGCAGGAGGGAAACTGTTTGCTGAACAAGATGTCTTGCATATCCTGGAGTGGAAAGCCTAATATTGGGAGCAGATTTGGCAGAGATAGGGATTTGAGAGTTTGGGATGCCATACTTGCAAGAGGCAGGAATGGGAGTCAATGGGTGTGTAGTATATGTCAGTCAATCTGCCCCCTGTGATGAGATCGGGGATCAAGAAAGGGGAGAGGTGTCAGAGATAGTCCAAGTGAATTTGAGTGGAGAGTGGAAGTTGATAAGGTGGGATTGATAGATATTTGATAAGTAAGGGTGTCACAGATTATCGGGAGAAGGCAGGAGAATGGAGTTGAGAGGGAATGAGATCAGCAGTGATTGAATGGTGGAGTAGACTCAATGGACCAAATGGCTTACTTCTGCTCCACTGAATTATGAACTTTGGTCCATCGATTCCACGCTGACCAAGTTGGCATATTTCACCATTTGCATCCATGTTATCAACACCCATCCTATCCATACATCTGTTCAAATGGCTTTGAGAAGTCATAATTGTACATGCTTTTTTTGCTTCTTCTGGCAGCTCATTCCAGATGTACAAAGGATACTAAGGACAAAGGACATTTATTATCACATACACCAATTGGTGTAGTGAAATTTGACTTGCCATTGCAGCACACAAATAAAGATAAGACACAGCATCAAAGAATTTAATAGTAAAACATAAAAACATAAAACCATTCCCTCACAATGGTTCCACTATGGGGGAAAGCAGCAAAAGTCCAGTCCCGTGCCCTGTTCACCCATAGTCGGGCCTATTGAGGCCTCTGCAGTCGCTGATATGGCAGCCCGATGCTTCAGGCCCACTCGCCGGGTGATGGAATTCTGGCGTCGGGTGAACACTCTTAGCGGCCCAGAGTGTCTGGAGTGGCCGCTTCCTCCCCGGAGACCGAGGCTCCCGAAGACAACGGGCCGCGCTGGTCGGAGCTCCGACCTGGCAATCTCGTCGTGAGATGCCAGGCTCCGCGGTGTTCAAAGCTCGGCACTGCCCGCGGCTGGAAGCTCCACAGAACGCAGCTCCGTGATGTTGGACTCGGCGGTCACAGCACTCCGGAGCTTACTGCATGGCGACCCAGGTAAGGCATCGCCTGCTCCACGATGGTGCCTCAGCGCTGAGCCACCGCCAAAGTCCTGGCCGGTCCCGGCAGGAAAACGTCGCTCCAGTCTGCCCGTAGGCCTCGGGGAATGGGCGCATCTCCGACCATGTAGGGATTGAGAAAAATAGTTTTCCCCTTCCCACCCCCCACATAAAAAGACTAAAAGACCTCCAACACAAACACTTTTAACTAACAGCTGCTGGCAGGGCAACCATCCTCGACGGCGCCCCCTTAGGAAGCCCCCTATCCTCTGAGTTAAAAGGAGTTCCTTTTTAATATTGCTCCTCTCACCTTAAGCCATGGGGTCAAGGAAAGAGTGTTCACATTGCGGCCCTGTTTTCAGCAATCTTTCCATCACCACGCACAAGAAGCGCAAGACAGACACCATTGTATGCAGATGCCGAGAGGTATGTTCAGCTCTGGCTGAACAACTTCTAATCTTGTGTGTGGACTCGATAAGAAGAAGACCTTAAGCCATGCCATCTAATTTTAGAATCCTTTATCCTGTGGGGAAAACTGTGAGCATTCACATTATTCAGACCCCTTACAGAAACATAGAAACATTAAAAATAGGTGCAGGAATAGGCCATTCGGCTCTTCGAGCCTGCACCGCCATTCAATGTATGATCACGGCTGATCATCCAACTCGGTATCTTGTACCTGCCTTCTCTCCATACCCCCTGATCCCTTTGGCCACAAGGGCCACATCTAACTCCCTCTTAAATATAGCCAATGAACTGGCCTCAACTACATTCTGTGGCAGAGAATTCCACAGATTCACCACTCTCTGTGTGATCTTGTACACCTCAATAAGGTCACCCCTCAACCTCCTATACTCCAAATAAAAAGTCCCAGCCTATCCAACCTCTCTCTATATCTCAAGTTTGCAAGGGTGCAGAGGAGATTCACCATGATGTTATCTCCTGATGAATCTCTTATACACCCTTTCCAACTTAAAGACATCTTTCCTGTAGCTGGGTAATCAGAACTACATACAGTATTCCATGTGAGGTTGCACCAATGACTTGTACAGTTGCATCATGATGTGCCAACTTTTGTACTCCATACCCACCTCTATACCCACTTTGAGGGTGTATTTACAAATCTCTTTGTTCTACAGCACGCTCGAGGGCTCATTTGCTGCGTAAGCCCTTCCCTGGTTTGGCATAAATAAGTGCATCCCCTCACACTTTTGTCAGAGTTAAATTCCATTTGCCCACCTTCCCAACTTGTTGTAAATTTAGATAACCCTCCTCACTGTGTACTGTGTATTGTTATTAAAATAAGTTTGCAAAACAGTGATAGAAGAAATAGAACATAGCTTCCTTAAGATAACCACCAAAGGGCTGCGTGGAACTGTATTACCAAATTAACAGTAGCAATGTTACAAAATTTTGAAATTTTAAAAATCAAGTCTGCAATTTATCCCATCAGATAAAGCATAAAAAGAAGTTTAATTTGACACCTAATTCACTTTCATATCTCAAGTATTTAAAAAGTTATGGCCATTTTCATACTCGGAAATTAGCATCTTGTTCTCTATTGATTTTCTATGGAAATAACAAAAAAGCTGTGATCATGGACAGTCAAAAGCCCATAACTTTCTTAAAAATTAAGAGAACTGAATGAAATTTTCAGTTATCATAGATTGAAGCATTCTGAAACAAATATAAATCAATCTTATTTGGATGACCTGAAATTAAAGCATATAATTAGTTAGTTACCCAATTGGAGCTAATTTCAAACTTCAATTACTAGATCTAAACATCTATCTATTTCTTAATAAATAGTTAACATTTTTAAATAGCCTAAGTGTCCAAATAATATTCACAAATAATTCACAATAAAACATGATTTTAAAATCTCATTTACATTCATTTATAGGCCAAATGGAAGGAATTTAGTGTTCAATTGCTGTAAATTAAAGTCAATTTAAATCAGCTTTCTAGTGGGTTCCTGTGAACGCGCTGGTTTAGAACGTTCACATTGCGCTAGATTTGTACCCTCAAATGCCCAGAAAAATACTGCGGGATATAATGGGGCCCAAATGAGCTACTCGCAACTTTAAACTTTGTATAAAGGGATCTTAAGAAGCCCTTTTTAATGTAAAAATAAACAGCCTACCTTCTGTTGTCTGCTGTATGGGACCCTGCCGGTTGCCGGTGGTTGTGGGTTTAGAGGTTAATTTTTAAACTACTATAACAATTATATAAAGCCTTTAAAACTAATAATAGCTAAAGCGACGGAATATTCCAGCGATTTTCCGTTAATAATTAACTAGGCTGAACATCCTCGATTGGAACAGCCTAGGGGAAATCGCGTTTTAAAACCCGCCCCCTCTAAATGGGGCCAAAATCGCGCACACCCGCAGCGACAGATTTTCAGTGACGCTTCAGTTAGGCTTTGCAACATACCTACTAACAGGCAAGGAACTGTTCCTTCCCTGCTGTTATCAGGCAACTGAATGGTCCTCTCATCAGGTAGAGTGCATTCCTGACCTCCCATCTACCTCAATAGAGACCTTTAAACTATCTTTTATCAGGTTTCAACGTTGTATCTTAATACTAAATGTCGTTTCCTTTATCTGCACACTGTGGACGGCTTGTTTGTATTAATGTATAGCCTTTTGATGGCACTCAAACTAAAGGTTTCACTGTACACATGATAATAATAACCATAACTAAACCGAACTGTCTAGTGACTACAAACCCAAAATGTATTTAGGGCATCAAAGAATATTGATAAAACTGCAGAGATTCCATAGTTGCTATTGCTGCTCATCATTGTGCAGTAGAGGAGCAGCAAAGATTATAGCCTGAATGATGCTCCCATGAGTACACTATCATTACCTGTATCTCCAGCCAAGCTATTTCGGGTGTCCACAGTCCATGCACCAAAGTAGTAAAATGTTAAGGTGCATAAATATTTAAAAAATGCTGGAAACAACATTAGGTTGGGCAACATCTGTGGAAAAAGTGGAAACAGTAACTATTTTTCTCTTTCCACAGATGCTGCTATTAAACGTCATAAAGAATCGCCTCTTTCTCTTGAACCAATCATCTCTTTCACACCCTATTTTGGAGGTGCTGCCACAAACTCTTACTCTTAATTCTACCTCTTTCAGTTATTTTGTTACTGCTCTTTGGTATTTTCTTTTAGTAAAACTTCAGATTGCACAAAAAATCTTCAACATTCTGCTATGTATTTATTGTTGTCATTACAATGTCATAGAGGGATACAATGTGGAAACGGGGACTTCGGCCTAACTTGCTGACATCGGCCCACATGTCCCAGCTACACTAGTCCCACCTTCCTGCATTTGGCCTATATCCCTCCAAACCTGTCCTATCCATGTACTTGTCTAACTGTTTTTTGAATGTTGGGATAGTCCCAGCCTCAACTACCTCCTCTGGCAGCTTGTTCCATACACCCATCGCCCATGTTTTCTCATGAGATACAGGTGAGCAAAGAATTTCATTGCACCCTGGTGTATCTGACAAACTAATCTGAATCTGAATCAGACTTGCTGAGTGTTTCCAGCATTTTCTGCATCTGTTTTGAATTTGCAGTATCTGCAGAATTAGTTGATCATTTTGTTGTGAAGGTACATCCTGTTCATGAAAGAATGACAATTCAAATCCAACTAATCACTTTCTTAATCAACTCTAGTCAAGTGATGGATGGTATCATCAATAGTGATAATGAGTGACAGTTAATAATAAACTTCTGACTGATTTATTTGGTTTGGGTCATGGTTATATAATTTAGCTCTAAACATTGCAATCTCGGGGACCCAACGTGGGAAAGAATGCTGAATCCCAGAGGTGAGATGAGAATGATTGCCCCAACATCAGGTTTTGACTGGATAGCATGCAAACAAAGCTTTTCACTATATCTCGTTGCAAGTGACAATAATATATTAGGTTTTTGATTGTTTGTGGTAAGCTACTAAAACTGAGTTGAGATCAGACAGAACTCTCCACGATAGTCATCTGCATCTCAAAATAATCAAATTATGCTGTAGAAACAAGCAATGCAGATGCCGATACATGAAGGAAAGACACAAAATGCTGGAGCGACTTAGCAGAAGCGGCACAGTGGCGCGGCGGTAGGGTTGCTGCCTTACAATGCCAGAGACCCAGGTTTGATCCTGCCTATGGGTGTTACCTGTATGGAGTTTGTATGTCACCCTGTAACCCCAATGGGGTTCCTCCACGTGCTCTAGTTTCATCCCACACTCCAAAGACATACAGGTTTATAGTTTAACTATAATAAATTGTACAATTGTTGGGATAGTGTTAGTGTACGGGGTGATCACTGGTCGGTGTGGACTCAGTGGGCTGAAGGGCCTGTTTCCATGCTGTTTCTCTATAATCTAAAGTAGAAAGTCTAAAGGTCAGGCAGTATCCCTGGAGAACATGGATAAGTGACGTTTCGCGTCGGGACTCTTCAGAATAAAATTATGCCATTAGCTTATTCCAAAAGGAGTTGTTGCTGGTGCTGTTCAGGTCACTAGCCTGGGTGAAATGTGTACTAACCATGATTTTTGAGGCATTAGTGGAAGTGAATTTCTATTTGATGTGACTAAGCCAAAACAGTTTGTTCTGGGGCTGGTAATTACAAAATATTCGTGCCACATGTGTTGGATGCTGGCCATCTCCAATTAGGGACTTGGAAAAGATATAAGCTCAGGACATTATCAATTCCACTTCTTCACCATTATAATGTTCTCCCACATGCTACTCCAGCGAGTCCAGAACCAGGGACCACTGTCTTAGAATAAAGGGGAGGTAATTTAAGACTGAGGTGAGAAAAAACATTTTCACCCAGAGAGATGTGAATTTATGGAATTCCCTGCCACAGAGGCCAGTGGAGGCCAAATCACTGGATGGATTTAAGAGGGAGTTAGATAGAGCTCTAGGAGTTAGTGGAGTCAAGGGATATGGAGAGAAGGCAGACACGGGTTATTGATACGGGACGATCAGCCATGATCACAATGAATGGTGGTGCTGGCTCGAAGGGCTGAATGGCCTCCTCCTGCACCTATTTTCTATGTTTCTATGTTTACTTGTTTTCAAGAAAGATTTATCTCTTAGTGCTAAGGGAATCAAGGGATATGGGGAAAAGGCCAGAACAGGGACTGATTTTGAATGATCAGCCATGATCATATTGAATGGAGGTGCTGGCTCGAGGGGCCAAATGGCCTACTCCTGCACCTATTTTCAATGTTTTCTATGTTTCTTCTATCTGCTATATTAACTAATTTGGTTTCTCCCTATTGGAGATATTCACTTACTTCTACCCACCCCTTCCTCAATTCCACTGAAAACCAACTTTCTCTCTTTCTCGGTGCTGAAGAAGTGTGACAGACCTGAACATTTTTTCTTTTTTCTTTCCATAGATACTGCCTTATCAATTGAGTGTTTACAACACTTGTTGAAACTACTGATGCAACTGTGTTTATCACAGGGATGCTAGAGTTTCAAAATGATAACATTCAACCTTGTTAAAGTGAACCGAGGAAGAATAAATGCTGGTCTTACAAGGGATTGCAGCACTTTCTGCTTTTATTGGATCTTCTTGTGACCGACTTACCTCCGACCCACCTAAACCATCCCATCATCAACAGTTCTCAGGAGTACAATGGTATATTTGCTTGAAATAGTCCACCTCTACCAACACTTCAAACATCAGTAACATCCAAGATTAATCACATGCAGCATCCCATCCATCACATCTGATGCATCATTGTTGCAATGCATACCAACTGCAAGTTTCACTGCAGCAACTCGACTCAACTCAATGCATATTCAACTGCAAGTTTCACTGCAGCAACCAGCAGCACCTGTTAGTTTAGTTTAGGGATACAGCCTGGAAACAGGCCCTTCAGCCAATCAAGTCCATGTCGGCCTTGGATCACCCCTTCACACCTCCAAAACCCATCACATCTTTTGGACTTGACTGTAAATCACAGTTGGCTCATTGTTGCTGTGTTAGAGTACTGAAACTCCTGATGCTACTTTGTTCTGGGACCTCAGAGGTTCAAAATGATAACATGCAACCATCTTGTTAAGGTTACCAGAGTAAGAATAAATGCTGTTCTTGCAAGGAATTACCCCATTTTAATGAACGCATAAAAGATTAAAAAAATAAATTTAAGTTGATTTGAATGTTGTGCTGCATGTAGCTGATTGCTTATATTAGATCCATTGCATTTTCTATTATATTTTGGATTTCCAGCATATACAATCATTGGCTTTTCAACACAAGTTAGAAGATGTAAAATAAGCCAAACCAATTAACTGCATTTATGAACCTTTCAAAATGTGAGACAATTAAAAAAAGACTAATGATCACAATTTAAGTAAAATTATTTTAGTTAAGCATTTATGAACCAAAAATGTGTTATTAGCAAATCTGTTTGAGTCCAGAAAAGATGAAAAATATTTTATTTGGTACTTTGTCTGAGAGATTCTTTATTGTCCCTTCGCTCTTCACAAGGATGTCAAAATCTCAAATGAGGCTTTCTTATTTCCTGACAAAAACCTATCAAAGCATCTTTGATCTGAAAGATGTTGTAAATATGTAAACGCCATGTTTTTGGTGTGTGGGCGAAGGTGGTTGTTAAAATGAATAATTAGAATGTGGCCTATAACTGAACTAATTTAGTTTTTGTGCCGAAATTCTAATGAAAGTTCATCAACCACGTTAATTCTGCTCTCTGCCCACACCTTTTGATTGAACTGCCGTGTTTTTATTTGCCAGTAATAATTTTCTTTTTCAAATATGCTCTTACAGCTTTACTCAAAGTTCTATATGGTACATTTTGTAAGATTATAACCTGCCTCATTAAATATAATACACATTCAGTCTATAGAGTGTGGATCAAATGCTTGTCGGCACCATGCATTGCCGACAATTAAGGAATTGTTTTATAACTGCACCACACAATTGGATTCCATTAATTATTCCTTGCGGTGCAATCCATATTAATTAATGCTCTGCAGTATTCTTCATTCCTTAAAGGGACATAAAGATTATGAGCTTTATTTTCTTCTGGGGGCTTCCAATTACACGCTGCAATGTTAGCAAGTTTTGTGGTAACTGCTGAAATTCTGAATACATATAACCATATAACAATTACAGCACGGAAACAGGCCATCTCGATCCTTCTAGTTCGTGCCGAACACATAATCTCCCCTAGTCCCATATACCTGCGCTCAGACCATAACCCTCCATTCCCTTCCCATCCATATAACTATCCAATTTATTTTTAAATGATAAAAACGAACCTGCCTCCACCACCTTCACTGGAAGCTCATTCCACACAGCTACCACTCTCTGAGTAAAGAAGTTCCCCCTCATGTTACCCCTAAACCTCAGTCCCTTAATTCTCAAGTCATGTCCCCTAGTTTGAATCTTCCCTACTCTCAGTGGGAAAAGCTTTTCCACGTTAACTCTGTCTATCCCTCTCATCATTTTAAAAACCTCTATCAAGTCCCCCCTTAACCTTCTGCGCTCCAAAGAATAAAGCCCTAACTTGTTCAACCTTTCTCTGTAACTTAGTTGCTGAAACCCAGGCAACATTCTAGTAAATCTCCTCTGTACTCTCTCTATTTTGTTGACATCCTTCCTATAATTAGGCGACCAAAATTGTACACCAATTGGCCTCACCAATGCCTTGTACAATTTTAACATTACATCCCAACTTCTATACTCAACGCTCTGATTTATAAAGGCCAGTACACCAAAAGCTTTCTTTACCACCCTATCTACATGAGATTCCACTTTCAGGGAACTGTGCACAGTTATTCCCAGATCCCTCTGTTCACCTGCATTCTTCAATTCCCTACCATTTACCATGTACGTCCTATTTTGATTTGTCCTGCCAAGATGTAGCACCTCACACTTATCAGCATTAAACTCCATCTGTCATCTTTCAGCCCACTCTTCCAACTGGCATAAATCTCTCTGTAGACTTTGAAACTCTACTTCATTACCCGCAACCCCACCTATCTTAGTATCATCTGCATACTTACTAATCGAATTTACCACACCATCATCCAGATCATTGATGTACATGACAAACAACAGTGGACCCAACACAGATCCCTGTGGCACCCCACTCGTCACTGGCCTCCAACCTGACAAACAACCATCCACCATTACTCTCTGGCATCTCCCATTCAGCCATTGTTGAATCCATCTTGCTACTCCACCATTAATACCCAACCATTGAACCTTCTTAACCAACCTTCCATGAGGAACCTTGTCAAAGGCCTTACTGAAGTCCATATACACAACATCCACTGCTTTACCCTCATCAATTTCCCGAGTAACATCTTCAAAAAATTCAAGAAGATTAGTTAACATGACCTTCCAGGCACAAATCCATGTTGACTGTTCCTAATCAGACCCTGTTTATCCAGATGCTTATATATATTATCTCTAAGTATTCTTTCCATTAATTTGCCCACCACTGATGTCAAACTAACAGGTCTATAATTGCTAGGTTTACTCGTAGACCCCTTTTTAAACAATGGAACAACATGCGCAATACGCCAATCCTCCGGCACTATTCCCGTTACATTCTTGTTCTTGTGAACAATCTTATGATTCAATCAATCTTCAGCTGAAATACTGGTAGATCATCTGTGAAAAATAGAGTACACGTTACATGCGTCTGATTTTTTTTTGATGAGAATTTCTCAGGTTATCTCCATTGAAAATTCATAACGTATCTGCTTTTGAAATTCTTAGAGGGGGAAAGATGTGCATTTGGTTCCTCAAGTCCATGTGATGAGATGATATAACCAATGACAGCCTAACAATCTGAACTCACCCACCCAAATAACATGGTGCACGGTTTTCTATTATGTAGTGCATGTTGGTGTGATTGTAGAGAATGTTTCAAATAGAGATTTACTGCAGTTGTTTGTATCAGTTACAAATGCTGCTAGATATTCCTATTTACCGATGTTAAACTGATAGTTTCTGCTAGTTTTCATCTTGGGCAGTGAGTTGGCTTTTAAATGAAAACATAATATTTATTTTTTCTCCTATTTATGAACAAGGGAGATTTTCAAGTTCAAGTGAGTTTATTGTCATGTGTCCCTGATAGGACAATGAAATTCTTGCTTTGCTTCAGCACACAGAACATAGTAGGCATTTACTACAAAACAGATCAGTGTGTCCATATACCATTATATAAATATATACACACATGAATAAATAAACTGATAAAGTGCAAATAACAAGTAATGGGTTTTCAATTTGTGTTTGCTGCAGTGGGCAACAAGCTGTTCTTTTTTATATAGTAAGTATTAACATAATCTTTCATTCTTTTCCGTAACTGCCTGACTTTCTGGGCTCTGAGCTGGTAAAAGTGTAGCTGAAATGGACTCATAAAGAATGATTTGTATTGACAGTTGTGAATGACACAGACTTTGGGATCAGTGGGTGGAAGCGTTACATTGAAAGTATTCAAAAATCCATACTCAAACATTTGGCTCGAATTGAAGAATCTACCACTTTCTTTGGACCTGGTTTATGCTGAAGCCCTAAAACATGTTCTAGCTGACTATTATATTGTTAATTCAGTAGAATTGATGCTTTACATTGATTTGACTCGCAACTTAATTATGTAGCACTGCTTCGAAAGGTTAAAAGATCCTCTGAAACCATACTGGTTTTAATAGTATTTTTAATATATGTGAATAACCAATGACAGGATATGGGTATGCAGGGAATGGAGGGATCTGGATGACATGTACGTAGAGGAAATTAGTTTAACAACATCATAATTCAGCGCGGACATGTGGCCTATAGTGCCTGTTCCTGTGCTGTACTGTTCCATGTGTAAGAAGGAACTGCAGATGCTGGTTTAAACTGAAGATACTGTAGACACAAAGCTGGAGTAACTCAACGGGACAGGCACCATCTCTGGAGAGATGGAATGGATGACGTTTTGGATTGAGACCCTTCGTCACTCATTCCTTCTCTCCAGAGATGCTGCCTGTCCCGCAGTTACTCCAGCTTTTTGTGTCTATCGTCTGTACTGTTCCATGTTACACGTACCACTTTGAATTACAAAAATAATAATAGCATTGCCACTTCAAGAATAGAATAAAACCTAATGATAAAACATGGCCTGCTAGGGAACCTTCCAAGGAGTCTACAATTTCATGTGCTGTGATCCATTTATTAGAAACTGTAAAATAAATTGTACTTATTCAATGTACTGAAGCTTCCATAGAGCACCCGGGCGTGAATCGTGTACATTTAGAATTCTCACATTTCTGATTTATAAAAGGACCACATGTATAGTTGATAGACATGCCTTCAAATATTTGTAGATTAATAGTCTTGGATCTTGCCATGCCCCAACAGAACATTTTGCTTCCTTACTTGTTTCCCTGAATTAAGCTTCCTTCATTACTAGAGAGGACATACAAGTAACTACTGACGTTCTTAACAAAAAAAAGGCATAAAGTGCTGGAGTAACTCAATGGGTCAGGCAGCATCACTGGAAAACCTAGGTTTGACCTTTATTCAGACTGAACAAGGGTCCCAACCCACAGTGTCACCTACTTATTCATGTTTTCCAGAGTTGACCTGCTGAGTTATTTGTAGATTAACCATATTCATCTCTGTCAACATACCCTTCACCACATATGCTATGCATGATACACATTTCACCATGCTATGTAATCCAGTCGGGATTTGAGTAAGGAATGCTGTTACTGATAACAACCCTGTTCACCCCTGAGCTCGGCATTCTGCAAGATGATACAACAAATGCTGCAGTATGTATTATTCTCTCTGCATAGGTTTTAATAAAACCTTTGTGGTTCACCTAATACTTTGTAATAGTTTGATTACAAAACATTATTCCAGCACTTTGTGTTTTTCTTTTGCTTTATCGCTGTAGATTAATGTCACTCGTACTATTAGGCTTACTTGAGAGCTCTCTCTCTTGCGCTCTCTCTCTCTCTCCCCCCCCCCCCCCCCCCCCCCAGCAGACTAGCTTTATGCATGTGGAGACAGAAGCACCTTGTGTTTCCTCCACAGAGTTGCTAATAAAAGACTGGATTCTAATCACTATGTGTGAGTCTGATCATTTTTTACATGGTGTCAGAAGTGGGATTCGAACCCATGCCTCCAGTTGGAGAAATGGTGTGCCAGCTTCTGAACTACACCATGAGAAGTGGGGCTACTAAGAAGATTGATGTCAAACTAACCAGAATACGAGTCAACAAGAACCAGGTATTGTTTGCCATGCCACTCAAATATGTCAGTTGCCACTGTGGACCATGGAAGGGCAGGAACCGGGTGTGAGAGAAGTGGTTGCTTTTGTTGATGTGGTGCCAAACTGTTGCACACTGTACAGGATTCCATTTTCTCGTGAATGTAATCAGCCATGCCAGGCCAGTAAAACATGTCATTTGCTCGCAGGACAGTTGCTTCTGCGCCTGGGTGTCCCGCATGGACAGCATCAAAATACTTGCTGTGTAGAGAGTCAGGAACTGCAGCCTTGTGGCCTTTTACGATAATGCCATCTTGTAGTACTAGTTTATCATGGAGTGGCATGGCAAACAATACCTGAATATCCTCAGTCGCATGTACTGGCTGAACCTGCCATCAGGAGTGCCAAACAATTAATGGAACGATCCCACAGAGCAAAATCAGATGTGTACCTGCACCTGCTTGTGCTGCGCAACATCTCCCGTGACCCAATATTGGGTTCACCCGCTCAGCGTGTGATGTCAAGGCAGACCCAAGCCCCATTGCCTGTGGTGAAGCAAGAACTAGTTCCGCAAGTGGTCCCACCATCAGAAGTCCAGTCCAGGCTACAACTAAAGCGCGACATTCAGAAAGGGTGGTATGACAAAACGAGCAGACCGCTTCCGCCACTAGCCGAGGGGCAAGTGGTGCGTCTGCAAACTGAGTGCGTCTGCAAACTGACAAAGGACACGGCTGCATCGGTGTAATTTCTGGAACTGCCTCGGAGCCATGGTCCTACTTGGTCAATGCCGATGGCGGCACCTACAGATGTAATAGGCAACATATCCTGCCTGTGAATGAGCCAGCATCACCTCCGTACTATCCTGACCGCACAAGTGTACTTCCATCCACATCCAGCGCCATCGGCCTGACTGCACCAGCACGACAGCCTGTTTCTGATCCAGTTACTTTGCCGATGGCTACGCCGCCTCCACCTGTGCCAAAGTCTCCTGTTTCATCCCCGGGAGTGCCGTTTCAGCCTCCAACACCTATTTCACCACCGATTGTGTCCCCAGTGATGGGAGGAGATGCAGGACTGTACCGTGCGAGTGTTGGTCGTGTTTGTAAGCCCACTGTAAAGTACCCGGGTTATGTTTGAACTTCCTCCAGTTTATTGCCATATACTATGTGTGCTTTATATAGTCAGCAGTATACATTTGTATTTAATTCTTTGTAGTACTGGGTAGTTTTGCATTTGCATTTTATTCTTTAAGAGGGAGGATGTAGATTGGTGTCACTCATAGGATTGGTCAGCCCACAGGCTTATTAGAGAATTCTCTCTCTCTCTCTAGCAGACTAGCTGTATGCATGTGGAGACAAAAGCACCTTGTGTTTCCTCCACAGAGTTGCTAATCAAAGACTATGGATTCTAATCACTATGTGTGAGTCTAATCATTTCCCACAATCGCTGCCCAGTATTTGTGTGTAGTCCCCTGCAAACTTCCTCATAATTTACCACATTCATCATTTGGAACAGGCAGTAATCTTTTATTACTCCCTCCTTGTATATGCCCAAATAATTTGTGCATATGGAAAATAAGAGGATAAGCTTCCTTACAAGGAGGCAGACTATTAACACCATTTTGCCAGCATGAGACACGCTGTTTGGCTTGCACACAAATGCTCCCACTCGCCTGTCAGCAATTTTGTTTTACTATCATTGATGATAAATGTTGTAATCCTTTAATAGATATGCTAGAAAGGATGCAGCACTTCCATTCAATTCCCCCTGTCTGCAAGCTTGCCTGGAAACAATTGCTTATGCTATTTCCTTGACTTTTGCCTTTAGCTGGCTGATCATATTGTACATTCATTTTTAGCCAGCAGAGAACGTGCTCCGTACTATTTTCTTTAAGGTCTCCAGTTCTGAATAGCAGAAATTACTTATCAACACTGAACATGGAAAGCTATTCCAGCATTCAGTTAACTGCAAGAAGTCTCTTCTGCGAGATTTGAAATAGTTCCCTGACAAATGAAAGAGTAACAAGGCTGTGGAATAATTAATAACTTGCATCTCTTTGAGAACAGCTGAAATTCTTTATCTGAAAATGAAATAGAATATGTTCCTATCTTTTTGGTATTCATTCATCAAGCAAGATGGATGCAGATCAAATCTCCTTCTGTTATGTGGCTTTCAATCCACTTTCGCAAATGTAATCCTTGATTCTTGTACCTTAATTCTATGATACTCCTTACCAACCATCTGTGTGCACTGCTTAAATGAGATTCAATTTATGCAGAATCATGGATTGAATAGTGCTGCGGATCAACACAGTGATGCTAAATCTGAATTTATTGGACATTTAATGCATATGCTAAGAATGAGAGATTTTTTTTAAACATCCGAGTAAGATGAAATACTAAATGAATGTGTATTGCTCTCTCTTTGTATTCTTGATTCTTAATTTTAAGTTATTTTCTCTTTCCTAAAGTAAGTGCACTTTTTAATGGAAGGGATAACAGATGACATTTTCTGAAATTGCTGTCAACAACAATCCAGCTGTTTACTAAGACTGCAGCCTTTATGTGACTTGCTATTTAATTTCGCTCTCTCCTTGTGTTGTGCACATCTTGATTTCCACATGCCTCGACTCCAATCTCTCTTGACCTATGTCCAAGATAGCTCACAGGCCCTTCTTCTCTTTAATGACTTCAGCTTTCCGAGCCCCCACTCCCTCATCTTTACTATGATGTTCAATCACTCTAAACCTCCATCCCCCACCAGGAAAGTCTTAAAGCCCTCCGTTTCTTCCTCGACAGCAGAACCATTCAATTTCCCTCTACAAACACTACTTTGCCTAGCGGAGCTGGTCCTCAACCTCAACAAGTTCTCTGTTTTGACTCTTTCCAAGGAAATGATTTCCACATGCCTCGACTCCAATCTCTCTTGACCTATGTCCAAGATAGCTCACAGGCCCTTCTTCTCTTTAATGACTTCAGCTTTCCGAGCCCCCACTCCCTCATCTTTACTATGATGTTCAATCACTCTAAACCTCCATCCCCCACCAGGAAAGTCTTAAAGCCCTCCGTTTCTTCCTCGACAGCAGAACCATTCAATTTCCCTCTACAAACACTACTTTGCCTAGCGGAGCTGGTCCTCAACCTCAACAAGTTCTCTTTTGACTCTTCCCACTTCCTCCAAGTCCAAGGTATAGCTATGCGCACAGGCATGGACCCCAGCTATGCCTGCCTCTTTGTAGGGTATATTGAACAATTCCTGTTCCAGACGTACACTGGCACTCTCCCCGAACTCTATCTCCATTACATTGATGACTGCATCGGTGTTACCTCCTGCACCCATGCAGAACTCATGGACTTCATGAACTTCACCACCAATTTACATCCTACACTCAAATTTACTTGGACCATCTCCGACACCTCCCCTACCCCCCCCCCCCCCCCCCCCCCCTTTCTTGATCTCACAGTCTCCATTATAGGAAATAGACTATTGACCAACGTCCATTACAAACCCATTGACTCTCACAACTATCTCGTCTACAACACTTCTTCCAACCCTGCTTCCTACAAAGACACTATCCCCTACTCCCAAATCCTCCATCTACTCCGCATCTGCACCCAAGATGAGATGTTCCATACTAGAACATTTGAAATGTCCTCATTCTTTAGGGAACAGAGGTTCCCCTCTCCCATTGTAGATGAGACCCTCACTCGTGTGTTCTTGGTATCCTGCAGCTCTGACCTTGCTTCCTCTCCCACTAGTCACATCTGAGACAGCCCCCCCCCCCCTTCTGCCCCATCAGCTGTCGCATACAACACATAGTCCTCAAAAATTTCCGCCACCTCCAACGGGATCCCACCACTAGCCACATTTTCTCATCTACATCCCTTTCCGCCTACGGCAGAGACCGTTCCCTTCGCAATTCATCCCTTCCCACCCAAACCACACCCTCCCCAGGTACCTTCCCCTGCAACCATAGAAGATTCAACACCTGTCGCTATACCTCCTCCCTTGCCTCTGTCCAGGGACCCAGACAGTCCTTTCAGGTTAGGCAGAGGTTCACTTACACCTCGTCCAACCTCATCTCCTGTATCCGTTGTTCATGTGGACTCCTGTACATCGGCGAGACCAAACGCAGACTGGGCGATCGGTTCGCAGAACACCATCGCTCAGCCCGCGTGAACCAACCTGATCTCCCGGTTGCTGGACACTTTAGTTCTCCTTCCCATTCCTACACAGATGTTTCTTTCCTTGGCCTCCTCCATTGTCAGAGTGAGGCTAAATGCAAATTGGAGGAACAGCATCTCCTATTTCGCTTGAGCAGCTTACAGCCCAGTGGTATGAGTATTCATTTCTCTCACTTCAGGTAGCCCCGGCATCCTCTCTCTCTATCCCTCCCCCACCCAAGTCGCACTAGAATGAATGAATGAATGAATGAATGAATACGTTTATTGTCATTGCACAATACTGTGCAACAACATTCCATTGCATCTCCTCCGGTTAAAAAATACAAACACAACAACCATTGACACATATGTACACTTATTAGTAAAAATAATAAATAAGTATTTAAAAAGAATTTTAAAAGAATGTTGCATTCCTTGGAATTACATTTTGCTTCACCAGTGTTCTCTGTTGGAATTAAGCTCTTTTATCGCACATGGGTAGAAACTATTTTTTTAGTCTACCGGTGCGAGCCTTCAGAGACCTGAATCGCCTCCCAGAGGGTAACAGAGTGAAAAGGTGGTTGGCAGGGTGGGATGTGTCCTGCTTGATGTTTGTGGCCCGGCGCAAGCATCAGGCCCTTATATGTCATCCAGGGAGGGCAGTTGAGCGTTTGTAATGCTCTGTGCAGTTTTTATAACTCCCTGCAGCGCCCTCCTCTCAGCCACAGTGCAGCTAGCAAACCACACCAGGATTCCATAGGAGAGGATACTTTCCACGGCGCATCGGTAGAAGGACAGCAGCAGCGGCTGTGAAACGTTTGCTCTCCGCAGAGACCTCAGGAAATACAGCCACTGCTGTGACTTCTTCACGAGAGTGACGGTGTTCATTTGCCATTTGAGGTCCTGGGAGATGTTTATTCCCAGGAACTTAAAGCCAGTAACTCTCTCCACCATGTCTCCTTTGATGTATAAGGGAGCAGGTTCTTCTCTCCTCTTCCTCCTGAAGTCAACGACCAGTTCTTTTGTCTTTGATGGGTTGAGTACCAGGTTGTTTTTGGTACACCAGACAGTCAGTTTTTGGACTTCATCCCTGTAGGCAGACTCGTCGTTGTTGTTTATCAGTCCCACCACAGTCGTGTCGTCCGCAAACTTGATGATCCTGTTTGTACTGTGTGTTGGTGTACAGTCATAAGTGTATATTGTATACAAGATGGGACTCAGCACACAACCTTGTGGTGCTCCTGTGCTGAGCGTCAGGACTGGGGAGTAATTGGACCCCATCCTGACAGTCTGTGGTCGGTCTGTTAAAAAGTCCTTAATCCATCCGCATGTGTTTGCATTAACACCCAGATCAGACAGTTTGTCCACCATTCTGCTGGGGATGATGGTATTAAATGCAGAACTAAAATCTACAAATAACATCCTCACATATGAGCCAGGGCGCTCCAGATGTGTCAGTGCAGAATGTAGAGCTATGTTGATGGCATCATCCGTTGACCTATTAGCTTTATATGCAAACTGATGCTGGTCCAGGGTGGATGTGAGTGAGGACTTAATGTGGGCCAGGACCAGCCGTTCAAAACACTTCATCACCGTTGAAGTGAGAGCAACAGGTCTATAGTCATTCAAGCTGGTAATAGATGTTTTTTTGGGTATAGGCACGATGGTAGCAGTCTTAAAGCATTTAGGGACAGTGCACGTTGACAGAGAGAGGTTAAAGATGTCGCTAAAAACTTCCGCTAACTGGTCTGCACAGACCCGCAATACTCTCCCTGGGATGCCATCTGGGCCAGCAGCCTTCCTGGGGTTGACCCTGCGGAGTGCTCTTCTGACGTCCTCCGTACTCACAGTGAGTGCCAGGTCGCTAGCTTCTCATGTTCACCCTACAAACAGCTTCTAATGGTCTGTGTCCTTTATCATCGTTACCTTTTTGCATATTTCATTCATTGATATTTATCTCTCCACATCACCGTCTATATTTCTTGTTTCCCCTATCCCAAACCAGTCTGAAGAAGGGTCTCAACCTGAAACATCACCCATTCCTTCTCACTAGAGATGCTGCCTGTCCTGCTGAGTTCCTCCAGCTTTTTGTGTCCTTCTTTAGACTAGTCAGGGAAAATGGACACCAGGGATATTGACAGTGATTTAGAGAGATATAGAACAAATGAATGAAATATATGTTCAAATGTAACGACGATAAAGGAAACAGGCCATTGTTAACTGAGAACGGGAACCTGCTGTGACTAGGGTGGGGAGGGATGGAGAGTGAGGGAATGCAGGGGTTTCTTGAAGTTAGAGAAATCAATGTTCATACCAATGGGTTATAAGCTGCCCAAGCAAAATACGAGATGCTGTTTCTCCAAATTGTGATTAGCCTCACTGACAATGGAGGAGGCATAGGACAGAAAGGTCAGTGTGGGAAGGGGAATTAAAGTGTTTGGCAACTAGGAGATCAGGTAAGTCCAGGCAGACTGATCGAAGGTATTCGGCAAAATGATCAGCCAATGTACATCTTGAACAATGGATACAGTAAATGAGGTTGGAGATGCAAGTGAATCTCAGCCTAACCCGAAAGGATTATCGGGGTCCCTGGACAGAGTCGAGGGAGGGGGTTTAGGAACAGGTGTTGAATCTCCTGCGGTTGCAGGTGAAGGTACCTTGGGAGAGGGTGGTTAGGGTGGGAAGCGATGAGTTGTTGAGGCAATTGTCTCTGCAGAAGGTGGAAAGGGTTGGGGATGGGAAGATGTGACTAGTGGTGGGATCCCGTTGGAGGTGGGGAAAATGGCAGAGGATTATGTGTTGTATGTGACGGTTAATGGGGTGGAAGATAAGGACTATGGGGACTCTGTCCCTGTTGCGACTAAGAAGAGGGGGAGCAAGAGCAGAGCTGCAGTGTAACGCGGACACATATGAGAGGGCCTCATCTATAATGGAGGAGGGAAATGCCCGTTCCCTAAAGAATTAGGACATCTTGCATGTCCTGGTATTGAACATCTCATCTCGGGCACAGATACAGCGTAGATGGAATTGGGAGTAGGGGATAGAGTCTTTGCAGAAAGCAGGGTCGGAAGAAGTGTAGTCAAGATATTTGTGGGAGTCAGTGGATTTGTAATAGATGTTGGTCGATAGTCTATCTCATGTAAAGGAGGCGGTGAGATCAAGAAATGAGAGAGGGAAGTGGTCCAAGTGCAGGATGGAAATTGGTGGTGAAGTTAATAAAGTCCATGAGTTCTGCATGGCTGCAGGAGGTAGCACCGATACAGTCGTAAATGTAATGGAGATAGTTCGGTGATTGGGTCAGTGTACGCCTGGAACAGGGATTGGTCAATGCACTCCCTCTCTCTTCGCCACCCAAGTCGCACCAGGTTCCTGTTCTCACCTAGCAAACAGTTAACAATAGCCTGTTTCCTTTATCATCATTACTTTTTTGCAAATCTTCCATTCATTTGTTCTAAATCTCTCCACATTGTTGTATATATTTCCCGTTTTCCCTTCCTCTGACTAGTCTGAAGAAGGGTCACGACCAGAAACGTCACCCATTCCTTCTCTCCAGAGTGCTGACTGATGGAATGAAAAGGCACAGTGAAATTCCTTGCTTGCCTACCCAGTGTATACAAATAGTGGCCACCTATGTTGCTGAGAAAGTTACAAAGAATGCCGGCTCTCCCATTTGTTCTCTCCTCGCCCAGCAATTCCCCCCAGCCGGGTCCCCATTGTCCATTGTTCTTCCTCCTCTCCTCATGTCGGCCCCCCCCATGCCGGGTCCTCATTGTTCTTCATGCTGAGTTACTCCAGCATTTTGGGTCTATCTACTTTTTTAAGATGCCTTCTTTGGTTAAATACTTTGCAAAATTCAAATTTTGTTCTAAAATCAGACTGACAAAAGATAGTTTCCCATGACATTTTTTGGATGTGCATTTTGCTGCCGCTTATTACCCACTCCCGGTTTTTCATTTTATTGCACTGTTTGAGTGTGATTTGGAACTAACAATATTGAGAACGGAGTGTTTCTGGCAGGCAAGGTAGCGATTGTACGTTTCCTTTCCTGAAAGGCTTTCTTTGAATTGGCTATGTTTTTATGTCAATTTGAAAAATATGTTTTCTTTTTACCAATATCAATTAAAAAATTAAAAAAGAAATGTTTTTAGGTTAACTTTGTTAACAGCCACCTGTGATGTGGAAATTCTTTCAAGTTTATTAATCCTGGATTGCTCATTCAGTACATAATCGGGTCAACAGTAGCCAAGTGAGCAGGCAGATAGAGTGCAGCCTGCAGTTGCTGCAAGGAGTGGCCATGAAAGGAACTGACAGCATTGCGCCGGGCCAGTCTGATTCCCTACCACCAGGACACCAGGCCTTAAGGGCCTGTCCCACCAGCATGTGATAGCATGCGTCTAGCATGACCAATCGTGGTCGCTTGAGGCGTACGGCCTCGCGGGGCCGGTCCCACTTAGATCGGCGGAGGCGTATGGAGTTGTGCGGTGCGCTGAGTTGTGCGTACGGCCTCAACGCAGCCGCATTGAGGCCGTACGCAGCATCTCAACGTCGTACGCAGCGTCTCAACGTCGTACGCAGCGTTTTGACGTCGTACACAACGTCTTGATGGCGTATGCCTAGCGCGTGGCGTTGCGCGATGACGTCACCGCCCAACGCCGTGCGACGTCCAAATTCAGTCGGCCCGCCTCCTGCCCAGCTGATTGGTGAGTTTGACATAAATTACATCACGTGCGAACTTAGCACGTACTTAGCGCGAACTCCGCTTCTGTTTGGTCGCGCTAGATGCATGCAATCGCATGCTGGTGGGACAGGCCCTTTAAAGTGAGAAAATAAGAAATTGCAAATCTCCTTGGGCCAAGACCAGGCTTTTCAGAGACTTGAGAATTAGAAGTTGCAAGATGGCACCTGAACATGGCAACTCTTTGCAAGCTATCACAGAGAATGATCTACTTACAATTGTTTCACACTGTAACTTGTGTGGGATTATACTCATAGTATGATTTGAAAGGACAGCGCTCAAAGCAAGCTTTACATTGTATCTTGGTACACGTGACAATAACAAATTAAACTAAACATCGCCATTTATCTACAAACTTTTGAAAAATGATTCATTTCTCAACTGATAAAAATAATTGAGAAATAAAGTAACATGTTAAGTAGACATAAACAAATTTGTTTTTATATTATGTCATTAATTTCCCGTGGCTTCTATAGCACCCGCAAGCAGTTTAAGGGTACATATTCACAATCTACTTATCCATGGCTTTTACAGAATTACTGTAGTTTTGGTTATTACAAGGTGCATCTAACTAATTTCCCCTGTTTCAGATTTCTTCAATTTTCGTCTACTTTGATATGCTGCATTTTAATTAAATGCGCAGACTGGGATTTATTCACTGCCAATTCCCAATGTTCACAAACAGTGAACGGCAATTTAACAAATTGCAAATTTATGTTACTCATAATTTTATTGTTTCCGTCCAACTGAATGTGTTATGTATATTAAGGTAAAAGTTTTTAATCACTTTGTTATGTCCTGAAAACTAAATAAAAAGTTTTTAATGTGAATTTCACGGCTATTGCAAGTAATATTCTTGCTATCGGCAAAGTTAACCTTACTAACTTGACGTGAAGATTTATACTGAAGATAGACAAGGGGTACTGATTTTGGATGATCAGCCATGATTATATTGAATGGCGGTGCTGGCTCAAAGGGCTGAATGGCCTACTCCTGCACCAGTGACGTGCGGTGAGATCAATGGCTGGGCAGGCACTGGCTAGTATCAGTGGCCCAGCCCTCTCTGTAATGATCACTGCGTCTCCCTGACGAGAGAGAGTGGTGGAGCCTTGGCTGGGATGGAGGGATAGAGAAGAGAAGGGAGAGAGAGGGGAGGTAGCAAGAGGGAGAAGGGAGGGAGAGAGAGAGCGAAGGAGAGAGAGGGAAGGGGAGAGAGAAAATGAGAGAGAGATAGAAGGGAGAGAGAAAGGAGGGAGAGAGGTCCGATGGCACGTTATAACCTGCAGCTGTCACATTCTGACCATCGCCGAACCTCCCCACCCTTCGTCACGGCGGCCCAGTGATGTCTCGGCTCTGACAATTCGAGGGATCTAACCGGTAACAACACTAAGAGCAGCCCCGGGACGCAGCACTCCCCGACTCGAATCTGAGCTTGAAAAATCAGGTGGTGGGCCTGATGTGTCCCGCGGGCCATATTTTGGAGACTCCTGCCTTACATGAACTAAATAAAAATGTACAGAAGTACAAACATTTTTGACTTTATTATTGTGATAAGTACAGATCTATTTAAAAAAAATATAATAACTTTCTAATGTTCTGACAAAGTCTACCTTCCCAAGTGGCGTATCTTGTTCCGCACCATGATCTTTGGTCTGTGCCGCTGCTGCTGAAGCTAGCTAACGTGGAGGGAGAGTGAGGCAGCATCAGTTACGTGGGCTGAGCCTTCCTCTATAGCCGATATAGCTGATTCATGCTCGCTCTTCCTCCACTGGACTCGAGACACGCCCTCTTGTGAGGCAGATGCGATCGCTGCCTCCCCTGGGACTTTTTCAATGCAGTTTTATGTGAGACCAGTGAGCACGAATTTAATATCTTTATATGTGAAATACGTTACCTGGACTGTGGAGGGTAAGGGCATGTAATGAAGGGGTTTACACACATTACATTGGTGACAGATGGTAACAGGCACACGCTTATTGCCCGCGCTCCATGCAGTTTCTGTTGGGGGTTGCGCAATCAGAGTGGAGGCTCAGATCGCCGCTGCCTCACCTCTCATCTTTCCATATATTTGCAGCAGAGCTGCGAATATTTTGTGATTTTTACTATAAAAAATGATTAGATTCATATAGAAATGACATTTCTACCACAGATCATTTATGTTTATTTTATTTTATTATTATTTTTCTTTACTTTTCTTAACAGCTATTTTCATTAGGAGTATGACAGGTGAGGCTCTGCCTCCCCTGCCTCCCCTGACCACACGTCCCTGTCCTGCACCTAATTTCTATCGTTTTATGTTTCTGAAATGCTGGAGTAACTCAGTGGGTCAGTCATCATCTCAGGACAAAAGGAATAGGTGATGGTTCGGGTCTGAAGAAGTGTTCTGATCCTTTTGTCCAGAGATACTGCCTGACCCAAGGAATTACTCCTGCATTTTGTGTCTACCTTAATGACTTGTGATACTCCTGTATGATTGTTTTTTAATCAATCACATCAATCAAGCCAACCTTGATGTTATCATTATCTAGAAATTTAATTGGACCAGTCACATTAACTTAATGTCCTCGCGCAGCACAAACCCAGAATATCAGGTGGTGAGTGACTCAACTCCTGAGACCCCAAAACATTCCACTATCTAAATGCATACTTTGGAATAACCTCCACTACCTGGATATAAGATCTTGCATAAACCCAAAAAACTCTGCTACATCCATGATGAATCTGTCTGCTTAATTGGCATGAATGGTCATTCCTTTCACTGCTGCGGCAGTAGTATGTATCATCCACAGAATATCATGAATTTCGCTGCCCAGGCTCATCTGACACCATTTTCTAAACCCACCAAGAAGGATCAGCACTGTTGAGTAGGGAGTTCCAGGATTTACACCCAACAATAATGAATAATGATATATTTGCAAAGCAGGGTTCTGTGCAACTTAGACTTTGCAACTTACTGCAAACACTGCACTTGGACTGTGATGTTTTCAGTTCCAATGTGCTTCAGCCGTGAAAAGTGCTTTTGGTATATTTTGGTGGTATTTCTGACCATGGGATTTTTTTTAACCTGGGCGTAAGGGAATGTTTTGGGAGGGAATAATCAGGGATCTGCACACAATGGAATTGGGGATCATTGCCTTTGTATATTAGAATTAAGGTTAGGGTTCGTCATGCTCATTAGCTTCATTGTGATCATGTAAAATGTGGCCAAAGTTTAATTAGCCAACTCTTGTCCATTTCAAATGTGATTATACAATACAATACTACTTTATTAGCCAAGTATGTTTTGCAACATACGAGGAATTTCATTTGCCAAGTCAGTCATACAAATAAAAAGCAATGGAACACCCAAAATACATTTTAACATAAACATCCACCACAGTGACTGCTCCACATTCCTCACTGTGATGGAAGACGAAAAAAGGTTAAATCTCTTCCCTCCTGTGTTCTCCCACGGTCGGGGGGCTCGAGCCTTCCGTTGACGGGACGGTCTTGACTCCCATAGCCGGCAGCGTTTGGGCCCTCCGCATCGGGGCGATCAGCTCCCACATCAATAAGGCACCAATTGTAAACGAGGAAAAAGTGTGAAGGCAATTCACAAATCACAACAATTCACTGTGCAATTCACAGCCACAGAATCTGCAAAACTCTCTTCCTAAAGTATTAATTCACTGTTAAGCCACAGTTGTAATGTAAGAAAGGTTGCTAAGTGCAAGTTAGCTCTTCTGCTAATATGCACGTTGAAAGCGCCTTCACTCAACATCAGTAAAGTCTACTTTTTTTCTAATAGTGAAATATTACATTGGCAACACATGTTACGCAAAGGTTTGGCTGAGTACATATCAAGTATTCATCTGCGTCACTTTTTGTTTAAATGTTTTCTTTATATGCCAGTGTTGGATTTTTTATGTTTCTTTAATGAAGACCAAATTTCCATTCCTTAATGGTTGGAATGACATAATTTGTTGTGATGCCAGGAGGTCATTCAGCTCAATTGATCCATGGCAGCGAATGAAACAGCTTAAGCAGAACATATTTCTGAGAAGAGTGATGTAGCTGCAGAAAAGGAGGGACCATTGAGGGAGGACTAAACAAAGTTTTTTCAAGTGCACACTTTTGTATTGTATTGTATTCAAATTTATTGTCATTGTCTCAATTTGAGACAACGAAATGAATTTCCCTTACAGGCAGTATCATTAAAAAAAAATCACAAAAAAAAAAAATCATAATAAAAAAAAACTTATTAAAAATAAATAATAATTAAAAAAAAAAAATAAAAGTCCACGACAAAACATAACATAAACCGAGATAATAGTCCAGCCAGTCATCCGTGGTCGGGACCAGGAAGTCGCGGCGGCTGAAGGACTGGTGTAACCCCGCACCCCCTGAACCCTCTCCTCAGTCCACATGATCAAAAGTCTGCAGCTCCTGAGTCCGCACGGGCAGAAGGACCCAATCACGTTGGGAGCTCCGCAAACCGCAGCTCCAAAAAACACACTTTTACATCGCCAGCCCCGCGATGTTTCAGCGCTGTCCCGCCGCTGCTGGAGCTCCGGTCGAAACAGGAAGGCCGCGCCAAAAAGGTAGGCCGCTGCTGTAGCGAGGAGGCTGAATAATAGTGGCACCAGGACGGTATCCCCACCGGACAGACAACACAGACAAAACACACTTTTACATAACTAAATAAACAAAAAAACAAAAAGATACCGGGCTGTAGGTGGAGGCTGCTGGCACCAGCGCCACCGGAAGACAACACAGACAAACAGTGGAAGACTTGGCCTCAAAGATCTGCTATTTCAGACATTAATGTTGTCATTTAATTTTGGTTTGAGGAATCGTATTGATTAACAATAGACTGGCATTTATATATTGCCTCTTATAGTATAGTATAGTATATCTTTATTGTCATTTTCCTGAGTACTCACATACCCAGAGAAAACAAAAAAACGTTGCTCAACCAGTGTCCATTCAGTGTGCAGTAAAAAATAAATAGAAATAAAAATACATATATCATGAACAAATTAAACACTCTACTCTCTACTAAGCATCAACAGGCGTTCCGATCGGCAGTGGCACAACAGTGGCTCTGCTGCAGTGTGTCCAGGTTGGTGGTTGGTGCGCGATACTTTGGCAGGGGGGCAAAGTCCGTTTAGCAGTCTTATAGCCTGCGGGAAGAAGCTGAGGAGCATCCTGCTGGTTTTGCAGCTAATGCTCCTGTACCTCTTCCCAGATGGCAGGGTGGAGAAAATGTCATGCGATGGGTGGTAGGGGTCTTTGATGATGGAGATGGAGATGGCTCTGCTGATACATCTCTTCCTGTATATGTCCAGCAGGAAAGGGAGTGGAGCACCAATAATCCTGCTGGCGGTCTTCACAATCCTGTCTAGTTGGTGCCGTTCGTATGCCTTGCAGCTCCCAAACCAGGAAGTGATGCCGTAGGTTAATGTGCTCTCGATTGTCTCCCTATAAAAAGTTTGTAGGTGTGTAGTGGGGAGACCTGCTTTCCGTAGTCTTTGGAGAGGGTGTAGTCACTGCTGGGCTCTCTTGACCAGTGCTGTGGTGTTGGTCGTGGACGTAGGTCATCTGACAGGTGGAGTCCTAGGAACTCCACGCTGCTGACCCTTTCCACATCAGCTCCATCGATGTGCAGAGGTGTATGGTGTTGTTTTCCCGCCCTCCTGAAGTCAACCACCATCTCCTTAGTTTTTCCCACGTTGAGAATGAGGTTGTGGGATTTGCACCATCCTGTGAGCAGCTCCACCTCCATCCTGAACGCCGACTCATCATTGTCACTGATGAGACCCACCACTGTTGTGTCATCAGCGAACTTGTTGATGAAGTTGTTGTTGAGTCTAGCAGTACAGTCGTGTGTAAGCAGACTAAACAGCAGGGGGCTTAGGACACAGCCTTGGGGCGAGCCAGTGCTCACGGCTATGGTTTTTGACCATTCCAAATACATATCACCACAATTTTGTGGTGCAACAAATTCAAAGAAATAAAGTCAATATTGTAATGCATAAACATAGTAGATAATTTTACGGAGCATAGGAACAGGAAACTTTGGCACACGTTGTCTATACTGACCATAATGCCAATTTAACCAGTCACATCTGCCTGTAACATGGTCTGTGAATCTCTATCCCTGCCTACTCATGTGCCTGCTTAAATGCCTCTTAAACATTGCTATTGTATCTGCTTCTTGCACCATTCCCAGCAATATGTTCCAGACACCTGTCTAACATGCCTTGCCTATCTCCTTTTACATTTTCACCCCGCACCTTAAATCTATGCCCTCTCATATAATGGTATTACCATTACGCATGCAATATCTGCACATAATGTCCAAAAAAGCAATTTGACAAAATGCAGTACTGTAAATGATAACACTTTTGTTTATGTTTAATTATTTGATTCAATCAGTAAGGAACAAATGGTGGCAATATTTTCAGAGAATTTTGAGTCATTTGATTCATTGATGAAATGGAAAAGTAGTCACATTTGTGGCTAAATGTCATGAATGTTAGCACATGGATTTTCATTTTAAATGGTGATGCAGAGACGAGTGGCATTAAATGCTAATACAAAAACGGATGCAAAATTGTTTCATAGTTTAGTTTCTAGACAGATAACTTGCATTTTATGTGATGTTACATATAGCATAAATTATGCCAATTACTTTCCCCATCCCATTCAATAACATTCACACAGCTATAAATCAGCTCATCTCATATGCGAAAATCAACGTCTTGAAAGGCTGTTCATATGTAGTGATTGCTTTTCATTTGTGTCTTGACGGTTGAGGCACAAACCTCGGAGCATGATTGGCAAAACAAAACAAAGTGAGAAAATTAGAAGGAAACCTTGCCTCCAACATTGTTCATTGGTAGGAAGTTAACAAACCATGGAAACCCAACCTGTATATAGAATTTAATCTCAGAATAATTACTAGTGATCTAAGAGCAAATCATAATTTCTATTCTGTGTTTAAAATTTCACCTGTAATTTTTTTTTTTTTAATCATTCGACCTGTAAAGTATATAATTGAAGATAATGGCTGCATGTTTAACCAGGGACCAAGCATCTGGCACCATGCATTTGACTGTATATCATGCTGTATGTAGGCTTTTTCTTCAAACCCATGCTAGCTAAAATTGATCTCAATCACTACCTTTTAAATTTAGATTCCCTATCTTGGTTTCAAACTAAACAGGTTGCATTTACTATCACACCTTAAAAACACGTTGACAATGGTTGTATTTGCAGGTGGCTGATTTCATTGCTATACAATCTATCCTTGTTATTATGGACTGCTTTATAATGGATTTTGTTGATAGCTGACAGAGCGTTCCCACTGTAATCAGACACCACTGTCTCTATAAGAACATAGGCTGCTCGTTACACTGCGGGATGTTAATGAAATTGACAAGCAATTGCTTCGATCGACACTTGTGCAATGATGCTCTCTGAAACAT
The DNA here is from genome assembly GCF_028641065.1 of Leucoraja erinaceus. Lineage (NCBI taxonomy): Eukaryota > Metazoa > Chordata > Chondrichthyes > Rajiformes > Rajidae > Leucoraja > Leucoraja erinaceus. The sequence continues at coordinate 56,628,703 of NC_073383.1, forward strand.
GTAACAAACAGCCCTTAGTATTTTCAGTTTGCAGTAGCAAAAATGCATTTTTTGATGTTAAAAAAACTTTTATTTGAAAACAAAGTTGTTTCAAGGAGGTTTAAAATTTCAAGGTGGTTGGAGCGAATCCCTTACTCGGTGATAGCGGACAATCGGTTATAACAGACATCATTCCCTCCCTTATAAACACGAAAAGCTGGAGTAAGTCAGCAGGACAGGCAGCATCTCTGGAGAGAAGGAATGGGTAATGTTTTGGTTCGAGAAACATCTTCAGACTGAAAGTCACGGGAAAGGGATACAAGGGATATAGACGTTGATGGAGAGAGATATTGAACAATGACTGAAAGATATGCAAAAATGGAACAATGATAAAGGAAAGGCCATTTTTAACTGTTTGTTAGGTGAGAAAGAGAAGCTGGTGCGACTTGGGTGGAGGAGGGATGAAGAGAGAGGGAATGCAGGGATTACTATAAGTTAGAGAATCAATATTCATACCACTGGTTTGTAAGCTGATCAAGCAAAATATGAGATGCTCGTCCTCCAATTTGAGTTTACCCTCACTCTGAAAATGGAGGAGACCTAGGACAGCAAGGTCAGTGTGGGAATGGGAAGGAGAATTAAAGTGTTTAGCAACTGGGAGATCAGGTAGGTCGAAGGTGTTCAGCAAAACGATTGCCCAGTCTGCGTTTGGTCTTGCCGATATTTCTGTCCTTGGCCTCCTCCATTGTCATTGAGGCTAAACACAAATTGGAGGAACAGCATCTCATATTTTGCCTGGGCAGCTTACAGCCCAGTGGTATGAATATTGACTTCTCTAACTTCAAGTAATCACTGCATTCACTCTCTCTATATCCCTCCCCACCCGTCGCACCAGTTTATCTTTCTCACCCAACAAACAGCTAACAATGGACTGTATCCTTTATCACTGTTAATTTTTTGCATATCTTTCATTCAGCCTTGTATATCTCTCTGCACCATTGTCTATATCTCTCATTTCCCTTTCACGTGACATTCAGTCTGAAGTAGGGTCTCAACCTGAAACATCACCCATTCCTTCTCTCTAGAGATACTGCCAGTCTTGCTGAGTTACTCCAACTTTATGTGTCCTTTGGTTTAAACCAGCTTCTGCAGTTCTTTGCTACACAATCCCTCCCTTATGTTCCATTATAATGAGGTTTACCGGCAACTTTATATATTTACTACATTTAGGATGGACTTTGCTAGTTACATGCCAATTAAATAACTTTTGTAATTGTAAGTACGTTATCAATAATACCTCCCACTATGCAAAGTATAGCTACAAAATACAATATAATTGAATAGATTGTAATTGCCTCGGCTTCCTCACAGTAGGTTTAATGTTTTCTTTTTAAATTACAGCTAACTTAATGTTCCCTCTGATGTTCTAATGGTTCTCTGACCTAAGAAGTGCAAAGATTATCTCCTAAGACATGTATGACCTTTAGCGATTGTTTGGAAATCCATCTTGCCCAGTGGATCAATGACTAGATTAAGTTTATGCTGGAGATCAGCTCAAAAGTCATAGGTTGGAAAAGATTGGACATGAAAACATTCTGGTGCAATTGTAGGTGATAATTCCATCCAGCATTTTGGGTAAGAGCCACTTCAATCTCTAAAGTAATCTTTAAAAAAAATGTTTTAATATCAATTAAATTTTACAAAAAGTCTAGATGCAAGGAACTGCAGATGCTGGTTTATACCAACCTGCGGCCTATACCAACTAAAAGCCGCGGTCTCCGGTGGGGAGTAGCCGACTATGGACTTACCTGGACTTGTACCTTGTCCCGACCACGGGGGGAAATGGAGGAGGACTGGCCAAATTGTGTGCCTTCCACCACAGTGATGAATGCTGTGGTGGATGTTTATGTTAAAAATTTATTGTGTTTTTGTGTGTGCCCTTTATCATTGTATCGCTGCTGACGTATCATTTCACTTGCACTTTTTGTGCAATGTGACAAATAAACGTTGTATTGTATTGTACACAAAGTGCTGGAGGAAGTTAATGGGTCAGATAGCATCTCCGGAGAACAGGGATAAGTGGCGTCACCTCTTCTCCAGAGATGCTGCTTGTGTGTCCTTTTCCTACTATAAGTCTGACATTTTGTCATTGTTGTTCTGTCATCTGTTCAAACCTACAGTAAATGCTTGAATTCCGTGAGCAATGTAATGTAACTATACAATCTATTAATCCATATTTCATCATTTAAGATTCAGTTACTGTGTAAGTGTTAATGTCTACTGTGATTTAAAGGAAGATGTGTTTCCACAATAAAAAACATCCATATTCGGAATTATTGATGTACAAAATTCCCAGTGTTCTAGTGAAATTGGAAATGTAAATGCATGAAATCTTTCAATGTGGAGAAGATATAATTTTCCAATGTTTATATACTTGGCATTTTAATTATGCATGCTTTACTTTGATTGTATTGATAATGTAATTGCAACAAAAAACACTTGAAAGGTGTTTTTTTGCAGCACATCAAACTTTGTTATTCCCTTGGTTTTAAAAAAAATTTAACTAATTTATTTTTATCTGATCATATAAATTTGTAGGTTGGATCACTTTTATGGCAATTAACGCAAGCGGATGGTTATTGCTACCAAGCAAATTATCCGCATAAACCCAAGTTTGTTTAAATATAAAACTGCTTTTTTAATAATTTTGTGGCATAAATTTCTCTGGCCTCTCTCGTAGAAACATAGAAAATAGGTGCAGGAGGAGGCCAATTCGGCCCTTCGAGCCAGCACCGCCATTCATTGCGATCATGGCTGATCGTCCCCAATCAATAACTGTGCCAGCCTTCTATCCATATCCCTTGATTCCACTAGCCCTGAAAGCTCTATCTAAACTCTCTCTTAAATCCATCCAGTGATTTGGCCTCCACTGCCCTCTGTGGCAGGGATTTCCACAAATTCACAAATCTTTGGGTGACATTTTTTTTTCTCACTTCAGTCTTAAATGGTCTCCCCTGTATGCTAAGACTGTGGCCCCTGGTTCTGGACTCACCCAACATTGGTACCATTTTTCCTGCATCCAGCTTGTCCAGTCAGAGACAGAGAAAGAGACAGAGACACAGAGAGAGGGGCAAGAGGGAGAGGGGGGTGGAGAGATATTACATTAATATTATTAATTTTCTCCTTTTACCCCATAACCACACTATCTACTGGCGGATAGCCCCCAACTTGCAGTTAAATCTAGAGAGGGGGGGGGGGTGTAGGGAGTGAGGGCAGACAGAGAAGGGGCAGAGACACAGATAGAGGGGCAAGGAGGGAGAGGGGCCGGGAGTTGTAGTGGTTGTTTGGATGTGGAGTGGTGGATGGAGAGAGTTAGAGGGAGGGTGGGTGAGAGGCGGGGGAAAAGGGGGGAGGAGAGAGGGTGAGAGTGAGGGGGAGAGAGAGAGGGGGGGTGCTGAGAGGGAGGGAGGGGGAGAGGTGGGGGAGGGGGGAGGGTGGAGGGGAAGAGGGCAGGGGGTTAGGGGGAGAGGGGGGAGGGGAGGGAGGGGGGAGAGAGAGGGGGAGGGGAGGAGGGAGAGGGGCAGAGAGGTGGAGGGGAGGAGGGGGAGGAGAGGGGGGGGGGGGGAGGGGGGGGGGGGGGGGGAGGGGGGAGAGGAGGGAGGGGGGGTGCCTTTTTACTTCAACCCAAACCCCCCAAACAACCATTTGCAGGCAGTGCTTTTTTCCTCAAACTAACCATATTTTCATTTTCAAACCACATTATGGGTACTCACAGCTGTGGAGACATTTGTTCAGTGTTATTCAGAGCTCTGATTGAGGCACACCACTTGCAAAGACTGATTGAGGCACACCCCTTCCTGGTTTTATAGTCCCTCCCCCTCCCTGCAGCAGGGGCAGCAGAGAGAATGGGGAATTTTGTAAAAACATAAATATCTCTGTCATTTTTCATCGACGGGAAAAATCCTCGGCACACATGTGGCGGAGGGGGGCTCTGAGCAAGGTGGCCAAAAATGACAGCCGTAGGTGGCGGCGTCCTCTCGTAAATCGCAGCACAGAAGGCCAAAACCGGTCAAGAACAGACTTTTAGTAATATAGATAAGAATCCCCGTCATCATTCTAAACTCCAGTGAATACAAACATAGTCTTTTCAATCTTTCCTCATATGACAGTCCCGCCATCCCAGGGATCAATCTCGTGAACCTACTCTGCACTGCCTCAATCACAAGGATGTCCTTCCTCAAAACTGTACGCAATACTCCAGATGTGGTCTTACCTGAGCCCTATACAACTGCAGAAGAACCTCTCTACTATACTGAAATCCTCTTGTTATGAAGGCCAACATTCCATTAGCTTTCTTCACTGTCTGCTGTACCTGCACGCCAACTTTCAGTGTACAAGGACACCCATGTCTCGCTGTACCTCTCCCTAACCTAGACCCATTGAGATCATAATCTGCCTCCTTGTTTTTGCCACCAAAGTGGGTAACCTCATATTTAACTATATTATACTGCATCTGCACACTCACTCAACCTGTCCAGGTCACCCTGCAACCTCCTAACATCCTCTTCACAGTTCACACTGCCACCCAGCTTTGTGTCATCCGCAAACTTGCCAGTGTTGTTCCTAATTCCCTCTTCAAAATCATTAATATATATGGTCAACAGTTGCGGCCCCAACACCGAGCCCTGCGGCGCTCCACTCGCTACTGCCTGCCATTCTGAAAAGGACTCGTTCACTCCTACTCTTTGCTTCCTGTCTGCCAACCCATTTTCTATCCACGTCAACACCCTACCCCCAATACCATGTGCTCTAATTTTAGTCACCAGTCTCCTGTGCGGGACCTTATCAAAGGCTTTCTAAAAGTCTCGATACACTACATCCACTGGCTCCCATTCATCCATTTTACTTGTCACATCCTCAAAAAATTCCAGACGATTAGTCAAGCATGATTTCCCTTTCATAAATCCATGTTGACTTGGACTAATCCTTTTACTGCTATCCAAATGCTCCATTATTACCTCTTTAATAATTGACTCCAGCATCTTTCCCACCACCAAAGTCAGGCTAACTGGTCTGTAATTCCCGTTTCTCTCTCACTCTTTTCTTGAAAAGTGGGATAACATTAGCTATCCTCCAATCCACAGGAACTGATTCTGAATCTATTGAACATAGGAAAATGATCACCAATGCGTCCACTATTTCTAGCGCCACCTCCCTGAGGACCCTGGGATGCAGACCATCAGGCCCCGGGGATTTATCATCCTTCAGTCCCATTAGCCTACCCAATACTATTTCTTGCCTAATGAAAATTTCTTTCAGCTCCTCGATCCCCTTAGATCCTCTGTACTTCTGGGAGATTGTTTGTGTCTTCCTTAGTGAAGCCAGATCCGAAGTACCTGTTCAACTCTTCTGCCATTTCCTTATTTCCCATAATAATTTCACCCGTGTCTGCCTTCAAGGGACTCACATTTGACTTTGCTACTCTTTTTCCCTTAACATATCTAAAGAAGCTTTTATTGTCCTTCTTTATATTCCTCTCAACCCCGCCAGGCCGGAAGAATGGCCTGTCACATTGCAAAGCCATTTTGATGAGGATTAGAAAGACTTCCATAGCCAATTCATTCACACTATGTGATGTGAGTAAGATAAGTTCAAACTTAGCTGTAGATCAATGGCAAGTGCACACAAGTCACCACTGAGGACAACATGGAGGTTATTTTATTTTAATGTATTTACATTGTACCACGTTTAATAGCCTGAGCTACTTCCTCCTCCACTCAATACATGCACATTTCCAGTAATTAGGAAAGCTGATGTGCATAGAGCTCCTAATTAAACTTCAAAGTTCAGCTATCTGTACAATTTAATTGATTACAACACTTATCTGAAATGATTACACAAGCTGAAATAATATGACTTTGTTTTAAATTACAACTCCATGTAATATTTTAATACTTTTCCAATACTATGTGGGTGGGCGGCGCGACTCGCGTCTCAGCGGCCTCTGCAGTCTGTCTGTCTTTTTTAAATTTTTTGTCTCGTTTGAATGTAGTTTATAGTGTTTTTTTTAACTGGGTATCTGTGCGGGGGGAGGGGGGTGGAAACATTTAAAATCTTTTCCCTGTACTGAGAACCCGACCTTTTCTCTGTCGGGTCTCCATTGTCATTGGGGCCTAGCACCATGGGCGGCCTCCATCCGGAACGACCTGGGGCTCCAGTCGCGGAGCCTGCGGACTACTCACCGTGTCCGGAGCGTGGAGAGCTGTGGTGGCGCGCTGCTGCGGCCCAACCCCGGAGATTCAGAGGCTCCAGCCGCAGGTCTGGTGGACAGTAACACCGGGAGCCGGCGGGTCCCTAGTGGGAGACCGCTTTTCGGGGCTTCCGCAATGGCGACTTCTCCCACCCGAGTTGCGGGGTTGAAAATTACCTGAAGCAGGGCCTTGCATCGCCCAGCGCGGCTTTAAATGGCCGCGGGACTTGCTAGCGCCCACCGGGGGCTCCAACACCAAGACCCGGAGCGCGGCCTTGCATCGCCCGGCGTGGCTTTAATGGCCGCGGAACTTATTTACCATTGCCAACCGGGGGCTTTGACTCTGACATCGGGAGGAGAATGAGGAGGGCATGGGAGAGATAAGACTTTGCCTTCCATCACAGTGAGGAGTATGTTTGTGTAAATGTTTGTGATGGATGTTTGTGTAAATTGTGTTGTATCTTGGTTCTTTTTTCCTGTGCGTATGACTGCAGAAACCAAATTTCAGTTAAACCTCAATGAGGTTCAAATGACAACAAATAAATTGTATCAATGTATTGTATCATACCGCGTTAATCTAACATTTTGGATAATGCAGCAGCTGGATCCATAGGCATGTGTCTTTCTCCAAATAGATTTATGAGGATGTTGCCAGGACTAGAGGGTCTGAGCTATAGGGAGAGTTTGAGTAGGCTGGGACACTATTCCTTTGAGTGCGGGAGAATGAGGGGTGATCATATAGAGGTGTATAAAATCATGACAGAAATAGATTTGGTAGATGCACAGTCTTTTGCCCAGAGTAGGTGAATGAAGCACCAGAGGACATAGGTTTAAGGTGAAGGGAAAAAAAAAATTGGAATCTGAGGGGTAACGTTTTCACACAAAGGATGGTGGGTGTATGGAACAATCTGCCAGAGGAGGTAGTTGAGGCAGGGATTATCCAAACATTTAAGAAACAGTTAAACAGGTACATGGATACGACAGGTTTGGAGGGATATGGACCAAACATGGACAGGTGGGACTAGTATAGCTGGGACATGTTGGCAGATGTGGGGTAAGTTGGGCCTAAGGGCCTGTTTCCACACTGTATCACTCTCTGTTACTCTAAGTAACTTCTCAGTGCAAATTTCGGAGCTGCTTGTTATTGACTAGTTTAGGTTTGTTTGTATTGGTTTTGTCAGTGCTCAATCAAGATGTTGCAGGGAAAATCTAACGGGAACAGAATATTCTATCCTGGAGATGAATGCTTGACCTCAGATGTGTATCCTTCAGATGTTCACTTAGTGTTAGCATTTTATGAAACAACAAAATTGCCTGTTTTAGAGAAATTTAATTTTCCATTCAAAAATGTTTTCAAATCAAGTTGTTTACGCAATCTCGATACTATTCTTTACGGTTTAGAGGGTAAATTGCTCAGACCACAAGAAATAGGGGTGGGAATCAGCGATATGAACATAAATCTGTTAATTCCATATAATTTTACACCAGAATGCAATCACTTTTGAATTGTCTTCATATTAATAGTATTCATATAAATATTTGCCATTGCCATTCATTCTTCCAAAATCCCAGGAGGAGGCCTCACCTGGATCCCTTCCATATCCCACACTTCTACCTTCACCCTACCTCCAGCCAAGTCAGAATAGGGATAGAGATTCTCTCGTTTTTGTCTTTCACCCCAACAGCCTTTGCATCCAGCACATCATTCTCCGACGTTTTTGCCAGATGTAATGTGACATCTCTATCGCTCGCAATTGTCCCTCCCCACTCCTTTCTGCATGACTCCCTGGCTTATCCACCCCCAATCACTGGTCAGTGTTGACTTGGTGGACTGAAGGACCTGTTTCCACACTGTATATCTAAGCAATTAACAAGGTTGCATATTTATTATGATGAGACCATATTCTGCTCCTCCAAAACTTGCTACCAGATCTGATGTCTCTTTGTTACCCTGTTTGGTTGATACATGGATGATCTGTTGTTTCCTTAACTTTTCAAGAATATGAGAAAATCAAAGCTAAAAGATTTGGACACTGCCATCAATTTGTACTTTTACTATAATTTAGATTTTCCTCGCAGCCTATCAGCTCAAGCTCAACAAGATAAGTTGAAGGCTTGGCAACCGATTTGCCTCCATTCAGTAACTCAATGCCATATCCACTTCATGGATATCACTTCCTTCCACCTATATAATGTTATCTCATTCTGCCCTTACATTAACCCAATTGTGGTTGTAGCCATTAACTCTGTTCTTGTTACTTGTGGACAATTGTAGCAGACCTTGCAAGCCTGTGCTTGCTGCTCCATGTTGAATATTAGCTCAAAGTTAAATTCCTGGCACTGTTATCTTCAAGGTATTCATTGTCTCACATTCACGTTGTCTCACCTTTCTCCAGAACAGCAACCATTCAAGATCTCTTATATTTCTCCATCTATCATCTTGTGCGTCCCTGACTTCCTACAATGCCCAAATACGCCTGCATCTATAGGGGAACCACTCGCTGCTATTGCCTCTGAAACATGTTCATGTTCAGGTTACCCTATAAGCCTCTTCAACCTAGGAGCCTCATTAAAATGTTTCCTCCTGTGGTCCTTTTGGTTTGATTTGATTTGAACCTCAATGGACCACCTGAGGGTAATTCTTACTTTAAAAGAACCCACGAAAAACACTCAACAAATCTGGTTATTAGATTTACTTTTGCCAGAGTACATTTGTTTTCAGCTATTGGATATGGGTCATTTTTTTGAAATTGTTACCTGTGATATCATGAACTGTTTCCATAATCCAGTATTTTCCAGACAAATGCATTCTGAGAAAAAAATATTGCGCATGACAGAAAGATTGGGTTGCGAGGCACATTGGAGTACGAGAGGCAAATGAAGTGTGAAGTGGATTATAGAACATATTTGATTGTGAATGTGGTTAGAAGAGAAAGAACATATGCAATACATGTGAGACAATTGGGGAGGATGAGGGGAAAAATAAATTTAAACTAAATGGGGAAAATAAAAATGATCTAATTAAAAAACTCAGTGGTGTGTAGGATCAGTGGTTTAAAGGAAATAATGGGAAAGAATTGGGCGTAAACCCTGAAATCACTGATAATGTAGTATTACCAAAATTATACTTATGAGTCATGGAGAGATGCAACATGGAAACAGTATTTTAAGCCCATCCAGTTTATGCTGACCATCAGGCAACCTTTTCGATACTAACCCTATCAAACCCATTTTATTTTCAACATGACATCAGCCTCTTCTGCCCACAACCGCAGATTCTACCATTCATCTCTATGCTAAGGACAATTTACAGTGGCCAATTAACATACCAATGCATACATTCTTGGGATGTGGGATGAAAACTGGAGCGCCCAGAGGAAACCCATGTGAAGGCAGGAAGAACGTTGAACCTCTGTGCACTGCACAGGGTATCAGGAATGAACCTGGGTGGCTGGATCTGTGAGGCAGCGTCTCCAACAACATTACCACTGTCCCACCCACATTTGTAATGGACTAAAAAAAAAGAAAGATGAATGAGTTAATTCGTTACAAGTGAAATACCTAAGGACAGTGAAGAGATTGGAGATACTTCATATAGTTCAGTAGTTTTGATGCAAACAAAAGGAACAGGAGCACGAGTAAGCCATGTAGCTTTTTGAACCTGCCTAATCATTTGTCCAAGGTCAACATTTTCCTGCATCAACCCCATGTCGCTTGATGTGTGAGCTCAATAATTGATTCTTCAAAGTATAGAATACCAAAGATTCACCACCATATGCATAGTTGTACAGCCCAGAAAAAGGCCCTTCGACCCAACTTGCCCATGGCTACCAAGATGACCCATCTATGCTAGTTCCACCTGCCCGCGTTTGGCCCACATCAATCTAAACCTTTCCTACCCAAATGTCTGTCCAGATGTCTTTTTAATGTTGTTATAGTACCCGTCTCAACTACTTCTTTGGACAGCTTATTCCTTAGATCCACCAACCTCTGAGAAAATATTGTCCCTCAGGGTATCTATTAAATCTTTACCCTTTTACCACAAACCGGGTCTGCTTGTGCTTGCTTACCTGCTCTGGGTACAAGATTCTGTGCATTCACCCTTTCTATTCTTCTCATGATTTTATACACACAAATAAATGTGCCTGAATCTCAGTCCTAAATGGTGTCACTTACACTAGATTCCCATGGTTCAGTCTCCCCGGTCAGGGAAAACATCAACTCTGTCAAGCATTGTAACAATCTATTCATTGAGATTTCCTCTTATTCTTCGAAACTTTTAAGGAGAACAGTCCTAATCTTCTGGAGCATTTATCCAAAATATCTTCATCATTGTCCTTCCTTTCTCAGGTATTTTTTTTTATTGGAAGCAATTTAAATTGCTTGTGCATCTTTCATATGAAATAGGAGCAGAATTAGGCCATTCGGCCCATCATGTCTGCTTTATCATTCGATCAGGGCTGATCTATGATTCCTTCAACCTCATTCTCCTGCCTTGTAACCCTTGCCCCCCCAAGCCTCAACCTCATCGTTCCCCAGCCCCACACGGCCCGATTTTACCTTATCCCCAAAATCCACAAACCTGACTGTCCTGGTAGACCAATTGTCTCTGTCTGTTCGTGCCCTATCAAACTTATTTCCACATATCTGGACTCCATCCTATCCCCCCTGGTTAAATCCCTCCAACCTATGTTCAAGACACCTCAGACACTCTCAGTCGTCTCCAGGCATTCCATTCTCTAGGCCCCCTTCCCCTCATCTTCACCATCGATGTCCAATCACTCTACACCTCCAACCCCCACCAGGAGGGTCTCAAAGCCCTCCAGTTCTTCCTCGTCCAGAGAACCAACCAATCCCTGTCTACTGAAACTCTCCTCTGCCTAGTCCTTACCTTTAATAACTTTTCGTTTGACTCCTCCCATTTCCTCCAAATACAAGGTGTAGCTATGGGCACCAGCTATGCCTGCCTCTTTGTAGGGTACGTCGAACAATCCTTGTTCAAGACATACCAGGGCCCCATCCCCGACCTCTACCTCCGCTACATCTGCAATTGCATTGGTGCTACCTCCTGCACCCACACACGACTCACTGACTTCATCCATTTCACCACTAATTTCCATCTGGCACTCAAATACACCTGGACCATTTCCTACACTTCCCTACCATTTCTTGACCTCACTATCTCCATCGCAGGTGATAGACTTCTGACCGAGATCCTCTATAAACCCACTGACTCCCATGGCTATCTAGACTACACTTCTTCCCACCCAGCTTCCTGTAAGGACTCCATCACCTACTCCCAAATCTGCTCCCAGGATGAGGTGTTCCACACTAGGTCATCAGAAATGTCCTCATTCTTCAGGGAACGGGGGTTCCCCTCCCCTACTGTAGATGAGGCTCTCACCAGGGTCTCTTCAATACCCCGTAACACTGCTCTCTCTCCCCATCCCCCACTCGTAACAAGGGCAGAGTCCCCCTAGTCCTCACCTTTCACCCCACTAGCCGTCACATACAACAAATAGTCCTCCGTCATTTTCGCTACCTCCAACGTGACCTCGCCACATCTTCCCATCTTTCCCCTGTCTGCTTTCCGCAAAGACCACTCCCTCCGTAACTCCCTGGTCAATTCTTCCATTCCCTCCCGCACCACCCCCTCCCCGGGCACTTTCCTTTGCAACTGCAAGAGATGCTGCACTTGCTGCTTTACCTCTCCCCTCGACTCAATTCAAGGACCCAAGCAGTCATTCCAGGTGCGGGTTCACCTGCACCTCCTCCAACCTCATCTATTGTATCCACTGCTCTAGATGTCAGCTGATCTACATGGGTGAGACCAAGCGTAGGCCCCCGCTCGGTCTGCATTAACCAACCTGATCTCCCTGTGGCTTAGCACTTCAACTCCCTCTCCCATTCCGAATCCGACCTTTCTGTCCTGAGCCTCCTCCATGGACAGAGTGAGCACCACCGGATATTGGAGGAGCAGCACCTCATATTCCGCTTGGGCAGGTTGCACCCTAGAGGCATGAACATTGACTTCTCCAATTTCCAGTTGCCCTTGCTGTCCCCTCCCCTTCTCAGCTCTCCCTCAGCCCTCTGGCTCCTCCTCTTCTTTCTTCTCCCCGCCCCCCTCCCCCCACCCTACATCAGTCTGAAGAAGGGTTTCGGCCTGAAATGTTGCCTATTTCATTCGCTCCATAGATGCTGCTGCACCCGCTGAGTTTCTCCAGCACTTTTGTCTGCCTTTGTAACCCCCTCATACAGCAAGCCCATATTCCCTGGAATAATCTAATGAACTTTCACAGCATCACCTCTTTGGCAGTATATTCCTTCTTGAGTAAGGGGACCAATGAAACTATATACCATACTCTAGATGCAGTCTTAGCAAGACCCCATATAATTTCAGTAATGCACTTTCATTCATGGACTGCAATCCTCTCATATTTTATTGCCATCATAATTTGTTGTCTTAGCTAGTTGCTCACCTGTATGTTTTGTATAAAGAACCTTTGTACACTAACATTACCCAATCTCTCACCATTAAAACATTTTCATTAAAATATATACATTTTTTTCTGGCTTGTGCACCAAAAAGAATAGCTTCACATTTATCTACATTAAATTACATATTTTCTTATGACATAGCCATTTGGTTTAATGAATCCTCGGCAATTCTTTGAAATTTTCTATGAATCTTATTTCCTTCATTTGTTTTCCCCGTAACTCATTTTATATCATGTGGCCATTAACTTCGTCTAATTTCCAGTGGTCAGGATTGAACCCAATTTCTAGGAGCCATGAGAGAGCTACATTGTGTCATGTTCTTGCACTTTTGCTCAGTTTGGCTTCATCTCCTGGAAGTCATCCTGTATTCTACCCACCTCCTCTCCCTTGTCCCCACTCTCAATCCTAAATTATTGTCAGTCAATTTTATTCGTCACATGCACCCGAAGGTTCAGTGAAATGAATTTGCCAGCAGCGATACACTTAAAAAGAACACACAATACACAATAAAATTTAACACAAACATCCACTGCATTCTTCACTGTGGTGGGAGGCAACAAAGTTCAGCCAGTCCTCCTCCTTGTTCACCAGTGGTCAGGGCCATAAACCTTCCATAGTCACCACTACGGATGGCCCGATTTACAGGCCCTATTGTGACAACAGGTTTGGAAATATCACGATCTTCTTTGCCAAATCGCTGGCGATTATTCCGAAGAACTTTCCTGATTTAAAACGTTAATCTGCCTGTTTCCTTCCATAAATGTAGACTGACGCATTGCATTCCTCCAGCAGTTTATCTGTTACTAATGCTAATGTCCCTACTGGCACCAGAAGTTGGAACCTTTGACCAATTGTCAAATCTTCCCTAACCGTTGGATTATTTGCCATGTGTCTTTACAGCTGCACCAAATCCTGCCACCATTTGGGAGCGGTTATAATGTTGATACCTGGCACAATACATACATATTCTCAGCCATCAAATATCGAGTGCGGCTGTTATATTTGTAGGATGCACTACAGCTACATGAACTTTTTTTGAAATGTAAATATTTTAAAATGTGGTCATCAAATTACAAACAGGATGCACTCAGATGTACTTGGTTATAAATGACCAGATCATCTGTTTACAGTGCTGATTGAGATATAAATGTTTGCCAGGACATGACACAAATTCACCAGTGCTTGTTATAGGATCCATTATATTTCCCCAAGTAAAGATGAAGTTTCAACCTAATTTATTTGATCTGATCCCTGGAAATCCACTGGAACTTGCAACTTTCAGATTCCGGTAGTTGCCATTGAGCTAAGTCTAATCTGATGGTCTAATAATAAATGGACAATAAATTTTGCTGTTTCCTCCATGGGAAAGAAAAGCATGTTGCCATTTTGTGAAACATCTTAATTTGGATACCCATGTTCCGTGCAACTAGAAGTAAAGGCAAACAAGTTGATCGGTTTGCATCCAAAAATAAATTGTTGATTACCTTTTGGTAATCTGAGATAATTTTACATCTGAGATTCAGTTGAGTAATATTCAAACTTTTTTCTTTCATCCGGTGCAATGTTATATCGTAAAATGGATTGAATAAAAATACATTTTGCCATTTTGTTTCCCTCTAATCAAAAACAAGCAAGTATAGGTTTCACTTTCTCCAAACCATGCCCTTCGCTAGAAATTATTTTCATATATGTTAGTCATAAAAAAAAGTGGTTCAGTTGTTTTCCTTATCTTCAGATAGTTGAGCAAAGATCTGAAATAAGTAATTACATAATGACTCGCTTTTCAATTCTGTTTTTTTTTCTTTAGTTGCCTATTTCATGATATTTGTTCTAAAACCTTTGATCATGTAAGTTCATTGCATATCCTTTCAACTTTATTAATTCTGTTCTGAACCTGGATATCTATTGCTTATTTTGTTGCCCGAAGACGTTGATGAATATAGTATTTACTTTTCATCACGGTTTATTCCACTATTTGCAAACGTTTCTAATTCTCAGTGAAGCATTTTTATTTTGCAAGTGTGTATCTACTAAATCTGAATATATAATTCAAGTGAAATAGTTTGCTTACATTTACATTAGTTAACCTTTCTGCAAAATGTCACACTCAACCACTTGCTTAAAAGTCTTTATTCCTGTCCAATCTCTTCAGAGAATTTACGGTCTATGTTCTTGGTTCATTGAGCCATTCAATCTCTTGTACACAATTCATCAAAAATAATATAAAGAGCGTGTCTTAAAGAATTTATAAATATAAAATAGACAGAATCTTGGACGTCAACAGATCCATTAGCATCTGAAGAGCTGAAAAAAAATTGTATTCCATATTACAACTGAAACTGTTTAAAATAAAATAGCCTTTTTTAAATAAATAGTCTTTAAATCTTTAATTGGTGACCTTTAATAAGATTTTGGAGGCAAATAGATTAGACAATTTCTTTAATCTGATGTTGTTGATTCCGGTTCTTCTATCCCCCTAGTCTGGGTCAGTAAAACACCGAGTCGAATACTGGAGTCCAAACCTATTCACCGCGGGGCCGATTTTGGATCCACTCACTCGAATCTGCAGCAGCCTTGGGCAAACAGAACAGAAGAAAGACAACCGGCATGCCCTAACAAACCGATCTCCTATCTATACAGATATACAGTGGTGGGAAATTAGCAGTGGGAAAGTTCAGAGGGAGGCAACCCTTTAGCCCAATCACAGATACTGGCGGGAAACTACAGTGGGAGACAACCCCTTTGCCCAATCACAGATACATAACAGTTGTCAGTACATGGAAACAAAACAGAAACTTCTTCGGAGGTTATGCTTGGTGGCAACAGGTGGCTAACTTGATTTCCAGGAATTGGGTCTCCGGCACCTGTGATGTCACCGCCAGTGAAGCCAAGTTTCACAGTACTTTACATTCCCAAAGCACCCCAATTTCTGCATATTCACAATGTCATTTAGGATTAGTAGACTCTCCCAGCAGCTCCACAGTTCCATTAAAATCAATGGATTTCCATATCCTATACCATGCTTAACTGAGCACTCTTTTAATTACTCCCAAAATAAATGCTTAGAAAACTTAGCAGAAATTTATCTCTGCTATTAGACTCCATGAAGATTCCTGTAGTAGTGTGCATTGAAACACATGTAGCCATCAAATGCTTATTAGGACCCTAGGTTAGTATTCTAACATGGACTAGCCTAGGGTCCTGGACTTGCTACCATTTTTAAGTGGATAAATACTGGCCATTCCGTTTGGAACTTCAGACATTCAGCCCAGCTCTATCTGGGCCTATGGTGGAGTTGCTCTCAGATCAGAACACTGTCTCTTTGATGTGTTTAACGCAAGCACAGCAGCTGTGACTTGAGGAAATCCCTAATGCAGAACAGTATTGGGATAACCTCCTCAAATTCCAATGCACTCTGTCAAGTGTGCAACAGCTATTATATACTAGTCTCAAATTATTCAGATATTCAATATAAAAATGTTTACTTTTTGTAAGAGATTTTTAATTGAGCTAATCAATAGCAATTGTTTGCATCTGGGGAGTCTGATCCATGGATTGATTATCGCTGATTCAATCGCTGATGGTAGTTCACCAATTATTGTTAACACAATATGGTCCAATTAGAATTCCAACAACAACAATAATATCATGACAAACAATGTTTCCCCTGTGAGAATATGCTATATTTATACAATTGTTCCTCATCATACAATCTCTCTGCTCAATCATTTGGTTGATATCTCCTGCATCTTTGTATCAGGGTTGATGCTGGCAATCCAGAATACTTTGAGAAATGACTGAAAGTTGCATTTCTCTATAATTTCTGTTGGACCAGTTTGTTGTCTTCTGCATTTGTCTGATGAATACTTCTCTCAAAGAATGGATATGCAGGGAATTGAGGGACATAGATTATGTGCAGGCAGAGGAGAATAGTTTACCAAATGTGTAGGAAGGATGCTGGTTTAAACCAAAGATAGATACAAAATGCTGGAGTAACTCAGTGGGTCAGGCAGCATTTCTGGAGAAAAGGAATAGGTGATGTTTTGAATCCAGACCCTTCAGACCTAGCTTGCATCATGTTCAGCATGGACATTGTGGGCCAAAGGGCCTGTTCCTGTGCTGTATTGTACTGTTCCATGTTATAATCTCCTTCTAAAATAAAGTGTAATTGGGAACTGGATAAAAAGGTGGTTATGAAACAGTTGCTAATCTTTTAATTGTTTCTTCCCCAGAAACCGCAGTGTTAAAACTGAAATTATCTGGACTATGAGCCTGAGAGATGAATTTGGCCTGCTGGAATGGACATGGCAGCAATTAAGAAAAGCTATGATACTTTGGATCTTCGTTTTTCTACAAACACCAGCTAATCTTGAAGCACTTAAAGAAACACAGTACATCTGGAGATCGGGTAAAGCTTTAAAATAATCATATTTTTCTTGGTGCAATAGTCTCATCTTGACTTCACGTGCACATTTGGCATCCTGTAACTCAGGCAATCTGTTTATGCTCTCGAGTTTTGCTACAGATTGAAATAGGCTAATCTGTCTCCAGTAATAGCTATGTCTACTCCACACATAGGAGTATGTTTATTAATGAAGTTTTTCACATGCCATCATAGAGGCAGTATGTGAATATAGGTGTGGAAACCAAATGAATTTCTCCAGTGTTCTTCCAGCCTTGTAGTGGATTATTAAAAACAAGAATGAACTGATAAATTGCATATTCATTCATTGATGCAAAATATGTGAATATTTTACTCTGAATAAAGTTAAATGTTGGTCCCTAACGACAGCTAGTTGTGACCTGTAATTTTATTGATGTATGGGGTATCTGTCAATTACTGGAGAAAAACTAGTATTGATTATGACCACTAATTTAAAATGTCCATTGTTGATTTTCTCTGATTCTTTTTAAAGAAATTACTTCCATGATATATCAATCAATTACCTTCCAATTTGACAAAGTAACCACAGGAATCTCTTTCTTTGCCACACATGATGTTGCAGATTTATTGTTTAAAAATAAGCATTTGTCATGTCAAAAGTGACATATTTAGAGAAGGATTGGTTGTTTAGGTATTCAAATCTGGTTCTGCAGCTATCTAAAATTATCAATATATTGCAAAAGAGAGGAGAAGGAATGGATGTTAAATCAAAAAATGCAAAGATGCTATGGATATTCTATAGAAACCGTGTTGGCTGAAGGATTGTTGTTTAATAAACATGTATTAAAGGATGGTAAAGCATTTGATGGATCGGCATTTGCTGTGAAAGCCCATTCTCAATTTAATAGGTTTAGTATAACGGTGAGATTTGCTTCTTAAGTGAATTTACTATCAAAGGCTTGTGGGAACAATAACCTTTCATTATCCATTTTTCACATTATCACTTCACTGTGTGCAGTGAAATTTTCCTGAGAAAATCAGCAGAAATACAGCACAATTTCAGCTGTAACCAACTCAATCAAGTCTGCAGCATCCTACTGACTGATGCTGAATGAGCTTCCTACAATATCCCAGCAAATACACTTGGAAATCTGCCTTCTGGACCTATGACAGATCTGAACTTGCAGATGCTGATTTACAAAAAAAAGCACAGTGCTGTAGTAGAAGGGAAATGGTAGTACTGTAGATAGTGGGGACATTGGATGCACACCAGGGTGGGGAACATGAAAAGATGCGGGGAAAAATCAGGGGACAGTGTTGCCTAATTTGGAGAATTCAGCGTTCATATGAGGTGCTGTTCCTCCAATTTGCGTAATTCACTTTGATCTCAACTTGCCTTTAATGCTGAGAAATGCCTGTAGAGATGAAATTATTGATTTTTTTCCCCCTTAATTTGTGATTTTAAAAAAAAAAAGCAGATTCTTAAATTATATTTTATCTTCAAGCATTGGGTTTTAAAAGACATGCGAGTAATCTTCATCACAGCGGCAAAACTGGTAGAATTGCTCCCTCACAGAGGCAGAGACCTGGGTTCGGTCCTGACCCGTGTTGAGTTTGCATGTTCTCCTTGTAACCACGTGGGTTTCTCCCACATCCCAATAACGTGCAGGTTTGTAGCTTAATAGGCTGCTGTAAATTGGCCGATGTGTGTGGCAAGTGGACGTGAGACTGTGATAACGTAGAACTAGTGCAGGTGAATGGGCACCTAATTTCTATGTTTCTAGTGTGAATGGGTGATTGATGTGGGCTCGGTGGGCCAAAGTAAAAGGCCTTCTTTGG
Organism: Leucoraja erinaceus; assembly: GCF_028641065.1. Classification (NCBI taxonomy): domain Eukaryota; kingdom Metazoa; phylum Chordata; class Chondrichthyes; order Rajiformes; family Rajidae; genus Leucoraja; species Leucoraja erinaceus. Next base: position 56,647,653 of record NC_073383.1, read on the forward strand.
TGCTGCATCTCTAAGTACGAAGTACATTTTTGTATGTTTTTTTTAACGATGGTTTCAACAGCATTCAAAGGTAGTTGGCATGTCAGCTGAATGGGAGATGTCTGGGAATATGGGGAGAAGGCAGGAGAATGGGGTTAAGAGGGAAAGATAGATCAGCCATGTTTGAATGGTGGAGTACACTTGATGGGCCGAATGGCCTAATTCTGCTCCATGTATTTATGAGATGGATTAGCATTTCTATGTACAAGATTTAGCTCTTGCTTTATCACATGATGCCATTTATGTCCAGGGAATCTTCGTTGCCACATTCTCCAAATAGTTTTTTTGCCAGTTAAGCACGTTAGCTTTGAGCTCTGTGGGTAGATGATTAGTGAGCATGCTGTGGCTAGGAAGTTCTGGGACATGTTTTTCTGTGCTGCATTTCACAGGACAACAATAGTAATAAGCAACAATAGTGTGGGTACACAAAAAAGCTGGAGAAACTCAGCGGGTGCAGCAGCATCTATGCACTTACAAACGTAAAGATCTAGATATTTCCTTGCTATTCTTGTGGGATTAATATTTTTGACACCTCATTTTGGGCCTGTAGCATAACTGTGGAGTTGATATAAAGACGTAGAGTTGCAATAATTCCATCTTTAAAACAGTAGAGAGCTCAGAAACTAGTTAGTGGAATTGTTGTTGAAGTCAGGACATAATTAAACTTTGCTTGTGTGCAATTTCTAAAACCAGACTCCCCCTGTGATTGGTACTTTTAATTTTGCTCTCAGCAGTGTGATAATAATTGAAGCTCCAGATGCTGCTGATGTGACAAAGAGATTGATTAATTTCACTTGAAAGGGCAAATGCTCAAAGAGACTTTGGATCTAACACCAAGATGGGAGAATCAGAGTCCCAGCAGTGTTATGAAGCTTTGTGTGTGTTGACTTTCAGCTGCTGGGGAAGTGACTGCTCAGCAATTTTTTTCAAGGCTTCTACAATACAAATATTTATTTTTCCACATTCCTTGAAGGTGGAATTGCTTTTATTACCTATGGATCCCAGAGATTCATAAAATGGAAATCTTTGTTTTCAAAGCTTAAGATAGCAAATCAGTAATTGCCTGTTAGAACTTTGCTGTTTGCCATTAGACTCTTGGGGATCAGTGAAGACCCGCAAATTAAAATGAGCTCAGGCAGAAATGTCACGATTTCAAAGAGCATATCAATGGATAAACAGGATTCTGGATGCGATTATACCTGCCCAACTTACAAAAGATCCAATTAGGTAATTGCACAATTATGTGCGTGGATGAGCATGAATGAAGGGATACCAATCGTATGCAGGCAGAGGCAATTAGTTTAACCTGGAATAGCTTGCTTAGTTTAGAGATACAGCACGGAAATAGGCCCTTCAGCCGACTGAGTCCGCCCCGACCAGCGTTCCCCGCACACTAACAATATCCTATTTACAAATTTACCAAGCCATTTAGCCTGCAAACCTGCACATCTTTGGAGTGTGTGAGGAAACCTGAGCTTCCAGAGAAAACGCAAACGCATTATTTGGAGAATGTACAAACTCCGTACAGTCAGCACCCGTAGTCAGGATCGAACCCGGGTCTCTGGCGATGTAAGCCAGCAACTCTGCCGCAGTGCCACTGTGCCGCCCTTAAAGTTAAAGCATTTATAATAGTTATTAATAATTTGCTTTCCTTACCATCTTCCCAAACAGCCATCTCCTCACTCCCAAAACTGGATGTAATAGAGATGCTTGTTATTTTGCTCACTGCACGCACCTGTTTTCATACCAGGACAGACTTTGCACAATAACAGATCGGGATGAAAATAGCAAGAAAGCTCAAAGAAATAGTCATTTTGTCTCATTAAATTATCTTTTCTGATGAATTCATGGAAATTCGATTTCAATTAGTAAATAGAAAATGAAGTGTGGGCTCTACTAAGCACCCATGCAGAGCCATCAGTGTTCAGCTGCATGTTTGTCAAATTCAAATGTGCTGAGGGACCGTGATTGGTATAGCATGAGCACTGTGGGCCCTGCGGTCTCTTCCCCATGAGTAAGTTGGCTCTCTCTGGTCTCTTTTGGTGATTGTACACTGCACAGATCTCTGCCCTTTCAAATTGTTTCTTCACACCTACACGTGTATTTCTCTATTCCCTTTTCCCTCTTAAGTGTATGAGGTATCTTTTGAAGAGAACAGCCAGAATGCCTTTGAGGACTCGTGGTGATGCGTTTTGTATTTTAACCACTCTCTGGCACTTGGATAAATATTTACTTTATGATCTGTTAGGTTCCTCCTTTCTTTCCCCTGATAAATCTCCTTGGGATTATTGCAATGCAACTATATCCTTTTTTTGGGTAAACAGATTGGAATCTCGAGCAACTGGGCCGAGGAAAGGCTAATGGAGTTTAATTCAGATAAGTGTGAGATGTTGCACTTTAGGAAGTCAAAGCAGGGCAGAGCCTACACTGAGCAGTAGTGAGCAGTAGGCCAGGCAAGCGTTGTAGAATGGTTAGATCCAGTAATATAAGTACATAGCTGCCTGAAAGTGTTATTGCATGTAGGTAGGTAAGTGAAGGCGGCTTTTTTAATGCTGGCCTTCATTGGTCAGGAAATTGAGTACGCTGTAGTGTTACAGTTGTACAAAGCAGTGGTGAGGCCCCATTTGGAGTATTGTGTTCAGTTTTTGGTCAGTCACCCTGCTAGAAGAAAGATGCCATTAAGCTGGAAAGAGTGCAGAGAGATTTTATGAGGATATTGCCAGGTCTTGAGGGCCTGAGCTATATGGAGAGGTTGGAGAGGTAAGGTACCATTTACCTTCTTAACTATTTGTTGAACCTACCAACTAATTATTTTGTGACTCATTTACTCCAGCTTAACTGAATGCCAGTCTTTGCAGTTTGTCTCCTTTTAGAAAGTAATCCACCCTAATATTCCTCTTACGGCTGTGCAAGATCTCCCACTTCCCCTCCATTTGCTAGATTCACACCCAATTATTCAATCTATCTCTATCCAATTGCACTTTAGATGAGTCACTGCCTGTAGTAATTATTTTTTCCATCAGCATTGCAGATCTTCCGGTTGGCGGCGAGACACTGTTGCAGCGGCCTGTCTGTCTTTTTTTTTTTGTTTTTGTCTAGTTAAAATGTAGTTGTTGTGTTTTTTTAATACTGTTTTTAACTGTGATTATGTGGGGGGGTGGGGGAAACTTTAAAAAATCTCTTCCCTGCACGGGGGACCCGACCTTTTTCCCTGTCGGGTCTCCGTTGTCTTTGGGGCCTAGCACCGTGGAGCGGCCTCCAGCTTGAACAACCTGGGGGCTCCAGTTGCGGAGCCTGCGGAGCGGAGCTGCGGACTTACCATCGTGGGGCTGACGGCCTCAGAGCGTGGGGAGCGGTGGTGGCTCGCTGCTGCGACTCGACTCCGGAGCTCGGAGGCTCCAGCTGCAGCCGCAGGTCCGGTGGACTGTGACATCGGGAGCTCGCGACTCCGGGTGAAAGACCGCTTTTTGGAGCTCCCGCAACGCAACTTCTCCAGCCCGTGTCTCGGGTTGGAACGACCCGGAGCAGGGCCGTACATCGCCCGGTGCAGCTTTAATGGCCGCGCGACATTCCAGCGCCGTGGGACATTCCAGCCGGGGGCTCCAACATTGTGACATTTAGATCTGGAGCGGGGCCGTACATCGCCCGGTGCGGCCTAAAATGGCCGTGGGATTTACCATCGCCCCCCTGGGGCTTCAACATCGGGAGAAAAATGGAGATCAGGAGAGAGAAGAGACTTTGCCTTCCAGGAGGTTCACTGTGATGGCTGTGTATGTGAATTAAATTGGTTGTGTGTCTAGTATGAATCGTTCTTTGGTTGTATGGCTGTAGAAACAGAGTTTCGTTTGAGCCTCACTGAGGTTCAAATGACAATAAATATTGTATTGTATTGTCATTATTATCCTAGACAGATCTAGAGTTAATGGCAGCATGGACATAAAGGAATTGGCACAAGATGGTATGCTATTGGGATGCAGTTACTCTGCGATTGTCAACATTCCAGGTTATGTAGTCTTATGGAATCAGGTTGAATATGAGTAAGGAATCATCCTTCTGACAAATTAGTGTTCCTACATGCTGAACACCACATGAAAGAAGCAATGAAGGCAGCAAGATCACAGCATATGCTTGAGGTGGGGTGAACTTCAATGTCCATTATCAATTGCCACTTAGAAGTGACAGTGTGAACCAAGCTGACAGACTCCTGAAGCTGTCACACTGGGTCTGTAGCAGGTTGTGAGAATCCAACACAAGGCAAAATGCCATTTGACATTATTCCTGTCGAACTATGTGTTGCAGATTCATCTGCCCATGAGAACAGGGATGTGCAAAATGGTGACCAAGCTGGGGCACAACCCCCACTGACAATCAATTAAAATTATAATGTGGCCTGATATCCAGAACCCAAGACTTGTGGTGTGCAGTCATTGAATTTGAATCACACTGTGGCAGCTGGGTACATTAAATTAAAATAAAAAGCTAGCGCAGTAATGGTGACAATCAAACTGTGGGGTTGTTGTAAAATTCCATCTGGTTCTCCAATGTCCTTCAGGGAAGGAAATCTGTTATGCTTACAACAATGTGGTTGACTCTTAATTGTTCTCTTAAAAATGGACTAGCAAATGACTCCGTGTCAAAGCATGCCAATAATGTCACATCCTGTCACTGAATGAATAAAATTACAAGTGGTCATGGATTATGTGCGCACATGTTAGACTAATAGCACAAAGGAACATACCCTTCCAAAAGAACAGAATATGAATTCTATGCATGCCTCTCCAAGGGAGTGGACATAAGTATGATGCCTGCACTATTCTTGGAAGACATCTCCCTCTTTAGATTGAGCAGGCTCTCTAAGAAGTTACAGTCAGGCCAAATGGAAAAGGTTCAGAAATCATGAGGCATTATTAGTCATCAGCAGAATTGTATTCGATGAGAGATCTGCAGACAAATATGCCAAGAGCACACTGGTGATGCTTAAAATTAAATGCATATACGAGTCATGGAGGCATACAGCGTGGAAACAGGCACTTCGGCCCAACTTGCCCACACCGACCAACATGTCCCATCTACACGCTAGTCCCACCTGTGTGATGTTTGGTGGACTGTATGGGGTGGGAGGACCTGTTGCTCCTCCCGTGCAGCAGGTGGCGCTGTGCAGGACAAAGGGAGATGATTTGTATATAGTTTATCCTGTCTAGACAGTGTGAGTGTGCAGCCATTTTTGACTTGTCTGGCTGCCAGCATTGAGTAAAGCATCAAAGACTTCTGTTGTAAATTGAAGACTCTCAAGTTTTGTGCAGACCTAGAAAACAAACACGAAAATGGTGTCAGGAGTGAGATACTTTGGATTGCGTCCAAAGACCCAGATAAGAGGCTAATTTACGATTTTTAAAAAGTATATATTTTTTTGAGTTCTGTAGTGTACTCAAACTAACATGCCTCGGCAATTCGATCATTTCGATCCCGAGCGAGATAGGTGGTCGTCATATTTAATGAGCGCTGAGTTTTATTTTGAAAGTATGGCAATTACGACTGACCAGAGTCTTAGAACACTAAGACTCTCTTGTGTTCATCAATGTCTCCAGAAACTTTTGCACTGCTTCAAAAATTTACTAACAGAAGAAGCAACTGAAGCCTCATATGCTGAAATCACAACGGCTTATGGTGACCCCAAATTCCACTGTACCAATTGGTGCATGTGACAATAAATGTCTTTTGTCTCTTATCTCTTGCTTTGCACCTGCATTTCAAAGAAAGTTGAAATTTCCTCACAGTTCGCCTTGATTTCCACAGGACAGTGCAACAAGAAGCAATTGTTTACCGAATTTCTTGCCAAACTTCACACCGAGGCAAAGGCATGTGATTTTAAAACTTAATGCTGCGAAAAGTGCCAAGAAAATGTGTTGCGGGATAGACTGGTCATGGGCTGCAGGCATGCATTCATCCAGCAGGCTATTTTCAAAGAATCGGACGCCTCATTGAAGAATGTGCTGCAGTGTGCTAAGATGGCCGAGCACCTGAATAAAGAACTGCACAAAATGGCCGGTGAAACAGCTTCGAAGCTCCCTCGGTGGGTGCATACAGTTCATCAGACTTGTCCGCAATGGCAGAAACCAGTTGATCGACCCAGAGCAAATCCGGAGAAGGTGGGACAGTTTCAGAAGAGCCGCTCCCCTGTGAGGGGAGGATCGAAACCCTGCTACCGGTGTGGCTCGACTGCTCATCATCACCGTGAGTGCCTGTATATCAAGTCCGTTTGTTATGCCTGTTACCGAAAAGGTCATTTCTAGGCAGTGTGTCAATCCGTAGGAAAGCAGAGAAAGGGCAAGAAAGCGCAAAACATAGTCGACCAAATCATGGAGATCATTCCTATTGAAGTGCTCGGTGTGTCTACGATCACCGCCAAGCTGAGGATTTTGCTGCGGGTCTCAAACGTCGATCTACAGTTCCAGGTGGACATTGGTGCGGCTGTGTCACTAATGGGTCAGGACATCTGAGAGAGGATCGGATCGCCGAAACTGAAACCGACCAACGCCGCCTTTTCGGATATGGACGACAGTCCATTCCCACGAAAGGCAAATGCACTGTCGCAGTTTCCTGTAATGGTGTGACGCAGATAGTCGTTGGTAAAGAAGGTACATCCCTGTGCGCCATCGACTGGATCCATGCTTTTGAGCTTGACGTGCACGCCTTGATCTACGATGGATCAACTATGGCATTGTCATCTACCATGGATTGCAACATGGTCAGCAAGTGCGTGAACAATCTGCGAAAACAGGACGTTGAATGGCATTGGTCCAAAGAGTGTGACCATGCATTCACAAGGTTGAAGGAGATGCTCGCCCAGAAGACGTGTTTGGTCCACTTTGACACATCAAAGCTGATCTTGGTGGCCGCCGATGCATTGCTGTCTGATCTTGGAGCAGTAAACGGTGCCGAACGGCAAAAAGCAATCGCATTCGCATCCAAAACGCTGACGAGTGCCGAGAAAAACTACAGCCAAGTGGAGAAAGAACAGCGTACAAAGCAAATACTGATATCACTTCAAAAGAGAACTGAGGAAAACTGTTGATTCTGAGCCTTTAGCAAGGATTGTGAAACAAAAAAAAAGGCTGGGAAAAAGGAGTGAAGCGAGGTCAAGCCAAATGGAGACGTTCAAACTGGAAAGGGAGAATGTGATGTTTGGTGGACTGTGTGGGGTGGGAGGACCCGTTGCTCCTCCCATGCAGCAGGTGGCGTTGCACAGGACAAAGGGAGATATTTTGTATATTGTTTATCCTGTCTGTAGACAGTGTGTGTGTGTGTGTGTGCAGCCATTTTTGACTTGTCTTGCTGCCAGCATTGAGTAAAGCATTAAAGACGTCTGTTGTAAATTGAAGACACACAAGTTTTGTGCAGACCTAGAAAACGAACATGAAAACCTGACTGCGTTTGGCTCATATCCCTCCAAACCTGTCCTATCCATGTACCTGTCTAATTGTTTCTTAAAAGGTTGCAATAGTACCTGCCTCAACTACCTCCTCTGGCAGCTTATCCCATACACCCAACACCTTTGGTGTGAAAAAGTTACCCCTCAGATTCCTATTAAATCTTTCCCCCTTCACTTAAAACCTACGTCCTCTCATTCTCGATTTCCCTACTTTGGGGATGAGACTACGCGATTGATTCGTCTCATATCTGATGGACTTAAACAGGATCAAATATATGCAACTTGCAATCCATCAACAAATAAATAAAATTATTTCTTACTTGGTTTGTAGCAAAAAGGATCTTCCCGGCAGCTTCTTCATGCACAACTAGAATCTCATCACTGTTACAGTGCTGTTCTGAACTGCTTATGAGATCCATTTTCCATTGACTCTGGAATGCAGATTTCCCAGGAGAGTGGGGAAGGAGAAGCATTAGATGTCTTTGTTCTCATTCATCCTGAACATTTGGATCACATAAGACTTGGTGTTCCACTGGCTGCCCTGAGGTGTTGGTTGGTAGTTACAGATGCATAAAGGACCCTGAAATAAGCAACTGCTTCTGAAAAATTATAAACTCACTGAAAGAGGTTCTCTTGTTGCTGTGAAAACCTGCTGGTTTCTGGTGCAAAGAGCAGTCCATGATTAAGCATTACTAACTAGACCAAGGATCTCATTGAAACCTGTTGCTATTGCAAAGGTTGTAAGGGGGAATGCCCCAGTTTAAAGATCTGTAGTCTTTACACAATGAAGCTGGAACATGTGTGTAGTAAAAAAAAAAATCACTGGGGACTCCTCCTCAAGTAATGTATAAAAAGGAAATTTGGCGTCATGCTGATATAATACAAATGGAATGTCATAGCATGTGTCAAGAATGCAGACAGATGAATCTGCTGCCTTTTCAAATTTTATGAATGAAGTAATATTTTTTAAATGGATCATTGAATGAGACCAAAGTTATGCAGTGTAACCAAAATCTTTGTGCACAGAGGTGAACGATTTAAGAACTGCCAACTGCAATAATTATTGGACCGTGCAAGAAAAGAATAGAGCTTTAACATGCATTTGCAGATAGATGTGTACACGGATTACTCACCTTTACCGTCTTCTGAGTCTACATCATCATAGAACCTGGAGAAACTCAGCGGGTGCAGCAGCATCTATGGAGCGAAGGAAATAGGCAACGTTTCGAGCCGAAACCCTTCTTCAGACTGATCGGGGATGGGGGTGGGCGGGGACAAGAAAGGGAAAAGGAGGAGGAGCCCGAAGGCTTGGGGATGGGAGGAGACAGCAGGGGGGCTGAGGAGGGGGAGGAGACAGCAAGGACTAACAAAATTGGGAGAATTCGATGTTCATGCCCCTGGGATGCAGACTCCCCAAACGGAATATGAGGTGCTGTTCCTCCAATTTCCGGTGCTGCTCGCTGTGGCCATGGAGGAGACCCAGGACAGAGAGGTCGGAGACGGAGTGGGAGGGGGAGTTGAAGTGCTGAGCCACCGGGAGGTCAGCTTGGTTATTGCGGACCGAGCGGAGGTGTTCGGCGAAACGATCGCCCAACCTCCGCTTGGTCTCACCGATATAGATCTGCTGACATCTAGAGCAGCGGACGCAATAGATGAGGTTGGAAGAGATGCAGGTAAACCTCTGTCGCACCTGGAACGATTGCTTAGGTCCTTGAACGGAGTCGAGGGGGGAGGTAAAGGGACAAGTGTTGCATCTCTTGCGGTTGCAAGGGAAGGTGCCCGGGGAGGGGGTGGTATGAGAGGGAAGGGAAGAATTGACAAGGGAGTTATGGAGGGAGCGGTCTTTGCGGAAGGCAGATATGGGGGGAGATGGGAAGATGTGGCGAGTGGTGGGGTCACGTTGGAGGTGGCGAAACTGACGGAGGATTACTTTTTGTATGTGCCGGCTGGTGGGGTGAAAGGTGAGGACTAGGGGGACTCGGCCCTTGTTGCGAGTGGGGGGGATGGGGAGAGAGAGCAGTGTTGCGGGGTATGGAAGAGACCCTGGTGCGAGCCTCATTTATGGTGGAGGAGGGGAACCCCCGTTCCCTGAATAATGAGGACATTTCATATGTCCTGGTGTGGAACGCCTCATCCGTGGAGCAGATGCGGCGTAGACGGAGGAATTGGGAGTAGGGGATGGAGTCCTTACAGGAAGCAGGGTGGGAAGAAGTGTAGTCCAGATAGCCATGGGAGTCAGTGGGTTTGTAGTGTATGTCGGTCAGAAGTCTATCACCTGCAATGGAGATAGTGAGGTCAAGGAATGGTAGGGAAGTGTCGGAAATGGTCCAGGTGTATTTGAGTGCCGGATGGAAGTTAGTGGTGAAGTGGATGAAGTCAGTCAGTTGTGTGCGGGTGCAGGAGGTGGCACCAAAGCAGTCGTCGATGTAGCGGAGGTAGAGGTCGGGGATGGGGCCCTGGTATGTATTGAACAAGGATTGCTCGACGTAACCTACAAATAGGCAGGCATAGCTGGGGCCCATGCGTGTGCCCATAGCTACGCCTTGTATTTGGAGGAAATGGGAGGAGTCGAACGTGAAGTTATTGAGGGTAAGGACCAGCTCCGCTAGGCGGAGGAGAGTGTCAGTGGCTGGGTATAGGTTGCTTCTCTGGTCGAGGAAGAACCGGAGGGCTATGAGACCATCGTGGTGGGGGATGGAGGTGTAGAGTGATTGGACGTCCATGGTGAAGATGAGGGGGTGAGGGCCTAGAGAATTGAATGCGCGGAGACGACGGAGAGTGTCTGAGGTGTCTTGAACATAGGTAGGGAGGGATTTAACCAAGGGTGATAGGATGGAGTCAAGGTATTTGGAAATGAGTTCGGTGGGGCACGAACAGGCAGAGACAATGGGTCTTCCGGGACAGTCAAGTTTGTGGATTTTAGGGAGAAGGTAAAATCGGGCTGTGCGGGGCTGGGGAACGATGAGGTTGGAGGCTCGGTCGGGTAGGGCATTGGAGTGGATGAAGTTGGTGATGGTGCTGGAGATGGTGGCCTGGTGCTCGTCAGTGGGGTCATGGTCCAGGGGTAAGTAGGAGGAGGTGTCCGAGAGTTGGCGCGTGGCCTCAGCTTTGTAGAGATCGGCGCACCAGACTACCACGGCACCTCCCTTGTCAGCGGGTTTGATAACCAAATCTGGGTTGTTGCGGAGTGAGTCGATGGCAGAACGTTCGTGTGGTGAGAGATTGGAGTGAGACGGGGGTGGAGAAGTTGAGGCGGTTGATGTCGCGACGGCAGTTATTGATAAAAAGTTCTAAAGCCGGAAATTGGCCACGAGGGGGGTTCCACGAGGAGGGGGTGCGTTGGAGACGGGAAAAGGGTCATCAGTGATGGGCGAGGACTCCTTCCCATGGAAGTACGCTGTGAGGCGGAGGCGACGGCTGACTACATCGACGACTGCTTTGGTGCCACCTCCTGCACCCGCACACAACTGACTGACTTCATCCACTTCACCACTAACTTCCATCCGGCACTCAAATACACCTGGACCATTTCCGACACTTCCCTACCATTCCTCGACCTCACTATCTCCATTGCAGGTGATAGACTTCTGACCGACATACACTATAAACCCACTGACTCCCATGGCTATCTGGACTACACTTCTTCCCACCCTGCTTCCTGTAAGGACTCCATCCCCTACTCCCAATTCCTCCGTCTACGCCGCATCTGCTCCACGGATGAGGCGTTCCACACCAGGACATCTGAAATGTCCTCATTATTCAGGGAACGGGGGTTCCCCTCCTCCACCATAAATGAGGCTCGCACCAGGGTCTCTTCCATACCCCGCAACACTGCTCTCTCTCCCCATCCCCCCACTCGCAACAAGGGCCGAGTCCTCCTAGTCCTCACCTTTCACCCCACCAGCCGGCACATACAAAAAGTAATCCTCCGTCAGTTTCGCCACCTCCAACGTGACCCCACCACTCGCCACATCTTCCCATCTCCCCCCATATCTGCCTTCCGCAAAGACCGCTCCCTCCATAACTCCCTTGTCAATTCTTCCCTTCCCTCTCGTACCACCCCCTCCCCGGGCACCTTCCCTTGCAACCGCAAGAGATGCAACACTTGTCCCTTTACCTCCCCCCTCGACTCCGTTCAAGGACCTAAGCAATCGTTCCAGGTGCGACAGAGGTTTACCTGCATCTCTTCCAACCTCATCTATTGCGTCCGCTGCTCTAGATGTCAGCAGATCTATATCGGTGAGACCAAGCGGAGGTTGGGCGATCGTTTCGCCGAACACCTCCGCTCGGTCCGCAATAACCAAGCTGACCTCCCGGTGGCTCAGCACTTCAACTCCCCCTCCCACTCCGTCTCCGACCTCTCTGTCCTGGGTCTCCTCCATGGCCACAGCGAGCAGCACCGGAAATTGGAGGAACAGCACCTCATATTCCGTTTGGGGAGTCTGCATCCCGGGGGCATGAACATCGAATTCTCCCAATTTTGTTAGTCCTTGCTGTCTCCTCCCCCTCCTCAGCCCCCCTGCTGTCTCCTCCCATCCCCCAGCCTTCGGGCTCCTCCTCCTTTTCCCTTTCTTGTCCCCGCCCACCCCCGTCCCCGATCAGCCTGAAGAAGGGTTTCGGCCCGAAACGTTGCCTATTTCCTTCGCTCCATAGATGCTGCTGCACCCGCTGAGTTTCTCCAGCTTTTTTGTGTAACCTCCGATTCTCCAGCATCTGCAGTTCCCTCTTAAACACTCATCATAGATCCTAATCTTCAAATATTTTGATTCACTCAACATTGTACTAAGAAATGGCTGTGCACATTGGATATGGGGAAGGTTAAACTCAGCACTTTCAAGTAGGTTATCAAGCAATAAATGGTGAAAGAAAATGGAGGATTTTATTTGTATGTTGCATTTCCCATCCCTTTTCGAAAGCCAAAAGGCAAGTTAATGCCTTTTTTTAGCCACTGCTTTAATGTTGAAAAGTTAACTGCTAAACTCTTCACAGTAAATCTCTGACGTAGGAAGCATTGAAGTTTAAAGACTAAAGGGCCTGTCCCACTTACGTGTCCTTGGCATGCAAATTACGCGACCTCGTGGTCACGTTGAGGTGTACGGCATCGTAGGGTCGCGCGGGGACAGTCCCACTGAGAAGCGCAGAGGGGTATGGAGTTGTGCGCGACATCGCGTGGGGCTCCGAAATTTTTGCAGTGAACAAAATCTTTGTGCGCCAACAGCCTGTCGTGGAACTGACAGCCAAAGTGGGACAGGTCCAAGACCCTGGCGCGATGCAACGTCTCACCTCCAACAGCAGCAGAAGCAGGCAAACGATTGCCGAACTCGGCCTGGGGCTCATGGCCGTTGCGGTCCGGATCCGCCCCCACTTCTACTTCCAGAGCGGGGCCAAGAAAATTGAAGATAGACAGAAAATGCTAGAGTAACTCAGCGGGACCGGCAGCATCTCTGGAGAGAAGGAATTGGTGACATTTCGGGTCCAGACTCTTCAGACTGAAGAAGAGTCTTGACACGAAACGTTACCCATTGCTTCTCTCCAGAGATGCTGTGCAGTCGAATGAAGTCGCGCCCGACCTTCGCGGGATCGTCGCGGCTCAACGCGACCACGAGGTCACGTAATTTGCGTGCCAAGGACACGTAAGTGGGACAGGCCCTTAAGGCTCAACAGTTATAACCATATAACCTCAACAGTTATGCGAATGTAATTGTCAGCATAAAATCTGAGCTTCAATTTATTTTGTCCAATGAAGGTGCTGCATGCAATCAGATATGACAAAACTGGGAAAAATGAAAGAAAAGATGGTTAAAACATTTAGTAAGATATTTTTCATTGAATCATGCTTCAGTGTCTATCAACATGGTTTCTATTAACAGCTAGTTGAAGAGATTGCATGCCATTGCTGAGCTACATACTGGAAAGGTGCTTTGACAAATATTCTCTTTGATTAGCAGCCACAGCCACAGAAAAGGTTGCATTAACCATATAACAATTACAGCACAGAAACAGGCCATCTCGACCCTTCTAGTCCGTGCCGAACACATAATCTCCCCTAGTCCCATATACCTGCGCTCAGACCATAACCCTCCATTCCCTTCCCATCCATATAACTATCCAATTTATTTTTAAATGATAAAAACGAACCTGCCTCCACCACCTTCACTGGAAGCTCATTCCACACAGCCATGACTCTCTGATTAAAGAAGTTCCCCCTCATGTTAGCCCTAAACTTCAGTCCCTTAATTCTCATGTCATGTCCCCTTGTTTGAATCTTCCCTACTCTCAGTGGGAAAAGCTTTTCCACGTCAACTCTGTCTATCCCTCTCATCATTTTAAAAACCTCTATCAAGTCCCCCCTTAACCTTCTGCGCTCCAAAGAATAAAGCCCTAACTTGTTCAACCTTTCTCTGTAATTTAGTTGCTGAAACCCAGGCAACATTCTAGTAAATCTCCTCTGTACTCTCTCTATTGGAGCATTGGAGATGGTAATAATCAAGCAAGGTGGGCAAACAACAATCTCCAATCTACGTGGGTGCTCCCCCATATCCTCTCCCCAACGCAGTCATCTGTCCATATTGCAAAGCAACTGTGAGGTACAGGATGATTGGTCCGGTTGAATCCATATCATGTTTAACTCGGGTAGATAGAGAAATGTTGCAGTGATTGAAGGGATACAATGTGCATATATATACTGAGCAATGGAAAATGAGGCTTGTAGATGCCTGAGCAAAATGTTCATGCTGCATGCTATTTGTGCTTCTTTTGTAATTTGCTGTGGGAAAATCTGCTCTTTTTCCTAATTTTTCATGTGACAAAAGGGCTACAAAACTTCAATATATGCCAGAAATATCACAAATGTACCTGATATTTGGAAAGTGTTTGACATGCGATTGATTATACATTGCAATCAGAAGTTCAGCTTCGTCCTCTTCTGAATGGTCCTCCCATAAACCAGAGCCTGGAATGGAGCTTCCAACCTACCTAATTGTGGACTTTGGACTTTTATCCTGGAACTGTAACATTACAATGTTGCAAAATTATAATCTACTCACTGGTACCTTTCTCTTTGCTCTTCCTGTTGCTCTTGTGTATGGCGTGATTCTATTATTTTATAGTATTACCTGATCTAATTGAATAGCATGCAAACAAAAGCTTTTCTTTTTATCTCTGTACACGTGACAATAATAAACCATACCTGGTCCGGTTTTCAGTTGGTTGTAATTTCACATGGAGCTGAGATGCAGCATCTGTGTGAAACCATTTTTGTGTATAATTTGGACATTAAAATGATGCTCGCATTTTTTTTCTATGCTTGCATCTTTTCAATGGAATAACAAGAAGGTAGTCAGGAAGGGAAAAAAACCACTAAGGGAATCAAATGGATTTGAACATGAGGATGGGCAGGAGGTAATTAATGCAGTAAATTGCTATTTCTTAGAGATAAGTACTTGAGAGAAAGCTAACAATATATCATTGAACATCAATCATGTATCCTGTGGGCTCCCTTTGCAAAGCAGACATTTCTAGCCCACAAGGCTGAGAAATTAGTGTGTTTTCCTTGACAGATGGACTGCACCCCGGGGTGGTGAAAGAGACAAGGGAAAGATTTGTGAAGCTCATCATTTTGAATGAAGAGACTGCTGAAAAAATTCAAAACACTAGAAATAAGCAAATTTATTTCCCATGTTCCGAAAGTAACTGCAATCAGCTGCTGCAGGAACATTGCTCAGGTAGCAACAGCTAGTTGCTAGATATTTCTGGCTAATTAGCTGGTCAGAAAGCATTTTGTATGTTGTCCTTCCCCCTCCAGTGATTTTTGTGTGCATGTGGAAAACTCACAAATTCTGAGACCTGCTATTCTGAGCATTGCAGGACTGGAGTGGGATCAGCAGCAGTAGTTGCTATTTCAAAGGACAAAGGACATTTATTGTCACATACACCAATTGGTGCAGTGAAATTTGAATTACCATGCAGCACACAAATAAGATAAACACAACACTATAGAATTTAACATAAACCATAAAAATATTCCCCACAGCAGAATCAATGTTTTCCCATTGTGAGGGAAGGCATCAGAATTCATAGTCATCTTACTCTTGTTCACCCGTGGTCGGGGCTTATTGACCCTGACCACATCACTGCAACAGCAGCCCGATGTTTCAGGCCCTCTCGCCGGTATGATGGCCCTCCGGCATCGGAACGGAAGAACACTCTTAGCGGCTTGGAGTTCCGAATCGGCCACTTCCTACCAGAGACCGCGGCTTCCGAAGTCCACAGGCCGAGCTGGGTGGAGCACCAACACTGGCAAACCTCGGCGAGAGATCCCAGGCCTCCACGATGTTAAAGTCAGCGCCGCCCGCAGCTGGAAGATCCACAGACACACAGCTCCACGGTGTCAATCGGCAAGCCCAATACGGCGATCCCGGTAAGGCATCGCTCGTTTTGCGATGGTAATTCAGTGCTGCGCCACTGCTGAAGCTCTGGCCGGTCTCTGGCAGGTAAGGCCGCGCCAATCCAGATGGTAGGCCGTGAAGAGGGGACGAAGATGCGGCTTGGAGAAAAGACGCATCCTCAACCAGGTAGTGACTGTGAAAAACTGTGTTGCCAGTGTGTCTTGAGCCTAGATACAAGTTGCAAGAAAAGAATAAGAACATCCGTAGACCCGCGGTGGGATAGGTAGGAAGAAATGTCTTTGTGTAAGAAGGAACTGCAGATGCTGGTTTATATTGAAGATAGACCCAATGTGCTGAAGCAACTTAGCGGGCCAGGCAGCATCTCTGGAGAAAAGGAACTGGTGACGTTTCGGGTCAAGGGTCTGAAAAAGGGCTCCGACACAAAACGTCACCTGTTCCTTTTCTCCAGAAATACTGCCTGACCGACCAAATGTCTTTGAATGGAAAGCATCAGCAGACTTTCTAATGCATCAGGGGAAACTAATTGAGAAATGTTTCATATGTTCACAGGTCCAACCTGGAAGTTCAAATCAAAAAGGTTAATGGCTTTGGCCACCTAAACAGTCACTGTCAATTAATTTCCTCTTCATTCTTGATTATTGTGGGTGAAGCAAGTGACACCATTCAGTGATGATATCCACTGAGCACACTTCTCCCTCATCATTCTACTTCTATCCTTTGCAGTGGCATTTCTTGCTTTGTGTGTACCCTGATCATTCTCCCACTCATGCCACCAGAACAAATTAAGAAGTTCCCCGGTATGCACACTTTTACAAACATGGAAACAGCGGGGACAAAATCAATAAATGAAATAGTTGGTTTCTCTTTAATATGTGTGAGTGGGGTGAATCTTACCATTGGTGGAGGAACATGTTGCCATCAGGCAAGTTGCAACTTTCAAATCCAACATGGCAGGGCTGGTGTCAAATTAGTATTGCAAACTGATTAACACCATAATCTATCTACTCTGCACACATCCTTCTAGTGTCAATTATTTGTATCACAGTAATAAGCAATGCAGTATAATTCTCTTCTTAAGTATTTCAATCCACAACAGGCACTGGATTGGAACTACTGGGTGTGGTGGATGTGCAAGTTGTATGTTGTGGAGCAGAATGTTGTACCTCTGCTGTGATTGCTATGTACAACAGTAATTGCGTTTCCAAGGTATGCCATGTTTCTCTTTAAGAACGGCTGTGATAAATGTTCTTCCCAAAAGCAAGATCTTTATTTCTAATTATAATCAATTTATATAATTTAACATCAAAATGTTTTAATATTTCTTGTATTGCACTTGTAAGTCACGAAAGTATGTACATCTGGAGTCATGTGCCAATGTTTCTTTATCGAATATTGACTTAGCCAGATCTGCTGGTGTTAATGCAGCCAGCATTCATCCCACGCCTAAATGCCAAAGCCCAGTGCGATGGCAGAGTGGGCAGACCAGAAAATTCTCATCCATGACCAAATGGAGGAAAAATGTTTTGGCAGCTGGATCTTCTGTCTGCTCGGTCTGCCAGACTTAACTGTTTGTGAAATACTCCTGAGCGTCTCTGTCATTTAGAAACATTCAAAGGCTGTTAACACAGAAAAATACGCACAGGGACAGGCCCTTTGACCCACAATGCCTGTGCCAAACATAATGCCCAGTTAAACTAATCTCCTCTGCATGCAAGTGATTAATGTCCCCCTATTCCCTGCAAATCCATGTGCCAAACTAAAAGCCTCTTAAATGCCACTATCTGCCACCCTCACCCCCACACTAGCATCGGATTCCAGGCACTTACCACTCTCAGTGTATCTAAAAAAAATGCCCACTGCATCACCTTCACATTTTGTCTCTCTCACCTTAAAGTTATTGACATTTCCACCCTGGTATTATAGCTAATATTCTCTAATTCAGGCAGCATTTAGGCAAACCTCTTCTGCATCCTCTCCAAAGCTTCCACATCCTCCTGTAATGGCACACAACTCATTTTCATCCAGTCTGAAAAACAACTTTCTACCAACACCATCTGTATCCTCACACCAAGAAAGTGTTGTACCCCAACAGTTAGCTCATTCTGATCCCATGAGATCTAACCTTCCAGACCAGCCTACCATGTGTTACCTTGTCAAAGGCCCAGCTCGTGTACATATAGGCAACGCCTTCCACACTTCACTCATCAAAATTCTTGGTTACCTCTTCAAAAGTCTGATTCAAAATATTCAATCGTGAAACACAATTTGCCATGTACAAGGCCACACTGACTATCCCTAATTATTCCTTTTCTTTCCAAATGCATATAGATCCTATCTCTCGGAGTCCCCTACAGTAAATTGATGTTCATCTGGTGATCAGTCTGAAGAAGGGGTTCGGCCCGAAACGTTGCCTATTTCCTTTGCTCCATAGATGTTGCCTCTCCCGCTGAGTTTCTCCAACATTTTTGTCCACCACTGATGTTCATTTCATCAGCCTGCAGGATAATGTTTGGATGGTTCATATGCTGACTACACCTTTTATTTCCTTTCGTTGCATCAATATTTTTGAAATGATCATAACCTTTCTAATCTTTGACCCTTTGAGTAGACTGCACGCTCCCATGCAGGGAAAACCCTGGTAGGTATAGAAAATAGGTGCAGTATGGTGCTTGCTGCTATTATTTAAGTCCATTGATCCATCCCTCCACCAGGAAACACTGGCAGATTCAATCTTGGACCAACTCAGGCAGCATGCAGCCTGCTGTGGGGACTGAAAATCATTTATGATTTTCACAAATCTTGTATGTGCTGATAGGTATTATTGTATACATTTTAATATAGTCAAGCAGTTTTTGTGCATTTGATACCAATGGGCTAGTTTTGCAGATGCATTTTCTATGATGGTGATTTGCCATAGTTCTACTCAACGGAAGTACCGATTTCCACATTGTATCACTAAACTAAACCATTCATTTCATACAGTCTATACTCACACCCCTGGTATATCATTTATGTCCATTGATAGAATATCAGTGAATTACGGTATCTAAGTGAATCCTCGAAATAATTCTTCTGAAAAGATGTTTTGAGAAGGCAGGACTCCAAACTTATCAACACCTTGATATGCATCCCATTGACTTATTTGATGGGACTACCTATTGCAGGGTATTCTTTTATCAGGTAATCTATCCTCACTATCCACAATTCTCATGAGCAGACATTATTGTTTGGAAGTATCAGTCTTCCTCTCAGTACTTAAGACACAAAATGCTGGAATAACTCAGCGGGACAGACAGAATCCCTGGTGAGAAGAAATGGGAGACATTCTGGTCGAGACCCTCCTTCAGACTGATGGAATGCAGTACTAATGGAATTGGCTTATTATTGATTTTTGTGTACAACATTTTTCAGGAAATCTAATTTCCAGCATTTGAGAATTTCAGTCCTTATTTGTAAAATAACAATTATTTTCCATTTATTTGTGTAAATTGCTTGTTCTAAGCTTCCCCCATTCAAAAACACTGAATCAAGCACTTGAACAACGCATCTTTATTTGGACAAAACACAATTACAGTTCAACTACTGTACCTATCCCACCGCGGGTCTACGGATGTTCTTATTCTTTTCTTGCAACTTGTATCTAGGCTCAAGACACACTGGCACCACTCCACAGCTTTTCCCAGTTCTGCAGAGAGCAATTCAAAATTGACCAAATCTCCCAGCAGCCCTGAAGCTTTTACCTCGTTTTAAAGCCTTAGCCTCTCCAATTTGGCCAGGATTAGCATTCCTTCCTTTTTTATCATCTATGATAACCCATCATTTATGATAACCAAATAGTCCAATAATCAGCTAAACATATATACATATGTGTGTGCATTACATTTCCCATCTATCAGCAACACAAGATGATAATGTTTCTTCCCAGAATCTTGCCAAGCGTCCCGAGTTTTCATAGGAATAACTTCACAATTTCCGTCTAATGAGTCTTCACCTGCCGAGTTTTCGTGGGCACGACTGCCCTTCATCTGTGTTGCTGCCCATTCTTCCTTCCCTTTCCATAGTCGAACGTAAAACCTAAAAAAACTTGGGACAAAGCAAGTTACCATCATGCACCCATGCTTTTCCATACATTCACTATAGTTCTGCAATCCCTATTCAAACCAATTATATCCCTATTCCTATTCTGTTCCCTAATATACTCTTTATTATCCTAGGATCAACACTAATCAGCCTTCTTCATACTCACACGATGCTATAATATGTATATGTATATCTGATGTAATGTAAATTTCAGCTCGGTTCAGTCCAGATCCATTTTATCATTAGTCCAATCAAGACTGCCAAATCCAGAGACAATTTCTTTCCACCTTGATAATAGAAGCTGCTTTATTACCATCAAGGGTTACACAATTCAAATTAATCGGTCAAATATACATCGGTTCTTCTAATCTCAATACCTAGTCAAGTTTTTCACTCTAATTTACTAAGTCTCTCCTTCAGTAACTCTTCTTATTTATGTATGTCTTCTCACTATGGTAACTCGTTACTGTGTTGATTCTCTACTATGTTGGCTCTTTACTATTTTGACTCTTTACTCAATTGGCTTTGTTCTCTGTCTAGGGGTTCTCGCTTGTGCTAGTTCTTAACTACTGAATAATTCCGTAGTCCGGTCTCTTAAAGGGAAGTCCTGCTGCTCACTGTTCCTCTTTTGACCATTTCCAATTCCAACTCTAATTTCAATTTCAATTCCCATTTTAATTTTCAATTTTAATTCCGATTTTAATTCCGATTTTAATTCCAACTCTCTTATTCCCTAAGCAATTCCATGTTACTAGATCTTCCCAAGTTCCATCCTCCTTGATGTCCTTTGACCAATCCTTTGTCTGCTTTTCTGGGGACGAGATAATAACAATGTCAATTCATAATTAAACTGGGGTTGGTCCCTGAACAATCCAATAACAGATATCGATTAACCCCATACATAACAGATATTTCCCTAACCCAATAATACAGCAGCTTAATACATTGTATTCAAACAGGACTTCTCAAGGAAGCCAACTTAGAAACATTGGCCAGACAAGGCTCAATACCTCATCCAATCAACACTCGACAAAGTAGAGCTCTGCAACATTATTTTCAATTATTTACAGGGTGTATGTCTGGTTTGCAGCCATCCAATCCATTCAATGCATTTTGCACCTAATTGAAAGGGTCTGTGGATGTTCCTATTTTTTTTTCTTGCAACTTGTATCTAGGCTCTAGACACACTGGCATCACACCACCAAGTTCTGCAGAGAGCAATTCCAAATTGACCAAATCTTCCAGCAGCCCTGAAGCTTTTACCCCATTTTAAAGTCCTAGCCTCTCCAATTTGGCCAGGATTAACATTTGGAGAAAAATAAATTCTCTCCATCTTCATTGATTAAAATCTTTTAAATTTACAACCGTTATTTGACACCTGTTAACAGTGGATTGGTAGTGTTCTATCCTGTTTATCGTCTGTGTAAATTAGGAACCCACTCTTTCTCAATGCTTTGGAAGGAAATATGGTCAGGTTTATCCATACCCTTTGGCTCAAATAAATATTTTGTTCCTCGTATTTTCAATATTTTTCAATCTTTTCAAGTTGTTTTATAATCCTGCGGTTTGTAATTATTACTGAGTATAATGGATACCCTGTGTCTGCAAATATACCTCTGGATCCATCAGCAGAGTATTTCAATCTGTCTATTAGAGACCTGGACTTGCTTTATATTTATAATCTGAATGTGTGAGCAATGAAAACTGTAATGCACTCATAGCCAATGTTTTGACCCAATGAAAACAAGTTATATTTTAAAACTTCATCTGTTTTTTGGCTTTCTTATTACTTTGCTTTTATGTCAGAGTTTGGTGGCTGCAGAATCAATTTGGAAGTGGCAAGACCTGATTTATACATCTCACATGAGGGAATGTGCAGAACGCCATTCCCTCGGCACAAGGTTTTAAATGTTTTGAGACGCAGGCTGGAGACTGCACTCCCAAGGGTCTTGCAAAGCACCATTATAGATTCAGATCGGGTCTTGACATCAGTGTTTTACAGTCACTTTTGCATTGCTGCAAAGTGGAAATGGGTTTGCAGTGACAGAGTGGCAGTAATATCCAGAAGAATCAATATCTACACTTTTTTGGTCTTTATTGGCAATCAGAGTCTTCAAAGGTGAAAGATTTTTTTGTAATTGGAGCCATATTGAGCCCAAAGTGAATGACATCTAGAGTGGTATATAAATAGATTTTTCCAAGGTACAGGGACATGAGATTATAGGATATTGACTAAACTGTTTTCTTTCTTTAAGGCAATCACGAGTCACAACTTTAACCCTAGCCACCTTATAAAAAAAGTAGATGGACAGTTAAAAAATGCAAAGGTTTTGACTTGTATATCTCTGTACTTTATTGTAGGTTGAAAATATAACTAGTTTGTTTTTAAGCAGGTGACAGAAACATGCCTTACTGATGTAGATGAGATGCTAGCTTAGTGTGGAGACAGAGGAGCCTTCTCTGCCAGACCCATGTTGTATTGTGATGCATCTGTCTGTGAGAGCATGGAGAGGAATCACCATTGCTCAATCCTGTGGAGGCTAAATCTCTTCTTCCATGCAGTACTATCCATGTAGTGACAACATAGCACATTCATGGTTATTGTTATCAAGGCTAACTTCTTAAATTCGAGATTTAATTAATTACTTCAATCTAAAGTCACCTGTTGCCTTGATGAGTCCAACGGTTGGAGACCTTTCTGCTAATCCAGTAAATTAATCACCATGCCACCACACTTAGAAGCAAAGCGCTCCCATATCAAGTGGTTTAGATTAAAGTCCTGTGGTCCTGATCTATTAATGATGATGGACAATTAAACAGATTGCTGGAGGAGGATGTTTCATGAACAGCTAGATCCTAGACAATGGTGGAACTGAATATGTTTTCTTTCCTTTATGGGCTGCGGGCACTGCTGGCCAGTGCAGCATTTAATGACCATCTTTAATTGCCCTTGAGGATGTGTTGTGAAGCTTTAAAAATCAGTCCTAGACAGTGTGTCACTGGATTAGTGCTGAGACCTTGGTGCATTATCATTTTTTTTTCCTTTCCAGCAACACAAATGCTATTTTGGGAGAGACTCAACAGCAGTAATTTGCTTTTACAGTGTGTTTAATGTGGCAAAAGCTATCCACTGAAGTGTGTAAAAAATAAATGTTGAATCAAAGGACAGTGAGGAGGGGTCCTCAAAAAAAAAATGAAATAAACACCAATTGGAGGAAGGGAGAGATTTAGGTCGTGCATTTTACAGCTTGGGGTATAGGCTACTGGCATCTGCTGCAAATAGTAAGGAAAAGGGGAAAGTGCACATTGGGTGAGAATGTGATAAATGTGAAATCAATGTAGTAGAGAAAGAGTTGTGAATGGTGCCAGTATATGCTTGGAACAAGGACACTTTGATCAGTATGAAGAAGGGTCATGCCCAGAAACGTCACCTATCCATGTCCTTCAGAGATATTGCATGTACAGGAAGGAGATTTTGAGTATAGGAAGGAGCTGGAGAATCTCATGCCCTAGTGGCGAGACAACAAACTTTCTCTCAGTCAGCAGGACAAATGACATAATGATCGACTTCAGGATGCGAAACGGTACACATCCCGGTTTGCATTGATGGAGCCAAAGTAGAGATGGTTGAAAACTTCAAATTCCTCAGAGAAAATATCACCAACAACTTCTCCTGGACCACCCATATTGAAGCAATGATCAAGAGTCAAGAGTGTTTTATTGTCATATGTCCCAGATAGAACAATGAGATAGACCAAGAAAGCACACCAATGCCTCAAGTTCCTTAGAAGGCTTAGGAAGTTTAGCATGTTCCCCTACAACTCTCACCAACTTCTACAGATGCACCGTAGGAAGCATTTTAGTGGGATACAATACAGCTTGGTTTGGGAACAGCTCCATCCAAGACTGCAAGAAATTGTAGCGAATTGTGGATATAGCCCAGATCATCACCCAAACCAACCTCCCTTCCATTAACTCCCTTTTTACATGCTGCC
This sequence comes from Leucoraja erinaceus, assembly GCF_028641065.1. Lineage (NCBI taxonomy): Eukaryota > Metazoa > Chordata > Chondrichthyes > Rajiformes > Rajidae > Leucoraja > Leucoraja erinaceus. The sequence continues at coordinate 56,671,607 of NC_073383.1, forward strand.
TTGGCAAGGCCGGCAACATAATCAAGGAAGAGTCGTACCGTAACCTTTTCCTCTTCTCCCCTCTCCCATCGGGCAAAAGGTATAGAAGTGTGAAAATGCACAACTCCAGATTGAAGGACAGTTTCTTCCCGGCTGTTATCAGGCCACCGCAATTAGAGAGCAGTCTTGACATACAATCAAACTCATTGGTGACCCTCGGACTATCTTTGATTAAACTTTTCTGGCTATATCTTGCACAAAATGCCATTTGCTTATCATGTATCTATCTGCGCACTGTGAATGGCTCGATTGTAATCATGTATTATATTTCCGCTGACAGATTAGCATGCAACAAAAGCTTTTCACTGTATCTCGGAACACGTGACAATATACTAAACTAAACTGACTCGCTGAGGTACTCCAGGACTTTTTGTTTTTCTTTGGAAACCAGCATCTGCAATTCCATGCATCTCCATGTTCAGATGTTTGATGTGGCATACTATAGGGAAGAATCTTTTTATTCATTCATGGCACGTGGATAACTTTGGCAAAATAAGCATTGATTGTCCTCTAAACAGAATAGCTGCCTTGACCCTTGTCAGGGAAATCTTAAAAACCTTTTGCTTAGTGGCTAGGAATTACAGGCTGGCCAGATTTTATTCCGAAGGGCACTAGTAAACCAGATGCATTTTTAACAATAGCCTGTGCAATTTCAATTCGCTATTACTAATATTAGGTTTTTGGGTTATTCAATTACAAGAATTTAAATCCGCCAGCTGCCATGGAGGATTCAAACATGTCTGAGAGTGGATCAATACTTCAGGCCTCTGGCCTGAATTACTCCAGTAATTTATCCATTTTGAAACCAGAGAATTATATACCATGCCTGAAATATTTCCAAGAATGACATTGCTGTGCCCAAAGTGTAGAGCAAGGCAACTATCAATTTTGTTTTTGATGTGCTTGTCAATGTTTACCTTCAAAGTAGCTGGTATTGTTGTGAATTAACCGATCAAGAGGTATGATGTGTCAACCCAACCTCCATTGCATTACTCTTTTTGATTTATTTGTTCCTGATTGATTTAAGAATGGATGAACCAGCTTGCAAAGCACTCAACATGATTTAATTATTAAAAAACACATGCCCAAATCGGATTAGTGGTCTTTTAATGCAATGTGCTGGATCAACAGATGTTGCGATATGATGATGCTGAAATAAAAAACAAAATTATTGGCTCATTACAGATGGACCCCCTGAAGACATTGATGCAAAGGTCAAAATGTTGGAAGGGAAATGGCAGTCAATCTGTTACTTATCCCGCCTGGATATCGGAAGCTGGTGGCAAACTTATTTAATTACAGAATTCAGAGTATCCCCACATTTGTTCAAGTGCATGACAGAAACAGTGTAATGTGGATAAATGTGAGACTATCTACTTTGTTTCTTAAAAAAAAAATGCAGCTTATTATTTGACTGAGTAATAGATGGAGACTTGGGTGTCTTTGTATTCTAGTTGCTGAAAGCAAAATTTGGTTGCAGCAAACTATAAGACAAATGACAGGTTGGTTTTCATTGCAAGTGACGTTGAGTACAGAAGCAAGGATGTTGTATTGCATGTCTTACACTAACTGGAGTCTCACCACCCTGCAGAAACTCACCTCAGCACCAAACCACTGCGGACTTAGCATGACTATGGTTGCCCCACAAACTGTTTTGTTTTGGACTATCATGGACTAGTTTACTTAGAATAACTGATCCTTTATTCTGTATTTATGGTTGCCTGTTAATCATAATCATATTTTATTAGCCAAGAATGTTTTGCAACGTATGAGGAGTTTCATTTGCCAAGTCAGTCATACCAATAAAAAGCAACAGAACACACAAAATACATTTTAACATACACATCCACCACAGTGACTCCTCCACATTCCTCACTGTGATGGAAGGTGAAAAAAGTTCAATTTCTTCCCTTCTTTGTTCTCCCATGGTTGGGGTCTTGATCCTTCCGTTGATGGGGCGATCTTGGCTCCCATAAACGGTGGCGCTTGGGCCCTCTTGTCGGGGAGATCAAGCTCCTACATCCGGGGGGGGGGGGGAGATGATCTCAGCTCCCCCGCGCTGGGCAATCGGACCCGGGTTCGAGGCTAGTCGAAACCTCCTGCGTTGTTTGGAGCTTCCTGACATAAGTCTCTACCCGAGACTGCTAGCTCGTCGATGGTGAAATCCACAGGCCGTGGTTGGAGCGTCGATCCCAGGCAAGGGATCGGCTCTGATGGTAAGTCCACACCCCCGTGGTGGGGCTCAAAGTCAGTTTCAAGCAAGGCCTCCAGCTCCATGATGTTAGGCCGCAGAGCGACTGGAGACACGATCTGGAAAACAATTGCATCTCCGGCAAGGTAAGGGATTGAAAAAAAGGTTTCCCCCAACACCCTCCCCTACCCCCCATATAAAACAAACCAGAGAACATTAACACAAACTTTGAAAACACACTAAAAATAACAAAAAAAGGTGATAAGAGAGACTGTTGCCAAGGCTGCCATCGAGCGGCGCCCCTGAAGAAATTCTGAATTTCATTGTTTTGGTTCATATCCAGTGCATAAATACATTTGTACAGTTTGGAAGGGGAATAAGTTGAATAGATTGATCACAGCTGTAATCAGGCAATGGAATCATCCAACCACAGCCAGAGAGCAGTGCTGAACTACTATTTACCTCTTTGGTGACCCTGACTATCCTTGATCGGACTTTGCTGGCTTTACGCTGCACTAAATGTTAAGGGCCTGTCCCACCAGCATGCGACTGCATGCAGCGAGCGCGACGTAATGTGGTCGCTTGAGCCTTACGGCCTCGCGGGGCTGGTCCCACTTCGATCGCCGGAGGCGTATGGAGTTGTGCGGGCTGGTCCCGACATCGTGCGGGGCGCTGAAAAACTGACACTGTCCAAAAATTCCACGTGACAACGGCCTGTCGGCCCGCAGCCGCATTGATGTCGTACGCAGCGTCTCGATGTCGTACGCAGCGTCTTGACGCCCTATGCAGTGTCTTGATAGTGTACGCCTAGCGCGTGGCATTGCGCGATGACGTCACCGCCTGGCATGCCGTTGAATGATGACGTAACCGCCCGACGCCGTGCGACGTCCAAGTTCAGTCGGTCCGCCTCCTGCCCAGCTGATTGGTGAGTATGATGTCGGGACCAGCCCCGCACAACTCCAGACGGCACCGCAGTTGGAAGTGGGACCGGCCCCGTGAGGCTGTACGCCTCAAGCCACCACGTTTGGTCGCGCTAGACAATTGCATGCTGGTGGGACAGGCCCTTTATTCCCCTATCATGTGATGTGCTTGTCATACACTGTAGATGGATTGATTGTAATCATGTATTGTCTTTCTGCTGACAGATTAGCACGCAACAAAAGCTTTTCACAGTACCTCAGTACACAAAATGAAACTAACTAACTGGTTCCTGGAATGCCACGTTTATAACATAATGAGGGATTAAATTGATTAAGTTGTTTGGTTCTCTCGGATATGGAAGAATGAGAGGAAATCTCAGACAAACCTACAATGTTCTATCAGGAATAGAGACTATAGAATTCTCTGCCACAAATGAGATTGGAGGACGTCAATAAATATGCTCAAGAAGGAGGTAACTGTATTTCTTTTTTGCTGAATGGATCAAGAGGAGAAAACATGTATAGGGCACCAAATAGGATGATCAGTTTGAACATGCCCATAGCCCTGTTTGGGATGTTCCCACTTTTATGTTGTGCCTTTCTATAATTCTATGAATATATTTTTGAAAATATTCAAACTACTAACAGAGAGCAGGAAAGCGACATTTGGCCAAGCTGGATCGACCATGATGTCACTCAGAGAGACTAACGTAGTTATTTTAAAGACATCAAGAATGACGGTTAGAAGTATTCAGATTAAAGTTTAGTTAATAACACAAACTGGCTAAATTTCTATTTGGGTGTGAAACGGCTGTCTCCAGACCAGCACCTTCCGCAAGACTTCATGGAGTCAAACACCACATTGTACTGAGGTCTGTGAAGGGTCCTCGACCTAAACATTAACTCATTTTTCTATTCCATGGCTGCTGCCAGTCCTGAAAATGGTGCCAGCACTTTCTGCTGTTGTGAAATGCACATTTAACACTCTCTCTATAGTCTGTCAGTTTCTTGCTGTCCCTTCCAATTGTTATTTTCTCTCAGCCTCCTACCCACTAACATCGCTCACTTTTCTAGTATTCTATTCATTTTATTTCCTTTCAGGAAAGTGGTCAATAGGTTCTGATGTGACAATGAACTAACTACAGATTTTAATGTATTATATCATGAAACCTGGGTGAGAAAAAAAGCTTAGTCTTCAATGGTTCCTTCTCTCTTCACTTGCAATTCTCCTCCATTTTCACTAATATTACGTCATCACATCGGCAGTCACTCGAAACGAGTATGACTGTCCTTTCCTGTCCATAGGGTTGACTACTTGTGGGTCTGCAGATGTCTGTAGAGGCCGATCCATGATCTACACACCTTGGTGCAACGTGGGCAGTGGAGACTGGCGGTGGTTGGTAATCGTCGAGCCCCCTTCTCCCTCTCCTTACGGTGCTGTCGCATTGTCTCTGCGACACGGAGTAGTTCCATTTCGTGACATGCCCTACTATCATCCAATCAATCTTCCTTTAGCTTCTACCAGACTCTTATTCCCATGTCAATCCTTATGCATTCCAATTACTATTCCCAAACTCTCCAACCCTTGAATGAAAGTCCCAACTCTACTTCTTGATGTCTTTCCCTCAGAGAAAGATGCACCGTATCCCAAAAACGTTATTTTGAGGTAGAGATGAGGTGCCTTGCCTCATATTCTGGCCAATATTTGTCACTCAACTGAACTTGAGCAAGAAATGTTAACCTAGTCATCAACATATTCCTGACCATGGAAGCTAGCAACATACAAGTTAACCAACACATTCCCTACATTAATAGCCTTCATCTGTACCCAAGTTAGTTGAAGAATATAAGAATTAATAGTTGGAGTAGGTCAATTGGCCACATTGGCTCCTTCTACCATTTAAGTATAAGATAAGGATGGATATGCTGGGGCATCTCTCGCTAGAGCACTGGCGACTGAGGGATGCCATAATAGCTGTTAATAAAATCAGGAGGGGCACATACAAGGTGAATAGTCACTGTCTTTCCTCAACTCTCCTGACTTTAGAAATCCCTATAAGGACATCCCTCAGCCGCCATTGCTCTGTGAAAAAGATTTCTAGTGATAGGGGAAAGATTTAAAAGGTACCTGTGGGTCAACTTTCTTTTACATAAAGTCTTTTCTCTTAACCTTTCTATCTATGTACCTGTCCAAATGTATTTTAAATGTTGTTATAGTACCTGCCTCAATGACCTCATCTGGAATCTTATTGCATACATCCAAAACCCTCTGTATAAAAAAAGGTTGCCCTTCAGGTCCCAATCTTCCCCCTCTCTCCTTAAACCTACATACTCTGATTCTTGATTGCCCCAGTCTGGGTAAAATGACTCTAATCTATTGCCCTTGTGATCCTATACACCTCTATAAGATCACCCCTCACCCTCCTTCACTCCAAGGAATAAAGACCTAGCCTGACCAACCTCTCAAGCACATGAACATGAGCTTCAATAGTTAGGTAGTCATGGAGGCATGTCACCTTGCTCTTCTTGGCACCGATATTAGAGATGTCCTTTTGAAGCAGGTGAGGACCATGGCAGTGAGACACTAAAGATGTCTGAAAAACCCCTGCTAGTTGGCCTGCGGAGGTTTTAAAAATACGGTTGGTACACTATCAGGGCCAGATGCTTGCTGAGGGTTCACCCTCATGAAGGATCTTCTGATGTTGGCATGGGGGTGTGAGATTGTGGTGCTATCAGAATCTATGGAAGCTTGTGAAGGTACATTGTTGTCCTCCATTTTGAAGGAATCATAGAAAGAATTGAGCTCTGGGAGTGATGGACTGCTATCATTTGAGCTATTTGGTTTTGCCTTAAAGGAAATGATTCAGTTTAGTCTAAAAACGTCTCTTAGATTTCTTGATAGCCTTCTCAAGGTCATAGCTGGACTTTCCATATATCTAAATCACATGACCTGAATGCCTGAGATTTTGTTCTCAGTTGATTGCAGTCCTCTGGTTCAGCCTAAGCATTTGTTAAGAGAACATTCAGTCCTGGCAGCAGCACGCACCTCCACACATTTCTTTATGAAGTGAATAATAATTGTGGTGTAATTGTTCAGTGCCACAGCTGAGTCTTTGAACATTGTCCAGTCTACTGATGCAGAGCAGTCACAGAGTCACTTTTGTGCCTCCTCTGACTATCTTCGTACATTTCTCACTGTTGGAACTACACTCTTCAGTTACTGCGCTCAGCCAGGTCCTATTTACACAAAGTGTGGGAGAGGGGAGAAGGGATAGGTGTCTCTGATGGAAGTGTAGCAAAGGTCAAGAGTTTTTATCCTCTGGTGCTGCAGGAATCACGCTGTTCATAGTTTCCGAGTGTCTTCTTCGAACTGAGATTTCTATCAATCTGACTCTGGCCTTGTTTGTCACCTACTACTAATTATCACAGTAGGTATAAACTTTGGTGACTATTGCACATGGTTGTTACCTCAGTTGCCACTTTGCGCAAAGTACTGTGAGATTCAGCACAAGATTCAATGTTCATATGCTTTTCTTAGTGAAATTGTTCTAAAGTGTTTTTACTGAATATGTGATTATGATTCAGGTTTCCATTGCGGTAATCTTTTCTACATTCCCACCGGATGTAAATCTGGCTGATGGACGCATACGTCCTCTGAAGTCTGGAGAATGTTCACCTACAATGCCCTTTTCCTTTTCAAATCACATTGGAAGATTGCCATTCTAATGTCATGATTTTCCCTGCAGTTAATGTCACCTGAATTGAGTGAAGAGTCCTCACGTACAAACTCTGCTGGACTGGATATTATGTTAAATTCTAGTTTCCCTCAAATAGATCTTTGTTCTTGGCTCATACATGGTTAGAGGTCACAAAGTGGTCAGAAGAAGTGCTACAATGCCCACTGAAACATGTTTCTAGAAAGTGGGAAAGGGCAGAACAAGCTGGGAGCAGCAAACCATCAATGGGTTTTTATAATGCCACATCCATTATCCACAAAAGATTAGATTTGAGAAGACACCTGCCCTCAAAGTTGAGAAGGGAATGTACCCAATTCTGCAGGCATTAAACACGTGATCAATAGTCTATGATTTCCGCTGGTGGGTTTGAGATTCCAGATGAGGCTCCCAAGTCATTTCAGAACCCACTATGGTAGAGATCTTCCTTGAATCAACGTACTTGCACCTCTACAATCAATTCCATTGTCTTAAAGCATTGAACTCCAGGTTGTTGCGATGGCGCCAGTCGTGACACTTCCTGTCTGTAGGCAGATTCCACCCCATCCTGGATCAGTCCAACCAGGGTTGTGTCATCCGTAAACTTGAGAAGCTTGACAGAGGTGTCAGTGGAGGTGCAATCGTTGGTGAGGAGAGGGGACAGTACGCAGCCCTGCGGTGCTCCTATGATGAGTGTTAGCGGGTCCGAGATGTGCTTTCCCAGCCTCACATGCTGCTTCCTTTCTGCCAGGAAGCTGGCGATCCACCGACAGAGGGGTTCAGGCACAGTCAACTCGGAAAGTTTGGAGTGTAGTAGCTCTGGCACAATGGTGTTGAATGCAGAGCTAAAATCAACAAACAGCCATTCACATTCCAAGATATTTTATTTTGACTGCTTAGTATCTTAATTTTTCATTTATAGGACGCTTTACATTCTGAGAGAAATCAATACAATTAAATCGTTTTCAAAGTGATTGTTCAGAAAGATTACTATTAATAGGAACTTCCTGCAAATAAAATATAGATGAAGAAACAGCTTAACTGCTTCATGGAGATCAATGAATATGCATTTTTGTGGTATGAATCTCAAATTTTCAATTGCTGATGACATTGGTGGTAGCAATTTGGATATTTTATGAGGAAAGCAGCATTATATGCTACAAGATGTAAAGTTGTAATTTCTGGTAAGACAATGTGCTGGACTACATTGATAACAGCTGCAGGTTCTGACTGTAATAACCCCTTGGGTGCACTCATTTTTTGTGGCAGGCAACTCTACACTGCCAGCATCACTGCCTCATTCTTTGAATGAGGAACATTAGAAAATGGTTGAAAACAATTAAAAGTAGAAATACGTTTATTTAAACACACAGAAGACAATAAGTAATGGACCAATTACAACATTTTAATTGAAATAGACAATAAAATAAAAAAAACCCAATTAAATAAAGATTTAAATAAAGATAAAAAAAAACAATTAAATAAAGATGCCACACACACACATAATGTACCAGCTATGATTTCCATGAAGCAATACTGCTAAATATCATTGTCCATCTCTCCTTTAAACTAAACAACTTGTGGGAATGCCCCTAGACTCCATGCTCTTCTCAAATGACGTATCGGCTAGCCACACTATGTCTGGTCAATACTTTGTCTAGTTGTGGATGTAATTGGGAAGTAAATCAATCTCAGATAATGGTTTTGTCATCTAAATGCCCATGTCTTCTCTCCTTTTTACCATCTCTTGTGTAACTAATACATAGTAACTCAAAGAATATGTTATATTGTGGTGCACAAGGATGTATTGTGTAATTATTTATGCCATCATTATAGTTCTGCTACACTTGTGCACGGAGATAGCTGAGGAGATGTGATCCAATGCTACTGTGGGTTCTCACAGACTCTTCAATCTCAACCCCAGAGTTATTTATATGTAAATCTATCCACACTATGCAGACATTACAGGGGTAATGAAGCCTTTAAAATTCTTTAAAATGAATGACTGTAAACACATTACCTGGCAATTAAAGACCCTCTTGAGATACTTTCCCTTTACACAAACCCTGCATCTTTTCTGCTGCTCATCCCTTTAATCCAGAGGGAAAGTGATTGTTGTTGCTACAAGGTACTGTATACCTACATAACAAAGCATCAAATGCTGTCAGAATTATATTACAGATATTTCTGAGTGGTATGCCAGAATAATTAAGAGACAAAACCCTTTTAAGTAGTGCTCAGCTGGAGATGCTGCATGACTTTGAAGGAAAAACTGAAATTGGCCAGAGCTGCATAATAGCTCACTTCCAATAATGGTCTCAAAATCCTCTACAGTCCGATCCAAGAATGAGCAGGCTTTGTTTTCACAGACCCCCAGAAGTGTAAATTGGGTTTTTATGTATTAAACCTTTTAACATTTATTTATTATATTATATAATAAGTACTGTGCTTACATACCCATTGTGCTGCGGCAAGTGAGAATTTCATTGTTCTGTTTCAGTACATATGACCATTAAATACTCTTAACTCTTAAAGTTGATTTTAATCCACAAGTCTGTGGATCAGAAAATGCACCCAAATCATTCACTATGGTAACTATTTCTTTGCAGTATTATAATGAATGGCATCAAAAGCACCACAAGATTGATAAGAAACAGCAGTTACAATAAGTGGTGAGAGGAAACCTATGCCGTTCATAGGAACAAACATTTAAACATTTGTCAGATTTTTTAATTTAATCATAATATCGGAGCTCGTTCATACATAGGTGTGTGCATTGGTAAACCGGGGGTTTAAATTATATTCATGAAACATTTATATTAAATTTATATTAAATTATATTCATGAGATACATTTAAGTGCAACACCGCGCAACACCAGCTGCTTCATTCTGGAGAAAATTAAATGTGGTGCTCGTCCTGAGTGATCCACTTTCTTGTACTTTCCGTCCCATTCCCAGAAATTAAATGTGAACTTGTGTAAAGGTTGTCTGGCCCTTTGCCTTGCCCTAGCACCAGGTGCACTAGGGCTTTTTGGTGCTTCAAAATATTTTTGTATTCTAAGCTTCTACCCAGAAATTCATCCCTAGCTGAGTAGCCGTCAACAAGCTGTGTAGTGACAATAATGCATTTCAGACTGACTCTGAGATTTAATACCATTGATTTCAACGGAATTAACTCTGGAGGCAGGATTCGGTTATTGCTAAGGTTATTTTGCATGCTCGAGAATGGTAAATTGGTGAAAAAGATTATTTCATATGGATTGAATGTGAAGTTTGCCATCATTATGAGCATTATATCTCCCTGAAAAAAGGTGAATCCAAACTGTGAAGAACATATTATAAAAAGCTTGAGGATCACATCAACAACCAGACTCTTGATTATACCACCATGATGTAGGTTCCAAAGATTAAAAGGTACTTAGTACAAAAATACATGCTTGTGACAATTCCTTAAGCCTATTGTTTTAGTCCATTGGGGCATTATGGATGGATATCATAATGTTACCTGCACAGAAACATGGATGGAAATTTTCTATAATACAAACTATGGATTTCAGCAGGTTCCTGTGTCTTGATTGGCTCTACATTGCATTAATATTTCCAAATTTAAATTCAAGCAGATGTTCCTTTGTTACTTTTCCTAATATATTGTTAATAAAGATTAAAATAAACATTGGATTTTTTCAATCCGCATAAAAAGGTGAAGGAGCCAATATGTCTTGGGCATGGGATCTTTCTGTCAGTAAGTAACATCTGTTCACTACGGTGATGCCAGGTCCTTGAGGCATGAGTCACAGAGTTTACGGGAGACTGCTGTCTCCTCTACCCAGTTTGGTTTTTATCAGACAGCCATGCGGTACAGATTACACTGTTAGAAGCAAGGTTTTCGTTTCCATTCTGGAAGTGCGGTTGCAGCTGAGGTCTGAAAGTGATCCGTATTTATTAATAATGCAAGTCCTTTAGCTCGAGTAACAGGAGCTCTATTTACACTTTTCGTGCTTGTCCGTTCTATTAAGTCCCTACCAACAGCTCATTAGAGCCTTTTAAAATAGAAATGCCATTTCTGAAAATTAAATCCTGGACATAGCCACAATACACTTTAAGATATCTTTGTTATTTCAGGATAACATGGTGTTAGTGGTTTCTATCTTTTTGTCACTGCACTTATAAGCTTAAGCATTAGTAAACCGTTTACTGTTACACAGAATATATATCAAATGCAAAATACCGTGAATGGAGCCATAGAGCAATGTAGCACAGAAACAGGGCCTTCGGTCCAGCTTGTCCATGCCGATCACGTTGTCTACCTGAGTCTCATTTTCCTGCATATGACCCATATTCTGCTAAACTTCTATCCATGTACCTGTCTAAATATGTTTCAAATGTTGTAATTGTGGCTGCCTTTACCGCTTATTTTAGCAACTTCTATACCCACTATGCTCTGTGTAGGAAAAAGTTGCCCCTGGCCACTTTAAATCTTTTACCTCTCACTTTAAACCTATTACCTCTAGTTTTAGGCTCCCCCACACTGGGAAAAGTCTATGACCATTTACCTTATCAATGTCCCTCATGATTTCAATCAGCCTCCATAAGGTTGCCTCTCAGCCTCCTACACTTGCAGAGAAAATCATCCCAGATTCTCCCTTCTTTCCTTGCATCTTAAACCCTCATGTCCTTGGAACAATGGTGTGAATATTTTCTGTACTCTATCCAACTTAATGGCATAATTCCTGTAGCTGCAAGAAAAGGTGTAGTGTCACCAAGGACTTGTACAGTTGTTATCCCAACTCCTGCACTCAATGTCCTGACTGATTAATTCAAACGTGCCAAATGCCTTCTTCACCACCCTGTCTCCACATATCTGCATCCTTCGGTCTCTCTCTTCTAAAACACTCTCCAGGGCCCTACCACTTGCCGTGTAAATACAGCCCTGGCTTAACTTACCAAAGTGCAATACCTCATAAGCCTGTTAAATTCCATCTGCCATTCTTTGGGCCACCCTCAGTTTATATAATCCTCATCACTGTGCATTATTACCACCAATTTTGGTGTCATCCATAAACTTACTAATCATATTAACAACAATGCCACCCATATCGTTGGATTCCCCTATCACTATAGCTCTCCCTGTCTCCTCCCTTCTCTGCTGTGCATCAGAACCAGTTGTGAAGCCATAGACCTGGCAGTAGCTCCTCTCTTCTGAAAGGCCAACACCCCTCACTCCCCCAGCTGTATCCAAAATGGGTTATTGAAGGGAATGGCAACATGGGCATTCTGCACTCTTGCCTGCATCTTCGATGTTATCAAGACACTAAAACTCCTATCTATAATGTTCTCAGCATCACCGACGCTCCTGAATAAGTTCAACTGCAGTTCGAGCTGCTCAGTGGGGTCAGCCTGAAGCTACAATTAGATGTACTTGCCCACAGTTCTCGTCGCCAGATCTCCCACATCTTGCCTGAGAGTAGCAAACTGCCCTAACTATAATTTTGATTGCAGTACGGATAAAGAGGAACATTTTCAGGAACCTTTCCTTATCAATGTTCAGCCTCCTTGTTGAAGCCTCTCAAGACAAAGTCTCAGCTCTCAGCTCTTACCACTGCACTAGGAATTCAAACACACTACTCTCACAATGGCTGCACCAAAATGACACTCACCTAGACCCTGTCACCTTTTTATTCATAACAGGCTGCTTTCTAAGCCTCACGTGCTCCTCCTCTTCACCATTCTACATTCAAGTAAAATAGACTAATTCCAAGCAAAAATGCTTCCTTTTAAAAGAGTGTATACATGATTTCTACTGGCACCAGCTAGCATTAGCTGTAGGCTACAGGTGATATGCCACTTGCAAAATTGGACTCTTGGGTGTGTAGTTAAGCAGTAAACAGTACTATTAATGTTATCTGGATGCTGGAACCATGATAATAATGCAGAAGGAGTACAATTTATTTTTTCGTTTGTGTCAAAAGGGAGAATTAAATCATTGGATTACAATCACCGTGCCTGTTTTTCTGCACTATCCAATTGCTTGCTGGGAGATTTAATATTATTAAATGTTTGGAATTGATTTGCATTCCATTATTAGTCTCTTATTGATTTGTACCAAAAAGATGTTCTGACATTCAATGGGGCCAATAAGGCTCATCATAGTACCACTGACAACTTCTCAGACTGCAGTAAAGTTCCCAGTAGACTACTACAGAAAATGAATTTGCTTCTGCTGGGTAGCAGGGGATCATTTCTGCTCTGGCAGATGATTTATTTGTTTTTCTGCCTACCAACCACAGTGACTGCTGTAGTAAGTTTTTTGGGAAGGTGTTCATTACCAGCAATTCCACAAATAATTCCTATCGACATTCCTGTTCCTAAAGGTATTCAGGACTATACATTTTAGAAAGAAATCTATGTCAAATTGACTAACTGGAGTTGGGATTGTGAAATAAACTCAATAATTCTCTCTACATTTTGCAATAAAATAGCATCCTAATATGTTGTATATTTCTTCAGGGAATTATGTACATTAGTACTATCAACTAATTGAAGGTTTATAGGAGTTTATAGGAGAAAAACTGAACTTGACGGGCTGAATTTTTCTTTCTTGTTTAATGGAGCCTTCTTATGTTTTTGTATTGAAATTGGGCCGTACCTCCTGGGCATTGAATCTATTAAAGTGCACGTTTTTGCTATTGTGGATATGGTTCATCACAATCATGGCATTTCCAAAATAATTAAATAGTGATTATATATCAACAATATGTTATTGGGTATAAAACATTTTGAGAATCCTGAAAGTGAAAGATGCTTTGAACTTCTGTTCTCTTTTCTTATATCAAGAGGTCTTAACATGTCAGGTGCTATGTACTGTAAATATGTTTGGGTTTTGTTCTTGTCAACTTGACTAAAGGAAATGTACAAATTTTATGCAGTCTCAATCATTTGCTTCTTTAAATCTTTTGACAGTCTTTGATTGCAAAATTGTAGTCACTTGTTCTCCGTGGATAAACATTTCAGATCAATAAACAGATGAGAAATCAATGATCTGGAATATTCACTCTATTTCTCTCAGCACAGATGGTGTTGGACACCCAGTACATTGATTGTCGAACAATTAGTCACATTCAGCAAGAACATAATAATGAGAATAATTTCTCAGGCTAGAATGAATCAGCCTATTTTACTCTTTGAATTATTTGTTCATCATTATATATATTTTTAGTCAAGATATCAGATATATATAGTTCACACACACACACACACACACACACACACACACACACACACACACACACACACACACACACACACACACACACACACACACACACACACACACACACACACACACACACACACACACACACACACAATTTTTGCTGCATAGTCACTGTCCTGGATGTTAATTGAGCTTAACGTATTCATTTTTTAAATTACGTACATTTTTAGATAGATTTCAAAACTGATCTTTTTGCTAAATGCTGCACATGCTGCCTCTGATGTTGACATAGTTTTGTTATCCGCTAATTATCAGTTTTTTTCAGCACACAAATGAAACGGTGAAAGCAGTGTTGAAGGGTTTCTCGCTGATGATGCCACACAGTAGTTAAAAAAAAAATTTGTGCGGTGCGAACCTTACAAAAATAATGGAAATAGATGGATTTCTATCTGATCATCAACTCCTTCAATCGCCCTCTTAGATCAGTGTTTCTAAGTAATTAGGTTTTAAATTAAAGTGCCAAAGCAATTGAGATTGGATGGTTTTAATGTTCTTTCCAATAACCCTACAGGACAGCAGGAGGGTTGGAAGAATTTAAAAGGATACATCTATTTCCTCAAGGATATGGCAGAACATTGATTTGCAGGGAAATTGTACATTCTGTGACACAGGATTACTAAGAGGAGAATGTTTTTTTCATCACTTTTTGTGAAGCAGACCAACCAGACTCCGGGGTAATTGATGCATTTATATGAATAAAATATTTTCCAATCTATGTTATTTCATTGTCACCAAGGTTCAAGGTTTCCAATTTGGCAACATGAAAGATGAGCACGACTCTTTCTCGACAAAAAAAAAAAATGACTCTGTCAAATGCACGGAATGTTGCTGTTTCTTGCTTTATATTCATATTCCTTACTTCCAAGTTTTTCAGTGAAGGTAGAAGGGATTCAGTGATTCACACAATTAGTTCTGGAACGCATAACCTCCCAGGACAACAGTTGTCTGCAAAGCTGTCAGGTGACATCTTTCCAATCTTTACTTAGAATCAAATAATAATTTCAAGTGACCCTCAGATTTTCTCAGCGAGTGCCTGCTCTTCATTCTGCATGCCAAATACCTCTAATTCCACTTTATCCATGGGAAGTCTCTGCATAGTTTAGCAATCATGTGGTGCAGGATAGAATTCAATGTTAGGCATAAATTAAGATTTTTGAAGGTTGTGGAAATGCAGGGACAAAATTTTTAGATAAACAGAATGTGTGTGTTACTGACGTGCATACTTTTGAAGGCACAGAAAGAGATTGTTCATCCCTCTGTGTTCATGCTGGCTTCAAGCAGAGCAATCTCATCACTCCTACTCCCCTTCCCCCTGTGGCCTTGTAGCTCCCACTTGTTCATTAACTCTTCTCTCATTATTTTGCCATTTACCTACAGCCACCAATTAACTCACAAGCATGTGCTTGGGATAGGGAAGGAAACCAGAACACCTGTCAGAAACCGACATGGTTTAACTAAGTTTAGGTACACGTAGTTAACCCAACGTCTACTGCTGAGTTTTGAACAGTTTGCATTCCTTCTCATTTGAAATTAAGGACGGATTTCTCACTTGTAATGATCCTGGCTATCATCGGAAGATTTACTTATTTCATTCACATTGGAATTTAACTAAAGCAGTTATCTGCAATTACTGTGTAGTTCCAATTTTAGCAATCCTCTATTGCTTTGCATTTGTGGTGTTTTTGTGTCTCTGAAAGAATTGGAAAACATTCTGAAAGGAGAATCATGGATCCAGGCCCTATAGCCCATTGAGTCCATGCCAACCAACAATCATCCATTTATTCTATTTCTATAGGAATCCCATTTTTTTTTTCACTCTTCCCAAATTCTTAGTGGAGTAGAAGGCAACAAGCAGGGTTGGTGGGAGGATTGGGAGCTGGTGTGCATGGGGTTGTGCAAGGGGTAAACAGAGTTTTCACTTCCATCTTAACCTACATTATAATCCCTCATAGCCATCCATACATTATTGCGGACTGGTGAACACTTTGCAGCTGGTCTAGGCCTTGGCATGGCCAAGGCTTCACCTATCCCAGTCAACATGTTATTCAAAATATAATAGGCCTTTGGGAGGTCCTGTCCATACTTATGTTACGACCACAGCTGGTGTTCCTTGCAACTGCTCACTGTCAGGAAGTCATGAAATAGCTTTATAAGACTTTGGTGGACCTGCATTTGGGGTATTACGGGCAAATCTGTTTGCCCCATTTGAGGAAGGATGTGGAGGCTTTGAAAGGGGTACAGAGGATGTTTACTAGAATGATGCCTGGATTAAGCGTGTATTAGCTACAAAGAGAGGTTGGATAGACTTAAATTGTTTTTTCTGGAACATTGGAGGTTGGGGAGACATGAGAAGTATATAAAATTATGAGCGGCATAGAGAGAGTAGAGAGTCATAACCCCTTTTCCAGGATGGAAAAGTCAAGTACTAAAGGGCACAGCTTCAGGGAGAGATGGGCACAGTTGAAAGGAGATGTGCAGGGCAACTTATTTTACACTAAGGGTGGTGAGGTCCTGGAACATGCTGCTGGGGTTGGTGGTTGAAACAGATATGATTGTGGCAATTTAGAGACATTTGGATAGGCACATTGCTATGCACGGAATGAATGAACGAATACGTTTATTGGCCAAGTATTCACATGCAAGGAATTGCCTTGGTGCTCCTCCCGCAAGTGACAATGACGCACAATGACAGTTAGGAATGACACATAAAACATTAAACATTAATAATAAAGCACTATTGATTATGGAGGGATATGGATAATGTGCGGTAGATAAGAGACGGTATCTTGGCATCATGTTCGGCACAGACATTGTGGTAGAAAGGGCCTTGTCTTGTGCTTTCCTGTTCTATGTTCCTTAGATGATGATATTATTGTAAAAGTATGTAACAATTTGTTCTTGTGATGGATATTCTCCAATCTTGTTCCAAGCAGTTCAGTTGATATGCTTTACACATTATTTTCTGTTGCTCTGGAACTCTACTGTTCATTTAAAGTCTTCTGAGGTACAACAATTCTAAATCCATCTGACCAGTGCTATGAACCTCCTGTGCCTTTTCCTGTCTCACTCATCTCGCCATGCTTTCTGCTGATGTCCAAGACTCTAGGACTTTCAAATGCAGTGGGCGAGGTTGGAAAACATGCACATGATCCTTTGCCTCACTGGAGGAGCTGCTTTGGTCCCTAGAGGGAAGTGAAAGAGGAAGTCATTGTCATTCAACACAGAAACAGGTCCATCAGCCATGCCAATGAAACTGCTCCATCGACACTAGTCCCACCTACCCAAGTTTAGCCCACACACTTCTAAACCTTACCTCTCAATGCACCTACAGGGACAGGTGTTACATCTCCTGCGGTTGTAGGGGAAAGTACCAGGGGAGGGGGCCAGTAGGGCAGAAAAGGATGAGCGAAACAAGTAGTTGCGGGGGGAGCAGAAAATTGAATCAATTCCTTGGTCTTGTTGATGTTAAGCAAGGGCTTGTTGTTGCAGCACCTATCAACTCAATCTTCTATCTTTCTCCTATACACTGACTTATCACCATCCCTGATTTGACTAACCACAGTGATGTCATTAGCAAACATTGGCATTGGACCTGTGCTTACCAACAAAGTAGTGGGTGTAAGAAGAGCAGAGCACGGGGCTAAGAGTGCAGCCTTGAGGTGCACTTGTTAATGGTTAATGAGGAGTAGATGTTGTTATTGATCTGCACTAATTGATTGTGTGCCGATGAGTTAATTAAGGATCCAGATGCATAGGAAGGTACAGAGGCCCTGGTCTTTGAACTTAGAATATTGTTGAATGCCAAGATGTATTCAATGAATAACAACCTGATCTACGAGTTCTTGTGATTCAGGTAGTCCAGAGCTCAGTGGAGAGCCATTGAGATGGTATTTGGTGGATGGATAGCCAGATTGATGTTGATCCAGGTAATTTCTGAGGTAGTTAGTTGAAATGCACCATAACCAACCTCTCAAAGCTCTTCATCATGGTGGATGTTCTTTACTATTGGTGACTCTGCTAATCTCTGTAGGAACTGATTTTCCCACCAAAATTAATGTAAAAAGCAAATGAACAAAAAATATTCTTCCAAATAAGTTCATCGTGGTAGAGAAGAATGAAGTTGGAAATAAGGACTCTTTCTATGTTTGAAATTTTAGCTGCCCATTGCTGAAAGAGCTTGGCAATTTGTTCGTGGGGAAGGAGGGGAAATGTTTGATTCTAGCCTGAAACTTTTAAATATTAACAAAGAATTTTCAATATTTTCCCATTACAGTCAGGTATACGGGAAGCAGCTTTAGATTAATCAGAATTTCTGGCATCATTTCTGCACTTCACAACCACAACCTCTTTCAAGTTACCATTTGACGAACTCACCAGCTTATTCTCTGGCCTAAGTGACATTGATCCAGATAATTTCTGAGGTAATGTCTGAAGAAGGGTCTCGACCCAAAACGTCGCCTATTTCCTTCGCTCCATAGATGCTGCCTCTCCCGCTGAGTTTCGCCAGCATTTTTGTTTACCTTCGATTTTCCAGCATCTGCAGTTCCTTCTTAAACAGCTTATTCTCAGGGATATGTTCCACAGTGCATCCCTGCAACCTCCGTGGGTATTTAGGATTTGGTTTATCATTGTCACATGTACTGAGGCACAGTGAAAAGTTTTGTTGTGCATGCTATCCAAACAGATCATACCATACATAATAATAATAATAATAATAAAACTTTATTACGGACTCGAGGTCCAGACAAGGGGCAACATTACATTAAAAAAATGCATTGCATATTTAAAAAATATCATAAAGTACATAAATTGCTACCTATAGAAAAATAGTTGAGTTTTCTCTTAAGCTTGTGTGGTGGAGTCAGCAATAGAACTGGGTGTAGGAAAGAACTGCAGATGCTGGTTGAAATCGAAGGTAGGCACAAAATGCTGGAGTAACTCAGCATCTCTGGAGAGAAGGAATGAGTGACGTTTCGGGTTGAGACGCTTCTTCAGACTGAAGAATATGGTGAGTCATTTGTGACCACGGCAATTAATAGAAGCAAAGCTAAAATTGATAGGGAAAACTGATCAGATTTGAACAATAGAATTGTAAAACTAGACATGTTTGAGTTGCTTTTAATGATATACCTGCAATGCAATTATTGGACAACAACCCTAGTAAACTGCAGAAACGCACTGTTAAATGCACTATGCTGATTTGTAAAAGTGAGGAAAGAGTTGTGATGCTGGTTAAAGCAGAACGAAAATCTTGTCAATGGATTTCCAACAGAGAGCTGTCTGTTTCAATCATAAGTCAGCTTCAATCCTTGCTTTGATCATTGCGATCAAAAATGTTCACGTAAGTGGAACACTGGGACACAAAGGACCATTCTGAGAGGGTAACTCTGAGAATTATACTGTCAGTAATCCAATCTACCGCTTTCCCAGGAGCTTTCCATCCACTTTATTGACAATAACTACATACGTAGATGTATATAAAAATCACCAGATTTATGCACTCTTAGCCTTGACATGTGCTCGGCTGCTATAAAAACAAAATAAGCTTCAGGACTTAAGAGATTCCTTGATCTTATTTTTCAGTGATGATACATGGTGAAATGAGAGCAGAGTTTGAATGACTGCAATTTAATCTGTTTGCTGATAAATAAACTATCTATGATGATGATGCATTGTAACTGTCTTGTTTTTAATGCAGATTCAATTAACTGAATTTATACTATCTTTTGGGGGAAATAAACTGTTGTTACTGTATTTTTGCTCACTTAATGGAATTATTATCAAAAGCTTTTTTTCATAAATCATCCATTCATAAATCTTCTAAGTCAAAGCAGTAAATGGAATTCTTGGTAACCATACAAAAAATGGACAAAATCTCAGTTTAGCATTCACTGAAATGTTAGGAGAGAGATCAAAAGAATACATGGCCAGTTTTAAAGCAAGTGCAATCTGTTTGCATTATACCTTGGATCTCTGTGGAACTGACCTGCTGTCTGGAGCCATTGCCTCTGCTCTCCATGAAATATACTTGCAGCCCGAGGGAGGTTTTCTGATACGTATGCAGAGATGGAATTTCACTGAGACTCTGGACCCTGGATGTGACCCAGTGGTGAGTGGGCTTCAGTTGGTGTGGTCCTGAAGCTTATCCCAAGAAGAGCCATGCCTGGCTTTGACAGCAGGCAAAGTTGCGGGCTGGTTCTCAATTATATAAAAGTTGGTAAGGATATGTATATCAGCGAGACCAAGCATAGAGCCGGTGACTGCTTTGCCGAATACTTGCATGCGGTCTGCCAAGGCTACTTGATCTCCAGCTGGCTAACCATTTTTACTCCCCTCCTATTCCATACTGACTTTCTATACTGGGCCTCCTTCATTGCCAGTGTGAGGCCACATGCAAACTGGAGGAACAGCACATTGTATTCCACTTGAGCAATTTACAACCCAACGGTATGAATTCTCCAATTTTAGGTCACTTCTATAAACACTCCCTCCCCCTTAGCAGTTATTTTTCAGACGGGTGGCCACAGCAAACATAATTTTAGTTTACTGTCCCATCGCTGTGAGATACCATAAGTTTGATTTTATAACCACTCAATAGCCTATTCGCTTCCATTGCTATTGTAGTTATGGGCTGATGTTGATGGTTTGGTTGAAATTTCGGATAAATGCAAGTAATAATTCCATAGCTCTGTTTAAGAACGTATGACAATAAAATGCTCTTGACTCTTAAAATGATCTGCATTTGAGAGAAATCATAACATTGGGATGGACCTTGTTGGAAAATGTCTGTACTCTGTGGTAAACCTCCGTTATTTACCCTCCAAGTGTCAAAATGATTTGGATTGCATTGTGAATATGGCCAGCATTGCAAGCAGTTACCTGGCTGTACCAAAACATTGGACGTGTAGGGTGTATAGGCAGAGCAGAAATGCTGATGTACATGGTATTGGGGGTAGGGTGTTGACATGGATAGAAAATTGGTTGGCAGACAGGAAGCAAAGAATAGGAGTGAACAGGTCCTTTTAAGAATGGCAGGCTGTGGCGAGTGGAGTGCCACAAGGCTCGGTGTTGGGGCCGCAACTGTTTACCATATATATTAATGATTTGGAAGAGGGAATTAGGAGCCACATTAGCAAGTTTGTGGATGTCACAAAGCTGGGTGGCAGTGTGAACTGTGAAGAGGATGTAGGAGGTTGCAGGGTGACCTGGACAGGTTGAGTGAGTGGGCAGATGCGTGACAGATGCAGTATAATATAGATAAATGTGAGGTTATCCACTTTGATGGCAAAAACAAGGGGGCAGATTATTTTCTCATTGGGTTTAGGTTAGGTAAGGGGGAGGTGCAGTGAGACCTGGGTGTCCTTGTACTGAAAGTTGGCGTGCAGGTAAAGCAGGCAGTGAAGGAAGCTAATGGAATGTTGGCCTTCATAACACGAGGATTTCAGTACAAGAGTAAAGAGGTTCTTTTGCAGTTGCATAAGGCTCTGGTAACACCACATCAGGAGTATTGTGTACAGGTTTGGTCTCCTAGGACATTGAGGAAGGACATCCTTATGATTGAGGCAGTGCAGCGCAGGTTCACGAGATTGATCCCTGGGATGGCGGGACTGTCATATGAGGAAAGATTGAAAAGACTAGGCTTGTATTCACTGGAGTTTAGAAGGAAGAGGGGATATCTTATAGAAACATACAAAATTATAAAATGACTGGACAAGCTAGATGCAGGAAAAATGTTCCCAATGTGGGGCGAGTCCAGAACCAGGGGCCACAGTCTTAGAATAAAGGGCAGGTCATTTATGATTGAGGTGAGAAAAAACGTTTTCACCCAGAGAGTTGTGAATTTATGGATTTCCCTGCCACAGAGGGCAGTGGAGTCCAACTCACTGGATGGATTTAAGAGAGTTAGATCGAGCTTTAGGGGTTAGTGAAATCAAGGGATATGGGGAGAAGGCAGGCACGGTTATTGATTTGGGACGATCAGCCATGATGACAATGAATGGTGGTGCTGGCTCGAAGGGCCGAATGGCCTCCTTCTGCACCTATTTTCTATGTTTCTATGTTTTCATGTTTCCATGTTTACCTTCGATGTTAGGGTAGATAATCTGCCAACAAAAGCAATGCCAGTCAAGACATTTTGCAAGGACAGCCATGCTCATCCATTTGAATGGCAAGGACATGCTTCAAGAAAGTAGAGGAAGTACAACAACATATACATTTTTTAATTATTTGAATTTCTGTTTTTTTTTTATTGATAAAATACGTAGAGAATTATAATTATTATATGGTTATAATTATGATTTATAATGTTTTTAATTATTTAAATAAAATGTAGTCATTTATTTATACCTGGGGTATTTAGAGGCATTCAAAGCCACTCGATTATAGCTATTTTTGGCCAGAGCTTGTTCTGACCCATTCTCATGATGGCATTATGTTGTGCACAAATCCTATCCATGTTGGACTGAGGCAGCTTTGGCCATTGTTTAGATTGGCAGTGTCATGGTGGGTACTTTAACAACTCAAAACACATATATTGGCTTTGTTTCGTGTTCGTTTTCTAGGTCTTCAAAATAAAACAGCGCCCATTAAATACGACGACCATCTTTCTCGTTCGGGATTGAAAGGATCAAATTGCCGAGACATGTTAGTTAGTTTTAAAAAATCAAAAAATAGGCTCTTATCTGGTCTTTGGATGCAATCCGAGGTATCGCACTCCTGATACCACTTTCGTGTTCGTTTTCTAGGTCTGCACAAAACCTGAGAGTCTTTAATTTACACCAGGTCTTTAATGCTTTATTCAATGCTGGCAGCAAGACAACTCAAATGGCAGCACACACACACACACACTGACTACAGACAGGATAAACGATATACAAAACATCTCCCTTTGTCCTGTGCAGCGACACCTGCTGCACGGGAGGAGCAACGGGTCCTCCCACCCCACACAGTCCACCAAACATCACACTTTGGCATTTAGAAAAGTACTTTTCATACATCAGGGTAATCCCTATATTTAAATATGTAGGTTTATGTGAGATTTACATTTTAACTTTGTTATAAGTTTGCATTTAAAAAGTATCTTGAAAAAATGTGTGGATGAGAGAAATGTACATGGGCAGAATAGTTCTGTGACAGGATGCAATAAATGCTTCAGCAGGTGAAAAATCTGATTTATAGGAAAAAAAATCTTTTGGCTTTGTTCATTTGTTCCAAGCAATGCTTGAATGCAATCATACAGCTGAAACAGGAGTATTATGTTATTAAAGCTATTGATTTTTTTAAGGCTATTGATTTGTTAAGGCAGCTGTAAATCACAAGAAGGAAATAGTCAGGATAAATGAAAGATCAAAAATGATGTTCATTTTTTCTTAAGATCTGAAATTACACTGGGCTGGATGAACTTTGTTCCAGTAATAAAGCAGCAATTTTGAAGCTTGCTTCTTTGAAAGAATCCATCTCCATTTTAACTCTATCAATCTGTGCATTGGTGAGAGACTTTATATTAAAAGTTATTCTAGTTGTATAATACAAAATGTGTATTTCATTGCATGTGTAGCTTTTCAATGGAGGCACAAGGAGTTGGAGATGATGATTTACAAAAAAAGACACAAAGTACTGGAGTAACACAATGGGACAGGCAGCATCTCTAGAGAACATGGATAGGTGAAACGGGAAGGACCTGACCTAAACCATCACCTTTCCATGTTCTCTGGGGATACTGCCTTAACTGTTCAAGTTCAAGTGAGTTTATTGTCAAGTGTCCCTGATAGGACAATGACATTCTTGCTTTACTTCAGCACAACAGAACATAGTAGGCACTGACTACAAAACAGATTGGTGTGTCCATATACCATTATATAAATATATGCACACATGAATAAATAAACTGATAAAGTGCAAATAACAGATAATGGGTTATTAATGTTCAAAGTTTTGTCCAAACCAGGTTTTAATAGCCTGATGGCTGTGGGGAAGTAGCTATTCCTGAACCTGGTCTTTGCAGTCTTCAGGCTCCTGTACCTTCTACCTTCTACCTGTGGCCAGGATGGTGTGGGTCTTTGATGATACTGTGAGCCTTTTTGAGGCAGCAACTGCGATAAATCCCCTGGATGGAAGTAAGGTCAGACACGATGATGGACTGGGCAGTGTTTACTACTTTTTGTAGTCTTTTTTTCTCCAGGGCACTCAAGTTGCCGAACCAAGCCACGATGCAACCGGTCAGCATGCTCTCTACTGCGCACCTGTAGAAGTTAGAGAGTGTCCTCCTTGACAAACCGACTCCCCGTAATCTTCTCAGGAAATAGAGGCGCTGATGTGGTTTCTTGATAATTGCATCAGTGTTCTCGGACCAGGAAAGATCTTCAGAGATGTGCACGCCCAGGAATTTGAAGCTCTTGACCCTTTCAACCATCGATCCGTTGATATAAACGGGACTGTGGGTCCCCATCCTACTCCTTCCGAATGCCACAATCTGTTCCTTGGTTTTGCTGGTGTTGAGGGCCAGGTTATTGTGCTAACACCATATGGATAGTTGCTCGATCTCTCTTCGCTACTCTGACTCATCCCCATCAGTGATACGTCCCACAACAGTGGTGTCGTCAACAAACTTGATGATGGAGTTCGCACTATGACCGGCTACGCAGTCAACTGCTGAGCTACTCCAGCAATTTCTGTCTTTTTTTAACTGTTTCAATTGTATTGCAATTTCCCTGGGCCACAAATTCTCTCAGATAAACAATGTTGTAATGTCATTAGTTTTGTTTAGAGATACAGCTTAGAAACAGATCCTTCGGCCCAATGATTCCACGCTGACCACCAATCCTCATACACTAGTTCTACGTTAACCCAGTTTCATATCTTTGGGGCAATTTACCTACAAACCTGCACATCTTTGGAATATGGGAGGAAATACACCATATCCAGAGAAAACCCATGCAGTCACAGAGTGAACGTACATACTCTGTACAGCCAGCACCAGTAGTCAGGATCGAACCCAGGTCTCTAGCCCAGTAAGGCAGCAGCACTGCTACTGTGCCACACATGGTATTTGTGTGTTCCAATGTTTATTTTGTATGTTATAAAACATGTAATTCTTCAATGTGATTAGATCCTCAGTTAATTTGATGACTTTAAAGATTCTAAAGCACCAGAGACCCCTTTGTACTGGCATGAACATAGAAGCTGAAAACACAATGATTACCAGTTCTTTGTGACCATCTTTTACAAGGTCAGTGATGAGTGCTGATGCTTTCTCACTGATTCAAATCCAGACCATTGTTCGATTGCAGTAACTGGAAGTTTAATACATTCATCCGCAGAAACATTCTCCACCACTTTAGAAAAGGCTTTACCCTGCTTAGCTTCAATAGATTAGTCCTGCAATGGAATTTAGAGACACAAGGGGCTGCAGCTCCAGGAATATTGAGGAAAATACAAACTGCTGGAGGAACTGTATGTTAGGTGGGGGGAAATGGACGGGCATTTTGGTCAGGATGCACGGTCAGTGCAAGGTCCCTTCTTCAAGGTTGGTGTGGGGGGAAGATTGCTGGTAGAAAGAGGTGAGGTGAACAGATGGGGTTAGAGAATTAACACATGAAACATTCGCACACTATCATCACAGTAATGCTGAGTTTGACAAGAAAGATGCTTCGTAAAGTACATCAGATGGAAATAAATAACTTGGTTTCATAAAGCATCTTGTCATGTTTCTTGAATATTACAAAGACATTGATACCTAATTATTTTTTGGAAAAATTATGATGTAGGGAAGTCTTTGGCTAATTAGTGTATGGTTGGATCACAAAACATATCAAATTAATGAAAAAAAAAATTGTTTCCACTTAAAGCAAAGTCAACACTTGTCAACTTACCAACCATCTTGTTATACAGCTTCAACACAAATGCTATCCTCATATTGATTCTCAAGGGCTGTACATATACGTAGATCTATCATGAAGCATAAAGCAAAAGCTGGCGGGACTCAGCAGATCAAGTGGCATGTGTGGAGGAAAAAGGACTTGTCGCTGTTTCGGATCGAGATCCTGCAACAGATCTGAGAGCAGAGAGGGGAGATGGCCAGTATAAAGAGGGTGAGGAGGAGGGGGGAGATGAGGCCAGTAAGTGTCAGATGGACGAAGGAGGAGTGATGGATGATTAGTAGATTAGTTTCAGGTGGTACAGGCAAGGATGGTGTTGTGAGACAGAAGTAATTGGTTGGTGGAAGCAGAAAATAAGAAAAAAAGACACCTGCAATCAAGTGGGGGGTGTGGAGGGTGAAAGTGCATACAGCTGCTGGAGGGAGATAAGCAGGGGAACAGGGGTACCTAGTGTTTAATTGATTGGAATATATCGTATGGAGTGCCAGGGATCTGGGTTCCATCCTGACTATGGGTGCTGTCTATATGGAGTTTGTACATTCTCCCCATGACCTGTGGGTTTTCTCCAGGTGCTCTGGTTTTGTCCACACTCCAAATACGTGCAAATTTGGGTTAATTGACTTTGGTAAAATTGTAAATTGTTCCTAGTGTGCAGGATAGTGCTAGATTGTGGGGATCACTGGTCGGCACATGATGTGCTGAAGGGCCTCTTTCCACGTTGTATCTATACACTATACTAAACCTGGTGGATCCCCTCTTATATACCACCAATACCTGGTGGTATTTTGCACATGTGTGCCAATGGTGAGAGTATAGTCTTATTAAGTCTGGAACAACATTATGCAAAATAAAACACCACTTCAAAACAGGTAATTTCCCTTCTTTTTCTCATTATGTCTGAATAGAGTTGAAGGGCATTATGTAGTCTATTCCTTATCCATCCTTATCTATATTACTAAAAGTCTGATCTTGACCACTTCCTGTTGTTCTGTTTATTGATTTAAAAAAAAATGGTGCCACTTACGGTTGTGGGTTTTGGCCATCTTGCTCAGAGTCCCCCTCCGCTGTGCAGGACAAGAGGAGTTTTCCCATCGATGAAAAATAAAAGAGTTAATAGTGTTTAAAAAATGTTGAGATTCTCTCTCCTGAAGGCCACGTCCGTTCCGGAGGGACTATAAAACCCAGAAGTGTTGAGTGCCTAAGTCAGTCTCTGCAAGATGGGGGAGCGAGCGGGTCACGTCTCTCAGTCTGAGCTGTGAATAACACTGAACACGTGTCTACTAAACTGTGAGTGGTTTTACTGACCTGTCAGTGCCCTTAATGTGGTTTGAAAATATAGTTTGGAAATGCTAAAGCTGTGTTGCCTTTGGTTTGGAAATGCTAAAGCTGTGTTGCCTTTGGTTTGGAAATGATAAAGCTGTGTCGCCTTTGGTTTGGAAATGCTAAAGCTGTGTTGCCTAATTAAAGTTGCCTTGCCTAATTAAAGTTGCCTTGCCTAATTAAAGTTGCCTTGCCTAATTAAAGTTGCCTTGCCTTCCATATAATTAAAAGTCTATTCTTGACCACTTCCTGTTTGCGCTTTATATTGATTTTAGAAAAAAACGATACCACATACAGCTGTGATTTTTGGCCATCTTACTGAGTCCCCTCCGCTCATCAGGCGCTGAGGTATTTTCCCATTGATGAAAAATAAAAGAGTTATTAGTGTTTAAAACGTTATTGAGATTCTCTCTCCTGTCAATCACGCCATGAATGCCACACCCCTTCTGGTGGGAGGGGGGGAGGGACTATAAAACCCATAAGTGTGGGCATGGTTCAGACGCTGCAAGATGGAGGAGGAAGAGGTCACGACTTGCTGTCTCTAGTGGCCTTGCACCCTGCTTGAAATGGAATTTCAAGGAATAGCCGTGAGTCAACTGCCAGCCCACCAGCTGTGAGTGAGTTAGCTGGCAGCACAACAGGCTTAAGTGACTGAGCTGCTATCCCAAGAATCCATTCGGCCCCCAATGTCCATACTAGCCCTCTGGAAACCAGTCTCTTCAGTCCACAACATCCATACTAGTGCTCCAGAAAAGCCCCCCACCCCCCCCCCCCCCCCCCCCCCCCCCCCCCCCCCCCCCCCCCCCCCCCCCCCCCCCCCCCCCCCCCCCCCCCCCCCCCCTCCTCCCCCCCCTCCCCCTAACTGGCCACCAATATTGGAATTGGTGGAGAGGTGGAATATTGTGTTGGGGGACCAGCCCTCCAGTGTGATGCTGGGACCCCACATAGTCTAGTAGGGTTATAGAGCTATACTGAAACATAATCAGGAGCTTCAGCCCAACCAGCCTATGCTGTCTAAGTTGCCTAACTAGGCTGGTCCCACTTGTTTGCATCTGGCACATAGCTCTCGAAAACTTTCATATCCATGTACATGTCAAACACCCTTTGTTTGCTCTAATTGTACTTATCTCTATCATTTCCTCTGGCAGCTCGTTCTGTCTTGGCATCACCTGCTGTGTGCAAAGTTTGCTTCTCAGGTCCATTTTAAATCTGTTCCCACTCATCTCAAACCTCCAGTTTTAGACTGCCCTACCCTGGGGATAAGACTGTACCAGTAAAGTCACCCCATCCACCTTTGCTCAAGGAAAGCAGTCCAAACCTATACAATCTCTCCTTATAACTCTAGCTCTCTCAATCCAGGCAACATTCTTGAGAATCGTTTCTTCACATCCTTACGGCGGTATGGTGACCAGAATTGCACACAATATTCCAAGCATGGTATCACTAACATCTTATACAGCTGTGACACGACATCCCAACTCTTGTACTCAATGTCCCTTCACCACCTTGTCTACCTGTGTTGTCACTTTCAGGAAAGTATGTACTTGTACCCCCAGACCTCAGTTCTCCACCTTCCCCCAAGGGCTCTACCATTTACTGTGTAAGTCCTTTCCTAGTTTGTCTTATCAAAATGCAAATCCTCGTATTTATCTGAATTAACTCCATCTGCCATTCCTCGGCTCATTGGCCCAGTTGATCAAGATCTCATTGTAATCTCAGATTGCAACCTTTATTACTGTCCACTACTCCATCAGTTTTAGTGCCATCTGCAAACCTCCAACGGGTTAACGCACAAAATTATAGGCTGGTGAGCCTCACATCAGTGGTAGGTAAGCTGCCAAAGAGGATTCTTAGAGATAGGAATTACCTATGATGGGAAAATAATGCATTAATTAGGGATAGTCAACATGGCTTTGCCTTCAGCAGGTCATGTCTTACTAACTTGATCAGTATTTCTGTAGGGTGAGAGGGGAAAAGTTTAAAGGAGATATGCGGGGCGAGTTTTTTTTACATTGTGAACGGTAGTTGCCTGGAACATGCTGCCAGGAATAGTGGTTGTAGTAGCAGATACGATAGTGGTGCTAGAAGCTTTTAGATAGGCATATGGATGTGGACGGAATGGAGGAATATGGATCATGTTTAGGCTGAAGCGATTAGTTTAATTTGGCATCATGTTTAGCACAGACATTGAGAGCTGAGGGCTTGTTCCTTTGGTGTACTGTTCAATGTTCTATCTTACTATGTAATCTACCTTCTCATTCAAATCATTAGTATAAATAACATGATTGCATTTCACTGATGTGCAGTTCTCATTTATAGTTAATGATGACATTTCTTCCATTATTGAACAAGGATTCCTGTTTTTGAAGGATGCAATATTAGATACTGTATGTCAGTCCCTATGTTATAGAATGTAAGAACTTCTGTCTCTTACATCAAAATCATAGTTATACAGTATGGAAATAGGCCTTCAGACCCCAAATCCACACCATCCATCAACTATTCATTTACTCTCCTTCTACATATTTTTTTTGCCTCTCAAATTTATCAACTTCATCAGATTATGCCACTGCCCTACACGAGGACAGTTTACAGTGGACACATTTGCACGTCATTGGAATGTGGAAGGTAACCAGAGCACATGGAGACAAGCCATGCAGTCATGGTGAATGTTGAAACTCTAAACTGACAGCAGGATTGAATTGAGGTCTGAGGTGCTGTGTAGCTACCAACTACACACTGTTCTAAAGTTGAATCAGACAGTTTATTTTACCAATTTTGCACTTATTCTGCATTGGCTCAAATAATGTGTATCTTGCGTACTAAAAATAAGGAAATGATGCACCCATGGTAACTACTTTTGACACTGCAATTCTAAAGAATAGAATTGGGTCACGTCTTTGACTTTTCTGTATCTACATTTGTTTTCATTTCTGGATGTTTTCAGTGTAATTTGTTTTTGTCCCTTTTCAGTTCTCTTTAAGGCCTCATTAATCTGCCTGATAGTTTCACTGATTTGGGTTTTTGCTGATTCCATTGGTCTGCCATTCTAGACTCTTTATCTTGTTTGTGTGGGATTTTTATAGAATTTGTTTTATTTCATCTGGTGACAATTCAATTTATTTGCTGGACAGATTGGACCTCAGTCTAAACATAGAAACAGAGAAACATAGAAAACAGGTGCAGGAGGAGGCCATTCGGCCCTTCGAGCCAGCACCACCAGTGATCGTTCCCTATCAATAACCCGTGCCTGCCTTCTCCCCATATCCCTTGACTCCACTTGCCCCTAGAGCTCTATCTAACTCTCTCTTTAATCCATCCAGTGACTTGGCCTCCACTGCCCTCTTTGGCAGGGAATTCCATAAATTCACATCTCTCTGGGTGAAAAAGTTTTTTCTCACCTCAGTCTTAAATGACGTCCCCTTTATTCTAAGACTGTGGCCCCTGGTTCCGGACTCACCCAACATTGGGATCATTTAAAATAGGGAAAGTCAGCATCTCTGAGATTGCAGACTTCCTCATGAACATCAACCATGTGCTTATTCATTATGTGAATTAGGTACAATATTTTGATTAAAATACTTTCATCTAATATTGAAATAATCATATAGAAATCAATTGAAAATCAGAAAGATTTAAAAAAAAAAACACTATCCCGAACAAAAAAAAAAGGTATCCAGTCCATAAATGGAAGTGAATCCCAACATTTCTTCAGGATAGCACAGATAACTCCGATTTACACATTCAGAACAGTAAAAATCAGTGTAAATCAACAGCAATATTCAAGCAATAATCCAATGACATTTTAGGTTAGTTTAGTTTAGAGATACAATGTGGAAACAGACCCTTTGCCCTGCCGAGTCCATGCCGACCAGCGATCCCCATGCACCAGTGCTATCCTACACACTAGGGACAAGTAACAATTTTTACTGAAGCCAATTAACCTACAAACCTCTTTGGAGGAAACCAGAGCACTCAGGGAAAACCCATGTGGTCACAGGGTGAATGTACAAACTACATACAGACAGCACCCATATTCTCACTGAATTATTTAAAGGTGCTCAAACAGTATACAATTGATTATTTTGCTCACAGGGCTGTAATTCGTGTGTATTATTTGATTCCTCTAATTTGAAATAGTCCAGTCACAGCAACTCATTTTTCTTTACTTGCATCTGGTATTAAGTTGAAAGTAATGGGTTTGATCTATAACGAGTGATCACTTGGAACCTTGTGTAATTTACATGCCTGCTAATTTAATAATCTTCCATTGCTAAATGGAAAGCAAATAAAAGTGCAGATACTGGAATCTGAAACAAAAGCAGAAAATGTTGGAGGATGTCAACCAGTCAAGCAGTATGTGTGAAATTAGAAACCAGTTAATGTTTCAGACCAGATTTATCTTTCCACATTCTCTTTCCAGGATCCACAGATCCTGCTTGATTGTTTTAAGTTCTTCTGGCATTTTAAATTTCTGTTCCAATCCTAAATATCTTGTATGGATGAGGGATCTTTTCGTTTATCTGGTATGTCCTTTTTAAGAGGCTTATGTTTCTTCTAATACAGAATCCAGCAACCACTTGAACACATTTTCACTGTGTTTTTTTTTTAGATTGAATTTATTCACTATGTTTATCTACTTTTTATTACAGTAAAACTCTGGTAATCCACTATCTGCCTATTTGTAATTCCCAAGGGCTTGGCAGTTGGCTCATGAAGTAATATTTTCTCTGCTCCCTTTCAACTCTACCCTGATGCTCATATTGTGACACTCTTTTTCCCAGACTGGGACCCCATTTCCTGTGTACCCTTTACACTTGGGTTCAATGAGATATTTATGCTGCCAGCATCATCAAGGACCAGTTTCACCCTGGCCACTTCCTCTTCGCCCCTCTCCAATCAGACAGGAGGTACAGAGGTTTGAAAACGCATAGCACTAGATTCAGGAACAGTTTCTTCCCAGCTGTTAACATTTAACTGAATGGTCCTCTCATCGGCTAGAGAGCAGTCCTGACCTCCCATCTGCCTCATTGGAGACCTTTGATCCATCTTCAATTGGACTTTATCGGGCTCCAATTTTATATCTTGCACTGAATATTGTACCCTTTATCCTTTATCTGTGCACTGTTGAAGGCTTTATTATATACGTATTTAGTCTTTTTAATGACTGCATGGCAGGGAAACAATGTACCTCAATAGACACAAAAAGCTGGAGTAACTTAGTTGAACAGGCAGCATCTCTAGAAAGAAGGAATGGGTAATGTTTCAGGTCAAGAACCAGCATCTGCAGTTCCTTCCTACACGATGTACCTCAATACATGTGACAATAATACTAAACTAAACTAAACTAAACTAAATCATGATACTCAACAATGCCTAAAAAATGAATTATAAACTGTATTGGCGAATAAAATAAAAGGCAATAGCCCAGAAAATCTGCTAGCCTGGCATAACCAAACTCCTGAGCATGCTGGATTATCAGTTTTACTGCAGTTCTGCACTTCAAAATATCCTTCTCATATCCGCTTTTTGAAAATATTTCTTCACTTGAAACCTTGATTTTTAACCACCTTTTGACATGCCTTTGGGTATGCCTGAGATGCATTTATATTGTCTGAAAATGAGGAAGATGTTGTCTAATTTATGAGGTATCTAAAGTGTATTGCCATCTGCATGATAGCAATTAAAACCCCCCCATCAGTATCTTAGTCTGGTTCCTGAATAATATATTTTACTTTTAACACTATCATACCTCTATTGCAAATCTAACACTAAGTGAATTAAAGATATGAGTAGAAAGGAACTGCTGATGCTGGTTTACACTGAAGATAGACACAGAATGCTGGAGTAACTCAGCGAGACAGGCCGCATCTCTGGATAAAGGAATGGATGATGTTTGAAGATGTTTCAGTCTGGGTTTCAATCTGAAGAAGGGTCTCGACCCGAAACATCACTTTCTATCCAGAGATGCTGTCTGTCCTACTGAGTTCTCACTTCTCCTTGGCATCAGCTCCACCTACATCAACCGACTCCAACTGGTCCAGAACGCAGCCGCCCGACTCATCACCCACACCAAATCCAGGCATCACATCACTCCAGTCCTCAAACAACTTCACTGGCTTCCCATCTCCGACCGGATCACCTACAAAATCCTGATCCTCACCTACAAAGCCCTCCACCATCTGCCCCCCCCATATCTCACTGACCTCCTCTCCCCCCCCCCCCATATCTCACTGACCTTCTCTCCCCCTACCAACCCTCAGATCCACATCAGCCGGCCTCCTCTCCATCCACAAGTCCAACCTCCGCAGTTTTGGGGACAGAGCCTTCTCCAGGGCAGCTCCCAGGCTCTGGAACTCCCTCCCCCAACTGATCCGCAATGCCGTGTCCCTCACCATCTTCGTCCCGCCTCAAGACCCATCTCTTCACCTCTGCCTATCCTTAGCCCCACGTCCCCATCCCTTTTCATCTGTGCATTAATTGCCTCATATTGTGTCTTGAATTGTATTCTGTCTTTACTTTGTGTATTAGTCATGCCTCTACTATTTATTTCATTCCCCTTACATGTTTTTCCTCTACATGCTAAATTTTTGTAAGGTATCCTTGAGACTCTTAAAAGGCGCCCATAAATAAACTTTATTATTATTATTATTAGTTACTCTAGCATTTTGTATCTAGCTTCGGTGAACTGAAGATAGTTAGATATTCCTTTAAGAAAGTAATCTTATGAATGAAACTACATTCATCATAATATTTTTAAACATAGCTTATTTATTTTCCATTGTAAGTGTTATTTGTTTGTTTCCTGCTGTTAAATGATGGATCAAACAGCTGTCTACAGCATGAGAAATTTGATATATTACCCTATTTTATTTTGTTTCGTTTTATCCTATTTAATGT
Source organism: Leucoraja erinaceus (assembly GCF_028641065.1). Lineage (NCBI taxonomy): Eukaryota > Metazoa > Chordata > Chondrichthyes > Rajiformes > Rajidae > Leucoraja > Leucoraja erinaceus. The sequence continues at coordinate 56,705,840 of NC_073383.1, forward strand.
GACAAAGTAAAAAGAAGCCTGCATGGTAATGGACTAGGAAAATTATTGCTTTGCAATGTAAGCAGCACAATTTAGTAATATGCACAATCTGATGGATGCAACTTACAGAATAAGGAATTAAATGGAGATGCAGGCACTGCAGATGCTGGAATCTTACATAGAATGGTGGTGCAGCAATAGAGTTGCTGCCTTACAATGCCAGAGACCCGGGTTCGATCCTGACTACAGGTACTATCTGTGCGGCATTCTCCATGCGACCTTGTGGGTTTTCCTCTGAGTGCTCCAGTTTCCTCTCACTCTCCAAAGATGTACAGGTTTGTATGTTAATTGGCTTCTGTAAATGGTAAATTGTGCTGGGTAATGTTGGTGTACAGAGTGATCACTGGCGACACAAACTCGGTGGGCCAAACAGCCTGTTTCCTCACTGTATGTTTAAACTAAAAACATAAAACAATGTAAAACCTAAGCAGATCAAGCAGCATCTCTGGAGCTCACGGATAGGTCAGGACTCTTCAAGGAAGGAGTTGGTGCAAGCGGGGTTTTTCGTCTGGATTTTTAATACAGTGGTAAAAATCAGCGAATGGAGAGTTTTACAATTATTTCATCAACTTTTTGAATAACGGGCAAATGTTAGACTGTTAGAAAGCTAGATTCAAAATGTTTACTAATTATCTGATATCTGAGTACAAAATTAGAACATTATTTCTAGGACGACAGATGGCACAATGGGCTAAGTGTTCGGCTGGCGACCGGAAGGTTGCCGGTTCGAATCCCGCTTGGAGTGCATACTGTCGTTGTGTCCTTGGGGCAAGACACTTCACCCACATTTGCCTGTGTGTATTGTAATTATGTGAAGCACTTTGGGGTCAATGCAAGTTGACTGAAAATGTGCTATATAAATAAGATTATTATTATTATTATTATTTCATTGTATTTTTATATTATCCTTTACTTAAAAATCTTCCTGATGCCTTTGATGATCGAAATGTAATTTTCAGATGGTCAGGTTTACTCTACGCTTTCCTCTTCATCCTACTCCGATAGTGTTTAAATTCAATCACCAATAATTGAATGATTCAATACATAATAATTTTATTCTTATCTTTCTTCGCAGCTGTGCCTGATTGCATTGTTCGCAATCGAAAGGCTTGCAATGAATTGGTTATATTCTGTCTTTACATTTTGCTACTTGGATGTTTTTACCTATTCTATCCTTATTACGCAACAAAATAAAAGCTGTTTAAATTTAGAACCTCGAACAGCCCTGCACAGGAACAGGGCCTTTGCCCACAGTGTCCGAGCCAAACATGATGCCAAGTTAAACTAATCTCCATATCACTCCATTTCCTGCATATGCACGTGTCTATCTAAATGCCTTTTAAATACCACAATCATATCTGCCTCCACCACCACCCCTGACCCGTTTCCCGTTCCCCTGACTCTCTGTCTGAAGAAGGGTCTCGACACAAAAAGTCACCTATTCCATTTCTCCAGAGATGTTGCCTGACCCGCTGAGTTACTCCAGCATTTGTGTCTCATCAAACATAGAAACATAGATGCAGGAGGAGGCCATTCGGCCCTTCGAGCCAGCACCGCCATTCATTGTGATCATGGCTGATCGTCCCCTATCAAAGACTTGTCCCACCCATCATTCCTTTTCATCCTTGCTCCCATCTGGCGGAAGGTACAGATACTTGAAAGTAAGCACCACCACACTCAGGAACAGCTTCTTCCCATCTCTTATCATGATTCTGAACAGTCCTTCCATAGGATAGGGTAATGTGCAATTAACCCCTAACCCATTGAGGCCATTGGCATTTGTCTAAGGAACTGATGCACTACAATGCTGAGAACTATATTCTGTATCTTCTCATTTGCTTTACTGTATAGTATGCAAAACATTGCTTTTTACTGTACCAATAATATGCAACAATAATACACCTAAACCTAATATATTAATGCTGGAGGATTAAACAGTGGCAATACAGTTGATTGCCATATGTAAATAATTAGACTCTTGCTTAGTGAAAGTGGCTACTGTGTGGTATTTTTGTGATGCAAATATTACTTGCCATTTAATGGCTCATATATGAATATTGACTAGGTTTTGATGAATGCAGCCCTGGACTGCTTTACTTGAAAGCAGTTGCATATATTACGGTTAATGGTGAATGTTGCTTCTTCTGACCTTTCATGGAAGTAAGATCATAAGACTGCCCCGACGCTTCGATCGCCCCGACTGCGAATGGTTCGATTGCCCCGTCCGCAGGAGAACAAAGAGTGAAGAAGATTAGACTTTATTGCCTTCCATCGCCGTGAGGAATGTGGGAACCCGATATGGTGGATGTTTATGTTAACTTTTATGTAGTTGTGTGTCTTGTTGCTTTTTTTTTGTATGACTGTATGGTAAATCAAGTTTCACTGTACCTTAGTTGGTACACGTGACAATAAAATACCTTTTGAACTCTTTGATAATTGATGCGGCTGAAGATGGTTGGACATATGACATTGTACTGATGCATTCCTTTGGTTATGTCCAGTGCCTAGAATGATTGGCTTTCACCAATTACAACCAGACTGCTGTGAGGTACAGCACTAACAATTGGAATGCTTTCCATTTAACGTAACCTTACTATTAACTTGAATTTTACCAAGGCTCCTTGATGATTGTTCCCGATGTTGGGGAAGTCCAGGACAAGGGGTCACAGCTTAAGGATAAGGGGGAAATCCTTTAAAACCGAGATGAGAAGAACTTTTTTCACACAGAGAGTGGTGAATCTCTGGAACTCTCTGCCACAGAGGGTAGTTGAGGCCAGTTCATTGGCTATATTTAAGAGGGAGTTAGATGTGGCCCTTGTGGCATCAGGGGGTATGGAGAGAAGGCAGGTACGGGATACTGAGTTGGATGATCAGCCATGATCATATTGAATGGCGGTGCAGGCTCGAAGGGCCGAATGGCCTACTCCTGCACCTAATTTCTATGTTTCTATGATATAATTAATGTAATCAGTGCTGCCTAGATGATAAGACCATCATGTTCACCTCTGGTATTCAGACCTTTGAGCCATATTTAGACTAAGAGGGTGATAAAGTTTAGAGCTGAGTTGTTCAAGCAGAAACCAAGTTAGGCATTGATGGGCAAGTTATGTATGAGTTAGTATCACTAAATAGCACTATCAACAACACCTTGTCATCACTTTTCTGAAAAAGGAGAATGGACTGATTGGGCCATTAGCCAGATTGGAATTGTCCTGCATTTTGTGAATAAGTCACACTTGGGCAAATGTCCATATTGTTGGGTGTTTGCCAGTGTTTTATCTGTACTGGCACAGCAGCTTGGCTAGAGATGCGATTGGTTCTGAAGCACAGGTTTTCAATGTTACACTTGGGATTTTGTCTGGGCTGTTCTCTCAGATGTTTCTTTATCGTTCGGAGTGAATCAAACAGGCTTAAGCCTGGTTTCCGTGATCATTGTATTGTAGAATGGTTAAAGCACAGAAGGAATCTAGTTGGCCAATGTCTACGTTGGCTCTCTACCAGAGGAAATCATCAGTTCCACTCGTTCAGGGGCGGAAATCCCGGGAGGGGGGGGGGGGAACACGTTCCCCCCTCTGTTTTGAGAGGTGGGGGGGGCGATCCCCCCCACATGTTTTGTAATCCGGATTTAAAAACCCGGTGAAATCTCCGCTTTCCGCAAGACAGTGGAGGTGGGACTGCTGATCTAGGGTGCCGATTGGTCGAGAGAGACGTCGGTCAGCAGGCAATGGGGGCAGGACATGATAGAAACATAGAAATTAGGTGCAGGAGTAGGCCATTCGGCCCTTCGAGCCTGCACTGCCATTCAATATAATCATGGCTGATCATCCAACTCAGTATCCTGTACCTGCCTTTTCTCCATACCCCCTGATCCCTATTGCCACAAGGGCCACATCTAACTCACTCTTAAATATAGCCAATGAACTGGCCTCAACTACCTTCTGTGGCAGAGAATTCCAGAGATTCACCACTCTCTGTGTGAAAAATGTTTTCCACATCTCGGTCCTAAAAGATTTCCCCCTTATCCTTAAACTGTGACCCCTTGTTTTGGACTTCCCCAACATCGGGAACAATCTTCCTGCATCTAGCCTGTCCAACCCCTTAAGATGATGATTCAGCACGATGATTGGAGGAGGGAGGTGTCGGTCAGAGGCGGAAGTAGGGGGGTTGGGACTGAGGATAGAGCGCGGTGATTGGAGGAGGGAGATGTGCCAAAACACTCTCAGTACAGACCTGCACAAAGATCCTATAGGATCTATGGAACTGCTCCTCATCCGCAGCTAGGATCGATCCCGGCTCTCCGGCGCTATCCTGTCCCCACCCATCTCCACGCCCGGGGTTGGCCAGAGACATCAGGGTCAGACGGGAGCTGTGCCCCCAGGCCTACAGCCAACGCAGAGAAGCAGCGCTAAACCCAGCTCAAATTTGCCTGTCCCACCAGGTTAACTTACAGCCCTGCCTGGACTTGCGGGAAATATGGCCCAGGTTTACAGCCAGCGCGGAGAAGCGGTGCTGGTGTCCCGTCAGTCCAGGCAGGGTTGTAGGTTAACCCAGCCAGACAGGCAGAGTTGAGCTGCATTTAGCGCTGGATTGAGCCTCCGAAGCCTCGCGTGTGTGTGTGAGTGTGCACATGTGCGCGCGGCCACCAAGAAATTGTGTCCCCCCCGTCCCCCGGTCCCCTCCATATTTTGATAGCGATTTCCGTGCCTGCACTCGTTGACATTTTCTCTATAACCTTGCATATTCTCTCCAGCATATGATATTCTAATTCCCACTACTGATGAACAATGGAACCTGCCTCTAACACATTCTAGATTCCAACTACATACTTCTCAAAAAAGTTGCTGTATATTACTTCCCATGACTTTGTGTTCTCTAAAGAAAATAATCCCAGCCTCTTTAACATCTCATGGTTATTGCAGTCCTTTGGAGATAAGATTTAGAACAAAAGGGGTTGATTAGGAAGAGCCAGCGTGGCATTAGTCATGGACACTAAAGTAGGTGGTAGCATAGACAGTGAAGAGGGTTATCAAAATTACAGCAGTATCTTGATCTGCTGGGCAAATGGGCAGAAGAATGGATGATGGAATTCAATGCAGATAAGTGCGAGGTGTTGCATTTTGAGAAGTCAAACTAGGGCAGTAGACTTGAAGGATCTTGGAGTACAAGTACATAGTTCTCTGAAACTGGCATCACTAGTTGTTAGAGAGGTTATAAAGCTTTTTGGCATGCTGGCCTTCAGCAGTCAGGGAATTGAGTATAGAAGTTGGGAGATTATGGTACAGTTGTACAACACATTGTTGAGGCTGCACTTGGAGTATTGTGTTGAGTCTTGTTCATCTTGCCTTGGAAACGATGCAATACGTTTGTAAATAATGTAGAGTAGATTTACAATGATGTTGCAAGGACTCATGAGGCTGAGATATAGGGAGAGGTTGGACAGGCTAAGACTTTATCCCTGGGAGTGCAGGAGGCAGTGGTGTATAGGGGTGTATACAATGATAGGATGAATACATCGATTTCCCTGGTTTAGAGGATCAAGAACTAGAGGGCATACATTTAATGTCAGAGGAAAAAAGATTAATAAGGCAGCTGATGGGCAACTTTATCACTCGTAGAGTAATGGGTATATGGTATGAGCTGCCAGAGGAGGTACTGTAGTTGATGCAGGTACGATAACAGCATTTAAATGCTCTTTGGATAGGTACATGGATAGGAAAGGTTTAAAGGGATATGGGGCAGGCAGAGGCAAAGAGGACTAGATTGGATGGGGTATTTTGGTCAGCGTGAATGAGTTGATCGAAGGGCCTGTTTTCATGTTGTTTGACTGACTCACAAATTCTTTTTGTAAACCTTTGCTAGACCTCCTTGCATCCTCCCTATTATGCAGTGACTGGAATTGAACATCCAGTTATTTTACAAGGAGCGTCATGAATCGGAGTTATCTTGTAATAAAGATAATTAATTTAAGAAGGAGCTGCAGATGCTGGAAATTCGAAGGTAGACAAAAATGCTGGAGAAACTCAGCGGGTGAGGCAGCATCTATGGAGCGAAGGAAATAGGCAACGTTTTGGGTTGAAACCCTTCTTAAGACCGATGTGAGGGTGGGGGGGGGGGGGGGTGGGAACAAGAAAGGAAGAGGAGGAGCCAGTGGGCTGAGGGAGAGCTGAGAAGGGTAGGAGAAAGTAGGGACTATCTGAAGTTAGAGAAGTCAATGGTCATACCGCTGGGGTGCCAACTGCCCAAGCGAAATATGAAGTGCTGCTCCTCCAATTTACGGTGGTTCTCCGAACACCTCCGCTCGGTTCGCAATAACCAACCTGATCTCACAGTGGCTCAGCACCGACTCCCCCTCCCATTCCGAATCCGACCATTCTGTCCCGCGCCTCCTCCATGGCCAGAGTGAGAACCACCGTAAACTGGAGGAGCAGCACCTCATATTCCGCTTGGGCAGTTTGCACCCCAGCGGTTTGAACATTGACTTCTCTAATTTCAGATAGTCCTTACCGTCTCCTCCCCTTCTCAGCTCTCCCTCAGCCAACTGGCTCCTCCTCTTCCTTTCTTCCCCCCCCCCCCCCCCCCCCCCCACATCAGTCTGATGAAGGGTTTTGACCCGAAACATTGCCTATTTCCTTCGCTCCATAGATGCTGCCTCACCCGCTGAGTTTCTTCAGCATTTTTGTCCACCTTGTAATAAATATATATTTATGGATAGATATTTTAGAATTTTGTGCACAGCCATGTGCACAGTAAATTCTGTACTGATGGAATTCAATGGATTTGTTACCTTTTCACTTACAATTCCTGGACATTTTTCTCTGAATCTTGTATGTCTGCATTACCATCTTCACAAATTTACAAGTTATCATCACATTATTAATTTTGCAACCTTGCTGTGTGAAAATCAGCTTTGTGTTTCCTCTATTAAAACAGCGACAAGAGTTCAATAAAAGTTTGTTGGCTATAAAGCTTTGACACCATTAAAGGGGAAAAGAAAGGATAGATATACAAGTCTGTCCTTCTGAATGTGTTTGAGTTACGGCAAGGTGATCTTTTTTAATAAACCAACAAAAGAGCAAGCACATAAGAATACTACTTTCTATGCAAAATGATGTCCTGATATTTAATGTTTTTTGAATTATTCATGGCAACTGACAGCAAATGGATTATCTAAATCAGCAATATGGTACTGCTTGGTTATTGCCGGTATTTGGATTTTGGAAAGATATTGTCAAACATTTAAAATTAACTTTTCATTTTAGCAATTCAGAAAAATTGCGCATGGATGTTGAAAAATTGATTTAATATCGTAAGATTGATACCAATGATTAAGTAGTTTTATTTTCTAGTTTACATAAAATATTTGCTTGTTGCTTGAAGTTCTCCTTTGGTAGTTTGTTATTTCGATCAGTTGCCTTATCCATAACAAAGAGGAGATAAGTTAAAAGATCGAAGGGTTATGCAGAGAAGTTGTTTCTCAAATAGATCATTACACAGAATTTTGCAATTTTGGTTTCCTAGTTTACTTGAATCACACCAAATGGGTCAAAGGTGGTTAGGATTATGGAGAATATTTGCTGTATCTTTTGTCTTGCAGAAAAGTATGTGAATGCATTATAAAATCTCATTGGCTCAGAGGCCAATGTCAATAGTCAATCATGCAGGCATTCTTGTTAAATGGATTTTAAAAGTCCTGACCCATGTTGATGTTGACATTTTTAATTATGAGGAGTGTGTAAAATATTGAAACATCTGTTTGATAAGTATTACTTTGAGATAGAACCTGATGGGGTTGAGTTTCTCTGTTAATTCGACTTCAAATAGCTATTCTCTTTCAAGGTTCAAGGTTTCAAGGTCAGTTTATTGTCACATGTACCAATTAAGGTACAGTGAAACTTGAGTTATCATTTTGATCTATGACTACTTTTTTAAGCCAACACTGACATCTCAACTGTTATTGATTTCCTCAAACAGCACTCGCAATGTCCAGGGCCATCGCTGGCTCCTCTGGAACACGTGAACATTCAAGGCCACAGTCCATGACTTTAATGAATCTGTGAATGTACAAGTGAGGTGCACAATTTGCCAAGTTAACCACCCTTCGCTCCCTGGTAGATATTTGGCTTTTTGCCCAACGGAAAAACCGTAGGTATGTTTATCTCATGGTGAATGATCGACACAAAGTGCTTTGGAGCTACTTTGGAACTATTCCAAACTGTGGGACATTGTTGCAGGAAACATCAGCAGATTTCCACAAAGCAATCACTCTTTATATTTTATGCTATTCTTATACTTGCTCACCTAAAACATGGAAAATGGCCAATTAATTTCACTTGCAGTATGAATAAACACAAACCAATCAAATTCCATTTCAAAATGCCATTAATCAAAGATGTTTCAGCATTTTTTGCACGCATCCTTTATAATTAAAAATGTCAGTGTGGGTCAGAGAGCAAGCTTTCATAAGCAATATGATAATAACTGAATAATATGTTTTTTAGCGTGTCGATTGACTAAGAGAAAACAGGAAAAGCTCTCATGCTCTATTTCAAAGGAGAGCTAAGGCATTTTGATTTAACATCTCAATTAAAAGAAGGCAGTCTACAGTACACCAAACCATTGGCACTATTTTATACTGGACCCTGGGAGGTGACCTAAAACTATAACCTTCTCACTTGGAGCCACAACTGCAACCAATGAGCTATAGCCAACTCACTGCTTTAATTCCATGTGAAGAAAACATGAGGAAAAAGTGAATGAATATATTGGAACATTCAGATACATGGAAAGCAAAATAAACATGTTTAATATAGCACATTTTCATGAAGATAGTAGCCAAGTTATTGTATTTAAATCTCAGCTGTGAGGCATGAATCAAAAAACTCAGTCTTGGATATCTCTTTGAAAGTTACAATATACCGTAAATGTAAATTATTTCTCTTCTGGATACATTCGTGCTTGGAGGTCAAAATGGGCTGGAGTGTGCTGACATCTAAATGTTGCAATGGTAGAGAAGCGTCAGCAGCCAGCTAGCATGCATAGTTTTGAGTCACAAAGTTGTAGCTTCATGCTCCATTACAAATATTTGAGTATAAATATCAGTTCAGCGTGCATGGTGCATAACAATATGCTTTGGACTTACATGCTCGTTCTATCCCTCGACTAGCCCTGGAGTCTGCCTGAAGAAGTGTCTCAACCCTAAACACCACCTATTCATGTTCTCCAGAGATGCTGCCTGACCCACTGAGTTATTCCAGCACTTTGTGTCCTTTTGTGCAAACTAGCATCCACAATTCCTTATATAAGTATATAAGTATACTTCACGTCTGGTTCCTCAGCTTTATGACATTATATATAGTGGAAAACTTCAGACAGAATACCACCCAACAGTGGAAAACTTCAGACATTGCCACTATGATCTTCATAGTTGTGATGTCTGAAGTTTGTGGCTGCAAATGAATGAACAAGTGACAACCCAGGCAGAGCTAACCCAGGCAGATCAGTATTGTACTTCCGGTGGCGCTGGTGCCAGCAGCCTCCACCTACAGCCCGGTATCTTTTTGTTTTTTTGTTTATTTAGTTATGTTAAAGTGTGTTTTTTTTGTGTTTTTTGGCGTTTTTATGTGGGGGAAGAGGGCACGGTGCGGGGGATACCGTCCTTCAGCCGCTTCCTGGTGAGGACGCGACTATTATTCGAGTCGCGTCCTCGCCCCCCCCCCCTCCCCCCACAGCGGCCTACCTACCTGGATTGGCGCGGCCTTTCCTGCCGGGATCGACTGGAGCTCCAGCAGCGGCGGGACAGCGCTGGAACATCGCGGGGCTGGCGATGCCTTACCGGGGGTCGCCGTCTGGAGCCCGGAGTGCTGGACCTGCTGCACCAACATCATGGAGCTGCGGTTTGCGGAGCTCCCAACGCGGGCGGCGCTGATGGACAGCGCGGGGTCCTGCGACTCTGCCCGGCTCGACCTGTGGACTCGGGAGCTGCGGACTCCGGCTGCGGGAGGCGGCTGATCAGAAGGTCCGGGCCGCTGAGGAGGAGGATGTTCACCGTCGGGCTGGACTATGGTGCCATCCTCACCTTGGTGCCATTTATGTTATGTTGTGTCGTGGACTTTCTGTGTTTGTGCTTTTTTTTAATTTTTAAATTTTTAATTCAATTTCAATTTTATTTTTAATATGTTGTATTATTTATTTATTATTTATTTTTATTATTTTTTTGTGATTTTTTTTTTATGATACTGCCTGTAAGGGAAATTCATTTCGTTGTCTCAAATTGAGACAATGACAATAAATTTGAATACAATACAATACAATACAATACAATACAGAGGCTACAAAATGTGGCCCAGAATCTGTTCCATTGCTTCTTTGTGCTTCCTCATCACTTTACATAGCATTTACAAAAACAATTTAATTTCTTCCCATGACTGGCAATTTGTGCCTTTTTCTGACTTTCATTATCAATTAAAAAATCACCTAAAACGAGCAATAGATAGGATCACACTGCGGAACCAAGGAATCTTACAGAATGACAAACATTGTTTATTCTTGAAGTGTAAAAGAGTTATTTTGGTCATTGTAATGAAAATTGTTGACATTGCACTTTTACCTATTGGCTTTATGGTTGAATGCATACCATGGAAATCTCTATAACAAATTTTCTGAAGCTGCCTGTGCTTTGTGTATAAGTACATGTTTTTTCTTACACAGGCGATAATGGCTTGATTTTATTTGTTCGAAATACACTCTTCAAATAAAATATTTTCCCATGGGCGACAAGGTGGCACAGCGGTCTTACAGCTATTGCAATGCTGGAGACCTGGACTTGATACCGACTACGGGTGGTGTCTGTATGGAGTTTTCATGTTCTCCCCGTGACCGCGTGGGTTTTCTCCGAAGTCTTCACTTGCCTCTCACACTCAAAGACGTACAGGTCTGTAGGTTATTTGGCTTGGTATAAGTGCAAATCATCCTTAGTGTGTGTAGGATAGTGTTACTGTGCAGGGATCGCTGGTCGGTATGGACTCGGTGGGCCGAAGGGCCTGTTTCCGCGCTGTATCTTTAAACTAAACTTATTGGTGGTTGAATATAAGAAATTTAGATTTATTATCCTGATCTTGGTGATTTCATCAACAATGGGTCAAGAGGAAACTCACAACCACCTTTTAAAACCAAATAGGGATGGACAATGAATGCTGGCCTCAGGGCCAGATTTAGATGAAGAGAGGCCCTAAGCTGTTCCACTTGTGAGGCCCCTCCCCATCCCCCACCCCCACGACTAGAGGAAGATGGTCCACCAGATTTACACTGATTGCAGCCGAGTGTGACCAATGAGATAAGGGGCTCGAAAGCTGCACTTTTTATTTATTTATTTATTGCCAGTGCTAGTGTTGAGTTATCGGCTTAAAACACTATTATTATGAAATGGAGGGCAAGGAAAATTACTGAAGGATTGTTTGGAGACCACAGTGCGTTGTGACAGCATATGTGAGAAAGGCCTATGACAGTGTCAAAAATATTATGCACCTTGCAGGGCTCTCACTTCATTTTTTTTCTCTGTTGTCAGCCGGGCAACCTTGGCAGCTCTTTAAGTTGCCAAATGACAGTTTAGGTGGTCATTTAAGACGGCTTGCATGACGCCTGCGATAATGTGCTCAGACAAAGTGCGTAGTTACCAGTCGGAATTATGCTCAACGAAGCATTCACATATTATTTATACTTCAAATAAAGTCACAAACTAAACATATTCACCAATCAAGACATGGTATATACCACAATGACATGCAGCAAAATTATAATCCAGTACCTCAACTATTTTTACACATTGCAATGAATGCAATTTCTATTATTTCTTTCCACTTCCAAACAAAAATGTGGTTGGATTATTCAGCGTATGATCAACCTCGGTGAGACCAAGCGCAGTCTTGGCGATCGCTTTGCACAACACCTCCACTCAGTTCGCAACCAACCTGATCTCCCGGTGGCTCAGCACTTCAACTCCCCTTCCCATTCCGAATCTGATCTTTCTGTCCTGGGCCTCGTCCATGGCCAGAGTGAAGCCCACTGTAAATTGGAGGAGCAGCACCTCATATTTCGCTTAGGAAGTTGACACCCCAGCGGTATGAACATTGACTTCTTCAATTTCAGGGAATCCCTGCTGTATCCTCCCCTTCCCAGCTCTCCCTCAGCCCAGTCTCCGCCTCTTCCTTTCTTCTTCTCGTCCCCCCCATCAGTCTGAAGACAGGTCTCGACCCGAAACGTCACCTGTTTCCTTCGCTCCATAGATGCTGCCTCACCCGCTGATTTTCTCCAGCATTTTTGTCTACCCATTCACACATGTTCTGTTATTCCACTTCTCTCACCCACTCCCTACACATTAGGGGCAATTTTACAGAGACAAGTTAACCTACAAAGCCAGTGCGTCTTTGGGATGTGGGAGGAAACCCACACATTTGCAGGGAGAATGTGCAAATTCAACACAGACAGTGCCCGAGGACAGGATCGAACACAGATCTCTGGTGTGTGAGGCAGCAAGTCTACCAGCTGTGCTGTGCCACTATATCTTGTTTTTCACCACACAAAAAATTATAGGTTGATACCTTTGGTTACTAAAAAAATGAAAATATCCATTTTCAGTTTTAAATCTCCAAGTGACGCTATGTCCCCCTTTACAGCTACTGTATGTTTTAATTAAGTTCAAGATGATGGGGCAGTACATTGGCCATAAAGTTGCTGCCTAAATGTGCCAGAGACCCGGAATTGATCATGAATATGGGTGCTGTCTGTATGGAGTTTGCTCCTTTTCCCTTTGATCGCATGTGTTTTCTCCGGGTGCTCTTGTTTCCTTCCACATTCCAAGGGTGTGCAGGAACCTATTTCAGACCCAACCCAAAACGTAATATTTTCCTTTTGTCGAACAATTCTGTCTGACCTATTGAGTTACTCCAGCTTTTTGTGTCTATCTTCAGTTTAAACCAGCATCTGCAGTTCCTTCCTACACACTCGATACTATACGATAGAACTTTATTAACCCCAGGAGGGAAATTGTGTGTGTGTGTGTGTGAGTGTGGGTATATATATTACACACACACGCACATGCACGTGTATATATATAGTGATATATTCATATATAAATATACACCTTTTTGTTTTCTCGTTTATAACATTGTTTACAGAGTACTGTTTACATATTCTGCAAGTAAGTGCTGCTGCAAGTAAGGATTTCATTGTTCTAACTGGAACATGAGAGAATAAAACACTCTTGACTCTTGACTTACTCCGCTAATGTGTGGGATAGAACTAGTGTACGGGTGATCGGTGGTCGGCGTGGACTCGGTGGGCCGAAGGGCCTGTTTCCACGCTGTATCTTTAAATTAAACTAAAAACACTAAAACCAGAGGGAGTCTAAAGAAGGGTCTCTACCTGAAACACCACCCAATTTCTTCTATCCAGAGTTGCTGGCTGCTCCATGGAGTTCCCCCGCACAATTAAAGCATGGAATGGTCTTCACCCTATCATAGTTACCCAACCAGACGCAACTAAATTTAAGGTACCTCTTTTTCCCCCAAGAACCCTTTTTTGCTTAAGTCCAAGTCAAGTCAAGAGAGTTTTATTGTCATGTGTCCCAGATAGGACAATGAAATTCTTGCTTGCTGCAGCACATCAGAATATGTAAACATAATACAGAACAGGAGATAAAAGTTCAGTGTGTTTATATACCATAGACCATATATATACACAATAAATAAACAGAAAAAATGCAATAGGCCGTTATTGTTCAGCGCTTCACCACCTCCAGTTAGAAATTCCATTTAGAATATTTTTGGAGGACCAGGAAACCAGAAGCAAGAGTTACTCCAGATCCAGGGTCAGGAAGTGATTCTGCGTTGGTTTTCAGCGGTCGTGGCGAGGCGACGACCGGACGGCAATGATGGCCATATCTCCCACAAATCAAAGTGAGGGGGAAAGTGCCGACCAGTTGCCATGGCAGTGCGCATGCGCAGGGCGGCCGATGATGTGCTGGCCGTGGTTGTGCGCATTTTGATTGGCAGATACTTGAAAAGACAAGTGGGAGATAAGAGGTCTGAAATGTAAAGTCCGAGGAAGGAATAAAGGTGGAAGGGAAAGGGGAATAATGGATGTGCATCCAGGTGGGGTACAGGAAGAGAGTGAAAGGGGGAGTTTTGTTTGTAGGTTAGTTCTAAAGTCGGAGAATTCAATGTTCATACTGTTGGATGGTAAGTTACTGAAGTGGAGTATGAAGTACTATTCCTTCCGTTTGCATGTGGCCTCACTCGGTCAATGGAGGAGTCCCAGGATAGATTATTCATTATGGGAATGGGAAGGGAAGTTGAAATTGTTAGCAACCGAGAGACCCAGTTGGTCTTGGCAAGTGTTTGGCGAAACGGCCGCCTAATCTATGTTTGGTTTCGCCAAGGTAGAGAGCAGCAAATGCAGAAGATGAGGTTAAGGGAGGTGCACCTGAACCTCTGTATCACCATCAAAGCAGCGCTGGCAGTATTTGGTGATTATTGCAATTAGACACACAAAATGAAATAACTTGCTGTACTTTTCATGGGTGGCAGGATGAAATCATACCAATGGAACCATCTGCAGCTGACTTGCAGATTCTATCCAGTCCATGAATGAATTGTTGCCAAACAGTGCTGGAAGTGTTTTAGATTGTTTCATGTAGCAGAATGTAGCTGGCTGAAGCCAGTCGTTCCAATGCAAAAGCTAGCGGGATCTTGTGGATCAATGATGTCCTGGGAAAAATTTGGAGTGAGCTGAGTGATGGCTACATCTGTTACCTTGCTCCGCGATTGAGTAATTTTAGGTTCCAGCACAGGGGCTAGAGCGGCTGTAATTCTCGATGCTGTAATTTCTAATGTAAGAGAAATGCAAGTTATTAATTTTACATTTAGTTTAGTTGAGAGATAAAGCGTGGAAATAGGCCCTGCAGCCCACCGCATCCATACTGACCATCCATTCACACTAGTTCCATGTTACCCCACTTTCACATTCTACACACTAGGGACAATAAGCCAAATAAGCCACAAACTGACACGTCTTTGGGATGCGGAAGAAAACCGGTGCAACTGGAGAAAAGGCACAAAGTCACAGTGAGAACATACAAACTTAGCATTGGCAATACCAGTAGTCAGGATCAAAACTGGATCTCTGGCGCTGTGAGGCAGCAACTCAACCACCATGCTACTGGGCCAATGTTACATATTGACAATGTTTTAGTAGGTTAGCATTTTTTATTTAAGGAAAATATCATTGTGTCCAAAGGTTTAATGTTGTTAGAGTTATTAAAAAGCTTTGGATTTAGCTTCTCAGACTTTGAGAGAAATCCAGGCCTTGTCTCCCATCAAAGGCAGTCAGTCTTGAAGGCCAAGTGGCTCCACCTTTGTGTAGTTGCTCGACTCGGAGACCAGGGCTCGGGAGACCTGGGTGACAGGACCCGCGTGAGGCAGCGAGGGGATGGGAGATGAGAGATGAGTTTGGAAGCATATCAAATCAAGCACTACTTGGCACAATGTGTTTCTTATTGGCTTGCCGTTAAATGCGTTCCTGGTCACCAGGGGCTGCGGACTGGATTATGCAGGATTCCTTCATGGTCAGCATTGCCCGTGATATTTGGTATGGTTGCACATCTTTAAATTTAACATTTTCGCCAATGTACTTTTCACTCCTTCGCTTTTCCACAATTCCTATGACTCCCACAGGTTTCTCTCACAGAACTGGAGCATTTTTATCTCTCCATCAGTCTGTCTGAAGAAACCATTTAAACTGCGTACTTTCATTCAATCTGTTCAACCTGAATACATATGTATACCACCAAATACATAATTTGAGTGATTGTTGATGCAAGTGTGAAGTAGTGGTTCAATGAGATTTAAAGTTGCATTCTCTAGAGTTGATAACTTCATCAGAATTTTTCTGAGCCCAATCAGTTCACTTATGTGATACATTTCCACATATAATAGCTTGCTAAGGTTCAGCAATAAAAGCAGACTTTGAAATCATCACACAAAGCCATAGCTGTAAATCCCAGGAGCACCCATAGAGAGGCAATGCGTGGGCTCTCAACAACTCTAGTGTTACAAGCTGTGTAATCCCTCTGGTGAAAGCAGATAACCAAGGAAGGATTACTTATTCCATCTAAACTCCATTTACTGATTAAAATTAAAGATCAGACGTTAATAAAAAGCAACAGAGCATATGTGTTTGCATGACAAGCTGTTTTTTTTATCCAAGTGCTCTGAAGATTTCTATTGAAAGCAAAACCATTTGTTGGTAATACTGTCTGAACATTGTTTTAATGAGTTAATGAAGCCTTTGAACAGTTTTTTTGATTACAAGTATTAATTCCTTTATTCCAAATGCCTCTGCAGAGATTATTAGTGGAATGCCAATTGAACTGAATAGTACCACAGCTTATTACCGCTGCTGATGTATCGACCCATACACCGGGTCTGCTCGGGGCCTCGGGTGGTGGCTATGTGGGGTTTGTATGTTCTTCTTGTGACTGTGTGTGTTTGCTCTGAGTGCTCCTGATTCCTCCAACATCTCAAAGACGTGTGGGTTTGTAGGTTAATTGGCTTCTGTAAAATTGCCCAAAAATTTAAAGGGGAGTGGATGAGAACATGGGATAACATAGACCCATTGTCAACAGATGATCGATGGTAGGAGTGAGCTGAATGCTTTATCTCTAAACTAATTTAAACTAAAAAAAAAAACTATTAACAAAAATAAAAATAATCTTTGGATTTCTCGTGTAGTTTATTTGTGTTTGTGTTTGTGTTGTGGGGGTGGTACGATGCTCTGAGAGGTGAGTGATAATTAAATCAATAATAAGTAATTTGAAGTGATTTTACACGGAAGATAATTTACAATATTCTAGATTGGAAGTTTCTTTAAATTACTAGGTTTTGTAATGTTAGTTTTAATTAAATATATATTTCAAAGACCTCAGATGTTATCAAAGGTCTTCAAACCCATCTGGAAGAA
This sequence comes from Leucoraja erinaceus, assembly GCF_028641065.1. Taxonomy (NCBI): domain Eukaryota; kingdom Metazoa; phylum Chordata; class Chondrichthyes; order Rajiformes; family Rajidae; genus Leucoraja; species Leucoraja erinaceus. The sequence continues at coordinate 56,722,892 of NC_073383.1, forward strand.
TTACTATATATGTTCATTCAATAGGAAATAAGCTAAAATTGATAGTTAAAAATTGTTTTAAAATTCAAATTTCATACATAGATTCCATGTATTCTAACCTTCTGGACCAATTTACCATGTGAGATGTGTAGGAAGGAACTGCAGATGCTGGTTTAAACCAAAGATAGACACAAAAAGCTGGAGTACCTCAGCGGGACAGCCAGCATCTCTGGAGAGATGGAATGGGTGACGTTTCGGGTCGAGACCCTTCTTCAGACCATGTGAGATCTTGTTAAAGGTCTTGCAAAAGTCCATGTAGACAATGTTTGCAGCCCTGCCATCATCTGTACTCCTGGTCATCTCCTCAAAAAAACTCAATTAAATTTGTAAGGCATGATCTTCAATGCACAAAGCCATGCTTTACTGTCCCAAATGAGTTCTTGTCTTTCTAAATTCAATTAAATCCTGTCACTCAGAATCATCTTCCAGTTTGTTTCCCACCGCTAATGTAATGCTCACAAGCCTGTAGTATCCTGGCATATCCTTGCAACCCTCCTTAAATATATACATATTGTTAGCCATCCTACAGTTTTCCAGTAACTCATCCATGGAAAACAAGGATATAAAATTATCTGCCAGGGATCCAGCATTATCCTGTTTCCCCACAATGTCCTAGTCTGCACCATGTGAGGCCCCAGGTATTTACGCTTCTTAATGCAAATAATGTTTAATTGTCAATTTAAACAGCAATGGGACAATGACATTCGCACTTTCTGTAGCTTATAGGCTTCATAAAAAAATTAAAACAGATAAAATATATAATAATCCATAGTACAATAAAATAACCATAATACTGGGTAGTTGTAATAGTGCAAAACCAAAATCTGGAATGCAGCCCAAGACATGGTCCACAGAAGATCATGGTCGCTGAGGGCAGTATTACTGTATGTAGTTTTCAGGAGCCTAACACTTGCTAGGATGAAGCTATTCTTGAATCCGGTGGTTACGGTTTGCAGGTACATGCACCTTCTTCCCGATTGTGAAATGGTAGTGTGGCCAGGGTCTTTGATAATACTGAGGCAGTACCTCCCATCAATCCCTTTGGTGGTGGGGATTGTGATGAATCGGGTGACGACTACCAACTCTGTCGTCTCCTTTGATCCTGGACTTTAAAGTTGAGATGCATGATAATTATGATGCAACTAGTCAGTATGCTCTCTACCATATACTTATTGAAGTTCAAGAGATTGTTCAAGACAGACTTCAATCTTTTGAGGAAGTAAGATGCATTAATGAGCTTTCTTTGTGATTGTGTTAATGTGCTGGGCCCAGGACAGACCTCCAGAGAAATGCACACCCAGGAGCTTGAAGTTGTTGACTTCACTGCTGTCCCATCAGTGAAGGCAAGGTTGTGTGTGGCTCCCTGCCCTTTCCCTTCCTGGAGTTAACCTTGATCTTGTTGAGAGCAAGGCTGTTGTTCTGGCACCATTCAACAGATTTTTTAATCTCTCTCCTACATTGTCACTCTTTAGTTTGCATTACTCATCGAACAATAGTGGGGTATTATTGGTGAATTTAAGGATGGCATTGGAACTGTGCCTCATTATACAGTCATAGATATAGAAATAATAGAGCAGGGGACTGTGCGCGCAGGCTTGAGGTGCTCCTGTGTGGATGATTATTGAAGAGGAAATGTTGTTAGCAATTCATGTGGTCTACCAAGGAGGAACTGGAGAATCCACTTACATAGGGATGGGCAGAGACCCAGTTCTCTGAGTTTGAAGATGTTCAGAGGGGATGATGATGTGTGCAGAGCTGTAGTTGATGAATAGCAACCTGATGTGCTTCATGACAAACATAACAATAGACAATAGGTGCAGGAGCAGGCCATTCGACCCTTTGAGCCAGCACCACCATTCAATGTGATCATGGCTGATCATCCACAATCAGCACCCCGTTCCTGCCTTCTCTCCATATTCCTTAGTTCCGCTATCCCTAAGAGCTCTATCTAACTCTCTGTTGAAAGCATCCAGAGAACTAGCCTCCGCCACCCTCTAAGGCAGAGAATTCCACACACTCACAACTCTCTGTGTGAAAAAGTTTTTCCTCATCTCCGTTCTAAATGGCTTACCATTTATTCTTAAACTATGGCTCCTGGTCCTGGACTCTCCCAACATTGAGACCAAGTTTCCTGCCTCTAGTGTCCAAACCCTTAATAATCTTATATGTTTCAATAAGATCCCTTCTCATCCTTCTAAATTCCGGAGTATATAAGCCCAGTCTATTAACATATGATAGTCCCGCCATCCCGGGAATTAACCTCGTGAACCTATGCTGCAGTCCATCAATAGCAATAACCTCTTCCTTCGTAATGTTGTTATGCTTCAGGATATCACTGTTTTTGTTCCTTGCAGTAACTTCCATGTCCTCCTCCCTGTTTAATGCAGTGAAAACATATTCATTTAAGATCTCATCCACATGGATTTCCTCAAACGGATCTACTCTCTTCCTGGTTACCTTTTGTTTTTCACAAACTTATAAAATATTTATAGATGTACATTCTGCTTTCTTGACCTCAAGGATAAGCATGTTTCAGCAGCACACTGTCAGCATTCAAGAAGCTTCACCAGAGGACTGCTGTATTCCTAATTCCAAAAGAGAAAAGCAATAATTAATTATCAATCATTTAGCGCTCATTGCAGGATGTTATTGTAAGAAAAACTGTGTAATGTTCAATTGTCTCCACCTCTATAAAAATACATTGAATTTGTCAGATGATTGAAAGTCATTGTCTGTCATTTTAGATATTAACAAACTACTTGCTTTAATTCTCCATCTTGCTCCCACATTGACCTATCTCTCTGTGGCCTCTGCCCTGTTATAAAGAGGCACAATGTAATTTTGAGCAGCAACACAACATACTCTGTTTGACATGTTTGAGTTTTCCAAACTCATGATCTATATCCCTCCACATTTCCATTGGGAGACAAAGACTGTGTCTGAGCTTACAATTTTATGCAATTATATTTGCTTTTTCCTTAGCTTCCGATGCTCTAGTGTAAACAATCTAAGTTTTTCCAACATCATCTTATTGCTAGTATTATCTAATGCACGTAAACTTCCTGGTTGCACCTTTCCAAAACCACCACATCCTTCCTGTAATGTGGTGACCAGAACTGTACACAGTACTCTAGATGTGTCCTAATCGATGTTTGTGTAGCTGCAACATGGCTTCCTAACCTTTATACTCAGTTCTAACCAGTTGCCAAGTATGCTGTATCCTTTTGGGTCAAAACCCTTCTGGTTGATACCCTTATGCTGTATCCTTTTGGGCAACCCGAAACGTTGCCCATTTCCTTCGCTCTATAGAGTTTCCCCAGCATTTTTGTCTACCTTTGGTTTTCCGGCATCTGCAGTTCCTTCTTAAACATGCTGTATCCTTCTTTTCTACTCGGTCTACTTGTATTACCACTTTCAAGGAGCTGTAGACTTGCACCTCAAGTTCCCTTTGCTCATTAACGCTTCTGAAGATTTTGCCAATCACTGCATACTTTCATTTTACATTTGATCTCCCAATGTGCAACACTGCACACATTGTCCAAATTAAGCTCCATCTGCTGTTTCTCTGCTCATATTTCCACTGTTCTATATCCTGCTGTATCCTTTGACAACTTGCCTCTCTGTCATTGTTATTGTCATCTGTAAATACTAATCAGCTTACCTCCATATTTGCCAAATCATTTATATACATTATAAACATTGGAGGTCCCAGCGCTAATCAGAATAATCATCCTGCACTGCTACTCTCTGTATTCTCTCTGTATTCTATGACCAAGCCAATTGTGAATCCAATCTACAAAATATCCATGGGTTAATCTTCTGGATAAGCTTACCATGAGGGACATGCACAATCCTTTATAAAGTCCAGGTAGACAACATTCACTACCTCATTAAGCATCTTCATCACCTCTTTACACATTACATCAAGTTTATAAAATCAATCAATCAATCAATCAATCAATCAATCAATCAATCAATCAATCAATCAATCAATCAATCAGTGCAAGTTAAATGAATTTGCCAGCAGCAGTACAATGAAAAAGAACACAAAAAAACGCAAAAAAAAAAAAAAAATTAACACAAACATCACTGTGGTGGAAGGCACAAAGTTTGGCCAGTCCTCCTCTATTTCCCCCCGTGGTCGGGATCCCAACCCTCCGCAGCCGCTGCTGTGGGCGTCCAGATGAGTAGACCAGGCAAAAGTCCAGGTAAGTCCAGAATCGGTGCCTCCGCACCGGAGACCTCGGCTTCAGGTTGGTGTAGGCCGCGGGCCGGCGGTCGAAGATTTAAAGTTCCAGCCGCGCCGCAGCCAGAAGCACCGCAGAGCCGGCGATCGAAGCTCCCTTCCAGGGATCCCCGGCGAGGGACCCCGCTACTGATGGAAGTCCACACCGCGCCCGTGGTAGAAGTAGGCAGAGGAACGGCGGTCAGGGCTCTTCTCCTCCCGGGTCCCCAACGAGGGATCCCAGGACCAGGATGCTGCGCCGGCTGGAGCTCTGCAGACCCCGGCTTCAGGCTGCCGCGGGCCAGCGAACGGAGCGCTCCCCTCCGGCGAGCCCCGGCGAGGGTTCGCCCGCTCCGCGACGAGAGTCCATGCTGGGCCCGCAGCTGAAGTCCCGGGCGCGTCTCTGGGAAAGGCTGCACCGATCCTCGATGTTAGGCCATGGGGGAGGAGACATGGAAAAAATCGCCTCTCCGTGGAGGAGGTGACCGAAGCGGTTTCCCCCTTACCCCCCCACACCACCCCCCACACAAGACACACAAAGAAAAATCAAAAACATACATTTAAACACATTAAAAAATAAAAAAAGTTGAAAAAGCCAATGTGTTGCCGGCTTGCAGCGCCTCCACCGACATTGGTGTCCATGCTTTTCCAGATATGACTACATTCTATCTCTAAGAATCTTTTCCAATGATTTCCAATGGTTTCCCCACCACTAACCTAAGGCTGACTGGCCTATAATATCCTGGTTTGTTCCTAATGCCCTTCTTAAATTAAATGTCCTCTCAACATTCGGCTGTACCATTCTCCCTGATCAGTCGGGCAATTCCTCAACCTCTTATACATCTCCCTCTATCATTTGTATCAGAACTTTTCAGTCTGCTGCAGATTGTGCATCAGTAATATTAATTTAGATTTCTCTTCCCATCAGTATTGTGTGTTCTGCTGGCATTTCTTGCAGTTCCACGTCAGCTTTTACATGTTCCTTGATGTCCTATTATTAAAATAGTTTTGTCCACATCAACCTTGCCGCATCCTGTACATAGATTATATTATTCAAAAACAAGATTGAACAAATTTTATCCAAATATATCCGCCACTTGTGATAAATGTCTAGCCCAAAAGGCAACTATAAACACTCCTTAGTTTCCTGCATAAAACTTTATAGATTTTGGAATGATATTTTTGAAATACTTACAAAATTATTCAAGACAAGAATGGAACCTAATACTGAAATGATTATATTTGGTGTAATGGAAGATGGGAATAAATTGAACGCATCTCAAAATCTATTCCTTAATTATGGTTTAATAATAGCAAAAAAATTAATACTTAAATTTTGGAAGGGTACATCAATACCAACGCTTAAAATGTGGATTGCAAGTATGTTGGACACCGCTCATCTTGAGGAAATGCGATTCCTCCTAATGGATAAATCAGACCAATTCATAACGAGTTGGTCTCCATTCGTCGTTTTTTTGGAATCATATGGTGCAACACAATTGTAAAAAATAACTGTTTCAGGACTGGACGAGGGTTGGTCAAGACTATAAATAATGATCTCCTTTTCTTTTCACTATTTTCTCTCTCAACTTTCCTCATTTACTCGTTTTCTTTCTTCACACACTATATATTTCACATTTTTCTATCCTTTACTATCTAACCTCTTTTTCTTATTCTCATCTTTTTTCAATGTAACAAAAAAAAAGAAGTTGTACATAAAATGTATTATGAAAATATATATTAGGCACTTTGGTGCCATATGACTGTGCTTACTTCTAATAAAATAAAATATTAAAAAAAAAACCTTGCCGCATCCTATCTGAGATATTTTGTTTGTCCTGTCCATCCCTCACACACTCTCTCTGAAACTTAAAGCTAATGTGATTTCACTTATCCCCACGGTGAGTCTTCAATCTGAAATGTTAACTTTTTCCATAGCTGCTTTCTGACTTCTGTTTTCCAGTATTTTCAGGTTTCCAGCATTTGATTTTTTTTTTTTACTTTAAATAAACTACTAAATTGAGTTGGAGGAATCAACAGTTACATGCTGGCATTGATTCAAAGGCCCACTAAATCCAATGACCTTTAAGGGAGGTAGTTACCCTCTTTACACTCGATAGCCGCTATGGAACTTCAGTCCCTCAACAGTGTGGTTGACAGTGTTCTAAAGGCTTTACAAGTCATGCAGATAACAATTTAGCCAGGGATGGAAACAATGAATAAATAAAGCTCAGAGCTGTATTTTGCGCGTGAAACTGATTGACTGAATTTTGTGTAGTAAGTGTAAATGAACATTAGTATTGGAGAAAGTGCCATTTATTGCATGTTGAAACCTTTCCTCCCCATGAACCATTAAAATATTTTCAAAAGGTTATTCTGGTATCTTTCAATTTCTACACTTGTATCTGGCTTAATCAATAGATTTTTAATCAGAGATAGCTATTCAATATTCCATGGATATAGTTGAGCTGATGGCCACTGTACTTTCTTTCCCACAACATCACTAACTGCGCAATGTAACTGCAGAATCCTCACTTCTGAAATGCGATCTGTAGGTGAATGCAAAAATAACAGTAGGAAATTATTATTTTTTGAGATCTGAGTAATGTTAGCAGCACTAATATTTATCGTCCATTCTATTGCCTTAAAAAACTGGAGGTGAGTCACTACTTTGAAACTCTGCAGTCCTTCTGGCGAGGAGGGAGCTCCAGAATTCAGGAACAGCAAGATATTTCCAGACTATTGACCTGCGCCTTATAAACGGCGGAAAGACCTTGGGAGATCAAGGATAATGTCCCTTGCTGGACATCCACCCTCTGACATGCATTTGTAACTATGGTATTTCTGTGGCTGTTCCAGTATAGTTTCTTGTGAATCGTGACTCCCAGAATTTTACATGCTACTTGGTGTCCGGAGAAAGCAGTTAGACTCTCTCTTGTTTGAGAAGATCAATATCTGAAATGTTTAAGGAATAAATGCAATTTGCCACTTTTCAGCCCATGCCAGAATATGTCTCATTATTGCGACATGCAAGTGTGGATTGCTTTGTTTACTGAGGATCTGCAAATAGAATTGAACACTGTATAATCAACCGCAATATTCCCCACCTGACTTTATGATGGATCAAGAACATTGCTCTGAGGAACTCCTCCAATGCTGTACTGAAACAGATGTATACTGCACAACCATTTTCTTGTGCAAAATATTACCAGTGTTTTGGAGTGTTTTTTTCTCCTGGATGCCTATTGGCTTCATATCAAGATACAAATACACAGATTAGGAGCAAGAGTAACCCAGTAGGCCCTTTGAATCTGGTTTACCATTGAATAAGAAAATGCCTGACTTAATTGCAACCTCATCTGGAAGTTATAGTCAGGTCAGAAAATGAGTTATTAAATTTGATATTGTTGAGATGGAGATGTGATGCTTTTCCTCTCTATTGAAAAGTGTACAAGAGGAGGAAGTGGCTAAACTCAGTATCTAATAGTGGCATGTGATGAGGCAGTGGCTAGGTAGGAAATTATTGCATAGACATTCATAAATAGCAACAAAATGTGTACCTGTAAAAACACCAATATATTGATGAATGTATGTGAATATTGCACTATGCAGGAGAAATAGAGGTAGGAAATGCCAGCAGTACAAATACTGGCTGGAAGATTATAGCAGGCAGCACTTGCAAATACCCATTGGGCGTTCATGGTGGCACAGCAGTAGAGTTGCTGCCTTACAGCGAATGCAGCGCCGGACACCTGGGTTCGATCCCGACCACGGGTGCTGTCCGTATGGAGTTTGTACTTTCTCTCCGTGACCTGCATGGGTTTTCTCTGAGATCTTCGGTTTCCTCCCACACTTGTAGATTAATTGGTTTGGTAAATGTAAAAATTGTCCCTATTGGGTGTAGGATAGTGTTAATGTGCGCGGATCACTGATCGGTGCGGACTCGGTGGGCTGAAGGGTCTATTTCCGCACTGTCTCTCTAAAATCTAAACAAATCCAGAAGATATCTTCCGTTATATCTAGGCTGAAGTTTAAATTAAATTTGCAGTACTTTAAATCAGTTGAAACTATTTGTCTATCTGGCAATCTGCCAAAGTGGCAATTTGGACAAATTTAAAATATGTGAAAATCAGCAACTTGCATATTTGTGATAGTTATGATCATACAAACTAATATTTCCAAGCTCAAAATTTTGAAGATGTTGTTACAGTTAATTAAGCCAACATATTAAATGTCCTTTTTAAGGCACTTCTCTCTTTATAATTACATTTATATGAATGTAGCCAGTTAAATTCATATCTCCAGTAGCATTTTATATTTTCTTTACATGGTACACGGCTCTTCACTGTGTAAAATTGATTACTGAGCATTATTTTCTTTTTCGTTGGTTATTCTCAGTTTTAAAGATAGAAATTACTGCTTGTGATAATGTGTAAATATATTGTTTTCTATATCTGTGCGCCTTTAAATGGTACAAGATGGAATGCCATATGAACTTGGCAGACTTTAACACAATAGGCAGGCCAAGATTATCTTGTTAACTGGGCCAGAAACTAGTCAATATGCTTCAAAGTTGAGAATCATAAAATAATTACTTTTGGACCACAGCAGTAAAGGGAATTTTGTGATAAATGGTACAATAACTGTGAAAGACTGAAATTATTGGGATTTAAATGCATTAAATGATTTGCTTTGCATTTAGCTATCATGACCAAGACAAATGAGATGCTAGTCCACATATGCTGAAGAACTGTATAATAAATTTTGAAGTTGCATTTATTGGTTTATTAAGCATTTACTATACTAAACTGAAGTTCTGTAAATTCATTTTATGGGGAAATTGGTGGTAAAATTAAGACTCTTCATTGTCTATTTAAAGTAATTCTGGTTAACTGCACTCTAAAGTTGAGGAATTTTTTATAATTTTTGGTAATGATTTTTGAATATAATTTTATAATAATGAAGGTTTTAGTATTAGTATAGATAGATTATAATAAAATGAATCCTGAAAAGATAAATGAAGAAATAGCTCATACACCTACATATATGAAAACTCACTTCGAGCTGAAGTGTTTTCAGTGGAATGTGGTGGGATAATGCATATGACTCATTTTGTTGGCCGAAATATTAAATCTAATCTACGTGCATGTGTTATCATTTGAACCTTGGCAAGCCTGGGTACTTGGCAAGCCTGGGTAAGAAAAACCCAAAAGGAATAGATTGGGTAAATGCACATAATATTTTACCAAAGTTGGGGAATCAATAACCAGAGGATAGGTTTAAGGTGAGAGGAGAAAGATTTACTCGGATCCTGAGCAGAACCCTTCCACACCGAGGCTGATGGGTATATGGAACAAGCTGCCTGAGGAGATACTTGAGGCACATACTATGGTGGTGCTGCAGTAGAGTTGCTGCATTACAGTGCTTGAAGTGCCGGACACCCGGGTTTGATCCCGACTACAGGTACTGCCTGTATGGAGTTAGTATATTCTCCCCGTGACAGCGTGGGTTTTCTCTGAGATCTTCGGTTTCCTCCCACACTCCAATGACATACAGGTATGTGGGTTGATTGGCTTGGTGTAATATGTATATGTATAAATTGGCCCCAGTGTGTGTAGGATAGCATTAATGTGCGGGAATCGTTGGTCGGCGCAGACTCGATGGACCAAAGGGCCTGTTTCTGTGCTGTATTTTTAAACTAAACTAAAATTAAACTAAACTACTGTAACAACATTTAAAATACATTTAGACAGGTACATGTGTAGGAAGGAACTGCAGATACTGGTTTACACCGAAGATAGACACAATGCAGGTGTAACTCAGAGGGACAAGCAGCATCTTTGGATAGAAGGAATAGGTGATGTTTCCAGTCAAGACCCTTCTTCAGACAGAGTTCTCCAGCATTTTGTGTCTATAGCCAGGTACATGGATAAGAAATGTTTAGAGGGCTCTACGCCAAATGCAGGCAGATGGAAGTAGTGTAGGAGGGGCACCTTGGTCGTCATGGGCAAGTTGGGTCGAAGGGCCTATTTACATGGTGTATGACTCCATAGTTCAATGCAACAGGATCTTTTGATTTGGTTGTTTGCTACAAGGTGCAAATGTTTGTCCATACAAAGGTGTTGTCCATCCTGAATGATGAATAGTCCACTTACCATTGGTCTCAGTAAGAGGATCAACAAGAACCTGAATGAATTTCTGCAGAAAAGGCTGGCTGCAGGACTAATCTTGTTGGCAAAGCCCTCTTTTGATCATAGAATCTAGTCACTATGTAAAAAGCTAATCAACGTCTTTCTGCTTAAAGTCGCCATTATCTAATAACCCCTTTTTTGTGTAATTTAGCTGAGTGTCACATCATGTAAGTCACTTTACAACTATAATGAAACCAACATAAACACGTTCCTCACCTCTGTTGTTAAAACCTAGGATGAGAAAAACCTGAAGCCAATTTATGGGGAGAAGGCAGGAGAATTGGGTTAGGAGGGAGAGATAGATCAGCCATGATTGAATGGCGGAGTAGACTTGATGGGCCTCCTATCTCCTATCTCTTATGATCTTATGATTACTTGCAAATGATGATAGATAAATTGCAGACGTTTGTAAAGTTGCTGCTCAAGGTATAAATGAACGTCATGGAACATAGAAGACCTTTGTTTTACTGAATTACTCAGAAGGTTAGGCAGCATCTTTGGAGGCCATGGATAGGCAATGTTTCGGGATGGGACCCTTCTTCAGATTGTAGTAGGTGAGAGAAAGCTGGAAAAGAGGTGGGGATAGGATCAAATATGACAAGTGGATACAGGTGAGGGGGGTTGTGGGGGGGTGATTGGCAGATAGGAGCGCAAAGGTTAGATATGAGAAGGAAACAGTAAAGGTTGTCAGATAAGGAGAAGAGGAATGAAATATACAGTATAAAGAGGGAGGGATATGTGGAAGGAGCTGGACAGGGGTGGGGAAAGGCATAGGGTAGTGGGGGAAATATACACTTATAACTTTTGCCTCCACAAATGAATTTTGATCCATTGACTTATTTCAGAGTTCTGATTTTCCTTTTTATCCCGTGCTTCTGTTGGGTATTAAATCCAACTACTTGTTTGACACTGGCTACAGGTAAGGGAGTGTGTAGCTAATTTCAGTGCATTTTTATCAAGCTTCCTGTGCCAGACATTCGTTTTGGATTTCTATTGAATGGCAAGAGAAAGAACAAGAGATATAATCTCTTGAACAATCAGCAATAATTCATTATCTGTCCTTATTATCTAAGATGGATGGACCATTCCCAGCCATACTATCTATATTTTGAGGTTCTGCATCAAACTTCAAATGCAAAACGCTGAGAAATCTTGTAATTCTGCCAAGGCAAGACCTCTTCCATTCAATAAGCAATACTTTCATCCGTCAACTGCATGCCAGTTCATTTTTAATGTAGTGATGCAATTGAATATAATTTGGGATATTGAAACAACTACCCGATATTCATGGTTTGACATTTCAGCAGTGAAATTAAATTCAACGACTGTTATTAAAAATTAACTGTGACTAGTGATGTGCCTCAGGGTTCAGTGCTGGGCCCGTTACTGTTTGTCATCTATATCAATGATATGGATGAGAACATACATGGCAAGATTAGCAAGTTTGCTGACGATACAAAATTGGGTTGTTTTGCTGATAGTGAAGCTGGTTGTGAAAAATTGCAGCTGGATCTTGATCGATTGGCCAGATGGGCTGAGGAATGGTTGATGGAATTTAATACAGAGAAATGTGAGGTGTTGCATTTTGGGAAGTCTAACATGGGCAGGACCTACACATTCTAGGGAATGTTGGCGAGCAGAGGGATATAGAAGTGCAGGGGCATGGCTCCTTGAAGGTCGAGTCACAGGTAGATAGGGTGGGCAAAAAAGGCTTTTGGTACATTGGCCTTCATCAGACAGAGTATTGAATATAGAAGTTGGAAGGTCATGTTGCAGTTGTCTAAGATGTTGGTAAGACTGCATTTAGAGTATTGTGTTCAGGCACCATGTTATAGAAAAGATGTTACCAAGCTGGAAAGGGTACTGAGAAGATTTCCAAGGATATTGCCAGGACTAGAGGGTCTGAGCTATAGGGCGAGGTTGAGTAGGCTGGGACTGGAACTTGGGAGGATGAAAGGTGATCTTATAGAGATGTATATGATTATGAGATTATGAATAGATCGGGTAGATGCACAGAGTCTTTTGCCCAGAGTAGGTGAATCGAGGACCAGAGGACATAGGTTTAAGGTGAAGGGGAAAAGATTTAATAGGAATCTGAGGGATGCCTTTTTCACACAAAGGGTGGTGGGTGTATGGGATAAGCTGCCAGAGGAGGTAGTTGAGACAGACTATCCCAATGTTTAAGAAGCAGTTAGACAGGTACATGGATAGGACAGGTTTGGAGGGATATGGACCAAATGCAGGCAGGTGGGACTGGTGTAGCTGGGACATTTTAGCCAGTGTGGGCAAGTTGGCCCATAGGGCCTGTTTCCACACTGTATCACTCTCTGAGTAGGGCTCCAACTGTCTTGTAATTGTGTTTCATTGGTTTACTTTACCATGGAGAGTGGTGGCATCTTGGTATTTCTAGTTCCCAACCATGATAATCCTTAACATTGGACATATCATAATTTATTTCACTTTTATGCAAATATCAAGTACATCTGATTCAATGAGTTATTGTTATTCAATGAATTAAATATGTTCAGAGGTGCTGAAATAACTCTCTCTCTCTCTCTCTCTCTCTTTCTCTTTCTCTTTCTTATAATTTGGTATACAGTGCATTCAATCTATTTCCTGAAATTGTCTATTTTGTAAGCGGGTCCATGGATAAATTCTATTGAAGAACCAACTCCTGGGTTAAAGCCTGCATTTCATGCTTCACTGATTACTGTCTTTTTCCTTTTTGTAGAGGAATTGTTTTTAATCTTTTTTTGATGGCAGCGTATTTAGTTGTTGACAGAAGTCAATGATCCTCTCTGGTACTGTTTTTTTTTTCATATGGCTATAGAACAATAAGCGATTTAAAATTGCTGCAGTGAATTTGACAGCAGAGAAGTTATGCTTTTTCATGAAGCAAATTTTTCATTTTTGTCCATGTGTTTACCTAGTTTCGCTCCCGTTGTGGATTGTCAGCACAATCTAATAAGCTCAAGGTAAACCTTAAGACCATAAGATATAGAAGTAGAAACCGTTTTAATACTGCAATATAAATCTGTTCAAATTATTTTTAAAGAACATCTGAACTATATGTTAATAATAATTATATAATAATAATAAAAAGTAATTATAAAATGAATGTTAAAAATCATATTCATTCATACAAAGCTTAGATTTTAAAGATACAGCACAGAAACAGGCCCTTCAGCCCACCCAGGTTTGTGCTGACCAACAATCCCCGCATATTAACACTATCTTACACCCACTAGAGATAGTTTTTACATTTACCAAGCCAATTAACCTACAACCCTGAACGTCTTTGGAGTGTGGGAGGATAACGAAGATCTTGGAGAAAACCCACGCAGGTCACGGGGAGAAAGTACAAACTCCGTACAGACAGCACCCGTAGTCAGGATCAAACCCGGGTCTCCTGTTAGTGTTGGTTTGCCGCCCTGTTAGTTTGCTGATTAGTGTCTATCTTTGTGTCTGCCAGGACACATTGGCTGCTGATCGAGAGTCTAGCAGATATGTAATGTCCCAAATAGAGGCTCACAGCAAATATAATGAGGCTGGTGTCCACTCAGTTTTTGCTGGAACAAGAATAACAGAATATACGTAACATTCATCCATCAGGACTGAGGAAGCAGGTTCTGAGAAGGTGTTAAAAATATTCAGTGCCTGTGGAATACAAGTTATGGAAGTAGAATTAGGCCATTTGTCCCATTGAGGGCCAAGAAGAGACAGCTGAATGGCTAGCAAATTGGCTCCATGGAAGGATGCAGAGGGTGATGGTGTGGTGTGTCTCAGGGTTCAATGCTGGATTTGTTACTGTTTGTCATCTACATCAATGATTTGGATATGAAAATACAGGGGAAGATTATCAAGTTTGCTGATTATATAAATAGGTTTTGCTGATGATATAAGTGAAGATAGTTGTGAAAGATTGCAACAGGATCTGGATTGATTGACCAGGTGGGCTGAGGAATTTAATACAGAGAAGTGTGAGGTGTTGCTTTTTGGGATGACTAAGAAGGGCAGGATCTACACAGTAAATGGTAGGCCTCTGGGTAGTATTGTGGAGCAGAGGGATCTAGGAGTACAAGTGCATGGTTCCTTGAAGGTTGAGCCACAGGTAAATAAGGTGGTCAAAAAGGTTTTGGGCACATTGGCCTTCATCAGACAGAGCATGGAAGTTGGGAGGTCATGTTGCAGTTGTATAAGACACTGGTGAGACCGCATTTGGAATATTGTGTTCAGTTCTGGGCACCATGCTATATAAATTATATTGTCAAGCTTGAAGGGGTTCAGAGAAGATTTACGAGAAAGTTGCCAGGGCTAGAGGGTGTGAGCTACAGGGAAAGGTTGAGCAGGCTTGGAGCACTGGAGGATGAGGGGTGATATTATAGAGATGCACAAAATCCTGAGAGAAATAGATCAAGTAGATGCACAGAGTAGGGGAATCTAGGACCAGAGGACATAGGTTCAAGGTGAAAGGAAAAAGATTTAATAGGAGTTTGCGGGGTAATATTTTCAATAAAAAGGGAGTTGGGTATATGGAACAAGCTGCCAGATGAGGTAATTGAGGCTGGGACTATCCCAACATTTAAGAAACAGACAGGTACATGGATGGGACAGGTTTGGAGGGGTATGGACCAAGTGCAGGCAGGTGGCACAAGTGTAGCTGGGACATGTTGGTTGATGTGGGCAAGTTGGGCCAAAGGGCCTGTTTCAACACTGCATCCTTCTATGACTATGTGTCTACTCCACCATTCAATCGTGGCTGATCTCTGCTTCTTAATCCCATTTTCTGCCTTCTTCCCACAACCCTTGACCCCCGTTCTAATAAAGAATTTGTCTATCTCTGCTTTAAAAATGTCCACTGTCATCCTTCACAGCCCTCTGTGGCAATGAGTTCCACAGATTAACTACCCTCTGACTAAAGAAGTTCCTCCTCACCTCCTTTCTAAAAGAGCGCCCTTTAATTCTATGAAGGCTATGACCTTTGGTCCCAGACTCTCCCACAAGTGGAAACATCCTTTCCACATCCACTTTCTGTCTTTCATTATTCTGTAAGTTTCAATGAGGTCCCCCCAAAAGCATTTCTCAGTGCAGAGAGGAATAACTAATCAGTATGGGGATTATGGATGAAGTATCGCTGTCCAATTTTTAAAAGATTTTAAAACGGCATTAGGAGGCATATAATTGAGGCTCTTCCATGCCTGCACATAGTTGAACCTCGATTAAAATAGCCAATAGTACCTGAAAAAAGTACCTGATCATCATCAGCAGAGATAGATCAACTCAGATTACCCTGGACAGTCAAGCATTCACAGTGTTTCATTGTCATATGCACTGGGACTGGAACAATTACATTCTTACTCACTGCAGCTTTATAGTCCCATTAAATGCAAAAAAAAAAGATACAGTAATTTATCAGACACTGTGTATTGGGTCATGATAGTGCAAGCCAAAGTACTTAGTGCAACCTAGTGGAATGTCGCTAGTAATTTGGTGCTGAAGTACGGTTGTGTTTAGGGTTGTTCAGGGTGGTTTAAGGGCCTGAAAGGTGATAGGAAGAAGCTTTTCTTGAACCTAGAGGTAAAATCTGTCAAGATTCTGTGCCATCTTTCCGATGGTAGCAGCGAGATGAGAGTGTGGCCAGTGTGCCGTGGATCTTTGATGATATTGGTTGCCGCATTGATGCAGCACTCCTTGTAGATCCCTGTCAGGGTAGGGAGGGCGGTACCAGTGATGGACCAGGAATGGTCGCCACTTTCTGCAGCCTCCTACATTCCTGGTCATCTGAATTACAAAACCAATCCATGATGCAACACAGTACACTTTCTACCATACATCTGCAGAAGTTTGAGTGAATGTTCAATGATGTGTCAAATCTTTGCAAACATATGATTAAGTAGAGGCGTTGGTGAGCTTTCTTTGCGATTGCATCAATTTTCTGGGCTCAGGTAAGAGCAGCAGAGATGTGTATGCCCAGGGACAGAGATGTGTATGCCCTCCATTGTTGTGCAGCCCATGAAGACGGGTGCATAGTCCCTTTTTCCTATCACCCTCTCGGTTTTGCTAACATTGAGGGCAAGATTATTGTTCTGGCATTACTCCTCCAGATTATCATTCTCTCTTCTTCAAGTCTTCAAGTCTTCATCCAAGATTTTCCTCGCCACAATGGGTGAAATCCTCACAAGGACTGGATTATTGTTTGTGTGACCCAGAGCATTCATTTCACAAACATTGAAGCAAAATCTTCTATTGTAGAGTAAATGTTCAGAAAATTACATGAGCACAATGCAAAACTGAAGTGTGAATGTGGATGCTTTTGCAATGAGAGGACATCTGTCTTGTTTTGAAGGCTGGTGCTGATGGACTAGTGAAAGAAAAAGTATAGGCCAGTATAAATGCACCAGACTCTGATAGTGTAGCTAGTCATTCCCAGGGATGGTGGAATATCAATCACAATTCCTTCCGGATTTTGTATCACCACTCCCAGCTTTGCATCAATTAATGGAAAAGAATGTGAGATAGTTTTGGAGCAATGCGTCTCTAATGAACATAGGAAAAGATTGCCTAATTCAAAATGATACAACGAGCAAATTGAAGTTAATATATAATGTATCAAATTGTAGTCTGTAATATGCCAAGTGATTGATGTTAAAAGACCAAGAAAGTAAATATGTTGTTGCACTTTCTTGATCACTGCACCAGTGTGTAAGGGCCAGCTTAGGTTGTTGATGATAAAAATGCTTAGGAAATCAACTATATTCTCCAAAATTGAAGCAAACAATCACCGAGCATATAAAATTATGTGAAGCATAGGTTGGGTAGACAATCGGAACCATTTTCTCAGGATGAAACTGCCCGAGACTAGAGGGTATGGTTTAAGGTGAAAGGCAGAGTTTAAAGAACTTGTGTGGGTCAATTATTTTTACACAGGTGCCTGAAATGCAGTGCCAGGGTTGTGCTGGACGCATTTAAGAGACTAAGATGACAATTACATTTTTGGTACCGATCAATAGTTACTCAGAGTGGATTGAGGTTAAACCTGTAGGTTCATGTACCAACATACCACTACTAAATATTCTGTAGATGAATTGAGGTCTGTTCATGCATCTCATTTTCTGACACAAAGAGTTTATTTCTGAGAATGGTGCTCAGTTTATTCTCCTTGTTTCACAAGCTTAAAGAAAAATACTGACATTAAACATAGCATTCCTTCACATCACCCAGCTTCAAAAGCAACAGCCAAGATGTCACATAATAGTTAGGGAAGCATTCAAGGAACAAGTATTGCAGAGATATTCAAAAGACTGCAAGAATTATTGATTGTCCAATTTCTTGCTGAAATACAGACAACTTGTTGGAATACTGCAGCGACAGGAATTATTGACTTTTAGATTTTACACTTTAGACTTTAGAGATACAGCATGGAATCAGACCCTTCAGCCCCAATCAGCGGTGACCCTATACACTAACACCATCCTAAACACCAGGGACAATCTTTAATGTTACCAAAACCAATTAACCTACAAACTGTTGGAGTGTGGGAGTAAACTGGAGCATCCGGAGAAAACCCACATGGTAACAGCAAGAATGTCCCAACACTCTACAGACAGCACCCATAGTCAGGATTGAACCTGGGTCTCCGGTGCTGTAAGGCAGCAGCTCTATCACAGTGCATTACGTCGTCCTTTAACGATAACAAGATAACATGAAGATCGTGAACACATTTGAACTGTTCAAATCTAGAAGTGAATAGATTCAATTGAGTTGTGAGCATTAGTATGTAGTATTAATCAGAAAGAACACAGTTTTAACAAGACTAAATGCATTTGTGCTTTTAATGCTCCTAGAAATTCAAGCTCATACAACTGGAAGGTGGAAATCATTGTGGAGGTTTTCAGAACCAATTTTTGATTGAACTTGACAGTATTGCATTCATGTAGATGTTCATAATACTCATGTAGATTGAGTGATTACTACTGGAAATGAATCTAGTTTGAACAGTGAATAATGTAAACATTAAATTGTCCATTGGATCCAATGCAGACTTTGGGAAGTGAAATACCAAATTCTAGGAAATATGGCCAAGAATCAGAGGCTTATTTGTGTTTGAATCCAGACACAAATGACCATATGTTGGATCACCTGAAAAGTTAATATTGATAATTTGTTTATCTCATTAGTTGCTTAACTATGGAGGGAAGCAGTGTGACATGCTGTTACTGTTTACTCTGTATTCATTTGATTTTATATTGTTATCCTGTCAGATAGGGGAATCTCGTAGGGAACCTGTTTCTTAACATTTTCACAAACATTTGATTTGCCACATATTTTAAGGACTCAAATGTGCAGTCTTATAAACAAATCTATATTCTGTTTCCCAATGCCCTAATGAACACAATAAAAACAGTGTGGGATATGGTGGGATGTGGGATAGTTAAGTTTTGAATGAGTTGAAGTTCCATGACTGCTGAAAATCAATTAGTCTGGATTTTGCCTTCAAAGCCTTTGTTATTATCAAGACACTCAGTATCTCCCATATATTTACTGCCATAATCTGGTCTATTTTATCTTGCAGCTTTCTCCATTCTTGGGCGCTATCTTATGCTTTAGGCTCATTTGACAATATTTTTTCCTCCTCTGTCAAATGGTCACAAAACTTTCGGCTTTCTTGATGCATCTCTTTGAAGATGTCAGGAGAGTAAAGGATTCAAACATAGGCCGTCATTTGAAAAAATGTGTAAGCTGTCAGCTAAATTATGTTTCAATTCTTGTAGGCTTTCATCCATACTTGGCTTAAAGTTAACAATTATTGTATTTATATTCAAGGTTAACAGAGTATCATTGAGACAAACATATAAATTCTTGTACTGTGGCATATAAAGCATTTTTATAGCAGTTGTGACATCTCTATTATATTGTGTATGCAACTTTTGCACATTTTACTAATTGATAAACACCTCATCCACCTGTTTTGCTGAGCCACAGTTCCTGGAAGTATTGTAGCAGCTTATTCGTCGTTACATCTTCTTTTGACTAAACAGATATCATGCAGAAATAGATATTGGCAGACAATTAGTGAAATTTTAAAATAAGAAGAAATCCAACAGGAAATGGCTGTGAGAATGTTGGAAGGCAAGAGGGAATCAAATGAGTCAAATCATAACAGCTGTTTCTGGATGTTCAGTATAGTATGAAATAAAATGGCTTATCAATTTCCATCAGGCATTATTTCAACAAGCAGTTCCTAATTAGTCTCCATCATGATTGAAGTCATACCCCTGGCAAAGATATGAACAGAGTACAAATCATGTAGGGCACCCTTGCATGAATATAATATGATACAGGAAGTAGGACACTATACAGGTAGTAAAGACATTTGGTTTATCGATCCAGTCCTTTGTGGTTCCTTTCATTTCACTGGTTCATTGTAGTTTAAAAAAAGGACATGTTAAATTTGATGCATGAACCTGCCATAAATGATGTTATGGACAATCATACCTCCCAAGAACAGTCTAACTGTCTGCATTGCTTCCATTTAAAGCACAAAATTGACGTATTGGTGGTCTGGATTAAATTTTAAATTACATTTATTTTCATGATATGAACACCACTTAATTTTTTGGGTTGGAACTATGTATTGTGGAGCAAAGGAATCTCTCATGTAAGTCAATGCTTATCTCAAGCAGATAGATCGGTCTTTCCACATCAAGAGAGAGAGAGAAAGCCCCTTTACCCCAACGGTGTGGTCACTGTTAAAGCATAGGATTTTTAGATGCACCTTGGAGTTGAGATACAAAGGTTCAGTTATTAGCTTTTAACTAATTGGATACAAGAGGTACATGATTAGTCGCGTCTGGTCAGTATCGAGTCATAACTAAACATCCCTTCAATTAAATCAATCAGTAAATACTTGATTATTAACTGCATCAGTCCAAAGATCATTTATTGATTGAGTACATCATCTTGAAAACAATGAAACTAGCGTGATTTAATGGGATATTGTTGGGTCTAAGTGCTTATTTTAAATACAGTAAGTCACTTGTGGTTTACTCTGAATTTTATTATGATAAAATTATGTGTCACTCAGGACACTGAGTGTGATCTCAGTTGTCAGCTCGCATTGGGCCTACCTTGCTCAACAGGCCGGTAATCATTAGTCACATGGGCTCCTTGGTATTCAGCAAGCCTGTCACCACTTTCTGCATTGAACTATCCAAGGGGCTGACTATTTTGTTATTGGGAGGGAGAGGGAAGCCGAGCAGGTGGGTTGAAATTCAGGGCAGGGTGTATGGCTGGGAGATTAGAAACCAGACTGCGATATGGGAGGTCAAGGAGGAATAGGCATATGGGGGATGGATAGGGATGCAGGTGAGCAAGTGCTGTGATCATGCTGAGTAAGGCAGGGGCTGCTTTTGTCCAGATGAGACCAATTGTGAAATGGTAAATGAAGATGGAATCCAGAGCCACAAGTGGGAGATATTCATAATAATCCTCAGCAGAATCTGTGGGTGATTTATTTTAAATAATTTCATTATTTAATATGCATTTCATTACATCATATTGGTTCTATTACTTTACACTCCTTGCTGAATTGCATGCCAATAACATAGTTGTGGAACACTTTTTAACCAATTTCTGACGTTAAGAAAATAAATGCATGCCAATGATGAGACTATCAGTCCAACATACTGTAAAGAAATGACATCAACGTTGAGGTAAATGTCTTAATGAAGTACCCAGTTTAATTTCCTGATTGGTCAGTTTTCACTAACTTTATAACATGTTCTCCAAACTGTGCTTATAACCATATAACCATATAACAATTACAGCACGGAAACAGGCCATCTCGACCCTTCAAGTCCGTGCCGAACACGTATTCTCCCCTAGTCCCATATACCTGCGCTCAGACCATAACCCTCCATTCCTTTCTCGTCCATATAACTGTCCAATTTATTTTTAAATGATAAAAACAAACCTGCCTCCACCACCTTCACTGGAAGCTCATTCCACACAGCCACCACTCTCTGAGTAAAGAAGTTCCTCCTCATGTTACCCCTAAACTTCTGTCCCTTAATTCTCAAGTCATGTCCCCTTGTTTGCATCTTCCCTCCTCTCAGTGGGAAAAGCTTATCCACGTCAACTCTGTCTATCCCTCTCATCATTTTAAAGACCTCTATCAAGTCCCCCCTTAACCTTCTGCGCTCCAAAGAATAAAGCCCTAACTTGTTCAACCTTTCTCTGTAACTCAGTTGCTGAAACCCAGGCAACATTCTAGTAAATCTCCTCTGTACTCTCTCTATTTTGTTGACATCCTTCCTATAATCAGGCGACCAAAATTGTACCCCATACTCCAGAATTGGCCTCACCAATGCCTTGTACAATTTTAACATTACATCCCAACTTCTATACTCAATGCTCTGATTTATAAAGGCCAGCACACCAAAAGCTTTCTTTACCACCCTATCTACATGAGATTCCACTATCAGGGAACTGTGCACAGTTATTCCCAGATCCCTCTGTTCACCTGCATTCTTCAATTCCCTACCATTTACCATGTATGCTTAAAAGCAAGAGCTAATTAATTTTTTTCTGATCCAGTTTTTTAGGCACTTTTATGTTAAATGTTGATCAAGCCATTAATGTTGTCTAGCACAGTAGGAATGCTTTTTAATTCATGGGGCTACATTGGCTGTACCAGGTCCAACCTGGAACAGCATCCAAGTGTCATGCTTCTCCAAAGTAAGTGCTGGGAAATATTCAATAGGTTTAATTTCTACTTTTGCAAGGGAATTTTGCAATAGATCAATGTGGATTACATGCGATTCCTAAATTTTATGTCATGCTGCTAACCATTGTTGTGTTCAGGACTTATGGATTAGATTGCGTCTGTGGAAGTCCCAGACTTGCTGACATACAAATTGGGTAGAAGCTGGTAGTTTCATTCAGAACCATCACAATTTACCAGCAATATCCATGGAAAATTAAAGGAATATAAAATGAGAAATTCATTTTGAAACAATTAAAAATGGCTCGCATTCACATAGTAATGTTACTTTATTGCCACACAACCATTGAGGTCACTTTTTTTAGCTTATGTATTTTTTAAATTATGTCAATAAATAATGACTTCAATCAGTTTCTGGTTTTCTATCATATTGTAATTACTATAAACGAACGAACATTGCAAGTGGCAATTAAAATGAATTACATGAGATACAATTGGTTGGGTTTCATTTGTATTTTCTTATATCAATCAGTTTTCACAAGTTAATGCCATAATGATATTTGCATTTTTATTGCAATTAACTTGCACAGTGATTGAAATCAAATAGCTGTGGCTATTTGCATTTAATGATCACATGTAAATTAGTCGAAAGATAATGAAATATCATGTAATTGCAAAAATATTGGTTGAGTTTGTGTTGTAATTACAAAAATATGCATATAATTTACTCATTACATTTTAATAATGAAACATACATAATGGGACTCGTCTACAATGAGAAGGAACTGATTCACCAACCCAGTTTTGAAATGAATATAAATGTAATAGCTAGGTTTATACCAGGTTAAGATTATGCTATCGACGTTAATCTACTTATTTTGGAGAAGAACAACAAAGTCTTTGAAAGAGAGAGCATGTGGTACTTCGATTATGATCATCTAAGACCAGTTTTTATTGAGCATGAGCTGTAAATATAAAATTTCCATGTATTTAATTTGAAAATCTCCAATGATGGTTAACAAATGGGGAGAGCAGTAGCAGAAAAAGGAGATTTTTTAAAAAAAAATCTTATATCATTGATAAAGATTCCTAAAGATGGTTAATATTTCATGAATTCTTATTAATTTCATTAAATTATATGCAATCACTTGATGTAATCAAACGTTCTTGCCAGGATAGTCTTCTTTAGCGGGGCTTTGTTCCACAGAGGCCCAGGAGCGGTTGGAACGGCTGGTGCAGTGTCCGGGCGGTGAGTTTAAAGATCGAGTGCGGTGGTTTGTTCCGCAGTGGCCCAGGATCGGTTGGAGCGACTGGTGCAGCGTTGCCCATTCTGTAACTTTCCATCACACTTCAAAAGAAGTGGTCTAGAGGAAGCCGCTGATTGGTGGTAGCGGACTAGAGGAAGCAGCTGATTGGGAGTAACCCCAGGTTTGTATTTCTGCTTTCTGTTCGTACTTTTTAGTTAAGGGTTCAGTGAGTTAAGGGTGCAGTGAGTTAAGGGTGCAGTGAGTTAAGGGTGCAGTGAGTTAAGGGTGCAGTGAGTTAAGGGTACAGTGAGTTAAGGATGCAGTGCTTCTTAGTAAAGGTACAGTTTAAAGGATTACGATTTTTATAGTGGGACTGAGTTGATTTAATTTGGGGGTAAGCCATGTCAGTTGAGATCGGCCCCGTGCATTGCTCATCCTGCAACATGTGGGGGAGATCAGGGATATTGTCCCTGGTTACTACGTGTGCAGGAAGTGCACAAAATCCTGGAGCGCTGCACGATACCGTGCGCAACTCCATACCTCCCCGCGCTTCTCCATTCGACCGTCCAGCGTCGGCCATATGCTGCCCGTGCATCTCAATGCGACAACGAGATAGCGTAAATGGCGCGCATATGACGGCCAAGTAGGAAAGGCTCTTAAGAGATTGAAAAAAGTTTCCCCCGAACACCTCCCCCATCCCCACATAAAACAAACCAGAGAACATTAACACATACTTTTTAAACGCACTAAAACTAACAAAAAAACCCGAAAAGTCAGACTTGGTGAGGCTGCCATCGCTAAAGAAACAACTGCACAGAAGCAGTAATTTACTATTAAAAGAGAAGACTTTTAATAGAAGATAAATAGAGTCTGTCCTCACCTTCTCCATCATGTAGAGTCTGTCCTCACCTTTTCCATCATGGTCTGGTTTGGCTCATCCACCAAGCACGACATCTGGAGGCTGCAGCGAATCATCCGATCAGCTGAGAAGTTATTGGCTGCAACCTTCCCTCCATTGATGAACTGTATACTGAAAGGGCCAGGAAGTGAGTGGGTAAGATCATCTCTGACCCCTCTCACCCTGGCCACAAACTCTTTGAATCACTTCCCTCTGGAAGGCAAACTGTCAAAGCTGCCACAGCCATATATAAAAACAGCTTTTTTACACGAGTAGTAGCTCTACTCAATAACCAAAAATCGGTAGCTTCCTTTTGCTCTGGTATTTTATTTAATTCACATGTTTAATCAATAATGTTTTATTATTAATGTTTAATGTTTTATGTGTCATTCCTAACTGTCACTGTATGTCGTTATCACTTGCGGGCGGAGCACCAAAGCAAATTCCTTGAATGTGAATACTTGGCCAATAAACTTATTCAACATATTCATTCATTCAATCATTCACTCATTTAATAATGCAATTATACCTGGCCGTTGAATGGTCGTAATTAGTAAAGAGAAATTACCTTCTCCCTGAATAGAATGCAAATATTGTCTTGGCTCAAAGGGAAGCTTTTTTTGTAACGTGTAGCTGCTTTATTCCTCATCAGATTAACTTGAACAATACACTCTTTCCCTTTTCCGTGTTAAATTTCTTTACGTTTGCCAAACAGAGAATTGAGACTACTCTGAATGGAAAACATAATTTTCCAATGGCAGTTGACAGGCTGCTTTTGTGCTCTGTCATTTTCAAAGTAAGAAGGGTTTTCCATTTCAAAATCATGGCTACATTTCTTTACAAAATATTTGGTGAAACCCCCCCAGCTTTGTAGCCTTGTAGGTTTGCTACAATTCTGGAATTGCTTTGTGCAGTAGTGTTAACCTCCAAAGCAATTTTCCGAAGCACATATTGAAAGCATTTTTATATAATTGAAAATGCTTTGGGTTATACATTTGTTTTGGACAACACTTATTGGGGAGACAGTGAATTGATACAGTAATCTGCTGAAAGGGAAGTATTGGGGGTCGGGTTGGGTTGATGTGTTTGGGAGAAAGTGGGGTAGACAATGATGTCGAGGAGAGAATATTTGCCATTGAGATAATGTAGAAGTGGCGGGACATTCTTGTTCTTCCTCATTACAAAGTGAAATTAGCAATAACATTGGCAACTATGTGTCCCTTCCTGACAAGGTCAATGCATTGTGTGCTTGCTTTGTACAGAAAATCGGTGGAAGAAGTAATCTACCCTCACAACCTTGGTTGCGTCTATACTTGATCTTATCCATGTGTATAAAATCATGGGAGGAATCGATCATGTAAATGCACAGACACTCTTGCCCAGATTAGGTGAATCGTAGACCAGAGAACATAGGTTTAAGGTGAAGAGGAAAAGATTTAATAGTAATCTGAGGAGTAACTTTTTCACACAAAGGATGGTGGGTGTATGGAACAAGCTGCCAGACAGGTAATTGAGGCTGGGACTATCCCAACACTTAAGAAGCAGTTAGACAAGTACATGGATATGACAGGTTTGGAGGGATATGGACGAAACGCATGCAGGTGAGACTAGGAGAGACGGAACATGTTGGCCGGTGTGGGCAAGTTGGGCTGAAGGGCCCGTTTCCACACTTTAACACACTATGACCTACAGTCACGTCGCCATTGTCAGATTGGCCTTCCTGAGAGTGAACCAGTGGAAAGCTACTGTAGAAGTTCAGGAGAGTATTCGTTGACATCAAATTTCTCAGGAAGTAGAGCTGTTAATGGGCTTTCTTTATGATTGCATCAATGTGCTGGGTCCAAGGCAAATCTTCAGAGATATGCATGACCAGGAACTTGAAGTTGTTGACTCTCTCCACCACCAACAACCCATCGATGAAGACTGGTCTTCCTCGATGTTCCTCTTTTAAAGTCAAAAATCAGTTGCTTAGTTTTACTGACGTTGAGAGCAAGGTTGTTGCTCTGGCACTATACAATCAGACACTCGATCTCCCTCATATACTCTGACATCATTATCCAAAATTCACCCAACGACAGTGGTGTTGTCAGTGAATTTAAAGACAAGTTGGAACTGTGTCCCACCGATGCTTCCCTAACCTCATCTTCTGCATCCAATGTTCCTGATATGGTCTCCTGTACATGGGCGAAACCAAGCATATACCTGGCAACCTTTTCGCTGAACACTTGCGCTCAGTCCACCAAGGCCTACTGTATCTCCCAGTTGCTATCCATTTTAACTCCCCTTCCCAATCCCATAATTGCCTTTCTGTCCTGGGCCTCCCTACCATTGTCAGTGTGAGGCCACATGCAAACAGGACGAACATCATCTCAGGTTCCTCTTGGGTTGCCCACAACCCAATGGTATGAACATTGAAATCTCCAATTTTAGGTAACCTCCTAATAACCACCCCATGGGTTATCCCCCACACCATCACTTCTTTTCCACCCTTCCACCTCCCCTGTGCTCCACCTATCCCCCACTTATTTCTCCTCTCCCCCATCCTGCTACTTTCCTCCCTCTAGCTTGTAAATTCATAACTCTTCAAACTTAGCTCACATCTGTTGTTCTTATTTCTGGCCTTTGTCCCAACTATCTGCCTAAGAAAACCCTTCCTTGCTATGTGCATTATAAGCTGTCATGCTTTGCCCTACTTCTCCCCTCTTTCAGCTTCCTTCTTCACCCCCCCCCCACCACACAATCAATCTGCAGAAGGGTCTTGATCTGAAATGTTACTTATTCATGTTCTTCAGCGATGCTGCCCGATCTGCTGAGTTACACCAGCACTTTGTGTTCTAATGTGTGTGTTGATCCTAATGCAGGTATTTACCCCAAAATGTTGACCATCCTTCTGCTTCCATAGATACTATGTGATCCTCTGACATCCACCAGCAGTTTGTTTATTGTTCATAACAATTTTTCTTTGCCATCATAAAGCCATTCTCTTCTGCTGTTTCTGTAGAGAGACAGAAATACCTCCCAATTCAGGCAGTACTGACATGGGTGTGTCAGTCCCAGTTTCATTCATTTCCATTGTAGGTTCATACATCTTCACATACTCTTTCTTGATACAGCTCTATAAGACTTTAGTTAAGTAAGTAAGTAAGTTTATTGACCAAGTATTCACATACAAGGAATTTGCCTTGGTGCTCCGCCCACAAGTAACAACATGACATACAGTGAAAGTTACGAATGACTCCGAAAACACTAAACATTAATAATATTAAAACATTAATGATAAAACACCATTGATCAAGCATGTGAACCAACAAAATACCAGATCAAAGGGAGGCTACAGATTTTTGGCTGTTGCGTAGAGCAGTTAGTTAGTTGAGTAGTTAGTCGCATTTCGAGTATTGTGTGTAGCTCTGGTCGTATTGTGGAGGCTTTGGAGAGGGTGCGGAGGAGATTACACAGACTGCTGCCTGAATTAGAGGATTTCATCTACAAGGGGAGGTTGGATAAACTTGGATTGTTTTCTCTGGAACACTGGAGGTTGAGAGGAGAATTGATGGAAGTATATAAAATGATAAGGTAGGCAGTCAGAACCTTTTTTCCAGTGTGGAAATTTCCAACACTGGAGGGCATTGCTACAAGGTGAGAGGGAGAAAGTTTCATGGAGATGTGCAATGCAATTTATTTACACAAAGAGTGGTGGTGACAGGGAACGCATGCCTGGGGTAATGGTGGAGGCAGAAAAATAGTGGTATTTAAGAGGCTTTTAGATAGGCACTTGGAAGGGCAAGGAATAGAGAGATATGGATCATGTACAGACAGATGAGATCAGTTTAACTGTATCATTTTCGGTGCAAACAATGTGGGCTGCAGGACTCGTTCCTGTGTTGTACGATTTTACATTGGTATTGTTGGGTACCACGGTGACATGTGAGAACATTTAATTATTGGCAAGCACTGTTAAAATATTTAATTCTGCAATACTGTTTACTCCTTTTACCGACAGTCGTGTCTTGTGCTTTTGTGCATTTGCAACCCGTACCACACCTCCAGTCCATTATAGACAGGGCACATGCTTTTTCCTTCAGGACCACAATATCCATCTTTAAAGAGTAGGAGAAAAGCCAGACTGTTGTGGCTGCACCATAGTTGTATACACCATCTGTCAGTATCTCCATTCCAAAATGTGTGAAGATAGAGGCGATTGTCTGCATTTCACTGGGGAGCAGAATGCATGGATATTTCATCTTTCTAAAGAAATTGGCTTAAGAATTATTTTATTGCCTTAGGTAAATCTGAATCTCGTCTCCACAAGCATCAATGTTACAACTGCCCTTAATATCTACACTACACGGTCATTTGACACTGTCGGTAGGAACATTGGTTAACTTAATGAAGCATATAAAACAAGTCACAGTGGTATTGTTTACTTGAACTAGAGATTCCTGAAACCTCCCTGTGGACAACTGGCAGCAGAATGATGACAGGCCTTGATTTCCAAACAATCATTGGCAACATGTACAATTATCAGACTTTTTAGACTTTTAGAGATAGGGCATGGAAACAGCCCACCAAGTCCGCACTGGCCAGTGATCACCCCATACACTACACTATCGTACACCATAGGGACCAATTACAATTTACAGAAACCAATTAACCTACAAACCAGTCAGTCTTTCGAATGTGGGAGCAAACCGGAGCACCCAGAGAAAACCTGTGCAGTCACAGGGTGAACACACAAACAACACCCATAGCCAGGATCGATCCTGGACCTCTGGCGCTGTAAGGCAGCAACTCTACCACTGTGCCACTCCTTTCTTTTTTTGCCTAATCAAAAATTAAATGTCATATGTGTTCCTGTGAACTATGTTTCATGGACCGTCAATTGCAAAGGGTTTTACCTTTTCATTTAGGAGTTTATTTCCATCTTAATGCACAAGTGAAATTTCTCTTCTTTTGAAGTCCCATTTCAAGGAACATTGCAATTCCCTTTGACAGCACGGGTGTCTCTGTAGAACTATTACTCCAGCTGTGACTGGGAGAAGCAGGATACTTTTATGTCGAATAAAAAAAGTAGGATTAGACCACTTAAAGTTATTCTGCCATTCAATAGAATCATGTCTGATTCTTTTTCTAAATATCACGTTTCAGCTCTTTTCCATTCTGCTTTTTTTTTTTTTAATTACTCCCAGTAACTATTTATCTCCTCCTTGTCTTCTACAGCCTTCTGTAGTAGACAATTCCACAGGTTCCCCATCTTTTGAGTGAAAACATTCCCTGTCTCAGTCCTAAAAGCCCTCACTAATATTCTGTAACTATAACCATTTATTTTACACACTTCAACTAGGGGAAATATAATTCTCACATCTTGTCTATCCTGCCCAGTCGGAATTGTAATGTTTCAATTAGGTTTTTTAGCATTCTTCTGAATATATGCAACTGTAGGTGTGCTGGTATTACAGTCTGCCACCTGAGGAATAAGCCTGGTGAATCTCTGTTGCACCCCTATGGCTATTATATCTTTTCTTCTGTAAGGATGTCAAAACTGCACACAATTAGCCCAGTGTGATCTCACCTTATCTATGTGCTCAAAACCTCATGTAATGAATTAAAACATGCAAATTGCCTTTTTCATTGCCTGCTATTACTGCAAGAGCACCCAGATCTCAATGTACAACAACATTCTTATTCTATCACTATTTGAATAATACTCTACCTTTTATTTTATTAAACTTAAATGGATAAAACATTTATACACTTTATATTGCATCTGCCGTGTGTTAACCCAGCCCTTCAGCTTGTTTAAAGCACCTTAAAGCCTCTTTATATAATCTACTCCGTTCACAATCTCACCCAGTTTTGTACCATTTACAAACATGGAAATGTTTCATTAAGTTCTCTCATCAAAATTATTGATATACTAGACTAAGCGGGACCTGTTGGGTCCCAACATCACACGGGAGGGCTGGTCCCCCAACGCAATTTTTTTAATTTTTTTATTCTAACCTTTATTTAACCAGGAGAAGTCTCATTGAGATTAAAAATCTCTTTTACAAGAGAGTCCTGGCCAAGACAGGCAGCAGCACAGTTCCACAGTTACAGACAATAATTAAAAAACACCAGAGAACATATAAATAGAGTCACAGTCAAAACATCATCAAACAAAGCATGTACAGACAGAAGAGCCCGCTTCAACATCATTAAGAAGGGATTTAAATCTGTTTATAGAAACCAGCTCCTTAAGTTTCAGTTCATTCTGCAGCTGGTTCCATGCGAAGGGAGCAGCATAACTAAATGCCCTTTTCCCCAGTTCAGTACGGACTTTAGGTACAGTTAGTAAGAACAAGTCCTCAGAGCGGAGCTGATAAGTTCCTGTGCTTTTTCAAATCACATACTTCTGCAGGTATGAAGGAAGAACACCGAGGATAGTCTTATAAATAAGGATATGCCAATGATGGAGTCTGCGGGTCGACAGGGCAAACCATCCAACTTGAGCATACAAAGAGCAGTGGTGTGTGAGGGTTTTAAAATTAGTAACAAATCTCAGTGCTCCGTGGTAGACCGTGTCCAAAGACTGTAGGCATTTTGAAGATGCATTCATATAGATTCAAGATAGATTTAATTGTCACGTGTGTCTGATGGCACAGTGAAATGAATTTCCATACAGCCATACAATAAAAATCAACAGGACACAACACACCATAGGGTTTGACATAAAACATCCCCACACAGCAGAATTAAAGTTCCCCACTGTGTGGGAAGGCACCAAAGTCAGTCTCTTCCTCCACTGTTCCCCATGGTCAGGGCCTCCCCAAGCCCTCCACAGTTGCCGCTACGGGCGGCCCGATGTTCAGGACCGCTCGCTGGGGTGTTGTTAGTCCGACGTCGGGGCTGCGGGACGTCCTCAGCGGCGTGGACACAGAGTCAGTCCCCTCCTACCGGAGTCGGTGGCTTCCAATGTCCGTAGGCCGCGCCGGGTGGATACTGCCGCTGTAGACCCTCTGCAAGTCGCCCCAGGACTCCACGATGTTGTTCAGCGCTGCCCGCGTTGGAAGCTCTCCGCACCAGAGCTCCACGATTTGGAGCAGCGGCCCAACGCTCCGGAGCTCCAAACAGCGATCCAGGTAGGCATCGCCGGCTCCGTGGTGAATCCAGCGCTGCGCCGCCGCTGTAGCAACCCTGGTCCGGTTCCCGGTCCCCGGCAGGAAAGGCCGCTCCGATACCAGATTCAGATTCAGATTCAGATTCAATTTTAATTGTCATTGTCAGTGTACAGTACAGAGACAACGAAATGCATCCAGCTGGTAGGCCTCGAGGTGGGGGGGTGAGGACGCGACTCGGAGAAATAGTCGCGTCCCCACCAGGAAGAGACTGGGAGACGGTTTCCCCCTTACCCTGCCCCCCTCCCGCACATAGAAAAGTAAAAGTTTCCCCCAACACAACACTTTGGACTAACTAAAAATAATAAAAAAAGACAGAAGTAACAGACAGGCTGTAGGTAGCTTTCTGGAGCGCTAGTATGGGTGTTGTGGGCTGAAGGGACTGGTTTCCAGAGGGCTAGTATGGACATTGTGGGCCAAATGGATTCTTGGGCTGGCGGCTCAGTCACACAAGCCGGTTGTGCTGGCAGCTCACCCACTCACAGCTGGTGGGCTGGCAGTTGATTCACGGCTAGTCCTTGAAATTCCATTTCAAGCAGGGTGCAAGGCCACCAAATTCAAGTACAGTTTCTTACCACTTCAAGCAGGTGCAAGGCCACCAAATTCAAGTGCAGTTTCATACCATTTTAAGCAGGGTGTGAGGTCACTAAAGACAGTGAGCCGTGACCTCTCCCTCCTCCATCTTGCAGAGACTCAGCCACACCCACACTTCTGTGTTTTATAGTCCCTCCCACCAGAAGGGGCATGGCCTTCATGGTGTGATTGACAGAAGAGAGAATCTCAACATTTTTAAAAACACTAATAACACTTTTATTTTTCATCGATGGGACAAAATCCTCGGCACCTGATGAGCGGAGGGGGACTCTAAGTGAGATGTCCAAAAATCACAACCGTACGTGGGAGCGTTTTTTCTAAAATCAATATAAAGCACAAACAGGAAGTGGTCAAGATTAGACTTTTAATTATATAGAAGGCAAGGCAACTTTAAATAGGCAAGGCAACTTTAAATAGGCAAGGCAACTTTAATTAGGCAAGACAACTTTACTTAGGTGACAGGTGACACACAGCTTTAGCGTTTCCAAACCAAAGGCAACACAGCTTTAGCGTTTCCAAACCAAAGGCAACACAGCTTTGGCGTTTCCAAACTAAAGGCAACACAGCTTTAGCATTTCCAAACTATATTTTCAAAGCGCACTGACAGGTCAATAAAACCACTCACAGTTTAGTAGGCTTGTGTTCAGTGTTATTTACAGCTCATACTGAGAGACGTGACCCTCTTGCTTCCCCCACCTTGCAGAGACTGACGGAGGCACTCAACACTTCTGGCTTTTATAGTCCCTCCGGAAGGGTGTGGCCCTCAGGAGAGAGAATCTCAACATTTTTTAAACACTAATAACTCTTTTATTTTGCATCAATGGGAATAATCCTCTTGTCCTGCGCAGCGGAGGGGGACTCTGAATAAGATGGCCAAAAAGTGGCAGCGTTTTATTTTTAAAGCAATATACAGAACAACAGGAAGTGGTCAAGATCAGAATTTTAGTAATTATAGATAGTGTAGATAACTGGGATTCAGGCACTGATCCTTGCAGTACACTAGTTATCATCTCTTGCTGCCCATGGAGGTTCTATTTATCCCTACCCTCCACTTCCTGACCATCAGCCAAATTCCAAGACATTCCAGAATATCAACGTCTATTCCATATAGTTGACATTTGCACACTAACTTAGGGGCCCTTGAAATTTCATCCACTTATTTTCCCTAACCATTTCTCGCAATTTTATCCTCACAAAACATTTCAGAAATTCTGTCAAATCCTTTTCAAAGTGTTTTTTTTATAATCAATTCTATCATTACCACAAATGTCTATAACTTATAAATAATATCGATCAATGTTTTCTATCCTTTGGTGCTTCTTCGCTCCACGAGGCTAATTCTACATCATAATTTTCTGAGTTTTGCTATGGTCCCATATGATCATTGGTATAACTATTTAGGCAACTGAGGCATCATGTAAAGCAACTGTTCGTGCAAAAGCAAGAATTGATACCTACATTGCATTGAAGGGTTTTTTGACATGTATCACAGTGTCCTCTGGGAAGTGCAGTATCACACAATCTAATCGAAATGACTCCCAAGTACAATATCCACACTCACGATTACACATGTACTACAGGAAACTCTGCTGAAAAAAACCATGTTGTCCAGCTGGAGAAAAAAAATAATGCACACTTCCCATGCCCTTGGGAGTTTTACATCCAAGTAAATTGTTTAGAAATAAATTAATGCTTTTAAAATGTGTAGGAAGGAACTGCAGATGCTGGTTTATATTGAATATAGACACAAAATGCTGGAGTAACTCAGCAGGACAAGCAGCACCTCTGGAGAGAAGGGATGGGTGACATTTCGGGTTGAGACTAATAAAGAAGAACACATCAACTAAAATTGTACATAGTATTGAGATATGCGACTAAATAATCTGTTATTTTAATGGTGTAGTATTATGTACTGATATCTGGAAACTTACCACATGCTGAACTTGAATAAGCCTGTGTTGGAAATTTATGGTTTGGTAATATGATTTAAAAAAAATCTTGTTTCTTCTGATTTGGAGGTGAGCATGCTGGCTCGGTGCAAAAAGTGACATAGTTGATCTATGATTGTGACTTGTGAAGTTTTCATTATAGACTTATGCTTTTCTTGAGGTTGAGGGTAGACTTGGGATGCCCTTTAGACTTTAGTGGCTTAGGTTTTGCCACATACTTTGTTCTGCTGTTTTCACAATCAGTGGCATTCTGATGACAGGACCTCCCTCACCTTAGTTGTTTTTATTGTTAACCCCAGAAGGTACATGCTATAGCCAAAGGATTGCATGCAAGTTTATGTTAATTTGTGGATTAATGTAAACAGAAATATAGGCAAATGTACAATGCACACATCAACTAAAATTGTACATAGTATTGAGATATGCGACTAAATAATCTGTTATTTTAATGGTGTAGTATTATGTACTGATATCTGGAAACTTACCACATGCTGAACTTGAATAAGCCTGTGTTGGAAATTTATGGTTTGGTAATATGATTTAAAAAAAATCTTGTTTCTTCTGATTTGGAGGTGAGCATGCTGGCTCGGTGCAAAAAGTGACATAGTTGATCTATGATTGTGACTTGTGAAGTTTTCATTATAGACTTATGCTTTTCTTGAGGTTGAGGGTAGACTTGGGATGCCCTTTAGACTTTAGTGGCTTAGGTTTTGCCACATACTTTGTTCTGCTGTTTTCACAATCAGTGGCATTCTGATGACAGGACCTCCCTCACCTTAGTTATTTATATTGTTAACCCCAGAAGGTACATCCTATAGCCAAAGGATTGCATGCAAGTTTATGTTAATTTGTGGATTAATGTAAACAGAAATATAGGCAAATGTACAATGCAGGAACATATGGCATGATGCTGATTAGTTTAGTTTAGAGAAACAGCAGAAACAGGCCCTTCAGCCCACCGAGTCCCAGCAGATGAGTGAGTACCTGTACACTAGTTCCATCCCACACACTAGAGCCAATTTACAGAAGCCAATTAACTTACAAACTCGCACTTCTTTGAAATGTGGGAGGAAACTGGGAGTACCCGGAAAAAACCCACTCGGTCACTGTGAGAACGTACAAACTCCGTACAGATAGCACCCGTGGTCAGGATCGAACCAGGGTCTCTGACGCTGTAATGCAGCAACTCTACTGCTGTGCCATTGTGCCGCCCCTGACATAACAATAGTAAGATTAAACGAGAACTTACCAGTTTGAAGTTTGATCTGTATTTTATGAGGAGTTACGATGAGGGATTACGTGAAGAAGCCCGCCAGGACGCATGCGTGTCATTCTTCAAAGCAGCGGTGTGAAATCACAGATAACTGTAATGACTAAACATAGTAAGATTAGAGAAGAGATACCAGTTAAGTATATGATCAAGGGCGGGAGCGGAGGGCACGTAATCCCTCATCGTAACTCCTCATAAAATACAGATCAAACTTCAAACTGGTAAGTTCTCGTTTAATCTGACTATTTTACTTCGGAGTCACGTGAGTGACTACGTGAAGATTTTAAAGCTCTGTGATTTCATGCCGTGGAAACGAGTCCATGCATCACGTCTGCCTTGATGACTGTAGGAGGAATTGTGTTAACATAATTTGGACATGAATTCGACATTGAAATCATAAAATTTATTAACACAAAATTATAATCCCTTTTTATGGGTTTAAATTAATTTACAGAACTTAAAATTGTTTCTGCAAACGTTCCAGGTTTCATTACTGGTTTGTTGAAAAATAATTGGAATGTCTTTTCCCCCAGACCATCCTGCTGCCTTGAGGATTTGGTCCATTGGTACATCCAACTGTATCGCTGCCGATGTAGTTGCAGCCCTGGTGGAATGAGACCCAAAAATATTAGTATCCACCCCAGCCTGTGTTAGCACCTGTTTCAGCCACCTCGAGATGGTCTGGACCGTTACTCTTTTGTGCGGTTGCTTGTGGCTGACCAAAAGTGCCTTCTCATTGCCTCTTAGAATTTTTGTTTTCTCTATGTATAACGACAAATGTCTTACTATACAGAGACGGTCATCTGTTGGGTATGACATAAATTGTATATTGAGGCCTGCTGATCCCTGTCTGTTCTGTTTTACTAATTCATAGATATGAAACGTAATATTTCAGTTGAGGAAGTCATGTTGTCCAGTCTTAGTTTATGCAGTGACTGTACCCTCTGTGCCGTGACCAATGCCATTAGCATGACTGTTTTTAATGTCAGTCTGTGTAGGGACAGAGCTGTTGCTGGAGACCAATTCCTGAGCATCTTCAGGACAATACCTACATCCCATATTTGGGAATACCTGGTTCTTGGGGGATTAGTATTAAAATTCCCCTCATAAGTTTTGTTACCAGTGGGTGAGTCCCAACAGTGTAACGCTCTGTCCCCTGCCATAGGTAAGTCGATAGGGCACTTCTGGCGCAGTTGATGGCACTGTAACTGAGCCCCTCATCATAGTGGATGCCTGCCAGATATTCCAGAACAGACGGGATGTTCGTGTCTCTGGCAGTACATCTCCCACTTCCTGATATAGACCAGATACTGTTTTTTGGTTGACTGTCTTTGGGCCGCCGAGATCATGTTCACTGTTCGGTCCGTCAGTCCCAGTTCTAGTAGTGGTGTTTTTAAACTCTACAAATTAATAAGTTCAATTGTTTATGGCATGGGTGGCTATCCCTTGTTACGGGATGTAGCAATACGTCTGGTCTATGTAGGATGGTGATACATGGTTCTAATACCATGTTTAGTACCACTGGGAACCATGGTTGTGTAGGCCAATCGGGTACTACCAAAATACCAGACGCAGAGTCTTGTTGTATTTTCCTTAATACCCGACTGATGAGGCAGAAAGGAGGGAATGCATAAATAAACAATTTCCCCCAATGCAGCGAAAATGCATCTGTCGCCACTGCCCCCGGTCTGGTTCCCATGAAACATAATTTGATAACTGGTGGATAAGTCTGGATTAGAATAGATCGATATCTGGTGTTCCATATTTTGCTGTAATATCAGCAAATACTTTCTTATTCAACATCCATTCGGTGTTTTCATTAATTTGCGTGACCTGGTGTCTGCCACTAAATTTAGTCTTCCTGGTAGGTATGTGGCTGATATCCAAATATCTCTCTGGATACACCATTGCCAAATTGTATTAGCCAGATTGTCACATGATGTCGACTTGTTTCCACCCATGTGGTTAATGTATGCTACCACGGTGGTATTGTCTATCTGTAGTCTAACATGCTGGTGATATGACCCAGTACAATATGACTTTAAGCCATGGGATGCACCCAACATTTCCAGGTAGTTTATGCCCAGTGTGAGTAATTATGATGCCTCCTGAGCAGTCCATCTACCTCCACAGCTGGTGATGGTATTGGTGGCTCCCCACCCAAGTGCACTGGCATCAGTTTGTAGTCCCATGGAAGGGTTACTGACAATGATTGGATAGGAACAAAGCCTGATGTTATCTATCCACCATTTTAGTTCCATTTTAGCTTTGATTGGTAGTTGCATAGGTCTGTCAAAGTGACCTGCATTGATTTTGAGTGCTTGTATTTTGGTTTCTGTAAGTTTTGGTATTGTAGAGGTCCAAATCGTGTGGCTGGAAAGGCAGCCACCATTTTGCCAATTACTTTTGCTATCAATCTGATGGATGGTTTGCTGATGTCAATGAGGTTATTGCAAGCCTCTATTAAATCTCTAGCCTTTCCCTTAGGCAGAGTCACCACCATGTGAACTGAGTCAATGGTGAACCCCAAATAGTCCATAGTAGTGGAAGGCGTTAGTTTAGATTTAACTGGATGGATAATAATCCCAGTTTTCCAAATAACTGTTTTGGCTGTTACGGTTTGTTTGGCCAATTCCAAAGTTTTGCCCACAATGAGTATGTCATCTAAATATGCCATGACCATGTGTTTTCGTTTCCGTGGAAACGCTAGGGCTGGTTTAAAAAAATCTTGTGAACAGCCTGGGGTTGATGATAACCCATTTGGCAGTGCTTTATACTGCCAGTGTTGTCCCATCCAGTTGAATTTTTAAGTAACATCTGTGGTTACCTTGTATAGGCACTGAATAGTAAGCATCTTTTAAATCGATGCTGGCCATGAAGTAACCTTTGGAAATTAATTGTTTAGCAGTAACAAAGGTTTCCATTTTGAAGTGAATATATTATACAAATGTATTCAATATTGTCAGATCTATGCTGATGCGACAACCACCATATTTTTTGTTTTTGGTAAATATATTGAACACGAATTCTAATGTTCGTGTTGAGTTTTCTCAATTACACCTTTTACGTAAAGCCGCTCCAGTTCAGATTGCACTTCTGATTTTTCTTTATCAGAAAGCACGAACATTTGGTTCGGTATATGTTGAACTGGAGGGCTGGATTTGTGTATATCCCTGGATACTGCTTAAGATGTAAGTATCGGTTGTTAAGATGCTCCATGCATTCAGAAAAGAGTGTACTCTCCCCCCAACCTCCATACTCCCTGTATTTTGTAGGGAACCAGACCCACCTACCTCCATAGTTACCAGTGGCAGGTTTACTTATTTTTGTAGGTTCTTCGCTGCTATTGTTGCGCTGGTGTCTGGATTTTCGGTTTGGTTAGCGTTGGAGGACCGCGCATCTTCCA
The DNA here is from genome assembly GCF_028641065.1 of Leucoraja erinaceus. Taxonomy (NCBI): domain Eukaryota; kingdom Metazoa; phylum Chordata; class Chondrichthyes; order Rajiformes; family Rajidae; genus Leucoraja; species Leucoraja erinaceus. Next base: position 56,761,587 of record NC_073383.1, read on the forward strand.
AGAAGGCCGGCCTGGGCCTTTGAGTACCGGGCCTTCGAGCTTTCACCAGTTCTGCTGGTGGGTGCGTAGGGGTGCTGTCTTTGGCTGTAGTAGGTTTTTATTGGAGTCCCTTTTATTAGTCCCAGGGTTTTTGCTTCCTCATCGAGCTCCTTGACTTGCTTCGATAGGTTGCCTCCAAATAATAGTATTGGTGGTTTTGTGGTCCCAGGTTTGCACAGTCCCCCCGAATTTTGGGTTTAGTGTGGGTTGAATGGCACTCTTGTTGCAGAGTAGTGCCAGTGCATCTTGTTCGTCCTGGGACATGTCCTTGTCATCCACTGTACGGCAAATGCTGTTATCCCTGCTGTTAGGAGTTTGAATACTTCCATACTTCTGACTCCTGTTCCAATGTGTTTCCATATACAGGTGTTTACTATTCGAACATTCAGGGATATGCAGTTGCCCGGTGCCAGGTGTCTTGATGTGATGTCCAGTACAGCCTGTTCTTGTAACTGGTTTAGAGACATGTAGTCTATATTGGCAGCATGCTTTGGCTCCAGATTTTGACCAGTCTGGTCTGGCTGTATGAAATTGGACACCATGTCCAGTAGGTTCTCTCGTTCCTGCACCCCTTGCACACTTGTCTTTCCTACTGCGGACCCCTCTTCCAGGTCAGCCCAGAACTGACCCGCAGTGCTCCCCCTCCCCTGATGAGGTAGAAGCACTGTGCAACCCTTCCAGAGGTACTGCTGTGGGTTTATCATAGGGCCCACAGTGACCCGACTCCATCTCCCAGAGTCTGTCACGTTGGAGCAAATGCTCCACACACCGCTCCATCCGGCTCCAGCGCTCACGGTCACTGGCCGCCAGCGGGTGTTCAAAGTCGGACTCCTCTGAGTCCACGACCTTGTTTGTTTTGTGTCTAGCCTTACCGCCCGGCCGCGTGGATCTGGCCGGTGCGGAGGCGACATCGGGCACAGCTGATCCCACTATCGGTGATCCAAGTGCCGCTGGCTGCTGCTGGCTGCCCGCTGCTCCGTGGTCCTCCCTCACCAGCTTTGTCGCAGCCCTTGTCTTCTTTGTTTTGTCCATGTTCCCACCTGTAGTTGGAAATGGAAACAAAAAAGACCGCAGAGTAAACTCTTACCTGCAAGTTGCGGCTTTTAAAAAACTGCCGCTGCGGGGGAACGTCCACCGCGTCTGATGTTTCGCAATGCATGTAGCGATATGGCACGCATGCGTCCTGGCGGGCTTCTTCACGTAGTCACTCACGTGACTCCGAAGTAAAATGATGTGATAAAATTCAGTTTTATCGAAAAATTTATAAACTGAGCTAGTGATTCATAAATGAACTGCTGAAAATGTATATTTGTTCATTGCCTCTGCCACTATTGCTGACTAATGAGTTGACAAACTTTGATATGCAGGTAATCAATCACTGTACCATCTTAGTCTCTGCAGTTTGCTAAAATTGTTTCCAGTTTTAAATAGAGATGCTGGTGCATTTATCTTTTGATTCTAACAAGGCCACCAAAGGGAAAGGGAAAGCGACCTGTTATTTGTGCATTACAAATCATTCATTAAAAATGTCAGGTTGTGATGAAAATATTATTTGAGCACTATTCTGTTTATACTGAATTTAATGCTTGCAACAGCAAGTAGGAAATTACATCCCAAATGTTATTGGTTTATTTCTCACAGTTTAAGCAAAAAAATATGGTGAGCAGGATTCCAATATTTCTGTCAATAAAAGGAGGATGTTAATTAAATCCACTGATTGTTCAGCATCCAAGGACTCCAAATTCCCAAGGCAAAGGATATCTGAAATAAAAGAGCATTGCTGCCGGAGGAATATGGCAACTACACCAATATGTCTACACTGCCAGATTACTACAGTGGTGAAACTGGTAGAGCTGCTGCCTCACAGCTCCAAAGACCCAGGTTTGATCCTGACGTCGGGTGCTGTCTGTGTGGAGTTTGCACGTTTTACCTATGACCGCGTGGGATTCCACCGTGTGGTCCTGTTATCCTCCAACGTCGCAACAACGTATAGTTTGTGTAGTGAATAGATGCAAAGTAGGATATATAGAACTAGTGTAAACTGGTGATCGATGGTCAGCATGTACTCAGTGTGCCTGCTTCTATGATTTATCTCTAAACTAAACTATACTAATCTAAACTAAATAATCTGTTAATTTGTGATGCAAGGAACTGCCGATGTTGGCTTATAAAGGTAGACACAAAGAGCTGGAGAATAGGTCACCTAGTCTCTGCTTAGTCCTATATATTGGTGAGACTAAGCATAGACGAGCAAGCATTTTTGCTGAACATTTGCATTCGGTTGACCAAGGCTTGCTGCATCTTCCAGTTACTGGCCATTTAACTTCACATCCCATTCAAATATGGACTTTACTATCCTGCACCTCCTCCAATGCCAGAGTGTGACCAAACGCAAACTGGAGGAAGTGGACCTTACATTTTGCTTATGAATGTAAGGTCCACAGTGTGAACATTGACTCCAATTCTGGGTAACTGATCTACATACAATCCCGTCCCCTTCTCCCACCCCCTTTTTACCCCCATTCTCCTCCCTGTGTCCCATCTGGACACACACACACCTATTTCTCCTCTTATGCCCTTCCACCTACATTCCTTTATCTGGCCTTGCAATTCTCACCGCTTTTATCTGTATCTCCCACTTTTTGTGTTACTACCTCTAGTTTCTAGTCCAACCATCTGCCAATCAAACCATCCTGTTACTGGTATCCACCAGGCTTTGTCATGATCTATTTTTATGTGATTTTAATTATCACAGCATGGGACAGGGAAAGCCTGTTATTTGAAACAACTATTCCTTTGATTAATTCAGTATTTAAAAATTACATGAAACCAAGGACGAGTGGATTGTTTGAGGCAGAGTTTTCTCTAGTGAAATGAGGAAATTGCTGCCAAAATACCCTTGAAATTGTGCCACTTGGGTTACAGGTTAAGCATCTGCTAATATTCATTTACATAATTATAAAAACAAAATGGTTTACGCATCAATGCAATTGGGCAGCCTGACAAATATTTCACTTTTCGTTTAAAAATGTATCCACTTTGAATTAAAATAGCTGAAATTGCACAGCAGGTCAGGCAGCATCTCTAAAAAAGAGAACTGACCAAAGTTAGAAATTAAATATATTTTAAGGAAAGGGTGGTTTAGAGAAAATATAAGGAACAGTTAAAGGGCATGTGTAGGAAGGAACTGCAGATGTTGGTTTAAACTGAAGACAGATACAAAAAGCTGGATTAACTCAGTGGGACAGACAGCATCTCTGGAGAAAAGGAATAGGTGACGTTTCGGGTTGAGACCCTTCTTTAGTCTGAAGAAAGGTCTTAACCCGAAACATCACCTATTCCTTTTCTCCAGAGATGCTGTCTGTCCCACTGAGTCATTCCAACTTTTTGTGTCTGGCTTCAGATTAAACCAACATCTGCAGTTCCTTCCTACACATGCCCTTTAACTGTTCCTTATATTTTCTCTAAACCACCCTTTCCTTAAAATATATTTAATTTCTAACTTTGGTCAGTTCTCTTTTTTGGAGATGCATGTCTGTTATAGGCTAATTTTGAGGCAAAGAGAGACTGAATAACACAATTAATGCTGGTACTTGCTGAGAGAGGATGGTGTGACTTCTGAATTGTAACTCGTCTGAGTAGAGGGGATGTAAGCAGAATGAGAACAACGGCAGAAAGAAAAACAATGTTGGAATTTTGTGAAACAAAGCACTACAATAGCTTGAAATCTGAAATAAAATATGTTGCTGGAAATTCTCTTCAAATCTGGTAGCATCTGACGACCTTGCATCAGAATCTACCAGTTTCTGGTAAAAACTGAATATCAAATAGGATGTGTATGCTTTTTTTTATACATCATTAAACTTGGTTACAAGAGAGATGGAAATGATATCATTCATCTGAGACTGATGTAATCATTATTGAGTCCTGATGCCTGTAACGTGCCCAGTCAGAAGATGAGTTGCCTTTCCTCAAGCTTGTGTTGAGCATGCTGTTCCTAGTATTCTTTGACATGGTTGGGAGTGAAGTTTTATTAATTGTCAAAAACAGTTACTTTCACCCATCAACACATTTTAAATAGAAAATCCAATTTCTGGATGTGAGTCTCATAATTAGGTTAATATTTATTACCACAAAATGAAAATGTAAACACAATACTGCACCATTTTAGACCAGAAGAGCTGCAAACCCATTTTCCTTGTATATACTGGAAAGTGATTTTATTTTTGTTTTAAAAGGTCCAACTGTTAGTTGCAAACAGAGCTGATGCTTGTTTCAACAAAATAAACTAAAAAGCATTGAATGTAAAAAGTATGAAGGGTATAAAATTTATCTTATTATTTGTGAGAGATTCTAAGCATATTTGCTTAGTATTTTATAAACACTTATGTGCACATATGTATATCTACAATTAAATAAATTTATATTTAAATGGAATAAAAAACATTATCATTAATGGATTGTTGTGAAAATCTACCCTGCTCACTCATGCCTTTCAGGGAAGGAAATTTTCCATCCTTACCTGGTTTGGGCTGACCTATATATTTAGTTTAACGATACAGACTCTTCGGTCTACCGTGTCTGCACCGACCAGTGATTCCCGCACATTAACATTATGCTACATATATCTAGGGACAATTTACACATATACCAAGCCAATTAACCTATATACCTGTACATCTTTGTAGTGTGGGAGGAAACAGATGATCTCGGAGAAAACCCACGTGGTCACGGGGAGAATGTGCAAACTACGTTCACACAGCACCCGTAGTCGGGATTGAACCCGGGTCTCTGGCGCTGCAAGCGCTGTAAGGCTTTACTTCAAATCCACCAATTTATAGCTGTCTGTATGACCTCAACTATGGGCCAACTTAGTTTGGTAATTAATGTTGCCGAGCCTCACTGCATGAATGATGAAATTTGTAGTTTGTATCTCCATTTCATTTGAGTGTAATGACTCATGGAATACAGTGGAGAGATCTTCAGCCAGTTCAACAGCTCCCTGGGTTATGAATGACCTGACATATGGAAATCTCCTATACATTTGTAAAGGAATTTTCAAATTAGCAATAAGAATAATAAGATATTTCATGGTGTACGTTAATGATTGGTCACAGTATATCATTAGTTTAACAATGGGTGATATTAGGGTAATTTTCCAATGAATTGAAAGAACTATAGCAAGTGTATCTAGAGCAATACATTATGGGCAGCTGTAGATGTGTCTGACTTACAGAGAAGTTACTTGACAGATATATCTCAAGTCCAAAATCCTTACGTAACCTTGGGAATGCCTGCTTGTGTGTCATGCTTATTTCCGTTTGTGAGTCTGTTGATAGACTCGAAGAGTGGTCAACTAAAAGTACTTGAAAAATATATTGCATTTCTGATTAAATGTAAGCAACTGGAGCTTGCTGCCTAATTCCCTGGCACTAGTCATAATTTCTTTATGTGCGTCTACCATGCAACCATAATTCGAAGATGTCAAATATGTTAAAAGGTTACTTCCTCATCAATGATGTATTGTCAATAGCCACTTTGTTTACCCCCATTCTTTCACATCTTCGCTTGTTAGCTGAACATAAATACTAAATACACATAACATCAGCAACATCATAGACGTGCTGAGTCAGCAATGATTTCAGGTTAAAGGGTCTCAGATTTTATTACTATTAATATTTTCTGCTCCTAATAGTCTACTGCATGCTTCATGATATCTTGATCTGACAGAGTGTAACTGTAATAAGTTGTCTCATTGGGAAGGTCACAAGATATGAGAAAGAAGTCCTAACAGAGAGACGTGCTAGACTGATTTGGCATTTTAGTTTATAAACCAGAGTAAGAATTTATATTATGTTTTTCTTGGTATTTTCATCTATATTAGCTGTTCCAGTAATGATGTTTCAGTTCACTCCTGGGTAGTGGATACTAAAACTAGAGGGCATGTATTTAAGGTGAGAGGAGAAAGATTTGAAAAAGTCAAGTCAAGTCAACTTTATTTGTCACATACACATACAAGATGTACAGTGGAATGAGTGGCAATGCCTGCGGGATTGTGCAAAACAACAGAACAACAGAACAGAACAGAACAAAAAAAAGACACAACAGTAATTACGCCCGGTGAGATCAGAGTTTACAGTCCTAATGGCCTGTGGGAAGAAACTCCGTCTCTCATCCTCTCTGTTTTCGCAGCATGACAGCGGAGGCACTTGCCTGACCGTAGCAGCTGGAACAGTCCATTGCTTGGGTCGTAGGGGTCCTTCATGATCTTGCTGGCTCTGGGGGGGGGGGGGGGGGGGAGAGGGGAGTGTAGTTCCCATGGTGCATTCGGCCGAACACAATACTCTCTGTAGAGCCTTCCTGACCTGCGCAGAGCTGTTGCCAAACCTGATCAAGATGTTTCCGGTCAGGATACTTTCCACAGCACCAGAGTAGAAGGATTGAAGGATTCTTAGAGCAGCTTGTAATGGAGCCAACCAGAGAAAATGCATTTCTGGATTTAGTGTTGTCCAATGAACCAAATTTGATAAGAGAACTCGAGGTAAAGGAACCGCTTGGCGGTAGTGATCATAATATGATTAGTTTTAATCTGCAATTTGAGAAGGAGAAGGTTAAATCGGAAGTGACAGTGATCCAGTTGAACAAAGGGGATTATGAAGGCATGAGAGAGGAGCTGGCCAAGGTAGACTGGAAAGGGATACTAGAAGGAATGATTGTGGAACAGCAATGGCAGGAATTTCTGGGCATAATCCGGAAGACACAAGATTGTTTCATTCGAAAAAGGAAGTAAGATTCTAAGGGGAGTAGGAGGCAACCGTGGCTGACAAGAGAAGTTAGGGATAGAATAAAACTAAAAGAAAAGATGTATAACACAGCAAAGAGCAGACGGAAGCCAGAGGATTGGGAAACTTTCATAGGACAACAGAAGGAAACAAAACGGGCAATACGGGCTGAAAAGATGAAGAACGAAGGGAAGCTGGCCAGGAATATAAAGAAGGACAGTAAAAGCTTATTTAGATATGTGAAGGGAAAATGTGGGTCCCTTGAAGGCAGACACGGTTGAAATTAATATAGGGGAACAAGGAAATGGCAGAAGAGTTGAACAGGTACTTCGGATCTGTCTGCACTAAGGAAGACACAAACAATCTCCTAGAAATACTGGAGGACAGAGGATCTAAGGGGGTCGAGGAACTGAAATAAATTTTCATTAGGCGAGAGATAGTATCGGGTAGGCTAATGGGACTGAAGGATGATACATCCCCGGGGCCTGATGGACTGCATTCCATGGTCCTCAGGGAGGAGGCTCTAAAAATAGTGGACGCGTTGGTGATCATTTTCCATTGTTCAATAGATTCCGGATCAGTTTCTGTGGATTGGAGGATAGCTAATGTTATCCCACTTTTCAAGAAAGGAGCGAGAGAGAACATGGCGAATTACAGACCAGTTAGCCTGACTTCGGTGGTGGGAAAGATGCTGGGGTCAATCATTAAAGAGGTAATAATGGGACATTTGGATAGCAAAAAAGGATTAGTCCAAGTCAGCATGGATTTATGAAAGGGAAATCATGCTTGACAAATCTTCTGGAATTTTTTGAGGATGTGACAAGTAAAATGGATGAAGGGGTGCCAGTGGATGTAGTGCATCTAGACTTTCAGAAAGCCTTTGATAAGGTCCCGCGCGGGAGTCAATTATTAAAGAGGTAATAATGGAGCATTGGGATAGCAGTAAAAGGATTAGTCCAAGTCAGCATGGATTTATGAAACTGGTGACTAAAATTAGAGCACATGGTATTGGAGGTAGGGTGTTGACATGGATAGAAAATTGGTTGGCAGACAGGAAGCAAAGAGTAGGAGTGAACGGGTCATTTTCAGAATGGCAAGCAGTGGCGAGTGGAGTGCCGCAAGGCTCGATGTTGGGGCCGCAACTGTTTACCATATATATTAATGATTTGGAAGAGGGAATTAGGAGCAACACTAGCAAGTTAGCTGATGACACAAAGCTGGGTGGGTGTGAACTGTGAAGAGGATGTTAGGAAGTTGCAGGGTGACCTGGACAGGTTGAGTGAGTGGGCAGATGCATGGCAGATGCAGTAGAACATAGATAAATGTGAGGTTATCCACTTCGGTGCCAAAAACAAGGGGGCAGATTATTATCTCAATGGGCTTAGGTTAGGTAAGGGGGCGGTACAGCGAGACCTGGGTGTCCTTGTACACCGGTCACTGCAGGCCGTGAAGAAAGCTAATGGGATGTTGGCCTTCATAACAAGAGGATTTCAGTATAGGAATAGAGAGGTTCTTCTGCAGTTGTATAGGGCTCTGGTAAGACCAAATCTGGAGTATTGTGTACAGTTTTGGTCTCCTAATTTGAGGAAGGACATCCTTGTGATTGAGGCAGTGCTGCGTAGGTTCATAAGGTTGATCCCTGGGATGGCGGGACTGTCATATGAGGAAAGATTGAAAAGACTAGGCTTGTATTCACTGGAGTTTAGAAGAATGAGGGGGGACCTTATAGAAACATATACAATTATAAAAGGACTGGACAATCTAGATGTAGGAAAAATGTTCCCAATGTTGGGCAAGCCCAGAACCAGGGGCCACAGTCTTAGAATAAAGGGGAGGCCATTTAAGACTGAGGTGAGAAAAAACATTTTCACCCAGAGAGTTGGGATTTTGTGGAATTCCCTGCCACAGAGGCTAGTGCAGGCCAAATTACTGGATGGATTTAAGAGAGAGTTAGATAGAGCTCTCGGGGCTAGTGGAATCAAGGGATATGGGGAGAAGGCAGGCACAGGTTATTGATTGGGGACGATCAGCCATGATCACAATGAATGCCGGTGCTGGCTCGAAGGGCCAAATGGCCTCCTCCTGCACCTATTTTCTATGTTTCTATGTTTCTAAGGATCCTCAGAGAGACTCTGAATTTCATCAGCATCCTGAGTGGGCAAAGGTGATGCCTTGCCTTTCTCACCAGTGCGGCAGTGTGTGTTGTCCATGTCAGATCCTCTATGATGTGGACTCCCAGGTATTTAAAGCTGCTCACCCTATCCACAGTAGTCCCATTTATCCCCAGTGGCGTGTATGTCCTTGGTTGTTGTTCCCTTCTAAAGTCCACTATCAGCTCCTTACAAGAGGAGGCTGTTATTCTGACACCGGAGTGCCAGATCAGTCACCTCCTCCAGGTAGGCCTTCTCATCATTATCGGAGATCAGGCTCAGCAAACTTGATGATGGAGTTGGAGCTGAACCTGGCCACACAGTCATGTGTATACTGGGATTTCAGTAGGGGGCAGAGGACGCAACCCTGGGAGATCCTGTATTCAGGGTGAGGGGGTTGGAGATATGTCCCCATTGTGACCACCCAGGGCCTGGCGGTCAGAAAATCCAGACTCAGGCACACAGGGGAGTGTTCAGCTCTAGTTCCAGCAGCTTATCAGCAAGTCTGGTGGGGACTGTAGTGTTGAAAGCTGAAATGAAGTCAATGAACAGCATCCTCACACGCCCCCCTTCTGGCTGTCAAGGTGAGAGAGACTGGTGTGCAAAACCTGGGAGACCGCATCATCCGTGGATCTGTTTGGACGGTATGTGAACTGCAGCGGATTCATGGTGCTCTAGGGGCTAGTGGTAGAAATCGTTGTAGAAATTATTCTGATCTGGAAAATAATGGTGTATGTTATATGGGGCGGCACGGTGGCACAGCAGTTGAGTTGCTGCCTTACAGTGCTTTCAGTGCCGGAGACCAGGGTTTGATCCCAACTACGGCCGCTGTATGTACTGTCTGTCTGTATGTTCTCTCCGTGACCGCGTGGGTTATCTCTAAGATCTTTGGTTTCCTCCCACACTCCAAAGATGTACAGGTTTGTAGGTTAATTGACTCAGTATAAATGTAAAATTGTTCCTGGAGGATCTTGTTAATGGTGTGCAGGATCTTGTTAATGTACGGGGGATCACTGGTCGGTGCGGACTCGGTGGGCTGAAGGGCCTGTTTCTGCGCTGTATCTTTAAGCTAAAAAATTAGAGAAATCAACTTCCCAAGATTTTGCAATGCTCCACTGACAAACCATAGTTGAGGAGGTGCTCTATATCTAAGGGTAGCTTTCAACATATGTATTATGTCAATTGCCTGACATGTATTTTCAACGTAAGTGAATGCATCTTTAAAATTGCAATATCCTTTCATGTTTACCACTAGATCCACACAATATACCACACTCCCATCTTACAAATATAGCAAACAAGCCTGGGAGATAACATTCACAGTCCCCACTGCACTTCAAACACTATTATTATTTCCACTGCTATTCGACATTGACAATCATGTCACCCAAGCACAATATACGCCCTTTCCTCAGTTACTGACACACTTCCCTTTCTCTTGTGGGGAAAATCTGCTGTGCAAGACAGGCAACAGCAGATATACATGATACATATGTGGGGGCATGACTGCAAATCATAGATTCAAAGAGCAATGCAGCACGGAAATAGGCCCTTCAACCCAACTTGTCCATACCGACCAAATTAGCTTACTAAACTAATCTCATTTGTCTGCATCTGGTTTATATCCCTCCAAACCATGGATACATTGTCAATATTTGTCAATTCACAACCAATGTGAATCTGGCTTGTATCCCTTCAAACATGAACCTGCAGGTCAGATAAAATACTGTATGCCAGACTGGCTTCCTGCTAGTAGCTACCTATCCCAGAAATGATGGCAATGATGTTTTCAATGAACTGGCAGCTGCATTAACTGAGCAGAATTTTATCCATGTGTTAAGGGAGACTACAACTACTTCCCTCTACTGAGCAGCCTGATAATTTCAATCACAGATGTTGAGGCAGTGCTTCCCTGGTCAATATGACCCTTATGGCCAGCCAGTTCCAGGATGGTCTACCCTGAACCAGGGTAACCAAGCTGTTCCTACTTGGAAATTACACAGGTTAGTATGCAAGGCACGCTGTCGATGTCTCTGCATCAATCTGTTTACTCCAGACAGTGAAAAGATACTAGACAGCCCATGCTGCCAATAAATCCAAACCTGGGCTGACAGACTGCTCCATTTCGGAGTTTTACGGAGGTCAATAAAGAGACCTTACCTGCCAGCGTCTCTGAACCCGGGTCGACCTGCTTGTTGGAGCTTCAGCGAAGTTCCATTTGCAGACCCTGTCTGACCACATCTTCAGCCCCATGCTTGCCATTCCTTCAGCTGGTGTGATGTTAGGTAGCTGATGTTGCTGGCCAACTCCTCTTGTAGTGGCTTGCAAATTTAGAGGCAAGAGCAGGCAGCTCTTCCTTATGCGATTCTTGTACATCATGCATTAAAGCATGGGATTCAGGCACACACTCATGTTCGGAGTCAGCTCCATACTGATCTCAGACACTCCCCTCATCCAAGTGGGAGGAATATTGCAACCCTGAACCAGGTGTTGCCACAGGCGTATAACTCGAACTGCCTGTGCATGCTTCCGTAACACGGAGCATATTTTGTGCCATCATCTGATCCATCCACTAAGATGGCGGACTGCAGGGGTGATGCGCCGTTGTGTACAGCTGCTCCGCCTGCAGTCCGTCCTTTCACCCTTTTTTATTTTTATTTTTAGTCCTGTCACTACAAAATGTTTGTTGGAGGTCTTCTTTTATGTGGTGGGTGGGGGGAGGGGAAGGGGGAAACTATTTTAATCCCAGTCCTACCTGATCGGAGATGCGTTTTTCCTCCGAACTGCATCTTCGTCCTCTCTGTGCGGCCTACCATCGAGCTGGAGCAGCACTGGAGCGGCGTTTCCTGCCGGGACTACAGCTTCGCCGGCGGTGCAAATGCTGGGACACCAACACAGAGCGGGCAATGCCTAACCGGGTCGCCTTGCGGTAAGCTCCGGGGCACTGTGAACGCCGACTGCAATATCGTTGAGCTGCGGCTGCAGAGCGTCCAGCCGCGGGCGGGCGGCACTGGATTTAAAACACCACGGAGCCTGGGATCCGGGATCGCCAGAGTCGGAGGTCCGGCCGGCGCGGCCTGAGAACTTTGGACAATGCAGTCTTCGGGGAGGAAGCGGCCGCTTCAGTCCAAGCCGCTGAAGAATGTTCACCTGACGCCGATGATCCAGCTTCGTGGCAGGAGGGCCTGAAAACACTGGGTTGGCTGAGGAGGCCACATATAGACCCCGACCTCGGGTGGACTATGAGGAGGAGAACTGGATATTTTTAGTGCCTTCCCTCACAGTGAATTCTGCTGTGGGGGGACGTTTCTTGTTGATTTCTATAGTGTACTGTTCTGTGTCTTTTTTTCTTTTTCTTTTTTCTTTTATATGGATTTATTGACATTTAATCTATTCAATTAATTTAATCAATCTCTGTAAAGCACTTTGGTTCAAAGTGATTTTGTTTAAAAGTGCTATATAAATAAATATTATTATTATTATTATTATCAGATGTTCCAATTGAGACAAACGGCTAATCACATCTGCCATAGATGTGGGGACAGAATCCTCTTGTCCCGAATAGTCCGATAGGACTTGTCTCACAGACTTGGCTTTGGCTTTGCCCCGACTCGGGGTTGCCAAGTTGCTCCCTCTAGGAGCCGAAACAGAACTAGCTGTGCAGACCGGCGCTGCCAGCGACTCCGCAGTGGAAACGGATGGCTGTCGGCTTTCCCCACTGCCGCGGTCCTCTGCTATTGGTATAAATCATAATTATTTATTGTACTTACCAGACAGGTTGCGCCAGCTAATGATTCTGAGTCCTTGCTCCCTTCTGGAGCCTCAACGGAGTATTTCAAGCGAGGAAATCGAGCGCAACCCTGAACCATGTGTTGCTTCCTCAGGCCTTGGGCCCCCATACAACCCGGTTGAGCCGGCATGATAATCGGAGTCATCTCTTTCCGATACTCCCCTCGACAGAGTGGGAGAAATATTGCAACCCTGCCGGGTGTTGTCACAGGCATATGGCTGAAGCCTCCTGTTAATGCTTCCAGTACACGGAGCATATTTTGTTCACATGATTAAAAAGAAGCATATCCCCATTAGATCAGAGATTGAACTGCTTTATCGATATCCACATAATTGGAGTCTGTTATAAACGAATCTCCAACAGTCCCCTCTACTGAGTGGAAATTATCATGACACAACCCTGAACCAGGTGTTGCTCAAAAAAGGCTTCCTAAGCCAGGAGCTCCTTTCTGGAGCCTCAATGGAGTTTCTTAGGGGAGGAAATAGATCGCAACCCTGAACCAGGCATTGCCTCCTCAGGCCTCTGGCTGACTCCCTTTCGGAGCATCAATCTTTACAGGCATTGCCCGTAAGATACTCCGAACAGCCGCCTGCTCCAGAGGAGCCCCATTCTGTGCTGCAATGGCAAGTCAAATTTCAGAACACTATTTGGTGTATGTGATAATAAATGTCCTTTCTATCCTTTGTATCCTTTCTGCTACGATAGTCACAAACGTGACCAAGCGACAACCACTATTAAAAAATCTACCAGCTTTATTTATAGTCACCCTATAACTAGAGCATACACTATACGCTGCTCTACAGCGTATGCTGTGCTGCGGAAAACCCCCCACAGTGAATACTGACCCAGCAGCTGAGCTTACCTGACGGTCGCTGTCTTGGCCGCGGCTATTTTTAAAACCACTGGCTGCTGCTAATCTTTTGCAGCGATCGCTGACCTGGCCGCGCCAGCAGCCGCAATATCGTATCCCGCCAGCTCCTTACAGAGGCTCCACGGTGGCCTCCAAATCTGGCCGCCTGCTCCCGTTCGGAGCTCCAACGGCGGCAGCCGCACAGGCTTCGCCTGTCAGCCACTCAGTGCCTGCTGTACCACAGCGGCCCATTCCTGAAAACAAATTTGGCTTACATGCCAGAACAGGTTTGAACTGCTCCGACTTCCGCGCCAGTATTGACGTGCATGTGGGCTGGCGGGCTCTTCACGTAGTCACTCACGTGACTTTGAAATAAAATCTGTTGTGCATTGGAAGAATAGGCGTGGACAATTGTCTATGTAGACCTGTCTTGGTTTCTGCAGGAACTCTGACTTAGTTGTAATGGCCTAAAGATAATCTGTTAGTGTGGTGTATTTAATGAGCATTGAATAAATAGTAATAAAGCAGCTGGTATGTGTTGTTCAGCAAATTAACAACATAATTTCTTTATTATGTGTTATTTACATTATGTGTTATGTGTTATTTAGCGTTTGAAATATATATTTGCCCAGGATCTGTTAAATGCTGTAAGCAATGCATACATCAATATTTTCTTTAAATAACATTCATTTTGACAGAGAGGGGAGTTATGAAAGCTTCAGTTGCAGCTGGTCACTGTGACATTCATTTCCAAATAGCTGTGCTCTGCTGTTACTTCACTTTGGACTAATTTCAGAGCAATGGAACCATAAAACTATAAGACACACAAGCAGAATTTGGTCATTTTGCCTATTCTGCTCCACCATTCGATCATGGCTGATCTAAATTTCCTTCTCACCCCCATTCTCTTGTCTTCTCCCCATAATCTTTGACACCTTTATTAATCAAGAACCTATCAATCTCTGCTTTAAAATAGCCAATGACTTTGCCCCACTACCGTATGTAGCAATGAATTCCCAGATTCACTATGCTCTGGGTAAAGAAATTCCTCCTCATTTCCATTCTAAAGGAATGCCTTTTATTCTGGTGCTGTGCCCTGTGGTCCTAGACTCTCCCACTACTGGAAATTTCCTCACCACATCCACTCTATGTAGGCCTTTAATTATTTGTTAACCCTACCCCGCATACCACAGAATGATAAAGAAAGGAAAGCAAGGTATCTAAGTCACAACTCCCTTCTCCTATATTTTACTATGTCCAAAAAATATTTACAATGAAAAGCTTTTCAAGCCTTGCCATTTTTTTGTGTTAGGCATATGGGACCTAATTTGTGCACAGCAAATGCACTCAAAACGTATTTTCATAATGAGTAAATATTTTAACAATGTTGAGTGGGGAATAAACGTTGGCCAATGCATTGGCATTAGCTCTCTCTTCTCTTTGAAATGGTGCAGATTTTGTCACAGTTTAAAGTACCATCTGGAAACTAACACTTCTGACAGTGCAGCACTCTCTCAATTCACACTTGCATATGAATTGTTGCATTGCTTATGTATGTGCTTTCCGATGTTCTTGTTAGCCTGGAATAAGCAGGGGCCAGCAGTCAAGTCACTGTCACCAGGGACTGCTTTTTGTAATTCAATCAAAATGAGAAATTCAAGGAATATTTACTTATCTTGCATTTTATCTATCATGATTTGTTGACATAGTGAAAGAATATGTGGTTATTTGTTTCCGTATTCATGGGACTCAAGTTCAAGTTCAAGTTTACATTTATTGTCACTGTACCAATTGGTACAGCAAGATTTGGGTTGGCATACGGCCATACAAATAAAAAAGAACATTGCGAGATCTGGAAACAGGCCCTTCAGTCCACTGAGTGGGGGTGGGAGATTGCAATCTTCACGTGGTCCGCCCTGTTTCAACGAATCCAATCAACCTGGCGTGCACAATCAAATAAGATCAAATAGAACAAGTTGTCCTACAACTTTAGGCTGTGCACGCCATACACAAGAAGAAGAAGTTCACTGAGTCGGCACTGACAATCAAGAACCCATTTATCCATGGTTTGGTTATGAAAATGAAAAATAAAACAACACATGCTAGAGATTTGTAATAAAACTAGAAAATGCTGCAAACACTCAGCAGATCAGGCACAATCTGCAAAAAGAGAAAAAAGATAAATTTTTACGTTCAAAACTCTTTGTCAGATTTGGGAAAAGGAGAAACAAATTCCATAATTAATTCTCCCGATCGTCACAACAATTGCTCTGTGCATCCAAATTCTACCACTCAATTCAGTGGCCAATTCACCTGCAAACATAAATGTCTTTGGGACGATGGGAAGAAACCAGAGTAGCCATAAGA
This sequence comes from Leucoraja erinaceus, assembly GCF_028641065.1. NCBI lineage: Eukaryota > Metazoa > Chordata > Chondrichthyes > Rajiformes > Rajidae > Leucoraja > Leucoraja erinaceus. Next base: position 56,777,565 of record NC_073383.1, read on the forward strand.
ACTACACATGATCACAGGGAGAATGAAATGTCAGACAGATCAGTACTGAATGCCGATTGCCGATGAATTGAGCTATGCCTTCACTCTATTGTTCCCATCCAGCAACACCCATCCTTATTCAGCTTCACTCTTCACCTTTTTTTGTTGCCATTTTCCAGATAATGCAGCTATTGTTCTTCAATAATCATCTCCCAGCTTCTGTTGTTCTTTCCACCTTTCACTACTCCTCCTGACTGTTTACCCCCATAAACCAATTACTCTCTCTCACCTATATCCACCTACATCTTGCTGCATCTTGCCCCCCCCCCCCTCACTTCTCCTTTCTTTCCCCTTGCTACTTCCTCTCTACTCTTTCTGTCCAGATGCAAGGTGTCAACCCAAAACGTCGACAGTCCATTTCCTTTCATAGATGTTGCCTGGCGCGCTGAGTTCCTGCAGCAGATCTCTATTTTTAGTGCTACCCCCAAGGTTAATTATTTTTATTAAATGCATTATGAGAATTCTTTATGCGTAGATATTTCTTTATTAACTCCATTATGAAAATCCAAATGGAGAGCTTGCAGTGAAATCCTACATCTTAATTTAAAGCTGCATAGTTCAGAGAATCTCTTCAAGATTATTCTGTGTGATATTTAAAAGTAAATGAAATGTATTAGGAGGATATTAATTCCATTTGAAAGATTTTATGTGTATTTAACTACCAGCTGGAATTTCCTCCAAAATAATTAGAAACAATATCATTTGAGATTAAAATGGTTATTGGCAGCAATAATCTGTGCTCATGCACTAATATACAGCCTCTAGTGTCAATTCTAGTGCTGGCCTTCACCTTTTGAGACTTTTAACTGCAAAAATAATTTTGGTAAGTCTGTATGGAAAATGCTAAATCTGACATGTGGTTTTAGGGAGATGGAAGCAGACATCCAAACCTTGTCAGCTTTCTAATTTTGAGTAGCCAAGTGGGCAAAACGCACAGTTTTCCAAAATTAGTTTTTTTTTTTGTGCCTTTTTCCATTGGCTAAATATTTTTACTTTCCTTTTTTCTCTTTCTCTTTGAGCCATCTCTTTCTACCAAGTCATTAAAATACTGGCTTTTCAAATATTTAAATGAAGAAATACTACATCAATATTTTTTAAATATTAATCCAAGATGGCCAATTCTATAGACCCTGTACTTGGAGAGGAAATCAGAGGATGATCGTGAAATACCACGTTCAAATCTATAATTTGATTTTTTTTTTTTTGTGTTCTGGAACCACAGGCTAGTGTTTTCAGATAAGCAGATACTTCTTTCAAAGGGAGCTGTTATCCTTCCATAGCCAGTAAAGTTGTAATATAAATTCAGTCTGAAGTAGTCAATATATATCAATGTATAATATTGATGTACATTTTGATAAAGCATAAGAGGTGGATTAAATGAAAATCAATCAATGACTCGCCAAGTTCATTCAATTAATCATTTCTGGATTAGCAAAAGCCATCTTGCAGAGTGATTTTAAAATGTAGACTTAAGAGATGAAGTGCGAGAACAGGTTCTTCGGCACACCGAGTTCACGCTAACTAGCGATCACTTCGTACACCAGCACTATCCTACACATTTACAAATTTTTACCAATGACAATTAGCCCACAAACCTGTGCGGCTTTGGAGAGTGGAAGGAAATAAAAGACAGCTTCATTGTTTGACTTCCCTGTTTACACCTAAGATAGGCACAAAATGCAGGAGTAAAGGCCCTGTCCTAAACTTGGGCGACCTAATCCGCGAATTCTGGCGAGTTTGCTCTCGACTCATACTCGCAGCATGGTCGACACGAGGTCATAGGAGGTCTTCGTAACTCTCCATGCTCGAAACATAGAAACATAGAAACATAGAAAGTAGGTGCGAGAGCAGACCACCAGGTCCATCGAGCCCGCACCGCCATTCGCTCATGGCTGAACACTAAACAGACACACTTACCCACAAACAGTAGACACAAGACACAGAACACAAGACACTACCCTCCCCTTTATACCGCTATCACCCCTCTCCACCCCAAGAACCTCGTGATCTCCTGGGGGAGGCAAAAAACCGGATAAAAACCCAGGTCCAATTCGGGAAAAAAATCCGGGAAATTCCTCTCCGACCCCAATCTAGGCGATCGACACTTGTCCAGGAGATCACTCAGGTCTTACTATACTAACCATACCTAGGTCCATATCCCTGCCCTCTCCCCGTAGCCCCTTATCCCCTTGGCAGCTAAAAAACCATCTATTTTAGTCTTAAATATATTTAAAGTTTCTGCTTCCACTGCTCCCTGGGGCAGTGAATTCCATAAATTAACCACCCTCTGGGTGAAGAAGTTCTTCCTCATCTCAGTTTTAAAAGAGCCCCCCCTTATTCTGCAACTATGTCCCCTAGTTCTAGTTTCCCCGATCATTGGGAACATCCTCGGTGCATCCACCCGATCAAGGCCCCTCACGATCTTATATGTTTCAATGAGATCGCCTCTCATTCTTCTAAACTCCAAAGAGTACAGTTCCAGCCTACTTAACCTTTCCTCATATGTCAATCCCCTCATTGCAGGAATTAATCTTGTAAACCTTCGCTGCACTGCCTCCAGGGCTAGTACATCCTTTCTTAAGTATGGACCCCAGAACTGTACACAGTATTCCAAATGTGGTCTCACTAATACTGTGTACAGCTGCAGCAAGACCTCCGTGTTTTTATACTCAATCCCCCTAGCAATAAAGGCCAAAACTCCATTGGCCTTCCTGATTGCTTGCTGCACCTGCATACTAACTTTCAGTGATTCATGTACTAATACCCCTAGATCCCTTTGCGTTGCATTACAACGCAGCTCCTCCTCATTTAGAAAATAACTTGCCCTATCATTTTTTTTCCCAAAGTAAATGACTTCACATTTATTAGTATTAAATTTCATCTGCCAAGTTGTTGCCCACTCACCTAGCTTATCTATATCCTTTTGCAGACTCTTCCTATCCTCCTCATCCCCTACTTTTCCTCCCATTTTTGTATCGTCCGCAAATTTTGATATATTACACTTGGTTCCCTCCTCCAAATCATTTATATAAATTGTGAACAACTGGGGTCCCAGCACCGACCCTTGCGGAACCCCGCTAGTTACCGGTTGCCATCCCGAGTATGAACCATTTATCCCCACTCTCTGCTTCCTATTTGTTAGCCAATCCTCTACCCATGCTAATATATTACCCCCAATCCCATAATTTTTTATTTTTAGCAATAGTCTCTTATGTGGCACCTTGTCAAAAGCCTTTTGGAAGTCCAAGTATACCACATCCACCGGTTCCCCTTTATCCACCCGGGTTGTTACTTCCTCAAAGAATTCGAGCAGATTCGTTAAACAGGACTTCCCCTTCACAAAACCATGTTGGTTCTGTCCGATGAAGTCATGTTTATCCAAGTGCCCCGTTAGTGTTTCTTTAATAATTGTCTCTAACATTTTACCCACCACCGATGTTTAGACTAACCGGTCTATAGTTTCCCGCCTTCTGTTTACTTCCTTTTTTAAATATAGGTGTTACATTGGCCATTTTCCAATCCACTGGGACCGTTCCTGCCTCCAGGGAGTTTTGGAAAATTATCACCAATGCATCCACAATCCCCACCGCTATCTCCCTCAAGACCCTTGGATGTAATCCATCAGGCCCAGGGGATTTATCCTCCTTCAGTCTCATTAATTTCCCTAATACCACCTCCTTGGTGATCTTAATAGTATTTAGCTCCTCCATTCCTACCGCCCCCTGTTTATCCAGCGTTGAAATATTTTTTGTGTCTTCTATGGTGAAGACTGATACAAAATACTCGTTTAATGCCTTTGCCATTTCCATGTTCCCCACCAACAACTCTCCAGTCTCACCCTCCAATGGACCAACGTTCACCTTAGCCACCCTTTTTCTTTTTATATAGCTATAAAAACTCTTACTATTAGTTTTTATGTTGTTCGCTAAATTCCTTTCATAGTCTATTTTCCCCGTCTTAATTAATCTCTTAGTTATTTTTTGCTGACCTTTAAATGCTTCCCAATCCTCTACCCTCCCGCTATCTCTGGCTACCTTATATGCCCTTGCCTTCAGCCGAATACTATCCTTTATAGTTTTACTGAGCCATGGCTGACTGTTCTTACCCTTACCCCTTTTTTTCTTCATAGGAATAAATTTTTCTTGAAGGTTATACAGTATACCCTTAAACATACACCGAGAATGGTCTTCGCGTATTTGAGGCCTCAGCTAGGTCGTGATGTTTTTTTCAACATGTTAAAAAATGCTTGCGAGTAAAAAAGGGTCGCCATGGAAAAAATCAATACTTTTATCACGTAGGTTTAGTCGTAGTAGGTCGGCATGTTAGTCATAGGCAATCGAGGGTAATCGTAGGTAGTCGTAGATAGTCTTCATCCTAGTCGGAGGGAGGTCAAAGGAGATCAAAGGAGGTTGTCTTCACTCTCCACTATTCAGTCCAATTTTCCCGAAGTTAGTCATAGCTAGTCGTAGCTAGTTGAAGCTGGTCTTCAACATAGTCGAAGGAGCTCTTCAACATGTCATATTTTCAAACTCTTCTAAACTGGCCAATTAGGTTGCCCAAATGGGACAGCCCCTTAACTCGGCGGGGCAGGCAGCATCTCTGTAAAGAAGGAATAGGTGACATTTGGGGTCGAGATCCTTCTTCAGACTAAGAGTCAGGGGAGAGGGAGACTATAGATATGAAAGTGTAAGGTGATAAAACGAAGGTAAGGTCGTTTTTCACACTTTCCTCTTCCATATCTCTATCCCCTTGATAAATTGAATGGACTCCTTCTCTACTGTAATGGGTGAGTCACCATAGGTGGGAAAGTCTGGTTGGTTTTGAATGGTAGCTTACTTTAGCTTAAAAGGTTCCAATTTTGTGACTAAATTAACATTTTTCTTCGCCTGATTGTATAATGTAAATAAGGAAATAGTTCCAAAACTGGGAAGTCAAACAATGAATCTTTCTTTTGTTTATGGTATTAGTTGGGTGAACATTGGTTAGGACATGCAACATACCTACCCAAAGACATCTCTGAAGGTTCCGACCGATTTTAGTGGATAGCTTTATTTTAGTATTTTTGGACTGATGCCAGTATTAATCGAACATCCAAAAGCCAGGGTCACGTTGCAACGATGGGGAATATTGCAGGATTGTCACTATTCGAAGGGGTTGTCCTCCTCATGGGAGAAATATACAATTTTCTTAATTTGTTCTCATTCTTTATAGCACCTAGAATAAAACTTGTTATCCTGTGTAATTTAGCCAGTGAGTCAGATGAGTCTCTAATGTAATTGTCAAGCACAGATGAGCAAGAATGGAATCAATGGTTCAGTTAATAGCTTATTAGAAAGTAAAGATGCAGCTTAGTTTTGATGAAGAGCACAGACTTCGAAAGCACAGCCTTTACATTTCTGTCCATCATTAACTGCTGGAAGCATTAGAATGTCCAACTTGACAAAAACCACAAAGGTGTCTTCTGTTTGCAAAAAAAATGATTGCTTATTTCAAGCATTCAGCTCCATATTGATTGTGTCCTGTGACTAACTGTTCTCGGCTTTGAACAGTGTTTTGTAGATTATTTCAGAGACAGTCTGTGAAGAGTCTTCGAATAAACCACACAGACACTGTTATTTGCACAAGATGTTGCTGAGGTCACATTTGGTTTCCGTGCACAGTTTTGATCCCCTTACCTGAAAGGATAAACTGACAGTAGAGATAGTCCAAATTATATTCAACAGGCTCATTTTTGGGATCAAATGACCAAATAAACCATGTACCCTTTGGAGTTTAGAAGAATGAAATATGATCTTATTGAAGCACCTAATACCCTAAAGGTGATCTTATTGAAGTACCTAATATCCACTCAGAAGAATGTCTTCCACCTCGAGCTCGAGGGCACTCGCCTGAAAAACCTCGAGCTGGATCGACCGTCAGCGAGGAAACCGCAAGCTGCATCCACCACACACACACACACACACACACACACACACACACACACACACACACACACACACACACACACACACACACACACACACACACACACACACACACACACACACACACACACACACACACACACACACACACACACACACACACACACACACACATCATTTTTGTAGAGGCTTCATAATAGGAGGTATTTTGAACATAGATACATTTTTAATTGATTGTGTAGGTGCAAGCTATGAAGAACAGGCCCAGAAAATTGGTAGAAGTTTGGGGCAGATCATCCATGATCATATTGATTTATGATAGGGGCAGCACAGTGGTGCAGCAATAGAGTAGCTGCCTTACATCGCCAGAGACCCAGGTTCAATCCTGACTACTAGTACTGTCTGTATGGAGTTTGTACATTCTTCCTGTGACCACATGGGTTTTCTCTGGGTGCTCCAGATTCCTCCCACACTACAAAGTCGTTTAGATTTGCAGTTTAATTGGTTTCAATAAAGTTGTAAAATTGTCCCTAGTGTGTGTAGGATAGTGTTAGTGTACAGGTTGATTGCTTGTTGGCGCGGACCTGGTGGACAGAAGGGACTGTTTCCACACTGTATCTCGAAAGTCTAAAGTGATTGGCAAACCAGGTGGCCCAATCTTGTTCTGATTTTTGGTGTCCTTGAATGCTCATGCCTTGAATGCTCACACTCAAGACTGGAGTTTCTCGACTGGATTTTAACAGGGGTTACAAATCCACTGAACACACACATTTTCATGTGATGAGTATAGTGGCAAATGATAGCCATTAAAAGTGACACCATGACTATTTGTAGAATGAATCTATGATGCCCATGAATAATTGCAACAAGTTAGAATAGAACTAAGGGCCTGTCCCACTTGGACGTCATTTGCACGCCACGTGTGTGACGCACGAAGATTTTGTGTATCCCAAAATCCTGGGGCACAGCGCGCGACCGCACATCACTGTCTACGTCACCACACACCATGCACACGTAATGCACACCTTGCGCGCGTAATGCATGCCATGCGCGCATCACATAGGCATCACAACGAGCGCATTGTGCGCCATGACGCGTAAATGATGTTGCGTAAATGACGTGCAAATGACGCCCAAGTGGGACAGCCCTTTTAAAAATTAAAGAGAAAAACATAGCACGTGCATAACTGAGTGTGGATAACAAGTCAAGCCAGGTAATTATTGAAGTGATACAACACAAAATTACAGTCCAGGCACGGAACGGATGTATCAGAAAGTTCAGTGCTTATGAACAGTGCAAGAGACCTTCAATTCATCCATTCAGAAGATAGAAATGTTTTGTTCAAACAAACAACATTTTTGAAATGGAGGGCAAGGTCGAAGGTGTTCATTATGAGGCTGAATGCATAGGCAAAAGGCAATTCTGTTAGCAGAAATATTCATGTGATGTCGAGAAACCTGTGCCTCCAGGCCAATTGTTGCATTATAAAGTAATAGAGAAGTTACAACATCATTGCAAATACTGCACCACCGGGCTATATGATTGGAACCTGTAACCAGAGGCCAGGAAGGAAAATTAGTGACTGTATAACTTTCCTGAAAGATTTCATATATTTCCTCATGACATAGTAGCAGGACATTTGGCTTAACTAGTATTTTGCCGGTTCTCAGGGCAATGTTGTTATTGCGAATCCTACTCTCGCACCCATTTCACTGTAACTTATTTATTCATAATGTAATGTTTGAGCAATGACACAAGATTGCCATATCAACGTAAAAGTGCTCTAAAAATGCAAAGGAAATTCGACCGGTGCAAAATTTTAGTATTATACAATGTACGGATCAACAGCTGAAGGAGTGGCACAATGAAGACTGATGGAATAAAATATAATTTTTGTTCATTTCCCATCCAGCTTGAAAAAGTGAAGCAGAAATATCAGTGCACAGAGCACAGTGAATGATGCATTCAATAGACATGTCAAATCAAGTTGTATTTATTGTCATATGCACGTACAGGGCGGTACAGACAATGAAAATCTTGCAGTAGTATCACAGGCACATAGACTAGCAAAACTGAAACAAATTATACATACATTGTACATAAATTACATAAAACATTAAAATGAAAAAAAACTGCAGAACCAAGACAAATAAGACACAATGAGAAAACTAGCAAGTCCATGGTAATGCAAGAGTTGTTCTGTAGTGCGCTGTTGCTGAAGCAGTATTAGGGTTGTGCACTTCAGTTCAATTACCTGATGGTTGTAGGAAAGTAGTTGATCCTGAACCTGGTGGTATGAGATTTCAGGCAATGGCAGCAGTACGAGGGAACATGGCCAGGATGGTGGGGATCCTTAGTTGTAGATGCCATCTCCTTGAGGCAGCACTTCATGCAGATGCGTCCAGTGGTGGGGGAGGGCTGTGACCATGATGGACTGGGCTGACTCCACCAATCTATTTAGCTTCTGGCATTCCTGTGGGATTGCTGTATTTAGCCATAACGCAACCAGTCAGGTTATTTTCTACTGTCGATCTATAGTTTGTTAGATTGTTCTCTTTAAAGGTCTAAGAGAGGTGCCGGCATGTCCTATTCATTATTACAATTGTGTGTTGTGGGCCTAGGACAGGTCATCCAAGATGTTAACTCCGAAGAATTTGAAGCTGCTAGCTCTCGCCAACTCGCCAATGAAAACTGCCTTGTGGTCTCCCCATTTCCCCTTTGTCAAGTCAATGTTGTTGATGTTGAGCGAGATGTTGCTCTGGTACCATTCAAGAAGGTGTTCTATCTCTCTCCCGTACACCGAGTCATCACCACCTTTGATTTGGCCATCGGCAGTCCTCTTGTCTGAGAATTTATGTGGCACCTTGGACCCTTGAGGGGAATGTGTTGATGATCAATGAGGAGGAGATGATGCAACTGAACTGTATTGTTTAAGGTCAGCTGATGGGAATATCAAGGATCCAGTTGCAAAGGGGGGTACAGAGGCCCAGATCTTGGCCCTTGGTGATGAGTTTGGAAGGGATGACAGTGTTGAATGCTGCCTGAACAGCAGCCTGATATATGTGATGTTTCAGGTCGAGAACCTTCTTTAGACTGGTGAAAGTCTGAAGAAGAGTCCCAATGTGAAAAGTTACCTATCCATGTTTTCCAGGGATGCTGCCTAACCTGCTATATTATCCAGGACTTTGTGTGTTTTTTTTTGTAAACAAACATCTGCAGTTCCTTGCTTCGACAGCTTGATATATTTGTTATGTTATCCGGACAGTCCAGAGCATATTGGAGAGTTAATGATTTAACCTCTGCTGTTGACCTGTTGTGGTGACAGGGAAATTGAATCAGATCCATTTCTGAGGCAGGAGTTGACTTGTACCATAACTAAGCTCTAAAAAAATAATAATTATGGTGGTTGTAAATGCTGCCAGATGGAAATCATTGAGGCAGGTCACCATACTCTTTTTGGGCACCAGGATGTTAAATACCCTTTTTGAAACAGATGGGTACCTCAGACTATAAACATTGGTGCATGTTGATGTTCAATCGGTGTAACGGAACAATGATTGAAGGTCACCATGAAACATCAATATGCAGCAATTTCCTAATCTATAGCGCAGTTGTGCTCCATTAGAGGAGATAATTTTGCTAAAATGCCAATTGAGTACAAAACAGGCCATGTAAGAGTCATGTCAAACGAAATTTGGAAGGGAAAGTGGAAGAAAGGCAAATAAAATATGATCAAAATTATGACACATGCCATGAGAGATGACCTTCTGGCTGAATGCAAGTATTTATATCCCAAGAGCTCTCAGCAAGTCAGAGATGAACGAGAGATAATGGAGGTAAATGAATTTAAATATTTTTAAAATTGGAGGAATTAATTTTGCACATTGACCCATTAGTTCAAGTGAACGGCACAGGAGAAAGCAAGAAGTTTATAAGATTGAAGTGAGTCATCTGTTGCTCAGGAATTATCATGTAATGTTCCTGATGACGATCAAGGTGAAACAGTATTGTTAAGATAAGCGATTCAAAGGTATTCCAACAACACCTGATTAATCTATTTTCAACATCAGAAACCGTAGCATATTTCAGTCCTGGGGAAGTATCAGAAGAACTAATACTGGAAAGTAGAATGGATGCTGGAACTTTCAATAGAATGAAAATTAATACTGGGCATTATGACCATATTGATACTTTTCTGAAATCTTTTGTTTGATGAGTGCTCACAAACTAATGGTGACTCTGCAATAGTAGGTGTTGTGGAGAACTGTGGCATTCATGGTTATGTGTAGCATATTAGGATGAAATGACAGGATAGTTGGACGTAACTGATATTACAAAGAGGAATGTGCTTTTGTTTCAGTGAACGATTGATATTGGAAGTTTATTGCTTACTCGTTTCACACTGTATCTGCGAAATTACTTGTCCAAATAAATTCCCATTGTCGATCAATGTTATACAATGTACAGCAAAACAGTCATGCTGGCATTGCCACACTTTAGGAAAGCACCTCTGTGATGGTCAGAGGCCGGACTGATTGATCTTTTGGATCTTATTGTGGTGTCAATTGTGTTCAGATTCAGATTCAGATGTGTTGCTTCGAACCTGCATGGAATTTTTTTTTAATTGAGGCAAGAAGGAATGGCATGGTTACGTTGTTAACAGACAGGGCATAGATTTTCATTGCAGAACAGTCTAAGAAGAATGTAAGAAACTGGAGGAGGAACAATGATGGTTTACTTTATTCACCTCACCTGCTCAATAGTAGTGGGTTCCCTGCACTTTAAACTTAACTTAACTTAAACACACTAAACTTATCTATCTTGGAAGGAGAAAATTTAAATGTGAACTCCTAATTCTATTTGTTCATGATGCAATGAGCTCTTCTCCCACTTCTTTGAGCCAAAGTAGGAAGGGAGGCATGATGAAAATTGTATTGGCAGAATCTCCTTAAGAGTCGAAGATGTCGGAGAGGTATGTATAGGGATCGAAAGGCTCCCAACTAATCCACCCAAAATGTCTGTCAAAACATGCCACCTTTCGCATGGGAACAAAGCACTGCTGAAGGTGGGACCCTATCACCATGGATAGGAGTCGTTAGTTGAGGAAATCTATTAGAAGAAGCTCTGATACAGACATCATCCTGGTGTGTAAATGACAACTTACTTGATAGAAACAGAACAGGCCAGGTCTAAATTATGTATTTTGTATGCATACAATAGCATGGCAAGCTTGACTGGTTTGATGTTTAGGATTGACAAAGTATATGCCGACCATAACACTAATTTTGTGAAAAATTGAGTATGACATGAGTACTTGTTATTATTTATACACTTTGCAAACAAATATGTATTAATTTATTGGTGAGGGAAGTGTTTATAGAAGTATACAATATTATGAGAGGCATAGATAGTATGGCCAATCAGAATTTTTTTGCCATGTGAAAAATCAAATATCAAAGGGCATAGCTTTAAGGTAAAGAGGCAAAGTTTAAGGGAGATGTACTGGGCAAGATTTTAACACAGAGAGTGGTGGGGCCTGTCGAGATTCCTACACCGCCATTCAATATGCCTTCAGGCTGATCATCCATCAGTATCCCGTAATGGAGACTGAAAATACCCCCCTGTCCCCTTAGAATCAAGGGCCACATCTAACTGTAAATTAATTGTTTAGCCAAAGAACTGGCCTCGACTACCCTCTGTGGCAGAGAGTTCCAGAGATTCACCACTCTCTGTGGCTGAAAAAAGTTCTCCTCATCTCAGTTTTAAAGGATTTCCTGTACTTCACTGCAGCTGTGACCCCTTGATGCCTGAGGATGCTGACATCGGGAACAATCTTCCTGCATCTATCCAGTCCAACCCCTCAACAGAAGGCATGGTTTGGAAGTTGGCATGTATCTGGGCAAATCAATTTGAACACAGATTGTCATTGATATGTGGAGATTCCTACCAGAATTAGAAAAAGAGGCCTTCAGAGTAAGCAGCAATGGATTAAGTGAATGGAGACTGTAAAATAAATTTCCAAAAAAATCAACTCAAAGTTGAATACTGCAAAAATTAATTGCTTATGTCAAGATGGTGATCCCATTCATGTGATATTTGCAAACCAAAATTGAGGGCTCAACTGTGGCTGGAATCAGTAGTCAGCTTGCATCTGATTTGCAGTGTGTCCTGTACTTCACTGCAGAAGACGGGCATTGATACAGAGGATGCTGACACACATATTGCAACCATGCTAGCAGTTCTCAACAGATCCCATGGTTGGATGTTGGCATTATCTGGGCAAATCAAGTTGATTTTATAATTGTCATTGATATAGATGAATGTCAGAGGTAGAATTAGCAAAAAAAGAATCCATGATTTGAAGTGGGCAGCAATGATTTTTAAATGAAGTGTAGTTCTGTATTCATCATAATTTCCAAGAAAAGGTTGGAATCTGTTGAATAATGCAAAATATTAATTTCTTATGTACGATAATTAGACCCAACATTTTGCTGATATTCTGCAGCACTGGAATTGAACCGATCTGGCTGGAAATTGAATTATTTGAGCTTGCAGAACCTCTTGGTTATTTTCATTTCCATTTGCTTTGGTTCTGTAGAACAGCTGAGAGAAAAAAAGTCTTAATCCCTCCAACCAATGATGATATATAATATCAACTGAATTTTTTCCCTTTGCGCTAAACTTTGGGGTCTAATAATTTGCATTCCAACAGTAGATAACTCACTTGCTTTATGGTCATTTGGAGATATGCACCATTAGAGGGTGGACCTCATCTGCATCGCTGAAATGTAACATGAATTTTTCAATATGTGAAGCTCGGATAATATCTGACATATGTTTCAGATAACAGCCCGCTCCATCAGACGACATTTGTCTTGAAATTTACGGAATTTCAAACTCATAATCTTGCAGTACCTTTCACCCAATAGCATTTTATAGAAGACTGGCAAAGTTATCTTTTCAGTGTCGGTGAGACCGGCATACTGATAGCACCCCACAAATACAAAGTAAGTTCCTGCGATGTTCATTAAAAGCTCACATCAAATATTGAAACCGGTGTTCAAACACACTAGGCATAGAAAAAAAAGACGAAGTGGTTCACAAATGACAGTAATTTGTAATGTGCCATTTGTTAATGTTAATTTTATTCTTGAAGAAAAATTAGATAAAGGGATCTTAGTTCATGACAAGAACATGATTTGTAGTTAATGTTCAAAAGCAAGGTATTTATTTTGTCATTAAATTTTCATCTTGTATACCCATAACATTTTTCATTTTATCATGCGTTAGCAACATATTGTGACAACAAAGAAGACTCATTGGGTAAATGCTGGCTTCCAGGGAAGCAATCCTATTAGTTCCACTCCTCATCTTCCCTGTACTAAGGGGGAAAAAAAATGTGTTCGGCATGGACTTGTAGGGCCGAGATGGCCTGTTTCCATGCTGTAATTGTTATATGGTTATATGGTTATATGGTTATAATGACCAATTAGCCTACCAGAAGAGAATAGTACAGCACAAGAACAGGCCCATTGGCCCACAATATTTGTGCCGATCATGATGCCAAGTTAAACTGATCTGATCTGCCAGCACATGATCCATATCCCTCTATTCCCTGCTCTTCCATGTACCTATCTAAAAGCCTCCTGCATGTCAATATCGTATCTGCCTCCACCACCACCCCTGGCAATACGTTCCAGGCCCCACCATCCTCTGTGTAAAAAAGACCTTGCCATGCACACTAAACTTTCCCCCTCTCACTTTATACCTATGCCCTCTAGTGTTGGATATTTCCACCCTGGGAGAAAGATTCTAGGAAAAACCTGGAAACAACATCTTTTAGACTATAGAAAGGAACTAAGCCACTCAAAGGAAACACACACAGTGGCAGAGAGAAGTGTACCTACCCAAGTATGTAAAATCATGAGGGGCATGGATAAAGTGAATGCTTACCATGTTTTCCCATGAGCAATGAATTCTAAAACTATAGAGCATAGGCTTAAGGTGAGAGAGGTAAAGTTTAAGGTGGACTCAGGGGCAAACCCTCTCCCCAAATGATCTTGCCTCCACAACTCTCTGGGGTAGAAAGCACCAGATATTATTTACAGTCAGTGTGAGGAAATTCCTATGTAGCTCATTTCTATTCCAGTGCACCCTAATCTTGTAAATATAAAGCTAAGTGACTTCGCAATTGAAATTACCCATCCTAATGAAATGATAAAGATATAATTAAGGGTCTTTGCTAAATGGAAATCAGATATGTTAAAGGTTATTGAAATAACAAAGGGGCAAGAACTTAAAGAGTGGAAAACAACAAGAGAAACACATTGACAGTGCCTTATTAACATTCAGCTGACTCCTTTCAAAAGGCAAACATTTAACATGTTGATGAAACTTCTTGTGGAGCATTTCTAATACAAAATTCACTGATTGCTTGCCCTGCTTCTTCCAGCATTGTTTAATAATGCTGTGTACTCATGCGGACCAGAAATCATGATGGAAGCTGAATCTTATTTGGAAAAAATGTAATTGGTTTGTTGTTTGTCGAGTGCTGAGATCACAATAAATGGTTGAAAACTTAAATTTGTGGGCTTAATGCAGAATGTGTATTTCTAATTGATATTCCTCCAAAATGAATTGCAATTTGTATCAGCCTATTTAAATAAATTAACAAAATTAACAGGAAAGGTATGTTGAATCTGTGAGTGAAGAGTGTTATATCTTTTGAAATAAGGGTACATTTAATGTATGTTATAGATAACATATATAAAAAAATAGGGAGAGATATTGTGGTCAGAGGGTGTAGTGACTCTTGTCTAGGTACATGCACTGTACATGTGATGTGTTCCATGTTGTTAAGAAATAGAAGCTCCTGTGTTCTGTAGCTCTTTTTGTAAGTAGAATTTACTAAAACCCCAGGTGGAAAGAAGGTCCAAAATACAAATGACATAACTAATTGATCTATTTATGGAAAAATAAAACATATTAGTTTTGGTGGAAACTTGACATAGTTAAGTGCTAAGGAACTGTATGTTAACTTGAGACTTTAAATCGGCCCTTTGGCTCACTGAGTCTGTGCCGACCAGCGCCCACCCCATACACTAACACTATTCTTCACACTAGAGACAATTTACAGAAGCCAATTAACCTACAAATCTGTACGCCTTTAGAGTGTGGAAGAAAACTGGAGCACTCGGAGAAAACTCATGTGGTCGCAGGGAGAAAGTACAAACTCTGTACAGACAGCAGTTGTCAGGATCAAACCGGGTCTCTGTGCCAAAGCAGCAACTCTACCATTGCGACACTGTGTCGCCCCTAATGTTAACATTTATAACTAGGAGAATTGATTTGAAAGTATGAAGGTTATGTTTCAGTTATACAGAGTCAAAGAAAGATACAGCATGGAAACAGGGCATTTGACCCATCATATTCATGATTACCATCAATCATCCAGGTGCTACCAAATGCAATTTGAATAACGCCTCTCGAGTTGATACGATACGATAGAACTTTATTTATCCCAGGACGGAAATTGATATCAACTACATTGATGTTGAACTACTTGAAGTTGAACTAATTTGAAATCAACAGACTTCTCAGAAAGCTATTCTTTTGCTTTTATCCCATCCTCTGCACTACACTCCAAATCTAGCCAATATTTGCAGTGTATTTTCATCTGTTTTCACTGTCCATTTTGCATGTTAGTTGTGCGGAATGACAATTAGAAATTAAACTGAAGCTATGATCATTTGACATTGCCAAATGTGACTCATATTACCCCAAATAAATTAAATAATTTAATAATCTTTAACATTCCCTCCCTGGCCTACTCCTGCACCTAATTTCTATGTCTATTACTTGTCTGGCGAATTGTGTACAGTATTGCTCTTCCGATTGAGTTTAGTTTAATTAGAGGTACAGTGAAAAGCTTTTGGAATCCGTGCTGTACAGTGAAGATAAAATACGTGAATACAAAAAAGCGTTGATGACCTACTGTTTAATGCACTTATTTAGTGCACATATAACATTGATGTCCATTGAGTGTAGTTCACAGGACTCGAATGACCACTTCCATGGGAGGTCAGGACCGCCGTAGCTGTTGATCCAGACAGTTCTGCTAACATTGGGATTTAAGGATTATGTAAGGTTCCTACACATGCCTCTTCACAAGACTGATTATCAAAATTGATTAGTGGAAGCCAGTAATCCTTGATCCGCTAGGTTTTCATTGGAGTTTAGAAATGTGAGATGCATTTAATTGAAAAATACAAGAGAGGATGGTTCTTCTTGTGGGACTTGGGGGTCAGCGATAAAAATAAGGGATCATTATTTAAGACAAAGATAAGCTGAAATCTTTTCTCAGAGGATTGCCAAGTTTGTGGAACTTTTTCTGCAAAGGGAATTGTCTTTAAATATTTTTAAGTCAGAGATGGCTGGATACTGAAATGTGTGGTGTTAGGTGTTGGGTTACCATGTAGACTAGCATGCAGATTGCGATTTCAATAAGATCAGCTTTGACATTTGCTTATCCTCAGCTGGAATCTTAAATGATGGAAGGTTCAGTGACTTTGGGTATGTTAATTGTATATTAGCATATTCGATTGTAACCTGTCCAGAGAGTCAGTTGGTGGATGGTTGTTTGTCAGGTTGGAGGCCAGTGACTAGTGGGGTGCCACAGGGATCTGTGTTGGGTCCACTGTTGTTTGTCATGTACATTAATGATCTGGATGATGGTGTGGTAAATTGGATTAGTAAGTATGCAGATGATACTAAGATATGTGGGGTTGTGGATAATGAAGTAGATTTTAAAAGTCTACTGAGAGATTTATGCCAGTTGGAAGAGTGGGCTGAAAGGTGGCAGATGGAGTTTAATGCTGATAAGTGTGACTACATCTTGGCAGGACAAATCAAAATAGGACGTACATGGTAAATGGTAGGGAATTGAAGAATGCAGGTGAACAGAGGGATCTGGGAATAACTGTGCACAGTTCCCTGAAAGTGGAATCTCATGTAGATAGGGTAGTAAAGAAAGCTTTTGGTGTGCTGACCTTTATAAATCAGAGCATTGAGTATAGAAGTTGGGATGTAATGTTAAAATTGTACAAGGCATTGGTGAGGCCAATTCTGGAGTATGGTGTACAATTTTGGTCGCCTAATTATAGGAAGGATGTCAACAAAATAGAGAGAGTACAGAGGAGATTTACTAGAATGTTGCCTGGGTTTCAGCAACTAAGTTACAGAGAAAGGTTGAACAAGTTAGGGCTTTATTCTTTGGAGCGCAGAAGGTTAAGGGGAGACCTGATAGAGGTCTTTAAAATGATGAGATGGATAGACAGAGTTGACGTGGATAAGCTTTTCCCACTGAGAGTAGGGAAGATTCAAACAAGGGGACATGACTTGAGAGTTGAGGGACAGAATTTAGGGGTAACATGAGGGGGAACTTCTTTACTCAGAGAGTGGTGGCTGTGTGGAATGAGCTTCCAGTGAAGGTGGTGGAGGCAGGTTCTTTTTTATCATTTAAAAATAAATTGAATAGTTATATGGACGGGAAAGGAATGGATGGTTATGGTGTGAGCGCAGGTATATGGGACTAGGGGAGAATACGTGTTCTGCACGGACTAGAATGGTCGAGATGGCCTGTTTCCGTGCTGTAATTGTTATATGGTTATATGGTTATATGGTGTGTTTTGAAACACCCATAAAATTAATTAATCCAAATGATCACAAGTGTATCTTGTGATCACAAATGATCACAAATTATATCATAAATCATGAAATTGCTCCTTGGCATCTTTCAAAATGAGAAAAAACTAATGTCTACATTCCTGCTTGTTATCAAAAAATAAGAATTTTGATACACAGTGCCAAGATTTCACTGAATGTGAAGTGAAAGTTCAGTTTGACCCCAATTTTATGTTTACATATTCATTCAAGCATCATATTGATGCAGTGGAACTATTGACCACCAAACCTCTTCATGGCTCGAAAATATTAGACTCCAGGCGTACAAATGACTTTAACTCTACCATGTGGTGTATTTATGAACAATGTAATACCCTTTACGTTCTGTCAAATGGACAGGAATTTGGTCTGAATGCATCACCTTTATGTTGCAATTTTTCTTTCAGGTTATGAACTACTTGATTGATAGACCCCATCTCTTATTTAGTCATTGCCTTTGTCTATTTCTAATGAGTAGATGAGTGTAGTTTTCTTCATTTGTTTTGTTAGCTTGGGGCCTTATTCTGTGGACATTTGACACTTATTTCCCCAATTGACTTAGATTTTACTGCAGAAATGATAACATGTTTAATATGTATTTCATTTTTGGTGTGTAAATTATCTAGCACATTGCCACAGATTGAAGAATGATTGATGCTGTTATTTGTCTCTGAAGAGATTGGAGTTTATTGTCAATTCACAAAAGAGCTCCAAAAATGTTGCATTCACTTTGATGAAATGAATTGAACATTGTCAGGATGATGGATAGATATTTAAGGATGTATAAAAGCCCACTTTTGTATTCACACAAAACCATTTTAAACTACTTGCAGGGATTTTAAAGAGGGCATCCACGTTAATTGTATGTCTAGAATTGCATGATGGCTGGATTGGGTATGTACAGCAGATTTCCTTTCCTAAATGACATTAGTTAACTCCGCTCAGTCCGCCCAGGCCTATGCAATTTCCCAGTGCTAAACACTTTAACTCTCACTCCCATGCCCAAACCGACCTTTCTGTCCTGGGCCTCCTTCACCATTCGAGTGAGATCCAATGCAAATTGGAGGAACAGCATCTCACAGGTCACTTGGGCAGCTTAAAACACAGTGTTATGAAATCTATAACTTCAAGTAACCCTTGCTTTCCCTCTCTCTCTCTGTGTTCATTCCCCACCCTACTTCTCCCACTAGTTTCACTGTTCTGATTAATTTTACTGAATGTATGCCTCTTTGTCACCTTCCCCATAGCTAACAATTAACCATTCTACAATTCCTTATCATCGGCTGCTTTGATCCGTTGTTTTCACACCTTCCCTTTCCATATCTCTAGACTCTCTCTCCCCTGACTCTCAGTCTGAAGAAGGGCCTCGATCCAAAACATCAGCCATTCTTTCTCTCCAGAGATGCTGGCTGTCCCACTAAGTTACTCCAGCATTTTGGGTCGACCTTCGACATTAGTTAACATATTGCAATCCTATGATGAATCATTGGTATCAAAGTCATCATTATTGAAACTACTTTTAAAATTCTGCCATCTTTTTTCCATATGTTTAACTTCTCGGGATGCCACATGGTAATGGCATTCATATATCTTGATCACCAGGCCATTGAATTTCCAGTCCGGTAAAATAACTGTAATACCACTGCATCCATTACTCAATAATGCATTTTCTATACCAACCATAATATTTAATCTCAAAAGTCCAGAAGGTGTGCAATCATATTTCAACACCTGAAAAGATTTTCTTGGTTTTCATACTCTTTTTTTCTTCAATCTTTTTCCCTTACATTTCCCATATTTTCTTCCACTCTTTAATAGTAATATTTATTTTCCATGTTTCTAGTTTTCTCTAGATCTATACAGATCTATACAGCATGAAAACGCTCTCTTCGGGTGAACTTGTCCAAGTTGGTAAATTGGGCTAATCCCATTTGCCTGCACTAGGCCCAAATCCCTTGTAATGCTCAAATGAACCATATTTCCTTCTCCCCCTAATGAAAGGTCATTGATGTTTATTGCTCCATAGATGTCATATGACCTGCTGAACATTTCCAATATTTTCTCTTTTAATTTTCTGCCCCATCATTTATCTTTACTGTTCTCTGTTCCTAAATTGCTCAGGATCCAGAGAGAGACCACTGTTCATTAACAGCCCAGTTGTGTTGTTTGCCTTACTTTCAACAAAGTCTGGCAGGAAAGAATATCAGCTGAAGGTTGAAGAAAGGGAAATCCAACACGGCTATCAATATGCTATCTCATGACATATAAACATTCGACTGGATTTAATCCAATTCTTCAGTTGCCAATTCTGAAACCAAATGCTCAAGGCTAGGACACTGAGAGAATTTGAGCAGATGCATAAAGGTCTGCAGATTCCTGTGCTTCTGAGTGATTTCATTCTTCTCTTTCGCAAATGGATAATTGTTTTGCAACTATGTACTTTTTGGGAGCTTTGATCCTGCATGTAGTCAGTTTTGCTTTTGAATGTAAATTGTGGATCAGTGAATTACACACTGACAGAAATTTCTTCTGTTAGAACTTCCCTTTCAGTTATTGTGCTATTTTAGCCAGTGTAGAGTTGATAGGAATAGGCTTCTTTCATTTGTGTTAAGCATCTCTATGTTAAAGGAACAGCAGACTTGGAGCAGTCCGGTGATTCAGCAAGTTGTTGATACTACACAGTCCAGTGACCTGCCTTTGATTCTGATCTGCGATCCAAGTGCACTTAGTATACAACCATATTTCTTTCTTACAGATTTCTGAAATGTGTTTCTGCTTGGGCAGCTTACAACCCCGTGTTATGAATATTAATTTCTCTAACTTCCAAGTAGCCCTTCCAAGTAACCCTCTCACCGTCCCTCCCCACCCTAGTCATCCTACTAGTTTCAATGTCGTCCTGCAGAATTTCACTGTTTGTATCCACTCAGTGTCACCTTCTTCACAGCCAATAATGGACCAATGTGGGCTGCACCTTTCCTTGATCATCTGGCTGGCTTTGATTTGCTCTTTTCATACCTTTCATTGATTTGTTCTTTGTATCTTTTCATATCTCTCGTTTCCCTCTCCCTGATTCTCAGTCTGAAGACGGTTCTTGACCAGAAACATCACCTATTCCTTTTCTCCAGAGATGCTGCCTGACCCGCTGAGTTACTCCAGCATTTTGTGTCTATCCCCAAAGATATGTTGGTTGGTAATTTAATTGTCTACTGTGGACTGTCCTCATAGCAGATGGGTGATAGAAGAATCAGAAGAGTAAATGGGTGTGTGTGAAAGAATAGGTCACAAGGAAATAAGCAGGGATTGATGAGGTTGGTCTGAAGGTTGGCAGAGGCTGAATGGCTGCCTTCTGTCATTTAAACAATGAAGATGGCAAGTAGTGTGATTAAATAAAGGTCAACATGGGAAAGAATGGTATTTTACAACAGTTCATTTTCTGCCATTTTTCTAAACTCATCTATATTAAAAGATATCTATCGTTATATATATAGCAAAGACACAAAAAGTTGGTCAACTAAAATCTTCTTTTCAAAATTATCTCTGCAGAACAAATCAAAAGGTCAACATGTTGGAAAGATGACAATGTGATAGGGGCCTTTCTTAAAATAAATGAGAGCTTGGAAATGTAGTATCTGTGGATGAAGATAAGGCTAGAAAGGGATTCTGAACCTAACTAGATTTCCGTAACTGTAATCATTACAGTAAACCTCAATCATCTCAGCATAACTATGTAAGCTCAAGTTTCTAGTTAAACTATTCCTAGGAATCCCATCATATGATAGTCATATGGGCTTTAGCTCTGATCTATTGAAATGGAGTTTTGAAGATGTTTTAAGAATACTTGTGACTTCATATGTTTAAGCAGGAATGATTCACACTGCAAGCCACTGCACATTCTTATTGTGAAGTTGATTTACTTCTATCACCCCCCCAGGGCAAAATAAAAGGATACACAATCATAACGTAATAATAAAAAAAAAAAAATCAAAATTATAAACTGAAAGTTACTTTGGATGTGAAAGATATATGTATGATTTAACTTGAGATGGAGACTTCCATACAATACAAAACTGAATATCAATCAGATAAGTGTCATATTGTGAGGAAAATCACTGGGATGCATCAAATCAGTGAGAATATGGAAAAATCCAACAATTAATGAAAAAATAAATAAACAGAAAAAGTTTAAGCAGTGTACAAAACTGTTGAAACTTTAGCTGTTAACGGTTGTGAAGAAAGTATTGAAAGAACAACAAAGTAAATGAGAAGTTAAGATAAGAATAAAGGAAAATAATGATTTTCCCTCAGTGACTGATGTTTGTTGTTACTTTACTTTGATTTTTAAAAGTGTTTCTCCTCTAAGTGGCAAAGCATTAATGCTTAGATAATGGATTATTACATTTAATTAGGATTTCATTGTTGATTTCATGCTCTTCCAAAATGAATTAAACCATGAAGCTAGATTTTACACCGACTAACAATTCAGGGCTGGACTTTGCATGAAGTCACAATCTTTGCAAGTGGAATTAAAATATAGTCCATGTTACTTTTTTTTTAAAAGGTTTATAATAATGAGCTCATAAGTAGTTTTAGAAATGCCATGTATCAAACCATGTATTTTGTAAAGTAACAGAAGCTGAAATGAATTTGCATTCTGTGAACTACTGAGTAATTATTAAAATGAATAATACTATATCCACAGGCAAATCAACCTATTTTATTATTATTTGTTAAATGACATTGATTATGAAATCCCACAAAATTATATAATTGTATGGGTGAACATGTACATGTTAGGAATTATAAATTTTGGATGCAATAATAATACTTGGACACTCAAAGTAACACCTGTGCACCAGATGCCACACTAATCATGTTCAAGTAAATTGAATGCCCATTGGAGGTTTGCCAGGCAAGCAAACCAAGATGCCAATCGGTGATCCAATGCCAGCACTGCCATTATGGAGCTCAGTGTTGTAAACCTTCCCTTAAATGTATGTAGTTAAACAGGTGCTGAGCTGCATAAAAAATTGACTCTACTAACAACGTCGGAAGGATCAACTATTTGCAGGTTAAATGATGGTTGATTTGTTATGTATGCCATAGTATTTTCTGCAATTTTTAAGGTGCATAAATCTACAAAAAGTGGTTTGGCAATGGTTGAATGATTTCCTGCTAAATCTGGTATCCTGCAAAAAATATATACTCACAGCTGATGTTGCATTCTTCTCTTAATATTGCTTGAGAGGAAAATTAAACACAGAGAAATCAGAAGTTGGAAGAGGTACGTAGATACTGCATTGCCTCTTGATATTTTTTTTGGTAAATCTGCTGTTTGATTTGGAGTTAAAGGCCTGTCCTACTTACTTGTCCTTGGTACGCAAATTACACAACCTCGTCGTCGCGTTGAGGCGCACGGGCATCGTGTGGCAGTGCGGGGCCAGTCCCACTGAGAAGAGCTGAGGGGTATGGAATTGTGCACGACATCGCGCGGGGCTCCGAGATTTTTGTAGCAAATTAAATCTTTGCGCGCCAACAGCCTGTCACGTAACTGACGGCCAAAGTGAGACAGGCCTAAGACCCTGGTGTGACGCAACGTCTCACCTCCAACAGCAGCAGAAGCAGGCAAACCATCGCCAAACTCGGCCTGGGGCTCACGGCTAATGCGATTCGAATCCGCCCCCACTTCTACTCCAAGAGTGGGTCCAAGAAAATTGAAGATAGACACAAAATGCTGGAGTAACTCAGAGGGACCGGCAGCATGTCTGGAGAGAAGCAATGGGTGGTTTCGGGTCAAGACCCTTCTTTCAGACTGAAGAAGAGTCTCTACACACGAAATGTCACCCATTCCTTCTCTCCAGAGATGCTGCCGGTCCCGCTGAATTACTCCTGCATTTTGTGTCCATCTTCAAAGCACGCGCTCCAGACGGCTGTGCGGGCGCATGAAATCGCGCGCGACTTTTGCGGGATCGTCACGCCTCAACGCGACCACGAGGTCGCGTAATTAGCATGCCAAAGACACATAAATGGGACAGGGGCCAAGAGAGCTATACAGAATGGAAACAGAGTCTTCTTTTCAACTTGTCTATGTTGACCAAGTTGCATTCTAGGTTAATCCCATTCAGCTTCATTTGGTCCATACATCTCTAAAGTCTTCCTTGCCATTTATGTGCTCAAGTGTTTTTTGAAAATTGTATCTTTTTTTATGCGATCTGGCAGATCGTTCCAGATACAGACTAACCTCTGAAGTCCCTCTTAACTCTTTCTTCTCATCTTAAACCTAGGTCCTGTAATTTTCTCCCCTCATCCACTACTTTGGGGGAAAGACTTTGAATGTTCACTTTATCCATGTCCCACATAATTTTGTATACTTTTCTATGATTTTGTAAAGCATGAGAAAATCATAGAAGTACACACTCCATTAATGGCATTCTCACCAAAAAGTGACTACAAAGGTGATGTGACATTTAACGTTTATGCATATGTCTGGTCTCAATATATGGCCAGTTTGGTCATTGTAATATCCTGCATTTACTGTTCACACACAAAGAAGGACATCACTTTTATAGGCACCAGAGTTCCTTTCTGTCCTGCATCAGAACTAGGAATCATTTCATTCTCTCAGAGCACCCAGCTAATGTGGTACAGTGCACTGAGAATCCTACAGATCAATGCTGAGTGCAGTCACATTGTCTTCATACAATATTTAGGTTCATGTTTATTATCGTCATGTTGACCAATGTATAGTAAAAAGCTGTTTTGCATGGTATCCAAACAGATCAGATATACTACACATAAACACAAGTCAAATTCAAGTACAATAGATGGAGCAAATGGAAATCTACAGAGTGCAAATACAGTTATCAGCATCATAGATCATCAGTTCCAGAGGCAAATACCAAGTAATAGAAACAAACCAAATGATAATGAGTGGGTGACAAGGGCTCTCTGACAGTATGCATACTTGGGCAATATGCAAAATAGTAAGAATTATGTTTTATCATGAAATGTGACAAAGTAAGACGTCGATATGTCATTGTTCAGATGGCACTAGAGTATGGTAGAAAGGGAGTCAGAATTATTGGCAGTCGTCTGCAATCTGCACAGTCTTTGCCATCAGCTATCAGCCAACATACAAACAGCTGAAGTGTATATGCGGGAAGTGAGGATGAGGAAGAGAGCAGACAGCCTGTCTTCATGTGAAGATCTTGTCCATGTCTGATTCCAGTCATGGTAACTTACGTTGTCCATTCAGCATTGATACATAACCTCTCTCACAGTCCCAGCAAAGTGAGTTCAATGTTGACCTCCAGCACTGTTTGTGTGGAATTTACATGTTGTCTTGTAAATACGTGGGTTTCCTTTGGGTAAATCAATTTCCTCCAACATCCCAGAAATTTGTGGATTTGTAGATTAATTGTCTTCTGTAAATTGCTGCTCATGTATAGGTGAGTGTTAGAATCTGGAGGGGAGCTTGTGGTGGTGAATATGGGGGAGAATGAAATGCAGGATCCTTATCAATACGCCCTTTATAATTGGTGTGGACAGTGAACTGAAGGACCTGTTTTCTTTTGTTTCTTTCTATTAACCTCTGACTATGCAATGTCCAAACAGTGGTCAATTCAATTTGTAAAGTGCTTGTTCTCTGTTAAGGAGAAGGTATAGGATGATTTTAAGTGCTGTTAGCCACTCACAATACTAGCTCCAGCTGAGGGAAAACATTATTAGAGATGACTTATGACTGCAATCTTGAGAATGAACAAGTAGCACAAAATTGTAGTGTGTTGCACATATTAAGTGCATTGCAGCCCCTGTGTCTATTTTATGGAGCTACTAAGTTAGGTCCACTTTATGCCTTAGTGATGTCTCTTTTATTTCATTTTGTGAAATTATATTGTAACCGTCTTGTTTCTCTGTGGTTCAAAGAAATTATGTTTTTTTTGTATCTTGGACCTCCCAGGCTTAGTACCAATTTTAGTCAATAGTGAGAAAATATATGCAAATGAAATGATAGGAGCATTGATAATCAGCCCTACAATTTTTTGGATGTGAATTGCAAAACCTTTTATGGAATTATATTAACAATAATTATCAGATAAACAAGGCAAACAGAATTAATATGTGCAACTAGTAATACCTCTTCCTGTTTTACCATTAATACTGCAGAAGAATAGTTGTTAAAATGAAAAAAACGTAACTCTTGTTGTAATGTGGCTTCAAGGTAGCAGGAGGGCACAGAGGCTAGTTGTTTATATCTATTGACAGAATTAAGCATTGCTGGTAAGTTGTGCATTATTGCTCATCAATAATGGGCAGCACAGTGTGCATCAGGTAGAGCTGCTGCCTTATAGCACCAGAGATTCAGGTTCAACCCTGACCTCACGTCCTAACATAGAAATATAGAAACATTAGAAATATAGCTGCAGGAATAGTGCCTTTCGGCCCTTTGAGCCAGCACCACCATTCAATATGATCATGGCTCATCATCCAAAATCAGTAACCCGTCCCTGCTTTCTCCCCATATCCCTTCATTCCATTAGCCTTAAGAGGTATATCTCTCTTGAATACATCCAGTGAATCGGCCTCCACTGCCTTCTGTGACAGAGAATTCCACAGATTCACATCTCTCTGGATAAAAAGGTTTTTCCCTCATCTCAGTCCTAAATGGCTTACTCCTTATTCTTAAACTGTGACCACTGGTTCTGGACTTCCCCTACATTGAAACCAGTTTTCCTGCATCTAGTCTGTCTAATCGGTTAGGAATTCCATTTATTAGGAATTTACACAATACCCCTATGAATGAATGGAATTCCCCAGGATGCTCCACTGTCCTCCTAACATTACAAAAGTTGTGCAGGTTGATAGGTTAATTGGCTGCAGTAAATTTGAATTTGGCTGGGTGTATTAATGACACATGTAACATCACCGGATGGTGCCACCAGCAGCAGCTGCCTCGCCAACATTCTGTCTGTCCTTTCCTTTTTTTTTTGTAATTTTAGTATGTGTTAAAAAGTATATTTTAATGTTCCTTGGTTTGTTTTATGTGGGGTGTGGGGAGTGGGTGTTGGGGAAAACTTTGTTTCAATCTCTTACCTCGACGGAGATGCAATTTTTTTCCATATCGTATCTCCGTCTCCACTACAGCCTAACATCGTGGAGTTGGCTGCCTTTGCTGGAGATCGACCTGGTGCTCCAAGCCGCTGGAGTCTGCGGGACTTTAACATCGCGGAGCTTGTGATCCCTTTGTCGGCGATCTAAGCTCCAACAGCGGGGCCTGTGGACTTTAACATTGTGAAGCCCGCAGTCTCTGGTAAGAAGAGGCCGAATCAGGAGGTCCATGCCGCGGAGAGAGTTTCAACCACCCTGACGCGAGAGTTTTGATCACCCCAACCGGGGCTTCGAATGTCGGCTACGGGGGCTTTGATCACCCCGACTGTGGATGGTTTGACTGCCCCGACTGCGGGGAACAAAGAGAAAGAAGTTTGAACTTATTGCCTTCCATCACTGTGAGGAATGTGGAATCCAATGTGATGCGTGTTTATGTTAACTTTTATGTGGTTGTGTGTATTGTTGCTTTTCACTTAGTACGGTTGTATGGTAACTCAAATTTCACTGTACCTTAATTGGTACTGACCTTGAAACTTTGAAACAAAACTTTGAGAAAAATGGTGTTTTGTGTGCTATCCAGGCAAATTATACTATGCATGAGTACATTCATACCACACATGTGTACAACAAGTAGTGCAAAAAGAGAAATGATGCAAATTGCAGAATATAATATTACAGCTGTGGATAAAGTCTGTATTTAAAAAAAGTGCAAGGGTTACAGAGAGGTAGATTGGAAGACTAGGGATTCATAAACAGCAATGAGAGGACTGTTTAAGGTTCTGAAAACAGCTGGGAAGGATCTGGTGGTATGTGCTTTCGTTTTTATACCTCTGCTCACTGGGGGAGTGAATAAGAGCGAATGTCTCGGGGTGGTTCTAGGTTATGTTGGCTGCTTTTCCGAGGCAGTGGGAAGGACAAATGGAGTTAATGGAGGCCAAGGATGGTTTGTGTGATAGACTGCTCCCAATGTGTAGGTGAGCTGTGAAATCTGGAAGAGTTAATGTTAATGTGGAGAGAACTGTTGAGAATTGGGTTCAATGTAGCATTATTACAAATGGACAGTTTTGTGTTTGGTGCAAACCCAATAGTCTGAGGGGTCGTCTTCCATGCTATCTTCTATCGACACATAGCTAAAACTCTGATCTTGTGCTCTTCCGGTTTGCGTGGTCTTTCTATTTGCTCAAAAACGGTAAGCGATAGCGCTACGATTTTTCTCCAGCTCACTCACCATTCTATTGCGCTGCGAGTGCACCAAGTTTTGTCCGGTTGGTGGTCTATTGTAAAAGTTAGCAAGGTTTAATAATCTTTAAACTGCATGTGCACAGATCGATCACCTCTCCTGCCAGTCAGCGCAGCGTGGATTGGTCTTTTCTCCTGTCACTCCGTGGGATGGTCCGCCCCTTCCTTCGCCATCGTGTCTTTACTGGAGCTGAGAATGGCTGGCGGAGGTTTCCAACTTAGGTATATTTAATTTGGTGAATTTTCGGAGGGACCGGAAGATGTCGCCAAACGGAAAGTGGAGAATCTGATCCTGGCAGAGGAGAAAGTCCCCATCGCACTGCCAGCTCCAGCCCCATCTCCTCTGGTCCCCCTCGCTGGTTCCTGCCCCCCCTCCCCCACGATACCCCCCTCTCCCCCCACAACCCCTGTCTTTTCTCTGAGCTCTCTTCACCCCCTTCCCACACACCCCTCTCCCCACAACAGTCCCCACCCCCTTCCCACACACCCTCCCCCCCTCCCTTGCTCACACAATCCCCTCCCCCCACACCTCCCCCACCCCCCACACACACCCCCCCCCCAAAACCCTACCTCACCCACACACACCCTCACCCTCACACCACCCCCATCTGCACAACCCCTCCACACCGACCCGACCCTCCCCCTGCCCCCACACACCCCTCCCCCCACAACAGTCCCCACCGCCACATCCCCCCACCCACACACCCCTCCCCCCCCCCCCTCCCCTCACACACAATCCCCTCCCCCCACACCTCCTCCCACCCCTACACCCCTCCCCCCAAAACCCCTGCCTCACCCACACACACCTCACCCCACAACACCCCTTGTCTGCACAACCCCCTCCACACCGACCCGACCCTCCCCCTGCCCCCCACACACCTCCCCCTGTCCCACACCCTCCCCCCCCCCTCTAGCTCCACAGTGGTCACTGCCCCTTCCCTCCATCCCTTCCCCTCCCCCACACACACCCTGCCAAATCACCCCCCCTCTCCCCTCCCACATCCTCCCTCCCTCATGCACACACCCTCCACACACACTCCACACACACTCCTTCCACACACACTTCCCCTCCCCCACCCCACACCCCACACCCACCCCCCCCACACACCTCCTCCCTCCCACCCCACATCCCTCCTCCCCCTCCCACCCACATACACACCTCACCTCCCACCCCACACCCCCCGCTACAACACCCCTCCCCCCACACCATGCTCTCTCCCCTCCTACATCCCCCTGACCACACACACACACACACCCTCCTCTTCTCCCCCACCCCCACCCCGCACCCCCCCTTCCCTCCCCTCATCCCCTCCCACACATGAAGAGGATGGGGAGGGAGTGCTGGGGGATGAGGGGAAATGAGCTGTGCTTGCACAGTTAGGGGCTATGGGTGAGTGGTGGAATATTGCGTTGGGGGAATGTGTTGCTTTTGGGGAGCGGGTGAGTGGTGGAGTATTGCGTTGGGGAATGGGTTGCATTGGGGGACCAGGCCTCCCATGTGACTGGGACCCAACGGGTCCCACTTGATCTAGTGTTTCTTTATAAATTAAAATTCATAATTATCCTTGAACTCATTGTTTGGCTTTCTGGTCTACCTTCGGGAGAATTTAATATTCTACAATTTGATGTGGAGCTGAAGTTATTTATTAGACACAAGAATTTGAGGCCTTTGAGGTGTCACAGTGGCACAGCGGTAGTGTTGCTGCCTTACAGCGCTAGAGGCCCAGGCTCAATCCTGAACAGGGGTGCTGTTTGCACAGAGTTTGCAGTTCTCCCTGTGACTGCGTGGGTTTTCTCCGGGTGCTCTGGTTTCCTCCCACATTCCAAAGATGTTCAAGCTTGTAGGTTGAATGGCTTCTGTAAATTGTCCCTAGGGTGTGGGACTAGAACTAGTGTATGGGTGATCGTTGGTCGGCGTGGAACGAGGGGCCTGTTTCCATGCTCCAGCTCTAAACTAAGCTAAACTAAACTAAACTAAACTAAACTAAAGGTATGAATGGCAGACTCTCTTCCCTGAAGGACATTAGTGAATCAGTTTTGTATTTGTAAGAATCTGGTTGCTTTGTCATTTAGGTATATTTAATTTGTTAAATTTAACTTCCCAGGAGCTATGATAGAATTTGTGTGAGATTGATCATTCTCTTTCCATTGCTGTACAATTATAAAATGAGTTGGCTACTATACATGAGCTTTTCAATTAGTTAATTGAACATAGGCTTAAAAGTTGATGTTTGTTTAAAGATATAGCATGGTGTGCCAACGCATCACTGATCAATGTCCATAGGCTTGAGCATCACCGAGCCACAGTTACATGTTCTGCGTGAAAGAAGTTGTACGCGGCTATTGGGGGCTATCTAGATGATCAGATGCAAGAAAGGGCTCAATTATTTTGGGGATGGAGTTGGAAGACTGCCTGGTATCAGAACATTTTGTGAATAAATGAAATAGAGAAGACAGAATCAGAGCCTCAGTCAGGTTTGGAGAGTGAAAGAGTTGGCACCTTGGCTGATATCACGGTTGTAGTGATCACCCTGTCATGGTTCTGGGCCAAACTCAGTTGTTCAAGGTTTGAGGAGTTTGATAAATCAGAGGTGTCAGAGCTGATCAGGTTGATGTGGGGTTTTGGGAAGTTTGAGGTCTGGCTTGTTCATTTGGGTAGTGTGGCTGCTAGCTTGGTAGGTGCATGGTGCGAGAAACATGAAGAAGTACAAAATTATGAGACTTAATGTAAGTTTGGTCCCAGTGGATAATGTTATTAAATCTGGATGCTCAGGAGCTCCTGCTACAATGTGAAATGCTTTCTTCAGAAATGCTTCAACTTGCAGGATGCATAACATCAGTTAATGTCAGTGGTTATTTATGACTGTAAATGCCTGACAAATTTAGGAAACATAGATGGAAATGTTGGCAACAAAGAAGCTGAGGCAGGTGAAGTACTGAGCAATGTAACAGAGATAAAAATAAATGGGACTTGGCATTGGTACAGATGTATTTGGTGTCTCTTCTCAAAAATCTTGTGCATAGAAAATTGTTAAATATATTGCATGGTCATTTTTTATCTACTGTATAGTGCAATATCTACATCTACATCTAGATTTCCTTTCACTGAATCAACAGCAATGAGTTTTTCCAATCTCTAGTTTTTATCTCACAAAAATAGACATCATTCCTGACAGCCTACTCTACAAACTTCTATTAAAACATGGATATTACTCTTCAGTCCTGTGCCCAACTTGTATCCCCTGACTGACACATGAGCCATGCACATAGAGTAACAGGGCCCTACAGCATGGAAACAGGCCCTTCAGACCAACGTCCATGCTGACTGAGATACCCCAATTAGGCTAGTCCTATTTGCCTGCATTTGGTCCATATACCTCTAACCTTTTCCCTCATATGTACCCATTCAACATCAATAAATGTTGTAATTGTGCTTGCCTCAGCTACCTCCTCTGGCAGTATGTTCGATACAGTCACCACCATGCAGACGTTTTTAGAAAGGACATGAAATTATTGTTCACAACCATTTTATGAAAAAAACCTATTGTAACAGGCCAATGGAGCTGTTATGTGGCACCTTGTCAGCAGCAGAAGTGAGTTAATATTTAAGTCACAAAAGGTAATAGATTATTTGGCTCAAATAGTTCCTGTAGTTTATCTTTCACACATGAATATAATCATATTTGATTTCCCTGTTCCTTTATCCGTTCATCATTTTTTGATTCCTCTATCCATTCAATCACATATTGAACAGTGTCATAGCTTTTTCAGCAGTCACTAACCATGGAAGAGTATTCTACTGCTTCACTGATCTGTGTTAAAAGCAATGTCAATGCGAGGTGTTAATGCTGTTCTTAGCCCCGCTGAATATCCCTATCCTTCCAAAAATAGATTAAGGAACAGGAACAAAACAGTTGGAAATAAAATGAATTTAATTTATTGAACGCAATTATAGCAGCCTTCATTATTTTTAAAGGATAAATTAAACCTGGCACTTGAGGTGAATTATAATGTTGCTGAGATTAATCTAGAGCAACATGTTATGGCACAAAGTGAGGAGATCTAGTGTTTTTAATGTAACTTTCAAGATATCATCTCAAAATACTTTGAAGTGTTGTTACTGTTGTAATGTCAGCAAATGTATCCAAATAAGTTGTTATAATAATAGAGGTCAGAGAAGTATCCAGCTAGGTCCTTGCTAACCATCAAGTATCCATTTCTCCATGTCCCTTTTTTATTCACCCCATAACTCTGTAAACTCTCTTACACTCTACCACTTACCTGTGCACTAGGGGGGAATTTACAGTTGTTAATTAACCCACCCACTCACATATTCTTAGGATGTGGAAGAAACTGGAGCACCAAAAATAAATTCATATGGTCTCAAGGAGTAGATGCAAACTCCACCCAAATCATACTATTCATCAGGGTTGAATTGAGGTCATTGGTGATCTATTCTGCTAATTCAGTTCTGCTAATTCATTATGCTGACCAGATAATTCTTTGATTTGGATGTGACTGAAGGATAAATATTGCACAGACTATGGAATAACTTCTCTTCATGTAAAGGTTGCTTTTTGATCTTTTTACATTTATCGATTTTAACATTCCTTTGAAATTTAATGTAAAGTGTCACACTTTGGGAGGAAGGTGAAAGTATTCAGTTAATGGCCAGACCATTAACAGCATTGATGTACAGAGGGATCTAGGGTTCCAAGTCCAATAACTCAGTAGCTCAGTCCAGAGCTCATTGAAAACAACAACACAAGAATGCATATGGTGATTTAAAAAAAAGGCAAGAAGTGGTGTATTGAATATAAATCAGGGAGTCATGTTGTAGCTATATAAAACTTTGGTTAGGCCATATTTGGATATTGTGTACAGTCCTGGCCCATATGAGACAGGATGCAGAGGCTTTGGAGATGGCGCATAAGAGGTTTATCAGAATGCTGCCTGGACCTGAGGGTGTTAACTTTCAGGAGAAGTTGGACAAACTTTGTTGGACAAATTTTCTCTGGAATATCGTAGGTTGAGGAGCAACCTGGCAGAAGTATATCAAATTATGAGAGGCATAGAGGGTGGACAATCAAAACCACAGTCAAAGGGTCTCTTCTATGCTTTACTGTTCAGTGACAGCATATTTTCTATACAGCAAGTTAATAAGATGCCTATTATTACTTAGGAAGATTGCAAACAAAGATGAATCAGCCAAGATTAAGTTGGTAGACGGATGAAGATGTAACAATTTTTTAAGAGATCGGAAGTCTGCAGCAAGAGCAAGTTGAGAATAAAGTGTTGGACATGCAGAAAAAATGGAACAGAGACTTTGGGAGCAATGGTAGCTTTTCCATGCACTAATTTTGATGGCATCTGCAAACTTACCTACCAACTCATCTAAATCAGTAAAACTCTCATCTTGTTTGTTTGTATGTGTGTGTGTACATGTGAGTGAGATCACGGGATTTCCTGGGATGTAAATGAAACAAGTTTCATTCAGATTTTATGTTATTGACATTTTAAACTTTACCAAAATCATTTTTCAAACAACTTTTCCACTTGCCCTGCCCGTCAGCCACGTTTGCTGTCACAATTACGTCACAATGGAATCTCGAATCTCATTTACAGAAAATAAATCGCAATTTTTAAAAAAAACTCAGTTTTAATCATATTCTTGCATTGTGTTTAGGTTATTTTAAAGACAAAACACGATTTTCATTGAGAATCTCATTATTCTCATTGTGGGGGAGGGTTCGATAAAAAAAAAAAATTGTGATTTTCATCGCGGGGGGGGGGGGGGGGGTGGGCATGGGTAGGGGGAGTGCGGGAGCAGGGGGATAGAGGGAGAGGAGGGGGGGTAGGGATGGAAGAGGGAGGTGAAAGTGGGGGGGAGGAGAGGAGGGAGTGTGGGAAGGGGGGGATAGAGGGAGAGGGGGGAGTGGGGAGTAGGGAGTGGAGGTTAGAGGGAGAGGAGGGCAATGTGGGAGGTGAGGAGGAAGAGAGGGGTAGTGAGATATGGGGAAGTGAGGAATGAGAGAGCAGGGAGATAGAGGGAGAAGGGGGTAGGGAGGGGAGAGGGTTTATGGAGGGAGGGAGGGGAGTGATTGAGAGCAGGGGAAATGAGAGGGAGGGAGAAGTGAGGGAGGAAGTGGGGGAGGGGAAGAGGAGAGGGGAAAGAAGAGGCAGAGTGAAGAGGAAGGGGAGGTAGTGCTGGGGGATGAGGGGGAATGGAGGAGGATAATGGTAGGAAGAGGGATTGCGAGGCACAGTTGGGGGAGGGTTACCATGACTCATACCACAACGGGGATCTCTGGCGTCACAACGGGAATCCCTCAGCCGCGCCTGCGCAGTTGGGGGCTATGGGTCAGTGGTGGAACATTGCCTTGGGGGACAGGCCCAACCGGTCCACACCTGGTCGAGTATATTTTAGAAAGAACAGAGTTTCCAGCTCAAATCCCTACAGAACATCATTGGTCACAGACCTCCAGCCTGAAAATACTCTTCCACCATAGCCTTCTGTCTTCTGTGGCTAAACCAAATAACCAAGTCATTTTTTTATCCCATGCCTCTTAATCATCTAGATCAGCCTACCATGAGGGACTTTGTTAAATGTCATACCAAAATCTATGTATACAACATCTGCTTTACACTCATCAATCATCTTCATCATCTCCTCAAAAAACTCAACCAACTTAGTAAGACTTAACCTGCCGTAGACAAAGGCATGTTGACTGTTTCTAATTATTCTGTTCTCTTCCAAATGCTAAGCTGAAAGATCCTCAAAAAATAATTTTCTTATCACTGTCAAAAAATGTCCTGGATTATCTCCACTCCCCTTCTTTAACAAAGGAAGTGAAGAGTGGCTGCTCTCCATTCCTCCGGGACCCTGCCTGTGGCTAAGCGGTTTCAAAATATTTAATTCAGCATTCTGCAATCTCCTCTCTTGTCTCTCTCAATAACCTGGGATAGATCCCATCAGTCCCTGGGGATTTCTCCACCTTAATGCTTTTCAAGGGAGCCTATATCACCTTCTTGATGTCAAACTGCTCAAGTGTATTAGTAAACCTAATACTGATCTCACTATTCTCCATATCCTTCTACTTGGTGAATACAGATTCATGATCCCTCAGCTTTCCCTTCTGGGAATCACCAATCAGCTCATTGATTTGATAATTCTGAGAGACAAATTGTTGTTCCAGCACCTTTCAAAAACTATTTCTATCTCCCTCCTGTACTCGACTTCCCAATAAGTAACTTCCCATAAGTAATAAGTAATAAGATATTTGTTCAAGGACACAGGTGTAATGGGCAAATTTATTTAAAGATGGTGTTGGAGCTGTGTGTAGCAATCGTGTCATGGGTACATAGAGAGTGCAGGAAAAGACTGAGCATGCAGCCCAGATGTGCTTCTGTGCTGATGGTCAGCTTCAAGGAGATATTACTGCCAACTCATAGTGATTGAGATCTGCTGGTGAGGAAGTCATGGATTCAGTTGTATAGGGAGCAGCAGAGACCCAGTACCATAAACTGATGAATTCAATCATGGGTCATTGTTTAAAGGTCACTGAGGATCTTAAGTGGCAGTCTGGAGCATTGGCACCAGTGAAATCAAATGGATTCAAATGTATGTTAAAAATCATACATGGATATCGGTTGAGTGGCCTTTGTTTGAGGATTGGGGGATAAAGTGAACCATGTGGAATAAAAATTACTGCAAGCTGAGATACTACATGGAAGATAGGAAAGGGGCAAAGTTTAAAGGAGATGTGCGAGGCAAGCTTTTTACACAGAAGGTGGTGAGTGCCTGGAATGCAATGCCAGGGGTGGCAGTGGAGGAAGATACGATAGTGGTGTTTAAGAGAGATTTACATAGGCACATGGATATGCAAGGAATGGAGGAATAAGGAGCATGTTTAGGCAGATGAGATTAGTCTATCTTGGTATCAGGTTCAGCACAGACATTGTGGGCCGAAGGACCTGGTTCCTGTGCTGTACTATTCTATGTTCCATGTTCTAAAGAGGAGACAACCCCTTCACATACGTCTAACAATGTCCACAAACCTTTGAGAGCAACTCATCATCTATTGCCAAATGCTAAGAATAGCTCTCTTCATACATTTTCAATCCATTACACGTTGCAGTTCATTTTATCTTGTCTAAGAATTATTCCAGCCTTACAGTTGTTGAACTCACTCAAGCTGCTGTTCTCATTCTTATGATTTACTGAAAATCTAGTGACACCATTGAAGCAGATTCCAAGCAAATCATTCTTTAAGATTACATCCCTCATCTAAAAATTGTTGTTACTCCACATTCAATTGAAGCATTGATTGATTCCAGACATTTCAACAAATCAATATTCTGCAAATCCTTCAGATATTTCATTTTGAAGGGATTCATTAAAGTGTTCGGGGAGTTTGTCAAAATATTGGTGAGATATATTAAAATGTTTGTCACATCCGGAGGAGATACTGTTCCAAAAACGTCACTTCAAAGTTGTCATATTGGCGACTGGGAACATTTGATCAGCAAATGTTACTGACTGTCATCATAAAATATTTGACATGGTTTTGTTGTAGTATCACAGATAAAAATGGCAAGAAAGAAGCTTTTTGGACCATTATATATCTGTACAAGGCAACAAAAATGAAGGGTGGCACAGTTGTGCAGAGATAGAGTTGCTGCCTTACAGCACCGGAGACACAGGTTCAATCCTGACTGCGGGTGCTATCTTTTCGGTATTTGTACGTTCTCCCTGTGACTGCTTAGGTTTTCTCTAGGTACTCCATTTTCCTCCATGCTCCAAAGACGTACAGGCTTGTAGGTTAATTGGCTTTGGTAAAATTGTAAATTGTCCCGAGTGTGTAGCGTACAGGTTGATCGCTCGTTTCCGCTCTAAAGTCTAAAATACTCCATAGTCTAATTCCATTCTTGACCCATGGCTCTTTAATCACATGCCCAAGTATGTTTTAAATGTGATGGGTATTTCATTCAATTGAGTCTTACAGGTTGTGAAAGACCCTTATCATTCTCTGTGAGAAAAATATTTTCCTTATCTTCTTTCCAAACCTACAGTTACTTTTAACTATGCCTCTTTTTAGAC
The DNA here is from genome assembly GCF_028641065.1 of Leucoraja erinaceus. NCBI lineage: Eukaryota > Metazoa > Chordata > Chondrichthyes > Rajiformes > Rajidae > Leucoraja > Leucoraja erinaceus. The sequence goes on from NC_073383.1 coordinate 56,814,693, forward strand.
CCACCTGTTGAGGAAGCCTTCCAATTGACTCTGTCTAGATACCTCGATTGTCTTCCCTCATTCTCTTCATATTACAGACAATAGACAATAGACAATAGACAATAGACAATAGGTGCAGGAGTAAGCCATTCGGCCCTTCGAGCCATTGAATGTCCATTCAATGTGATCATGGCTGATCATCCCCAATCAGTACCCCGAACCTGCCTCCACCGCCCTTTGAGGCAGAGTACTCTACAGACTCACCACTCTCTGTAAGAAAAAGTGTTTCCTCGTCTCTGTTCTAAATGGCTTACTCCTTATTCTTAAACTGTGGCCCCTGGTTCTGGACTCCCCCAACACCGGGAACATGTTTCCTGCCCCTAGCGTGTCCAAGCCCTTAACAATCTGATATGTTTCAATGAGATATCCCCTCTCATCCTTCTAAATTCCAGAGTGCACAAGCCCAGCTGCTCCATTCTCTCAGCATATGACAGTCCCGTCATCCCGGGAATTAACCTTGTAAACCTGCACTCCCTCAACAGCAAGAATGCCCTTCCTCAAATTCGGGGACCAAAACTGCACCCAATACTCCAGGTGTGGTCTCACTAGGGCTCTGTACAACTGCAGTAGGGCCTCTTTGCTCCTATTGAATGAAAACAACTCGCTTACCCTACCTTTTTTTTGTTGAAAATTTTCAGATTGAGACCATTTTTTTCAGTTTCTACTGCATCATCTCCAGTGCAATCCTTTTTTTTTTGCAAAATGACAACCCGAGGTTCATGCTATGATATGGTTAACATTAAATGCAGTTCTAGCATAACTTCCTGTTCATGAATTCCAGACCTTGTCTTAAAAAGAAACACACCCAGTATGCATTTTAACCAAAGTTCCTAATGGATAAATAAAGTTCATTGAATTGAATTGAATTGAACCAATTAATTGAACAGTCCTGCTTTTAAAGATCAGTGAAACGATACTTAAAGGTTATTTTGTTCTTTCATACAACTCGTTATCCTTCCATTTATTGTGTTTTCCCTCACCATGTTGCATCTGTCCAAGAAACTCTCACTTCATTGGGTTAAATTCCATTTGCCAATTATCTGCCTCAATAACTGGACTATCGATTTCTTCCTGTAATGCAAGATTTTCCACTGTTAACCACATAGCCAATTTTTTTACATCATTTGAAAACTTTCTTGTCACGCTTTCTGTACATATTTAGTATCTATTACCCATTTTATTATATTCTTATGAATCTTTAATTTCATACTTTTTCTTCCTGGAACCCGGGGACTAATAATCTTCATTAAAATAGCTTTTTTATATTGATTGCAAAGCTTTCAGATAATTGATACTGATAGGTGCATGTATTCTTGTTCAGAAGCAGAGTCACTTGACACCATCCACACCACTGTAGTTGGGCTCTGAAATATATCCCCAACAAGAGCTGTCCAGAGCTGTATATACTGCAGTGAGTAGCTCTGCTTCCGATTTATCAAAACTTCAGGATCTGCAGGGCAACACCATATTGGGCTTTGAATATTCTCTGCTCCCACACCCTCTGCTATGTTTCTTTACACCTTTGCTGTTATTCGCCAATTGTTGCTCGGTCTCTTTCAGATGTTGCATTTGGCGAAATGACTGGCTCTTATCTCCACCACCCTCACTTAGAGTGTTCCCATTTGGAAGCATTGATAACTCCAGGGAAAATATCTTCACCCATATAATGGCTCCCATCTCTTAAAGTTTCGCAGGTTAATAAAGACGTTTGAAGCACAATTTTTGCATGTTTAGACAAGGAACATGGAAAATATAGTAAAACGTATTCAAAATAATGGTAAGCAGCTACCTTAAAGAGATTCACTCTCTGATAATTGATTAGGTTAGACCTGTGGTTCACTAACAACAAGTATTTGACCCATGTTCATACCCACAGTGGGAATGTGGTGGTTATGCCATAGCCTAAAGTAGCTACCCAGTGAAAATCAAACATGTGTGTGTGTGTGTTTAAAATGACTTAACAGTTCAAGTTAGCTATACTTATGTCCCTGAAATGTAAGAACTATTTAAAGTGAATTTATCTTTAGCTATGCTGATAGATTCTATGTGTAGATTGGTTTATGCATGCAACCAATCATATATAGGTTAGCATCACTAACCCCGCCTTACTGTATCATTTATATTAACACCCACTTCCTGTGCTACGCAGTTCGGTAGCAGACAGGAGTCAGTGACTACTAACATGCTGTTAAGTCTGTATGTGGATTAAAGACGATCTTAAGTTACGTGTTGTGTAGATGTCATATATACACTATGTAAATGTGGCAGAGGTGTTTTTGGTAGCCTGGCAGGGGAAGGTTACCAAAATGGAAATCTTTTCCAGACTGCTCTGAAGATGGATGGTTTCTGCTTAAAAAAAAACAGCCTGTGGGGATTGGAGCGAGAGAAACATAGATTTATGAATGCAGCTCCATTTCTCTGCCAGTCTTGGGAGAATTATAAGTTCAGCCCAGGCATAATCTAGAGAAGCCAGACAATATGTTGTGTGAGAATGCACGGTTCAGAAAATGTACACGCATGCTGTAATAAACCAAATCCATGGAATAAGTAAATCTGCCTGCAGAGTAGCATGAAGCGCTTTGTTTGGGAAGAAAGTACTAGGCTAAAGCTTGTTGGTCAAGGTTCAAATGTTACTCCCATGGTGTCCACATACCCTGTACTGATCTTTGAAGTAAATAATATAAAATGTTTCAAGTACTACTTTAAACATATTTTTTTCTAAATCTCAGAACATACTACATTACTACATTATTGTAGTATATTAAATCAAACAGAACTATTTTTATTTAAGCAAAAAGGAATTCAGTTTCCCCTTTGATTTACACTGCAGCTCGGCAATCCCCATTAAAATCAATGAGGTCTCCGATCTTGAATCAGGCACCAGATCTGAGAGGTGATTCCCATGCATCAGTAAGCTTGAAACTTCTGCCTTTGACTTATCTAAAAATCTTGGATGTGCTTCTAGGTGAACACAATAGATTTATTTGGAATAGCAGGCGTTTTCCAGTATGATTATATCTTTAGCTATTACTTTTTTTTGAAGAGTAGAACACGTTCATATATCTTGCTTTCAATAACTTGATGCAAAACTACCATGTGTTTCTATTCTCCAACACACTGTATTTTGATGGGCGAAACTTTGTCAAAATTATGAAAATATTCATCTTACACACACATAATTAATAATCAAATATTAGTTCTGTGTTATCGAATTTCTATAGATAACTAGTTCCGAGCGTGGTTAGAAATGCTTGACTAGGATGCCTCAAGGTACTTGAGAACCAATTAAGCACCTGAAATTTGTCACTGTTGTAAAATTTTACTTCGGAGTCACGTGAGTGATTCCGTGAAGATCCCAGCCCAGTGCGCATGTGCGGCATAATCGCACAGCTGTGCAGAACGCGGCCAGCGGGAGTCGGCAGCTCCCGCATCCAAGGAACGTGAGGTAAGTACTTACCTTAATCGGGCCTTGTGGTTTTTTGCTCCAGGGGGAGCAAAGTAGAGAGGCAGCGGCCCCCGTTTCGACTCCAGCGAAGGAGCCGACAGTGGAGGGGGAAAGGCGCTAACGGGACCGCACACGCTACGGACCGCTGCAGGGAGCTGCGCTGATGCCGGTCCGCTGAACAGCTGTTTGGTGAACAGCAGCGGACCGGCGGGAAGTTTAAAAACCCGACCGGCAGCCCTGCAGACTCCTGACAAGGAGAATCGCCGCCCGGGAACCGCTACAATGCCGCCTGAAAAACGGCAGGCAGCCTCTACATACAGGTAAGACAAAAATCTTCCCAATTTAACAGGTTCTACAGGAGCCAACTTCCTCCAACACTGGAACAGGTTGGAGACAGCAAAAATAAGTATGTCTGTCTCCCCAAGCCAGAGGAGGTCATGGAGTTCACCTCCAGGGAAAAAAGGGGCACTGGCTGAATGCCAAGGGAGCTGACACTCCTACCCCAGTGCTATTGCACTAGCCATCTCCCTTGACGAGGGATTGATGCAACAGCGGAGTTTGAGCTATGCCTCCTCCAATTTATAGCACACCCTTTTGCTCCCTCTTTTGAGGCTAGCTAAGGAGGCCAGGGCTGGGCTGGCTTAAACGCTGGGCAGGCGGACGAGAACAGCAGTATGCCAGGGGAGCAGGATCAGGAAGAGCTACTGGGTGTCGTGGGCCACTACATGGCTCCTCCACGCGACCATCTTCCCAACAAAGCCCTGCAGGAGCAGGCCTTTCTAGAGGCAAATCCGCAGGCAGCTGGGTCAGCAGACTCGCAGACAAGCAGCGAATTCTGAAGCTCCTAACAGAAGGGAAGATGTTACCGCCTTTGCTCGTTTTTCCACGGATCATACTCACCTGGCAGGCAAGACGCCATGATCACCAAGGTGGTTCTCCCAGGATGAGACTATCCCGTTGCACTACCAGGGTGCTGACGCCTAAGATGTTCCCAAATTTGGGATACTCGACTGAACAATGGTGCATATAGACCTGCCCGCAACCCCAAATATACGGGGCTATGCAAACCGCTGCTGCGGGAAGAGAGGCAGCTAAACCTGTGCGCCTCATGAGGGCAGGCCATGGAACGAGCAGGACATCGCATCCAACACCCAGCTGGCAGCACCCCTCGGCATCCACCAGCAATATCAAACAAGGACTGGTGAAAGCCTGGCGACCGCTTCACATTACCCCCAAAGTTCTTTTTAGACACAGGGGCCCAGAGCGGAGCCGTGGGAAAATGCGCCGCCCCACCGACAGCACCAGCATACCAGCAAACTAGGCCTTCATGAAAAAACAATAAACATGGAGGTAGGTAGTCTGGTTCCTCCCAGTTTACACTAAATAAGGGTGTTCTACTAACTGCGGGGGGGGGGGGGGGGGCATTTACACTTATTGATAAAGCATGGGATGCTGTCACAAATAACTAAAAATATACTAAACAGTATTATAGGATAAAAACGAATTCAAATTGGGCATATTACCGCCAGTTCAGCAATGCGCCCAAAGGGCATTTTCTCCCTCTAAGAAAAGAGAAGTGAGAAGGTCAAGCTGAACTAGAAAGGCTCATTACTAAACGGATCATGGGAGTAAACATGAACCATTGGAATTTGTATCGAATATATTCACCAAAACTACAAAAGATGGTGAATGTAGCATCATCATTGATCTAATATCACTAAATAAATCTGTTGAGTATATACACTTTAAGATGGAGACGGGTTTTTGTCACTGCCAGACATCTGATCTCCCAAGGATACCTATGGGGAGCATTGATATGGAAGATGCTAACTATCTTATACCCATACACTAGGATCATTATAGATACCTAAAAAATTTTACCTGGATAATGGATATCCCGGTTAGGGCAACCATGGGAGCATAGAGCATTCCCTATGGTCTAACCTCAGCCCTAAACTATTATAAATATTAAAAAATGGCCATGAAAATATTAAGAAAACAAGCATAATCATGGCATATATTGGATGATATCCTCATATTAGGGGAAACAAAGGAATTAGCTGTGGCAGCAGTTCTAACTACAAAACAGCTCCCTAAAGCTCTGAGGTTTATCCCACGCCCAGATAAACCAGAATTGATGCGTTAACTACCAAGGATTATCTGGGCTTCAATAATAATTCCGTCCATATGACTGTTACTTTGCCAAGGTACTTGGGTCACTATAATCAAATCATGAATGTACCCACTGAAGCTATATCACAATTAAGGTGGTGGGCAGACATATATTTGGCATAGTTTTCAGCCTATTATCATCACCAATCCCAACTTGGTTATTAAAAACCGATGCCAGTACTTTAGGCTGGGGAGCAACTAAACTCCATATCCAGCACAGGTAACAGATGGACCAATTCACAAACATCGTTACTACACATACCGGGCATCAACTACTTGAGATTGGTGATCGCCTATTGGGCTAAAAAGCATATGCATTTCAAATGCAGCACGTACATATGTGGTTACGGATTGATAATACTATGGTGGTGGCTTATATCAACCATATGGGGAGCATAATAATCATTATTGTGCAACAAATTGGTCAAACAAATCTGGCAATGGTGTGTCAAAAGACATTTTAACTATCAGCTGCCTATGTCCTAGGAAGCTAGAACACAGTGGGAGACACCATGTCACGGGGTAAAATTTATGATTACATTGAATAGATGTCAAACCCCAAATATCTGCTAAAGGTATTAAGCAGTTTGAAAGCCAGATATCAATTTGGTTGCACAAGACGGAATCACCAGTAACCTATGTATGTGACTTAGGAACCAGATTAGAGGCAGCAGCGATAGATGCCTACACGCTGGAAGGGGGAATTTCTGCTTTGCCTTCCTCCCTTCTGCCTCATCAGACGGGCACTTCGCAATACAGATGGGATCTGTCTCCGAGATAGTGAACGTGCCCGACCGGCCTACACAGCCATGGTTCCCAGTTCATCACGACACGGTGGGCGAGTCACCTATGGATTTCCCTAGTGGACCATGGTTGCTGACTCAACCCAGTATCAGGCACAAGCCACCCATGCCAGGGAAACATCAAACTCCTGGGTGCAGGTTTTGAATAGACCTTACCAGGGACTGGGATTATCCAAAGGAACCATTACCACCATGTCGGCATCCCTGCGAACAGTCACTAAAAGCTAACATGGGTAAAATACTGCCATGACGCAGGGACAACGAACTATTCAACCACTGACGTATTGGAGTTCCTGGAACATCTACACCATGACTAAAAGGTGAGTTACAGTGCCGTAAATACAGCATGGAGCGCCTTATCTGCTTATCTAAAACAGCATGTCAGCAGAGCATGGGATCCCATATCTCAGAGAATGGCACCAGCCAGATCCCTCATCTTGCTCAATCTATGTTAAAAACGCTCATGCTTATGGCTCTCGTACACGCTCACAGAGTCCAGTCACTTCATAAGACTAGACTGGATAACATGGTGATTACCCCAGACGCATCACGTTCATATTCTAGGTCTGGTAAAATCTAACTCGCAGGTATATGGGACTAGGCGAGATTATGAGTTCGGCACGGACTAGTAGGGTCGAGATCGCCTGTGTTTTCCGTGCTGTAATCGTTATATGGCTATATGGACCAGGAACGCCCAATTCATTGGTGGGATTCCGGGCCTACCCACTAGAGTCCAGGTTGAGTGTGGTGACCCATCTACTACTATATATAGACACAACCCACAATCTTAGAGGGAGAGGAAAGCCTATGGGTCAACCACAGAAACCCCAAGACGGGGTACGAGCCAAACCACACCAAGGTGGCTCAAACAGGTACTGAAAGCTGCCAGAATAGATAATAATACATTTTAATCCCATTCCACTAGGGCAGCATTGGTATCAGCGGCTGAACGAATGGACATCCCGGTTGACCACATTCTCAATACGGCAGAATGATCAAGGGAACGACGTTCAGAACATTTTTTATTATAAACCGTTGATAAACCTGATTTAATTGCAGGAAGAATATTACAAACTGCAATATTAATTTAAGCTCAGGGGAGCTCTTTATGTTGTTATTGTTAACAAATACCTTTCTGTTTCTTGTGAAAGCAGATCCACTGGTTGATTACGATAACACTTCCTCCCTCAAAACCTTCGGCAGTGAGTGAAATAAAAACTGTTACACGGTTTGAAATCACAGACCTTTGAAGTCTTCACGGAATCACCCACGTGACTCCGAAGTAAAATAGTAAGATTAAACGAGTACTTACCAGTATGAAGTTTGATCTGTATTTTATGAGGAGTTACGGTGAGGTATTACGTGCCCTCCGCTCCCACCCTCAATATATAGATCAAACTAATAAACTGATGTCTCATGATCTTTACTATCTTACTTCAAATATTGTGTCTATCCTGTGATTTCACACCGCTGCTTCGAAGTATGCCGCACATGCGCACTGGGCTGGGATCTTCACGTAATACCTCACCGTAACTCCTCATAAAATACAGATCAAACTTCATACTGGTAAGTACTCGTTTAATCTTACTATTAATTGTTGCATCTCCAATTTTTTAAATTTAGTTTAGAGATAGGTGCGGAAACAGGCCCTTCGGCCCACCAATCCCCACACATGATCACTATCCTACACACACTAGGGACAATTTACACTTACACCAAGCCAATTGACCTACAGTACAAACCTGTACGTCTTTGGAGTGTGGGCGGAAACCGAAGAAAACCCACGCGGTCATGGGAAGAACGTACAAACTTCGTACAGACAGCACCCGTAGTTGGGATTGAACCTGAGTCTCCGGCGCTGTAAGCAGCAACTCTACCGCTGTGCCACCGTGGCCGCCCTTTATGTATGTATTTATGTATAACAAGGTCCTATAAAGCATGAGGTATTAGTTTAGGAAGTTACACAATAAATATTGGAGAATACCAGGGTAACTCTCTCTACCCTTTGTTAAAAATATGCTGTGCAATCCTACATTAATCCAATTCCCCGTTACATTGTCTGGAGTAGAATTAGAAACCAAAAACCTTCCAACACAGAGGTGAGAATGTTACCATTAAGCGATGGTTGATCCTGATCACAATATGATGCATTTGTGGATGAATGTTGGTATGGATCAAAAAATCATGTGCAACAGGCATTTTGGTTGCAATTTGATTGGATATATTCCTCAGTGGTTATGTATTTATTTTTATGATGTTGGTTGTGAGGAAAGTTGAAAATGAACTGGAAATAAATTTAATATAATAGAGGGATTAAATTACCCAGCTAGGATACAGGAAAATACAAAAGTTTCTAAGGTGTTCAAATATCAAATTTGAAAAGTCAATTAACATTTACAAAAATACTGCCCCAAACAAATTGAAAATCCGCGAATATATATAAAATGAATCAGTGTATAAAGTAGAACATTGCAAGGCGAACTATTACATTTTGTAATGTTAGATTTCACAATTGCTTCAGTGTTTGGAATCATTTTCCACAATTCTGTTTGTTTCTCACTAAAAGCTGCAAAGTGGGCGATGTGGATAAAATAGTTCTTTGGGGGGACAGTGCAACATACATTTGACCTTAATTAGCCACAGATGTGCTTACACTTTATCAGCTGCTTTGAAAGCTGGAGAGGTTCTCCTATACTGATTCATCATTACTTGTTATTCATCCAATAATGGTGGTATCATTGGCAAATTTAAATACGGCGCTGAAACGGCTACACTATCGTTGATATAGAGTGAATAGAGAAGGGAAATAAAGGCATAAAGCCCTGAGGGGCTCCTGTATTGATGGTTATCGAGGAGACGTGTTCTTGCCAAATTGCAATGATTGTTGTCTGCCAATGAGGAAGTCAAAGATTCAGCTGAAGAAGGTGGTAAGTATATGGAATGAACTGTCTAAAAGACTTGGATAGAGTGGATGTGGAGAGGATGATTCCACTAGTCGGGGAGTCTAGGACTAGAGGTCATAGCCTCAGAATTAAAGGACGTTCTTTTAGGATGGAGATGCGGAGAAATTTCTTCAGTCAGAAGGTGGTGAATCTGTGGAATTCTTTGCCACAGAAGGCTGTGGAGGCCAAGTTAGTGGTTATATTTAAGGCAGAGATAGATAGATTCTTGATTAGTACAGGTGTTATAGGGAGAAGGCAGGAGACTGGGGTTAGGAGGAAGAGATAGATTCAGTGGCAGAATGGACTTGAAGGTCCGAATGGCCTAATTCTACTCCTGTTCATTATGACGTTATTTGGGCTGATACATGAATAGGAAAGGTTTAGAGAGATATTGGCCAAATACGGGCAAATAAGATTAGATTTGATGTGGAATCTTGGCCAGCATTGATGAGTGGGGCCAGAGTGACTATAACATCATTTAAAGTAATTCCAACTATGTAATGGAATGACTGAATATTTAAATTGCATTTTAGGTACTGATATTTCATTTTCCTGCTTTCCTTTATAAAAAAAAAGCAGGAAATAGATCTTTTAAGTGGAATTAAAATTAATGCTTTGCTAAGTTCAATTAAATCAGTGACTACAAAGTCAATGCAGATCGTTACTCTGATAGAGAGCCACAGTGATGTTGGTCTTTGGGGCACAATGAAACCAATAATATTCGATTCCTTTTGCATCAGCACACAATTACAGATGTGAAAAATGTAAAATATTTTGCAATTTGTGCATTAATTTATTGGCTTAATTAAAGGAACAATATCTGCATTATGTTTCTCGAATTGGTGAGGCAAAACTGCTGCTTCAGCAACATCAATTAAACGGAAGATAATATTGGACTATGGAGAGAGAGGGAGCTTTGGAATTTGTTGTAGATTGTTTCTGATACAGGAAAGATTAAATTAACAACTTTTGTGTTTTTAACCTCCGGGATTCTCTTTTAATGGGGAACATGCAAACTTTTTTGATTTGCAAAAATTATTACTGAATATACTCCTTCTGAAGCAGTACCTTAGTTTTGAGGATGATTTAATCCTTCTCCAATTTTGTGGATGCTGAGGTGGCTAATGAATCGAAATAGGAACTGCAGTTATTTTCACGGAAGAGATGGATAGTGGCTGATGATTTGGACGGTGAGGTTTTTTGAGATGGTGCACTCCTTTCACCTACAGAGCTTGTGGTTCTCAACACCATCCTAAATGCTCTTTCGCCATTTTGAGCAGACATGAGCCAAAGGTCCCATGGAATCCACAGAGACTTTTCACTTCGAAGAAGCTTTAAACACTTCAGTCGAACTGATAATATCCCATTACAGAGCTAAGAAAATAGTGTTTCGGGAGCCTAGTTTTGGGCATGAGACTGATTTAGTCAATCCACTGATGCCAATTGAGAGGCCTAATGTTGAATGCTGGCCAGAGTGAACTTTCCAATGTTACTTTGCTTATCATTCAGTGAATTTGGAGGATATCGTAGAAACAGTGTTGGTGGGACTTTTCCATTTCCTTGAGATGCCTGCAATAGGTAACACAGGCCTCAGAAGGGTACAGCAGGGCAGGGATCACTGCTGTCTGATAAATCATGAGTTGGTTCAGATCTGAAGTCTTGAACTTTTATCAACAAAGGCTGCCGTGTAATAATAAAAGCGACATTGAATTTCATCATCTTTATCAAGTCAAGAGTCAAGAGTCAATTTAATTGTCATTTGGACCCCTTGAGGTCCAAATGAAATGCCGTTTCTGCAGCCATACATTACAAACAAATAGACCCCAGACACAACATAATTTACATTTTACAAAAACCTCCACCACATACCTGTGAGGGAAGGCCAAAAACAACTTATTTCCCCCCTGCCCCCCCCCCCCCCCCCCGATGTCAGAGTCAAAGAAAAAGTCAAAGCCCCCGGCTGGCGATGGCGATTGTCCCACGGCCATTAAAGCCACGCCGGGTGATGCAAGGTCGCACACCGGGTCTTGGTGTTAGAGCCCCCGGCGTGCGCTCGCAGAGTCCCGCGGCCATTCCAAGCCGCGTGGGGCGGTGATGTTAGGCCCCGCTCCAGGAGCTCTTCGACCCCGCAACTCGGGCAGGAGAAGTCGCCGTTGCAGGAGCCCTGAAAAGCGGTCTCCCTCCAGGGACCCGCGGGCTCCCGGTGCCGCCGTCCGCAGACCCGCAGTTGCAGCCTCCGAATCAGCAGCAGCAGCAGCAGCAGCAGCAGCAGCAGCACTCCACCACCGCTCCACCCACTCTGGACTCGGCCAGCTCCGCGACGGTGAGGTGAGTCGGCACCAGAGTCCCCGGTCTTCTTCTGTTGGAGGCCGCTCCTCATTGCAGCCCCAAAGACAATGGAGACCCGACAAGAAAAGTCGGGTCTCCCGTGCAGGGAGAGATTTAAAAGTTGCCCCCCCTCCCTCCCACCCCACCCCCCCCCACACACACAACCCAACAAAAATAACAAAAACTACATACATAGACAAAAAATAAATAAAAACGCGGACAGGCTGCAGAGGCCGCTGCTGACGAGAGTCGCGCCGCCTACCGGACTTTAGATATGGAAAGTAGTCCATGATTTCCAAAGTTTTATCAACTCAGATTTCAAAAGGAAGCAGTATTGCCACCCTAGGTACTTTCATTATGACAAATGATGTTGTCAATCATCAAACATTCTTGTAGTGATTTATCCAGAGACACGTTGGTGTGTATTGTGCAAGCTTCTGTCCCTTTAATTAAAAAAACATAAATAAATGTGTGCTCCCATCAACCTACCTTCCTTTTGATGTTGCCATTTTATAACATGTATTTGAAAAGGATTAGACATTTCTTCCTGTGCCTTGGCCATTCAACCATCACACCAATGTATCACATCTGCTGAACTAAATGTTGGCTTTTTGATACTTATAGGACATTCCAGTATACCAATTGCAATAGGTTAAAGTCTGTCCTCCATTGTTACCGGAAAGTCTATTGATGTGTAAAGGAAACCTATGCACTTACACATTCCTGTAAAACCTTACATCGGATAATGAGAGATCAATGATACCCTGATCGATCCCTCATCAGAAATTCTTCGCGATAGGTCCATTTATCACTTTCAGCTGATTTTTCTTTGTCTTCTTCAATATTAAATCATGATCTGGAGCTCCAGGTTTGTCCACCTTTCAATGCCTTTTAGGTCTTTTAGGATCCTCTCTTAGTTACTTCCCTGTTACCCAATTCTTTGTAATGAGGGATAACATACTAACCTGGCCACACAACAGTTTGAAAATCTGCCATGTTTTGGTGATTTATACTGAGTGATATATCCTATGGAAATTAATTAAAATATACCCTAAGGTAAATGTTACCTGCTGACTATGGGATGGCTGAATATATTTGAAAAATTCTGATACATTTATTTCTTTGTTTGCTGATTTTGATTATTTCCAATTAATATGATTTAAGTGGAAATGAAACTCTGTACTGCAAGTCATAGAGTCATAGAGTAATACAGCATCATAAAGGCCATTTGGCCCAACTTGCTCATACTGACCAACATGTCCCATCTATATTAGTCCCATCTGCCTATGTTTATCCCTCTAAACCTGCCCTATCCATGTACCTGTCTAAATGTTTCTTAAACGTTGCGATAGTACCTGCCTCAACTACCTCCTCTGGCAGCTCGTTCTGTACATCTAGCACTCTTTATGTGAAAAAATTATCCATCAGGTTCCTATTAAATCACTGCCCCCCCTCCCCCAATCCCCCCTTTCATTTCAAACCTATATCATCTGGTTCTCAATCCTCCTACTCTGGGCAAGAGATTCTGTGCATCTACCTAATCTATTCTTCTTATGGTTTAGTACACCTCTATAAGATCAGCCCTCATCCTCCTGCACTCGAAGGAATAGAATCCTAGCCTGCTCAACCTTTTCCTACAGCTCAGGCTCTTGAGTCCTGGCAACATTTCGTAAAACCTTTCTGCACACTTTCCAACTTGGCAATGTATTTCCTATAACATGGTTATAGAGCCCAGAAAGGAACACTATACTCTAAATGCAGCATCACCAACATCTTGTATAACTGCTATATGACCTCCCTACGTGTATGCTCAGTACTCTGACTGATGAAGACCATCGTTCCAAAAGCCTATTTGACCACCATATCTACCTGTGATACCAGTTTAAACAGACTATGTATCTGCACACCTAGATACCTCTGTTCTACAACAATCCCCAGAGCCCTACCATTCACTGCGTAGGTCCTGCACGTTAGTCTTCCCAAAATGCAACACCTCATATTTCTCTGTATAAAATTCCATCAGCCCGCATGGCCAACCGATCAAGACTGTGCTGCAATTTTTGACAACCATCTTCACCATCTATAATACCATCCACTTTTGTGTCATCAATGTCTTATTACAATCAGACATTTTGATGAAAAAGGAAATAAAAGAGGGACTATAATTTTCTTTGTATTTGGCCTGGGTACTATATTTTTTTCAGAGCAATGACACTTTTTACTTTGTTTTTGGCAATTCTTTATCAAAGTCATTGACAGTGTTCTGCTGCAGGCTTTTGTCTTCTAAGCACAGAATTGTAAAAGCAACAAGAATCTGTTTGAAAAGCTTCATTGAGATTCTGTTCATAATACATGGATGCCCTTGAGATATAATTGTGCACTTTGTTCGATTTTTTTCCCAGGCTATTCCATATGGCATTAGATTGCAGAGATGTTATACGACTGAGAGAAACTGTTATGAGAAAACTTGTGAAGCAGTTTTATTTTTGTTTCTGCAGGGAATGTTAGGACAAGGCAATACGAGCGTGTATTAGATCAAAACGACATCAGTCGGCTGTAATGATCGGGAAAAACACCTATTGATAACGAATTTTAAAAAATAACATTGTCAAAAACTGCTATGTCTTAACAAAGCCATCTTTTGTGAAGATTAAATCAATAAAATCAAATAAATATCTATTGTTGCAAAGGGCATGATATACAGCATGATCTGATCTCTGAGGATGTTGGTTATGGCGGCTGAGGATTGAGTTGGGAAAAGAGATTAGTGTTCCTATTGCAAGGCAATTGTAAATTTGGTGTGTGGGTGGGTAGCAAACTGATTGTGGGACAGGTCTGCAGGAAACACTGCTGTTCTTGCTTCAGAGCAGTTCCCTGAAGCTTGTTGATCTTTTCACCTGTCAAATTTCCTGAGACTAGATAATCAGGTGATTGTGTTGTGTTGCATCAGATGAGGACATCTATAAACCAAGATGGTGGAACATTGCTGGTGGTATCACTCCATGATTGTCAAGTGCGTAAGTTTGGCCCAGTGAGTCTGCAGCTATGTATGCTGTAATGGGCCTTCACAGCACTTCAGGTTTAGGTTAGTCTATTGTCATGTGTACCGGGGAACAGTGAAAAGCTTTTGTGTTGCATGCTGTCCAGTCAGTGGCAAGACTATACATAATTACAATCAAACAGTCCCCAGTGCATAGATACAGGATAAAGGAAATAACATTTAGTTCAACATAAAGTCCAGTAAAGTCCAATTAAAGCTCATCTGAGGGTCTACAATGAGGTAGATGGTAGGTCAGGACCATTCTCTAGTTGGTGATTGGATGGTTCAGTTGCCTGATAACCTCTTATTTGATATAAGCTAAAGATGACATGCATGATAAAACATATTTTCTGGAGCCTGGCACTGGCAATAGATTATATGTAGACCTAGATTAACATTGCCACAAGGAAACTTCTCCATGCCTGTGGCACACAAACAGACCACACTACCACAATAAATATTCTACCATATCAACAACATGGTCCTGAAACCATTTGCTCCTGACAAACCCTTCACCCTAATAATATGATCTTTCTCTTCCAATTTCCAAAACCTACCTGTTGCCTATTCCTTCCCATTACTTCACCAAACATTGCATGATTCAAACATGTGACCTTTAAGCTTTTCTCCACTTGTTTTGCAATGTCTGAACGGAACAAAAGTGCTTGAGTGTGATAAATATACAAGGAACAAATTATAAAATATAATGCCTTGTGCCTTAATTAGAATGGCCCATGGAATAAAATTAATGATTGGCATGCTTTACTCTCTCTCTAACCTGCCCTTCCAGTTGTTGAAGAATTCATCGGCCAACAGGTTTAAGGACACAATATTAGTTAATTAAGAAATCTATGTATTTGGAATTCTTCATGGCTTTTTGCAGTGATGGTGACATTTTAGTAAACCAAACGCATGCACCAGCATCAAATTATTTGGTGACATTTTGTTTGGTCTTTAAACAAAGTTTTAGGATTCTTTGACTTTAGGTGTCTGTGTTGATGTTGTATATCTAATATGTAAATAGGATTACCTAGCCTCAATATAATTAAAATCAGTCACACAGTCATTTAAGCTGTGGCTATCCAGATCAGTCATCCACACACACAGACCACACTACCACAATAAATATTCTACCATATCAACAACATGGTCCTGAAACCATTTGCTCCTGACAAACCCTTCACACTAATAATATGATCTTTCTCTTCCAATTTCCAAAACCTACCTGTTGCCTATTCCTTCCCATTACTTCACCAAACATTGCATGATTCAAACATGTGACCTTTAAGCTTTTCTCCACTTGTTTTGCAATGTCTGAACGGAACAAAAGTGCTTGAGTGTGATAAATATACAAGGAACAAATTATAAAATATAATGCCTTGTGCCTTAATTAGAATGGCCCATGGAATAAAATTAATGATTGGCATGCTTTACTCTCTCTCTAACCTGCCCTTCCAGTTGTTGAAGAATTCATCGGCCAACAGGTTTAAGGACACAATATTAGTTAATTAAGAAATCTATGTATTTGGAATTCTTCATGGCTTTTTGCAGTGAAGGTGACATGTTAGTAAACCAAACGCATGCACCAGCATCAAATTATTTGGTGACATTTTGTTTGGTCTTTAAACTAAGTTTTAGGATTCTTTGACTTTAGGTGTCTGTGTTGATGTTGTATATCTAATATGTAAATAGGATTACCTAGCCTCAATATAATTAAAATCAGTCACACAGTCATTTAAGCTGTGGCTATCCAGATCAGTCATCCTTGAAGAGAGCTGAGTGAATTAATTCATGATTAAGATTGAATAGATTAATCAGAGTTGGCAGTGGGGAACTAACTGGAGGTCAGTACTCAAATGAAAGGGGAAAGTTAATTATTTGAGTTTCATGTGTTTTTCACATAATTTTTTGAACTAAGATCTATATTCTAAGAAACATGGTAATATTTCCTTATGACATGAGAACGAGAGCCTAAAGGGGCTGTCCCACAGCGGCGACCTAATCTGCGAGTTTAGACGAGTTTACCCTCGACTCAAACTCGCTGCATGGTCGACACGTGGTCCTAGGAGGTCCTATCAGGTCACTGGAACTCTCCTTCATGCTCGAGGAAAGTTCCCGAATACAGGTGCACAACCTTTTATCTGAAATACCGGAAACCGAAAAGTTCCGAAAATCAGACATTTTCGGTCCTGGAAAAAAGGGAGGGTACATTGCCCGGGAGAGTAGGAAGCCCTAGACCTAGTACAGTGAGCGTCCACCAAGGGTCGCCCGGAGAGGTTCCGCAGTCACCTCTCCGGGTGACCCTCGGTGCACGCTCACTGAACTAGGTCTAGGGATTCACAAAAATGCTGGAGAAACTCCGCGGGTGCAGCAGCATCTATGGAACGAAAGAAATAGGTAATGCTTCGGGCTGAAACCCTTCCTTAGACTGCCCTATCAGTCCCCCCTGTCAGTCTGAGGAAGGGTTTCGAAAGGGAGGGGAGAGAAGGGAAAAGAGAGAGGAAGGATCTGCCGGACATGCTGTGCGTGTGTGTGTGAGTTTGTTTGGCGGAGCCTGAGGGGAGAAGGAGAGCGAAGGGAGGGAAGGGCGCGTGGGCGGGGGAAGGGAGGGAAGGGAGGGAGGTCCAGCGGTGGGAACGGATGCCTGGGACCGGGCGTGAGCTGAGTCCGAGGTTTGTAAACGTTGCTGCAACCCCCGGCCCGGCCCTCCGTGTATTGTTCACCGCGTCTTCCTGGAGAGAGGGGGGAGGGCGGGGTGAGCGGGGTTGTGTGCGTGAAGCACGGCGACTAGAGGGACGGGAGAGCTGCCTCGGGAGCGTGAGGGCACCTCCCCTTCTCCATTCCCCCTCACCCCCCCTCCCCATCTACCCCTTTCTTCCCCCTCTACCTCTACTCTCTCTCGGCCCACAGCGATCTGCCGGACATGCTTTGTGTGTGTGTGTGTTTGTTTGGCAGAGTCTGAGGGGAGAAACGCCGGCACTAAGAGCGAGCGAACGCGCGGACAGAATGGGCAAAAGCAACGATCATAGGTCGGAATAGGTGACCAAAGATCTTTATAGGTGACATTTCGGGTCGAGACCCCTATTCTGACTGACTCAGGGGAAAGAGGAGCGAGAGCTATGGAGTGTACTAAGGACAAGTGAATGGAAGCTATGCCAATATCTTCCGTTTCCCTTTCCCTTGACTATCAGTCTGAAGAAGGGTCTCGACCCGAAATGTCTACCAAAACCGCTCTATGAACGTTGCTTTCGTCCGTCTGACCACGCTTTTGCTCACTCTTCGTGCCGGCGCTTCTCCCCTCATGGCAGCTATTGAAAAAGTCGACACGAAATATCACCTATTTCCTCCTATTATCACGTATTCCTCATCAGAGATGCAGCCTGATCCGCTGATTTACTCCAGCCTTTTGTGTCTGTCTTCAGTTTAATCAGCATCTGCAGTATGTGCCGTTTAAAAAGTACAAGGCATGTGCTGTTTAAAAAGGAAGTGATAAAAAACATTTAAAACATTTAACAACACCTAAATTGTTCCCCCGCAACGCTGCGAGAGGCATAACTGGTCGGGTCGGGGTTACTGAAATGATGGAGGTTACGCTCCGGTGCGGACTACGCGTCAATTCATTGTATTTCACAGGAGTGGGTCATCTTGCGCGCTATAAGATCTTTGCTCCAATTGATTTGATTACTCCAGCGTGGGGCCCCCTTAGGCGCGGGGCCCAATTGGGAGAAATAGGTCCTATGGGCTAAAGGCCGGCCCTGACCGGGTAACTGCCGGGATCAAGGCGCAAACTCGCGACCTTGCGGCCATGAGCCGAGCACTCTGCCACTGAGCCACATTTTAAAATCTACGCTAAAAACATTCCGTTCGGAAAACCGAAAAATCCCGAAATCCGAGAAGTGTCTGGTCCCAAGGCTTTCGGATAAAAGGTTGTGCACCTGTACTCGCGGCCTCAGCTAGGTCGGGGAAACATTTTCAGCATGTTGAAAAAATGTCTGCAATAAAATTTGGTCGGCATGGTTCTTTTTAACTCGTAGTGCAATGGAATGGGGTTGCTATCTAGTTACAGGCAGTCGAGGGCAGCCGTAGGCAATCTCCTTCGCTGACCGGGCATTTTGATTGGCTCATTGGAGTTTTCAGGACCAAGGAAAACCGACCGGTAGGTAAAATGGCCACTAAACTTTATTAAACCTCTAAACCATCTCTCTCCCCTTCTCTCTCCCCTTCTCTCTCCCCTTCTCTCTCCCCTTCTCTCCCCCTTCTCTCTCCCCTTCTCTCTCTCTCTTCTCTCTCTCCCTTCTCTTCCCCTCTCCCTCCCCTTCTCTCCCCCTCTCTCCCCTTCTCTCCTCCCCCCCCCCCACCCCCGTGCTCTCTAAAGGATTTACCGTACACTGTGTAGCCGTCTTTTATCTTCCTTTTCATCGCAAATTTCAGACAGCGCTCCCCTGCTTTCCCTGGCCCCTGCCTTTGTTGTGTGTGTGTGTGTGTGTGTGTGTGTGTGTGTGTGTGTGTGTGTGTGTGTGTGTGTGTGTGTGTGTGTGTGTGTGTGTGTGTGTGTGTGTGTGTGTGTGTGTGTGTGTGTGTGTGTGTGTGTGTGTGTGTGTGTGTGTGTGTGTGTGTGTGTGTGTGTGTGTGTGTGTGTGTGTGTGTGTGTGTGTGTGTGTGTGTGGTCTGTCGATCCAGCTCATGGTTTCAACGCTGACGGTCGATCCAGCTCGAGCTGTTCCAGGCGAGAGCCCTCGAGCTTGAAGGTCGAAGACACTATTCTTAACTCGCGGATTAGGTCGCCGCAGTGGGACAGCCCCTTTAGTCAGCTCTTAGGTCAATCTCTAATAAATAAAGGAACAGTAGGTACTAGTTTATACCAAAGATAGACACAAAATGATGGAGCGACTCAGCAGGTTAGGAAGCCACTCTGGAGGAAATGGAAAGGTGACGTTTCGTATTGGGACCCTTCTTCAGACTGAAAAGTGGGGGGGGGGGGGGGGGGGGGGGGGGGCAGCAGACGTACTGAAGGAAGGGGTTACATTTTTAGTGAAGGAATGGGAGGGCAATTTTCTAACAAGAATTCTCTAATTTTAGGTAACTCTACATGCACTCCCACTCTGCCTGAGGCCATCTGTTGCAGGCCCTGGTTTGTCCTGTTTTTTTTCTTGATTCCAGTCCTCCTCACCTATCAGTCTGAAGAAGGATTCCCATCGCAAATGTCACCCTATCCATTTTCTCTAGAGATGCTGCCTGAATCACTGAGTTACTCCAGCATTGTGTGTCTATTTCAGGTCAATCTAATCCATTTCTCTGAATTCTATTCTCTCCCATGTGCCCATTAAGTCATCATGCTTCACTATGTGGGGTAATTTAGGGTGGTGAATTAAAGACATCAATATGTCTTTGGGATGTGAAGCTGAATGCTATTCCAATGAGCTGCTCCTTTCATCTCTGAGCAGACTGTGTGCAACTGCCCATTTGGATTGGCGGCTTTTTTCAGGTCATTATTATAGTTGTAAGTACATTTTTACATGATCATTAATAATTGTCTGCAATATAATACCGTAAGAAAGTGCAACTTGAGGAAGACATTTCTTTAGTTAAGTTTTGTAAATTAAGAGATCTGGCTCAATAACTACCATCCAAGAGCTCTAACATCAATCATAATGAAGTAGTTTGAATGATTGATAATGGCCATGTCTGTAACGATCTTCCAGACAATCTAGATCCCTTGCAACAGGAAACATAGTTCTATGGAGGGTGCCATCTCTTGTGCACTACTTTCAGCTCTAGATCACCTTGTCAATAAGAAGACCTATCTCAGGATGCGATGCATTAATTACAGCTCAGCCTTCAACACCATAATGATGAGTAAGGTCACCTTAAACTTTTGGACCTTGACGTTGGGGCCTCCATCTGCCAATGGTTTCTGGACTTCCTGACCAGCAGCTAATCCTGTAGTTAGTTAGAATTGATCATAATATTTCTTCTACCCTGACCCTCAACAGTGATGCCCATGAGGATTGTGTGCTCGGTCCCCGGCTCTACACCCTGTACAGTCATGACTGTGTGGCCAAATACAAATACAAATCAATGTTAAAGTCTGCCAGTCATTTTAGTTGGCTGGATCAATAACAACAATGAAACAAAGTAAGGGGGAGAGATAGAGAACTTTGTGTCATAGTGTTAGGACAATATTCTAGTTCATAACATCAATAAAACAAAAGAGTTGGTCATTGACGTAGGGAAGTGAGGGGATGAACACACTCTGTCCTCATCAATGGAGCTTCGGTAGAGATAGTCAACAGCTTCAAGTTCCTCACCATTCCTATCACCAGCAGACTAAGCTAGTCTTTTCACACAGATGAAGTGATCAAAAATGCTTGACAGTGCATTTATTTTCTGAGGCGTCTGAGAAAGTTTGGCATATCCACAAGGATTCCCTACATATCCACTATTGAAGGTATTCTGACAGAATATATCTCAACCTGTTATGGCAAGATATATCCTGACTGCCTGAAACTGCCGAGAGTGGTAAACACAGCACAGTCCATCACAGGCTCGTCACTTCTTTTCTTCTTCATAGTTGCAACTTTAGGAAGCCTGGAAGTATCATCAGGGATGCCTGCCACCCTGGTAATTCCCTTTTCCTTTTCCTTTTCTATCTTCTATAGAAGCTTGAAAGTCTGAGCTTGAAAGTCAGACTTAAGAACAACAACTAATGCGCAGTTTCCACTTTCCCTTTCCGAAATCAACAGTGGTGAGCTGGTTGACATTTGACATTGTTAATGCTAGCAATAATAAGCCTTTTATTTGTTCATTAATATCCAAGTTGTTTGACTTTATCCATAACTGCCAATTTAATGGAGATGTGTTGTGAATTCTCTGTGATATAACCCTACACCCACTCAGCTTTGCATTGTGAATCTGTCAAACAAAATATATACAGAACGCTTGAAGATACCAAAAAGAGATATGTATTATTGTTAAGTTTAGATTCAAAGCCAATTCCCTGGTCTACTGTACACTCACTGCTTAACAAATGTACTTTTGCTACTGTGACAGTGGCCCCTCGCTTGGTAGGCTTGTAAAACCCAGGCATTCTAGCCAAAGGGAGGGAGGGAAGGGGAGGGAGGGAGGGAGGGAGGAGGGGAGAGGGGGGGAGGGAGGGAGGGAGGGAGTGAGGGAGGGAGGGAGGGAGGGAGGGAGAGTAGGGGGAGGGAGGGAGGGGAGGGGGAGGAGGGAGGGAGGGAGGGAGAGTGGGAGGGAGGGAGGGGGGAGGGAGAGTAGGAGGGAGGGAGGGAGGGAGGAAGGGCAGTCCCTAGGAAGGGCGGGCTCCCTACTAGCTGCGATCCCCCGTTGCAGGTTCAAGGAAGACTGAACTATTGGGACAAACCCGACGACTGAGTCCAAGCCTCCTGCTGTAGCCAAAATGGGCAGATTCTTGTGTTATATTGAAAAAAATGAGCACAAACACAAGTAGAATTGTTTCACTTGGACCAGACCAACAACCTCCCATCCATTGACATACATTTGGTCCCCTAATTTGAGGAAGGACATTCTTGCTATTGAGGGAGTGCAGCGTAGGTTTACAAGGTTAATTCCCGGGATGGCGGGACGGTCATATGCTGAGAGAATGGAGCAGCTGGGCTTGTACACTCTGGAGTTTAGAAGGATGAGAGGATATCTCATTGAAACATATAAGATTGTTAAGGGTTTGGACACGCTAGAGGCAGGAAACATGTTCCCGATGTTGGGGGAGTCCAGAACCAGGGGCCACAGTTTAAGAATAAGGAGTAAGCCATTTAGAACGGAGACAAGGAAACACTTTTTCTCACAGAAGGTGGTGAGTCTGTGGAATTCTCTGCCTCAGAGGGTGGTGGAGGCGGGTTCTCTGGATGCTTTCAAGAGAGAGCTAGATAGGGCTCTTAAAAATAGGGGTATGGGGAGAACGCAGGAACGGGGTACTGATTTGGGATGATTAGCCATGATCACATTGAATGGTGGTGCTGGCTCGAAGGACCGAATGGCCTACTCCTGCACCTATTGTCTAGTGTCTGCATTTACATTTCATGCTGCCTCAGTAAGGCCACCAACATAATCAAGGATGAGTCTCTCCTCTCCCTATAAGACAAGAGGTACAGAAGTGTGAAAACGCACACCTCCAGATTCAGGGAGAGTCTCTTTGCAGCTGTTATCATGCAACTGGAATATCTTATCACCAACTGGAGAGCTGTCCTGAGCCACTATCTACCTCACAAATTGTATTACTCAACAACGTACAAATCGTTTGCTATGTCGCTCTTCAAGGGAGGTGCTAAATGCATTTCGTTGTCTCTGTACTGTACACTGACAATGACAATTAAAATTGAATCTGAATCTGAATCTGAATCTGATTTGTGCATAGTTTTTCCTTTGACTGGTTAACATGCAACAGAAGCCTTCCACTGTACCTAGGTACACATAACAATAGATTAAACTAAGAAACTTTGGAATGTTTCAATGAAAAGTTCAGTTTCAGTTTCCAGTATGTGCTGTTTTTTTGTTTAGTATTCGTTTACAAGTTGCATCATTGTTATAAAATACCAAAGATCAATTAAAACATTTTTTTCAAAGATCCCCAGAGATTTCAAATGGAGAAAAATCTACATGTTGTTCTGTCAATCTGTGTTATGTAGTGTCTTTTATTGCAGATCTAATTTACTACTGCTTTCACTTTTTTTAGATTTTTGCTAAATTCTACATTTAAACTAGGTTTTGACAGAACTTCTTACATAATATTTAGTATACTAATTACACTGAGAGATGGAAGAATTAAAGAAAAAAATGTCAATGTTGTACCAACAGAAATCATAACATTACCCAAACAGCTTGAAGTTTGGAAGTTGATGGGATTTGAAAACAAAGTGTTGTCTTTGGATGCCGGTGAACTGCTTGTTTCTCGATAGGTTACATCACTGCTCATGAATCGAGGTTCCAGGCCAGAGATCGACAGTTATATGCATTCTTACTTTCATCATTTAAATTTGGTAATTGTCACTTTTTCCCAGTTGGTCACCTAGAATTATTATTAGATTTTGTATCATGCTCTTCCTTTAGTTTAGTTTAGAGATACAGTGTGGAAACAGGCCCTTCGGCCCATCGAGTCCGCACCTACCAGCAAACCCTGCACACTAACACTACCCTACACATGCTAGGGACAATTTACATAAATACCAAACCAATTAACCTACAGACCTGCACGTCTTTGGTGTGTGGGAGGAAACCAGAGATCCCGGAGAAAACCCTTTCAGGCCATGGGTGGAACGTACAAACTCCGTACAAACAGGCACCCATAGTCAGGATCATACCCGGCCGGGCCTCTTGTGCTGTAAGGCAGTACTGCTATGCCACTGAGCAGCCGCATGTGGTACCATGTCTCGAAATCCATTAAAGGAAAGCTTTCAGACAAAAGTTTACAGTGAGGTTAGTCAAGTGGTTGGATGTTATGAAGTTTAGCAGAAAGTGGTAGAGGTACAGAGAGGCTTAAGTGTGGTTTCCCATGATTAGAGCTGAGATGGTTAAAGGTATGTCTACCAAAGGTGGGCTAGGGAAACTAGGCTGAAAATGGAGGTACACAGTTTTCTTAGAGCTTTGTTTTGAAATGTTATAGAGATGAGAGTGCTGAGATAATAAAGAAACTCAAAAGGTATCTTCCTTAGCCATGGGTGAGGCATCAGAAGATGAGTAGTAGAGAGTGGCTAATGTTGTGTCTTGTCCTGCAAGGAGAATTCAGAGAACCACAGGTTGGTGAAACTAACATCAGTGGCAGGTAAATTACTGGAGGGGATTCTGAAACAGGATCTATGTGGACTAACATCAGTGGCAGGTAAAGATTACAACAGAATCTAGATCAACTGGGAAAGTGGGCAAAGGAAAATGGGCAGAAAGAATCTAACTTGATCAAGTGCAAAGTGATTTTTTTTTTTCAAAGTTAAACTTCCACAGTAAATGATAGTGCCCTGGGGAGTGTTGTAGAATAAAGTGACCTATGGATGGATACAAGTACATAGTTCCCTGAAAATGGTAACAGAGATGTACAATTCACATGCAACAAGCTTCCATTAGCAGCGATGAAATAAAGAATCAGAGTATGGTATAATGATATAAAACTGGAAAAGTTTGGGAAAGTTCAGTAGGTCTGTAGAGGAAAATCAGGCGTTCTTTCATCAGAACTGATTATTATTTTAATAATAAATGTTGTACTATAACACTGATAGAACATCAGAAGAAGTCTCATGGCTTTCTTTGATCACAGGTACGCAATCCTTTATGTTCCCCTCAAATGAAACAGTACAGCATTTCTTCACTGCTGTTATTCTGATCTATTCCCACGTCACTGGATGAGGCTTAAACCCATGTTATTCTAACTCCCTGCTCCACTGATGCAAGGCTGATACCAATGTGATGTTCATCATGACTGGTCATCTCGTGATCCCGTATAAGGTTTACAAACTGCTTAGTTTTGAGCAATATCAGGTGGAAAGAAAACACTTGTTCAAACTTTACAATTCAACGGATTCTGAATGCCATTTTTTCTATCTATTCTACCAGCTGTGGCAGTTTTAATTTGTAAGGCATCGGTGGTGGAAGCACTACAGGCACTTCATCTGGGGAGTCACTTTCCATTTAATTTTAGACAATGCACCTGCCTTCACTCCAGGAATGTGTTGGAACTTTTACTACTATAACAGTTGTCAGGCATAATTTTGAAGATATTTTGTTTAAATTTTGCATCTGCAAACATGCGTGTAGCTGTGATAATTTGACCCTAAGTATTCCTCTATCAAATCTCATACTATGATAAATTTCACTTAATTTGATCACTTGCCCCTCTATTCCCAGTCAAGTTAGCACTCCAACTCTAATAATAAACATTGCAAATGTGGCTAGAGGTGTATGAACAAGACTTATGGGCCTGCGCCACTTACGCGACTTTTTCGGCGACTGCCGGCACCCGTCATAGGTCGTCGCAGGTCGGCTAAATTTTCAACATGTTGAAAATTCAGAGGCGACCAGAAAGACGTTACAACTCTTTGGGCAACTGAGGAGACTACTCACGACCATACAGGCGACACCCTAGCGACATGTCGTGGGGTGAAGCCTGTATGGTTGTGAGTAGTCGTCCAAAGAGTCGTTCCTTGTTCTGGTCGCCGCTGGATATTCAACATGTTGAAAATTTTCAGCGACCTGTAATGACCTATGACGGGTGCCAGCAGTTTTCCGAAAAAGTTGCGTAAGCGGGACAGGCCCATTATATTTTCGATCCTCATTTTAATCTCATGTACACTATATTTTCTGTGTGGAATCTCACAAAATGAATAGGTATTTATTGAAAGAATTTTGAAAATAGGAGGTATTGAACGTGCAATGTTTCCGGTCAGGACTCAAAGAGTTCAGACTCAAAGAATTCAGTCAGAAAAATGGTCCGGACTCATATCGTCACCCATCCATTCCCTTCACAGATGCTCCCTGATCCATAGAATTCCTCCGTCACATTATGTTGTATTGCTTCACACCTCATGTTAAAGGGGATATGGGGAGAAGGCAGGAAATGATTGGGGATGATCACATTAAATGGCGGTGCTGGCTCGAAGAGCCGAATGGCCTACTCCTGCACCTATTGTCTATTGTTTAAATTCTACCACAATGTGCCACAGAACCCAAATGGATTTCTAAAATATTGCAGTGGTTTGCAAGTACTAAATTGTTTTCACCGTGTAGAAATGAAATTTGATTCCTACATGAAAATAATACATTATTAAGTGAATGCATATTCAACAGATGTTTAGGGTAATTTGTATGATCTTATAACTCAGAAGAATATCAATTCTACTGTTTAATAAAAAAATTTGGAAATTCATCATTCCTGCTTTATGAAATAGTTTTATTAGACTTTGCTACCTTGGAAAATAATAAGAATTACAATCATATTTCTGAAGTGGACTTTCATGGCCGGTAATGGCTTTTGTTCAGACCACACCGTACTGAGTCTGAGAAACTAGACATTTCAGTCTTTTTATGTTTTAAGAATCCATTTGTCAACCCTGAGTGTTATTTTGCTGTGTAATCAGTGGTCCAACACAGCAAAAACCTTATTTTAATGATGTTATGCACATTCATTTGTGAACCGAATATAAATGAGTTAAAATTATTTGAGAATGATTATTGTAATGAAATTATGTTTTAACAAAGTATTTCGCTGCAGGTTGTTATCTGCACTGCATTTCACACTAATTTTTCAATAAATTCTACAAGAGCTTCTGGCTCATATTTTACCTTTTGCGAAGGCATTGAGCATTCGTAATGAATTAAAACCTTACACTTCAGTAATTTTGCTATGTACACAGCTTTCTGCTGCTTGTTGATTGACATGAATATTATAAATGTTAATAAATTTACTGGGGAATGCAATTATATGAAGGAATTTTTTGTTTTAAATTAGCACACATTGCTTTGTACATACTTCCTTATCAACAATTGTATGCTTCAAAAGAGAATCTGGGAGAAAGCTCAGACCTTCAAATCACAGATGTGGCAGATGTGCTAAATCAATTTTTTTACTGCAATCTTCACCGTGGAGAACATTGCAAACATTCTTAAGATAACAAATGAGCTAATTTCAAATAACTGGGAGAACTTGTAAATATTCCAATCACAAGTTATAAAGTATGAGAGAAAGACTGCCAAATCTCTTCAACACCTGATACCTTGCACCTAAGTGTATTAAAGGATATGGTTGCTGAGAAAACTGATCCATTAGTTGAACATTTTCAAAACTTGCTAATTTCCAAGGCAGTACCGGAAGATTGGGAAGCAGCCAGTCCAACACTCTTGTCCAAAATGGAAAGAAACTAGGAAACGGGCAATTATAGGCCAATTAATTTAGTATCTGCTGTTAGAATCAATATTCAAAGAGGACATAACTAATCACTTAGGGATGTTGAATATAATCAAACCTGGGCAACCTGGTTTCTGAAAAGTAAATTGCGTTTGATAAGCCGAGTGAAAAACTATCAAATGACTTTTAATGTGGGAAAGCATGAAGTCATGCACTTTGATAAGAGGAATCAAAAGGTGGATTATAACCTCCATGGAGTGAAGTTTAAAGGGATTTAATGCATGAATCACAAAATATTAGTTGGTAGATCCAACAAATGGTTAAGAATACAAAGAGCATCTGATTCTTTATTGTGAAAGTGTTGGAGTTTACAATGGAACACAGTGGTCAGCACAGTTATGATCCCCTTACATGAAGGAGAATAAAGTAGCATTGGAGGCAGCCCAAAGGAGATTCACTGGGCTATTTTCTGGGATTGGCAGGTGGTCCTATCAAGAAACACTACACAGTTTGGGTCTATATTGCATTGAATTTAGTAGGATGAGGGGTGATCTTACTCGAGCATGTTCAATGCTAAGGAGACCTGATGTGGTAGATATTGACATCCAGGAATTTCAGATGCTAGAATCTTGAGCAAAAATTAAAGTGCTGGAGGAACTCAATGGGCCAAGCAGCATCTGAGAAAGGATGGGATGGGGACCTTTCTTCAGATTGATGGAACATGAAGAAAGGTCATGACCAAAAGGTCGCCTGTCCATTCCATCCACAAATGCTGCCTGACTCACTCAGCTCCTCCAGCACTGTGTGTTTATTTTTGGGTAGATGTTGTGATCTTCTCAGTAGTGGGAGAATCATGAACAAAGGGACAGATATAAAATAAGGGTTATTTAAAACTAAGGTGTATAGAAATGTCTTCTCTTAGAGGCGATTCTCTATAATTCTCCGTAGGATGGTGGGTGCCAGAAAATGGGTTGCAAAGTGCAAAGATCAGCCATGATCCTACTGTATGATGGGGAAGGCTGGAGGGGATATGTGACCTACTCCTGTTTCTAATTTCTTGCGTTCATAGTTTTAGTGTTTAGTTTTAGTGTTGAACATACAGTGAGGAAACAGGCCCTTCGGCCCACCGAGAACACACAATCAGCAATCACCCATACACTAGTTTTATCCATCACATTACGGACAATTTACAGAAGCCAATTAATCTACAAACCTGGACACCTTTGGAATGTGGTTGGAAACCAGAACACCCAGAGTAGACCCACATGGTTACAGGGAGAACATGCAAACTCCAAAAAGACAGTACCCGTAGTCAGGTTTAAACCAGGGTGTCTGGCACGGTAAGGCAGTAATTCTACCGCTCTGCCACTGTGTTATCCTCATGTTTCCATGTGACTCCAGGAATTGCCAAATTGTATACTAATATTTTGATTACTATTGAGTGTACTGCCACCTGGCAGATGATCTTGGGGATAGAAAGATAATATCTTTTGAGGCAAATGTTATTTTGCAAGACACATGACTTGTAGAAATATTATTCAGCACAAAACAGCAACTTCCCTGTTTATAAAAAATGACTTTAATAAGGTAAAACATCCCCAAGGCATATCAAAGAAATCTTAAACAAACTGAACCACATGAGATATTTGACAAGGCTCTTCTCCAGAGATATGTTACATACAACACATTGATAATAAAAGGGAGGTTTCCAAATTTTGAAGACGTAATACTGGAGGTCAGAACCATGGGTTCTTAAGACCAGGCTGGCAATGGTGCAGCAATTAAAATTGAAATGTGCTAAAAATAGAGTGCAGGTACGTCTGGAAGAGATTATAAAGAGAGGGAAGTGAGAGATATGAAGAGATTTGAAAACTGTTGGCAAAAGTCCAGTGTTTGGTACACTAGGATGCTGAGTTCAATTCCGTAAGTGTTAAGATAGTTTGGATCAGGCTAAGCCTGGACATTGGGGAAAAATGCTAAATTGGGGCAAGGCTAATTACAACAGTATTCGGCAAAAATTGGGCAGAGTTGATAGGAATGGTCATTATTGGTTACGTTTTACATGCAGCAGTTTTAGATGTCTAGCCCTTATCTTGTAGCTTTGTGTTTCCCATTTCAATATTCCCACATTCAATAGGTGGGGAATAGATAGGGTGAATGCACAATTTTTTTCACCTTGTGGTTGGGGAATTAAAAACTAGAGGACGTAGGTTTTAAGGTGAGAGGGGGAAATTGAATAAGAACCCGAGGGCCAAGTTTTTCACTCAGAGGCTGGTGGGCATATGGAATGTGCTGCCAAAGCAGGTAGTTGAGGCAGGTACTATAATCTTGGAGGGCCGAAGGGCCTGTTTCCTTGCTGCATCTCTAAACCAAACTAAACTTCCTTTCCATTGAAAAAAATCATACAACAATATAGATATTTGCAGAAAGAGTAGGTCAGCTGGCAGGTTAGATAATAGAACCTGACCATATATCAAAAGATGGAATGAGATGCTTGGTAACATGTGAGAGGTATCAGTTTCATGGCTCAACCGCCAATGTTGGACCGTTTGGCGCACATATTTTGAATGGGGAATGTGGCACATGTATACCCCCCATTTTTATAAACCTGAAGGTAGATGTGAAGCAATGTCATCGTAAGCCTGTTTTTTTTAGACTTCAAAACTAGGATTCTGAAGGTTGGTTGGATTGTATGAATACATTTGGCATTTTCTACTTTTAACTGTCTGATGTGTGTTGTAAATTGGAAAGAATGAAGAAAACCTCCTTGGTTGAAATAGCCGATGATTATTTTCTTTGTTTGGACTTGCTGTTTCAATACATTTGGTGACAAAAGGAAATATCATTAGGATTTAACCATTTGCAAACATAATGATAACATTTAACAGACTGGCTGTTCTCAACTGGAGGTTCACAAATATTTCCCTGGATGGACTTTGAAATCTTAGCCCGATGATTAAAGGGATATTTCCAACTAATGGGAGAGTCTTGGACCAGAGGCCATAGTCTCAGAATAAAAGGACCTGCCCCACTGTACAAGTTCATTCCAAGAGCTCTCCCGAGCTTATCCCAAATTCGAACTCGGAGATTTACGGTAATGGCCACTCGTCGGTACTCGGGGCTCTCGTGGACATTTTTCAACATGTTGAAAAATCTTCACGAGTCTTCCCGTGCTTACCTGCTGTTAGCGAGTCTTCCCGAGTACCTGCCGTTAGCGTTACGAGTCGCTAAGAGACGTCTCCGAGCTCCAATGTACCCGCTATGTTCATTCTCCGTGCTTACCACGAGTTTGATTTTTTTTAAACTCGGGAGAGCTCTTGGAATGAACTCGTACCTTGGCACAGGGCTATTAGAAAGGAGATGAGGAGGATTTGTTTAAGAAGGAACTGCAGATGCTGGAAAATCGAAGGTACACAAAAATGCTGGAGAAACTCAGCGGGTGCAACAGCATCTATGGAGCGAAGGACATAGGGAACGTTTCGGGCCGAAACCAGTCTGAAGAAGGGTTTCGGCCCGAAACATTGCCTATTTCCTTCGCTTCATAGATGCTGCTGCACCCGCTAAGTTTCTCCAGAAGTTTTGTGTACCGATGAGGAGGATTTGTTTAGTCAGGGGGTTGTGAGTCTGTGGAATTCATTGCCACAGGATGCTGTGGAGGCCAAGTCAATGGATAATTTTAAGGCAGAGATTGATAGATTCTTGATTAGTACGGGTGTCAGGGAATATGGGGAGAAGGCAGGAGAATGGGGTTGAGAGGGAAAGACAGATCTGCCATGGTTGGATGGCAGAGAAGACTTGATGGTCTAATTCTGCGCCTACAACATATAACATGAGTGTTTCCAAGTGACTAAATAAAATCAAAGAGCGTGGTTATTCCTTGCCATTCTCAGCCCACAGATTTCCTTTTGTGAAATGTATCTGTTTTGGGACACTCATTATGAATTTAAGCATTCAGCAGAGAATAGAACAGGATAAAGGTTATTATTTTAAGAAGCAACCATTTCCCTTCTTCAGAATGGAAAAACAAAGCATATGTAGCCAGGTTACAACTTAACTGACAATGCAGGTATCCTAATCAGATCCAACTGCAGTATTTTCTGCCCATGTTTCCTTTTACAGTAATGGTCTTTTCCCAAAGCATTCTCAGATTGTTATGCCACTAGGATTGCCTCCTAACATAGCTCCTCCATTCCTTATATCTCTTTTATATATCATCTTTCCAATGCAAATGTATGAATTGTTGGTGAAATAGTAAACATTTGTGAATCTGAATGCTGCGAGTTCTTATATTTTTCAGGAAGAATTACTTTTTAGCTGGCTAAAGGTCACTTCCCCAGATTTCTATCAGACCCTGTTGTGTTTTCTATATCTTTATAATTGGAAATTGATTTTTATTTTCTATCCTGACAAAAGGGGTTCAAAAATGTCTGAAGAGAAGAATAATTGATTGTTATATATAAAAAAAGGTGACAAAAGTATAAATCCTTTGGATTGAATTTGTTTCTGAACAGTGCAGTTAAATTAAAAACAAGTGGCAAACCATGCTTGTCATTGACATCAATTACATTTGCTGGGTTTCTATAAAATGAGCGCATAAAGATAATGGGGAGGAATTGCTCTATATTGCAGCAAAGCTGTGAACACCTGTTTTTCATCTTCTAAGTTAGTGGTCGGCATTGGCAAGGCAACATTCATTGTACATGCTTTGTTGCCAGGCAACATACCGATGTGACTGGTCACTTCAGACAGCATATGGAGTTTAACCATGCCTTGGAGGAGTTATGCCGATTCCTAGTTCAGGTGAAATTGCAGGTGCTCCTCCCCATGGAACCTAGTGAGCTAATTCCCTATAATAGCCCCGGGGATTCCGAATTACCAGACTAATTGAATTTAGATTCATTGCATATGGTGGGATATGAATTGGAGAAATTTAGATTGTTGGAATATTATTTTAACCCTTCCATTCACACAGGCATTGGTGCTAAAGCTACTAATGTTCAGAGCAACTGCACTGATCAACAGTTTTAATGTGGCATTATGAACTATGGTTTTGGGTAGTGAAAAAATCGCTTGTTGTAATTGGGCAATATTTTGAAATTAAATCCCACATTATTGATTTGTAAAATGTACTATACAAAAATACCCCATATTAATGTACATGATGTTGATAAGAACTGTTATGTGTAGGAAATAACTGCAGATGCTGGTTTACTGTAAATCGAAGGTAGATACAAAATGCTGGAGTAACTCAACGGGTCAGGCAGCATCTCTGGAGAGAAGGAATGGATCGAGACCTTTCTTCAGATTGATGTCAGGGGAGGGGGTGGGTCAAAGATAGAATGTAGTCTGAGACGGAAATACTAGTGGAAGAACTAGGAAGGGGAGGGGATGGAGAGAGAAAGCAAGGGCTATCTGAAGTTTTATGTGTATATGTAGTATGTATATATGCATGCATACTGTACATATATGTACATAAATATACATATGTGTGTGTATATATATATATTTATTAATCATAAAGAAAATTTGAAATTTCTCTTTGATAAATAGACGGTAAATTGTATATCATTGTA
Organism: Leucoraja erinaceus; assembly: GCF_028641065.1. Classification (NCBI taxonomy): domain Eukaryota; kingdom Metazoa; phylum Chordata; class Chondrichthyes; order Rajiformes; family Rajidae; genus Leucoraja; species Leucoraja erinaceus. Next base: position 56,847,900 of record NC_073383.1, read on the forward strand.
TATAGAGAGGTGTATACATATACAGTATTATTGTATATGTTATCTCATTGTTATCTGAATTCAATTCCATTAACCCTTCCTCAAGCCACTTGCCCAGCTGATCAAGTTCTCGTCATCATAATCATTTTTACAGTCTAGGATACCACCTATGTCATCTGCAAGCTTACACTCACTTTCACTTTTAAAAAATCCCACTTTCCGAGAGTCCCTTTGCCTGCAAGCAACCGAGTCCAGTCAACTTTTGCAAGGTCCTGTCTAATACCATTAAGGTTGGCACAGTGGTGAAGCTGGTAGAGTTATTATTTCACAGTGCCAGAGACCGTGGTTCATTCCTGAGCTTGAGTGCTCTCTGTGCAGAGTTTGCATGTTCTTCCTGTGACCGCGTGGGTTTCATTTAGGTGCTCCGGTTACCTCCCTCGTCCAAAATGTACGGGTTTGTAGGTTAATTGGCCTATGTAAATTGCCCCTAGTGTATAGGGAGTGGAGGAGAAAGTGGAATAACATAGAACTAATGTTAATGAGTGATTGATGGTCAGCATGGACTCAGTGGGCCAAAAGGCCTGTTTCCAAACTGCATCTTTCAATCAAAAAATGTTAGAACTTTTACTCGTGGTCCAGCCCTGTCCTTATCTGTAACTATTTTAAAGGTAATAGAAGTGTGGACGCTGGATAGAAAAAGCTCACCCACAGAATTACTGTTCCACTAGTGGGAGAGTCTAGGACTAGAGGTCATAGCCTCAGAATAAAGGATGTTGCTTTAGGAAGGGGATGTGGAGGAATTTCTTTAGTTAGAGGGTGATGAATCTGAGGAATTCTTCACCACAGAAGGCTATGGAGGCCATGTCAATGGATATTTTTAAGGCAGATATAGATAGATTCTTGATTAGTACAGATGTCAGGGGTTAAGGGGAGAAGACAGGAGAATGGGGTTAGGAGAGATAGATCAGCCATGATTGAATGTCAGAGCAGACTTGATGTGTCGAATGGCCTAATTCTGCTCCTGTCACTTATGACCTTATGACTTGCCCTGCCCTGCCCAATTCCCTAAGAGTAGGTCAAGCTTTGCCCTCTCCCTTGTAGGGCCCTCGACATATTCCTGAAAACACTTGGCAAATTCCATCCCATTTAACCCTTGATATTACAGCAGCCTCAGTTTATACTCAAATCCCCCATGACAACCCTATCTGCAAGCTATTCGCAATCTTCCGGCAAATTTGTTCCTCTAATTCCTGATGACTATTTGTGACCTATAGTATGATCCCAAACAGGTGATCATCCCCTTGTTATTTCTCAGCTCCATCCACATACAATCCCTTTGGATTTTCTTTAATCTTATCTGCCCAAGCTATCTCATCCCTTAGTTTTTACCCTCCCAATTTCCCTCTTAAGCATGCTCCTCAAGCCCCAAAACTGGATTTACTCGGTGATCCTGCAGTAATGTCATCTTGGACTATAGCTGTGATGTTCTTTTTCTAAAGCTCTTAGTTTTTCTTACTGACTGCTCGGAGCTTGTAAATTACTTTGTTTGTCCAGTATTTTGATCATTTAGCTGCAGATATTCTCCAGCAAATTATGCCTTTGTGCCCTACCAGGTAGTTTTACGAAGACTGCATCTGTCTACTCTTCATTTTAGAACTAATACTGGATGTGCATTTGTTAAGATAAGGTATGGACTCAATTTGTTTTCAATATTTCCCGTAGGTCAGTGGGGTCGATGTATTGGTGAAGAGTGTGGACCAAATGGAGTGCAGAGCAGAACAGTGTGGTGTGTCCACATTGAAGGCTGGACTACACATCATTCCCACTGTAAGTATGAAGAGAGACCAACAATTCAAAGGGACTGCTTCAAGGTGTGTGACTGGCACCAGGACGTTTTTGAGTGGGATTTCTCAAAATGGCGAGATTGTGTACTCCGTACATCTTCAAACAAAGCTAAACCAAGGACCTCCGCTTGTGTCACTGCACAGCGAGGGCTGCAGCATAGGAAAGTACACTGTGTACGGAAATCCAACAGATCGCTGGTATTGGATGAGATCTGTGAATTCTTTACACCTAAGCCTGCCTCGGACCAAGCTTGCCTCATTCCCTGCCCACAGGACTGTGTAGTATCGGAATTCTCAACCTGGTCAACATGCAGCAGAGGTTGTGGGAAAGGATTACAACATCGTGTCCGCTCAGTGTTATCTCCACCATTGTACGGTGGTAAAAGCTGCCCTTCTCTCACGGAAACTAAGAGCTGCGATCTACAAGTCTCATGCCTGGTTGGAGAGGATGAGTTTCAGTACAGTTTGAAAGTAGGCCCCTGGAGTGATTGCAGACTGCCATCCCAAAGACAAGTATGGCAAAATGCAAAACTAGGACTGAACTTGAGTTTGCAGCCGTCAGAAAAGAATAATTTAAAGCATCTGATCCACGAAAGTTTCAAGCCATGGGATATAAAGATAGGCTATCAAACAAGGCATGCCCATTGTACAAGAAGTGATGGAAAAAATGCTATGCTCAGGTAAGGTTGCTGTTTTAGTTTCTTTGTTTGTTCACAAATATTAGTTAAAACTTTGTGCTGGCAAGTGTCTTAATCATTCACAAAGTATACCAGATACATAGCAGTCCAGTAGAATGAGGCGATTTTAATATAAACAATTGCTAGTGGAACCCAGCAGGTGAGACAGCATTTTTAAACAACATCTGTCCATTTTCCTTCAAAGATACAACATGACCTGCTGCGTTCATCTGTCAGTTTGTTTTTCGCTCAAGATTCCAGCCCTGCAGTTTCTTGCGTTAGATTTTAATACAGTTCTGCAACAGCAATAATAAAGTGAGCGAGAGGCATTGTCACTCTCTGTGTTTAAAAACCTGGGCTTCAAAACTTGTGTGTAATTATTGAAGTATTCTTTAGTATTGTCAATACAGCTCTGATTCAGCAATGTCTCTTAAATTTTCTGGAAAAGCATAATTAATCCATATAGCAGTTAACAATTTCATTGATATTTTTAATTGAATAACTCATTCTAACACCCTAAATAGTACAATGCTATAATAAATGTGTGGTATCTCCCAAGACCTTGTTCTCAGAAAATCTAAGAATATTCTACTTTTAGTTTAGAGATTTTAGTTTTTAGTTTAGTTTTTAGTTTAGAGATACAACGCGGAAACGGACACTTCGGCCCACCGATTCCACACTGACCAGCGACCCCCTCACACTAACACCATCCTACGCACACGAGGAACAATTTATATTTATACCAAACCAATTAACCTATAAACCTGTCCGTCTTTGGAGTGTGGGAGGAAACCGAAGAATTCGGAGAAAACCCATGCAGGTAACAGGGAGAATGTACAAACTCCATACGGTCAGCACCCATAGTCAGGATCGAAACCAGGTCTCTGGCGCTGTAAGGCAGCGACTATACCGCTGCGCCACCGTGCTGCCCAAGCTTACATCATAAGCATAGGTGCATTAATATTCTGCAGTGCAATACCATGACCTATTAGGCAGCTCTATTACCTGTGCAATTCTTTTTTGACTTTTTCTTGCCAATTAGAAGTTAACTGCCTGACTGTTAATTGATAGCTTTTTTGTGGCAATAATTTCCCAGTTGGGAAAAGCTGATTGTTTTGCATCTGCTTTTTGCAACCATGGTTTTTTCTGCTCTCTTTCACTGTGTTTCTATCTCGTGTTTCCTTTAAAATTACCTACTTCAGTAGAAAATGTATTGTAATATTGTGCCACATGTGTAAAAATGAACTGAACATCTGTTGGGGTATTAATAGAAATAATATCCAGAAAATACTTTTGAAAATCAGTAAAGTCCAGCAAAACCCCGTGTGCTGGATTATTGGTGTTTTAATTATTATTTCTGTTTTCTGGCTGTAACAATATTTTACATTTATAAAGAAAAGTGATTAAGCTTTACAATTTTAATTGCTATCTTAATATACTGCAAAGTTGAAGTATTTGTTTATGGAGACATAAGAGACTGCAGGTGCTGGAATCGTGAAGAAGAAATAAAGGAGGGGATGATCTCAGCAGGTCAGGCAGTACCTATGGAGAGAAATGAACAGTTATCGTTTTGGGTCAGGGCCTTTCTTCAGACTGACCGGGAAGAAGAAAAAAGGATATATTCCCTTGCAACTGACTGGAGATGTAACACCTGGCCCTTCGCTGCCTCCCTCACTTCCATCCAGGGACACTACAGCTACACCAGCCTCTTCATCCACTGTATAATGCATTGACATTCCTGCCACCTTCCGCAGGATCCTACCACCATTCATATCTCCCCAATCATCCTCTTCCCTCTTTCTGCAGACATTGCTCTCCACAACTCCTTGATCTGCTGATAATCTCACATCTAACCTGTCCCCTCCCAAGGTGCTTTCCTCTGCATATGCATGAAATGTAGAATTTGTGCCTACATTTACTCTCTCTCACTTCTATCCAGGTACCCCATCAGCCCTTCCAGGTGTGTCAGAGGTTCACTTGTATCTCTCTGAAGCTTGGCTATATTCAGTGCTTCCGATGGTGAGGCCAAGCAAGGACTGGCAACTGTTTCACTCGGCACTTGCACTTTGTCTGCAAGACCTCCTGGACCTCCTGGTTGCTCACCATTTTAACTCGCCTTCCCATTCCCATGCCAACCTTTCTGTCCTGGGCCTTCTTCCATTGCCAGAGTGAGGCCACACATAAGCTGGAGGAAGAGCAACTCATATTCCACATGGGTAGTTTACAACCCAATGGAATATCCATTCAATTCTCCAATTTCATGTTGACTCCTCTTCTTTCCCATGACTGACCCCCACACCTCTGCCCAGTGTGCACAATTTTTTTTCAAGCACTTCCGTAATCTTTTTCCTTTCCCCTCCATCTGCTCATCCCACCCTGCCTTACTCACAATTTCCCTTTTATTCACCATCTTTTTCCTTCCCCATGTGTCCTTCCACCAATATTCCTCCCTCCAGCTGTAAATTTCACCCCTCGTCTTTCCATATCTGACACCCTTTTGTCTCTTCTTCCCCACTAGCCACTTAATCCATTCATCTGCCAATTTACCCCCCCCCCCCCCCATCTGTATCCATCTATTACTTGTGAGGTTTTCTCCCATCCATACCTCCATTTTGCAGCCCCCCCCCCCCCCCCCCCCACTCCATTAGTCTGAAGAAGGGGCCCAACACAAAATGCTGCCTGTCCGTTTTCCTACCTTGGTGCTGCTTGACCCATATAACCATATAACAATTACAGCACGGAAACAGGCCAACTCGGCCCTTCTAGTCCGTGCCGAACACTTATTCTCCCCTAGTCTCATCAACCTGCACTCAGACCATAACCCTCCATTCCTTTCCCGTCCATATACCTATCCAATTTATTTTTAAATGATAAAAACGAACCTGCCTCCACCACTTCCACTGGAAGCTCATTCCTCACAGCTACCACTCTCTGAGTAAAGAAGTTCCCCCTCATGTTACCCCTAAACTTCTGTCCCTTAATTCTCAAGTCATGTCCTGTTTGAATCTTCCCTACTCTCAGTGGGAAAAGCTTTTCCACGTCAACTCTGTCTAGCCCTCTCATCATTTTAAACACCTCTATCAACTCCCCCCTTAACCTTCTGCGCTCCAAAGAATAAAGACCTAACTTGTTCAACCTTTCTCTGTAACTTAGTTGCTGAAACCCAGGCAACATTCTAGTAAATCTCCTCTGTACTCTCTCTATTTTGTTGACATCCTTCCTATAATTAGGCGACCCAAATTGTACACCATACTCCAGAATTGGCCTCTCAAATGCCTTGTACAATTTCAACATTACATCCCAACTTCTATACTCAATGCTCTGATTTATAAAGGCCAGCACACCAAAAGCTTTTGTTACCACCCTATCTACATGAGATTCCACCTTCAGGGAACTGTGCACAGTTATTCCTAGATCCCTCTGTTCAACTGCATTCCTCAACTCACTACCATTTACCATGTACGTCCTATTTTGATTTGTCCTGTCAAGATGTAGCACCTCACACTTATCAGCATTAAACTCCATCTGTCATCTTTCAGCCCACTCTTCCAAATGGCCTAAATCTCTCGGTAGACTTTTAAAATTTACTTCATTATCCACAACACAACCTATCTTAGTATCATCTGCATACTTACTAATCCAATTAACCACACCATCATCCAGGTCATTGATGTACATGACAAACAACAGTGGACCCAACACAGATCCCTGTGGCACCCCACTAGTCACCGGCCTCCAACCTGACAAACAGCCATCCACCATTACTCTCCGGCATTTCCCATTCAGCCACTGTTGAATCCATCTTGCTACTCCACCATTAATACCCAACAATTGAACCTTCTTAACCAACCTTCCATGAGGAACCTTGTCAAAGGCCGTTGAGTTCCTCCGGTACATTGCGATTTTATAATGGGAATAGCTTCATTGAGCTAAGCATCTTATCGTATACTTAGATATTTACCTATATCCTTTGTAACATGGTTTTTAGACAATAAACAATAGACAATAGGTGCAGGAGTAGGCCATTTGACCCTTCGAACTTCAATGTGATCATGGCTGATCATCCCAAATCAGTACCCCGTTCCTGCCTTCTCCTCATATCCCCTGACTCCACTATTTTTAAGAGCTCTATCTAGCTCTCTCTTGAAAGCATCCAGAGAACCTACCTCCACCGCCCTCTGATGCAGAGATTTCCACAGACTCACCACTCTCTGTATGAAAAAGTGTTTCCTCGTCTCCGTTCTAAATGGCTTACTCCTTATTCTTAAACTGTGGCCCTTGGTTCTGGACTCCCCCAACATCAGGAACATGTTTCCTGCCTCTAGCGTGTCCAAACCATTAACAATCTTACATGGTTCAATAAGATCCCGTCTCATCCTTCTGAACTCCAGAGTGTACAAGCCCAGCTGCTCCATTCTCTCAGCATATGATAGTCCCGCCATCCTGGGAATTAACCTTGTAAACCTACGCTGCACTCCCTCAATAGCAAGAATGGCCTTCCTCAAATTAGGGGACCAAAACTGCACACACTACTCCAGGTGTGATCTCACTAGGGCTCTGTACAGTAAGGCTCACTAGTGCTCTTGTATGGATGAAGACTCTGTGTGTGTTATTTAAGCTGACAGTAAATGTTATTGCTCATTTACCAAGGTTTTCAATGCATTCCATTACTTGCAATGTTATTATGCATGGTTGCGTTCTTCCCTTGTTAAGTGTTTTGTGTTAACTATCTCTAACCATGTAAATATGTTTTCAAACTTTATTGCTACCCTTTTGGGAATTATCTTACCCATTTGAATACTGCTACTGCTGTTCTCTAGATTGTCACTGATTCTCTTCACAAATTCACCATTATCTATCATTCTTCCATAAAAGTGTAATTGGCTTCAGAACATTTGCAGTACCTACTGTATAACATGATTAAGATGCCTGCATATGAAATGTAGGTATGTGATTTAACATTTTAACAATCTTAGGTATATTGTTCCAGTTATACAATATCTCAATTATCCCTTTCCTTTCTATTGATGTAACTAACTACCTTAAAGTTACAAGAAGATATATTTAGATACAGATACTGCAGATTATTTACTAGCAAGATACACAGTAAATACGTGGTATTTTTCTTTAAAGTGTAATTTGCAGCAAATCTATTAAATTGGATCATTTTAATCAGGGTCATACAGCTGGAAGTCAAAATTAATATTTAGGCATAATTTCTCATACTGTATTTGCCTCCTGTGTCTTTGCTAATGTTTCTGCAAATATTTTAAAAGCTTGCAACATGACATTTCCCTAACATTAACTCTCCAAGCTCTGACTTTGTGTAACTCAAATACTTTGCTTATGAATTGTGTAATAACCAGTGAAGTTATGGAACCAATTATGAAGACAATATACTTGACTGTAATTCCATCATGGTGAAATGGTACAGGCAATGCTTGCATGGAACTGATCATTTCTCTGGAATGCTTTCTCCTTTGCTGGGATGTTAATAAGATTTTGATCCAGTGGGAGCTAAGCTACCAATGCAAAAAATATCCATTGTACACTGAGTACTAGTCATTCTTGCTCTGTTCACTGAAATCTAGAAGTAAAACTATTTTTGGTTTAGTACAATTAATTCTGCTGTAAAAGTGAGGAAATCCTGATAATATGTTATTGTTAGTGCATTGATGTGAAATACGACTGCGTCATTTCAGTTATTCCTAAATACATATCAAAGAAATGACCAGAATATTTTTTTTTGTGGAGTTAACTAGAGCCATTGGAAAACTGCTTTAGCACATTTATTGTGATGGTTTATGACTACAGCTGATATTAATTCTCAAAACCAAGGTCTTTATTATGAAATTATTACATGGTTTATGACGGGTTTAGTCTTGGGATAAGGGTTGACATATCTGCGGAAGGATGTGCTGGCAATGGAGAAGGTCCCGAAGAGGTTTATGAAAATGATCCCAGGAATGATTGGGTTCATGCATGAAGAGTGTTAGCTGGTGCTGGGCCTGTACATGCTGGAATTCAGAAGGATGAGGGGATATCTCATTGAAACCTACTGAATAATGAAGGGCCTACATAGAGTGGATGCGATGAGGATTTTTCCAATACTGGGAGAGGCCAGCACCAGAGGGCACAACATTCAGAATAAAAGGACACACCATTAGAATGGAGATAAGGAGGGATTTCTTTAGCCAGAGGGTTGTGAAACTGTGGAATTCATTGTTGCAGATGATGGCGCAACAACTTGGTACCCAAATCATTGGGTATTTTTAAAACAGAGATTGATAAGTTCTTGATTAGTAAAGATGTCAAGGTTACAGGGAAACAGCAGAAAAATGGGGTTGAGAGGGAAAAATGGATCAACCATGATCAAATGACAGAGCAGCCTCGAAAGGCTGAATGGCCTACTTCTACTCTTATGTGCTATGATTTTATGACTGTAAGGAGCAGAATTTTGTTTTATATGGAGGATTGTAAATATTTGTAATTCTCAATTTCAAAGGGTGGAGGTTGCTGTTATTGAGTATTTTCAAGGCAGTGATAATCGTCTTTTTGGACAGTCAACAGATCAGGCAATAAATCAACCAGGAAGAAATAAACACTTGAGGTACATGACAAGTCAAGATCTTAATGAAACATGGACCAGGCTCGGTGACATATGGCATTGTCCTTCCTCAATTTCTAAATAATAAATGTCAAACATAATGTTCAATCAAATATTTGGATAACCAAAGTAAGTAGACATTGGAAACTTGGTTAATGGAATCAAATAGACCTTCTATAGGAGTTGAAACAATTCCCAACATGCAAACATAAGACTTTTGTTTTTATAAAATGAGGATTTGTGTATCATGTGTGTGATAGATTTGTAATAATGAAATGCTGATTGTTTTTCTTTTTATTCTCTAGCCTTTGTACCCATGACAACACCCCCGCCATCTTTCAATCATGTGTTATGCGCAGAGATTGTGGAGTTTCTGAATGGTCTGCATGGAGTATGTGTTCTAAAACCTGCCAATCATCTAGCATGTCTCCAGGGTTCAGAAGCAGGAATCGATTTATAAAGCATGCAGCAGTTGGGGGTGGCAGCGATTGTCCTGTTCTTGAGGGAAAAGTGACTTGCAATATTGGAGGCGAAGGATTACCAGAATGTCCGAGGTATGTGCTGCTTGTGAAGTCAAGACCAATGTGTAAATAACTTCATATTTATCATTTATTGGAACAATTCTTCCTGCTATTTATATTTTGGTGTTTATACCTTTTGTGAAATAGTATATTTAGTATTTATACCTTTTGTGAAATAGTATATTTAGTATTTATACCTTTTCTGAAACAGGTCTGTAGTGGCAAAGTTAGTCAATATGGTTTTATTAAAGGGAGATTCCTGTAAGAGTAATTTATCTGAATTTTCAGTGGTAAATAGATATGTCAATGAAAGTTTTATTTATCGAGGACACAAATGAGGAAGAGTCTGACAGGGGTATACTAAATTATGTGGGTAGCTTGCAAGCAACATTCTCAACCGAGCTGAGTATAGCCATGGAGAATGGGTTGAAAGATAAAGTTCACGAGATTTAGAGGGGATTTGGGGATTTTTTAACCATTGATGGCTGAAATTTGGAATACACTGCCTGATCGTGTTTCACTGTACCTTAATTGGTACACTAACAATAAACAGACCTTTGAACCTTTGAAGGGATGGTGGAGGTACTCTAACGACACAGTTAGGAACTATTTAGGGGAGCATTTAAAATGGCATGTCATGAAAGCTAAACATGAAGGTCTAGAAAATGATAAAAGTATTCTTGGTAGCCTATATGGATACCAGTGTGGGGAAGGGTGGAGGGGTAGAGCCTGTTTGCTTGCTGTGTAGATACGATTATCTATGACTTTACAATGCACAAATTTGCTGTTGAACACTGATCTTAGCTTGGGAGAATATCTCAAAGTCCTGCACAGCATGAGGCTGCAACCAATAAGCAAGATAAAGGAAGTGTCATGTTTCGCGAAAAATTGGCAATTGTAGCGGCGCCTGCTGGCGCACGCAGGTATCGAACCCGGCATTCGGAAGTTGCGGTCACGTGACTCGGGAGGGGCTGCTGGTTTTCGCGTGGTTTTGCTTTTGCGCGGCAGTTGAGTGCTAACCACCGTTGTGGCCAGACATGTTGTGAGAACCTGTGAGCTAAGAAGCTATTTTGTGAATAAAATAAGTTACAAAACTTAGTTGTCGTTCTTGTGATCGCCAAACAATGGTCTTTAAAGGCTCAGGAGATGAATATGATTGATTCGAGAGAGATATGAATGCTGAATTAGCAGTGCTGATGGTGGGATGAAAAATGGGAGAAACAGAATGAACCAGAATTGGACGTGAGATGTGAGCTGATAGATCAAGCTAAAGGAAATTTAAAGATTAAAGCTGTTAAAGTGGATATAAGTGATTTGGTACTCAGGATGATTATTTTAAAATCAAATTGTGAGAGGGACTAATGTTTTAATTTTAAAATATCTGTCCTCAGTACCAATTCCTCTGAGCAGAGGGATCACTAGGTGGGGGAATATAAGTACAGAAAGGGCTATGTGATATTGCTTTGGGCATTTTGAGATTGTCCACAGTAGAACCTGAGCGAGAGAATGAGAGGGTGATAAGACACTGCTGGGTAAGACAAGTTCTGTTGGGTTGGATGCAGGTTTGAAAGAAGTGACAATAGGTCATTATGTGATGGCTAATTCTGGAATTTGAAGTACAACTTAAGCTTCAACTTAGAACATTTAAAATTTGCAGCCAGGAATATTCTTCTTCTCCTTCAGCCATGTTGCAAGTTGATCATTATAGCCACCACAAGATTTCCTGATTTGAAGTGAACTTCAACTAGGCAGTACTTACATTGAAAAAAACCCGACAGAAAATATATTGACTGAGATGATATTGAGTTTTAACGGCAGATTTAGTCTGAACTATTGCTAAACAGCCATTCTAGCTCCAAAAATTAATTTTATGTATGGAGCTTACTTCCCACAAAATATATATTTAATCTTTTTAATATATAATGTATATATTAAATATATACATTACATTATATATATATAAATATAATGTATATATTTTATTAAAATTTGTTGAGTTTCAGCTATTTTAACCTTGAATGTAAATCTAAATCGTCATTTTCCTATGAGAAAAACTATTAAATGTTGCTATAATATTGTGGCTTATCATCTATGTAGTTTTAGTCAATGACCTCTCCCTGCTTGATGATGTGATAACATTATACTTACTGTTGAATCTTTGTGGGAAGGTTTTCTTTGGAAAGGCAGTCAGTGGGAATGATATCCCATTAAAATTAGGTCAGCCAAGGCCTCTTCCTCTTAAACTTTATTGAATATTTGCTTTTTGTTAGAATTGACATTAAAGTGTGCAATTGTGAAACCAGAGCTAATGGAGTGAATACCCAAAACAAATTAAATTTCAAAACCGTTTAACATTGGAGAGAAGGATAATAGGTTTGTAATTTAAAAACTCCTGAAAATGCTACAAAATTCAGTAGTAATTTGTTTCTTTTAACAAGTTTGTTTGATTTCCAGCTTCTATTGAAAATTGATGTTTGCAGTCTGAATGGATGTAGTTAGATGGTGTATTACCGAGATAGCACATGTAGCACAATTTAACAATATATGAATATGAGAGTTACCTGGCATGCAGTATGACATACTATGCACAAGACCCTGGCGTTAAATGTGTTGATTGTCTCAATGAAGGATGTTTCGTTTTTAGCTCAATCCTTGTAATCCTTGAACTGCAGAACTAATAGTGTTGATAGATTTGGGATGCTGCTGTTTGAGGGAATGGGAGAGTAGTAATTATGTGTGAAGTAAGAGAAAACAGGGTTCTATAGGATTGGGATTGATAGATAGGGAAGTGATGAATATGTCAGCCGGTTTGAATATAAGAGATCTTGGCTATTATTTCTGCAGGTGTTGCAGCCTCTGAGAGTGAGCTTTACCATTAAAGTCATGGGAGACAGCGCAGAACAGAAAAATACATAGGCTGTGGGCCGAGCATCAAAAATGTGTCTAGAAATCAGTTTTCGTGACTCAAGTCACCAAACTACATGAAATTTTCCACAGATTTAGATGAAATATAATTGAGAAGGAAGTCATAACTCGTCATTGCCGAAAGTTGCACATTAATTAATTAAACTAATTAGAAAATGAGAGCGGGAAAGTAAGCGCCATCTAGTGGCCAATGCCCATATTACATGATGGACAGCCTATTTCTGTGTTGCAGTCCATTTAAACTATATATCATTATACATTCCAGATAGTAATATAGGTATAATAATATAATATATTATTATACCTATATATATTCAAGATAGTAATATAGGTATAATAATATTATTTATTATTATACCTATATATATATTCCAGATAGTAATATAGGTATATTAATATAATAATATAATATAATATAATATATTATTATACCTATATATATATTCCAGATAGATATAGTCCTCCGTTTTCCTGGAAACGGCTGCTACGGACGGCACTATGTACACCCCCCCCCCCCCCCCCCCCCTCCTCCCCCGCCAGCGGAGAAGATCCGCGGCTCCGCGTTCGCGAATCTGCCGTTTTTTAATTGAGACCACGGCTTCACTATGTTAAATACATAGGCCCTGCGATCGGAGCACCTTTTTCCTGGTAAGTTATCGCAGGCAGCTCCGAGATTAGATTAAGACTTATTACTCTACAACAAGCTGGCATTAGTGAAAATGTTTAATTTACCTTGTTATTGATACATATAGTTTAGGCCCTCAACTTCATGAATGAATGAATAAGTGAATGAATGATGAAGTGAGTGAGTGAATGAATGAATGAGTGAATGAATGAGTGAATGATTGAATGAATGAATGAGTGAGTGAATGAGTGAGTGAATGAGTGAAGTGAATGAGTGAGTGAATGAGTGAGTGAATGAATGAGTGAGTGATGTGAGTGAGTGAGTGAGTGAATGAATGAGTATATGAGTGAATGTACAGCCTCCAAATCTCATTTTTTTCACATTATAAAGGGTGCATTTAAATTAATTAAAGTCCACACAGATTAATTTTCATAAATTCAGACTTTAGATCTTACCTTTCAGTTTGAGTTGATTCACAAAGTTTCACAACTTTGTGCTCAGCAGGGACTTTGTTTTCAAAACTTTCTTCCACTTCTATCCACTTAGCTGCACATTTTTCAGACTTCTTAATGCTTTTCTCACTAAATTCAATTACCCTGCTGCAAGTTTCCACGACAAAGAACCTTCATCGGAATCTCCAGTAAAACAGGCATCAGTGAAGCCCTCTCAGCTATGATGTGTGCTAGCCTGAAACAACGCGCGTGATTGGCCAACTGGCAGACAACTCAATGTTAAACGTGCTTTGATTGGACTAAAAATACCCGAAATGTTTCCGTTTTTTCTCTAATTTAATAAAAATGTGCAAGTCTTGTTCATGACAAGTTTCAGGGGTGATTTATATAATTTATTTACACAATATATGAACATTTCATGTAGTTCTGTGACTTGGGTCATGAAACACTGGAATAAAGCTCCCCAGCCCACAGCCTAACAGTCAAATATGAAATAACGAATATTATTGCTGGTAGCAAGGTGCAAGGCAGATGAGATTTTGGTGAGTTTACTAACGTCACGAACCAGGGATGAGGTCTATAAAGAGAACATTTGTAGAAATCCTGGAGGGACATTTGTATCCTAAGCCTTCAGAGATTTATGCGAGTGACACATTTGGAATATACATACAGGAACTAGGGGAAACTGGATGATTATGAGATAAAGCTGAGAACGTTGGCTAAAAAGTGAAATTTTCAGACTTTTTTGGATCAGGTATTCAGAAGGTTTCATGTGCAGGCTGGCAAATTAAATAATTTGAGCAAAATAGATGTGCTGGAGGTACACAAAAATGCTGGAGAAATTCAGCGGGTGCAGCATCATCTATGGAGCGAAGGAGATAGGCAACGTTTCGGGCCAAAACCCTTCCTCATATTTTGATGTGCTGGACATATCTTCTGAATGAATGTGGAGAAAACCACCAATATAAAGATGTTGCTGAAAAATGTAAAACAGTTTCACTTCATATGCAAGCAGGAAACAAGACCTAAGAAATGCAGCTGAGGGCAGCACAATGGCACAGATGGTAGAGACCTGGTCCCTCACAGCACCAGAGACCTAGGTTCGATCCTGACCTCGGGTGCTGTCTGTGTGGAGTTTGCACATTCTCCCTGTGACCACATGGGTTTCCTCCGTGTGCACCCACTGGTTAATGCCTCATCCCAAAGGCGTGGGGGTTTGTAGGTTGAATGATCTCTGTAAATTGCCCCAAGTGTGTAGGGAGTAGATATGAAAGTGGGATAACATAGAACTAAGGTGAACGGGTGATAGGTGATTGTGCCACAAAATGTCACATATTATGCAGGGGTACAAATCCACGATGAATATGAAAATCAAATTAAATTGCAAATGATGGAAGTCTATTAGAAAATGTATTAGAAAATGTTGGAGTCAGGCCACAAAAACTTGAAATGTTTGTTCTATTTCTTTTCCAAAAGGTGCAGCTGGATCAGCTGCATACTTACAGCACTTTCTGTTTTTTATTATCCCTGAAAAATGAAGATGGCTGAACTATTTACCATGGACACAAGGGGCCAAAAGTGTGGCAGTCTTGTGGGGATTCATCCATATATTGCAATCTGAGAACAAGAAAATAGAAGTATGTGCATTGTGTGGAAAAAGTTCACAATAATAACTTAATAGCTATCTTATCAACTGAGACCCTGTTTGCAGTACAATTATTTATATTGCAACACGTCAGTCTGTTAAGGGCCAGGATAGATCGGATATATCTTAAATATTTTCCAATGAAGCTGAGAAAATGATGTAGGGCACCTTCACTGGAAGAATACTTCATGATGGGAATATTAGGAACGGGTTTAGGAACGAGCAAGTGCTGACAATCTCAGGTTTGCTCAGTCTTCTTCCGAGCCTGAAAAAACAGAAGCACAGATAGTAGGGGATCTTCCACTTTCTCTCTCTTTATTCCTGTCCTCCCTTTTCTCTCTTCCTCCTCTCCCTTTTCTCTCTTCCTGTCCATACTTTTCTCTCTTCCTGTCCTCCCTTTTCTCTCTTCCTGTCCTCCCTTTTCTCTCTTCCTGTCCTCCCTTTTCTCTCTTGCTGTCCTCACTTTTCTCTCTTCCTCACTTTTCTCTCTTCCTGTCCTCCCTTTTCTCTCTTCCTGTCTTCCTTTTACTCTCTTCCTACACGTGCCCTTTTTCTTTCTTCCTGTCCTTCTTCCCCTCCCTTCCTTCCTTCCTTTTTTTCTTTTCTTTTTCTCTCTTCCTTTCTTTCTGTTCTTTGACTCTCTTCCTCACTGCTGGCTGGAGCCTCTGGGTTTGTAAGGGTTCATAAGGCTGACGAGGTGTAGGTGAGTTGATGCAATAACCACTAATTGGACCCAGCTGTGGCACGTTTGGCTGTGGCCTCGGCTTTCTCTGGAGTGCCGGAGTTTTCCAGCAGCCAGGCATTGCTTGTGGTGCTGATCGTAGGCTTTGTCTGGCCTGTCTACCAGTGATGGGGATCGGAGCAGTCCAAAGGGAGGACGTGTCATCATGGGAGTTATCAGTAATAATGATGTTATGAAATGGCGGAACAGGCCGAGACCATCTAGCGCATCCTGCCACTATTTCTCATGTTAGAAATAAAGAGAAGCAGCATCATAAGGAATTTTACACATGATACAAATATATAGTCAGATGGACTGTGAAACGTAATCTTGAATACTGAAGGTAAATACTGATTAGGTGAAAAAGCAGCAAATAGTCTTTGCCCCAAGGGGTGTGAGATTGTGACTTTGGGGAGGAAATGCAGCAAAATTAGGGAATGCACAATAAATGGGAGGATACTGAGTGGTGTAAAGGAACAAAGACATCACTGATCATTAGAGGTAGCAAGGCAGATCAATAATGTGGTTTAAAAGGAATATAGCATGCTTTCTTTGTTATTTAGTTTGGAGAATGTGCGAGTTGGATGTAGCCCGAGCATTGGGTGCAGTTCTGGTCAACACATTACAGGAAATGTATGATTGCACTGGGGAAAATGAGCAAGTGCTGAGGAAATTTACTAAATTGTTACTGGGACTGGAAACATTTGAGCTATGAGGAAAGATTGGATAAGATAATTTGCTTTGGAAAAGAGGAGGCTGAGAAGGGCGGCACGGTGGCCAGTGGTAGAGTTGTTGCTTTATTGCGCTTGCAGCGCTGGAGACCCAGGTTTGATCCCGACTACCGGTGTTGTCTGCACGGAGTTTGTACGTTCTCCCAGTGATCTGCGTGGGTTATTGATTTGATTTGATTGAATTTGATTCAACTTTGTCATTGTCTTCAAGTAAGAGACAACAAAATGCTATTTCCCATACAGTCATACGAATAAAAACAAAACAAAACAAAAACAGAGAACACGATAGTCCACAACACAAACATCCCCACAGTGGCACCAAAGTTCCCCCCTGTGAGGGAAGGCACCAAATTCCAGTCAACCTCCTCGCTGATGTTCCCCGATCTTCACCCGTGGTCGTGGCCTCCCGAGCTCTCCGCAGTCGCTGCTACGGGCCACCCGATGTTCAGACCCTCTCGCCGGGAATGATGGAACCCTGACGTCGAACGGAAGAACATCCTCAGCGGCCTGGACCTCTGAATCGGCCATTTCCCACCGGAGTCCGCAGCTCCCAAAGTCCACAGGCCGAGCTACACGGAAATTCAATGCTGGTGGCCCTCGGCAAAGGGTCCCAGGACTCCGCGATGTTGGTCAGCGCCGCCCACGCTGGGAGCTTCGCAAACCACAGCCCTGCGATGTCGATGCAGCAGGCCCAACACTCCGGAGCCTCAAATGGTGATCCCAGGTGAGGCATCGCCCGCTCCGTGATGTATCTATGCTGTGCCGCCGCTGCTGAAGCTCTGGTCCGGTCTCTGCACGAAAGGCCGCGCAAATCCAGTTGGTAGACGGCGAGGAGGGGGTCGAGGGCGCGACTGGGATAAAAGTCTCATGCTCGCCAGGAAGTGACTGAAAGACGGTTTCCCCCTTACCCTACCCCCCTCCCCCACATAAAATACTAAAATAATAACTCCAAAAACATACGTTAAACACCTAAAAATAAAAAAAGATAAAAAGACAAACAGACTTTAGGTGGAGGCAGC
Organism: Leucoraja erinaceus; assembly: GCF_028641065.1. Lineage (NCBI taxonomy): Eukaryota > Metazoa > Chordata > Chondrichthyes > Rajiformes > Rajidae > Leucoraja > Leucoraja erinaceus. The sequence goes on from NC_073383.1 coordinate 56,865,646, forward strand.
CATCAACAGCGCCATCGGATGCCACCAAATTTTCTACAAGATCTTCTATTTCCTCCCACACTCCAAAGGCGTACAGGTTTGTAGGTTAATTGGCTTGGTAAATGTAAAAATGACCCTAGTGTGTGTAAAATAGTGTTAATGTGCGGGGATTGCTGGTCGGCATGGACCCGGTTGCCGAAGGGCATATTTCCACGCTGTATCTCTAAACTAAACTAAAGAGATCTAGATGAAGTTTTAGTGTCAAAGGCCTGGATAGTTAGTTGGAAGAAATTATTTCCCTTAGTCTACGAGTCAAACTCTTGGGGCATGGATTTAAAGTAATTGGTAGAAGGATTCAATGTAAATTTAAGATGTTTTATCCCATGTTAAATGTCTGAAATGTATTGCTTGAAAGTGGGATAAAGCAGGGCTGCCAACATTGGGTGAGAGTTGGGAGTGAGAAATTGCGAAAGACCAAGCCCGATGGAGCATAGCGACCGGGGGGGGGGGGGGACATTTGCATTTTTCAGCTTGAAATTGTGCAATATGGTGCATACTGTAGCGACTCTTTTAACTTGCACTTTAATGCAATATATATGCATTGGATTGGAGCGTTTTTGAAAGGGGGGGAGGCTGTGCGATCACTGGCCTTGGGGGTACCTGGTGAGGGAGTGGAGCAACCGAGTGGGGAGAGGGTGTGGAAGAAGGGTGACCCCCCCCTCCCAGGGTAGAAACCTTTTGAAATTTGATGTATTAAAATCATGTTTTAGTGCACTGTAGAAGTATGATTTCAATGTTTTTTGTATGAAGTATTTTTAAGAGGTAACTTTTTAAGGGGTAACTTTATCCGCAAAAAGGGTGATTGGTGTATGGAACAAGCTACCAGAGGATTGTTCCCAACATTTAAGAAAAAGTTAGACTGATACATGGATAGGACAGGTTTGTAGTTATGGACCAAAAGCAGGTAGCGTAGCTGGGAGATGTTGGCAGATGTGGGCAAGTTGCACCAAAGGGCCTGTTTTCACACTGTATCACTCTATGACTACATTATACCTCCACCATGCATGAATGCTTCAAAATCAAGTGATCAAGTTTTATTGGCATATACTCAAGCATAGAAACATAGAAAATAGCTGCAGGAATAGGCCATTGGCCCTTTGAGCCAGCACTGCCATTCAATATGATCATGGCTATTCATCTAAAATCAGTACCTCTTTCCTGTTTTTTCCCCATATCCCTTGATGTCGTTAGCCCCAATAACTAAATGTAACTCTCTCTTGAAAACATCCAGTGTATTGGCCTGCACTGCCTTCTGTGGCAGAGAATTCCACAGATTCACAACTCTCTGCGTGCAGAAAGTTTGTTCTCATCTCAGTCCTAACTGCCCCCCCCCCTTTATTCTTAAACTGTGACCCATGGTTCTGAACGCCCCCAACATCGGGAACATTTTTCCTGCAGTTACAGTGTGAAAATCTAGCAGGCAAGCAGGATGCTTTCACAAACCACCCCCATTTGAAGTCCACTATCTTCCACCGTATCTACCCAGTGCTTGGTACTTACTTCCAGCAGCCACTGGTTGTCCTCCAGGATGCACCGAGCCGCAGCCTGATCCATGCCGGTCACCTGGGCGAATTCGGCACAGAGACTCTCATGGTAACGGCGCTCCTCTCTTTCCCCCAACTCTCTCTCCCCCTCTCTTTCTTCTCTCCCCCCTCTCTCTCCCTCCCTCTCTAACACTCTCTCCCCTCTCTCTCTCTCCCCCTCTCTCTCTCTCTCCCTCTCTCCCTCTCTCTCTTCCCTCTCTCTCTCTCTCTCTCTCTCCTCCTCTCTCTCTTCCTCTCTCTCCCTCTCTCTCTCTCTGTCTCTGTCTCTCTCTCTCTCTTCCCCCCCTCTCTCTCCCCAATTTCTCCCTCCCCCACCACTCTCCCCCAGGCTCTCTCTTTATCCTCTGCCTCTATCTCCTCTTTCTCTTTTGCCCCCCCCCACCTCTCTCTTTCTAAAAAGCATATCCATTCTCCCCCTCTCTCTATCTCCCCTCCCCTCTCCCCATTCTCTCCTATCCTCTCTATTCCCTCTTTCTTCCCTCTCACCCCCTGCCTCTCTCTTCCCTCTCTCTCCCCCCCTCTCCCTCGCCCCCCCCTCTCCCCCCTCCCCCCCTACCTCTCCCCTCCCCCCCCCCCCTCTCCCCTCTCTCTCTCTCCATTCACGCCCCCTCGGGTCTCTCCCCTCTCTCCCCCCACTGTCACCCTGTCTCCTTCCCCTCTCTCCCTCTCCCTTTGAGAGTCTGCCCCTTCGGCACAGAGACTCTCACGGCAGCGGCACAACGCTTCCGACGGCTCCGCAGCCCGGGACACTCGCACTGTCCGGAATGCTCCATGGCCAGAGCTGCAGCGAGCGATTCATCAGCCCCGCAAACACTCGCCAGTCCCAGCTCCCCGCATCTGTTCCCGCTGCTGGTTCTGCTCCCATCCCTCCCGCAGCCCCTGCTCTCCAACACCCGCGGACCATGCAGTTTATCCGAGTTTTGAAATTTTCGTTGATCACAAAATTTCTCACCACTGAGCGTGAGAAATTTCTGATGAGCGTGAGGGCGTGAGAGTTTGCTTGAGGGCGTGAGTCTCACGCGCAAAGCGTGAGAGTTGGCAGCCCTGGGTAAAGGCAGAAGTGTTGATCATATTTTTAAAAATGCGCTGAAGAAGTATTATTAACAGGACCTAGGTAGGATTAGGCAGAATCTTTAGTCTTGGAAATCGCAGACTTGGAAGGCCAATTTGTGCCACAAATGTTCTATGATTCTATAAAGTGCATGCAGATTACAGTACTTCAAAGGAATACAAGAGACTTACTATAACATGCGAGGTAGTTAGCAGCACGTCTTATCGTGCTTAAGGCATTAATTCAGTTGAACACATTGACAGTGATGCTTCAGCCGTTCAAGAATATCAACAAAACTGCTTGACTGAATTACCACTTGGTATTAAATTGCCGAACACGTTTTATTCTTCAGCAGAGTTTACAATATACTGTAGGAGGTAGTATTAATGGTTTCAGTTTCTTGCTGTAGTTCTGAAGCTCCATCCGTGAGGGAATTCAATTTGAAGAATTGTATTAGGTCTAATAACACACAAGAAATATTTGGTACTAAGGTCATGTAGGTCAAGAAGAAATTTTTTTTGCGGGTCTGACTGGGCTACTTGAGATCTTACTTGGCATGATTTTGTTTATTATTAACATGCATGGCCAGTAATTTATTGTTGGAGTTCATCTGAATTTCTTTTTTTTTTTTAAATTGGCAGTGTCCAAGGTTCAAAGTAAGCAGCAACGATTTGTAGGATTACTCTGCTATCTATAGGATAAGATTGGGATTCGATTTTAGATAATTTGAACTGTGTTATGTACAATATGTTCTTGTCACAGTTATCTTAAAATTTGCAACATAGTCACCAATGACAAGCAAAACATTGCTCCAAGCAGATATTAGGCATCTCACCAAGCTGGCAAAATTATGTGGAAAATTAATTGCAAAGCTTGAATGCCATCACCTCCTACAAGGAGAAATCAGGAAGCAGCTCAAATGACAGCAAGGCATTACTCCCTGACGATCTCAATGTGTTCTACACAGAGTTCGATAGGGAGAACACTGAAGTGCCTTCCCAAGCCTCCATTCGCCCTGACGGTATTACAGTCACAGAGGACGACGTCAGAAGATCCTTCAGGGGGGTGAGCCCTTGGACCTGGTGGTATACCCGGTCGAGTTCTAAAGACCTTTGCAGACTAACTGGCGGGAGTTTTTGAGGACATTTTCAACCTCACTTTTGAGGTCTGAGGTTCCACCTGCTTTAAGAGGGCACCAATAATACTGGTGTCCAAGAAGAGTAAGGTGACGTGCCTCAATGACTATCGACCAGTGCCACTAACGTCTGTGGTGATGAACGTCCAGGAGCGAAAAAGGCTACAAAAAGTTGTGACCATCACCAGCGTTGATCTCCCCACCATTGAAGGGGTCTATTGTAGTCGCTGCCTCAAAAAGGCAGCCAAAATCATCAAGGACCCACACCATCCTGGCCACACACTTATCTCACCATTGCCATCAGGAAGAAGGTACAGGAGACTGAAAACTGTAACATCCAGGTTCAGGAACAGCTTCTTCCCAGCCATCAGCCACAACAATGAATAAGCTCTGAGCTCTGAGCTGCTAAAGACTATATTATTATTGCACTATATTTGTTATTTATTGAACTTTTTATTTTTTTTCTCTTCCCCCATTATGTACTATGTTTACATCTTCTGTTGCGCGGCAGCAAGTAAGAATTTCATTGTCCCATCCGGGACATTTGACAAAAAAAATCTTGAATTTATAATTATGAGAGAAAATCCTTTGCAGCTATTTTTTTTAGCTAACAGGAAATTTTGCATTGAAACTTCACCAGACAGTACCAAGATCCATTAATAACAATGAAATGACTGACTAATGAACCATGACAGCATGCCTCTTGCAGACTTCTCTGACACCAAAAAGGACATTATAAAAGTTACCTCCCGAAACACCTCGCTTTCATTTCAGGTTAAAAGATCTTGGAGAAATTCGACACAGGTCACGCGGAGAACATTTTAACTCAGTACAGCCAAACACTGTACAGGGAAGGACCCTTCAGAGGCGAAGAGTTATAGACCCATCTCTCTACTCTGCCACACCTACAAACTATTTGAGAGACTCATCCTCAACCGCCTTGCTCCATATGTCAATGAACACCTAATATCAGAGCAGGCAGGATTCCGCCCAGGCAAGTCCACAACAAGCCAGCTCCTCAACCTAACACAACATCTTGAAGATGGCTTCGAACAAGAACAAATCACGGAAGCAGTGTTTGTTCGATTTGTCAGCAGCATACGACACTATCAACCACAAACGTCTCCTCTACAAGATCCTCGAGATGACAAAAGATCTGCATCTAACCGAGCTAATACAAATGATGCTCCAAAATCAAAGGTTCTTTGTCGAGAAAGGAGAGAAACGTAGCAGATGGCGACGACAGAAGAACGGCCTCCCTCAAGGAATTGTTCTGGCACCGATCCTGTACAACATCTACATCAATGACCAGCCAACTGATGGTAACAAAGCGTTTCATCTATGCTGATGATCTCTGAATAACAGCACAGGGTACACAGTTCCAAGATGTTGAGACAACGCTGACAGAGGCACTCACCGGTTTATCTTCATACTATGAGGAGAACCAGCTGCGTGCCAACCCATCGAAAACACAAGTCTGTGCATTCCACCTGAGGAACCAAGAGGCTAACCATCAACTACACGTCACATGTTCTGGACTCTCACTAAAACATTGCGCAAACCCAGTCTACCTTGGAGTCACACTCGACTGCTGCTTACCATTCAAGGCACATGTGGAAAAAACTAAAGCAAAGGTGAGCACCTGCAACAACATATTGAACCAACTCACCACCGCCAAATGGGGTGCCAACCCAACAAAAGTACGTACGACAGCCTTAGCACTCTGCTTCTCTGCAGCAGAATACGCCTGCCCTGCTTGGGAGAGATCTACATATGCAAAGAAGATCGACTCATCCTTGAATGCTAGCTGCCGTCGCATCACTGGTTGCCTCCAATCTACGGACATAAATGACATCTACCTATTGGCTGGCATCGCTCCCCCAGACATCAGGAGAACTGTCGCAAGTAGGACAGAGGATCTGAAACAACTGACAGACCATAGACACCCATTACATAACTATGTGCCCCCTCCTAGGCGGTTAAAATCCCATAAGAGCTTCCTAACCAGTGTCAACCCATTGGAAACAACACCAACTGAAGCTCATCTCCAGATGTGGAAGAACAGACTAGCCACTGTCCCTATTTCCACCATGATGGGCGTATCAGCAGCAGGGCACTTACCACCAGGTGTTGATGAACACTGGCTGAACTGGAGATGTCTCAACCGACTGCGAACCGGGATCAGGCGGTCAAGGCACAAATGGGGCTACATCGAGGGTACAACAACCTGCAACTGTGGCACACAGACCCAGACAACGCAACACTTACTGGTCTCTGAGGAGGAGGTGCTGGCAGTCTCTAACTTGTTTTGGCAGCACAGTCTTGGCCTCAAAGGAGACGCTGACTGTCTAGCTCAGACTTGACCTCAAAGGAGATGCTGGCTGTATACAGCGTGTTCTGGCGACTCATTATTTGCCTTGAAGAGGAGGACTTGGTAGTTTCAGGCTTGTCCTGACAATTCAGTACTTGTTTCAAACAGAAGGCGTTGGCAGTCTCAAGTTTGTCCTGGTGACTCAACCTTGGCCTTGAAGAGGAGGGGCTGGCAGTCCCAGGTTTGATCCCGGCAGCTCAGTCTTTGCCTTGAAGAAGAGGCACTGGTAGTTTTGTGATTGTCCTGGCAACTCAATCTTTGTCTAAGTCTGCAAAAGGGAAACATAGATACTGTAGTAGGCAGGCACCTCATGTTCTCTCCCTTCTATCTCTTCATCTATCTCTCCCTTTTCCTCCTTCAGCTAGCATTGCCTTGGTTTTTTAAGGAGGAAGCTGATGAAGTGCAATTGGATCAATCCAACCATGGCTAATTGGACACAACTGTTGTTCCTCTGGCTGTGGTGGTGCTGATTGTTGGCTTTTCCTGGTCTGTTTGCTGGTGAGGGGGATCAGAGGACAGATGAGGGATCACAAAGCACGTTAATCACAGTTTGAACTAGTCTACATTTAAAAAAAAAACGTATTAATTCATCATTCAATCTTGATGCAGCAGCTTTATTATTGCACTTTGTTAACCACAGCTTAGCCATGAAAAGCTTTCTGAAATCTTTCCAATTTTTTGTTCCCAGTTATAGAGTCATAAGGTCACACAGCACAGGCACAAGCCCTTTGTCCCAACAGCCATGTCAACCACGATCCCTTGGGGTCAAGGATAAGTGCCATGAATTCTGAGGTGGCTAAAGAGTCCAATGTAGGCGGTATGGACTGCCACAGGTGGGGTACCTGGGTGAGTGGGATGTTGCTTGCTCCTTCCACTGTTTGCATATATTTCTATATTTTAAGCAGTCACAAGCAAGGATTATCATGAGTAAGCCAGGTGCTACATTTTCTTGAGGTAATTCTGAAACAACCTTCACGTATATTCTCCATCCTCCTGGAAATCTTTTGTGGTGACAAAGCTTGGAGTTGTTTCGGAATGGAGCAGCTGAATTATGTGGTCCATCAAATGGAGGTGGTAGATTGTGGTTAGAGTCTTGATACTGTTGTTACTGGTCGTGGAAAGGATATCAAATTTGATTTATCAATGGATTTGGGAGATATTGCAGAGTTAACAATGGGGGTGATCTTCCAGTAATTTGAGGTGTCAGTTGTCCATGTCCCCTCAGCAAACTGGAAGATGGAAAGCTACTCTGTTGATCATGAGTTCAGTGCCACGTTTGAGTGCTCTATCTCCAAATATTCTACTTCCCAGTTGACAGCGGTGGAAATTAAAGTTGGAGTGAATTTCATCATTAATCTCTGCTTCACTGAGAGGAGACACGTGTGATATGGAATGTGATCCATGTGTTCCAGGATCTTCTTGTGGATTTTGATTGATAGTGGGCTATATTGTGCAGTGCAGTCTAACTGATAGACTAAATTAGTTTTCTGAATGTTTATAACATATAACCATATAACAATTACAGCATGGAAACAGGCCATCTCGGCCCTACAAGTCCGTGCCGAACAACTTTTTTTCCCCTTAGTCCCACCTGCCTGCACTCATACCATAACCCTCCATTCCCTTCTCATCCATATGCCTATCCAATTTATTTTTAAATGATACCAATGAACCTGCCTCCACCACTTCCACTGGAAGCTCATTCCACACCTCTACCACTCTCTGAGTAAAGAAGTTCCCCCTCATATTACCCCTAAACTTCTGTCCCTTAATTCTGAAGTCATGTCCTCTGGTTTGAATCTTACCTATTCTCAAAGGGAAAAGCTTGTCCACATCAACTCTGTCTATCCCTCTCATCATTTTAAAGACCTCTATCAGGTCCCCCCTTAACCTTCTGCGCTCCAGAGAATAAAGACCTAACTTATTCAATCTATCTCTGTAACTTAGTTGTTGAAACCCAGGCAACATTCTAGTAAATCTCCTCTGTACTCTCTCTATTTTGTTGACATCCTTCCTATAATTGGGCGACCAAATTTGTACACCATACTCCAGATTTGGTCTCACCAATGCCTTGTACAATTTTAACATTACATCCCAGCTTCTATACTCAATGCTCTGATTTATAAAGGCTAGCATACCAAAAGCTTTCTTTACCACCCTATCTATATGAGATTTCACCTTCAAGGAACTATGCACGGTTATACCCAGATCCCTCTGTTCAACTGTATTCTTCAATTCCCTACCATTTACCATGTACGTCCTATTTTGATTTGTCCTGCCAAGGTGTAGCACCTCACATTTATCAGCATTAAATTCTGCCATATTTCAGCCCATTTTCCAAATGGCCTAAATCACTCTGTAGACTTTGGAAATCCTCTTCATTATCCACAACACCCCCTATCTTGGTATCATCTGCATACTTACTAATCCAATTTACCACACCTTCATCCAGATCATTGATGTACATGACAAACAACAAAGGACCCAACACAGATCCCTGAGGCACCCCACTAGTCACCTGCCTCCAACCTGATAAACAGCCATCCACCATTACCCTCTGGCTTCTCCCATTCAGCCACTGTTGAATCCATCTTGCTATTCCTGCATTTATACCCAACAGTTGAACCTTCTTAACCAACCTTCCATGAGGAACCTTGTCAAAGGCCTTACTAAAGTCCATATAGACAACATCCACTGCTTTACCCTCGTCAATTTCCCAAGTAACCTCTTCAAAAAATTCAAGAAGATTAGTCAAACATTACCTTCCAGGCACAAATCCATGTTGACTGTTCCTAATCAGACCCTGTTTATCTAGATGCTTATATCTAGGTATCTTTTCCATTAATTTGCCCACCACTGAAGTCAAACTAACAGGTCTATAATTGCTAGGTTTACTCTTAGAACCCTTTTTAAACAATGGAACAACATGCGCAGTATGCCAATCGTCGGGGACTATTCCCGTTTCTAATGACAATTGAAATATTTCTGTCATAGCCCCGGCTATTTCTACACTAACTTCCCTCAATGTCCTAGGGAATATCCTGTCAGGACCTGGAGACTTATCCACTTTTATATTTTTCAAAAGTGTCAGTACTTCTTTTACTTTGAACCTCATAGTATCCATAGCTACTACTAGTTTCTCTTACCTCACATAATTCAATATCCTTCTCCTTGGTGAATACCGAAGAAAAAAAATTGTTCAATATCTCCCCCATCTCTTTTGGCTCTGCAGATAACTGTCCACTCTGTCTCTCCAATGGACCAATTTTATCCCTTGTTATCCTTTTGCTATTAATATAGCTGTAGAAACCCTTTGGATTTACTTTCACCTTACTTGCCAAAGCAACCTCATATCTTCTTTTAGCTTTTCTAATTTCTTTCTTAAGATTCTTTTTACATTCCTTATACTCCTCAAGCACCTCATTTACTTCATGCTGCCTATAATTATTGTAGATCTCCCTCTTTTTCCGAACAAGGTGTCCAATTTCCCTTGAAAACCAGGGCTCTTTCCAATTTTTACTGTTTCCTTTCAACCGAACAGGAACATAAAGATTCTGTACTCTTAAAATTTCCCCTTTAAATGTCCTCCATTTCTCTTCTACATCTTTCCCATAAAACAAAATGTCCCACTCCTTTTAAATCATCTCGCATCTCATCAAAGTTAGCCTTTCTCCAATCAAAAATCTCAACCCTAGGTCCTGTTCTGACCCTCTCCATAATTATATTGAAACTAATGGCATTGTGATCACTGGACCCGAAGTGCTCCCCAACGCATACCTCCGCCACCTGTCCCGTCTCATTTCCTAATAGGAGGTCCAGCACTGCCCCTCCTCTAGTAGGTACCTCTATGTATTGCTGCAAAAAACTATCCTGCACACATTTTACAAACTCCAACCCATCCAGCCCATTTACAGAATGTGTTTCCCAGTCTATGTGTGGAAAGTTGAAATCTCCCACAATCACTACCTTGTGCTTACTACTAATCTCTGCTATCTCCTTACATATTTGCTCTTCCAATTCTCGTTCCCCCTTTGGCGGTCTATAATACACCCCTACAAGTGTTGCTACACCTTTCCCACTTCTCAATTCCACCCAAATAGCCTCCCTAGATGAGCCCTCCAATCTATCCTGCCAAAGCACTGCTGTAATATCTTCCCTGACTAGCAATGCAACACCTCCACCTCTTGCCCCTCCAATTCTATCACACCTGAAGCAACGAAATCCTGGAATATTTAGTTTCCAATCACAGCCCTCCTGCAACCACGTTTCACTGATCGCCACAACATCATACTTCCAGGTGTCTATCCAGACTCTAAGCTCATCCACTTTTCTTACAATGCTCCTAGCATTAAAATATGCACATTTAAGAAACCCCCCGTCTCTTATTCTCTGTTTATTTCCTTTTTTTTCTTTCTCCTCTTGTGTCCGAGTGCTTCCCTTTTCTGCTTCCTGCCTCCCATTCTGTCTACTAGCTTTCGCTATTTGAGTCCCTCGCCCCAACCATTCTAGTTTAAAGTCTCCCCAGCAGCCTTTGCAAATTTCCCCGCTAGGATATTGGTCCCCCTCGGGTTCAAGTGCAATCCATCCTTTCTGTACAGGTCCCACCTTCCCCAAAAGAAGTCCCAATGATCCAGGAACTTGAATCCCTGCCCTCTGCACCAGTCTTTCAGCCACGCATTTATCCTCCACCTCGCTCCATTCCTACTCTCACTGTCGCGTGGCACAGGCAGTAATTCTGAGATTGTTACCTTTTTGGTCCTTTTTCTTAACTCTCCTCCCAACTCCCTAAATCCTCCCTTCAGGACCTCTTCCCTTTTTTTACCTATGTCATTGGTACCTATATGTACCACGACCTCAGGCTCCTCTCCCTCTGATTTAAGGATATTTTGGATGCGTTGCGACACGTCCGAGACCTTGGCACCAGGGAGGCAGACCACCATCCTGGTCTCCCGACTGCGTCCACAGAATCGCCTATCCGACCCCCTAACAATAGAGTCCCCAATTACTATTGCCCTCTTTTTCCCCTTCCTTTTGGAGCAACAGGGCCGGTCTCTGTGCTGGAGGCCCGTCCGCTGTCACTACCCCCGGGCAGGCTGTCACCCCCATCCGTACTCAAACAGGAGTACTTATTTGCGAGGTGTACTGACATTGGAGTACTCACTCGTTCCTGCCTCTGCCCCTTGCCCTTCCTTAACGTGACCCACATGTCTCTCTCCCATGGTTTTGGAGTGACCACCTCCCTATAACTCCCCTCTATGACCTCCTCACTCTCCCTGATCAGACAGAGGTCATCTAGCTGCAGCTCCAGGATCCTAATACGGTCCCTTAGGAGCCCCATCTCGCTGCACCTGGTGCAGATGTGGACGTCTGGAGGGCCATCCGACACCATGACCTCCCACATCTGACATCCAGAACAGTACATTGCACTGACTGTCATTCTCCCGCCTTACCCTGGATCTGATACCAGTATAATACAATAGAAACTGCTGGGAGAAATCAGCAGGTATCTGACTCACAACAGCTGCTCCCTCGTGACCTTTAAACTGCACCTTTATTATATAACCAAAAACAAAAAGCACTGTACCTTTAGCCCACTGTACCCTTAGCCCACTGTACCTTTACTAAAGCACTGTACCTTTAACCAGAAAGCACAAATGCTAACCTGAGGTTGCACCCAATCAGCTGCTTCCTCTAGTCTGCTTATTATGAGGACATTTCTTTTGTATACTTAAGGGAACAATAATTTGGAGCTTTGTTTGACAAGGCGTGCTCAAAAATGATCTAAACACTAGAAATCTCTGATTTGGTTTGGACTGATCTTCACTATTGAGTATTGCTGCAAGGAAGAATGAGAAGAAGGTCAAAGTAATGATACAGTTTTGTTTAATTCCATTCTGATATAGGTTGGGTGTGGATCTGTGTTGGATCCATCTTTAAGATCAGGGAATGCATGCCATCATGTTGTAGATGTAGGATGGAGATAAATTCCATCAAAGCCATGTTTGAACAAGTTCCATAAACTCACTCAATTGATGGAATTGAAGGCCTTTTAAAAAAATAGTCATGTTTAGTAGTTGGACTTATTCTTCATATTCATTCCTGGATTTTCCACCAGGTGAAGTTCATATCAATTTTACCTCTTAATAGATGGAATAGGTATTATGAGGAGAGTTGGTTGAGAAGTGATGATGTTACCTGTGGCAGGCAGTAGAGAAACTACTCATTGTCATTATTGCAAATGGACATTGCCTTTCTTGAAGGCATTAACTCTGAAATCTCTATGTTCTCCTTTGCCTTTTTGCAGGAGATCAGGTCATGAATTTGTGCCAGGGTTGTTTCTTTTTCATGCTTTAGTACGGTGAGATTTTGTTTCTTCTGGTGTCTCTGTTGTTCAGTTTCAGATACCCTTTTCAATCACTTAATAGGCTAGGAGAGTGTAAGCAGCAGGGAAACAAGTCCTTTGATCTTCTATGTCCACAATGGCAATCAAGCACCATTTATACTAATCTTATTTTATTCTTCCCATTTTCCCTTCAACTCTCCCCAGAGCAATTTATGGGGCTAACTAAATTACCAAAAGACCATGGTGAGTGAACCCAGATGAGGGAAGGTAGCTGGGCAGATTGTTCTGAAGAAGGATCCTGACCCAATACATCGCCTATCCATGTTCTACAGAGATGCTGGCTGAAGATACTTCAGCACTTTGTGCCTTTTCTTGTAAACCAGCACCTGCAGTTTCTTCTTTCTACAAGATCTTGTTCTTGGGTGTAGATATGACAGCAATTTGTCTTTGTTCAGTCACAGCCTACAGCCAAGAAACCACATTAACACTACTTTCTCACATGATGAAGGAAATTTGGCATTTCTCAATTAACTAACCAATAACAATAATCGTAAACATAAGGTGTCCTTGGATTGAAAACATGAACATGTCACAAGGCCTCTGAAAGACAATATCCAAGCTCGCAAGTGTCTAGCATTTGATAACAGATGTTACATTACTATAGGATTAATTTACATTACCATAGTCTAGAACGATCGGAAATGGTATTTTAAAATTGGAGAGGGAGAAGGGTAAATCAGAGGTGTCAGTGTTACAGTTCAATAAAGGGCACTAAGGAGCCATAAGGGAGGAACTGGCCAAAGTTGACTGGAAATATACACTAGCAGGGGTGGCAGTGGAACAACAATAGCAGGTATTTCTGGGAATAATACAGGAGGTGCAGGATCAGTTCATTCCAAAGAGGAAGAAAGATTCCAAGGGGAGTAAGGGGCAACCATGGCTGACAAGGGACTTCGGGGACAGTATAAAAATAAAAGAGAAGAAGTACAACGTAGCGAAGATGAGCGAAGAAGCAAGAGGATTGGGTAATGTTTAAAGAACAACAGAAGATAACTAAAAAGGCAATACGGGGAGAAAAGATGAGGTACAAAGGTAAGCTAGCCAAGAATATAAAGGAGGATAGTAAAAGCTTCCTTAGCTACTCCTGCACCTATTGTCTATTGTCTTAAAAGGCTACATTTTCTACAACAATTACCATCATTCAAAGATACTTAAGGCATTTTGAGAAATCCAGAGCTTGTGAAGGGTCCTATATAAATATAATTAACATTAAGGAAAATGCTGTTTTCATTGAATTTTATATATTCAGAACACACCGAAAATATGTTCACTGGGCTAAAAAAGTTATTTGGGATTATTTGCAGCTGTGCTAAATGCTAAATAACTGAGAATTACTCACAAATAATAAATTTGTTTAATGCTAAGAGACACAAAAAGCTGGAGTAACTCAGCGGGTCAGGCAGCAGGCAGTGTCTACCTTTGGCTTAAACCAGCATCTGCAGTTCCTTCCTATACACCTGTTTCATTCTACTCTTTGCATAGGACCCCAACTCAAATTTGGGAGTTTAAGGAATGAACTCCGAATGTCCATACATGGACATAAAGCTTTTTCCTTTGTGGGGTAATTGCAGTGTTTTAAAAAATATGGAAATTGTGCAAAATAGTTTACATGCTATACTGACCACTCAGACCAAACAACATATTAAGCATAAGCATTCAAATGCATCATTAGTTAAGCTGTGTGAACACGAGGTCCTGATGTCAAATGATATACTGTGCTTTGTACTTTGGTTCCAGTTATACATTTAAATATAAATTACTGCTAAGTTCTGATTAAAATTAGTTTCCATAATGCACAGATTTCTAAAGATAAGATAAATTGTACCTGTATGTTGGCCAATAATTTTGTTTGGCTGGTTGGTCAGTATTGAATTTCTTCAAAATACTTCATATATTATTAGATGTGCTTGTGATAAAACCTGCAGACCTACTTTTCATTTCAAATTATTTTATTTTATTGATTACTGGTATATTTTAACTTTTTGCAATCATATAAATGAGTAGATTGGGTCCAGCACCACTTTTCCTATTATCTATTAGCCGATGTATAGAGTGTGCTACTGATTATCTTCCTCAGGTTTATCACAATCACACAAAAATGAGAACTAACACAAATGTTCTTCTTTCTAATATACTGTGGACTTTATTGTAAAATCAATATTTTTCAGCTTAATGTGCTTTTGAACGGAATAAATCAAGTAAATTCTTCTTGCAACTCAAATGTCACATACTGCTACTCAAGTGTCACATATTGCATTCCTGATTATAGGCAGTGATTCTGTTGCTGGGGAGTGATATGATTTTAAGAAAAGACTTACTGTAGATTCTATTCATGAACTGAAATTTGACAGTATTCATACCATGTAAGCATTATTTATTAGGAGGGGATTGTATACTGATGTGTACTATCACCCAGCATTATCCTTTCCAACTGAGCAGTTTTAAATACGATTGTTTAGAACATGCTGAGAAATGGCAGTACATCTATGTGGAACTGACAGCATTTCTCAGCTTGATTTCCACTCATCCATTATTCCCTTTCGAAACATGGATATTCCAAATCTTCAGGTAGCTCTTTGCTAGCTAGTTCCTAGGTCTGAACTTGCAGCAGCAACTGCCATGCATTTTTTGATGGCATTACATCGCCAGTGGCAGGGCCTCATTACTGAGCATCAGGCTTCAGCAGCAAATTGACAATGGTTATTGCCAATGGTCAGCAGCAGGCAGAGGTGGACCATCATTATCAGCAGGTTTCAGTACCATATGTAAGCAATGTACAGAGATGAGTTGTGCCCTATTGAGTTGGCTGGCAATCCAATAAAAAAAATATAATTAATGGCATTCTGTGCCTGGAGAATACCATTGTAGTGACTGTGCTCTCTTCCCCGGTGTTATTTTGCATTTGTAAGTCTGCAGCATGCTACAAATTCAGTTAAATAAAAAGCAAGTTTTTAAAGGTTTGCTTACCATATGTATTTTTGGTTTGGATGGGGAGCTTTATTTACTGATTTTGCAAAATAATTTTTAATTGTAATTAACTGCTTTTTCACACTGCTTGCCGACAGCCACAAATGTTACTTGTAATGTTCAAAATATCAAAGGTTTATTCTGTTTTGGATTTTGCCAGAAGAATACAGTTTCACAACTAAATGCAAATTTACAGCACCATGGTCAATGAACATGCAAAGATAATTGGGTTGGAGCAGTGGGTGTCTCAGTCATTATCTTGCTTGCAGTTAAACACAAACGAGATGAGCAAACACCTTATTATGATGTTCAGGGCTTCGCAACAAGCCAATGGCAGCAGAGCAAGGTACTTGCTTGAAGCATGGATATTACTATGTGGAATTATTTATCTTTTTTGTTCACAATTTTATCCACAAACTGCTTAGTCTCCATGAAGGAATTAGGTAATAAAATGAAAACTAATATATTTTATTGCAACCACAGTCATTAATGAAATGAGCTTTAATCCTGTTAATCAATAGAAACATTGCCTGGAGTCATGGATTTTCATGTTTCCCAATGAATACCAACCCTTAAGTGTTAAGAAATGCACCGATTTAGGTGTATTAAGGGCCTGTCCCACTTACGCAATGTTTTTGGCGACTTGCCGGCACCCATCATAGTCGCAGCAGGTGGCTGAAAATTGTAAACAAGTTGAAAATCCAGCGACGACCAGAAAAAGATACGACTCTTTGGGCGACTACTCACAACCATACAGGCGTCACATCGCGACCGTGAGGTGACGCCTGTATGGTCTTGAGTAGTCGCCCAAAGAGTCGTACCTATTCTGGTCGCCGCTTGATTTTCAACATGTTTACAATTTCCGGCCACCTGCTGTGACTATGACGGGTGCCTTTGTAATGTCTTTATTGGTCTGATTAGATTTTCAGATTAGATATGATTAAACTTTCAAGTCTCACCTATTCCCCATTGGCATATATGCCGTTATCACTTCATTGTACAGAAATTGACCTTGATCCTCACTTAATTATGATGGTTGCAGGAGCACATGGAAAATTACATTTTCTATCTCAGCGACTCAAATCAGTACGTCAGAAAGTTGATTCATCATCCATATGACACATCAGATTTTCAAGAGAAGTTTTCTGCAACTCAAAAGACTCTACGGAACACTCTGCTTGCTTTTGCAAGTGCAATTCTATTGACGAATCTTATCCTTAGTCACCAGCCTGCTTCCTAGGTCCAGACATTTGGAAATTTGTTTGGATGGGATTATGGTGCTGAGGGCAGAGCTATAGCTGATAAATAGGAATCTAATGTAGGAGTCCGTGTTATCTAAATATTCCAGAGATGAGTTTAGGACCAGGGAGATGACTTCTGATGTTGATCTGTTATGATGGTAAGTAAGCTGCATTGGATCAAAGAGTTAATGTTTGTCATCACCAGTCTCTTGAAGCACTTAATGATGGTGGATGTTATAGCCAATGGTAGTCATTAATACACACTACCTTATTTTCTTTGGCACCAGAGTTTATAGTGGCCTTTTTGAAGCAGGTGGAGAATTCAGAATGGAGAAGTGAGAGATTAGAGATGT
This sequence comes from Leucoraja erinaceus, assembly GCF_028641065.1. NCBI lineage: Eukaryota > Metazoa > Chordata > Chondrichthyes > Rajiformes > Rajidae > Leucoraja > Leucoraja erinaceus. The sequence continues at coordinate 56,882,750 of NC_073383.1, forward strand.
CTGTGAATACCTCTTCCAGCTGATCTGCCTAAGTCCTAAGGACATAGCCAGGGACTCCACCTGGTATTTTGTATTCCTTTAGTATCTATTCATCTACGTACCTCTATCTGCCCTGTTCCCTCTGAGCTGTCACTGTATCTATACCGATGAATAATTGTTCTTTTGGAATGGAGAAATTGGTTTTGAAAAGTAGCCAAGAATAACTGTGTTTAGATATCCCAAACAAATGGATCTGGCACTCCATGAGTAGAAATAGTCTGTGCTAACAGACTGATGAGCATGTATTTGGCATTTCAATGATGGAAATTTGAATAATATCACCTGAAAAAGAACACAAGACCTGGGCTTCATGAAGACACTGCTGTTCCCCAGAAAATGCCATTAGTAATCCCAGTAACCTTCTAGAGTACAGTCTTCTGGAGTTCAAAGATCATAAGTGTAGGAGTAGTATTAGGCCATTTGGCGTATCAAGTCAACTCCACCACTCAATCATGACTGATTATTTTTCCCTCCTAACCCCATTCACCTGCCATCCCCCCCATCCTCTGACACCCATACTAATCAAGAATCAAAGGCATTAAGAATCAGAGACATAATGGAAGTAGTCTAAGGTGTAAAGTAGAAAGGTGAGCTTGCATGACTATTTCCACTGCACTTCTCAGATATTGAGTGACTTTTGACCTGAATATTCCGCAAAGCAACATGAAACTTCATCTAGCTGACATTGCACCATGCTTAGTCTTAAAAATTAATGAGCAGATAGCCACCAGCTCCACTAGGAAAACAATGAGGTCCAAGCTCCTGTTAAAGCCATGTGCAAGGCATGCTCCAAGACACCCTACACCATTTTCAGCATGTTGGACAATGCCTTTCGCATCCTGCTGTGGATGTTCATGGACCACTGAACATAGGGTGTTCCATTGCCGTTCTTAACTGAATCTATACTGGAGTCCTTGTTTTTCAAGCAGTACAATGATTTAAGCAACATTTAATGCACACCAGGGGGTATCAGCATTATATGAAGAAATGTCTCGACCGAAAACGTCACCCGTTCCTTCTCTCCAGAGATGCTGCCTGACCTGCTGAGTTACTTCAGCATTTCGGCGTAAACCAACATCTGCAGTTCCCTCCTATATATAAATGAGCACATGTGTGCCGTAATCTAGAAATTGCTTGGGGTCAGTACGTATAATTTGGGGAAAAGGATGTGATTGGTGTGAACATTTAAATGTTTGCAAGAAGTGTGTGCATATGAAATCTCTGCCATCAGTTCTGCCAGACCTGCCTTGGTGCAGGTCCTCAGAATAGTGTCCTTGTTTTATGCTTCCATCCATGTTGCAATGCCTCAGCCTGCATATTATCATGCACAGAATAATGGAAATCTGAAAGCTGTTGCTTTAAAAGCTGTAAAATTTGGTGTCAATGTAGAACTTTTAACTTTAAAATAGGAAGCTGTTTTTTCTTGTGCAAGGGAAATGGAAGAGAAATGGACAAATAGAGTACTGATCATTGTTCTAGTTCAATTGCAGGGTAGTTTCAAAGAACTAAATAGCTTTCTTAGGTTCATATGTTATTCATGGAAAATGTTAGTTGCTACCGTAATGTTAACAATTGCTTTCAATGAAATGCTGTCTGCATCTTTTTTCTGACTGTCATAATATATAATACATTTTTGTGGCAGAGTGGTTAAAATGTATTGCTTCTTTCACCACCACTATTACAACCTGTCTTGGGACTGGATTTTCATTTGTGGAAACGCGTACTCTTTATCTCTGTGCAGCCTTTGAATGAAATATCACATTGTTTTCTAGGAGGCTGAATATTTGGGAACTTTCATAGCTTTGATCCCAGTTTGACTGACTGAGTAACATAATATAAACATATTACGCATCTATCAACAGCTTAACTGTGTAGACTACCTACTTCATTGCTGAATCATTGAATCTTCCATTTCCCTGAGCAAATTTTTAAAATATTGGTTGCCGATCTTCAAAATTAAAAAAAAAATATAGAGCTTGCAGTATTCTCATAATATCTAAATGTTAATTTAATCATGAAAAAAATGTAATTTGGTAGGTTCTTCTGAATCTGTAGTCGGCAGGGCAGTACAGGTACTCTGCATATCGCCAACTTGTGGTTCAATTTTTTAAATAAAACTCCATTAATTCGGCATGCTTGGATATTAATTATTCCAGATTGATGGGTTTTCCAGTAGATTGTATGCTATACCTCCTAATATCTCCATGCACATATAAAATTTATTTTAGACTTTACAATGTATTACAGTAAAATCCCCAGGGAACGCTGTAAATCAAAGTAGGATGGGAAGCCAGACCCTGGTCTGTTTATAGAAAGCATGGGAAATGCAGCTCCACTGCTGCAAGAATGAGGGTGCCCTGTTAACTGGAACTGTGTACAGCAACTGGAGCTGTCAGAGGAAGCTGTGTCCCTGAGAAGTCAGAACTGGGGACTTGGTGAATGAAAAGGGGGAGGGCGAGGCGTGAGGCCCCTGTGAGTTGAAAGACAGAATAAGAATCCCGGTGAACTGAAAGGAACGACAGGGACAAAGGCCCCTCTACGTTGGGATGGAGCGTAGAAACCTTTACACAGTATTCCAGATTCAGTATTATTGAATGGTCAGATGCTAGTTCACGAGCGTTTAACTGTACCCTCAATTAATAATTGAAATAATAGAACTTGTCATTTTATTACAAACATTTAGTTTGGATAAAATGTGGTTGTTGTGTCCACCAGAGTTAGAACGTGGGTGCATGTGAAATTAGAGTTTGACAGATGACATGAAAGTCATAAAGTCATAAGGAATAGGAGTAGAATTAGACCATTCAGCCCATCAAGTCTACTCCAACATTCAATCATGAGCTGATCTTTATTTCCCTCCTAACTCCGATTAACCATATAACCATATAACCATATAACAATTACAGCACGGAAACAGGCCATCTCGACTCTTCTAGTCCGTGCCGAACACGTATTCTCCCCTAGTCCCATACACCTGCGTTCAGACCATAACCCTCCATTCCTTTCCCGTCCATATAACTATCCAATTTATTTTTAAATGATAAAAACGAACCTGCCTCCACCGCCTTCACTGGAAGCTCATTTCACACAGCTACCACTCTCTGAGTAAAGAAGTTCCCCCTCATGTTACCTCTAAACTTCTGTCCCTTAATTCTCAAGTCATGTCCCCTTGTTTGAATCTTCCCTACTCTCAGTGGGAAAAGCTTATCCACGTCAACTCTGTCTATCCCTCTCATCATTTTAAAGACCTCTATCAAGTCTCCCCTTAACCTTCTGCGCTCCAAAGAATAAAGCCCTAACTTGTTCAACCTTTCTCTGTAACTTAGTTGCTGAAACACAGGCAACATTCTAGTAAATCTCCTCTGTACTCTCTCTATTTTGTTGACATCCTTCCTGTAATTAGGCAACCAAAATTGTACACCATACTCCAAAATTGGCCTCACCAATGCCTTGTACAATTTTAACATTACGTCCCAGCTTCTATACTCAATGCTCTGATTTATAAAGTCCAGCACACCAAAAGCTTTCTTTACCACCCTATCTACATGAGATTCCACTTTCAGGGAACTGTGCACAGTTATTCCCAGATCCCTCTGTTCACCTGCATTCTTCAATTCCCTACCATTTACCATGTACGTCCTATTTTGATTTGTCCTGCCAAGATGTAGCACCTCACACTTATCAGCATTGAACTCCATCTGCCATCTTTCAGCCCACTCTTCCAACTGGCATAAATCTCTCTGTAGACTTTGAAAATCTACTTCATTATCCACAACCCCACCTATCTTAGTCTCATCTGCATGCTTACTAATCCAATTTACCACACCATCATCCAGATAATTGATGTACATGACAAACAACAGTGGACCCAACACAGATCCCTGTGGCACCCCACTAGTCACTGGCCTCCAACCTGACAAACAACCATCCACCATTACTCTCTGCCATCTCCCATTCAGCCACTGTTGAATCCATCTTGCTACTCCACCATTTATACCCAACCATTGAACCTTCTTAACCAACCTTCTGTGAGGAACCTTGTCAAAGACCTTACTGAAGTCCATATATACAACATCCACTGCTTTACCCTCATCAATTTCCCGAGTAACCTCTTCAAAAAATTCAAGAAGATTAGTCAAACATGACCTTCCAGGCACAAATCCGTTGACTGTTCCTAATCAGACCCTGTTTATCCAGATGCTTATATATATTATCTCTAAGTATCCTTTCCATTAATTTGCCCACCACTGATGTCAAACTAACAGGTCTATAATTGCTAGGTTTACTCTTGCCTTCTCTCCATATGCTCTGACACCTGTACTAATCTAGAATCTATCTATCTCTGCCTTAAAAATATCTACTACAGCCTTCTGTGGCAAAGAATTTCACAGATTCATCACCCTCTGACTAAAGAAATTTCTCAACATCTCTTTCCTAAAAGAACGTTCCTTAATTCTGAGGCTATGACCTCTAGTTCTAAACTCTCCCACTAATGGAAACAACCTCTCCACATCCAAGTTTCCCCAACCTCAGTAATACCCTCTAATCCACGCAAGCCTGGTGTATGTACCAATGGAATGTGCTGTCAATTAATTTGTTACAAATAGTGTATTATTTTCACAGTTCCTTGATTTATGACATCTATTGATTCAGAAATAGGAAAATCTTTGCCACTTTCATTTTGTACTAGGTATGTTTGGAGAACTACAGATTGGAATGAGTGCTGGGTGACTCCACTACTCAGTCAGCAAGACCGTCGCAGAAGCAATCAATCGGCCTTGTGCGGAGGTGGCATACAGACACGAGAGATTTACTGTGCGCTGAAAACAAATGAAGTTAACAAACAAGATTTTAAAGAAGGTATTGTAATCAATAATATATAACAGTTTCTCCCTTTCCTTTCAGAATAGAGGTCTTAACATGTGCAAAACTGGATGTATGCATATAGAGCCTTCTCCTCTGGTTTGAGAGGTGAAGGTGGGGGCAGCTAATATGTATTATTTAATTTGTCTGATTATTGTAATGTGAATCAGGGTTGATAGGTCAACTGGGTCTTTCTTGCCCGATGGTTAAACATCTTGAAGTCGTGTTCCTTATTAATATTCTGATGACACAATGTTTTATCACCTAAAATTTCCAAATTAGATTTCTGTTGGTACTTATTGATGCCATTTTTTTGTTAATACATTTCACGAAGCAAAATAGAGCACCATACATACAATTAAGTAATTTAACAGCTCTTATAAAATGTAATGTTACTGAATAAAGAATGCTAATTCTTAGAATGGCAGATTGATTCACACATTAAATGACAAATGTGTTTTATGGCATCTTTTATCACTTGACGATTGGAAAATATTTGAAGATTTCAGCATTAGAATATTTCACATTGTATCTGCCAAAGAAGTTACTGTATATTCATAATTAATTACATTACAACTGTAGACATTGGCAAATGCTAAATTCAGACGAAGAGAAATGATTTGTAATTTTTTATTTATCAAATTGATTTTGCGGTGACATTATATTTCTTGCAGGGGTAAAATATAGTATTGCACCTCTGCGGTACAGACATTCCTTGTCCATTAAGTCAATGTATTAAGTCAATGTATTCATGAAATATGCCAGATCAGAAACAATTCTTCCATTTAGATATGAGTCGACTTCAATCTTTTTACGTGTCAAATTTGTTACTGCTGCGCAGCGGCACAGAGGTAGAGTTGTTGCCTTACAGCGCCAGAGATCCGGGTTTGATCCTGACTATGGGGGTTGTCTGTATGGAGTTTGTACTTTCTCCTTGTGGCCATGTGGGTTTTCTCCGGGTGCTCCGGCTTCCTCCAATATTCCAAAGACGTGCAGGTTTGTAGGTCAAAGTTCCTGTTAATTATCCCTAGTGTGTAGGATAGAACAGTGTAATGGTGGTCGTTGGCCAGCGTGAACTGTGAGCCAAAGGGCCTGTTTCCACACTGTATTTCTAAACTAAATTAAAAAGATGTCATCTAGTTTGTATTTTTAGTCCTTACCCATCATGTAAGAATGTAAGTTGCTCGCGACAATCACATTCTTTTTTCTAATTTCATCATTACAATTGTAGGCATTGGTAAATGCTAAATTGAGAAAACAAGAAGTGATTTGTATTTTTTTTATTTATCTAATTGATTCTGCGATGACATTATATTTCTTGCAGAGGTAAAATATAGTATTGTACTCGTCTTCCTGAATTTGCCCAGACTTATTTGAAAAGCTTTGTATCTGTGGTACCAACATTCCTCCCACATTGCAAAGATGTGAAAGATTGTAGGTTGATTGGCTTCTGTAAGTTGCTCTTAGTGTGTCGGATGCAAAACTGGGTAACATAGAGGTAGGGTACAGGTGGTCATTGGGCAGCATAGAATCAGTGGGTTGACGGGCCTGTTTCCATGCTTTATCTCTAAACTAAACTAAACTAAACTTTTTCTCCACACTCCATTTCATCTATTTTCATGTGTCAATAAAATGTTTAACTTTACTTGATGGCCCATTTTTACTATTCATTCTTTCCAGACTGAGGGTGGTACAGGAATTGATTGAGTTTGGTCCTGAGCTTGTTGGAAACTTTCTAGAGATTGCACATTCTCTTTGTGATGCACAGGTTTACTCCAGATGATTTGATTTCCTCCCATATCCAAAAGATATGTTAATTGGCTACTATAAATGATCCGTTTGTGTAGGTTAATGACAAAAAAAAAAGTCAAAAGAGAGATGATGGGATTGTGTGAAGGAATAACTTGTTGGAATATAATGGAAGGGGACTGCAACTAATACCAGGCATGGACTCATTTGGTCAAATTGTTGTCTTCTGTAACATTATAAGTATAAGATAATTGATAAGATATAATTGGAAAAGAAGTGCAGTGATGTGTCACAAAATAAGCCTTTATTGTAATCTTTTAAGTTGTCGATTTGGTTGCACTTGTGAAAAAGTTTCAGAAGCAGTCCAATTAAAGCTAAGTTATCACACCTAGGCTCTTGTTATTGGCAGTGAATTTTTTTTAAAATCCCTCATGCTTGCAAAATTACACTGTGCTATTCAGCCATTTATAACTGGTAAGAATTCAATTCTTTCCAGTTGTTTCAAGAAATAATGGGGAATCCTAATATACTTTGTGAGATGTTTACTGCTCACCTGACACTTAAAATTAATGATGAATGGATAATGAGGGAAATAGGTAATTCAAAAGTGACAAGAATGGGTGGTGCATATAGGCATAGATTGGATATACATGGGAGATGTGATCCAACAGCATCGCTTTGCTATTACTTGGATCCACCTGACTAACTGGAGTTTGAGTCTTTTACAAATAATTGAAAGGTGGAGCAGGCGCAGCAAACTGGACATATTAGTACCCTTACACCCTGACATAAGAATGTCATCATAAATGTGATGTAACATAGTAGCAGCAGTAAAAATAAAATGATAGAAAATTAACCATGGACACATACTTCAAATCGATGCAAAAAACTGCTAGTAATATGTCCTTTCATTTGCATACTCATATGATCAGAAAAAGATACAAACCTTTCTAACTCGAAAGTCTGAAGTACAATCTAAGACTATGATTTCACTTCTCACTATTGTAAATTATTTTTTAATCTTCAATGCCAAGATGTTTGCCAAGAAAAAGGGATCTTCTGTTAATTGTTTTGCTATTCTCTGGCTAGCCTGCTGCTTCAATATAACATCAGATATTCTGCTTGGGGTACTTTACAATTAGATATTTTGCATAAAGATTATAATGCACCCTCAGAACATACAGGCAAAATGTGCATTTGAATAACATGAACAATGCTAATGTAACAGTTTACTGCAAATTGACATTAAATCTTAAAGTGCCCTGAATGTGTAGTAGCCAGGAGATATGAGCCCTCTATTAGTCTCCACAATATTCCTTAAATCTATGTTTAGAACACCAATCCCAACTATAAAATTTGGAATATGCATTTACAACCACCAAAGACCTTTCTAGCCTTTCTGAGGAAAGTGCCTCATTAGTATCAAAATATGAGTACGCACATTGCAAAGGTCAAGATTATACAATCATTTTACATTGAACCCTTGCATCTGGCAATAAAAAACCCATGTTATTATTTCAAGTTGATCTCAGAACATGTATAGAAGAGGTCACTTCATTAGCTTACTATTGATTTGCTGCTTTGGGCTCTCCTGGAACCAATTAGGTTGGAATCTTCCAGTGTACAAATGTATGCATTGGACTATGAAACATCTCTCCAAATCTTCCAAGGTCAAATATTCTTGTATGGAGTTAGTGCATTCTGTATAACTGGGAATATATTACTGTGAATGGAATTGACTGATGATCTTGTAAGTGTAAACACACCTCAAAGAGTGATTAATTTATGCTTACCAATGCAGTTTGAAATGGGAAGGTTCACAGAACAAGGAAAAATAACAAACTCCCAGTACCAAAGATTATTTTTTGAACCAGTGGATTCAGGCAATAATCCAACATGTTTATTTTATTATCTTGTGATAACTTTAGAGTAACCAGAACGAATGAAATGATTCTCACAGATTGGGAACTTTGTAGCATCCATTTTTTTTCAACAATCATCATATAGAGAAGGATCTTGACTAGAAATGTCACCTATCCATGTTTCCAGAGGTGCTCTAGACCTGCAATGTTACTCCAGCATTTTGTGTACTTTCATTCCATAAATTTGTATTAGTTTTGTTGTCGTACAACTCTGATATCAGCTCATGGTTCATAAATAATCACTGGTTTATTGCATTTGCCCAAGTTCAGATAAAAGTATTCAATCAAGATCCCACCTGATCTGCTTCACCGTCACACCTGTGCTAACTTCAAGGCTGTACAAATGTCTTTTCATGTGTTTTTGCATTCCCACACAATGTAAATATACCATTCAGCCTACCAAGTTAATACTGGCTCTGAGAGCACTCCCATCAATCCCACTCCCCTATTGGAAGCAAATTCAATTAATTCCAAATAAAGTTGTAAGGTCTGAAGAAGGGTCTCGACCCGAAACGCACCCATTCCTTCTCTCCATTGATGCTGCCTGTTCCACTGAGTTACTCCAGCTTTTTGTGTCAATCTTCAAAGTATGGTGGAAAAGCCAGAACGGGGTACTGATTTTGGATGATCAGCAATGATCATATTGAATGGTTGGGCTCCTGCACCTATTTTCTGTGACTATGTTTCTATAAGTCCATCAGATATCAAATGTGCATACTGTTGTCAAGTAAGGCATTGTAATTGTACCAGGCTATCCTTAATCCCTCTTACCATGATATTGTCCACATCTTCAACAAGCCTCCTGGAGTGGAGTTTATCTACAGAAATAATGCAAACTTGTTAACCTCAAAGTATTCAAAGTATTCAAAGGTTTTTATTAGTCACATTCACATACACCAAGGTGTAATGAAGTGAAATGCTTTTTGCTCTGATCCAAAGCTAAGATTATTCCATCCTTGGTTATAGAACTGTACATTGCAGGTTACAGTTGGTCAGGTTCTGTCATGTTTGACACTTTTCCTGATGTATATGAGAGAAAGGACCCCACACTCACCACCTACAGAACAATGCTTCTTCACTGATCTGCCCCTGCTGCACAGTGCTACTCCCTAACAACATGGATCCATGGTGAAACAAAGGCTGCCATTAAATTCATCACTGCCTTCAGTTTTCCAGTACAGACTTTAGACGATCAAAATGTCAAACTCTGCAGTAAAGTCCTAGTCTATGAGTAGGAGTAATTCCCGCTCTCCTGTAACATTCGTAAGTATGGACACTGCAACAGGGACCTCCAAAGTACTGGAGGGGAACTAACAACACTATCTCACTGGCAGGAAAAGTGAACCAACATTGGTCTTTCTGGCCAACATTTCAACATCAAGGTGATAACTGCAGTCTGTTATCTCTGATAAAAAGCCATGCCACTCACATATCTGACCCCACACTTCCATAGGATGCACTTTTCATAATGACAGGTGATTACCAGGAGAGATGGGGTGAGTTTGATTTGGTATCTCCAAAGTCATATAGGATATTACCCATTTTAAAACTGCCTAGAAGAAATGTAATATCCTGACTAACTTTGGGAATCCCTAATCTGTGAATAAGGGGAAGGAATATCTGGGAAGAGTAACAATTTCATGTCTTTGTCAGGAGAATATGGAAATCTAGTGAGTGTGATGGAATATGCATATCATCTACCAAGCTGTCTACTCACCTGATCCATCGAGCACCACTGGTACACAATTACATAAAAATTAGCATAAACATCCACTACAGCGCACTGCGTTGGAAGGCAATAACGTATTATCTTCTTCCCTCCTTTTCTCCCACGGTCGGGGCAGTTGAACCATCCGCAGTTGGGGTGATCCAAGCTCCCGCGTTCGGGCCGGTCGAATCTCCCGTGGTTGGAGCTCCTGAAGTCGATCCCTAACCTAGCTTCCCAGAGTGTCCTTGGATATACCTGACCAGGCCCAGGAGATGTATCGACCTTCATATATTTTATGAGCATACCAAATCTTATTTATAAGAAATGACCACTGAGTTTGTTCCAAACAGCTGCTTTGGAGAATCTTGACTGTGAATGCTTTCTCCCATGAAGAACCAGATTTTCTCCTGCACTCAAATAGGAATAAAATCGGAGAACAACCAGCCTGTTACTTCATGGAATAACAATTCTGAGGAGTTCCTCACTGACATAAGAAGGTAAACAAATATGTTCAGGAGGCCAAAGACATCATAAAGCATATTTTCACAACCCTGCCATATATTGCATGCACTGATGTCAGAACTAGTTAGGACACCATCAAGCTCATCTACTGCATGACATGCAGCCTGTGTGTGATATTCATTGTTTTCTGTGAAAGGAAGACATTCCTGTCCGCTTAACCCAGCCTATATTTAAATTATGTTGTTCAAGAAGGAACTGCAGATGCTGGTAAATCGAAGGTACACAAAAATGCTGGAGAAACTCAGCGGGTGCAGCAGCATCTATGGAGCGAAGGAAATAGGTGACGTTTCAGGCCGAAACCCTTCTTCAGACTGATAGGGGGTGGGGGAGGAGAAGGAAGGAAAAAGGGAGGAGGAGGAGCCAGAGGGCGGGGGGATGGGAGGAGACAGCTCGTGGGTTAAGGAAGGGGAGGAGGCAGCAAGGGCTAGCAAAATTGGGAGAATTCAATATTCATGCCCACCGGACGCAGGCTACCCAGACGGAATATGAGGTGCTGTTCCTCCAATTTCCGGTTTTGCTCACTCTGGCAATGGAGAAGACCCAGGACAGAGAGGTCGGATTGGGAGTGGGAGGGGGAGTTGAAGTGCTGAGCCACCGGGAGTTCAGGTAGGTTCTTGCGGACTGAGCGGAGGTGTTCGGCAAAACGATCGCCAACCTCCGCTTAGTCTCACCGATGTAAATCAGCTGGCATCTAGAGCAGCGGATACAGTAGATGAGGTTGGAGGAGATACAGGTGAACCTTTGTCGCACCTGGAACGACTGCTTGGGTCCTTGAATGGAGTCGAGGGGGGAGGTAAACGGACAGGTGTTGCATTTCTTGTGGTTGCAACGGAAAGTGCCCGGGGAGGGGGTGGTACGGGAGGGAAGGGAAGAATTGACAAGGGAGTTGCGGAGGGAGCGGTCTTTGCGGAAGGCAGATATGGGGGGAGATGGGAAGATGTGGCGAGTGGTGGGGTCACGTTGGAAGTGACGAAAATGGCGGAGGATGATTTGTTGTATTTGCCGGCTGGTGGGGTGAAAGGTGAGGACTAGGGGGACTCTGCCCTTGTTGCGAGTGCGGGGATGGGGAGAGAGAGCAGTGTTGCGGGGTATGGAAGAGACCCTGGTGCGAGCCTCATCTATGGTGGAGGAGGGGAATCCCCGTTCCCTGAAGAGCGAGGACATTTCCGATGCCCTGGTGTGGAACGTCTCATCCTGGGAGCAGATGCGGCGTAGGCGGAGGAATTGGGAGTAGGGGATGGAGTCCTTACAGGGGGCAGGGTGGGAAGACGTGTAGTCCAGATAGCCATGTGAGTCAGTGGGTTTGTAGTGTATGTCGGTCAGAAGTCTATCCCCTGCGATGGAGATGGTGAGGTCAAGGAATGGTAGGGAAATGTCGGAAATGGTCCAGGTGTATTTGAGTGCCGGATGGACTTCATAATATTTAAATTATCTTGTTTTCGTACCATTGATTCATTTGGCTTTTTCAATGTCTGAATATTCAGCCACAAACAAATATTCCATTATTTAAATTATTCAATCAAATGTCCCAAATGACAAAAACGTGTGAAATGATCAAACTTCCTATAACCACCATGGCAATAGGTTTAAGAAGGATCTTGAAATTACTATAGGTGTCATTCTCGTAACACTTTTCTGAGATGTGTATGTTCTCTGTATGTGTGTGTTCATGTACCTCATATCATATATTGACAAGACGTGGTCTTTTCCTGATAGGCTCCAATACTCTGTTACATCTGTTTGATCTTTTTTTTCTTAACCATTGTTTAAACGGCAGCACAAACCTATCAACCAAAAAATCTCAATTTAAATCCTTAATATATAAAAAGACAATAATCCCAACAACAGTCTCCATTAAGCTTCTCTAGTAACCAATTTATATTTCAAAAACATAACCTATTATAATAACCCACTATCAAAAGAAATGCAACCAATTTCTTATCCATGTCTGCACCTGCTCTTCTCCCCCAGTCTTCTCTATCATAATTTAGCTTTGTGCAAAAAGTAATTTGACAATCAAAATATTTGAAGTTATCAGGCAATCTCGAAGTGGCAATGTGGAAACAGTTTCAAAAATGCAATTATATTGACGAGGCATGATTTTTCTCTCTACAAATAATGGTATGTCTAAAATAACTATTATCCATGTGATCACACAGAGCATTCCTCATGATCTAAAAGAAATGTTGGTTGCACTCAGCAATTACCAGGCAGCCTGTGGAAAGGCCTGAAACATTAACTCTGTTTCTCTTTCTCAAAGGGTTGTCTGAGCTGCTGGATGTTTTTGGCATTTTGTTTTCATTTAGTTCAGATTTCCACCATCTGTCTATCAATTCCACCATCTAGCTATCAATCATTATCTTTGGTTCCTTTGATAACTGAGGCCTTGAACAACAGGCAATTCATTTATTGGTTCACATTTACCTTCTTTGGCTATTATTGCAGCATTCTTCAGTCCAAGGGAAAAAATATCACTGAATGTAAAACACAATTTCTTAAAGTACATGGCCACAGAATTAAAAAACCTATGTAACTTAAGATAGTCATCTATGCTTTCTTCCACCTATCATTTGGAACGGAAGATCAATGCATAATGCCTTAATGATAACTTATTGCAATTTAGTAAAGCTAAATACACCATTTAAACACCTGCATGCCCTAAAATAGTGTTTCAATCCACCTCAAGGAATCCTTTAAGAGCTCCAAGTTATAATTTTATCAGCTCAACACGGAGAATTGGAATTATATGCTTTAACAGATGCCAGCAGTCTTTACTCTTGTTGGATTTCCTTTTACTTTTTAGTTTTGTTTAATTTATTGTCATGTGTACCAAGATAAAGTGAAAAGCATTTTTATTGATTGCTATTCAGCTGGTGAAAAGACTATACATGATTATCCGTCCACAGTGTACATATAGAAGGTAAAGGGAAGTATGTTTAGTTGCAGATAAGGTCCAGTAAAGTCTGATTAAAGATAGTCCGAGGGTCTCCAATAAGGTAGAAAGTAACTCAGGACCTTCCTCTTGTTTTTGATGGGACATTCTGCTGGCCTTGTTGAGGCAGCGTGAAGTGTAAATAGGGTCAATGGAAGGGAGGTTGGTTTTGTGTGATGGTCTCGGCTGCGTCCACAATTCTCAGCAATTTCTTGCGGTCTTGGGTGGAGCTATTCCCAAACTCTGCTATGATACATACCGATAAAATGCTTTCTACGGCGCATCTGTAGAAGTTGGTGAGAGTTGTTGGGGACATGCCCAGCATCCAAAGACTTCTCAGGAAGTAGAGGTGTTGGTGTGCTTTCTTGGCCATTGCTTTAATATGGCTTGTCCTGTGCAGGTTGCTGGTGATATTCCCATTTTCCAATTGGAAAATTGTGTTTAGGGAGCTGGATTTCTCCAACTATTAAAAGAAACTCAACAACAAAAAATGGGTTGCACCTCACATTGACATAATTGGACAGAGATGACAAATGCCTTGCTTGCTTTTCCTGATCAAATGTATAACATATCCTCCAGTATAACTCAGACAAGCAATTAATCTTGGATATAATAAATCACATTATTGAATTTATACAATATCACACAGTCTTAAGCCTATTTCATTCAAAATATCACATTCTACCGCAGCTCATGAGATTTACTTGGAGCAAAGCAAAAATAATAGGCATTTGCTATTTACGGATTATACAATAGGCCAGTAAGTAGATGCAATGGCAGGTTATAATACTTGAGGGATATAATCCTTCATCAGAACTAAGGTTGAAAGATAAGCACCAGTTTTGTACAGTGAAGTAAAGTGTGGGGCTGTCCCACTGCGGTGACCAAATCCGCGAGTTAAGAAGAGTGTCTTCGACCTTCAAGCTCAAGGGCACTCGCCTGGAAAAGCTTGAGCTGGATCGACCGTCCTCGTTGAAACTGCGTGCTGGATTGACCGACCGCGACACACACACACACACACACACACACGCACACACACACACACACACACACACACACACACACACACACACACACACACACACACACACACACACACACACACACACACACACACACACACACACACACACACACACACACACACACACCCACACACACCCACACCCACACACACACACATCGCAAAGGCGGTGGCTAGGGAAAGCGGGGGAGCACCGTCTGAAATTCAGACCCGCGATGAAGAGGAAGGAAAAAGTTTAGAGAGCGCGGGTGGGGGGGGGGGGGGGGTAGAGAAGGAAGGAGAGAGGGGGAGAGAAGGGGAGTGAAGGAGAGAGAAGGGGAGAAGGAGTGTCTATTGTGTCCCATATTCACATGGGAGGGCTGGTCCCCCAACGCAATATTCCACCTCTCCACCAATTCCAATATTCCAATAGATGCTGACGGCTCAGACGCTCAAGCCTGGTGTGCTGGCAGCTCACTCACGGCTGGTGGGCTGGCAGTTGACACGGCTATTCCTTGAAATTCCATTTCAAGCAGGGAACAAGATCACCAAATTCAAATGCAGTTTCCAACCACTTCAAGCAGGGTGCCAGGCCACCAAATTCAAGTGCAGTTTCATACCACTTCAAGCAGGGTGCCAGGCCACCAAATTCAAGTGCAGTTTCATTCCAGGGTGCCAGGCCACCAAATTCTTTTCATTCCACTTCAAGCAGGGTGAAAGGCCACCAAATTCAAGTGCAGTTTCATACCATTTCAAGCAGGGTGAAACATGCATAAACCTACCATAAAACCACACATAACACCACAAAAGACAACATAAAAACCACACTCACAGTTCATTTGATTCACAGCTCAGACACAGGTGCGCCATCGAGAGCATCCTTACTAACTTTATCACAGTATGATTTGGCAACTGGTCTGTCTCCGACCGGAAAGCACTGCAGAGGGTGGTGAAAAGTGCCCAACGCATCACCGGTTCCTCACTCCCCTCCATTGAGTCTGTCCACAGCAAGCGATATCTGTGAAGGACGCGCGGCATCGTCAAGTACTGCTCTCACCCCAGCCACAGTCTGTTTACCCTCCTCCCATCTGGGAGGCGCTACAGGTCTCTCTGTTGCCGAACCAGTAGGTTCAGGAACAGCTTCTCCTCTGCGGCTGTTACATTACTTAACTCTGCACCTTGGTGATTGCCAGTCACCACCCCCCCCCCCCCCCACCCCCCTCGGACACTCCTTCCCCCAGTGACTGATCTCCGCCCCCGAAAATTGCACTACTGCCACTGTATATACATATATATATATTTTACTGTTCCATTATTCTGTGTTTGTACTTCTGGGTGAGATGCTAACTGCATTTTGTTGTCTCTGTACTTGTGCACTGCACAATGACAATAACGTTTGAATCTGAATCTGAATCTGACATTCCAGTCCCACGTATTTATCCATCCCCTGAGATCATCTGCTTTACCATTCAGGTTTCTTGCAATTAAATAATTGCAATTTAATCCAAAAGTCTTATTACACTCACTGCTGTCCTACTGCCTGTCCTGTGATTTAATTTGCTGTCATTGGCTTCTGTATGAACGTCCAGTCTCCCATTTGCCTCACGACTACTTTGGATCCGGCATCCCTGAGAATCTAGTTTCAACCCTTACTTGTAGTAATTGCAAATCTATCTGAACTGGTGAAAAATGTCCTTACTTTTTATAGCCAGGACCTACTCCCTGAAACAGTTAAGAGTGCATTCATATCTAATGTGTTTTTTATATACCCCAGGAATCTTAGCAATGTGAAATCAACATATGTTGATTGATTATTGGAAGTATATCTAGATGTGAAGGATAGTGATTGCTTGCAACCTTCGCAAGAGCAGCAGCAGTAGGGTAGTTATTGCATGCTGTTGGAACTGCTTGCATTTTGGTCGAGCCTTCTGAATTAGCTGGCCTGAAGCATTTAATTGCAGTTGATTAAAGTCAAATGCCTCAGTTTATACCCTGTTGCCAAAGTTTGCAAGACATCTCACATCTTCATCTACATTTCTATCATACTAGCAGATAATGACTGAGAAATTCCTTCCCACACAACCCTAATAAAATTGTTACCTTTCTCAAAAAAAACCCCATTAATTCTTCATGGTTGGTGGAAAATTAAACTTCTGGTATTCTGGTGGAATTATTGTTGGCTTTTGAAATACCTGTCCCCACCCCCACCTCAACAAGGACATTTAAAAAAATGCAGTGCCCAATTTTTACTCACCAGTGTGATATTAGATCATATTGGTCTGATAAATATCTATTCTTGTTTACTCACAGAACAAATAACTTTCATGAATCCTATTTAACTGCCAAATTATATTTGAAGGATGAGTACCAAAACTGCCTTCTTCAGGAAGCTCTGAAACTGGTTTGCTACTTGCCCGAGACATAGCTTATGGCTTGACATGGCTTGGCTGTATTCATGTATAGTATTATTTGGTTTAATTAGATACCACACAAACAAAAAACATTTCACTGCATCTCTTTACATTGATAATAACTCAATTAAATGATAATAAACCAATACTAAAACCAATGTACAAGACTGAGCCTTTCATCTTCAAATGATTTTTGATGTCCTTTGGGGGTTTGTTCATATCTAATCCAAATGGGGATTTGTCCACATTTAATACTTCTCCTATTAAATTGTATGGTGATGTATCAAGGACATCAGAACAGCGCAATAACTAGATGTACATAGTGGGAGCAGACATCGACCAGTTCATCATCCAAGATCATATTCACCCACACTCCCAAAGTTTTCAGAGAGTAATGTTCAGAACATGTCTGTGATCTCATGCAACCTCAAATACAGCCTGACAGATGTGCTTGAGCCACATTTCTGCAAAGGCTAAAATTACAGTCACCCTAAGGTTCCTAATCTCAACATCAGTCCAGACTGCTGCAACATATTTTTCAGGTTGCTACTCACTATTGATTAAGTGCGTTTATCCAAGTTTTGTACACGGAGGGGAACTTCATATTCTTTTTTATTAATCTCCCAGGAGAAGGCAGAGCAGACACACAGAATTACCTCCACATCAAGCTTCCCCAAAAATGATGGCACTCGTGAACTCCTTATAGAGTTTGAAGGTACAAGAGCATGAAATTGAGCAATACAACAGTGCAAGCTGAAATTGACAAAGCATGACATTGCACAAAGAAAGCTAACAATGCTGTTCTGGGAACATTACAATAGAAGATCAGTCTACGTGACTTTTAAAAATAGGTTTAGTGCTATCATAGCACCAGTGAAGATTAAGAGTGGGCAGTGTTCAGTGAAGAATGGTGTCTAAGGTTACAATAGGAAATAAATCAACTTGGAAAGTGGGTAAAGGAATGGCAAATGTAATTTAACTTGGACAAGTTCAATGTGATGCATTTTGATAAGTTAAACCAGATCAGGACATACACAGTGAATGGTAAAGCCCAGGGGAATTATGTTGAACAGAGAGATCTGATAATAGGAATGGAGTTATCAGATAGTGAGGAAGGCATGTAACCTGATTGTCTTTTTTGGCTTATGCATTGAATATAAGAGATAGGACAAAAGTGCTGGAGAAACTCAGCAGGTGAGGCAGCATCTATGGCGCAAAGGAAATAGGCAATGTTTCAGGCCGAAACCCTTCTTTCCAGCATCTGCAGTTCCTTCTTAAACATAAGAGATGGGACGTTGTGTTACCTTTGTACAAAGGACATTCAGTACATTACCTGTAATGGAGGACTTGAGTAATCGAGAAAGATTGGATAAAACTGGGTCTGTTTTCCATGAAATAAAGTAGGCAGATAGGTGCATAATATTATGAGAGGCATAGATTGGTGTTGAGAGCCAGAGCTTGATTTCTATGGGCATGGATATCTAAATCTAGAGAGCAAAGATTTAAAGGTGAGAGGCAGGAGGTTAGAAGGAGATCTGCAGGCTGAATATTTCACACGATGAGTTATTGGTATCTGGAGTGATACCGAGGAGGTGCTGGAGGCAGGAACAGTAACAATAATCAAGAACATCTCAAAATGTATTTGAATGAACAAGTTATAGAGAGATACGCGATTAAAGTGGGCAAGTGGAATTAGTACAGATAGGACTGATGGTAGGCATAAATCTGATGGACTGAACAGCCTGGTTCTCTGCTGTACAACCCACTGACTCTATAATTCTCTGACTCCTTGTTGAATCAGGATTGATCCTGTGACACTACACTGCCAAATTAAAGATATATATTTTTTGTCAAATATGATTTTCCTCATAAAATCAGGCTGACTCCAATTAATACAATAATTAAACCTGGGCCCAGTTTTGATTACCAATTTTGGAATGACTTAAATGAGTTAAAAAAGATGTACAACTGAAAGTTCACTTGGATGTGGACAGAATTGAAAAGTTATGAAGAAAAGCTATCGAGCTTGAAGGCCAGGACATGACCAAATAAAATAGACATCATAGGTTGAATAGTGAAGCTTTTTCCACTGGTGACCAAGATGGGGTGATTCCAACTCCAAGGAATTTCAAGAAAAATAAGAAAATAATCATTTGCTTCAGATGTGACTATATTCAAGTATTTTATTCTCACTGATCCTTGCTGAAGGTGAGTTGTATGGAAATGGTGAAAGATAATTTAGTTTATTATTGTCACATGTACCAAGGTACAGTTAAATGCTTTTGTTTGCGTGCTATCCAGTCAAAGAAAAGTGCACAAACAAAGGATAAGGATCTAGCACAAGATATAACATGTTAAGTACGATTAAAGATAGTTCAATGGTCTCCAATGAGGTAGATGGGAGATCAGGACCACACTCTAGCTGATGGGAAGACCATTCAGTTGCCTCATAATGTGAGAGTTATGGGTGTAGTGGCAGATTTTTATATCGATCAAGAGATTACTCCCTCTAGCCACTAAGTGGACGACATGATTAAGGAGAATGTCGTTATACGCATGTGAGCTTTCCATCACAGATCTTCAGAGCTTCTTCACAGATAAATCTTCATAACACAGTCTTTTGATTAATAGATTCTTTATTGTTGATGAAATACAATAAAGTATAGATCCAACCTTCTTCCGACTCGTACACTATAATCTTCGTCAAACTCCAGCATATCGCTTTAAAGGTTAGAAAAGTTCTCATGTCTCCGTTGCACTTTGCATGATCAAAGGGTATACCTTCCTCATGCTAGTCCAAAACTAAACTAAAAACTAAACTTCTGCGCAAGAAACTTAGCTCCAAACACACCCTAGAATACATCATAAATCCCACCCACAATATAATGGGCAGTCTAAAATATATAGATACATGCCATAATTAATGACACACAAAGCAAGCCAAATGGCCACTACAGTGGGTATTTGTGGGTGAGATTGGATAGATGTTATCAGTATGTTGCTTGTATAAACCATCAAATGGTTTATCTGTTAAAATCCCTTCTGCTTGATATTCAATCAATAAACTAATTCTCTTTCAAGTATTTATGGGCACTATATCTTTATTACAGTGAGTGGATGAAGGGGGAGGACTGGGAGTCTACATTTCAAATTCAATAAAGTCCACACTATTAGACTTCCAAATGAAATAACATACCATTCTCAAAGATCAATTATACAGTAATAGGAGTCATTTAGAAGTCTGCACTTCATGCAGGGTATCACTTGGCAGCAGAGAACACTGGATATGTGCATGCCATTGTTAATGATTTTCCAACTATTTCATTTTTACGCTTGGAAAATTATTGTCAGCATGTGCCAGAGTTTCTGATATGTATGAATAGACACACAGTACTCTATTTGCAGTGAAGACATATACTGTAAAATCATCCCTTGAGTGCAGATTCATTCATGTCCCTTCATTGAAATTAAAACAAGGGAAGTAGGTGGTCTTTTGGGCTTGAGATGTGAAAACTGCATTATTACATATGCTTCCCACGGGTAGATTTCTCTTTCAGTTAGCAAATTTTCTGTCCGTTTGCAGAAATCAGCTTCACAAATATGAGGTCACAAGAGGAATTTTGTAAATTAGGTAAATGTGGGGAGGTGAGAGTCTAGTTTTGAGTAGCAAGTTATTACAGTCTGGAAGGCATGATTTGCAATGTCTCAAAATGAAGTGGATGCAAATTCAATAGTAATGTTCAGAATAGAATTGTATTAAAACTGAAGGAGACACAATCACAAAACCAGAGGGAAAAAGTTGTGGAATGGACCTAGTTGAATAGCTCTTTGAAAGTGCTGCTATAAGCATTATGGTCTAAACCAGGGCTCGGCAACCTTGTTCTACATAGGGGTCAGGACGCATGTATGTGAGCGGATGGCGGGCCACATCTATCACTTGTACACATGGAACCCGCCCCGGATGGCAGGCATCAAGTCACGTGTTCACAGAATGTAGACAAAAATGCTGGAGAAAGTAAGCGAGTGTGGCAGCCTCATGCAATCCTTGCATGTCTCACCCGCTCCAGCATTTTTGTCTACCTTCGATTTTTCCAGCATCTGCAGTTCTTTCTTAACTGTGTTTACAGAAGGTTTGCGGCCGTGCCAGCTGCTTTGCGCAGGATGTGGTACAGCCAGAGCTCGGCTGCGTTTGTCAGTGGCCCGGATTATTACGGGGAAAAAAATCCATCTGCAGGCCGGATGATTTTGGGTTATGGGCCGCATTCGGCCCGGGGGCTGTACTTTGCCGACCCCTGGTCTAAACAAACTCCGGTCATATAATATCTGTATAAAGTATAAATCCTACATTTGATTAAGTATTCAAAATATTATTTTTACTTTGCAATTTGAAGATAAGTTGATCCCAAGCACATTTTTGTGCATGCTCAGACTCACACCTACTTGCATACAGCCATCCCATGTCCTCCTGGATTTGCAAACATTTCTGTTTCCTATCCCTTCCACCTATAATCTTTACTTTGGATTCAAAGTCCGCATGTCTTCTATCGTCGTCTCACACTTTTTGTCCTTTCATGTCTGGCCTTTGTCCAACCATCTGCCTATCAACCCCATTCTCACCTGTAGCCACATTTGTCCCACAGGTGAGAATGGGGTTCTGTAGACAAATTTGTCCCACTCCCATCTCTCTTCCAGCTTCCTTCCCCTTTCCACCACAATCAATCTGAAGAAGGGACCAAACCTAAAATATAAAATAAATATGGGAAAAAATTGAAGTTGCTTCCCAGGAACTAAATCAGTCAAAAATGTTTTACAGAGCCAAAAGAGTATTAACATGGAGCATTAACATGTTAGGATGGGAGTCGGAAAGTCAGATCAGTGAGGAAGAAGGCAAGTAAATTGGGTAGGCAGGGTAATTATATGTCAAAACAAAACAGTAACTGGGGAGAAAGCAAAAGTGAAAATGTTGGTTGGATTTGTGGGAATATAGAGTTTTTATTTTACTCCAGAACTAGTAGAAATTAGATGCTAAACTGAGGCCATTCATTTGTTCTCAGAAGTGAACCAGATAGACCTATATCTGCTTTGAAGAAGGACAGGGGATCTATATCACTGTAATAATGGTCAATAATTATTCCTAAACATTTTTATCAATTGAAAATCTTTTGAAACTTAGAAAAACGGTGTATAAATTAGGTCTTTTAGGTGCAAATAATTAAAATTGATGAATTGAAGCTCATTAGTGTTTAGCATGAGCACAACCTTGAAGATAATCAAAATTGGAAGACCTGTGAGGAAGGCTAAGAAAGCATGGATCAGGAATTGAGCAGTTAATGGATTGAAGCAAAGCCAACTACAGTTTTATGGGGTTGATGGGTAACGGGCTTTATGTAAAACATGATATATTGTGTTGTGACGCGAATAGAGCACTCAGAGGTTTGAAGTAGATTGATACAAAAGTCTTTATTCATCCAGAGAAACAAGTATTCTCTTGGAGATTCTCTCAGTGGAATCTCCGAAACTCAAAGTACATTGTTTTTATACTTCTAAAGACAAAGACAATAATAAACAATTAACATCAGTTGAATGGCTACAATTACCTGCTTATCTTTAAAATTTTGAGTGTAGGCAAGCGACTATAGATAGTTCAGGAGCTTCTGAGAATAGAACCCAGACATTCAATGTATGCCTCTTTTGATACAGTATTGAGAGATGGCTCCCTGAATACACCAGTAAAAGACTATTAAGTGCCAAGACAGCTGCATTGCATTGCAGCGCTACTCCTTTACCAACATTTTAATACACAAGATGGCAACTTAATATCTTCCCTGATGTCATCATGGAGGTTTCAATGAGGGCAAATTAACATGAGCATTCATCTGTTGTCTGCAATGGTACTAATCAGAATGGCCCACACCCAATGACTAGTTTTGATATCCTTGAAGTATCTTGCAAGTTAACTTGTGAACATATTGTTTTGCCATTTTGAAGATTGGTTCCTATTTTATAAATATCTCCTATGAACATAATTCTATAACTCCTGAACATTCCCAAATGTATGGTTGGTCTAATTTGTTTATTTTATCTAGGATTGCTTTCTAATGGATATCTGATTAGATTTTGTACAGAACAGGGCACCCAACCTTACTTCTTGAAATAAAATTGCTAGTTACTGAGAGAGATATCTGTGCTTTCAAATTAAATTCAATCTTTGCTTTAAAGTTTGCTTTATCGAGTCATCTAATTTAGTCTGGATGTATGCAATCAACATTATTCCTGACTGTTTCCATTCATTTTATGATTACAGTTTTAGTCATTTGCTTAAAACATGACAGAGAACACTATCATAAACCTCATTTTCTGGTTTGAATTCTTCTCAGTTCCCAGATGAGCCATGTTCCTTTATCTGAGACAAATGGATAATTTAGCAGCTGTGTCTGTGCTCATCTCCAGTGAAGTCTATTAAGAGTAAGAATGAAACATTTCATGAAAACATAGGATCATAAGAAAATAGGGTTAGGGTTCTCAGCTCATTAAGACTGTACCGTGGCACAATGTAGAGTCACTACTTCACAGAGACCCAGGTTCCATCCTGAGCTCCGTGTTATCTTTGTGGAGATTTCACGTTCTCTCTGTGACCATGTGGGTTTCCTTGAGGTGCTCCAGTTTCCTCCTACATCCCAAAGATATAATTGATCCTTGTAAATTGCCCCTAGCAGAGTGCATGGAAAAGTGAAATAACAGAACTATTTAAACTGGTGATTAATGGTCGGCATAGACTCGGTGGGCCAAAGGGCCTGTTCACGTACTGTATCTTTCAATCAATCAATTCAACTTGATAATGGCTGATCAACCTTATCTTTATCTTTCAAATCTTTATCTATCTCCATCTTAAATGTAAGTAATGATCAGGCCTCCATTACCCTCAGCGGCAGACAATAAACCGTCTTTGAAATTAAATGTTATCTTTAAGAATTAGTAGTGTTTTAAAGAACAATAACGTTAATGTATTCACATTTTTTAGCTTAAACCAAAGCAATGAAGTTCAATTGGACTCTTATCTTTAAAGATTTGGAAGTCAGCACCATTCACAAACAAAGTGAGAATGACCACTGGTGAAGGATTTGAAGAATGTTCTCGAAATGATAGCTCGCTCATTGTGACGTCATCAGCGAAAGACACCCGAGAGAGGGGAGGGGGGAGAGATCTTGGGAGTTCTAGTGAAAGCCAAGCCAAGGCGTGAGCATGCGTCGTGCGTCGACCAAAGCTCTTGGCAGCTCTCGGGAGTTCTCGGGAAACCCGAGCCGAGGCGTGAGCGTTCGTCGTGTGTCGACCTCGGAAGCGCTCAGAAGCCCACTTGCTTGTTCTTTCTGCATCTTTTGAAGAATGGGGGGGGGGGGGGGGGGGGAAGGAGGGGTGAGGGGGGAGGTAGGGAGAGGGTGGTGATATCACTTGTAGTGTGTGGGACATAGGGCAGAAGGCCGCGAGGAGTAGAGCCGTTGCGAGACCAACTCGTTTATTTTTCCAAATCATTTGAATTTTTTGAAGATTTTCATAAATAACAAGAAATAATGTTAAGGCGATGTTTGACATCATGGCGTAAATCTCTATCAGAATATGTAAACATTTCTGCATTTTTTGTCAGGTCTTTGAGGAAATACGTTTCAAAGGCAAATGACATACACGCACACACACACACACACACACACACACACACACACACACACACACACACACACACACACACACACACACACACACACACACACACACACACACACACACACACACACAGTTTTAATATATAGATAGATATGATAGATAGATATGATATGATATCATTGTTGTTTTTACACCAAATATATGACCTTATTTTTTTCACCTTTTGCACCCACTGCTTTCCCAAAATAAGTAAATGAAAAGCTAAAAGTTTAATTTGGCATCATGTTGGACAAAGACATCATGCGTCAAAGGGCCTGTTTTAGTGTAGTGCTGCTCTATGAATGTTGGAAGCCTAAATGGAACAGGCAATACTGGAGATATTCAAGAGATCAGACAGCATTGATGCAGAAAGAAACATTTAATGTTTCCGGTCAAAGACCCTTGCTCAGAACAAAACAAATAAGTGAGTGTTATTTGGGACAATATTCAGTTGGTATGGGGATGATCAGCCATGATCACATTGAATGGTGGTGCTGACTCGATGGGTCAAATGGCTTACTCCACCACCTATTGTCTATTGTCTATAAACAGGAAGAACCTTGAGAAGATGTAGGAACAATATCCCTGTCTGCATTTTAGAAATATTTATGATAGAAATGTTTGTTGCAGAAGCCACTATGACCATATGGAAACTTCCTGCATCTATTTCAATCAGATGCATGTTTTACTTATTACTGTTTCTTTCCTTGTAGCTTTTTATTCTGTTTACTACTTTCCTGGCAGCAGATGTCAGTGAATTTCTGTCATTCTGCAGATACTGCAACATTACTTTTGCCTCAATATCAACATTGAGTATTAAAATGAGAATTTATGATTCTGATATCTTTACTGCAGTTTTACTCAGGGAATATTCTGCATCTGATTCCAGCGAATAATACGTGTGTATTATATAATTGTGGGAAAAATACTCACATTCCTCTTTTTTGAGGCTGGCTGGAGATGTTTCCATTCATCACAGTTATATGACTATGTTATTTCCCTGTGGAAGCTCTCAAAGTAAATGAGCCAGATTGTTAATTGAAAATGAACAGACCTAAGAATGGTGTGAAGGCAATTTTAACAAACTTGTAACATTTGGGCAGATAAACAGACTCAGCATGTAGACGGATCTTTCTAATTGAGATGCTGGTTTACAGCATTATGATTTGGCCCACCTTTGGTGATAGAAGCTGCGACAGAGAATAGTTCTTCTCAAAAGGTTATAAATCACCCTGATAGTTGAATTGAGTATTTCCATTTAATATTGCAATTCTATAAACTATCTATGTACATATGTAAAAAGTATGTAGGAAAAAACTGCAGATGCTAGTTTAAATCGAAGGTAGACACAAAATGTTGGAGTAACTCAGCGGCTCAGGCAGCACATCTGGAGTGAAGAAATGTAAAAAGTCTATTTTGCTGAAAATCATTAAATAAACATTAAGTCAAAAAGAACATTCAAGCATCACTGTGAGCAAGCTGCTTCTTTTAAATTAGGCCTTGACTTTGCAGTTGTAACGTAGGTGAAACTACATTATTGCCCTTGGAATCTGACACAAAATTTGGTTCTTTGGCCCATGTGTAATTTGATGCAAAAATCCCAAAGCTGTAATCTGTGACACCACAGACTGTCCTGTTTTGTACATTATTCTATCCAAAACACGGAAATCAGTGATCTAACAAAAAAACTCTCATACTTTCTTTAGATATTCTTAAAATACTGTACGTTGTTGTGTGAAGTATGTGGGGTTTTAATATGATATTGACATTTAAAAGACTTGTGCATGGAATAAGGGGTGGGCCATTTAGGACTGAGATGAGGAAAAAGATCTTCACCCAGAGAGTTGTGAATCTGTGGAATTCTCTGCCACAGAAGGTAGTGGAGGCCAATTTACTGGATGTTTTCAATTGAGAGTTAGATTTAGCTCTTAGGGCGAAAGGAATCAAGGGATATGGGGAATAAGCAGGAACGGGGTACTGATTTTAGATGATCAGCCATTATCATATTGAATGGTGTTGCTGGCTTGAAGGGCCGAATGGCCTACTCCTGCACCTAGTTTTCTATGTTTCTATGTTCACACTCCAAAAACTATTAGCCAAATGCGATAGCTTTTGCTGTAGTGAAACCTTTCAGCCATTTCTTGATATTCTGTGGATCGAATCAAATTGGATGAAAATTGGTTTCTTTGATGTCAAAGAACAGAAGAAGAAGCCAATGTGGATCAACCACTGTGAAACCTCTGGTAAAAGGTGTTTATTCAAGGCAGATAAACAAGGGAAAATGAAAGATGTTATTATATCTCTGATCATAAGGGAAAATAATTGTATCATGACAGAAAGCTCTTAAATGAAACCAAGGAAATATTTAATTCAGTTAACTGTACTGAAACAGTTCTTTACACACAATGAGAACAGGGAGAATCTTTTCCTACTTTTATGATTTGAGCTAAGATTTTTTAGCTCATTCAAGACTAGATTATTGGTAGAAACTGGCCATCCAGCCTGAACAAACACTGACTGTGAGACAGAGTTAAATGCAGATAAATATTTAAATGTGTGCAAATTGACAGTACTTTCAAAACCCAAACTAGAGGGCCATCAGAAGAGAACATCAATGTGGATGTACTCCAACACAATCTGTAAATACAGTGAGGCAGGAGACAAAAAGCAGAAATGGGTAAGTGCAGCCAAAGTTGCGGTGATTCCATGCCTGGACGATCAGGAGCTACATGACCTTTAGAAAGCAATCAATCAAAGCAAACACTTCACTTTCATTGACCCAGACAGTCTCTGTGCAAGAGTTGAGTCAGGCCCATTTCATCTAGAAGAGGTTTTATTTACAATTGTATTGGTCCGCTTCCAGATCCAATCACCGTCTCTAACTTTTCACAGGGATGGATTCAGTGAGTGTAGACTGAACTCCTCACTCCCCTCCACCCCCTCTACCCTTCTCCCCTCCCCCTCCCCCTCCCACCCCCTTCTTCCGTTTCTCCCTCTTCCTCCCTTCTCCCCGCTCCACTCTTCTCCCCCTTCTCAACAACCCCCCTCCCCCCATCCCTTCTCCCATTCTCCAACTACCCCCCCCCCCCCCACTTTCCCCGACGCCCCCTATTTGCGGACCCAGCCCGCGACCGGCAATCCCCCGCACTATCCTACGCTAGGGACAATTTATACAAACCTGTACTTCTTTGTAATGCGGAAGGAAATCCTAACCCTAACCCTAACTCTAGGTTGATAGGCTCGGTATAAGTATAAATTATCCCTAGCGTGTGTGGGATAGTGTGCGGGGATTGCTGGTCGGTGCGGACACGGTGGGTCTAAGGGCACTGTATCTCTGAACTAAATGTGACACAGGTGCCCCAGGGTTGGACTCGAACCCCCAATGTTCTGCATGGGAACTAAACTGTTGGCCATGAGTTGTCCCAGAGGCAGATCTCTCTTCCAATGGTCTCCCCAAACTGAGGGTTTGGAGGCAGCGGGCTTTTCAACTGGGGACAGGCAATGTTGTCAATGTACCAGGGCCACCCATCTGCTCTGGCCACTGGGTCTAAATACCCACCACCCATTTTGCAGCAACGCGAGGGGGGCAGAGGGGGGTGTTGCTCCCAAAGTCTGCATTTTTCCCAGAGTCAATGTTACTAAAACAGATGATGTGGTCTTTGTGCAGTACTATTAATGGGATCTAGCTGTCACAGGCTGGGTCCACAAATAGGGAAAGGGGGGGGGGGGGGGGGTTGGAGAATGGGAGAAGGGAGGGAGAGGGGGAGGAGGGGATATGAGAGGAGGGGGGAATGTAGAAGGGGGAGAAAAGTGGAGCGCGGAGAAGGGAGGAAGAGGGGGGAATGGAAGAGGGGGAGGGGAGAGGGAAGTGGAGAAGGGTAGCGAGGGAGTGGAAAAGGAGGGATGGGGGAGGGAAGGGGTAGAGGGGAGTTCAGTTTACACTCACTGAATCCGTCCCTGGATTCAAGTTAGAGACAGTAAATGGAACTGGAAGCGGACCAACACATCTGTAAATAAAACTGAACAACTCAGATGTTTTTTCATTTGCTCAATTCATTTTATTGTATTCATTTTAATATATTCATGTTTAAAATCCATGCATTGAACGAAGAATATTTTACAGCCCATCTGTGGTCCCTAACCGTAACCCTAACCGGGCGTCACCCGCAGGAAAAGGACACGGCGCACGATATGATAAAACACCCAGGTGGAATGTTCAAAATCCAGGGGCGACAGGGAGACACCACGCGTCACCATGCTTCACTATATGCATCATCACATGTCACGCAGCGTCACGACCCGACCACGATGCAACAACTTCTTTTCAGGCTGTCGCCCAAAATGTCGCCAAAGTGAGACAGGCCCTTTACTCGTTATTACCTATCCCAACAATGGCCTATTGTGTGCCACACATTTTATCCTAAGTACCGTCTATATCTCTCATTCCCCTTTCCCTCGACTCTCAGTTTGAAGAAAGGTCTTAACCTGAAACGTCACCTATTCCTTTTCTCTAGAGATGCTGCCTGACCCGTTGAGTTACTCCAGACTTTTGTGTCTGTCATCGGTTTTAACCAGCATCTGTAGTTCCTCCCTGCACAATGTGATGTGTTGCCACTTTGATACCAGGGTGATGTACAAAGAGGATGCAAAGTATTTTTTGGGGCTTGACGGGAGGGAGGTGAGGAAGAGATGAGCTAAAATTCATGGAAACATGTACATAGTGAAGTCACAAACTAGGATCCTACAGAGAAAGGAAGTTATGAAGAAAGTCCTCAAAGATGCTATATGTGAAGGAAACTGGGAAAACAAACAAAATAATGGTAGGTTGATTGGCACATGCACAAAGCAGAAGTAAAGTTGAAAAAGGTGCACAAAGGAGTCCGAGTATAAATTAGCATTAAAGTAAAGGGCGGTCACAGTGGTGCAGTGGTATAGTTGCTGCCTAAAAGTGCTTGCAGCACCCAGAGACCCAGGTTTGATCCCAATTACGAGTGCTGTATGTATGGAGTTTGTACGCTCTCCCCGTGATCGAGTGGGTTTTCTCCGAGATCTTTGGTTTCTCCAAGATCTTTGGTTTCCTCGCACACTCCAAAGACGTCCAGGTATGTAGGTTAATTGGCTTGGTGTAAGTGTAAAATTGTCCCTAGCGTGTGCGGGATAGTGTTAATGTGTGGAGATCGCGGTGCGGACTCGGTGGGCTGAAGGGTCTGTTTCCTCACTGTATCTCTAAACTAAACTAAACTAAAGGGTTTGGATGAAGTAGATGGAGAAAATTCGAGATGACAGTCTAAAGGCATTGTAGCGTTGTAAGAATGGTAATCTGCAGGCCACCAAACTGAGAAGGAGGTGGAGGAACAAATCAGCAGGGGTTAAAATACAGTGATGTGGAAGAACAGTTGAATGGTGATAGAACATAGAACAGTTCAGGACAAGAGCAGCCACTGTATCTGTACTAAACATGATGCCAAGGTAATCTCTTACCTACCTGCACATAATCCTTATCTTTCACTTTCCTGTGTGTCCAAAAGACTCTTAAATACCTCTTTCATATTTGCCTCGACCATCATCCCTGGAAGTGTATTCAGGCACTTACCACCTTCTGTATAAAAAAGTTGCATGCACATCTCATCACATTTCATTGTTCTATCTGAGACACATGGCAATAAAACTCTTGCCTCTCTCTTGACTCTTGATTCCTTTCAACCTCGCATTTCTCACATTAAAGCTATGCCCTCTAGTATCTATTTTTGCATCCTGGGAAACTGGTTCTGACTGTCGATAGTATCTATGCCTCTCCTAATTTTTATACACTTTTATCAGGCCTCCACTTCACCCTCAGGCATTCCAAAGAAACAATCCAAGTCTGTCCAGCCTCTCCATGTACCTAACGCACTCTAATCCTGGCATAATTCTGGTAAACCTCTTCGGTACTCGTTCCAAAAACTTCATATCCTTCCCGTAATGGGGTGATCAGAACAGCACGCAATACTCCAAATGCGGCCTAACCAAAGTCCTATGGAGCTGCATTGTGCCCTACTGACTCTTATGCTCAATACCCTGACCTATAAAAGCAAGTATATTATATACCTTATTTACCATTGATATTTGAAGAGAATGATTAACCCAGCATTAAATGGATTAATATTAGAGAATATGGTTAAAAAGAGGAAGAATTTTGACGTATTCAGGAGATCCTCCTTGATCAATTTGCTTTCAACATGGGAAGGAAACAGCAGTGTTGAGCTGCGACAATTGTGAGAGGAAGTAAAAATATTTGAGGAATAATCATCATCATATCCTAATGTTTAGATTGGTAATGGAGAAAATTACCGTAAAATCTTGACAGAGAAATGGGAGGGCTAACTTTAATGAGATGAATAGGGGTCTAGTTAGTTGAAGTGGAACAAAAAATTGTTAGGTAAGATTGTAACAGCCAATAAAGTGATCCTTAAATAAGAGATACTGGAAGTACAGGCTCAGTACATTTTTTCTAACAAACAAAGAAGAACATTCTACCTTTTTTAAATCCTGCTTTATCGTCCTGAATGATGAACTAAGATTTAAAAAAAATTGTAATGTGGATATGGGCTATGAAACAGGCTATGAATTTATTAATTGGACATTGAAGCAAGAGAAGCACTTTCATGAGCCTGTACCTTGATCAAACAGAAATGTATTTGAATTATTTTGTAGCATGGTGTATAGACACTCACTAATGGTGCAGAATCATTTATATATATAAATATATATATGCATTGAAATTTGAAATACAGCTTCACCAAAAGGTAACAACGTAGTTATCATCATTGAACAAACCTAGTGCATGCAGGTGTGGGCAGTCACTTCTGACATCGCCCTGCCTAATCAACTCATTCACCAATTCCTTGCCTGTGTTGGGTCTGGTAGCCACATGACCAGTCCTCATATCTATTTCAGCCCTCAGGTAACCATGGGGAAATATGGGAGTCAGTTCTGTTGCTCTGGGGACAGCCCTGGAGCGGTATTAAGGCCCTGTCCCACTTTCCTGAGTTACTCACGAACTCTCTCTCGAGTTTTCCCCTTGATTCGAACTCGGGGAACGTCGGGTAATGTCGGTAGTGAGTCCGTAGGAGCCCGTAGGAGTCCATAGATGTTTCGTAGCGGCTCGTAATGCCAGCCGTAGGAACTCGGGGCATCAGGTAAGTCGGGACGTTTTTTCAACATGTTGAAAAATGTTGGTGATTAACTCGGGAAAGTGGGACAGGGCCTTTAGTTATCTCTAAATATGCCCCGACGGATGTTTTCCAACTTTGGATGTTTTCCAACAAAGAACTTATCTCATGAAGCTGGTCTTGTTAGTGCATAACCCAAATTCTATCTGACTTCAAAAATCAGAAGTGTACTTATGTTTTATAATATGCAAGTTACCTATACATTGTTAATTCCTCATGCTGCAAAGCACCACTTCAACATGAAATCTCATTCCTTATCACCATCATGAGAACTCTCAACATACACCTGAAGGATCATTGACTATAATATTGGCAGATCATTTTTGTTTGTGCATATGTTTAAAACATGATTACTGTGGTGTCTACAATGGCTAGTCAGTGTTTTTTCTTGGATAATGCTATATTAGATCATGGACCTCAAGCAGATTTTAAGCAGATATTGAAATATAGAAAACTCGTCCTCTTCCAACTGATAGAAAATTACAATATGGTAAAAGATGTTACTTCTGGCTCCTACATTATACCTTGAATTAAAACACAGGGTAAGTGTTTTTTTATCAGTGTCACTGCACAGCTTTATACAATTTATGGTGCTGATGTGTTCAAAATGCAATTTGGTTTAGTAGAATGAAGTACCATTTAGTGCCAATTAATAAATCGGGATGAACACATTTTAATGAGTTTATGACAGTCATCAGAGAAAATAGCATTATGTGGGTCATTGAAAATCAAGGCCCTGTCCTTCATACTTCTAATCAGAAAGCATTCATCATGGGCTGGTAAAGGGAATGTATATGAAGCCAGTGTACATTCAACACATCTGAGAATACTGCAATCTATATTGTGATAACAAACATTGAAGAGGCAAGGTTCGGGGAAACACAGCAGCCTTTATATTATCCGAAAGAATAAAATCACTGACACATGAATAGTTGATGCTTTATTGCTGCACATTTCAAGAAATGGAATGACCGAGTTACCACTTAATTTCTGGTACCTGTGCAGCTGTGGCCCATCTTAATGTGACTGCATGGTCGGTAGGAAGATTGTTATAGGAAAGACTAAAAACACCACAGAGCACTGCCAGAAGACCATCTATGTTAATAGATATCTTGGTTATGACAACTGAATGACTGATGAATGGCCATTTTGGGTTTGGGGAGCAGCAGTGCAGATAATATTGGAAATGGCACGGTTTCCATATTGAGAATGTTATGTGCTCGGTCTGTTGGAGCAACTATATTAACATTGTTTCTACATTGCTTTGGTGATGCATCATGGCAAATGGGAGAGAATATAATTCTACTTCTGTGAGCTATTAGAGTGCACTCAATATCAAAAAGAAAATATTAGAGCAGGCACATTATCGCTGCAATATAAAAATAAATTCTTCTTCCCTTTGGGTATTCCAATATTTATTGCAGTACGGGAGCTCAAGAATAGTGCTAATGACATTGGTAGAAACACACATTCATTTCAAGAACATTTCAAGATGATATGTGTGATACATTAAACATTCAGCTTCTGGTAAGTTAAACAATTCTTATATGTTCTAAATCCTGAAATAAAGTAAGGCCCAAACCAGCATAATTTACATTTCAGGTGATGTTAACTGAAAATTAAATCAGGTCATTTTAATTTTTTTGCCAAATCTTCACACTCTGACAGCTGATGCAAATTATATTTTTTGCAAGCTCATTAATTGCTCCATTCCTACACCTTATTTGTGTGAATGCCTGATTCCTTAGTGACCTGCCATTGTGACTGGTTCAATGCAGTTTGTAGTAATGACAGCTACTGTACTTGTTTTTGCACAAAGATGCTTAAATTAACTAAAAATTATACAAGATCATTTCAAAATGTTTTTTTTTGGCATTGCACTTTATATTACATTTGATAGCAAGATCCAACATTATTAACTTTCAGAACTGAGAGTTTCTTTATCAAAAACTTGTATTGTTGTAGCCTAATTAGCATTGCAACAATTTTCCTAAATACAACAGAACAACGTTACTTAGCAAAATTTGGTATTGAAAAGTATTAAAGAGATTTTAGGGGAGGATAACAAACATTTTTTAAATATTAGGTTTTGAGGACAATCAAAGGAAGATAGCGGGATAAAAGTTAGGAAGACTTAGGAAGTGATTTCCACCAGCTAAAGGTTAGAATATGAAACATGTGTGTTTGCAGTGATGGAAGAGATTGTTTTATTGTCATTTGTCATGAAATGGAATAATGAAATTCATATTTACAGCAGCACAGCAGATATGTAAATATAATACTCTGTAAATTATAATTCACATTAGGCAGGAAATGGTGTGGGTAGACTGATGGGACTGAAGACTGATAAATTCCCAGGGCTTGGTGGTCTACATCCCGGGATACTTAAGGAAGTGGCTCTAGAAATTGTGGAAGTATTGGTGATCATTTTTCCCAATGTTCTATAGATTCACTGTTCCTGTGGATTGGAGGGTAGCTAATGTTATCCCACTTATTAATAAAGGCGGGAGAGATAAAATGGGGAATTATAGACCAGTTAGCCTGATATCGATGGTGGGGAAGATACTGGAGTCAATTATAAAATATGAAATAGCAGCTTATTTGATTGGCAGTAACAGGATTGGTCCGAGTCAGCATGGATTTACGAAGGGGAAATTATGGTTGACTAATCTTCTGGATTTTTTTGACGATGTAACTAGGAAAATGGACATGGGAGAACTAGTGGCTGTAGTGTACCTGGAATTTCACAAAGCATTTGGCGGCACGACTCACCCGTTGCAGCGGCCCCTACAGCCTGTCTGTCTTTTAAAAATGTTTTGTCTAGTTAAATGTAGTGTTGGTGTTTTTTAATACTGGTTTTAAATGTGTATATGTGGGGGGCGAGGGGGAAGGGGGAAACTGTTTAAAATCTCTTCCCTGTCCGGGAGACCCGACCTTTTCCCAGTGTGTCTCCGTTGTCGTTGGGGCCTAGCACCGTGGAGCGGCCTCCAACCTGAACGACCCGGGGACTCGGGAGACAGCGGAGCTGCGGACTACTCACCATCATGGGGCTGGCCGGCCTCGGAGTGTGGGGAGCGGTGGTGACTCGCTGCTGCGACTCGACTCCTGGGGCTCGGAGGCTCCAGCAACGCAGCCGCAGGTCCGGTGGAGTGGGAAATCGGGAGCTCGCGGGTCCGGGTGGAGAGACCGCTTACCGGAGCTCCCGCAACGCGACTTCTCCAGCCCGTGTCGCGGGGTTGGAACGACCCAGAGCGGGGCCGTACATCGCCCGGCGCGGCTTCGTGGCCGTGGGACATTACAGCGCCCGCCGCGGGCTCCAACATTGTGACTTTTAGACCGGGAGCGGGGCCGTAAATTGCCCGGCACGGCCTAAAATGGCCGTGGGACTTATCATCACCCGCCTGGGGCGTGGACATCGGGAGAGAAATGGAGAACAGGGGAGAGAAAATACTTTGCCTTCCATCACAGTGGATTCACTGTGATGGATGTTTGTGTGAATTAAATTGTGTGTATGTCTGTAGGAAATTGTCTTTGTTTGTATGGCTGTGGAAATGGAATTTCGTTTGAGCCTCACTGAGGCTCAAATGACAATAAATATTGTATTGTATTGTATTGTATTGTATTGTATAAGGTCTCACATAGGAGATTAGTGGGCAAAATTAGAGCATATGGTATTGGGGGTAGAGTACTGACGTGAATAGAAAATTGGTTGGCAGACAGGAATCAAAGAGTAGGGATTAACGGGTCCCTTTCAGAATGGCAGGCAGTGATTAGTGGGGTACTGCAAGGCTGGAACCGCAGCTATTTATAATATACATCAATGATTTAGATGAAAGGATTCAAAGTAACATTAGCAAATTTGCAGATGACACAAAGGCTAGTTGGTAGTTTGAACTGTGAGGAGAATACTATGAGAATGCAGGGTGACTTGGACAGGTTGAGTGAGTGGACAGATGCATGGCAGATGCAGTTTAATGTGGATAAATGTGAGGTTATCCGCTTTGGTAGCAAAACCAGGGAGGCTGATTACTATCTAAATGGCGTCGTTGGGAAAAGGGGAAGTACAACGGGATCTGGGGGTCCTTGTACATCAGACTATGAAAATAAGCATGCAGGTATGGCAGGCAATGAAGAAAGCGAATGGCATGTTGGCCTTTATAACAAGAGGAATCGAATATAGGAGCAAAGGGGTCCTTCTGCAGTTGTACAGAGCCCTAGTGAGACCATACCTGGAGTATTGTGTGCAGTTTTGGTCCCCTAATTTGAGGAAGGACATTCTTGCTATTGAGGGAGTGCAGCGTAGGTTTACAAGGTTAATTCCCGGGAAGGCGGGACTGTCATATGTTGAGTGAATGGAGCAGCTGGGCTTGTATACACTGGAATTTGGAAGAATGAGAGTGGGTCTTATTGAAAAGTGTAAGATTATTAAGGGATTGGACATGCTAGAGGCATGTTCCCAATGATGGGGGGAGTCCAGAACCAGGGTCCACAGTTTAAGAATAAGGGAGAGGCCATTTAGAACAGCGATGAGGGAAAACTTTTTCATCGAGAGAGCTGTGAATCTGTGGAATTCTCTCCCTCAGAAGGCAGTGGAGGCCAATTCTCTGGATGCTTTCAAGAGGGAGTTAGAGAGAGCTCTTAAATATATCAGAGTAAAGGGAAATGAGGAGAAGGCAGGAACAGGGCACTGATTGTGGATGATCAGCCATGACCACAGTGAATGGCGCTGCTGGCTCGAAGGGCCGATGGACCTACTCCTGCACCTACTGCCTATTGTCTATTATCTATTTTAAACACCATAATAAACAATTAAAAAGAAGTTCAGTATATAAAAGATAAGAAATAATTACTCATCATGCCTTGTACATTCTCATCCAAATCATTGATATAGATGGCAAACAGAAATGGGCCCAGCACCTATTGCTGAGGCACATCACTAGTCACAGACCTCCAATCCAAAAATCAACCTTCCACCACCACCCTCTGCTTCCTTCCATGAAGCCTATTCTGTACACAGTCAGCTAGGTCTCCCTGGGTGCTAATCACTCTAATCTTCGAGAACAACCTACAAGGCAGAACCTTATCCAAAGCCCTGCTAAGGTCCACACAGATAGCATCTTTGGCAGTAGCCTTGTCAGTCTTCTTGTTTACTTTGTCAAAAGCTGAATCGAAATTCATAAGATACGAACTCCAGTATATACAATCATGCTGACTATCCCTAATGAGCCCCTGTCCATCCAAATTGATATATATCTCATCCCTCAGAATTGTTTCCAGTAACATTCCTATCACAGATATTAGGCTATGCCCTATTCTTTCTCTCGTTACCCTTTACCCTTAATTTATTTATAAAATCTATGAATGCTTCATAATCTTATCTGCCAGAACCATCCTATGTTCCCACTTTGATCTCCTGATTTCTTCTTAAGTACCTTATCTCCTCAGGGATACACTTGATCGCAGCTGCCTATATATTTCCTGTGTTCCCTTCTTTTTCTTGACCAGATCCTCAATTTCTGTCATTATCCAGAGTTCATTATTCCTACCTGTCATGCCCTTTACTTTAACGTTTAAAGCCAGTGACCAGTCAATCACTAGACAATGTACTTGTTGAGCTAACAATTTTAAAGCAAAACATTCCTTTCACAACTAATACACCAAATATCTATGAACGCGTTTAAAAATATTAAAAAAACTAAAAAATAGTCAGAAACAATTAAAATTATACCAGACAATGCTGGAAAAACTCAACAGGTCAGGCAGCTGATAATTGCTCGTTTCAAAACTTCCCCTCAGTCTAGTTTCAATAAATAAAACACAGAATCAAGCACTTGAATCAACTACATTTTAGTTTACCAAAAGAGCATCACAGATTACACACTGTACCTATTCCACCGCAGGTTTGATCCTTGCGTCTATCGGTTCAAGCCATCTAAGCCTCGCACAGACAGAGGCACTCCAAAAGGGTACTCGGTCCTGAGCGCTCTTCCAGAAGATCGACCCTGAGCCTCGTGGTCGCGGGCCCATGAACTCGAGGGCCAAACCACCCAATTACAAATATCGATTAACCCCATACATAACAGGCATTTCCCTAACCCAATGATACACTAGTTTAATACATTGTATTCATAACGGACTTCGAGATGAAGTCAACTTGGAAACATTTACTCTGATTAACAGAAATCTCAGAAAGGTTCAACACCCCATCCAATCAACGCTTAGCAGAGTCAGACTACAACATTATTTACAAACTATTTACGAGGTGTATGTCTGGTTTGCAGCCATCCGATCCATTCTATGTATTTAGTACCAGATTGACAAGGTTTGCAAGGCTTCCCATTCTTTGCTTGCAAATTGTATTTAACAAGTTGTCGGGTGTCTGCAGCCCAATTGTTTGCCTCGCCTTTTTTGAACATGTTTGTGTTCACAAAATGAATTTTGGTTGTCGGGTGTCTGCAGCCCAATTGTTTGCCTCGCCTTTTTTTAACATGCTTGCGTTCACAAAATGAATTTTGGTTGTGGGGTGGCTGCAGCCCAATTGTTTGCCTTGGCTTGGCTTTTTAAATCGTTGCAACAGTTAGATGCCTGCCCAAGCATCCATACGGCCCACAATGTCTATACTAGCCCTCTGGAAACCAGTACCTTCGGCCTGCAACATCCATACTAGTGAGCAGTATTGGAATTGGTGGAGAGGTGGAATATTGCGTTGGTGACCAGCCCTCCCGTGTGATGCTGGGACCCAACGGGTCCCACTTAGTCTAGTCTTTTATAAATCTTGACAAAAGAACATTTATCCATTAGCTTCCCTTCAATTTGGGCAATGAAGTCAATGCAGACACCCGACAACCAAAATTCATTTTGTGAACACAAACATGTTCAAAAAAGGCGAGGCAAACAATTGTGCTGCAGACAACCAGCAACCAAAACCAAATTTTGATCATCCCGACCAGAGGGCCTGTACATCAGGACGTCCTTGGCAGCGACTACGGAGGGTTTATGGCCCCGACCATGGATGAACAAAGGAGGAGAACTGACTGAACTTCCACCACAGCTAAGAATGCTGTGGTGCTGTTTGTGTTACATCTTATTGTGTATTGTGTGTTCTTTTTAAGTGTATCAATGCTGGCAAATTAATTTCACAGCACCTTTGGGTGCATGTGATGAATAAAATTAACTTTGACTTTGCAGGCTTGCTGCATATATCCCTGCAAATGCAAAAGTTGCAGGCTTGCCGCAAAATCCCTGCATAGACAAAAATGGATATGCTTTTTGTTTGGTTTTAACTTCTTCCCTGGCTCCTACTTTGGTTCTTGCTAAGTGAAGGGTGTAAGTTTGGGGCAATGGGGTGGGGGTGATTGAGGGAGGAGAGGTGTGTTTAAAATTGGCACATATATTCTTGATTGTAAATGAGACCATAGAAAATCTACTGTCAGTTATATTTGTAGGCAGTGATGTTGTAGGTGGCTGGAGATATGTTATAATAATAATAATAAT
Source organism: Leucoraja erinaceus (assembly GCF_028641065.1). Classification (NCBI taxonomy): domain Eukaryota; kingdom Metazoa; phylum Chordata; class Chondrichthyes; order Rajiformes; family Rajidae; genus Leucoraja; species Leucoraja erinaceus. The sequence continues at coordinate 56,922,302 of NC_073383.1, forward strand.
AATAATAATTTTATTTATAGAGCACTTTAAAAACAAACATAGCTGCAACAAAGTGTGTACATCACTAATCATTGACAAAAAAGTTAATACACACCAAAAATAACAATCAAAAGAAATAGTAGGAAAAGACATGTAAAATAAAGAAACATCAAAAACACCACAAACAGAAGCAAAGCCTCAGGCATGGTCAAAAGCCAGGGAGTACAAATGCGTTTTAATTAACAACTGGATTTGAAGATGGACAGTGAGGGGGCCTGTCTGATGTGTTTTTTTAATTTGGTTTATTTCAGGGGGGTGTTCAAGAGTGCCGGAGCAGCAACAGAGAAGGCTCTATCCCCTCTGAGCCTCAGACTAGACCTCGGTACCTCCAGGAGCAGCTGACCAGCTGACCTGAGGGACGGGCAGGGGTCCAGGAGTGTATGGGTGGAGCAGCTCAGAGAGGTAAGGCGGGGCGAGCCCATTCGTCAGAGATTTAAAAACAAAATAACAGTAACTTAAAATGAACCCGAAAGTGCACGGGAGCCAGTTGTAGGGAGGCCAGAATTGGCGATATGTGCTCCCTCTTTCGAGTCCCTGTTAAAAGGCGAGCAGCAGCATTCTGAACCAACTGGAGACGAGCCAGTGAAGAACGAGCAACACCAAAATAGAGCGCGTTACAGTAATCCAGCCTAGATGAATAAAGGGCATGGATTACTGTCTCAAAATGCTTGCCGCTCGAGAAGGTATTGGGCTTCACCTTCGCCAGCTTCCTTAGGTGAAAAGAAGCTGGACTTAACCACCCTCCGCATATTGGCGATCTAATTTAAGTCACTGTTCCATCCTAAAACCCAGGTTCACAACTGTTGGCTTCACGTACCTTGACAATGGACCTAAATCAACAACTGGAGGTTCACGGCAGCCATTGGGATCAAATAAAATCACCTCTGTCTTCTTTTCATCAAATCCAAGAAAGTTTAGGTCCAACCAGGACTTAATGTCATCAAAACAAGACAGAAGCGATTTTACAGAAAAGGCATCTTCCCCCCCCTCAGCGGCAAATAAAGCTGGGTATCATCTGCATAACAGTGGAAGGAGATGCCATGCTTTCTAAGGATGGAACCCAGAGGAAGTATGTACAGCGAGAAAAGCAGGGGCCCCAGAATCGAACCCTGTGGAACCCCATATGACAGGGGAGCGGAAGAGGATTCAAACCCAGCAAGGCTAACACACATGGTTCTGCCCGCCAGATAGGACCTGAACCATCCCAGGGCACTGTTGCAGATGCCCACTAACTGCTGTAGCCGAGATAATAAGATATTATGGTCCACCGTATCAAAGGCGGCAGACAAGTCCAGCAGGACGAGAACCACACAATCCCCAGAATCATTAGCCAGGAGGATATCGTTAAAAACCCTTAGCAATGCTGACTCCGTGCTGTGCATGGTTTTAAATCCAGACTGGAAGATCTCCCGAATATCATGCTCCTCCAGGAATAGTTTTAGCTGAGCATAAACAACTCTCTCCAGTAATTTAGAAATAAAAGGCAATTTCGAGATGGGTCTAATATTGGCCAGAACAGATTGATCCAGGCCAGGTTTCTTAAGTAGTGGTTGCACTACCGCATGCTTAAAACTCACGGGGACAACCCCAGAACACAAGCTGCTGTTAATAATGGTAAGAACCGACTGCCCTATACTAGAGAAAACCTCCTTAAAAAGATGTGGAGGGACCGCATCACAAGGAGAACCCGATGGCTTTAATATGGGAAACCACATCCTTTAAATACGATATAGTCACAGGCTCAAACTTGTTGAATACCACCAGGCAAGGGACCGAAACAGAAGGGTCAGAGGCAGGTGCTGAAATGTTAGCCCTTAAGGAAACAACCTTATCAACAAAAAAAGTGCAGGAAGTCATTACACATTTTCAGGTGAAGCTTCCAGACAGACAGGCTGCGGGGCATTTAGAACAGTCAATGATTTCAAATAGCACACGAGGGGTTGTTACACTTTGACACAATAATTTTAGACAGACAGGTACTCTCTCTTGGCCTTTTTAACACTGTTTTGGTAGTGACGCCAACAGTCCCTGAGAATTTGAAAGTGAAACCTGTAGCCTGTCCTTCCTCCACTTTCGCTCAGCTCTACTTACACGACACTCCCGTCGTGCTGCACGAGTCACTGCAGCACTGAACCAGGGTTCAGGTTTAGCCCTCGTTCTTCAACGATCTTAACGGATCTTAACACAGAGTCCAGTATAGTCCTGCATGAAGAATGAAACCACGAAAACTAATCTCCTCCGTACCAAGAGGAATGGACGCAGAGGGGGCGCAGAGCTGATCGAAAGCAGCAGAGAACTTGCCAGCAGTAAAAAGGGCTAAAAGACCGACAGCGCCGAGCAGACACCACAGGCAAAATTGCTTCACAGGAGAAATTGACATCAAACAATACAGGCATATGATCTGAAAACACACTATCAGAGATTTCCAAATTCAACACAGACAAGCCATGAGAGAGAACAAGGTCCAGTGTATGTCCATGTTCGTGTGTGGGACCAGACACACACTGGACAAAATCAAAAGAGTCCACAAGGCTGAAAAAGTCCTTCACTAACGGCTTAGCAGGACAGCACACATGGATGTTAAAGTCCCCAACCAAAAGGACACGATCATAGTTGGGCACGATCCCAGCCAGAAAATCAGAGAATTCATTTACAAAGTCCTTATTATACTTGGGCGGTCGGTAGATGACCGCACAAAGCACCGGTTTGGAGCGGCCCACTTCAAATACAGTTGCTTCGAAACTGGAGAAAGAAGATGATAGAGGGCATTGGCATTATCCCAAAAATCATTTGATATATAACAATAGACAATAGATAATAGACAATTGACATAGACAATAGGTGCAGGAGTAGACCACTTGGCCCTATGAGCCAGCACCACCATTCACTGTGATCATCCACAATCAGTACCTTGTAACTATCCACTATCAGTAATTATCAGTAACTATCCACTTTAAAATGTATTTTGCTTGTTTCTATTGGAAGCTGAAAGAGATTTTTTTTAATCGAAGTAAATAGAGCAATTATTTGAGCAAATAGACTGCCACATTATTGGCTGTTCTCAGGCTCGCTTTATCTCCAGTATATTAGCTGAATCACCTGTCATGAACATGACCCATTTAAATAAGGAAGAGAGGGAAATTAGAGGACAAGAACATCGTTTTTCTTGGTGCATGTAGTTTTGGTGTTTACAATTGTGATGATGTTTTTTTTAATTTGGTTTATTTCATTATCATATACATCAGGGTGCAATGAAATTCCGAGTTTGTATGAAAATCATAGAGCAAACAATAAGTCCAAGGGCACAACAATAAATACAATGACAAGTGCAAAACAACCGAACGTTGCAAGGATTATTGTGATTAATTGTAGTGATACCTGAATTAGTACAAAACTCCCGAAAGAGAATAACAGAATGAGGTAGTCTTAAGAGTAAGAGCCTATGGCAGCACCTCTGGGAAGGGACTGTAAATTAGTGATTGGTCCAAGAGTCTGATAGCAGTGGGGAAGAAACACTCTTAAGTTTGTTTTTCTTTCTACTTTCAAACTTCTATATCTGAGATAGAATGACAAGGACATCAGGTATCCTTGGCGATACTTTGAGGCTTCTTGATGCAAAGCACCATGGAGATAGACTGCAGTATGTTCACCACTTTCTGCAGGTTCAGGCAGTCATGACTAAAATATACCGGTCAAGATGAGCAGAAGTCAATTGCAGATGGAGGCTCCAAGGTCAAAGTCCAGCAGTTTAAGGATTAAGGTATTCGGCATTAAGTTGTTGTAGGCTGAGCTTTATTCAATAAATAGCATCCTGCAATAGCTGTTCTTATTATCAAGGTGTCCAGAGTAGAATGCAGTTCATGGAAGATGCCATCCTCCAAAGACCTATCTTTCCCATACACAAATTTCAAGAGGTCTAGATTGTCCAGGAGCCTGGCACAGATGCGTGGTTTAACCAATCTTTAAATCACTTCATTATAGTAGTCTGATATTAGTGGTAGTCATTGAAACAACATTTTTTTTTTTCTTGGGGAATGTAATGATGCAGATTCACTGGAATTTAGGATGAGAGGGGATCATATAGAAACATATAAAATTATTAAGGGATTGGACATGATTGATGCAGGAAATATGTTCCCAATGTTGGGGGAATCCAGAACCAGGGGCCACAGTTTAAGAATAAGGGGTAGGCCATTTAGAATTGAGATGAGGAAAAACATTCTCACACAGAGTTGTGAATTTGTGGAATTCTCTGCCTCAGATGGCAGTGGAGACCAATTCACTGGATGTATTCAAAAGAGAGTTAGATAGAGCTCTTAGGGCTAGTGGAACCAAGGGGTTTGGGGAGAAGGCAGGAATGGGGTATTGATTGTGGATGATCAGTCATGATCATGTTGAATGGCGGTGCTGGATTGAAGGGCTAATGGCCTACTCCTGCACCTGTTGTCTATATATCTATGAATCTATATATTTGAAGTAGATTGGGTAAGTAGACTCTTGAATTTAGCAGTTGCAAATGTTAATGAAGACTGTGGTCAGTAGATTGGTGCATGATTTCAGAATCGGTCCTGGGATTCTACAATTCCACCAGGGTCAATAGCTTACTGAGAGTTACCATTGTGAAAACAGATCTAACTTCTGTCACTAATATGTATAGCCAGCAGGGAAAGGGGGCACATGCCATGGTGGAGTGTATTATTCACATTAAAAAAAAAATATATATTTATTTTTCTTGAGCCTGACTTGGCAAATTTTCACATTGATTTTTTAAGCACATTTAGCAATATCGAATAAAGGCAATGAAATAACTTGATTATAATTTATTTCAGTATCTAGGCCAGTGGAGCACAGCCTGTGCACAGAACCAACACAAGTTACTTCTCAACTTTGCAACATTGCCTGTACGACCGAATGCTTTGTTTCAGCTTGGACTTCATGGAGTCCCTGCATGCCTGAGAACTGCCAAGAGCCTCAAAAAAGTAAAGGTATTTATTTAAAATGCAATTTGATTTGATATAATGTACCCTCCTTATTTCAGTGTGAAATTGTAGCTAATTATCTCGATGTCTGACTCACAGCCGCATCAGATTTTAAGTTTTGCGTGTGATTAATTCCCAACAGTTACTTCCAGTCATGCTGAAATGTACCAGAGATCCTAAGATGCATTGTTAATAATAACACGTTTTAATTAGAAATGTTAATATTTATATTACTTTAATCTAATTTCTCTTTTATTTTCTGAACTTGCTGGATTTAGATTGTTTCTCAGAAGAAAAGCCTTTCATTTCTCTTAGCAAAGATACATTTCTTGCTCATTCGCCATTTAACATCTGTCATGCCCCATGAATGATGTGCACATTAACCAGCTGTAATTCAAAAGGAATTTATACAGCTGCAAAATTATTATCAGCAACCAACAGACCAAGGCAACATTTACAGAATGAACCTAGATATTTAATTGAACCTCAGGGATTAGTTGTGCTCCTGCTTGAATAGACAAAAGGGTGTCAACAAGATGAATTAGATTAATGAAATGTCGGGCAAATTATTTTGTTGATGGTGTGAATATCTGTTCTTCAGAATATTAAAATCTTCATGAATCAACAACATTTATTTTAGACGTCTGAGGTCCTGTGCTTTGCAAGACTGTTCTTTATCTTTATGTCACTAATTTTCATGTTCAGACATTCTTCACATCCAATTTCTCAATGCTGCAATTTCTTCACCCAAACACTTCTTTGATGGTCTTCCCCTTTTTTGAGCCTTCACCAGTCCAAGAGAGCATCCTGGAACTCTGATTTTGCTTTCATTTGTATCTCCCGTTCACCATTATTGGTGGCCTTGTCCAGGCCTGTCACTGTTGCATTATCTCTTCAGTCCCATCTACTTTTGAAACCTATCTCCTTTTTAAAATCCCCTGGAAACATATCTTCATTGGCTTAATAACAGAATAAAATGTGTATAGTATGTATGTGCATACCATAAATATAAAATATGATATGATATGCATGCTGTGCTACATCAACTAAATAAATGCAAAATATAGTTGTTTGGCCCAAGAACAGAGAGGTATTTTACCATTGAGAAGTACAGTGCCCTGAAACGGGGGGGACTATGTTTAAACACAGCTGTAATTTCTACATGCTGAAACCAAAGTGTATAAAAGTACCCTTTAATAAAATCTGGTGCACTTTAAACAGATGTGATTTTTTAAATTACAAATCTCAAATGGTGAAGTACAGAGGCAAATAAATAAATGATGGGCCATCTGCCCCCCCCCATATCTCACTGACCTCCTCTCCCCCTACCAACCCTCACGGTCCCTCAGATCCACATCAGCTGGTCTCCTCTCCATCCACAAGTCCAACCTCCGCAGTTTTGGGGACAGAGCCTTCTCCAGGGCAGCTCCCAGGCTCTGGAACTCCCTCCCCCAACTGATCTGCAATTCCGTATCCCTCACCATCTTCCAGTCCCGCCTCAAGACCCATCTCTTCACCTCTGCCTATCCTTAGCCCCACGTGCTGTCCCTTTTCATCTGTGCATTAATTGCCTCATACTGTGTTTTGTATTGAATTCTGTATTTACTTTGTGTACTAGTCATGTCTCTACTATTTATTTCATTCCCCTTACATGTTTTTCCTCTACCTGCTAAATTTTTGTAAGGTGTCCTTGAGACTCTTGAAAGGCGCCCATAAATAAAATGTATTATTATTATTATTATTATTATTATTATTATTATTATTATTTGTCCCAAACATTATGGAGGGTACTGTAGATAGAATGTTAAAGAAGGCATATAGTAGGCTTGCCTTCATCTGTTTTGGTATTGAGTATGAGATTCAGGAATCATTATTGCAGCTTTGAACGACTTTTGTTATGCTGAGTTTGGAGAATCGTGTGCAGTTCTTATCACCGTATTACAGGAAGTGGAGTTTTGGAGAGGGTGCAGAACACTGCTAGGACTAGAGGGTATAGTTATTTGGAGAGTTTGAACAAACTTGAATTGTTTTCTGTGGAACATCGGAGGTTGAGAGGAGACCTGATAGAAGTATATAAAATTATGAGAGGATTGCACTTGTCAGCCATTGAATCGTAATATTTTTATGAGGATACTTCAGCCATTGAGTAGAATTAAGGTAGCAATGATGCAAAGGGGTGGGAGATAAGTTTTCATCAAGGACAATCGTTTAAGAAAGTCTTGAGTTAGTGGATAAATGTCAGAGGATGACTGTGACATAACGTAATTTAGGAGAAAATAAAACGCAAAAACGCCGAGATTTTTACCATTTTGCTAGCGATTTTACTTTTACATTCGCAAATCCACTCATTAAATGTAGTCATTTTTTTGTACAGATCTTTAATAAAATCCTTCCCTCCCCCCCACAGTCATTTTTTCACCTCCCGCTGGCCACCTTCTCATCCCTTGCCCCGCTCGACGATAACGGCTACTGCCGCCCGGCTCTCCTCCACTTCTCCGTCCTACCCCGGTCCGGCTCTATCACGCTGGCGGAAGCCACAGATCGTCTGGTCCCCCTGCTGCTTTTCACTGTCCTCGCTGGTGGCCCGCAGGCTCACTCGGGATCACGCCCGCCTGCTCACTCCACCCTCCCCCCCCCCCACCCCCCTCCCCGTACCTCACCGAGGATGTGAGGCCATGGAGCTGAGGCTCACTGAGGCCGACAGCTGCTGGGTGGCCCTACCCCTTTCCTCCCTTCTTAATATAATATCAATGGGGGTGGTTAGTGTGTGTGTGCGTGAGGGGTGGTTATTGTGTGTATGAGAGGTTGGTTCGTGTGTGTGTGACACCTCAGGCTGCCCCCTCCCCTCGCAACCGCGCATTGCGGGAACAGACCCAACGAGTCTGCGCTTGGTCTAGTACTTATTTAAAAATGCATTGAGTCAGAACATATCAAGTTGCTTGAAGGTGCTGGAAGTAACAAAAAGTGATTAGGCAACATTTTCACATGTTAAATATAATAATGCATAAAAATAGACAAGAAGATTTGAAAGGTAGAAGTGCGGGATGAGTAAAATGTGAGAAAAATGTGACAATGAATATAAGGAGTAAATACTAAAAGAACAGGACAAAGGCAACTGGTGGTTTTTAATACAGTTATCAGTCACATGTAAGTGCAATTTTGGAGATTAAAAGCAGAGTACTTAATAACAATAAATAAGTTTATGTCATTCTCATTATGCATTGTTACATTAACCCGTACAATGGTATCATGTTTAGTTCTGCATTTTGTTTCAGAGGGCGATTGGTTTGTTTACATTCTTGCTATGATGCAGAAGTAGGCTATTTGGTTTATTGGTCCATGCTGTGTCGCAGCACAACATTCTCATCAGTTCCATACCCTGAAACTACCTCTCACATATGTCCATCAATTTTCCTTAGATTCTTTACTAATCATCTTTTTCATATTTTTGTTATTTTTTCCTCTATGGTTCACTATTATCTTCATTAGAGTGTCAAGAATCAAGAGTTTTATTGTCCAAAATGGAACAATTAAATTCTTACTTTCCACAGCATAATATATATATATAAACATTGTGCTCTATAAACACCATAATAACCAACAAAAAAGGAAGTTCAGTATACACAATAATAGTTTAGAGTTTTAGAGATAGTAAACAGGCCCTTCGGCCCACTGATTCTGCACCGGCCAACGATCCATTGTACACTTGCACTATCTTACACACTTACATAAATTTCTTTTGGGGGTCAATTAACCTACAAACATGTATGTCTTTGGAATGTGGGAGGTAACTGGAGCATCTGGGGGAAATCCATACAGTCATGTGGACAATGTTCAAACTCCGTACAGACATCAACCGTAAGTCAGTATCAAACATGGGTCTCTGGCGCTGTAAGGTAGCAACTCTACACCAGAATTGTGCAAAGACAAAGACAATGCCCCTCAAATCTATGTAGTTCAGAGCTTAGCTGGAGGTTACAGTGCTTAATTGCCTGATGGTTGTTGGAAAGAAGCTGCTCCTGAACTTGGACGTTACAGTTTTAGTCATTGTTAGCTTTAAGTATAAGTATTAGTTAGTTTCAATCTAGGAAATTTAAATGCACTCTTTGACTTCCTTTGCTAAATCTCCATTCTTGTGTTATATTTATTTACTTGTGCCAAGGCTGCAATTTAAATTTTAATTCTTTATGATCATGAATTATTGCTTCAACTCATTCTCTTGGAATGTAGGGAAAATAATTTGCATGGGTGATTTATTTGCATAATCATTATCATCATGACAAGTTCAGGCTGTAATCTCATGTATCAGACGAGAAAGAAAGAATAGCTCTTGTTTAGTGTCAAATCATAGTGTACAGTGAGCGATTGGTGGAGAATGGAAAGCATATTCCCTTGCCCTTTTGAGTGGTGAATAGCAAAGTTAATTCAGGAAATTCTGCTGACAGTTTTAGAATTTGATGGCCTCAAATGAACTATTGTTCTGGCATGTAGAGAGTAAATTTATTTCGAACCCGGTAAATGATTTTCACTGCTTGAGAGATATAAATGACAGTAACGATACTTCAGCTGTTCGTGAAAATTTATAACTTCACTGCTGTGTATTGTTCAGCTGGCAATTGGTAACCGTGAAATGGTTCTTGGTTTAATATATGCTCTGCATCTGAATGTATTAAAATAATTAGACATTTATGACATTTGAATTTATAAAAACCTTTTGTATGCCAACTCTTCTGACACAATTTAGTGCTTTATTTAACCATTACTTGGATTGTTCCTGACTATATTTATATGTATTTGTGTGCAATTACTTGAGTAACAATACATCAAGTATATTAAATAGTGTTCCTGGAGTACCATCCAGAAAGTAAGAGTTAAAACATGATAGACATGATTTGCACTTGTAAATTTTGTATGGAGATTGTTGTTTTATCAATCATGGGTTATTTAATGCTGCTTGCCTTGACTAATGGATACTTTAAGCTAAAAATAAACGGATGATTTATCACTATGCTAATAGAGGCAAATTCTAACCAAATTGTTTATAAAACTGGAATTGCAACCAGCAAAATTAGTGCAGATCCTACAAGGTGTTAGAGAAAATACCAATTTATAAAAGTTCTCTAAATTAAGAGGAAAAGCAACTTCATGTGCTTGCCATTAGAAATGATAGTGGATGCAGTGTACATTTTGGAGAATTAAAAGCTAACTGATCTTGTATGTAAAGGAACAAACCATTGTTGCACCAAAGGAGGAGCATACATCGACATAGCAGCCAGGTTGCCCTTTATCGTACAAGCATCACAGAAACTGAAAGTTAAAAAATAGTAATTGACATAGATGTACAAAGATCATCCGTACAAAATATCCTTACAAAAATGTTTGCCAAACTTTTGCCAACATGAAAGCCAATGGTGGATAGAAAACCATCAGTTGGGTATGTCCTTGCTGAATCTGTTCTAGGTTGGATTGGTACCAAAACAGCAATTCCATTCATTTTGGTAGACAGGACAACAGCAAGAGATCAAGGTAACTATTTAGTCAAAGATACTCAAAATACTGGATTAACTCAGCAGGACAGGCAGCATCTTTGGAGAGAAGGAGTGGGCGATGTTTTGGGTCGAGACCCTTCTTTAGACTGTTTAGTCATTTACATTTGTTTTAATTCATTCCCTTTATACCCAACAGTTTTATCAGTGTTTAAAACGTTTTTGATTGATTTCCACTTTGTGAAACACTTGTGTTCAGTTTGCAGGAGCGACCCTGTTTCATTTGCCAATCACTCTAAATCACCATTCCAGTCCTACTCTGCAATTTCTCTCAGTGGTCTCCTGTACTGTTTCAATGAGGCCCAGTGCAAGTTTGCAAAACAACACCTCATTTGATGTCTGGGCATGTTACAGCCTTCCAGACAATAGCCAATTCCCCAACCTTGAGTAACTCACTATTTCTTTCTGTTCACATTAGAGTTGGCCAATTCTGTTTGCCATCATTTTGGCTCAGTTTTTATTTTTCTGCTTGTATAGACTGGCCCGCTGGGTGTGTTCCACTACCTTAATATTTAGCAATATATTATACAGACACAGAAGATTAATCTGATTTAAAATGAAACTGTGATGTCATTCCTTAACTTAGTGGTAACGTAACTGATGCTGTGGTAGGTGGTGCTCTGTGCAAGGTTCTGTGGTGAGGACTGGGAAGATTGCTGTAAAGAAGTTCTCACCAGTATTGGAAGGACTGGGGCAGGACAGGCTGGGATGGGTGGAGGGGGGTTGGGGAGGGGGGTTGAGGCGGGGGGGGGAGGGGGGAGGGGGGGGGGGAGAGAGATGGGGAATGTTGAGTTATCTAGACAAGATAAAGGCAGATGCAGTGCGCAAGTGAAGCTCAGTGAGCGTTTTGCAAACAGCTTCTTCAATATTTCCACTGATATCTGACTCCTAGGCTAATCAAGTCTTTCACACCCAATTCCCACAGATGCTGCCATAAACCCTACCATATTTATTTTGCACAGCTTTACTTTTGCCCTACATTTATTGTTGTTCTATTAATTATTACTTTGTGAATATGGTTTACTCCGTGATCTACACGTGAACAAAAAAAATAATAGTACCGTGGTGTATATAACAAAAAAATTATCTGAATGTGAATGTGTATCTGTATTTGATAGTTCCCATCACAAGCTTTGGAACCCCGTCATCACTCTCACTATTGTGAACTAAGGAACATCAAAACTAATTTCACAGCCTGTGTAGCAATGGAGGCTTAACAAGTGCAATGACACCTAATTTGCAGACCAAAATCCCTTTTCAAATATATGTTCTGATTTTAATTCTAAGCACACTATTTTAATGAATCCTCTGTCAACTAGCCAAACAACTTTAAATCCTTTGTTCTTACAAGAGTTGCCAAGAAATGCTGCACACTTTTTTCTATGTTGCTTCCCTGAACTAACTATTTCCATGAACTGGAATTGAATATTCCTGTACGGAGGGAAAATCCTCCTGTTGGATATTTATGTAGTGTTTCTTTTCCTACAGAACTTGGATGATCATGATTGGAGTAACATTGTTGTTATGAATGCTCTGTATATTATTTAAGATTGTGGCCTTACGATTTGCATCTTACTTTTTAATTGAGCACTAAGCACAGCACTTCAAGTAACACAAGGTTTTAGTATCATCTGTTTCCTCAAATTAATGATGGTGGATATTTAATCAATGAACATTTGGGTATGTTGGGCTGTAGGGCCTGTTTCCAAGCTGTGTGAATAAACATGTTACTATCAATATTGTCATAATGTTTTTATGCTGCTAGCTGTTGGATTACATATATTGTTCTGATATTATTCTGATGTAATATTTGTTCTGATCATAAACACTGATAGGTAATGTAATGTAAATTTGTTCCATTGGTTCTTATAAATGATATGTGCACTATCCTTATTTACTCCACTGAGTTCTAATTAATTCAAATTATAGGTTTCAAGATGAGGCGGCGGCATGTAGTTGGGGAGCCCACTGGCAGCGCTGGAAAATGTCCTCACCTTGTTGAAGCCATTCATTGTGAGGACTCTGTTTGCTATCATTGGGATCTGCTTGAAGAAGGTCGCTGCATAGCAGAAAATAATCAAACATGTGGACAAGGATTTTACAACCATAGTATTCTGTGCAAGAATAATCAAGGTAAGTTGCATTCAGATTGAAAATGCTCAAGAGTTTATTGTTTTTTATTTCACTTATTGCTTAACTTTCCTTTATTTGTTAACTCCTCAGTCTCAATATGTTTTTTTTATATATAGTACATAAACTTTAATGTAATATGGTTGCAAAGGTTTAGTTTGTTTCCAATTTGTTCTGAGCACATTCTCTCTGTATCTCATTTATTGGCCAATCTCTCCGCCTGTGTTTCTTCCTATTTCCTTAGCAGTGACTGAAAGTAAATGTATTTTCTAGATTGCACATGCCTTCTTCTGTTTGCGAAAATACACATAAACAAAACCATAATTGGTATATTTTGGTGCTCGTGAACCATGAATTTCTGTTGTTTGTATAAAACCAAATCTGCATTAATTAGATCAAGCCTTGATCCGAAACAACCTTGTATTAATTTGCTGTGGTTCAGGGTAAGTATTGATCAGATGGTAGATTACATTTCACTTCCAGAATTACTCCATGTTTTGAGAAGGTTAAATAGCAATTTCTTGATCATAGGCCAATATCATTGTCTGTACTTTTCTCATTCCTATGGAGTTTCAAATGGCCCAAGTAGTCTTATTAATTAAAGACTTGGGATATATTCTCAAGATAGGTTGTATTCTTCAGATCCCTTATAGAAGTATCTTAATATGAAATTTAAATAGGCATCCCTTTAAGTGACTTCCTCAAGCAATGTGTTTTGACTTCAAAAGAGTGACTAAAAATAATTTGTATTTGTCTACTCTTGCTAAAATTTAGACAATGGGGGGAGGGAAAAAGTTGCACTTAAAAACAAGGTGAAGTTGAGTAATGTCAAGGGTCTCGACCCAAAACGTCACCCATTCCTTCTTTCAAGAGATCTGCCTGTCCTACTGAGTTACTCCAGCATTTTGTTTCTACCTTTGAGTAATGTCAAGGTACTTAAAGAAGTCCTCGTTGGCAGGGAGCCAGGAATTGCTGCAGTTTGTAGGCTGACAAAGGTTTATTCAGATTTCCATTTCAAAACATGTCTCCAAATGACAACTATACATTAGATTGACAATGTTAGCTGATTAATTGAACATTCTCTACTGTATCCACTGTGCCTGGAAATTAATGTAGAGATGCCAGTTATTGATATCTCAAAACAATGTGTCATTGTTGTGTCATCTTCTTAAGGTTTCACAAAGAAAAGCTGTGTTTTCACTGGAATTGCTAATATAACCTAATGAGTTAGTGGAAAGTATAGATGCTGTCACAATTTGTGTAAAGTACTCTATCATGTTAACGATTGAACACAAATTTCAATCACAATACTTTCACGATAAATTCAGTGTCACAGTTACAAGTTAATATATTTAGTGTTTATCCCCTGTAGTCTTCTTCTTCCATGTGTGCCTAGCTTCCTCCTTTGTTAATGCATTTCTGTTATTTACCTGAATTGCTGACTATTGTTGTTCATGAATGTAGTGCAGATTTACATTATTTAAGTTTTTTAACCGACTATTTTAATTTTGAATCAATATTTCAGGCTACTCAGTATACCTGAGTAGAGTTGAAGGACTGTTCAAATGTATTAAATAAGCTTAAAAGCAGCATGTTTCTTTCCCAATATGACATAGTGACAGCGTGTGGCATTGATGTATTCTTCTCTCTTTTTTCTACTCTCTTTTTATTTTTCTCACTGTTCTGTGTTCTGTTTTGAGGATTTTCCTGAAGAATAACCTCCGTGGGGATGGTAGCATTCACATTAAAGCCATTAAAGACCTCACAGCTAAATTGATGGCACAGTGAATGAAGGCTACCAATTGCTCACGACTCCTGCACAATGCATACATGTGGGAGATCGAGAGCTCTGGCATTATGTATTGTGCTGGAGACTCTGTCAACTGAGACTCTGCCAAATATTTGAAAGCAGTCACATTTGGTACTTAGGCTTTAATGGAATATTTCTAATAAAACATCAGAGTCTCTGCTAAGCGAGTCCACTACTAGTTTCCAGGAAACCAAGCTTGGTCTTTTTCTGCAGTGTGGAACAGGCAGCTTGTCCTATGCATTCAATGGAAAAATATTTGATAAGGACACCACCATCGTGAGAAATGGTTTGGAAACTATTTTAATTCCCGTGAAATTCCAGTTACACAATGAGGATTTATCTCAGTATAAAAAGTGAGATAGAATTTTCCAAAGCATTTTCCATGAAGTCATGAGCATCAGCTCAGTAGCACCCATAAATGAACCTTTGAGCTCAAGAAAAAAAATTGTTAGCAAAGCACACCACTCCACATAGACATTGTAAATACACTGTACACTGTTCTCCAAATGTTGCATTTATCAACATCTTTGGCCACTTGGCAAACTTTTGACAACAATAGAAATCAATTAATCAAAAATCTAGACTGGAAGGCATTCTTTCAAATCCTTAATTCACATTTAGCTATGTAGATGGATATATCTAAAGTAAAGAACTGGCATCAAGTAAGTGTTGTATTACCCCAATGAATGTGGGTAGCACAGTGGAGCATCGGTAGAGTTGCTGCCTTACAGCGCCAGAGACATGGATTTGATCCTGATCATGGGTGCTGTCAGTATGGAGTTTGCATATTCTCCCTGTGACTATGTGGGTTTTCTTTGAGTGCTCCGGTTTTCTCCCACATTCAAAAGACATGCAGGTTTGTAGATTAATTGGCTTCCGTAAATTGTCCCAAATGTGTAGGATAAAACTAGTGTATGGGCGATTGCTGGTCGGCATGGACTTAATGGGCCAACAGGCCTGTTTCCATGCTGTATCTCTAAACTAAACTAAGGTGTTACCAGAGCATGCTGATGTTTTCCCCGTATAAATATTCAAAGCAGGCAGATTGCAACATCAACCAAAATGTAATTCAGCAAGATCATGGGTGATCTTAACATTTTATTGATCCCTCTCTGGAATTGTGTCTATCTTCGGTGTAAACCTGCATCTGTAGTTCCTTCCCACACTATACTTTCTTAGGTAGGGAGATACAATCTGAATACAACACAATCCTCCCTTGGTTATGCAGGTTTCCATTCCTGTTAACTGTTTGTAACCCAAGCAGTTTGCAAGTGGGAAATATGGCTGCAAACCGTTCACACATGTCAAAACATGTTTGCTGAGATAGGATGTCCCATAGGAACAGATAGCCTGGGGAAGCATTCTAAATCTCATTTAGCCATTGTTAATTAGAAAGCTGATCTCAACAAATTTAACCCAAGCCTATTTTAAGCATATTATTTCAAAGGATTTTAGTCAGATAAGGCTTTAAATGCAAGCAACGGTTAAAAAAACCCACTGAAGCTGGCCCAGATGGCAGGTCTCAAGATAGGATTCACATAATGGATATCAATGTGTAAATTAGAACATACTCTTCCTGGGTCTGAGTATAACAACGCTTCAACTAGTATGAAAAACAACCACCAGCAATCACCTAGCAGCCAGCAAATCCATCTCGCTGGTCTCCCAAATACTTGTTTGTATGTATGGGCTGTACATAAGTCAGGTGTTCGCAAGCTGGAGAGGACACATATACCTTTCAGTGGCCAAGATAATTGCAGTATGAAGTCTTTATTCATGCACTCAAATCTACTGCTAAAGGCCAACATAACATTTATCTTCTTAACCGCTTGCTGCAGCAGAACATTCACTTTCAGTGATTTTGTACAATGACACTCAGGGGTCCTTTTGAACACCAACACATTTCAATTTCTCATCATTTAAAACCTATTCTGTTTTTCTCATTTTTAAGTGGAAACTGACTATTTAGAAAGTAAAAATTACATCAACTATTTGTTAATGTACAAAGATTTCTTCGAGGACATAACTGGGAGGTTGAATAAAATAGAACCAATTAATGCAGCATATTTAGATTCCCAGAAGGCATTTGATCAGGTACAGCATAAAAAAATACTGCACAAGAGCATACTCCTGACATGTGGGGTAAAGAATTGGGAACTAAATGAAAGCAGACTGGAAAGTGACTGATTCTGAGCCTCTATTTAAGAAAAGCTGCAAGGAGAATCCTGGAAACTGCAGCAGACAGTGACATCAAGGCCATTGAAAACAAGGTATTTTATGTTACCTTTGTCTGGAAGGTGAGACAACATGGGATTCAGGACCAGCTAGCCAATTGAATACATTCAGGACTAGCTAGCCAATTGAATACAAACGTGGCTTGAAGGGAGGAAACAGAGCGTTATGGTAGAGGGTTCCTTTTTAGACATGAGGCCTGTAACAGATGGTCTATCATGGGGATCAGTGCTAAGTCCACTGTTGTTTGTTGTTTGTAATGAATAATTTGGATATGAGTGTAGAAGATTGCAGATAACACTAAAGTTGGTAGAATAGTGGACAGTAAAGAAGGTTACTTATGATTATGATGAGATGTTAATCAATTGGACCATTAGGCTGAGGAATGACAGATAGTATTAATTCAGGCAAATGTGAGGTGGTGCATTTTGGTGGAAAAATCCTGGGCCAGACTTACACAGTAAATGGTTTGGCCTTGGGAAGTGTTGTAGAACAGAACGACCTAGGGTATATCAGGTATGTAGTTCCATGAAAGTGTTGACAGGTAAACATGGAGTGAAAAGGGCATTTGGCATGCTAGCCTTCATTGGTTTGAGTATTGAGTACAGGAGTCGGGATGTTGATAAGGCCACATTCAAAATGCTGTGTGCACTTCTGTTGTCTGCTATGGGAAGGATGCAATTAAGCTGGACAGGATACAAAAATATTGTTGAGGAGGATACTGAGCATGAGGAGTTCTGAGGAGGTTACCGAGCAAGGAGAGGCTGGATAAGCTTGGTCTTTTTTTCCTGGTATGTAGGAAGGTGACGAGTGACCTTATAGAATTTATGAAATCATGAGGGGCATAGATAAGGTGCCACAGTCCTTTCCCCAGGGTTGCAGAGTCTAAAATTAGGCATGCGTTTGAAAGGACTATCAAGGGGAAACTTTTTCACACAGAGTGTGGTGCATGCTTAGATTGAACTGCCAGAAGAACTGGTAAGGTGGGTAGAGGTGGGTACAATTACAACATTTAATGAACAAGTACATGGATAAAAAAGGGTTTTGAGGAAAATCGGGCAAGGTGCAAGCAAGTAGGACTAGTTCAGTCAAACAGTTTGGTCGGCATGATTGAGTTGGTCCAAAGGGTGCATTGAGGCCATACGCAGCACCTCGACGGGCGTACGCAGCATCTCGATGTTGTAAGCAGCGTCTTCACGGCGTACGCCTAGCGCGTGGCGTTGCGCGATGACATCACCACCCGGCGTGCCGTAGCGTGATGACGTCACCGCCCGACGCCGTGTGACATCCAAATTCAGTCGGCCCGACTCCTGCCCAGCTGATTGGTGAGTATGATGTCGTAACCAGCCCCGCACAACTCCATACACCTCCGCGGTTGGAATTGGGACCGGCCCCGTGAGGCCGTAACCCTCAAGCCACCACGTTTGGTCGCGTTAGACGCATGCAATCGCATGCTGGTGGGACAGGCCCTTAAGAGCTTGCTGATTCCCTGGCTGTGTTATTCTTCAGTTAGCTGGGTTTGATTCACTTCCTCATCAGTGATAAGACCTGCTGAAGCCACAATAAACCTACACCTCAAGAGGCATTGAGATGTTACAATTGGTTTTGTGCATAGCCAAAGAAAAGCCTATTTAGTGCTGCTGTACCTTTTCATGAGCAGATAATATTGAATTTGTTGCATTGTCTGCATTTCAATCAATAGGCTCGGGTTAATTCCGCGTTTCTCTCCTTATACCCATTTCGGGGAGCTGACCAGTTTAGATTGCCTATTTTTTAAAAGGCCTATTTTCATTTTGAATAAAATCAGGATTTTCTTTCATTGACAACAGGTTTTTCAATTTATTATTAAATCTAGTTAATTCATTTTTTGAAACATTTCCCTCAACTAACAGAGATTTTATAAAGTATTATGTAGTTTTTGTTAAACATAATGTATTTTTTTTATATGTGCAGCTAATGAGTTTTGTAGATGAAAAGAAATTGAATTCAGCTGCACAAAAGTGATTTATTACTTTCTATCTCAGGCTACGAGTACAAAGCCAGATTTTTATTATCTGCGGGGTTTGAACTAGCGTGCATTCATTTCTAAATATAAATTATTTTATTAATAATTGCAATCACATTAAAACTAATAATGTTGCATTCAAAATTATCCAAGCTCATAAAACCTGAAATACATCATGTCACTACTAGAAGTATATTTACATTATATTAAGATCACTCCAAATATATTGAGAATAGTTCAATAATCAAGACGTGGAACTCATTACCGCAAAAATAATTTTTCATGACACATCTTAATGCATGTAAAGCAAGATTTCCAGTTATATAGTGCAATTGAAATGTGTGCTAGGCTCCATTGTGTTAAGTATACAAAGAGCTATGAGATAATTTGAGTGAGATTAGTGGAAGTGCAATATTATGTTGAAATTTATGAACCTTTATCAGTAAATTTTGTAGCAAAATGTATATTTCTGGCAAGTGGACAATAACAGTATCAATATTTCGATAAATAATAGTAATGTTTATAAATGACCTTTAAAAAGCATGCTATGGAAATTGAATTGGAGATTCGCTCCTTTGACCCATAATATTGAACAGTATCAGTACAATATTGATCAGCGCGAATTCGCAATAACACTTCCTTCTCAATGACCATCAGCGCACGAGCACCTCAAGGCTATGTGCTCATTCCCCCACTTTAATCTCTTTATACACATGACAGTTTAGCCAGATACAGCACCAACATCATCCTTAAATTATCCAATTATACCATAATTGTTGGATGAATAACGAGTAACGATGATGACAGGTGGCAGTTTGAAAATCTGATTGAAAGGTGCCAGAACAACAATCTTGCTCTCAACATCAGCAAAACCAAGGATCTGATCTGTAAAATAAAGATCAGGGAAATAAAATCAGGTTTCTGTGTGACGACATATCCATGTAGTACAAAATATGTGTAATGCAAAAGAATATTCGACAAGATACTGAAGCTCTTCAGTCTTCCAAGTTCTTTGTCCCAAACATTATGGACTGCAATGTAATTGTATCCTGTTGGCTTTTCTTCTTAAGCACACCCGTTAAAAGGAATCCCGGTTATGCCATAAATATCTGCATCAAAACACCTCTCAAAATGGCAGCTTCTGCTTCTAGCTTTGCTGCCATTTTATCAAGAAGAATGAAATATGACTGAATATATATATATATATATCTTGTAAGAAAATGGATTTAGAATGTGCTTCATTTTCAAAATCACTAACAGCAGACAGCTTTATCCAATTACATATTGACCACAATTGTCAATGATATTTTAACTAACCATGGTAACCAAAGGTGTACCAAAAGTATTAAGATACAATTATTGTGATGTTGTGTAGCAACCTGTCAGAAAGGTTTGATACTGCAGTTGAGGAGACTGCCATTGATGCTGTTTCTATTCACTATTTGTGATCTATTGTCATCTTTCGGCTGCAAGATGCTGTTTTATTTCCTTAAGGAAAATGTACAGATAAATCATCAATAATATATAGGCTGTTGCCGATTCTTTGTAAGCGTCAGTTAAGTTGTGCACAATGTATCTTACAGGCCTTTGTAAACAGTCATTTTACACATCCCGACAATATTAACATGTTTTCTCTATAAAGGCCAATTATAATCAATTTTCCACATTTAATAAAGCATATAACCATATAATCATATTACAATTACAGCACGGAAACAGGCCATCTCGAACCTTCTAGTCCGTGCCGAACACGTATTCTCCCCTAGTCCCATATACCTGCGCTCAGACCATAACCCTCCATTCCTTTCCCGTCCATATAACTATCCAATTTATTTTTAAATGATAAAAAACGAACCTGCCTCCTCCACCTTCACTGGAAGCTCATTCCACACAGCTACCACTCTCTGAGTAAAGAAGTTCCCCCTCATGTTACCCATAAACGTCTGACCCTTAATTCTCAAGTCATGTCCCCTTGTTTGAATCTTCCCTACTCTCAGTGGGAAAAGCTTTTCCACGTCAACTCTGTCTAGCCCTCTCATCATTTTAAAGACCTCTATCAAGTCCCCCCTTAACCTTCTGCACTCCAAAGAATAAAGCCCTAACTTGTTCAACCTTTCTCTGTAACTTAGTTGCTGAAACCCAGGCAACATTCTAATAAATCTCCTCTGTACTCTCTCTATTTTGTTGACATCCTTCCTATAATTAGGCGACCAAAATTGTACACCATACTCCAGAATTGGCCTCACCAATGCCTTGTATAATTTTAACATTACATCCCAACTTCTATACTCAATGCTCTGATTTATAATGGCCAGTACACCAAAAGCTTTCTTTACCACCCTATCTACATGAGATTCCACTTTCAGGGAACTGTGCACAGTTATTCCCAGATCCCTCTGTTCACCTGCATTCTTCAATTCCCTACCATTTACCATGTATGTCCTATTTTGATTTGTCCTGCAGAGATGTAGCACCTCACACTTATCAGCATTAAACTCCATCTGCCATCTTTCAGCTCACTCTTCCAACTGGCATAAATATCTCTGTAGACTTTGAAAATCTATTTCATTATCCACAACCCCACCTATCTTAGTATCATCTGCATACTTACTAATCCAATTGAACACACCATCATCCAGATCATTGATGTACATGACAAATAACAGTGGACCCAACACAGATCCCTGTGGCACCCCATTAGTCACTGGCCTCCAACCTGACAAACAACCATCCACCATTACTCTTTGGCATCTCCCATTCAGCCACTGTTGAATCCATCTTGCTACTCCACCATTAATACCCAACAATTGAACCTTCTTAACTAAGCATTATGTTTTTTTTTTTCAGTTTATCTATCTTAGAAAACACAGAGGTCCTTATCATGACTAACATAACTTCCTTTGGAAGAATTGATTTTTATAAATTTCAAGCAGTTAATTGAATGAAAAAAGTGTACGGAGCTATTACAATGTCAAATCTTTAAATAATAACTAGCTATTAAAGTGTTGATGTTGCAAATTTCCAAATTATACATCTGCTCAAATTCTTCTCATCTACTGAATGTTTAATTATTTTAGTAATAATAATAATTTTTTGTCTTTTGTTGAAACAAATTGGCCCATCGGGATCTTTTCTGGGGCAAATGTAATCTGTAAAACAGGATTATGAAATGGAGGGGGACCAGTATTCTGGTTGACAGATTTGCTTGTGCTACTAGGGAAGGTGTAAACTAATTTGGCAATGGGAAGGAATGCAAAGCATTAGTGAGGCAACTGGGAGATTTGAGGTTGATACTGAGCACGGAAGGGGGCGGGAAAAGATGATTGGATTAATTGCACTTATTTCAATGCGAGCAATCTGACAAATAATGCAAATGAACTCAGGGCATGCATAGACACATGCAACTAGTTTATAGCCATTACAGAAACATGACTGAGGGATGGGACTGACACTTAAAGTTCCAACATACAGCTGTCACAGGCAGAATAGTGGAAGAAAAGAAGTGGGGATGCAGTTTTGATTAAGGAAACTTCTTGGCAGTTGTCCAAGATGAAGCTACTAAGGGATCACCCTGTGATGCTTTATCAGTAGTGCTAAGAAATAAGGCGATGATCATGGTTGTTACCTCCAGTAACATAAATGCTGTTCAGGCTATTAGACTTTCCATATTCCCTAACCTGTCCTTGCCTAGTCTGCCTATTGGACTTGTTTGCTTTAATCTCCTAATTTTCTTCAACTTTCTTATCTAGCGTATTTCTGCTTTGGATCCCACTCTCCTTCCCAACTTGTTGAACCCCTGCCAAATAACACTAGCAACCTTCTTTGCAAGGACGTTGGCCTCCCTTTAGTTCAGACGCAATTCATCCCACCTGTACATGTCACCTCTGTCCAGAAAGATATCCCATGGAACCTATCTGAAGTCTTCCTACCTGCTCTTCAGCCATTTGTCTTATCTTCCTAATGTAATCTTCTATTTATTTTAAGAATCAGAAGATTTCCAGCTTATTGTTGCTATCCAGATTTACGATACAATACGATACAATAAAACTTTGTTCATCCCTGGAGGGAAATTGGTCTGCCAACAGTCACACACAACAAGGTACACAAAAACTTGAAATTTAAAGTGAAAACAAAAAGAAAAAGACAAGCAACTGTTAGCTGGCTGTCGTGTACACGGCACCTTCACTGGACCAAATTAACAAACAAACAAACAAATGCAGGTTTATCCCCTAGGCAGCGGATTCTAAACTAGAATTGCCCCCCCCCCCCTTCCTCCACACCGGGCCCCCCTTTGTTCTCCCACCGTCCCTCACGTCAGTCCTCCCACGTCCTCCATTGTTCTTCACAGCTGTCTCCCCACGCCGGATCCCCTTGTCTTCCCCTCCCCTTCAAGTTCACCAACTGTTGACAGTTAATAATAACTCTATTTCTTTCTTAAACATATAGACATAAAGATATTTTACTGTACTGTGACAGTAACAGCATAAATGAGCCCTTTCAGCACCATTTCAGAATCCTAATCAAAACTGCAGGGACTAATATTTAAGTTAAAAATTAAAAAAAAAAACATAGCCTGAATTTTTAAGTTGCATGCTCAGAGAAAATATTATTAGTCATTGGGAAAAAAACAAACTAATTTTAATCAAACCATAACAAAAAACTACACAGATTATTGGGGAAAAACCATGTTTCTATCAATTTTTATCACTGTTATCACTGGTAAATATCATTCAAACCAACAATCAATACAAAACATTCCCTGTAATAACTATGTCCGTTTGGCCACATACTTACTCAAAATAGAGAACTTAGAAAAACATTGATACATTGCAGCCAAGTTATAAAACCAATATGAACTCTGTCTCCCTTGTTTGATCTGTTTCAAAGTCATCAGAAGATAATGCGCTGGCCATGTTAAGGCATAAGTCTTTTGAGTCATGGTATTACATTGTTTATTACAGTTTAAGGAGTTATATAAAAGGAAACATGACATGAACTAGAAGTACCTAGTAACTAGAACTAGAAGTAAGTACCAAAGAAAGGAAACAATTTGTATCTTTTCAGATTCGATCCTAAACAGTATTTAGAGATTTTTTATATTATTACCAATAAATTTCATGTATATTTATTACATTGTGAAATTGATTAGTAGTACACTGCAACTGAGTCAGATGGTTGTGGATTCAAAGCTCCTCTGGCAATGTAAAAGACAAAAGTGCTGTACTGTGACGGTGTTATCTTTCAGAGTTGGGTTAGAAAGGATGTTAACCAGGGAGTTTCGGAGGGAACGGTCTGTGCGGAAGGAGGAAAGGGGTGGAGATGGGGAAATGTGGCTAGTGGTGGGATCCTGTTGGAGGTGGCAGAAATTACGGAGGATTATGTGATGTAAGACAAAGATCAGTATACTGGTCCAAAATGCACATTTAAACAGAGTTTATGTTGCAAGATATTTACTGTGCGATTTTGTGATGGAGTGTAGACTTGTGCACATGCACAATTGAGAACCATTCTCAATTGTTGGGTCTCAAATGAAAAGTAACAAATGTGTTTTTGATTTTAATTTGTTTGAACACCAATCTATCCTATTTAATCTGAAACTAATTAATCTGGTCTTGCTTTTTTTTTTTAAAAATCACTACAGCACAGGAGCAGGCCCATCACCTCACAATGCCTATGCTGAACTTGGTGCCAGGTTAAACTAATCTCCTATCTCTGTATGTGATCTATGTCCCTCCAATACTTCCAAATCCATGTGCCTGTCTAAAAGCCTCTTAAATGCCACTATCCACCTCCACCCCTGACTCACATCTTTCCTACCCTTTCCATTCTTTTTTATCTGCATGCATGGATGACTAGACTATAGATGACTAGAATATAGGAACAGCCTCTAGGGAAACCTAATGTTTATAATTTCTGAGTCGTTCTTTCAGTAAAATCTTTCACAGGTTTTTGCACCCAAATTTTATCAACTAGTCATTAAAGCATAATCCAAATTGCTGGGGTTCATACTTGCAATGACAATCATGCAATCAATCGCTAAGTAGTAATGCAACTTGAATATAAAATCTAAGAATGTTAATAGAAAAGTATAGTTTAATATGTGTCTTGTTAGAAACATCCATGTGTGGGAAGCAACGTGAACTGTGGGTGATGTGACAACTTCGCAAAAGGCAGGATGTAAACATAAAACTGGTTGACAGCAACACTTTCCATTGTGTCATTTGCTTGGTAAATGATTTGGTTGGGTACTGAAAGCTTGCATTTATTCTACATTTACATTCTCTTCCACAAATGCCCACATGGTGCTCTCTGACTTCTGTTTCGTGCACTGGAGTCCTAGAGAATCCAGATCATACAAATTGTCAACCCTGGTTCATACTTCATACACCTTGCACACAATAAAAGAGCATTTGGCCTAATCAATTTATGCTGGTGTTCAAAACATTCCTACTCCTCAGCTAACTTTTTCTATAACATATTCTCTGCATGTTTCCATCAATTCCCTCTCTCCCCCTCCTGAAAATTCCCCCCATCCTACGATGTTATGGCACTTACTAGGATGTTCACATGTGATAGAGATGGAGGTAAAAGAGGTAGAACAGTTGCTTTACTCTTCAGGGAGAATGTCCCAATGGCACTCCGAGAAGGCATACTGGAGGGTTCATCCACTGAGGTTATTTAGGTTGGGTTTAACAATGATACAATCACTCTAATGGCCAGTGGGACATAAAGAAATAGATATGCAGACAGATTACAGAAATGTGCAAAAACAACAGAGTTGTTGTAGTGGGTGAGTTCAACCTCCCCAATATTGACTGGGACTTAGTGCACAAGGCTTAGACGGGGAAGAATTTGATAGGTACATCCAAGAGTGCTTCTTGAAACAGTCTGTGGATAATCCATGTAGAAGAAGGACCGTGCAGGACCTTGTATTGAAAAATGAGGCTGTTCAGGTGACTGATGTTTCAGTTGAAGGTAGACAAAAATGCAGGAGAAACTCAGCGGGTGAGGCAGCATCTATGGAGCGAAGGAATAGGTGATGCTTCGGGTCGAGACCCTTCTTCAGATTAATGTGGAGGAGGGGGTGGGGGGAAGAAGAAAGGAAGAGGCAGAGACAGTGGGCTGTGGGAGAGCTGGAAAGGGGCTGGGAAGGGGATGGGAAGGAGGGGGAAAGCAAGGACTACCTGACATTGGAGAAGTCAATGTTCATACTGCTGTGGTGTAAACTGCCCACGCAAAATATGAGGTGCTGCTCCTCCAATTTGCGGTGGGACTCACTCTGGGCATGGAGGAGGCCCAGGGCAGAAATGTCGGATTCAGAATAGGAGGGGGAGTTGAAGTGCTGAGCCACCGGGAGGTCAAGTTGGTTAATGCGAACTCAGCGATGGTGTTGGGCGAAGCAAACGCCAAGCCTGCGCTTGGTCTCACCGATGACAAGAACAGTTGACACCAAGAGCAGCGGATGCAATAGATGAGGTTGGAGGAGGTGCAGATGAACCTCTTCCTCACCTGGAAAGACTGCTTGGGTCCTTGGATGGAGTCAAGGGGGAAGGTAAAGCAACAAGTGTAGCATTTCCTGCGGTTGCAAGGGAGAGGGGGTGGTTTGGGTGTGAAGGGACGAATTGACCCGGGAGTTACGGAGGGAGTGATCGCTGCAGAAAGCCGAAAGGGGAGGAGATGGGGAAATGTGGCCAGTGGTGGAATCCCATTGGAGGTGGCGAAAATGTCGGAGGATTATCTGTTGTATGTGACAGCCGGTAGGGTGGAAGGTGAGGACTAGGGGAACTCTGTCCTTGTTACGAGTGGGGGGATGGGGAGTGAGAGCGTGAGCTACGGGATATTGAGGAGACCCTGGTGAGGGCCTCATCTATAGTCAAAGAGGGGAATCCCCATTCCCTAAAGAATGAGGACCTCCGATGCCCTGGTTTGGAAAACCTAATCCTGGGTGCAGATGCGGAGTAGACGGAGGAATTGGGAGTAATGAATAGAGTCCTTACAGGAAGCAGGGTGGGAAATGTAGTCCAGATAGCCATGGGAGTCAGTGGGTTTGTAGTAGATGTTGGTCAGTAGTCTGTTACCTGCGATGGAGATAGTGAGATCTAGAAATGGTAGGGAGATGTCGGAAATAGGGATTTGACCAGGGGTGATAGGATGGAGTAGAGGTATGTGCAAATAAGTTTGTGGGACAAGAACAAGCAGAAACAATGGTTCTGCCACGACAGTCAGGGTTGCGGATTTTGGGGAGAAGGTAAAATCGGGCCGTGTGGGGCTGGGGAACGATGAGGTTAGAGGCTTGGGAGGGCAGGGAGCCGGAAGTGATGATGCCAGTGATGGTGTTTGAGAGAATGGCCTGGTGAAGGTAATTCTGATGTGAGTTATGTAGATAATTGCTGGAATTTCTGGTCTTTAACCTATTGGTAATGAATAATCAGCAAAATCTAAATTAAGTGCAACTTGGAAAGGAATTTTTAACTGTAGGATAGACACAAAAAGCTGGAGTAACTCAATGGGACAGGCAGCATCTCTGGAGAGAAGGAATGGGTGATGTTTTGGATCTATCTTCAGTTTAAACCAGCATCTGCAGTTCATTCTTACACATTGTAACAGTAGGAGCTTTATATCACTTCTGATGCTGACCAACTATTGTTTGTTGTTGATTATTGGTCAGATATCACAAGATTGATTTTAAGACATCATACATTTATGGAGACACAAGAAACAGCAGATAATGGAATCTTGAGCATATCACAAAGTGCTGGAGGAACTCATTGGATTAAACATACATAGAAACATAGAAATTAGGTGCAGGAGTAGGCCATTCGGCCCTTCGAGCCTGCACCGCCATTCAATATGATCATGGCTGATCATCCAACTTAGTATCCCGTACCTGCCTTCTCTCCATACCCCCTGATCCCCTTAGCCACAAGGGCCACATCTAACTCCCTCTTAAATATAGCCAATGAACTGACTTGGCCCCAACATCGGGAACAATCTTCCTGCATCTAGCCTTGTGTCCAATCTTCCTGCATCCCTTAAGAATGTTGTAAGTTTCTATAAGATCCCCTCTCAATCTCCTAAATTCTAGAGAGTATAAGCCAAGTCTATCCAGTCTTTCTTCATAAGACAGTCCTGACATCCCAGGAATCAGTCTGGTGAACCGTCTCTGCACTCCCTCTATGGCAATAATGTCCTTCCTCAGATTTGGAGACCAAAACTGTACGCAATACTCCAGGTGTGGTCTCACCAAGACCCTGTACAACTGCAGTAGAACCTCCCTGCTCCTATACTCAAATCCTTTTGCAATGAAAGCTAACATACCAATTAGACATCATTGGTGAAGAAAATGGACAGTCTGTCCATGCTCTCTGACCCACCGAGATCCAACACATTGTGTTGTGGTCACTCTGTTTATCCTTGATAATATCATAGAATTGTGGAAATTCTGGACACAAAATGACCCACCCAAAAATGGAATGTATTGGAGCTACCCAAAAATGAACACACCGTCCTTATGCCATTTTCCAGCTCAGGAAGTCCTTATCAAAATATTTTAAAATTAGGGTAAGTGCTTCTATCACCCATTCAGACAATGAATTCCAAGTATCTGCCACATCTTTAGGCAACAGGTATTGTCTTCAACTAACTTCTAATTCTTCTGCCAATGTTTTAGAGTTCTATTCGAAATACATGCTCCCTGGCTTTTTAACACAGATCAATTGAAACTACTCTGAACTTCCTCTGTTCCAATAGAAATACATTTGACTCTTTATAGAGCTAAAATCTTCCAGTGCTGGGGGCACCCTGTTAATCTCTGATGTTCACTCTCATGTGATATTACGACAATACCGAAT
This sequence comes from Leucoraja erinaceus, assembly GCF_028641065.1. Lineage (NCBI taxonomy): Eukaryota > Metazoa > Chordata > Chondrichthyes > Rajiformes > Rajidae > Leucoraja > Leucoraja erinaceus. Next base: position 56,950,894 of record NC_073383.1, read on the forward strand.
TGTGCTGAACAGAACTGTGCATAATACTAAAGCTATGTCCTAAATTGTTTTACACTTTTCCAGCATAATTTCCCTGTCATTATACTCTATGCCTCAGCCAATAAAGGAAAGCATCCTTTATCCCTTTTTAATCATTTTACGTACCTCTCCTGGGAACTTCAAATGTGCACACACAAAGCACCACTGTTATTTTACATTTCTCAGTAGCCTGCCATTTATTATGTATTTCCATGACTAATTTATCTTCTCCAAGTGTTCCAAGTTAGATTTTGCTGCATTAAATTCAATTTGCTAACTCGTTCTGCCCACCTAACCAACTCATTGATCTCATCTCCGAGTGCACCTTTTCTTCCCTGTCATCAACCATGCAGTGTACTTTTGTAGCGTATGTAGTCTTCTTATTCGTCCCCTTCAGATTCAGATCTAAAGCACAGGAATGGACAGAGATGAGTGAGTAAAAATGAACTGATGGAGGAACTCAGTAGGTCAGACAGTGAAGGAAAACAGGTAACAGACCCTGTGTCTTGGATCAATGGAGAAAATCTATGATTTACAAGTTTTTCAAAATGGGCTCATTTGGGCATTTTAAGATGTAGTTTCTCATTGCTGAACAATCTCCAGTTGTGGCACACAGATTCCGCGTGGCTCAATGGCTCTTAACCTAACAAATTAGGCACAATGCCAAAATATGTTGTTGTGGACATGCTCTCAATAACTAGATAGTTTATTCAAATTGCTACTTGCTATATATGCTGCATCGTGATTTGTCCACTGGCATCTTTTATGTGGATAAATGTGAGGTTATCCACTTTGGTGGCAAGAACAGGAAAGTAGATCTGAATGATGCAACAAAACCTGGGTGTGCTTGTACATCAGTCACTGAAAGTAAGCTTGCAGGTACAGCAGGCAGTGAAGAAAGCTAATGGCATGTTGGCCTTCACTGCAAGAGAATTTGAGTTTAGGAGCAAGGAGTACCTACAGGACCTGTACAGGACCCTGGTGTTATACAGGACCCTGGTGAGACCACACTTGGAATATTGTGTGCAATTTTGGTTTCCTAATTTGAGGAAGGACATTGTTGCTATTGAGGGAGTGCAGCGTAGGTTCACCAGGTTAATTCCTAGGATGGTGGGACTGACATATGATGAAAGAATGGGTCGATTGGGCTTGCATTCACTGGAATTTAGAAGGATGGGAGAGGATCTTATAGAAACATTTCAAATTCTTAAAGGATTGGACAGGCTAGAAGCAGGAACAATGTTCCTGATGTTGGGGAGTCCATAACCAGTGGTCACAGTTTAAGAATAAGAGATAGGCCATTTAGGACTGAGATGAGGAAAACAAATTTCACCCAGAAAGTTTTGAATCTGTGGAATTCTCTGCCACAGAAGACAGTGGATGTTTTCAAGAGAGTTATATTTAGCTCTTAGGGCTAAAGGAATCAAGGGATATTGTGTAAAAACAGGAACAGGGTACTGATTTTAGATGATCAGCCATGATCATAGTGAATGGCGGTGCTGGCTCGAAGGGCCGAATGGCCTACTCCTATGTTTTTTATGTTTCTAAGTGCAACATCTGCTGAACTGTTCTGTTCATGAGGTACAACAACCAGCAAAGGACATTTTCTACAAAAAGAAATGGAGATCCATCTGACTGATCGAGAGTGTTATGACCTTCCACTGGCTGCAGTGTTAATTGTAATTGTACTTGCAAACTCTCCTTTCCTTTATGTTCCACAGTGCTTTGCGACAACAGCAAAGATATCACATTAAGTTATGTTACTAACAGGCTGAATCATCTCTTTGATAACATCTTGAAAAACAATTGTTAAGAGCTAAATAATTCCACAAATTGCAATACATTTTGCAGTGCATGAAACAAAAACAGGGAGATGTCAATCTTCAAAGGTATCAGACGACTTGATATTTAGGGGAATGATGTCTCTCTGTTTTTTGCTACAAATGCAATTTAAATTTCATTTAGATGTATCCAAGTTGTTGATATTTTCTGCTTGAGATGTTTCTCCGACAAAATATTTTACTTTTTTCCCACACAGAATAAATCTTGTATATAATGGTGCTCAGTGTTAGAAACATGATTTAGTAATACAAGTCTGCACGAGGTTTGGTACTCAAGGAAACCAAATTATCACTTGATGTCAGTGTTGTGATGAATTATAAATAGATTTTTTTGTGAAGGGGAGGCATCTGTGAGTTTTATGATTATATGCATATGAAAGCTTAATTAATATTAAATGTAACTTTTCAGGTTAAAAGAGAAAATGACAACAATTTCATTTTACTGGCCCCTCCAATTGGATGCAAAAGATCTCCGGCGAGTAGGTTTATGCAGTAAACAGTATGATAAATTAGCATTTAAAACATTCTTCCAGTTACAGCAGAAGGTGTATTTCAGTACTGTTGAAAATTTGTTATTCTCATGTTTACTTTAAGTTTACTTGCCTGCAGCTCTAAAATGTCAGAATCTCAAATACATTTTTAATTAAAGATTTTCACTGGGCTACTATTGACTGTTGAGGGAAACAAAAACAATTAAAATTTCTCTTGAATTCCCATCTAGTTTCTAACCTGAAAGGTGTTTTGATACCAAAATTGTTGATTGTTTGAAGCTTGGAAAATCAAACGAGATTCCGGCTACAATAATTTACTTCATTTCCTTTCTGTTAATTTACTACGTTTGACTGGCATGGTTTTCATGCCCACACCTAAAGCAGTTTTGTGAACATCACACAGTGTGGATCCTTATTCAGTTCCAGTGTTTATCTGGAAATACTCAGCACTTGAAACAAGGTGCAGCAGATTTTGTGTCTGAAATTTTATCACCTAATATTTCTGGTCTCACTGTTTTTGGGAAGTAGTATTCTCTTGGCATATTTCTGGTCTCACTGTTTTTGGGAAGTAGTATTCTCTTTCCTGATATACACTTGCTGCTGACATTCATCTCCCTATCATTTTTATTTAATTGTTAATGCACCAAAATAGAACTGCCTGCTAAGAAAGACACCACCGTGCAAGAGATGCCATAGGTAATTTTTTTTAATTGGATATGGTAAATACATATAAAACAGTAATGTTTTGCAAAGCATTACAAAGATGTAATGAAACATTGGACATTAAAAACAAATTAGAATAAAATAAATGTAAAGTCATCAACTCAGGTGGAGCAGCAATGCACTGCAGTTCCTCTGATCTAGTGTAACACCTTCACTGCTTGCGATTTAGTCAACTGGGGATGCCAAATGTAAATTGGATAATCATTTTGCAGTTCATATGGTTCTTTAATTCTTCGTCTAACTCCCAGTCTAATCTCTCTCTCTGTGGCTTCTTACACTTCGCTATTGACATCCAGCATCAGATTGAAGAATAATATCTTATCGTCCATCGTGGTACATTGTAACCTTCCAGACTTGATATTGAATTCAATTATGCCAGGAAGCTCACTTTCTTTGTTTATATTAGAAGCTTAGTTTAGTTTAGAGATACAGCGGGGAAACAGATCCTTTGGCCCACCGAGTCTGCACCGACCAGCGATCCCTGCACATTAACACTATCTGACACACACTAGTGACTATTTACTTTTAACCAAGCCAATTAACCTACAATCCTGTATGTTTTTGAAGTGTGGGAGGAAGTCGAAGATCTCGGAGAAAACTCACAAGATCACGGGGAGAATGTACAAACTCCGTACAGACAAGCACCCATAGTCGGGATCAAACCCAGGTCTCTGGCACTGTAAGTGTTGTAAGGCAGCACCTCTACCATTGTGCCACCGTGCCACCCACAACAGTAGCAAGAAGTGGCCTTTTAACTGCAATGTTATCTTTCTGTGATATTAGCCCAGTTCTTCTCTTTCAATACTACTAAAATGTTGTCTGACCTGGTTGACATTTCCTGCAATGGTGACCTATATTTCCCAGCTTTATTTTTTTATTTTGTTTTATATTTCTCCAACTTCTTTCATCAATCTATCAACGAGCAATTATGGTCATGCCCTACCAAAGATATTCCTTATGACCTAAGCATCCCTCTTCCACCCTCATTGTAATGACAAACTCGATTATTTCAGCTGTGATTAAGGGTCATCAAGCTGAGACATTAACTATGTCTCTCCCCCCCCCCCCCCCCCCCCCCCCCCCCACCTCCAGCAGATGCTTCCTGCCTGCAAAAAAGGTATAACCAGTGTTGTCTGTGTTTATTTCAGTTCTTCATTTTCTTTCTTTTGATTGCACGGAAAAGTCTTCAATCTCATTTCAACCAATAATTTCTGATGCAGTCATGATCTTAACATTCATCAAGTTTAATAACATTTGGGACAGTACTCTTGTCAACTTCCTATTGCAAAATTTTAATTGGAGGCTGGATTCTCTTTTTTGACCAGAATATTGGATAGTGATCTGTTTGATAAACTGCATATGGTTCCAATATAGTGACCAATGGTGGGTGCACAACAGTAGCATGAGGCACATTAGGTGCCATTTAATAATGGAGTTAGTCAGCAGCTAACACCTTGAGAAGTAGGCAGAGTGAGTAGAATGTGATGTGAGTTACTTAGCAATATTAATTGGAGCCATCACTGCGAAACTGGTGCTCAATACTACAGATAGTTGTAGTGATGTACAGCACAGAAACAGGCCTTTCTGCCCATGCTATCTGTTTATTGCATCCATAGTAGGCCCATGGTGTTACGTGCCTCACCCTTTAATTTCCTACAGCTGATTACCCATTCAGCAGAAGGGATGATGGTACCTATAACCACTAGTTAAAGCTCATCAGCCATTGTAGGTTAGCTATTGATTGATTTCTTCTGGTTATTGATACAATGAAATGGTGCTTTTTGTAATTATTCAAATTTACAGTGAGTGTTTGTGTTGGATGCTGAAAGATCTTTGTCTTCATTTCTGCACAAACTAGTTGCTGGCAGCCACGAGGGTGTGGGTAGGTATAATGTTTTCATGAATGCATCTATACGCAGCAAATATCTTCAGAGCTACAGATGTATTTAAAAGATAGTATGGTGAAACATGAATATGTTAGTTAACATAGAAATGCAGAGTGTATATAAATGGCGGGAGATTGAACAATATTTGTATTCAGGGGGTCGAGGATGTCATTGTATAATCACCGAAAGCTCATATGTAAGTTCAGCCATCTATTAGAAAGGCAAGCTATATGTTGGCATTTATTGGGATTCACGATTCAAGATTCAAGATTCAAGAGAGTTTATTGTCATATGTCCCTAATAGGACAATAAAATCTTGCTTTGCTTCAGCACACCAGAACATAGTAGGCATTGACTACAAAACAGATCGGTGTGTTCATATATCATTATATACGTACATACACACATGAATAAATAAACTGATAAAGTGCGAATAACAGATAATAGAAACATAGAAATTAGGTGCAGGAGTAGGCCATTCGGCCCTTCGAGCCTGCACCGCCATTCAATATGATCATGGCTGATCATGATGGGCTATTAATGCTCAGAGTTTTGTCCGAGCCAAGTTTAATAGCCTAATAACTGTGAGGAAGTAGCTATTCCTGAACCTGGTCCTTGCAGTCTTCAGGCTCCTGTACTTTCTACCTGAAGGTAGCAGGGAGATGAGTGTGTGGCCAGAATGGTGTGGGTCCTTGATGATACTGCCAGCCTTTTTGAGGCAGCGACTGCGATAGATCCCCTCGATGGAAGGGAGGTCAGAGCCGATGATGGACTGGGCAGTGTTTACTAATTTTTGTGGTCTTTTCCTCCCCTGGGCGGTCAAATTGCCGAACCAAGCCACGAAGCTGTAGAAGTTAGAGAGAGTCCTCCTTGACAAACTGATCCTCCGTAATCTTCTCATGAGGTAGAGGCGCTGATGTGCTTTCTTAATAATTGCATCAGTGTTCTCGGACCAGGAAAGATCTTCAGAGATGTGCACGCCCAGGAATTTGAATCTGTTGACCCTTTCAACCATCGACCCATTGATATAAATGGGACTGTGGGTCCCCATCCTACTCCTTCCAAAGTCCACAATCAGTTCCTTGGTTTTGCTAGTGTTGAGGGCCAGGTTATTGTGCTGGCACCATATGGACAGTTGCTCGATCTCTCTTCTATATTCTGACTCATCCCCATCAGTGATACGTCCCACAACAGTGGTGTCATCAGCGAACTTGATGATGGAGTTCGCACTATGACCGGCTACGCAGTCATGAGTATAGAGTGAGTACAGCAGGGGGCTGAGCACACAGCCTTGAGGTGCTCCCGTGCTGATTGTTATCGAGGCTGACACATTTCCACCAATACGAACAGACTGTGGTCTGTGAATGAGGAAGTCGAGGATCCAATTGCAGAGGGATGCGCAGAGACCCAGTTCTGCGAGTTTGGTAACCAGTTTGGAGGGGATGATTGTATTAAATGCCGAGCTGTAATCAGCCTGACATATGAGTTTTTGTTGTCCAAGTGGTCCAGAGCGGCGTGGAGGGCCAGCGAGATCGCATCCACCATTGATCTGTTGTGGTGCTAAGCGAACTGCAGTGGGTCCAGGTTTTTGTCGAGGTAGGAGTTGATTTGCCCCATGATCAACCTCTCAAAGCACTTCATCACCACAGGCATTAGTGCCACTGGTCAATAGTCATTGAGGCACGTCACCTTACTCTTCTTTGGCACTGGTATAATTGATGCCCTTTTGAAGCAGATGGGAACCTCGGACCTCAGAAGTGGGAGGTTGAAAATGTCCGTAAAAACGCCAGCCATTTGAGCAGTATTAGCTATTTACTGGTGTTATATAGGACCCATCTGACATGCTTCTGGGATAGTAATTTGTCTCTGTTTATTCTATCTACCTAAGGTGTGACCGGGTAGATGCAGGGATTTTGTCCCCTAGCTGAGCTGGCCCTTAAATCATGAGATGTGCAGTCATTTATTCACGCACTGAAATTTGGGGGAAAATAGCTGTTGAGACTCAGGCAGTGAACACATTCAAGACATGGATGGGTAGATTTTTGGATATTCAGTTTGATAAGTTTGGGACAATGAGCCAACAACCTTTCTCTAATTGTAAGCAAGATAAAGGTGATAGTGATTGACTTCTGGAAGCGAAGCGGTACACATACCCCAGACTGCATTAAAGGCACCAAAGTACAGGTGGTTGGAAACTTCAAATTCCTAGTAGTCAATGTCAACAAAAAACTTCTGGACCACTAATATTGAAGCAACGAACAGGAAAGCACACCAATGCCTCTTCCTCCTTAGAAGGCTCAGGAACTTTGGCATGGCTCCTGCAACTCTCACCAACTTCTACAAATGCCCTACATAAAGTATTTTATCAGGATGCATCACAGCTTGGTTTGGGAACAGCTCCATCCTAGACCACAAGAAATTGAAGTGAATTGTGGACTCAACCCAGACCATCACATGAACGACTCCACTGACTCCATTTATACCTCATGCTGCTTCGGCAAGGCCAGCAGCATAATCAAGGATGAGTCTCACCTTGGCCACTCCCTCTTCTCCCTCTCCCATCAGGCAGAAGATATAGAAGTGTGAAAATGCACCCCACAGATTCAGGGACATTTTCTTCCCAGCTGTTATCTGGCAGCTGAATCATCTCACTACAATCAGAGAGCAGTGCTGAACTACTATCTGCCTCATTGGTGAACTCCAGACTTTTATTTTCAGTTTCTTACCTTGCCGGAGATGCAATTGTTTTCCGGATTGTCTCTCCAGTCACTCTGCGGCCCACCATCGATGGAGCTGGAGACCTCCTTGGACTGACTTTGATCCCCACCGCAATCGTGGACTTAACATCGGAGTCGATTAATTGCCTGGGATTGTTCCAACCTGCGGACTTTACCATCGTGAGATTGCAGTCTCGAGAGAGGCTGAGTCAGGAAGCTCCAACGATGCAGAGGCTCAACCAGCCCTAACGCAGGGTCCGATCGCCAGCACGGGGGAGCTGACATCCCCCCCGATGCGGGAATTAATCGCCTCGATGCGGAGGGCCCAAATGCCGTTTGCTACGGGAGTCAAGATCGTCCTGTCAATGGAGGGCTCGATGTCCCCTTCCGCAAAAAGGGAAGAAATTTGAACTTTTTTTTCACCTTTCATCACAGTGAGGAATGTGGAACAGTCACTGTGATGGATGTTTATGTTAAAATATATTTTGTGTGCTCCGTTGCTTTTTATTTGTATGACTGACTTGGCAAATGAAATTCCTCGTATGTTGCAAAGCATACTTGGCTAATAAAGTATTATTGTGTTGTGATTGTGATTGATTATTGTGATTGTGATTGATTGTGGACCTTGATCGAACTTCGCTGGCTTTACCTTGCACTAAATGTTATGTCCTCATCATATATCTATTACACTGTAAATGGCTCGATTGTAGTCATGTTTTGTTTTTCTGCTGACTGGTTAGCATGGATCAAAAGCTTTTCACTGTACCTCGGTATACATGACAATAAACTAAACTGAAGCAGAGACCCGGGTTCAGTCCTGATTATCGGTGCTGTCTGTTCGGAGTTTGTTCGTTCACTTTGTGACCTGTGTGATTTTTCCCCGGAAGCTCCAGTTTCTTCTCACACTCCAAAGACGTACAGGTATGTAGGTTAATTGGCTTGGTAAAGTTGTAAATTGCCCCCAGTGTGTGGAGAATAGTGTTAATGTATGGGGATCACTGGTTGGCGTGGACTCAGTGGGCCGAAGGGCCTGTTATGGCACGACATCTCTAAACTAAACTATGTGAATTGATGGATATGAGATATTTCAGGGAAATGATGTTGAGGTAAAAGATCAGCCATGAACAAATTGACAGGTGGAGTAGTCACTCCTCTTACATGTACTTTTAAATTTCACCATCAGCTGTGTCTGTGGAGGGAATGGATAGGCAATATTTCAGTAAACCAAAATGTTGCCTATCAAATGGATGTTGCCTGCCTCGCTGAGTTACTCCAGTACTTTATGCTATTAACTAATAGACTTAACTCTCTCTGGCGAGTTTAATGAACAATCAATGCCCAAATCCATCAACATCTTCAAATTTGGAGGTTCCTTGGACACGCAGTGCCATTTCCATGCATTAACCAGAGATGTACAATGCACAGAATGTTTCCTCCTACGTTGAGTCATGTCCATTTTTCAAATATCTTGTTCATTTCCCATTATTTTTTTCAGAAAAGGCTTAGCCAGTGTGTGTTTCCCCTGGCTTTCTGCTGTAAACTGCATGTAACATTTGAAGTTCCATACAGATGGTGATACAGCTGGATTTCAGGAAAATAACAGAATAAAACAGCAAATGCATTCATTTGAGAATACTTTTTTAGAATCAGCATTTATGCAGCTTTATGCAAGTATGTTATTAAACTGGGAATGGTCTCTGAAATATTACTATGTAAATGCCAAATTACTTTGGATTACCAGCCCTTTATATTAAATAATATATTTTACATAACCTGTAAATTGTCTGCTTCTGGCCCAGTTCCTCTTTGTAAGTTTAGATTTTTTTGTCCAGGATTACTAATTATTGCAGTCTATTGCTTGTTATTTTTGGTGTAGTACAGTGCCTCCTTATTTAAGTCAGGTCTATATCCCTTTTCCCCCTTCCTTATATTTTACTTCTAGTTTATTCCTTAATTCATTTGCTCAGATTTTATCCAAATTCAGACATGAGCATTTTCAAAGTTATATGAAATTATTTACATCTCTATCTTTTCAAAGTGCTTTTTTTCAGATGAAAAGCATGTCCCTTTAGCCTGTGTTTCTACACAGAAGGATGTGTGATATCTTTATATATTAGATCATTCTGATATTGCAACTTTGTAATGCAGCACAAAGGTCAGGAACGTGCTGGAAATCTGGTACTCATGTACTGTATATCTCATCTGCTCTGCATGCAACATTCAGTCAAAACTGAACACAATTTCAGGAGTGATTATTTATCATAACTTTTATCATTACATTTCCACACCACTCTTGTTTATTCAAAAGTATTAATAAAAACAATACTGTGGGTGTAATCTTGCAGAGAACTATCAGGAGAGTTTATTGTCTTGTTCTGCCCTGTATTTTTTGCAGCTATTATTATGTTACTCATTATGATGTAAATGTTGGGAAAATTAAAGGAGGAAGTAAAGTCCTGGGAACATGCAATGTACTGACTTCCATGGAGTTGTTCCCAAGCATGAAACTTCCTGACACAGTAAGGATGTGAATACTATAACAGTTAGACCAACAGCTGTTGCTGCTAATTGCCATTGTGCAAGTTAAACGAGGGCAAAGAAAACATTTCTTCAAGATAGTTTATACTTTAAACAACGTGATAATATTTTACAATATTTTGGAATTTTTAACAGAAGTAGTTTCCATTCATGCTAACGTTTTTTTATATAGGAAATTATATAAATGCATAAAAATGTGAAAGGCAAAAATTGAAACAAGACTGCTTGTTTTTGTGTGCACAGTTGTTCCAATGGGAAATGTAGAAAACATTTTTTCATATGGCTGTGAGAGGACAAAATTATAAAATATTAAAAAAAAGTATAATAATTATTAAATACTTTTGAAATATTATAGTAGTTTATTAACAAATAAATGGAACATAATGTAAATAGTACACACAAAAACAAATAACCAATTAATAGCATTAAAAAAAAGCAAGTAAATTGAAAATAAAACATTCTCTTATCTGCTGGTTCTCGAATCCTGATTTAAATCAATGGGATCTCAGATGCTATGTTATGTTTCATTAGATCTATGAGGCACTGCTGGAGAATCCCATGAAGTGTAGAATCTGTCATCTGAATCTCTGTGAAATCTAAGCGTGGAGGGCAATGAAAGATGTGGCACCATCTGTTTGTATGTTTTGAATTTCTGCATTCAGCAAGGCATCCATAGATTGACATTTTAAGTGTCAAGAGTGTTTAATTGTCATGTGTACTGACAATGAAATAATGAAATTCTAACTTGCAGCAGCATATCAGGCCTGTAGTTGCTCACAGGTAACATATAATAAACACAAATAAATCAATACATTTAAAACCCCAATACTAATGCTAAAATGCTAAAATGCTAATACTTATTCAGTCAAGATAATCTATAGTTCATAATTTAGTTAGCGTTTTGTAGTGTTCTGTCATTTGAATCCTGATGGTTGTTAAGAAGAAGCTGTTCTTAAATCTGGAGGTCACAGTTTTCAGACTTCTGTACTTTCATCCCAACGGTAGGAGTGAAATGAGAGTGTGGCCAGGGTGATGTGAATCTTTGATGATGCTGGCTGCCTTTTTGAGGCAGCGTCTCGTATATCTTCAATGGTTCCTTCAATGGAACCACCATTTGGAAAAAAAAACATACTGCTGGAGGAGCTCAGTGGGTAAGGCAACATTTGTGGAGCAAAATATGCAGACGGCATTTCGGGTCAAAATAGTCACAGAAAAATCTGTCCATTTCCTAGTGCCTGACCACTGAGTTCCTCAGCAATATGTTTTCTCTAGGTTCCAGCACCTGCAGTCTGTGTCACATTCTCTGCTGGCAATGTGCAGTTGAATAGTGTTTTTTTTAATATGGAATGACTGAAAAAATATTGTCTGCGGCTGTAGCTGCACATTGACTGGAATGCTGTCCTTTTGCAATGTTTCTTCCATGTTACAGTCATGGAACTGCGACAGCGTGTGATTCTTTGCCTTCTGCCTTCTGATGAAAAAAGTAGAAATCATATTTTATATAAACTCTTCGTCACACATTTTACAGCATAACGACCAGCTGGTAATAATTTTCAGACTGTCACTATATTAAATCTTTAGGTCCTGCTGACATTTATAAGCCACCCTGTCTTTTTTGCTTCTGTTTAAGGTCATCACCAGAGTCCCGGTTGAATTACAACATTGTGACACGTAGCCAGCTGTTAGTGTACACATATGTATGAATTAATGAGCTGAAGCCTTTGAGGAGTATGGTGCTATCAGTACATTAAATTGAGTATATTCTGTGACTATCAATAATATTTCTGGTTATTAATATTAAATAGTTGTGTGTATTGTACCATTTTCAATTTAAAGTATTTAACATTAAAATAAGTATTCAACCATTGCAGTAAATATTGGCTATATTTGAGAACAAAACCTACAAAGTCAAAAGTAATACAGCAGTGGCCTGTAGAGGATGAAAGTCTACTTCAGGACTGCTTGAAGTCAGTGGACTGGTCCATGTTCAAGACCACTTCCTCCAGCCTGAATACCGGCATGGTGGTGCAGCAGTAGAGTTGCTGTCTTACAGCGCCAGAGGCCCGGGTTCGATCCTGACTATGGGTACTGTCCGTATGGAATTTGTAAGGTGCTGTTTCGACAACAGAGTGGCCTAAGCATTTCTTATTGAAGATTTGTGGTTGATTTAAATGATTCCTTCTGCTGTATTATATCAGCATGCCATCTGCTAGGCAGTTTTGAATCAGTCATAAGTCAACGCTTAATAAGGGCTTCATATACTCAATCACTCATGCATGAGTACATGTTCTGTATGGGAATTGCGAATGCAAACTAACTGCATAACTAGTAGATTTTCAATACCATTGTTCATTGTGAGTTGCAGGATATTCTCTGCCTTTTCTGTTTGTGTTCTCTGCATTGTTGCAATGTTCATTTGTGTTTTATTTAGAATTTTAACAATGTCATGTGGTTGTCCATTGTTTTATGCTCCAGGGTCTATATACTATGTTCCTACTTCTTATTATCTATTTACATTATATTATATTGCCTTTCATATTCACTTTTTCTCAATTACATTCATTTGGTATCCGGAAGGGATGCCGACAGACGAGAAGCTGAAGCCAAGAAGTCGAAGCCGAATGGACACAACACTGAAAGGCCACAAAGCCGAATGGACACGATGCCGAAAGGACACAGCCAGATGGATATGATGCTGAAAGGATATGAAACCGAACGGACACGACGGCAAAAGGAAACTAAGCCAAACGGACAAGAAGCAGAACGGACATGACGTCGAAAAGCCGCTGAACGGACATGATTTCTCCGGGGACGGGATTGGTCCGACACCTTGTCAGTCATCGACAAAGGTCAGCGATTGGTCCAGACCTCTGCGTCCATCACATCACTGGCATCACTGGCCGGGGGGGAGACGGGAGGGTGGGGAAGAGATTGAGCTTGCTTTTGTAAAATGGTGGCAGTGACTCCAAGCTGCTGTGATTGCCACAGAGGCTTTTCGACGTCATGTTCGTTCCCCGTCAGATTTTAAGACGAAAAGCAATCTGACGCCGAACGGACATGGCATCAAAAAACGGAAAAAGAATCTTACTAATCGAAAAGAAAACAAATATAAATTTCTTTGAATCCCTGACATCGAAAATCTGAAAAACAACTTTACATATTGAAAAGGAAACAAATATAATTTTGTTTAATCCCTCAGGTAGGGGTAAATAGTAATCGACTTGTTTACTTTCTGAGAAACCTTTTAGTTTGGCCATGGATTTCGTTAAAACAGCACCTGGTGGAAGGAAGCTCCTTCTCAATGGTTACACATACGTTGGTGACAAAAAGGTTAATTAAACCACATACTGGAGGTGTGAGGAACAAAGAGTGTAAAGGGCCTGTCCCACCAGCATGCGATTGCATGCATCTAGCGCAAACAAATGTGGTCGCTTGAGTCGTACAGCCATGCGGGGCCGGTCCCACTTCGGGCCGTGGCAGCGTATGGAGTTGTGCGGGGCTGGTCCCGACATCATACTCACCAATCAGCTGGGCAGGAGGCGGGCCGACTGAATTTGGACGTCACACGGCTTTGCGTGGTGATGTCATCACAGAGCGGCACGCCGGGCGGTGACGTCATCACGCAACGACACGTGCTAGGCGTATGCCGTCAAGATGCTGCATACGACGACAAGACGCTGTGTATGCTGTCAAGACGCTGCGTACGCCCTCAATGTGCCTGCGGGCCGACTGAAGAGATCACAAGCAGTGTAATTAATAATATCACGGAAGAATTACCACTTAGAGTTGCTGGAGCCCTGCTTAAGAGAGAAATAATAGGAAAAATGGTATGACAAGCAAGAAATGTAGACACAAGTGAAGATTTGAGTACAACAACACGTGGATAAAACATTCGAATGTATGAAAGTACCACTAATTATTTTATTGACAGAGAAGAATTTGGAACTTTTATCCAGAAAGCAAACATGTGTTGGCGACGGCGCATTTGACTCTGCCCCCCCCCCCCCCCCCCCGAGGAAAGCAACTCTATACTATACTAGCTATTATTTCAGAAAGCAAAACCTTGACATCAGTGTATCGTGTTGCAAGCAACAAGGAAGAGAAAACGTACAACAACATTTTTACGTTTTTGATCGAGTTCAGGTTCCAACTTTGATAACAATAGACTTTGAAAAAGCAGCAATTAATAGTATAAAAAAGAATTTCCCAAACATGTCAATTTATGGTTGCTCCTTTCATTTTGGCCAATGTCTATGGTGAAATATTCAAGCTCGTGGATTGAAACAATGGTATGCCACGCCTAGCAACACACTTCTCATTAAGTAATTACAAGCACTTGCCTTTGCCCCCCTGAAGATGTTCAAAAAAAAATATGACGAATTGGTGCATTCCTTTAAATGCCGAAACATTTCTTCAATGTTAAATGATATTTTAGTTTATTTCGAAAGTACATGGTTAGGAATAGTTCAAAGAGGGTGGCGAAAGAGGCCACTTTACGATTGCGAATCATGGTCAGTCTACACTCGAATTCAGGATAATTTGCCAAGAACAAACAATTCTTTGGAAGGTTGGCAGCAGGCCTTTAAGAAGAGACTTAGTGTAACTCCACAGTGGATAAATTACTTAAAACGATCAGAAGTGAACAGGCATCAAATGTGATTTTAATTGAGCAGGCATCTACAGGGATTGACATTTCAAAGCCTAACAAAAAAGATGCTACCATTAACAAAATATAAAACCTATTTGCAATTCTTATAATAAAGAAAAAGGATTGGCTTTCCTAAGAGCCTTAGCTTACAATTTCTTAATTGATTTTTATTCCTATAGTTTAGTTGTACCTTGTTACATTTTAAAATAGTTAAATTGTTGTACCATGTTACATTTTAAAATAGCTAAATAATAAATTTATTTGCATATTCTTGCAGCAAATATAGGTTTTTTAAAGTGTTTCGGTGTTTCATACCTATTTATCATTTCGGTTTCATGTGCGTTCGGCGTCAGATTGTTTTTCGGTTTAAAATCTGACGGGGAACAAACATGACATCGAAAAGCCTCTGTGGCAATCGCAGCAGCTTGGAGTCACTGCCACCATTTTACAAACGCAAGCTCTAGCTCCCCCCCACCATCCTGTCTTCCCCGGCCAGAGATGTGATGGACGCGGGGGTCTGGACAAATCGCTGACCTTTGTTGATGACTGACAAGGCGTTGGACCAATCCCGTCCCCGGAGACATCATGTCTGTTCGGTGGCTTTTCGTTGTCATGTCTGTCTGCTTCTTGTCCATTTGGCGTCGTGTCCATTCGGCTTTGTATCCTTTCAGCGTCATGTACGTTCGGCTTCGTATCCTTTCGGGTTCAGCTTCCTGTTCTTTCGGGTTCATGTCCGTTCGACATCATGTCCTTTCGGTGTCTTGTTTGTTCGGTATCTTAGCTTTTCAGCGTGATTTATGTTCGGTATCTTGGCTTCGGCTTTTTGGCTTTGGCTTCTCGTCCTTCGACGTCCTGTCCGCACACGGTATTGTTAACCTGCTGACTCTACTTCCTTAACCTTTGTCATTCCTGTATCATACCATAAGCATTTACCATTTACCATCCTCACAGTTCAATTAACTGTTCTCGTACCCCATATTACCAATTTGTAACGTATCAAATATCTCAACTCAAGTATCCCCTCCTTCATTTTTATTTTTACCTTTTTAAAAACAAATGCAAAGTACTCAATTCATACTTTTATAGCTCGCTCAGGATCTACATGCAAGTTCCCATTTTTGTCCTTGAAGAACCCCACTCCATAATACCATCTTTTTACTATTTATATATCTTTTGAATGGATTTTCATTTATAGGATTTGAGCTTAGGAGCAAGGAGTTCCTTCTGCAGTTCAGAGTCCTGGTGAGACCGCACCTGGAGTATTGTGTGCAGTTTTGGTCTCCTAATTTGAGGAAGGACATTCTTGCTATAAAGAGAGTGCAGTGAAGGTTTCTCTAGTTTAGAATCCTCTGCAAATCTGTATTTGTTTGTTTGTTTGTACATTTGTTCCGGTGAAGGTACGGTGTGCATGGCAGCCAGCCAAGCTGTCGCTTGTCCTTTTCTTTTTGTTTTCACTTTTAATTTCAAGTTTTTCGTGTACCTTGTGTGTTGTGACTGTTGGCAGACCAATTTCCCTCCAGGGATGAATAAAGTTTTATCGTATCGTATTGTATGTTTGTATGTTTTTCTGGTGTTCAGGAAGCTCTAAATTTTATTGTTCTTCCTCTGGCCCACATGGGAATATGTCTCAATTGTACTGAAACATTCTTTTCCTTAAACAAGGCATATGTTACGGTATAATTCTGCCTGCCAAGCCCTCAGTTACTAATCTACTTATATTCTATTGAGATTGACCTTCACCCAATGAATAATTTTTTCTTTGGATTGTTTCTCCTTTTCAATAGAATACTTAAATCGTCTGCTCTACTCATTATCTCTGTAATGATCCTCGTCTGAAACTTGGTCCACTTGACCATCTCTTCCCCAAAACTAGATTCAACAATGCCTCTTACTTCATTCTCTTTAATATGTACTGCTACCCCTCCTACTTTTTATTTCTTCCCTATCCTTCCAGAAACATTTCTGATAGATTTAATTATCTGTCCTCTCCCTCTAGGAGTCACATTTCTGCTATCCCCACCACATAATGTTCCCACACAGATATCTAAGATTGTAGTTCACCAACTTTATTTACAACATTCTACTCGTTCATGTATATGTGCAGAAAACCAAATTTAGTTGTTACTTCATTTTTATTTTTCTGATGCCATTAAAATTCTGACTGAGCAAATCCAGTGTTGTGCTTTTCCCATTTTTGCTGTTATATGGCTTAATTTTGTCTCCACATTTTTATTTACTCTGATTATTTGCTGGTGCACTCCTACAATGTACAGCCCTCGCTGATACACTCTGGTTATCAATACCTTGCACCATTGCCTATTCCTTTTCATTTACCTTTCTTCTATTTTTAGCTTACCTTTTTTCCCCATCTGATTCTAACCTCAGATACTCACCTCTATGAGAATATTCTTCCCTTTGCCATTGAAATACAACCCATGTGGCTTTTAGACATCCTTTGTTTAGTTATGAGATGCCGTGTGGAAACATACCTTCAGCCCACCGGGTCTGCGCCGACCAACAATTACCCCCATACACTGGCACTATCCTACGCTTTAGGGAAAATTTACAGAAGCAAGTTAACCTACAAACTTGTACGTCTTTGGAATGTGGGAGGAAATTGGAGCTCTTACGATCTTAAGGGCCTGTCCCACTTGGGCGACATTTGCGCATCATTTACACAACAGCCTAAAAATAGGTTGGTGCGTCGTGACGCTCGCATGACGTGTCGTGAGGCGTGGTGACGCATGCATTGATGCGTGGTAACGTGTGGTGCTTCCCTTTCGGCCCAGGATTTTGGAATGTCCTGGGGTGACATTTGGGTGTCTCATCATGTTGTGCGTCCTGTCACACACTGATGTATGCTGTCCTGTGGGTGACGCCCGGTTAGGGTTAGGGTTGGCGTTAGGGACCACAGATGGGGTGCAAAATATTCTTCCTTCAATGCATGGATTTTAAACATAAATATATTAAAATTAATACAATAAAATCAATTTGTTCTGTTTTATTATAGATGTATTGGTCTGCTTCCAGATCCGATCACCCTCTCTTTTCAAAGGGATGGATTCAGTGATTGTAGACTGAACTCCCCTGTCCCCTCTCAATCAATCAATCAATCAATCAATATTTATTACATTTGAAACTCAGTGAGGCTCAAACGAAACTCCGTTTCCACAGCCATACAAACAAAGACAATTTCCTACAGACATACACACAATTCAATTTACAAAAACATCCATCACAGTGAACCCACTGTGATGCAAGGCAAAGTCTTTTCTCTCCCCTGTTCTCCATTTCTCTCCCGATGTCGAAGCCCCAGGTGGGCGATGATAAGTCCCACGGCCATTTTAGGCCGCGCGGGGCGATGTAAGGCCCAACTCTCGGTCTAAATGTCACAAAGTTGGAGCCCCCGGCGAGCGCTGGAATGTCCCACGGCCATGAAGCCGCGTGGGGCGATGTACGGTCCCGCTCTGGGTCGTTCCAACTCCGCGACACGGGCTAGAGGAGCTCCGGAAAGCGGTCTCTCCACCCGAACCCGCAAACTACCGATACCCCGACAGTCCACCGTACCTGCAGCTGGAGCCCCCGAGCTACGTGGTCGGGCCACAGCAGCGAGTCACCACTGCTCCCCACGCTCCGATACCGGCCAGCCCCACGATGGTAAGTCCGCAGCTCCAAAAGCTCCGTGACTGGAGCCTCCAGGTCGTTCAGGCTGGAGACCGCTCCACGGCGCTAGGCCCCAACGACAACGGAGACTCGACAGGAAAAAGGTTGGGTCTCACGTACAGGGAAGAGAGTTTAAAAATGTTCCCCCTTCCCTCCCCCCACCCCCCGCATATACACAGTTAAAAAAACTATTAAAAAAACACAAACAACTACATTTAACTAGACAAAAAATAAAAAAAGAGAGACAGCCTGTAGGGGGCGGCTGCAACAATGAGTCGTGCCGCCACCAAGAGACGACCTCTTTCCCCAATCCCGCCCCCCATCCCTCCTTCTCCACTCCCCCCTCCCGTCCCCCCTCCCCCTTCTTCCCTTGCCCCTTCCTCCCTTCGCCCCTCTCCACTCTTCCCCCCCTTATCCACTACCCCCCCTCCCCTCACATCCTCTTCTCTCTCTCTCTCCCCCTCTCCCTCTCTCCCTCTCTTCTCCTATTCTCCACCTCCCCCCCCCCCCCCCTCACCCTCACCCCCACCCTCACCCTAACCCTCCCCCTAACCCTAACCCTCACCCTAACCCTCACCCTAACCCTAACCCTACCCCTAAGGAAACCCAAACCCTAACGCTAACCCTAACCCTAACCCTAGCTTCTGCCTGGTCCTTGTGGGTACTAAACTGTTGGCCACGAGTTGTTAGTGGGATTTAGCTGTCACAGGCTGGGTCCACAAATTGAGGGCTTCCCCCACTCCTCCCTTCTTCCCGCCCCACTCTGCTCCCCCTTATTCCCTGGTTGCAGGCTGGGTCCACAAATTGTGGGGGGGGGGGGGGGGGGGGGGGGAAAGGGGGGGGAGGGGGAAGTGGGGGAGAAGGAGAATGGGAGGAGGGAGAGGGGGAGAAGGGGATGTGAGGGGAGGGGGTAGTGGATAAGATGGAGAAGAGTGGAGCGGGAGAAGGGAGGAAGAGGGGCGAAGTGTAGGGGGGAATGGAGAGGGGGAAGGGAAGAAGGGGGGAGGGGAGAAGGGTAGGGAGGATTGTAGAAGGAGGGATGAGGGCCGAAGGAGGGGAGAGGGGAGTTCCGTCTACACTCACTGAATCCATCCCTGGTGATCGGATCTGGAAGCGGACCAATACATCTATAAATAAAACGGAACGACTCAGACATCTTTTCATTTGCACAATTGATTTTATTGTATTAAATTTAATATATTAATGTTTAAAATCGATACATTGAAGGAAGAATATTTTACAGCCTCATCCCTAACCGGACTTCACCCACATGGCAGCATACGTCAGCGTGTATGTCGTGCAACTTGACGGTTTTACGGGCGTCAGTTACTGACGCTCCGCAGTCGCCCAAATGTCGCCCAAGTGGGACAGGCCCTTTAAGATCAACCAATCTTGCATAATTTAGATTCATTTTAGTAACCTCATGCATTCCCTGCTTTGACTTCAACCGCTTGTGCATTCTGCAGGCTATCAAACTGCTTAGACCTTCAACACTCACCCATTCCATATGAAATTCACTTCTTAAGTTCCTTTGAGACTTTTAACATCATCATGAATTCAACAAATACGTTGGTCACCTGCTGTTACATCTTGCTGGATCTGGCCCATTGTCCCCCATTATTACCTGTATGCCTCCACATATCTGGGTGAAATGAAGATGGTGGGACTAGATGGATCTCCGCATTCTCAGGTCCATGGGAGTGTCTGTACTGTAGATGGCTCAGCCCCTGACAGGTTTTGGCAGAATGTAATCCTCCCAAAACTGTCATGTGTTTCTGAAGACATTCAAACATGATTAAAATGGAAGTAAGTTATTGAAAAAAAAAGGAAATACAATTAAATCGGTTACATATAATTAAAAGCTGGAGTAAAATTGTTTTTAAAAATCCTTTTCCTTTCCTTTCTACATCCTTACAACCCTCTTTAAAATGAGTGGAATCTCAGATCTGAGGCAAGACTTGACCTGCAACAGAATCTAAGTGGTGATTCCCCAATTTAATTCTGGGGAACCTCAGTAAAAGTGCAGGCAAAGGTGCAGAGTGACATGAATCTGTCCGCAAGTTCCTGTTTCTCAGTGTATGCATAGGAAAGAAATGCAGATGCTGGTTTGCACCGAAGATGGACACAAGTGCTGGAGTAACTCAGCGGAACAGGCAGCGTCTCTGGAGAGAAGGAATGGGTGACATTTCGGGTCAAGACCCTTCTTCAGACCCTTCCTCAGACTTGAGTCTGAAGAAGGGTCTCGACCTGAAACATCACCCATTCCTTCTCTCCGGAGATGTTGCCTGTCCTGCTGAGATACTTCAGCATTTTGTGTCTATATCTCAGTGTCTGCATGTATGTCTCAGACATCAGTTTGATTGGCTAAATGCTGGCAGTTCTGCTTAGAATTCTCAGCATGATTCAGACCATTTTTTTGCTTTGTGTCTGCTTTACTCATACATCTCTAAAGCCCTTAAGATGTTTTTCTATCTTACAGTGTTAAATAATTAATGTTGGTCCCTCTGTGAACTCTAGCTAGTAATGTGTTCCTGAACTACCTTTGAACAGCAACTCAGTGTCCACATGCAGGAAGGCACTAGCCTCTGTTTAGCTCAGTAAAACTCATTAAGAATGTTCTAAGTTTCTTTGTGGGTTTTATTCCAAGACTTAAAGTTCAGAATAAGGTTCCTTAGCTTTCTTTTTAGATTTGGCAGAGAATTGCAATTCTCTAATCGTGCAGAAATAAAAAAGGTTACTGTGGGAAAGGTTAAAGAAGATTGAATGACTCATGGAATATTTAAAAGGAAAGAACATGTCTTTCCTTTAAATATTCCAATCACTGATTATCATAACTTTTAATACGTTTCTGAGGCAAGATGAATATATTTGGATAGATGGAGCTGCAAGGTGCAATTTTAAAATTTACACAATATAGCGTGCTAGCTGAGAGTCTAGTATAATCAAAATGAGTAAAACTGAAATGCAAAATTTAGAAAAGAGACCCCAAGTCAGTCAGTTGCTGCTTGCATATAATGATTTATTTTAAGATAAAATGTGTTAGTCATGACTTTGCCCTCATTTTAGCAAATTAAGTTAAATATACAGTATGAAAGAGATGTTTAATGAAAATATAAGTGAGTAGAATGTATTATAGGCTCTCATATAATCCGAGCTGTATGTATTTTATGTAATTTATGGTAAATTATGCTTCACATAATTTGCTTATAGCATGTTAAAAGCGCTTTAAACTTGGAGAACAAAGATTACCCACAAATGGTTTTGAATTTTGATTTATTAGCATTTTTAGTCCACAGGCATGAAGCATGAAATATTTTTGAACTGTCACAATCAATTTTAAAAATCTGCAGAGTTCCACTTTCAATAACGAAAGGACTTGCAGACATATGAAACCAAACCAGGGTGGAAGACAGAAGGACAAAAGTTTTGAAATGAAAATAGCAAATGCCAGGAACACTCAGCAGGTCAAACAGTATTTGTGGAGAGAGCAAAAGAGATAATACTTTCCTCAGAACATTTCAGGTGTTGCCTTACCTACTGGTCTAATCTTCTAATTGGTAGAGGATTTCTACCAATTAATATTGTAATTTCAGGTTTCCAGTCCTAGGAGTGCTTTTCTTTTGTAGTCACATTTTGGAGCCAGAAAGGTTAATTTTAATTCTCTTTATTTGCTGGTAACTGTTTCAGGGTGAGCCTAGTAGCCAAACGAACTGTAGCTGGACAAGGGACTTAACCCGAAACATCACCTCCTCCTTCTCTCCAGAGGTGCTGCATGTCCTGCTGAGTTACTCCAGCATTTTGTGTCTATCTTCAGCCAAACTAACTTTTGGTTTTCTGGCTTTATTTTGTAGAGGTCAATCATTGTGTTCCTCAAACAACCCACTTACTTCTGGTGACATTATTTTTTTAACACAGAATTGGAACTTGGCCTGAACTGCAGCTCACTTGCCAGTTGAGCAAGATCCTGCTGTAATTTTTGATAACCCTCTTCACTGTTTACTATACCACCTACTTTAGTGTCATATGCAAACTTACTAATCACGCCTTGCACATTGTAATCTCAATCATTAATATAAAACGCAAAATAGCAACCAGGGACAAACCAATCCCTGAGGTACACCACTAGTGTACACCACTAGCAACCAGGGACAAACCAATCCCTGAGGTACACCACTACAACACTGAACACCGGCGTGCCTCAGGGCTGTGTGCTCAGCCCTCTCCTCTACTCCTCTTCACCCATGACTGCATCCCTAAGAATGGCTCCAACGCCATCATTAAGTTTGCCGACGACACCACGGTGGTAGGACTGATCAGTGACAACGACGAGTCAGCCTACAGGGATGAGGTCCAGCACCTGACAACCTGGTGTGCCAACAATAACCTCGTCCTCAACTCCAAGAAGACGAAGGAAATTATTGTTGACTTCAGGAAGATCAGAGGGGGCAGACATACCCCCATCCATATAAACGGGACTGAGGTGGAGCGCGTCTCCAACTACAAATTCCTCGGGGTACACATCTCGGAGGATCTGTCCTGGTCCCTCAACACCTCCAAGCTGATCAAAAAGGTGCAGCAGCGCCTTTACTTCCTGAGGAGGCTCAAGAAAGCTCACCTGTCCCCCCAGATCCTGACCAACTTTTACCGCTGTACCATCGAAAGCATCCTGACCACCTGCTTCACGGTATGGTACAGCAGTTGCACCGTAGCGGACAGGAAGACACTACAACGGGTGGTGAAAACCGCGCAGTACATCATCGGTGCCCTGCTCCCTGCCATGGATGCCCTCCACCGAAAACGGTGTCTGAGACGGGGCCGGGAAGATCATTAAAGACCGCTCCCACACCAACCACGGACTGTTTGCCCTCCTCCCATCAGGGAGGCGGTACAGGTGCCTCAGGTCTCGTACCAGTAGGATGAGGAACAGCTTCTACAATAATACCATCACATTGCTGAACTCGGAGTCCCGCCGATAGACTTCTCCAGTCTCTCCGTCCACATTGTTCAATTATTGTTTGATTATTTTGTATTTTTATTTTTATTTCTATATTGTACTATACTACGGACTGACGCTAAACTGCATTTCGTTGTACCCATACTCGTATTTGTGCAATGACATTAAAGTTGAATTGAATTGAATTGAATTGAATAGTCACAGGCCTCCAGGCCAAAAAAAAAAAAAATGTTCACTATGTCTGTTTGCTTCCACAAAGCCAATTTTGTATCCAGGCACTCAGCTCTTTCTGGATGCCATACAATCTAACCTTTCAGAGCAGCCTACCATGCAGAATCTCATCAAATACCTTACTGTGTACAACATCTACAGCTAGTGGTGCAACAGTAGAGTTGGCCCTAATCTCCCTCTAGTTACCCCCTTTCCATTAATGTACATACAATAACTTTGGATTCTCCTTAATTAGAGCTATCTCTCGTGTTCCTTGTTTGTCCTCATGATATGCATTGTAACTATGCACCTTAGTCCCCTAGAAACTCGTCCAAGGATACACTTGATCACAGCGGCCAATACCTGGCTCATGCCTCCTTCCTCAGCTGACCAGTCATCCAGGCTTCCTTACACCCCATCTGACACCCTTCATTTTAACAGGAACATGCTTACTAAAGGTGCTAGTGGGAATGCAGGAGATGCTAGGATAAAGATGGTGGGGGAGGTTGTGTTAACAGGGGAATGGGTACCAATGTATCTTCTGGGAGGGACAGAGACAATGGTGATGGGCAGGAATGAAGAAGGAAATGTGTCTCTTCAGATGTTAAGAATGCTAAAGAGGAAAGAGAGTCTATGTTACTTTGATCAGGATACCTAATCTCTATTAATTGAGATACAATATTTGGTCAGCAATTCTGAAATGTTTCTCGATAGAAGATTAAACCCAAAATGTATTTATTTTATTTTCTTGACCTCTTTTAATTTAAGTCTAACCATTCATGATGTAAAATTCTTTAGAACATAAATCAGAATTCACAATTTTTAATGTAAAAGATTGAAAATTTCTGGTAGACCATATACCTAAATGCCCTGGCAATTTGTCATTGCTGGATATATTTATGGAGTTTGCCACAGATTGAAGATGTGCACAATTTGAAAGTTGCTGCCTTTAATCCCTTTAACTCTGCCTGAATGAAATTGCATCATCAGATAGATTTGCTTTGATAATTGAACTTGAAGAAGATATCTTATCTTACATTTGGCTGTACTTTCCTAGATATTGAGCATTTTACATGATGTATACATTCCAATCTTTCATTCCCATATAAATCAATCTGTAGAATTACTGTTTTCTCTTAAAAAGGTATTGATTACTTATTGTGCCTTTGTGTTCCTTTACAGCAGTCTGGTTATTGGTTAGATTTTGTGTTATAATCATACTTCAGTTTCATTGTCGTGTACCCATATACATGACATTTTTTGTATGGTCTACTTGTTCATAACTATCCTGTGACATGAGATAAACTGAAAATAATGGCCATCGGGAATGGATGAAAAATAAATTGTATTCTATCTAATTCATCTAATGTCCCGAATTACTTACAAGATACAAGATACAAGATAAATTTAATTGTCACGTGTGCCAGATGGCACAGTGAAATGAATTCCCATACAGCCATACAATAAAAATAAACAGGACTCAACACACTATAGAATTCAACACAAAACATCCCCACACAGCAGAACCAAAGTTTCCAACTGTGTGGGAAGGCACCAAAGTCGGTCTTCTTCCTCCACTGTTCCCCGTGGACAGGGTCTCCCCAAGCCCTCCGCAGTTGCATCTACGGGCGGCCCGATGTCCAGGACCGCTCGCCGGGATGATACCAGTCCGACGTCGGGGCTGCGGGACGTCCTCAGCGGCGTGGACACCAGAGTCGGCCCCCTCCTACCGGAGTCGGTGGCTTCCAAAGTCCGCTGGCCGCGCCGGGTGGAGACTGCTGCTGTAGGCCCTCTGCAAGGCGTCACAGGACTCCTCGGTGTTGTTCAGCGCCGCCCGCATTGGAAGCTCTCCGCACCAGAGCTCCACGATGTTGGAGCAACGGCCCAACGCTCCGGAGGTCCAAACGGCGACCCAGGTAGGCATCGCCCGCTCCGTGGTGACTCCAGCGCTGCGCCGCCGCTGTAGCAGCCCTGGTCCGGTTCCTGGTCCCCGGCAGGAAAGGCCGCTCCGATCCAGCTGGTAGGCCGCGAGGAGGGGGAGGGGGGCGAGGACGCGACTCGGAGAAATAGCTCGCTCCCCCCCCGGGAAGACACTGGGGAACGTGTCCCCCCTTACCCCCCCCCCCCCCCCCCCCCCCCCCCCCCCCCCCATAGAAAAGTAAAAGTTTCCCCCTAAAAAAGACTTTAAACTAACTAAAAATAATAAAAAAAAAAAAAATTACATAAAGGCTGTAGGTAGAGGCTGCTGCCAGTGCACTTCCATTGTTCTGGTAAATAGTTTCTTATCTGATTCTGGTTTGAATATTGTTCAAAGTTCCTCATAATTTTGAATACATATTAAAATGTTTAACTTTCACTGTGTGGGTGTAAAGTTTTATTATTTCTCTTTTCTCTCCTTCTGTTGCCATTCTCAATATCTTCCATCCGCCAAGCATTAAAGTCTACATTGTATTTCTTTGGCAATGTAATTGTATTTCCCAAAGCCCTGCAAATACATGGATACAGGCTTCTCTCTGTGGCTAATGCTTTGTTTAGGTTTAACATTTACCATTTTGCATGGCACAGCGGTAGAGTTGCTGCCATACACAGCCAGAGAGCTGGGTTTGATCCTGACTACGGGCGCTGTCTGTACAGAGTTTGTATGTTCTCCCTGTGACCGTGTGGGTTTTCTCCGAGCTCTTCAGTTTCCTCCCACACTCTAAAGATGTAGTGGTTTGTAGGTCAATTGGGTTGGTATAAATGTAAAATGTTCCTCCTAGTGTATTTGTAGGATAGTTTTAATGTGCTGGAATCATTTGTCGGCCTGGACTCGGTGAGCTGAAGGGCCTGTTTCCACGCAGTATCTCTAAAACTAAAACTAAAATTTGTTCCCAAGCTTGGCTACAATTTGTTAAATGTAGAAGGCTCTATGCTTTTCTTTTCACTAGCTTATTGCACAATTTTCAATTGTTTTTATATATCTTGCTGTGATTCTGTAATTCCTGTAAAGATTTGTACTTGAATGTCTGGCTCCTCTATTTACTTTTGTGTATTACATTTCATTTCATGGTATTAAGTGTTACATGACTTGTATTTGCTCATTCTATTGACAAACCTTTTCCTTTGTGTGCCTTCCGAAAATGTTCCTTCTCTAATATCCCGCACCTTTATTTGCTTTTATTCATATATTCACACAACAGTCCTAACAAAGTCTTTGTTACACGCCTGGAGCTCTCACAGCATTTAAAAAGCTCTGCACTTTACTAACATTGCACAAGGAAGCGAAAGTAATCTTGCATGACATGTGCTAAAATGAGTACTTACACGGAGAAAGGCATTTTTTCCATCTGATCAGAACTACTAAGTCTTTGTAACTAAAATCCTATTTTGACAGCTTTGGCTAGGAGCGAATAGATTAGATAGCAGTTTGGAAGCTGCAGCATGGGAACACCATCAGCTGCAGGCTTCCCTCCAATTATTCACTCCTCTGTCCTGACCTGGAATTATATAACTAGTTCTTTATCTAAGACCTGGAACCCCACATCCAAACAGCACTGCATAAATACCTTCACCAGAAAATGTTCTTAAGGGCTGTGTGGAATGACATTCAATATTTTACTTGTCAGGCATCAAGTATTGGTGAGCTGTCCTTTTAATCATGGTTCCTTGATGCCACCTTGCTTTGATGGCATGGACCGTCATCTCCACTTGTATCGCAAATATGCCGGAAAACTTAGACCCTTCATTTCTGTCCCACTGGTTCAGTTGCTGGTTCTGTGGTTCAGTTGCTTGTTGAATAAATGGTTGCATTTTCTATTTAAAATAGGAGCTTCTTTAATGTTCTGTTTAACATCTCTTACATCAAATGGATCAAAATATAAGGCATGTGGTGGATTTCTTATGAAATAATTCCTTCAAAATGATAACAAAGTGGAACTTTGTACATGTGGAGCATTTGCAACATTTACTTGATGATATAATGAGGTGCTGTTTAAATGTAGGTTTATGTTTTGCATAATTCCTGACTCGGAATACTAGCTTCTCATTATTACTAAAATGTAAAACGATGAGCTTTAGCAAATGAATACAGTACAAAGACAGTTACCTCCTTTGAAACATATCTGAGTCAAATTACTCGTCATGAATGCATGAACTAAACATCTTCAGATTCCAGTCTTAAAGTTAAATATGGATTATTGAATAATAAAATGTATGTGAATGTTAAATTGCTCAAAATTGTAATCTCATGTCAGTAATCCAATGTAGTCCATGGCCCTGAAAAACACTATATGAAGTTTCTGTAGTGTAAACATTTGATAAAATGATGATCCAATGTGCTATTTGGTTCTTCTCAGAAACCCTATTTTTTTCTAGATTCATAGAGAGTCATAAAGCCTGGAGGTTGCTAATAGTAAATATCACAACATTATTTATTTCACTTAATTCTTGTTCTATTGCAAAAAGGTAAGGTTAAGGTTCTCGTTGTTTAACATCTATTTGAAATAATTTGATTAAAGCAATTAATGTGCAATTATAAATCAGTGCTTTGCACGGCAAATGAGCATATGTTTAGCAATTTAAATTAAACAGATTAGGACATTTTGCAGAGGCGTAATCTAACAAAAAATAAGATGGGTCAAATGAGGATTTTTTAGGGAAGACTTGCAAAAACTTAATCAACGAAGGACAAGAGAGATTGCTGGATTGTTTGGAAAGTCACTCCAGAACCAAAGATTAGGACAACTGATTCCATAGCTGCCTATGTGGAGTGAAAGTGCAGAATGCACAAAAAGCCATGCAGGATAAGTGGTAGTTTGCAGGCATGGAGACACTTGCAGGGATGAAGGAGGACAAGAAGATAGAAGAGTTCAATCTGATATTTGCAATTCAAATTTTGCCAGAATAAGATGCAATATAACAAAACACTCCTGCTACAAGTTAGGACATAGACAGATGAGATTAAAGTAATCTTGGGTTTATGCAATGTGGAAGATTAAAGATTTATTTAGCAAATATTGGAATATTCTCGAGATCATTGAAGCCTGCAAAAGGTGGACTGAGGTAAGAGAGCAAATGGGTGCTATTGTGGAGATAGAAGTAGGCTGTCTTGAATGCTGGAGAACATGTAGGGACATAGACACAGCTGAGGATTGACAGAAACATTATTTCATCTACGACAATCACTGGGGGAGCAGAGTGGAGGTCAAGTGGAGTGAAAGGGAATGATGTAGGTAAAATATAATACCTGTGGTCTTCCAACTGTTTATTGAAGGAAAGTTTGCTAATTGATAGTCATAGAGTCATAGAGTGATACAGTGTTTAGTAGGCCTTTTGAAGAAAGCCAATGGCATGTTGGCCTTCATTGCGAGAGGATTTGTGACAGGTTGGTGGGGGTGCTGCAAGCCGGCAGCTCTGCCAGCAGCTCGTTAGGTTTTTCAATTTATTTTGTTTTATTAGTATGTTTTAATGTATGTTTTTAATGTTTCTTTGTGTGTCTTTTGTGGGGGTGGTGTGGGGGGGTAAGGGGGAAACCACTTCATTTTCCATGTCGCCTCCCCCGTGGCCTAACATCGAGGATCGGCGCAGCCTTTCCCGGAGACATGCCCAGGGCTTCAGCGGCGGGCGCAGCGCGGAGTCTCGTAGCGGATCGGGCAAGCCCCTGCTGGGGGTCGCTGGAGAGGAGCGCTCCGTTCGCTGGCCCACAGCAGCCTAAAGCCGGGGTCTGCGCAGCTCCAGCTGGCGCGACGTCCGCAGCCTGGGATCCCTCGTTGGGGACCCCAGAGGAGAAGAGCTCCGACTGCCGGCCCGCGGAAAACTTCTACCGCGGGCGCAGTGTGTACTTACCATCCTGAGCGGGGTCCCACGCCGGGGATCCCTGGAGAGGAGCTCCGGCTGCCGGCTCTGCAGTCTGTGGTGCATCTGGCTGCGGCGCGGCAGGGACTTTA
Source organism: Leucoraja erinaceus (assembly GCF_028641065.1). Lineage (NCBI taxonomy): Eukaryota > Metazoa > Chordata > Chondrichthyes > Rajiformes > Rajidae > Leucoraja > Leucoraja erinaceus. The sequence goes on from NC_073383.1 coordinate 56,980,507, forward strand.
AATCTTCGACCGCCGGCCTGCGGCCTCCACCAACTTGAGGCCGCAGTCTCCAGTGGGGAGGCACCGGTTCAGGACATCTGGACTTACCTTGTCTGAACATATGGACGCCCGCAGCGGCGACTGTGGAGGGTTGAGGTCCCGACCACGGGGGAAACGGAGGAGGACTGGCCAATTTTTGTGCCTTCCACCACAGTGATGAATGCTGTGGTGAATGTTTATGTACATTTTTATTGTGTATTGTCATGGTAAGTCCAGTGGGTGGCGCGATCGATGTTGCAGCGGCCCCTGCAGCCTGTCTGACTTTTTTTTTGTCCAGTTGAATGTAGTTTGTTGTGTTCATTTTGTATTGTTTTTGGCTGTGTACATGTAGGGGGTGGGGAACTTTTAAATCTCTTCCCTGCACGGGAGACCCAACCTTTTTCCTGTCAGGTCTCCGTTGTCGTTGGGGCCTAGTACCCTAGAGTGTTCTCCAGCCGTGACGACCTGGGGGCTCCAGTCGCGGAACCTGTGGACTACTCACCATCGTGGGGCTGGCAGGCCTTGGAGCATTGGGAATGGTGGTGGCGAGCGGCTGTGGCCCGACTCCGGAGCTCGGTGGCTCCAGCCTCACGTCCGGTGAACGATGACATCAGGAGCTCGCGGGTCCCTGGTGGGTGACCGCTTATTGGAGCTCCCGCAACGCAACTTCTTCCACCCATGTCGCAGGGTTGGAATGACCCGGAGCGGAGCCTTACATCGCCCGGCGCAGCTTTAACGGCCGCGGGACATGGCAACGCCCGCCGGGAGCTCCCACATTGAGACATGAAGACCTGGAGCGGGGCCGTGCATCGCCTGGCGCAGCCTTAACAGCCGTGGGACTTACCATCGCCCATTGGGAGAAGAATGGAACACAGGGGAGAGAAAATACTTTGTCTTCCATCACAGTGAGGAGGAGATTCACTGTGATGGATGTTTGTGTGAATTAAATTGTTTGTGTGTCTTGTGGAAATTGTTTATTTTTGTATGGCTGTAGAAACAGAGTTTTGTTTGAGCCTTATTTGAGGTTCAAATGACAATGAATAAAAATATTGTATATTGTATATTGTTCTTTTTTTATTGTACCGCTGCTGGCAAATTCATTTCACCTGCACGTTATGTGCAAGGGACGAGTAAAACTTGACTTGACGTGACTACATAGGGGTGGTCCCTTTAAAGTCCAATCAAACATATTAATTACATCAATACATTATTGACAGTTCCCCAAAGCAATTACAGAGTCTCCCGTACAATGTTTCTGGCAGAAGCTTCTGGAAGGAAGTTAACTAACGGAATAATGCAACACTTACCCTGGAACTCAAAACAAACCTGCCAGGGCTTAACGTATTGGCCAATTAACAAACAACAGGGTGACTTTCTTGCAACATTATTCACATTATTTACAATTCCTTTGCAGCAATCCAATCATATCAATGCATTTAATTTTAATTACAGAGTACATATTACAATTACATATTATCAATTATGGGGAAATTAGGAGAACACCTGGATCTTTTACCACCCTGCATATCAATCTGAGGCTCAGACTGGTCGGTGCCATCCACAGCCTGTAAATTTCCACTGACAACGGTTAAGCAGTTCTGACAAATGCAGGGATCCTCCATTTTATGTCTTTAATTAGGTCTATGTTAACAGCGGGACTGACGTATGTTGAAAGAATGGGTTGACTAGGCTTGTATTCACTGGAATTTAGAAGGATGAGAGGATATCTTAGAGAAACATATAAAATTCTGAGAGGATTGGACAGGGTAGATGCAGGAACAAAGTTCCCAATGTTGGGGGAGTCCAGAACCCGGGGTCACAGTTTAAGAATAAGTGATAGGCCATTTAGGACTGAGATGAGGAAAAACTTCTTCACCCAGAGAGTTGTAAATCTGCGGAATTCTCTGCCACAGAAGGCAGTGAAAGCCAATTCACTGGATGTTTTCAAGAGAGTTAGATTTAGCTCTTAGGACTAAAGGAATCATAGAAACATAGAAAATAGGTGCAGAAGTAGGCCATTCGGCCCTTCGAGCCTGCCCCTGCATTGAATATGATCATGGCTGATCATCCAACTCAGTATCCCATACCTGCCTTCTCTCTATACCCCCTGATCCCTTTAACCACAAGAGCCACATCTAACTCCCTCTTAAATATAGCCAATGAACTGGCCTCAACTACCTACTGTGGCAGATAATTCCAGAGATTCACCACTCTCTGTGTAAAAAATGATTTTCTCATCTCGGTGCTAAAAGACTTCCCTATTATCCTTAAACTGTGACCCCTTGTTCTGGACTTCCCCAATATCGGGAATAATCTTCCTTCGAGCCTGTCCAACCCCTTAAGAATGCTGTAAGTTTCTATAACATCCCCCCTCAATCTTCTAAATTCTAGCGAGCAAAAGCCGAGTCTATCCAGTCTTTCTTCATATGAAAGTCCTGACATCCCAGGAATCAGTCTGGTGAACCTTCTCTGTACTCCCTCTATGGCAAGAATGTCTTTCCTCAGATTAGGAGACTGAAACTGTACGCAATACTCCAGGTGTGGTCTCAGCAAGACCCTGTACAACTGCAGTAAAACCTTCCTGCTTTTGCAATGAATCCTTTTGCTATGAATGCTAACATACCATTCGTTTTCTTCACTGCCTGCTGCACCTGCATGCCTACTTTCAATGACTGGTGTACCATGACACCCAGGTCTCGTTGCATCTACCCTTTTCCTAATCGGCCACCATTCAGATAACAGTCTACTTTCCTGTTTTTGCCACCAAAGTGGATAATCTCACATTTATCCACATTATACTGCATCTGCCATGCATTTGCTCACTCACCCAACCTATCCAAGTCACCTTGCAGCCTCCTAGCATCCTCCTCACAGCTAACACTGCCCCCCAGCTTCGTGTCATCCACAAACTTGGAGATGTTGCATTCAATCCCCTCATCCAGATCATATAATCAAGGTGTATGGGGAAAAAGCCGGAATGGGGTACTGATTTTGGATGATCAGTCATGATCATATTGAATCTGGCTGGCTTCAAGGGCCGAATGGCATGCTCCTGCACCTATTTTCTGTTTCTATGTTAACTTCCCCACACCGGCCAACATGCCACATCTACACTAGTCCCATCTGTCCGCGTTTGGTCCGTTAGCCTCCAAACCTGTCTTATCCATGTACCTCTCTAACTGATTCTTCAATATTGGGATATTCCCTGCCTCAGCAACCTCCTCTGGCAGCTTGTTCCATAAACCCACCACCCTTTGTGTGAAAATGTTATCCCTGATTTTCCTATTAAATCTTTTCCCCTTCACCTTGAACCGATGTCCTCTGGTCCTCGATTCATCTACTCTGGGCAAGAGAGTACCAAATCTATTCCTCTCATAATTTTGTACACCTCAATAAGATCACCCCTCATCCTCCTGCGCTCCAACCTACTCAACCTCTCCCTATAGCACAGACCCTCTAGCTCTGGCAACATCCTTGCAAATCTTCTCTGTATGCTTTCCAGCTTCACAACATCTTTCCCATAACATGGAGCCCAGAACTGAACACAAAACTCTAAATGCAGCCTCACCAGTGTCTCATATAACCACAACATGGCCTCACAACATCTATTCTCAATACTCTGACTGAAGAAGGCCAATGTTCCACCCTATCTACCTGCAACTCGACCGTGAAGGAACAATGCACCTGCACTCCAAGATCCCTCAGCTCTACAACACATCCCAGAACCCTACCATTCACTGTGTTGGTCCTGCCCATGTTAGACTTCCCAAAATGCACATTTCTCTATTAAATTCCATTAACCATTCCTCAGCCCACCTGGCCAATTGATCAAGAACCTGCTGCAATTTTTCACAACCATCTTCACTAACTGCAAAACCACCCACGTTTGTATCAACTGCAAACTTGCTAATCTTGCCGTGTATGTTCTCATCCAAATCATTGATATAAACGACAAATAGTAACGGGCCCAGCACCAAACCCTGAGGCACACCACTTATCACAGGCCTCTAGTCCGAGAAGCAACCTTCCACTGTGATGTTTGGTGGACTGTGTGGGGTGGGAGGACCCGTTGCTCCTCCTGTGCAGCAGGTGGTGCTGCACAGGACAAAGGTAGATGTTTTGTATATAGTTTTCTCCTGTCTGTAGTGTGTGAATGCGCAGTCATTTTGTCTTGTCATGCCGCCAGCATTGGGTAAAACGGTAAAGACTTGAACACATGACTGACATAGGTGACCTCTGAAACCCTGAACTTACACTTGTTTGGGTTGAATTTCATGTATATCTGACGTGCCCGGTCCATGATAAGCTTTAGGTTGTAGTCGTGCCATAAACCAAGATAAAACCAACTATGATGGCACACGGGAGGTCCTGGAACAGCCATGTTCCTCTGGAAGACTTCACTGGCCGAGTTGATGCCGAATGGCATTCTTAGAAAGTTGAATCTGCCCAATGGAGTGGCAAATGTGGTGAGGTTTGACGACTGGTCGTCCAGTGGTACCTGCCAGAAAGAGCTCTTTGCATCAAGGACAGAAAATACAGTGGCTCGTCCGATCTGTGCCGCAGCGTCCTCGACAGTCCTCATAGGATAATGCGGACGCCTGATGGCAGACTTCAAATCCTTCGGATTGATGCACATGCGGAGCTCTTTTTATCCTTCTTGATAGTAGCAACCATGGTGGAGACCCATTCAGTGGGCTCACTGATCTCTTCTTGTAGCCTAAGGAGATCATGTTCTTTAGTTCAGACTTAATCCTGTCTCTCATGGCATGTGGCACACGATGCGGTGCGCGGCCGACAGGGTCAACATTGGGGTCAATGGATATCTTGTAGGTCACAGGCAGCTTGCCTAGTTTGCCATCGAACAAATCAGGGTATTCCTTTACCAGGTCCACAGATATCAGTAGCTTGTGGACTGACTGGTCAAAGGAAATCAGCCCCAAATCCTGGCATGCGTGGATGCCCAACAGAGTCCCAGAGTCGGAATTTAAAACATAGGTCAGATTCCTTGTAGTCTTTTTCAGCACACATTTAAAAGTGGTTCTTCCCAGTGGAATCAAAACTTCCTTCCCGTAAGCATGCAGAGTGGAGTTGTCTTTAGTCAAGGCCTCGTTATTTCTTATCTTGTTGTAGAGGTGCACAGACATTACGTTTACCTTTGCCCCGGTATCTAATTTGGCCTTGACGACTTTATTATTAATCAACATCAGAACTGTAGGATCGAGAATCTTACCAGCTGTGTGAAGGAGTGAATACACAGTTGGCTCCCCATGTGAGTTAATTGGACTGTCCTCGGGGGCAGAGTCGAGCTGGTCTTGAGAAGCAGAGATTGTTTCGTCTTGTTGTAGCAGGTGTAGATTAGACGCTGAACTAGAGGGGCAAACGGCAGAGAAATGGTTCATCTTCTTGCAGTAATTGCAAGACTTCCCATAAGCAGGGCATGTATCTCGCTTATTGTGGAGTTAGGACATCTCCTAGGGGGCTCATTGGCAAATCCCTGATTAGCCAGTCGAGGGGCATCGGTCATAAATCTTCTGTTATCGGTCGGTGTTCGCGGTCTGTTAAACCCCATCAAATTGATAGATTTTCTTTCTGTGTCACGCTGCTCGCCTAATGGAGTGACAAACTCGACCAAACGACAGGCATGTGCAGCCTGGTCAAGAATTAAATCAGGATTCAGCAGCAACTCTAACCGTAGTTTTTGATCATTCATCCCAGAGACTAATTTGTCCCTCATCAGCTGATTAGTCATTGTCTCAAATCGGCACCTCTGGGCCATGCATCGTAAATCACAAATTAATTTCTCCACCGGCTCATCAGAAAGCTGGTGTCTCGCAAAGAATTTGGCTCTTTCTAAAATGCGGTTCGACGGCAGGTCACACTGAATTTACGCAGTAACACATTAGGATCGTTAATAGATTCTGCAGGTGTAACTACCTGGTCGTTGACGTCACGAATTTCAGTAGCGTATTCAAAAGTCTGTGCTCTCATCATGGCCTCGGGACCCGCAAGGTTAAGTAGAAGGGAGGCTTTGACAGCGTCTGGTTCATTTCGGTGGACGATGTTCATGTAGTGTTGGTAATCAATCTCAAATGTCAGCCATCGCTCGCCGACATTGGAATCGAAGATAAGCTGTGCAGGCTTTCTGCAAGATTGAGCCATCGTAAAGCAAGAAACATAACTGATAAACAGAAATAAAACCCGATAGACCGTCGCAGTGGGTTCCTCCAAGTTGATTGACATCATGTAAATAGCCAAAGAATCCAATCTGAAGGTCAAGATCATCTTTAATCAGTATTCATATTATAGCGGTACAGCAGGCTGTTATTTGTTAGAATATCATGACCGCTTCCAAGACTGACTAGTGTAGGAAGTGGGTGTTAGTATAAATTGTACAGTAGGGTGGGGTTAGTGATGCTATTCTACCATGATTGGTTCTCATGCATAAAGCAATCTACAGTTCTTATTTGCTGTTTGGCGCCTTTTTGAGATTGCAGCTCCAAGACCATTTGGCGATGCATCGGCGGCCAGCGAGATTGGTTTCGATGGGTCATAGTGGACCAAACGCGTCTTCTGGGTGAGCATCTCCTTCAACCTGGTGAATGCATGGTCACACTCTTTGGACCAGTGCCATTTGATGTCCTATTTTCGCAGGTTGGTCAATGGAGCGCACAAAGCCGAAAGTGCCGGTATGAACTTGCCATATTAGTTCACCTTGCCAATGAAGCTTTCAAGCTGCTTCACATTGGAACCAAAATGTACATCGTCCAAGGACACAAAGGACAATGCTGACGGCATGATGACCAATTAAGAAGCCACGTTCCTCCAGCGAAGACTGCACAGAACCTGACCAGAACCAAGCAGTCGGACACCCCGGTGCTGAATCGTGTAGATACTGGAGTGCCTGACTTTGACGAAGTTCCACCAGACGAACTCCCTGCTGATCCGCCTGTGGTCCTTCGTCGATCGACACGTTGCAATCGTGGTATTCCGCCAAAGCGACTCATTCAGGAATAGAGACGTTCAAACTGGAAAGGGGGAGTGTGATGTTTGGTGGACTGTGTGGGGTGGGAGGACTCATTGCTCCTCCTATGCAGCAGGTGGCGCTGCACAGGACAGAGGGAGATGTTTTGTATATAGTTTTATCCTGTCTGTAGTGTGTGAGTGTGCAGCCATTTTGTCTCGTCTTGCTGCCAGCATTGGGTAAAGCATTAAAGACTTATGTTGGGTCAAGACTATAAATAATGATCTCCTTTTCTTTTCACTATTTTCTCTCTCAACTTTCTTCATTTACTCGTTTTCTTTCTTCACACACTATATATTTCACATTTTTCTATCCTTTACTATCTAACTTCTTTTTCTTATTCTCATCTTTTTTCAATGTAACAAAAAAAAAAGAAGTTGTACATAAAATGTATTATGAAAATATATATTAGGCACTTTGGTGCCATATGACTGTGCTTACTTCTAATAAAATTAAAAATTAAAAAAAATAAAATAAAAAAAAATAAAATAAAATAAAAAAAAAGACTTATGTTGTAATTTGAAGACTCTCGTTTTGTGCAGACCTAGAAAACGAACTCAAAATCCACCATGCGATCTAATCTTCCAGAGCAGCCTACCATGCGGAATCTTGTCGAATGCTTTGCTGAAGACCATATATACAGTTCTGACCATCGACTTTTTAGGTCATATCTTCAAAAAACTCAATCAGATTTGTGAGACACGACCTTCTACGTACAATCTCATGCTGACAATCCCTAATCAGCCCTTGTTCGTCTAAATGCCTGTATATCCCTCAGAATATTCTCCAGTAAATTTCCAACGACAGATGTTAAGCTCACTGGCTTAGTTCCCAGCAGCCCCTCTTGAATAGAGGCAGAACATTTGCCACCCTCAAGTCTTCTGGTGCCTCTCCTGTATTCAAAGATGACTCGTAAATTTCAATCAGGGCATCCGCACGTTCCTCTCTCATTTCCCACAATGTCCTTGGACATATCTGATCCAGCTCTGCAGATTTGTCTACCTTCATACATGATAGTACCTTCAGCACCTCTTTGACTTTAACACTGACTGCTCTCAAGAAACTTCCAACTTCCAAGTTCCTCTGTTCTCCTGTCTTTCTCCTTGGTAATTACATAGGAGAAATACTCATTGAGGAACTTGCCTACCTCCTGTACCTCCACACAGTTGGAAGCTTTGATTCCTGAGAGGTCCCACTCTCTCTCTAGTTACCCTGTTCCCCATTATGTATTCATAAAATCTCTTGGGATTGCCATAGTATTATCTGCCAGACCTGTCTCTTGGCCCCTTTTTGCCCTTCTGATTTCCTTTTTTACTTTGCTCCTTAGTTCCAGAAAATCCTCCAGGGATACACTTGATCCCAGGACCCATCCATCCTTCTTATTCTTAACCAATGCCTTAATTTCTCTCGTCAGCCAAGCTTTACGTTTGCCTGCCATGCCTTTCACTCTAAATATCCTTAGCTGCTGTCAGCATACTTTTAGAAACATCCCACTTGGCTGATGTTCCTTTCATCTTTTAATAGTTAACCAAACAATTTGATATTACAACTGGTTAGTTTATTTTAGTGATGGTGGTGACGTAGAGTTTGTGCCTTGTTGGTTTCCCAAACCAGTGCCATTGTTGAGGGCTGGTATGTCGATGAAAAGAAGAAAGACCATATTTAGACTGGGGAAAAGACAGAAGTAATGACGCAGGGTCAAGAGGGAATCAGTTGCAATGATTTGCTGCCTGCAATTGGAGATCTAAGAGTGGAACCAAGTAATCACAATATTACTCGGCTTAAAAATTGATGGTGCAGTCAACAGTTTCGAAGGCATTGGTTAAATTGAGAATAATAAGGAGGAATACTGAATAATGTACCGGTTGGAATGAAATACAGTTTTCATATTGTCACATCAAAATTATATTTTAAAATTGCTCATTGAAAATGAGTTGAGGCCTTTCATTATTTCCGAGCTGTTGTACAACAGAAGAATCATCGCTCTGCCAAACCATGTGCCTTAGGCTATAATTTATAAATCTGGCTTACTAAAGATGTTGCAAATTAAATACCAGCGAAAGATCAGCATTCTGACTTCACCAAGATTGCGTAATGTTTAATTTACACCTCCTGAGATATAAACCTAGCAATTGTAATTCTCCTAAATTTAGATCAGTATTTTATATTTAACGTTTAATGTCAAAGTATAGACTATCAGACACATGGGATAAACAGCCATCCCTCACCAAACCTTATTGTCGCCCTCACCCAGCACTTGTGCTCTTTGCACCTGTTATCACCCAATGCCCCACAGGAGCAGCTGAATACATTGCTGGCTGGCCAGAAGTTACTTCTATTGGTTTGGACTTGCCCCAGGACTGGAAGCTAAAGTTCTGCAGGCATATGTGGGTAAGCCCTGGCATTAATGGTCTTGTGAGACCAGACAATTTATTCTGTTTAGGAACAGCAGATGCTGGAAAATCGAAGGTAGACAAAAATGCTGGAGAAACTCAGCGGGTGAAAATTTAACATGCAGTTTTTAGATACTGGTAGCATTACAACAGTGATGATAGGCATTTGGGAACACGTTCTGACCTGGGAGATATTGAAGAAAGTCAGGACAATGGAGACAATGTGTTCTGTGAATTTTGAAATAGAAGAAATCAGTAGAAGAGGGGCAAAGTTGTGGAGGTATCCTGTGTTGTTGGTGGTCCTGAGAAACCACTAGATTTGTGCTGCAACAGCAGTGATGGTGAATTCAAGGGTCATACCCCAAGGATCCGGATCTAATATAGGCTTTGTGGTGGTTCTGCAGGTAGTGCAGCTGTTCTAGAGCTCTGGTGACCCAGTGTGCAGTCCAATCTCTGGATCTATCTGTGTGAAATTTAACATTAACCTCGTGAGTTTTTCATTGGATGCTCCAGTTTTCACACATCCAGAATTGTGCTGGTTGTGAAGATAATTTGCTACTGTAAATCATCCCTGTATAAGTGGCTGGTGGGAGAATCAAAGGGGGGAGGTGGTATGTGGGCAGTGGGGTTGTGGTGGAGGGGTGTGTGGGCGGGGGGCTGGTGGGTGTGGGGGGGAGGGGGTGGTGTGGGCGGGTTGGGGGATGCGGGGGGTTGTGGGAGGGAGTTGTGGGGGGAGAGTGGTGCATGGGTGGGGGTGTTGTGGGAGTAGGGGGGGTTGTGGGGGGGGGGGGGGGGAGTGTGTGCGGGGGGTTTGTGTGGGGAGGGGGTGTGTGGGAGGGGGTATGTTGTGGGGAGAGGGATGTGTGTGGGACCAGGGGAGAGAGCTGGCAGAAAAGATGGGGGAGGAGCCATAGAGAGAGGGAGGTATCACGGTGGAGGGGGCATGAGCTAGCGAGGGGGACCAGAGGGGAAGGGGCTGAAGCTGACAGTGTGATGGGGACTCACAGCGGGCACTGGTCACTGGTCGTTCTCCTCCGCAAGGATCAGTCTTCGCTTTCCATTTGGCGACATGCACTCACAGCACAGGAGAATGTTGAGTGAGCTGGCGAAAAATCATAGCGCTATCTCATACCGTTTTTGCGCAAATAGAAAACTGTGCAAACCGGAAGATAACAAGATCAAAGTGATAGATAGATAGATGAATAGATATAGATAGATAGATAGATAGATAGATAGATAGATAGATAGATAGATAGATAGATAGATAGATAGATGAAGATAGATGAGGAAATATGAGGAAAAAAAATAATGACAGGAAATATTTATTCGTAGCACTCCAAACAACCTTAGGTAAAAGCAAATATTTAATCTCACTTAAGTGTCACCACCAGCATCCAGTTTCTGTAAATCAGAATTAGTCTTTAGAGATACAGCATGGAAATGGGCTCTTCAGCCCACTGAGTCCGCACTGGTCAGTGATCACCCCGTACACTCCGTATCCTACACACTAGGTATAATTCATAATTTACAAAAGTAAATTAACTTACGAAGCTGGACGACTTTGAATTCTTAACAGACAGTAGACAAAAGAGGCAGGGATATGGCAGGGGGGAGTTGCTTCATTATTAAGGAGAACATCAAGGCAGGAGACTGAGATGACATTACGGAGGAATTATGCAAAGAGGCTATATAGGCAGAGCTAAAAAATAAAAAGGGACAATCATCTTGTTGGAATTGTACCATAGGCCACCAATAGTCAACAAAAATTAGAAATATGCTGGGAGATTTGCAGACGGCTGCGAGAATAATAGGGTTTCATTTAGAGGGCGTCTCAAAGCCTATTTATCTTATAACCATATAACCATAACCATATAACCATATAACAATTACAGCACGGAAACAGGTCATCTCGGCCCTACAAGTCCGTGCCGAACAACTTTTTTTTCCCTTAGTCCCACCTGCCTGCACTCATACCATAACCCTCCATTCCCTTCTCATCCATATGCCTATCCAATTTATTTTTAAATGATATCAACGAACCTGCCTCTACCACTTCCACTGGAAGCTCATTCCACACCGCTACCACTCTCTGAGTAAAGAAGTTCCCCCTCATGTTACGCCTAAACTTCTTTCATTTTCACCTAACACCAAGTAGCCTTTGTGTCAACAGTCCCCCCCTTCCCCTCACCCCGGTTAGCCCCATTTGTTCATAACCCCCCCCCCTCCCCACTCCTCAATTTGTTCCACCTATCATATACCAGTCACTACTCCTCCTTCTCACTTCTGTATACCAGCTATCTTCTCTCTACAGTCAGTCCTGATACAGGGAGAGAGGAGGGGCAGGACAAAGCCGGGCAGGTAATAGATGGATACAGGTAAGGGGTTCTTTGATAATCAGATGGTTGGACAAAGGCCAGAGATGAAATGGCAGAAGGCGTGACAAAATGATCGAAGAATTGTGAATTGTGAAGCTAGAGGAAGGAATGAAGGTGAGAAGGGAAGGGGAAAATATATATGTCCAGGTGAGGCATAAGGCAAGAGAGGGGGGAATAAAGAGGGAAAGGCGGTAGTTACCTAAAATTGGAGGATTTAACGTTCACACTATTGTAAGCTACCTAAGCACAATATAAGGTGCTGTTCCTCCAGTTTGCTTGCACCCCCCCCCTCCCCCCATTTTTGCAATGGAGGAGGCGGCACAGTCGCATGGGGGTGGCACAGTTGCACAGCAGTAGAGTTGCTGCCAAGGCGCCAGCTGGGTTCGATCCTGACTACAGGTGTTGTCTGTATGGAGTTTGTGTATTCTCCCTATGACCATGTGGGTTTTCTTCAGGTGCTCCGATTATGTCCAAAATGTCAAAGATGCGCAGAAATGTTGGTTAAGTGGCTTCTGCAAATTTCCCCTAGTCTGTTGTATAGGTACCTGTTCATGACACCAATAACATCCACAATTTATGTTGCAGACCCCAATATTGCAGTCTGTACCAGTCCCAGACAGCTTGTACATTATATGTTTTATTTGTAATTTCAAATCCAGATCTACATTTTTGTTGTTTCTCCAGAAATTAATCTTCTTGAAAGCACTCCTTAAACCTTCCTTTGGAAACTGGTTGTAATACAATTTATTTATGTAATTTTTCATTTTATTTTTAAACAATAGTACCTCTTGAATGCTGATCTGGATTTTTCTTTAATGCTCTGAAGATCTCCCTTGACATCGTTAGTTTCTTTGTTCACAAGGTTTTTGTGCTCTTATAAAGTAAACTCTAATAATAGAATGCTTTGCTAGACATTCATAGGAGGAACATTAATTTTCCCTTTTGGTGGGAGGATGCTATTGGTGTAAGACAGTGAAAAACAAGAAATTTATTTCAGTATGCCAGGGAGAGAACGCAAAGTCTTGTTGCTAGATTTTCTTCTGTATTGCCAGAGGTTATAATTTCAGCATATCAGTTAAGATTTGTAGTGTTTAATGCTAAGGAGACCAAATCTAATCCAATTTTCAATGCAATTTTCAAAAGATCTTTTGCAGTAGCTCATTGAATTGTTTTTAACGAAGCTGAATATATTGCGAAAAAATAAACCAGGCCAGAATAGCTGTGTTTATTAGTTAGTTCCAGCATCAAGTTTCCCTTTGTTGCAGTATTGTTTTGTAACAATATAATCCCAAATCCCTGGCTTTCCCGCCGAATCATTTGGTTTAAACCAGCATCTGCAGTTCCTTCCTACCCATTTCCCAGCCCACTCAGTTTCTCCTTCCACGGATTCTGCCCGACCTGCTGAGTGTTTCCATTGGTTTCCATTTTCACTGATGATTGTATATATTTTTCAGGAATAGGTATCAACTGGAGCTTAAGTAAGTAAGTAAGTAAGTAAGATAGTAAGTAAGTAAGTAAGTAAGTAAGTAAGTAAGCTTTATTTATATAGCACGTTTTAAGTCAACTCGCATTGACACCAAAGTGCTTTACACAAAATAGATAATAAGTTTCCATACAAACCATAGAAAAAGGTTAAAATAAAAAATTTAAAGCCAGGCTTTCAGTGCAAAGTAGATTGTGAGACTCTTAACAGCAAACAGCAGATTTGTTAGTACTGCATCAACTTTGATGTGTGATTTTTTGTTAAGTAGCGCTATCGACAAAGGTACAATGGCAAAGGTGTTCCTTGAGCAGACCTGACACCTCAACTTCTCAACAAAATCAATGATATTCTTACAAACCAAGCATGAAAAGTGCTCGATTTGCACAACAAAACATAGAAACAAAGCAATATAGAAAATAGGTGCAGGGAGAGGACATTTGGCCCTTCGAGCCAGCACCGCCATTCATTGTGATCATGGTTGATCATCCACAATCAGTAACCCGTGCCTGCCTTCTCCCCATACCCCTTGATTCCGCTAGCCCCAAAAGCTCTATCTAACTCTCTTTTAAATTCATCCAGTGAATTGGCCTCCACTGCCTTGCGTGGCCGAGAATTCCACAACTTCACCAGCTTTAGAAACTAGTGTGTTAGCATTTAAAATTTAGTCTTGAAAAAAAGCTTACAAGACCTGATTTGTAAAAACAAGGAACTACAGATTGTTCAAGAAGGAACTGCAGATGCTGGAAGATCGAAGGTACACAAAAATGCTGGAGAAACTCAGCGGGTGCAGCAGCATCTATGGAGCGAAGGAAATAGGCGATGTTTCGGGCAGAAACGTCTGAAGAAGGGTTTCGGCTCGAAACGTCGCCTATTTCCTTCGCTCCATAGATGCTGCTGCACCCGCTGAGTTTCTCCAGCATTTTTGTGTACCAAGGGGCTACAGGTACTGGTTTACGAAAAACAACCTAAAGTGCAGGAGTAACTCAACGGGCCAGGCGGCATCTCTGGAGAACCTGGATAGGTGTTATTTTGGGTTAGGATCCTTCTGGTCTGCAGCCTTAGTAACAATTTTTTTTTCTAAACAAATGAGAATAGGTTTACAAACTTGCAAAGGCATGTTTTTCAAAAACTTGTAAAATAGGTTATTCCACCTATTCCACTCACTCGCCCGCTTACCACCCGATCACCACCCGATCATCCGCCCACTCACCCTCCTGATCACCCGCCCACTCACCCATCCACTCACCAGCCAGTTCACCCGCCCGCTCACCCGCCCGCTCACCCGCCCGCTCACCCGCCCGCTCACCCGCCTGCTCACCCGCCCGCTCACTCTGCGTCAGTATGGGTCTGGAAGTACAGTATGAAAACCTCACAGAGGCTACTAGTACAGTGTGGACATTGGATAGGAAACAAACTTTGCAGCTTGATAATGGGAATAGGGATGGTGCTGTATAGAACCTTTTCTTTAATTACTGCCTATGAGAAATTAGTCAAATACTAAAAAGAAGAAAGTGGGTGACTATGGTGAGTTCATGGGCTAAGGAAAGTCCTACTGCCATCTTCCATCAATGAGAAGGATGAGTTATGGGCTAGTCTAAATCTCTGATTATGTTGAAGATATTTGGTGTTCCTAAAAGTCAGCCATTAAAGTAGGCGGTACAGCATGGAATTTAAGTAAAGTGGCGAACAGCTTTTTAAGATTGATTCCAAAACCTTGGTTTAATAACTTGAATTGGTCAAGGAGAATAAGACCGCTCCCATGAGCTTTTAAGACTGACCTGTAATGCTATTTAATAGCCAACTTCAAAGGTTCAAAGGTTCTTTATTTGTCACATACACCAATTGGTGTAGTGAAATGCGGATTGCCATTGCAGCACATTAAAAATAATACAACATAACAATAATAAAGAAATTTAAACATAAAAACATCCCCCCACAATGGTTCCCCATTATGAGGGAAGGCATAAAGCCCAGTCCCCATCCCCATGTCCACCCATAGTCGGGCCTATTGAGGCCTCCGCAGTCGCCTTTACGGAGACCCGATGTTCCAGGCCCTTCCCGCCGGATGATTGTGCTCCGGCGTCGGGAGAATCCTCTCAGCGGCTTGGGAAACCTGGAACGGCCACTTCCATACTCGATACCTGGAACGGCCGCTTCCTTCCGAAGCCGACAGGCTGCGCTGGATGGAGCTCCACCACTGGCGATCTTGTCGAGAGATCCCAGGCTCCCAATGTAACGTTCAGCGCTGCCGCCCACAGTTGGCCGCTCCACAGACCCGCAGCTCCGTGATGTTTTTATCGGCGGTCCCAGCATACCGGCGAGTTCCAGCGCGGTGACCCGGGCAAGGCATCGCCCGCTCCACCATAGTGCTCCAGCACTGTGCCGCCGCTGAAGCCGAGGTTCTGGCCGATCCCTTCAGGAAACGCCGCTCCAGGCCCCGATGGTAGGCCGCGAGGACGGGTCAAAGGTGCTGCTCGGAGGAAAGCCGCCTCTCCGACCAGGTAGGGACCCTGAAAAGCAGTTTCCCCCTTTCCCCCCACCCCCCACATAAAAAAAGACTAAACCTCCAAAAACAAAACACTTTAACTCACTAAAAATTAAAAAAAGAGGTGAATAAACAATGCAAGCTGGGCAGCCATACCCATACAGGACGGCGTCCCCTACTTGTTCTAGCTATTAGGAATTGTACATCCATTTTACGTCATTGTAGTGAATACTTATGGTATGCTTATATTAGCTGTAGCCTCCCTCTGAGCCAATAAACCATACCATTCTTTATTTTTCGCAGCTAATCTGTACTGAGATGGTAAAAAAATATTCAATAATGCCTGCATTTAATAAAAATCAAAAACTTGTGGCTAACGTTAATCTCTCATATCTT
Organism: Leucoraja erinaceus; assembly: GCF_028641065.1. Classification (NCBI taxonomy): domain Eukaryota; kingdom Metazoa; phylum Chordata; class Chondrichthyes; order Rajiformes; family Rajidae; genus Leucoraja; species Leucoraja erinaceus. The sequence continues at coordinate 56,996,678 of NC_073383.1, forward strand.
GTTACAATTCTGAGATAATCAAACAAATCATTTTGGACGTCCACCTCCCAGAATTGTTGCTTGCAGTCTCTCCATGCCCACACAAACCAAGTCTGGAAACAAACAACATATCTGATGGCCCAAAGTAGTTTATGTGGTCTGAATGATAGTGTGGCCTCGAGCAGTGCATTGAACAAAACCTGTTTCTGAAATATTCCTGAAAGTTTGACTAACAACGCAGATCTGACAGCCCACATAAACTACCCCCCAACCCCCCCCACCTCCCTACCTGCTGTAAAACTATCTGCATCATTTAACAATTTAGAAATGACTGACATTCAGAGGCTTTTTAAAACTCTTAAATTGAAGTATATAATGGAAACAAAATGATTATGATTTTAAATGGTGAATTGAAACACCTTAAAGATTTATGAAAGCAATTAAAGACAATAACCACAGAGGAATATTTTTTAACTTAAACAATAATTGAAGTGGTAATTGCTGCCCTACAATTCCCTTTCGAGCGAATGGAGCCTTGGATCCTGTAAAGGAGCATATTCCACAGTGTACATGCTGAGGAATCTTAACAAGAAAGAGCTATTGGATGCCAAACTCCATATAAATTGAGTGATGGATTTGGTATTCCAAAAACATCAGAAAGTCAAAGGCCTTCTGTATTTTTTGCAGTATGTGCACAGAAGCCTGTGATCTGCTTTTATCTAAATCAATTTTGTCTGATATTTTCACCTCAAGTACTGTGAATGTTGTGAACAAACATAGTGCCTAAAAACAAAATTGTGTTGTGCTGTTTATTTCACTGCCGTGCAACTAAAAATGGATTGCATGATCGGATTCCTGATTTGAGGGTTGAAAATGGTTGTAAATCCTGATTGGGGGAGGTGTGTCGGGAATTATGGATCTGGAAATCCCAGGGAGCAAGAAGATAGCAATGCAGATGCTAATCTGTTCTCCAGCAATTCATACTGCAATGAAGGTGGTTGGAAACTGATCATCAAAGTCCCTCTAAACCCGTCTAATAAGAGCCCAGCTTGAATTGGAAACATCTGCCAGTATTGTCAACTGGCTCGAATATTGTCAATTTCCATCACAATCATCCATCATTTTAAAGTTAGTCACTATTATAAAAGATCTCTATAATAACAAAACTCTGATCTTGGATGTGTGTGTGTGTGTGTGTGTGTGTGTGTGTGTGTGTGTGTGTGTGTGTGTGTGTGTGTGTGTGTGTGTGTGTGTGTGTGTGTGTGTGTGTGTGTGTGTGTGTGTGTTGTGTATGTGTGTGTGTGTGTGTGTGTGTGTGTGTGTGTGTGTGTGTGTGTGTTGACACATCTTCTCAAAAAAACGACACGCTAATGGTAAAATGTTTACATATTCCAGTAGAGATTTACCCCCTGGAGTCCAAAATAGGCTTATCTGAAAATGTTGTGCTTTATTTCTTGAATTATTAATGAAAATGTACACAAATCCGATAAAACATTTAAATCAAAGCGCCTGTTTGTCGCTGATGACATCACAATGGATCTGCCTGCCTGCCAACTGCTTACGTTGCGAGTGACGTCACCCCTCCACCTCTCCCTCCTCCCCCCGTTATTCAGTCAGCCCGTCGACTGAAGACCAAAGATCATAGCTGAAGACTGCGGAGGCCCAACGCGCGATCCTTTGGTCGATGCACACACGCCCTCTCGCGCGCCTCAGCTCGGCTCGGAATGGCCCGGGCCTCTCCCCCCTCTCTCTCTCCTCTCTCTCTCTCCTCTCCCCCTATCCCCCTCCCCCCCTCTTTCTCCCCTCCTCTCCCCTCTGCCTCCCCCCTCTCTCTCTCCCCCCCTCTCTTTCCCCCACCACTCCCTCTTGCCCCCCTGTTATTCAAAAGATGCTACTGGAAATGAAGCCTCTCGCCAATCTCTGCTCCCTGCTCCCTCGTTCAAGACTCTGCTCTCTCTCCCTCTCTCTCTCTCTCTCTCTCTCCCTCTCTCTCCCCTCCTCTCTCTCCCTCCCCCCCCTCTCTCTCTCCCCCCCCCCCCCCCCCCCCCCCCCCCCCCCTCCCTCCCCCCTCCCTCCCCACCCTGCCCCCTCTCCCCCCCCCCTCAGATTATCAATGATCTCCCTTGCATAGCACTACCTTATTTTCCATGCTCTCCAAATGAAAACTTACCAGTCCCTTCTCTCCAGCTCTATGTCCCCACCCTGAGTGGTTCTTGACATATGAAAGCCCTTAATATAGGCTGGGTGATATTTCAGGTCAGGACCCTTCTTCAGACTGATTTCCCCTGGTGTGGAAGCTGGAGGAGAAGTGCACAATCTTAACATTGAAGCCTGAGTGGGAGTGATATTGACAAAGTGCTCTTAAAAGAAACAAAGTGGAAATCTTGAAATTTTGAAGAAAGTTCTGAAGAACTTGCATTTTTCTTGACTATCAGCAGAAGCTTGTTGTTGAGCTCAGAGAATCAAGAGCTATGACTAAATGAACAGTCACAATCAAGTAATCTGTGATCTGATTCATTGATTGAACAGAATGGAAAAGAATGGTCCATTCAGTTCCCCAGGTTAAATAATATTTGTCAAATATTCTATAGAACGATGAAGAGAAAGACATTGGTTGCATTACAGACTAGTTTGGAAATTTGAATGCCCAGGAATGATGGAGACTGTAGAAAGTGGTGGCCGTTGACTGCTTGAAGCACTGCCTCAAGAAGGTAGCTAATACCATCAAAGCCCCATAAAACCCTAACCTGCTCTCTTCTCGCTGCTACCATTGTAAAGAAGATACAGGAGCCTGACAACTGGTCCCTCGAGTTTCATGAACAGCTTCTTCCTATCTATCAACATGCTCTTGAACCACCCTTCCCAATCCTAACCATAACCCAACTTCAAACAACTCAATCCTACCAAATCACTGCAGATTATTATAGTTGCTCCACATACTTAAATTTTTTTCCATTTTCATCATCTAGTTTCCTTGAAATTACTGATGATTTATTGCATATTCATTGGTGTTGCTGTGCCAAATATGCTTGTCTAATATAAACCTGTAATAAATAAGAATCTCATTGTTCTGATTTATATATGCTGCACATGTCAATTGTACACTCTTGATTTTGATCTCATTCTCTTGAGCTTGATTTAAATTCAAAATTTGTACTGACTTTGAAGGTCAAGTAGCTTAGTTTTATTTTAAGGGTTTTTCTTTTTGTTTTGTAGCTGAGATGGTACCTGAAGACCTTTGCAAGGAGTCGTCTCTCCATATTGGCTGGGTATGTGAGGTGCCTTGTCGTGCTGACTGTGTTCTCAGTGAATGGTCTGAATGGTCAGTCTGCTCTCACTCCTGTTCCAGCAAAAATGCAGAAGGAAAGCAGAGGAGAAGCAGGTCCATTGTAGCATTAGCTCACATCGGTAAGTGTGCCTGATGTGTATCTGCCTCTATAGCATTAGCAGCTTTGAATCTGGTCATATTATAATGTTGTCATTAAAGATATATTGCCACTCTACTGTTTATCGAGTGTAGTGTCAGTAATTGTGGTAATAACTTAAAATCAATTGTGCATGGCAATCAATTGTGCAAGCCAATAACGTGGCAACAGTTTAATGATATTAATTTATAAGAGTTTAAATCATTACTTTTAAGAAATATTTATATGAAGATAACACCACAATACCTAAAAAAACAGTGCTTAACAGTGAAGAGATTTTTCTGTGCTGTGAAATAATTTCTTATTCACTTTCAGGAATTTCTGTTGTTTTAGAAACGCCCAAATGATGAATACTATTAGTTTAATTTAGTTTATTGTCATATGTACTGAGGACCAGTGAAAAACTTTTGTTGCGTGCTAACCAGTCATTGGAAAGACAATGTATGATTACAATCAAGCCATCCACACTGTACAGATAGACGATAAAATGAATAATATTTAGTTGAAGATAAAGTCTATGTGCTGTGATAGCATGTTTCAGTAACATTCCCATATCCACAATATTACTAATGTTAAAAATTTTAATCAATAGAGTGTGTAACTTTAAGTATCACTATTTTAAGAAATGCACATCCAAAGAAAACTAAGGTTTTCTATGATGCACCTCATGGCTAGGAGTCTCTCAAAGTACTTTAAAAAGAGGGGAAGTGGATGCTAATCATAATACAAGTTGCAGTAATGATGTGGTATATGATTTAAGTTCTACATCGGGTACTAATGTAGCTTAGCATATTACATTACTTATTATTTTGATCTCATAATTTTTCCATAGTGTTGCCACTGTTTTGACTATTTCTTCCTTGAATATTTGAATATTCTGAATTCAAAGAAGGATTTCTAAAAATGTGTTTCAGAAATCATGGCTTCAGCTACTATTCTCCTTCACTTCTGTTTTGTTCCGAATTTCTAATTCATCAGCAGCCTGTGTCATTGATGCTTGCAACCATAAAATATAAAAAGGAACTCTTGGGTTGGAACAAATTGCAACCAAGGTCTCAGCTGAAATTCGAACAAACAACATCTGAAACTACAATTCCGTCACAGCTCATAACCCTCCATAACCTGACTGTTGGTTGATTTAGTGGTTATGCTATTTTTGAACTTGCTAGTAATTGCAATTCTGCAACATCTGGAATGGCTCTGGGGCCTGTCATTCTTTGCAATTATCTGCAGCGTCAAGTTTTGAAGACACTGTAGATTTTGGTTTTGCAATTGGCCCAGGGATTATAAGATTAACAAGATTTAGAGCATAATTATGCCAAAGGACAAGAAAAAGGTAATATCACAGAAAATGATAAATCAAACCATTGAATGTGTTGTATAATGAACTTTAGGTTTTTCCATTTGGGTTTCCCATAATTTCCACCACATCCCACAGCATCTCACCACATTTTCTCTTGTAGTTACTGAAGACATTCTCTAGAAGAAGAATGTACTGTGTTCATTTAACACAAAGCTGTTGTTTTTCTCATCATTATGGCTCTCTGTAACCAGCATCTCTCTCTAATCTCTCTATGGCAACATTAAAGAACTGCAGCTTGCATCATATGCAAGAGAAGGCATGATATAACTCTAAGGTGGAGAGACCTTCAGGTCCCAAAACTCTGTCAAGGTGCTGCCTCTCCCAGCATTTATCTGCACTCACCATGTTGGCTCAAATCCTACCCAACATTTGCAGTCTTCACTGGCAGCCTATCCAAACTGAGCAATATGGGACTCTTTGCTGGAACCTGATGTGAACCCATGCCTTCTATAGGAGAAGGCAGGCGTTCACATCAAATTCACAGTTATGGAGTCATGCAGCACAAAAACAGCCCAAATCGTCCATGCCGACCAAGGTGCCTCACCTAAGTTAATCCCTTTTGCCCCCATTTGTTTATATCTCTCTAAACCTTTCATGTCCATGTACCTGTGCTTTTAAATATTGTTATTGCATGTAACTTAACTACCTCCGCTGGTAGCTTGTTCCATATACCCACTGTATGAATAAGTTGCCCCTCAGGTTCCAATTACATCTCAACTCTATGTCCTCTGGTTCTTGATTTCCCTTTCTTGGGTAAAAGGACCTGTGCATTCACCCTATCAATTCTCTTCATGATTTTATACACCTCTGTAACATCACGCCTCAGCCTCCTGATCTCAAGGAATAAAATCCTCAAATCCTGAAAGACCACTGAGAGGAAGAACAAAGGTGGACCCGGTCTGGGGGGGGGGTCGTTGGCGAGAGGGATAACAAAGGGGGACCCGCCACAGGGGGACCGCCGAGAACAAAGGGGACTACAAATGGAATATGTAACTTTGTCAGTGTCCTTCATGTGGCGACTCTTTGCATACCTTGCACACATGTGATAATAAAGTATCATTTATTCAGAACCCTATAACTAGCCATCAATCTGTTCATTAGTCCTTAATGACACACCGGTGTAAACAGAAACTGAGTACTGATTACCAACTCTATTGCCTAACTAATTGGACATGGCAATATGCAGGAATTGGGAGGTAATGTTTTTTTATATGGCTTCCTAGCAGCTCATTGACAGTAAACAAAATCAAATTACTCAGCGGTCTTTTAAGGAGCAGAGGAAGCAACAAAAGCAACTTCTCCCAGTAAAAGAAGGATAATTTCTGCATAAAGATGAAGTGGGAGGACGACGGGTAACATAAATTATGTGCATAAAATAAATCTCATTTGAATATTTCACACTTCGAGCTTGATCAATAGGTGAATCATTTAATCATCTCAATACTGGCTGTCCAAAGGTTTTTCATCAATTGCAGTCAATTAGAAAACGTATTCCACTCCATATATTTTCAATTAAAAAAAGTAAACGCATTCACAGAACATAGAAAAGCACAGCACCGTACACAAAAGATCTTTGGTCCACAATGTCTGTACAAAACGTGAAGTCAACATAAACTAATCTCTTCTGCCCATTTCCCTCCATTCCTTGCATATCTATATGCCTATCTAACAGCCTCTTAAATTCCACTATCATTTTCTGCCTACATTTCCAGCCTAGCAGCACGTTCCGGTCTCTCTCTCCACTCTCTGCATTAAAAATATTCCCGCCCCGCAGGCTTCTTAAAACTTTTTCCCTGTCATCAAAAAGCTACGCCTGGTCTTTGACATTTCCACCTTGAGAAAAAGGATCTGTGTCCACTTTATCTATGCTGAACAGCATCTTTTATGTAGGCTAAGCATTTAGTGAACTAGAGCCATCGGGATTTTAAATTCTGCAGGGTAGAATTTGACGTGATATTTTCTGCTTTCTATTGAAAGGAGAATACAACAGATTTGGTGCTGGCACCACCCACAGTACGTCATCCATCATCTAAAAAATGCTGTGTTTTCTATTGAAGACAAAACACTAGCGTTCGCACAACCACTTGGTCCAACATTATTTGTCAGAGAACAATTGTTCAGACTGAATGAATGGATTTCCTACAGTGAGGCATCCTAATCCAAAACGTCTTTTCAGTGTCAGTGTATTGATACCTTGCCATTTCACAGACTGCTCAGCACAACATACTGTTTCAAAAAAGCATGTCTTGCAGTAACAGTATCGTTTTTAAAGATTTTTTTTGTTCCTGGTTATTCATTAAAATGAAGGACAACAATAGTCCAGCTGAAGCATTTTCTTCCTTATGCCAAGAAAGAAGTAAAGAGTCTGTTCATTCTTCAGAGCAAAATAGGATATTGTAGTTGTTGAAATACTTTTGTAAGTTTATTTCACACATGGGAAAAAATAATTTACAAGCTGCACAGGGGCATTTAAAATCAATCGGTGTCCAAAACAATAAATAACATACTGTAAAGAGTGAAATGTTCTATCAATTGTAGTTCCAGTACCATATAAACAGAAAACAAGTTTGACTTGGAAACTTAAAACATAGAAACATATAGAAAATAGGTGCAGGAGTAGGCCATTCGGCCCTTCGAGCCTGCACCGCCATTCAATATGATCATGGCTGATCATCCAACTCAGTATCGTGTACCTGCCTTCTCTCCATACCCCCTGATCCCTTTAGCCACAAGGGCCACAGCTATCTCCCTCTTAAATATAGCCAATGAACAGGCCTCAACTACCTTCTTTGGCAGAGAATTCCAGAGCTTCACCACTCTCTGTGTGAAAAATGTTTTCCTCATCTCAGTCCTAAAAGATTTCCCCCTTATCCTTAAACTGTGACCCCTTGTTCTGGACTTCCCCAACACCGGGAACAATCTTCCTGCATCTAGCCTGTCCAACCCCTTAAGAATTTTGTAAGTTTCTATAAGATCCCCCTCAATCTTCTAAATTCTAGCGAGTACAAGCCGAGTCTATCCAGTCTTTCTTCATATGAAAGGCCTGACATCCCAGGAATCAGTCTGGTGAATCGTCTCTGTACTCCCTCTATGGAAAGAATGTCTTTCCTCAGATTAGGAGACCAAAACTGTATGCAATACTCCAGGTGTGGTCTCACCAAGACCCTGTACAACTGCAGTAGAACCTCCCTGCTCCTATACTCAAATCCTTTTGCTATGAATGCTAACATACCATTCGCTTTCTTCACTGCCTGCTGCACCTGCATGCCTACTATCAATGACTGGTGTACCATGACACCCAGGTCTCGTTGCATCTCCCCCTTTCTTAATCGGCCACCATTCAGATAATAGTCAACTTTCCTGTTTTTGCCACCAAAGTGGATAACCTCACATTTATCCACATCATACTGAATCTGCCATGCATTTGCCCACTCACCCAGCCTATCCAAGTCATGTTGCAGCCTCCTAGCATCCTCCTCACAGCTAACACTGCCCCCCAGCTTTGTGTCATCCGCAAACTTGGAGATGTTGCATTCAATTCCCTCGTCAAAATCATTAATATATATTGTAAATAGCTGGGGTCCCAGCACTGAGCCTTGCGGTACCCCACTAGTCACTGCCTGCCATTGTGAAAAGGACCCGTTTACTCCTACTCTTTGCTTCCTGTCTGCCAGCCAGTTCTCTATCCACATCAATACTGAACCCCCAATACCGTGTGCTTTAAGTTTGTATACTAATCTCTTATGTGGGACCTTGTCGAAAGCCTTCTGTAAGTCCAGATATAACACATCCACTGGTAATCCCTTATCCACTCTACTAGTTACATCCTCGAAAAATTCTATGAGATTTGTCAGACATGATTTACCTTTCATAAATCCATGCTGACTTTGTCCAATGATTTCACCACTTTCCAAATGTGCTGCTATCCCATCTTTAATAACTGATTCTAGCAGTTTCCCCACTACTGATGTTAGACTAACTGGTCTGTAATTCCCCGTTTTCTCTCTCCCTCCCTTTTTAAAAAGTGGGGTTACATTAGCTACCCTCCAATCCTCAGGAACTACTTCAAAATCTAAAGAGTTTTGAAAAATCATCAATAATGCATCCACTATTTTTGGGGCTACTTCCTTAAGTAGTCTGGGATGCAGCCTATCTGGCCCTGGGGATTTATCGGCCTTTAATCCATTCAATTTACCTAACACCACTTCCCGGCTAACCTGGATTTCACCCAGTTCCTCCATCTCATTTAACCCCCGGTCCCCTGCTATTTCCGTCAGATTATTTATGTCTTCCTTAGTGAAGCCAGAACCAAAGTAATTATTCAATTGGTCTGCCATGTCCTTGTTCCCCATGATCAATTCACCTGTTTCTGACTGCAAGGGACCTACATTTGTTTTCACTAATCTTTTTCATCTTCACATATCTATAAAAACTTTTGCAGTCACTTTTTATGTTCCCTGCCAGTTTTCTTTCATAATCTATGTTCCCTTTCCTAATTAAGCCCTTTGTCCTCCTCTGCTGGCCTATGAATTTCTCCCAGTCCTCTGGTAGGCTGCTTTTTCTGGCTAATTTTGTATGCTTCATCTTTTGTTTTGATGCTATCCCTGATTTCCCTTGATATCCATGGATGCTCTACCTTCCCTGATTTATTCTTTTGCCAAACTGGGATGAACAATTGTTGTAGCTCATCCATGCAGTCTTTAAATGCCTTCCGTTGCATATCCACCATCAACCCTTTAGGAATCAATTGCCAGTCTATCTTGGCCAATTCACGTCTCATACCCTCAAAGTTACCTTTCTTTAAGTTCAGGACCCTTGTTTCTGAATTAACAATGTCACTCCCCATCCTAATGAAGAACTCAACCATATTATGGTCACTCTTGCCCAAGGGGCCACGCACAACAAGACTGCTAATTAACCCTTCCTCATTACTCAATACCCAATCTAGAATAGCCTGCTCTCTCGTTGGTTCCTCTACATGTTGGTTTAGAAAACTATCCTGCATACATTCCAAGAAATCCTCTTCCTCAGCACCCTTGCCAATTTGATTTGCCCAATCTATATGTAGATTGAAGTCACCCATTATAACTGTTTTACCTTTGTTGCATGCATTTCTAATTTCCTGTTTGATGCCATCCCCAACTCCACTACTACTGTTAGGTGGCCTGTACACAACTCCCACTAGCGTTTTCTGCCCTTTAGTGTTTCGCAGCTCTACCCATATCGATTCCACATCCTCCAAGCTAATGTCCGTCTTTTCTATTGCGTTAATCCCCTCTCTAACCAGCAACGCTACTTCACCTCCTTTTCCTTTCTATCTATCCCTCCTGAATATTGAATATCCCTGGATGTTCTGCTCCCAGCCTTGGTCACCCTAGAGTCATGTCTTTGTGATCCCAACTATATCATAGTCATTAATAGCTATCTGCACATTCAACTCACCCACCCTATTATGAATGCTCCTTGCATTGAGACACAAAGCCTTCAGGCTTGTTTTTACAACGCTCTTACCCCTTATACAATTATGGTGAAAAGTGGCCCTTTTTGATTTTTGCCCTGGATTTGTTTGCCTACCACTTTTACTTTTCACCTTGCTACCTATTGCTTCTACCCTCATTTTACACCCCTCTGTCTCTACGCTCACACATTTAAGATACCCTTTCCCTTTAACTCCATCCTCGACTATCCCATTTGACACCCCACCCCCCTTATTCAGTTTAAAACCACCAGTGTAGCAGTGGCAAACCTGCCTGCCAGAATGCTGGTCCCCCACCTGTTAAGCCCTTTTGTACAGTTCCCCCCTTACTTCGAGCCAGCACCGCCATTCATTGTGATCATGGCTGATTGTCCCCAATCAATAACCCGTGCCTGCCTTCACCCCATATCCCTTGACTCCACTAGCGCCTAGAGCTCTAACTAACTCTCTCTTAAATCCATCCAGTGACTTGGCCTCCGCTGCCCTCTGTGGCACGGAATTCCATAAATTCACAACTCTCTGGGTTAAAAAGTTTTTTCTCACCTCAGTCTTAAATGACCTCCACTTTATTCTAAGACTGTGGCCCCTAGTTCAGGACTCGCGCAACATTGGGAACATTTTTCCTGCATCTAGCTTGTCCAGTCCTTTTATAATTGTATATGTTTCTTTAAGAGTCCCCCTCATCCTTCTAAACTCCAGTGAATACAAGCCCAGTCTATTCAATCTATGCTCATATGACAGTCCCACCATCCTAGGGATCAATCTCGTGAACCTACTCTGCGCTGCCTCAATCACAAGGATGTTCTTCCTCAAATTAGGAGACCAAAACTGTACACAATACTCCAGATATGGTCTCCCCAGAGCCCTATACAACTGCAGAAGAATCTCTTTACTCCAATACTGAAATCCTCTTGTTATGAAGGCCAACATTCCATTAGCTTTCTTCACTGCCTGCTGTACCTGTAAGCCAACTTTCAGTGACCGGTGTACAAGGATGCCCAGGTCTCGCTGCACCTCCCCCTTACCTAACCTAACCCCGTTTGAGATAATAGTCTGTCCCTTTGTTTTTGCCACCAAAGTGGATAACCTCACATTTATCTATGTTATACTGCATCTGCCACGCATCTGCCCACTCACTCAACCTGTCCAAGTCACCCTGCAACCTTCTAACATCCTCTTCACAGTTCACACTGCCACCCAGCTTTTTGTCATCCGCTAATTTGCTAGTGTTGCTCCTAATTCCCTCTTCCAAATCATTAATATATATGGTAAACAGATGCGACCCCAACACCGAGCCTTGCGGTACTCCACTCGTCACTGCCTGCCATTCTAAAAATGACCCATTCACTCCTACTCTTTGCTTCCGGTCTGCCAACCAATTTTCTATCCATGTCAACACCCTACCCCCAATACCATGTGCTCTAATTTTAGTCACCAATCTCCCGTGCGGAACCTTATCAAAGCCTTTCTGAAATTCTAGATACACTACATCCACTGGCACCCCTTCATCCATTTTACTTGTCACATCCCCAAAAAATTCCTGAAGATTAGTCAAGCATGATTTCCCTTTCATAAATCCATGTTGACTTGCACTAATCCTTTTACTGCTATCCAAATGCCCCTTTATTACGTCTTTAATAATTGGCTCCAGCATCTCTCCCACCACTGAATTCAGGCTAAATGGTCTGTAATTCCCCATTTTCTCTCTTGCTCCTTTCTTGAAAAGTGGGATAACATTAGCTATACTCCAATCCACAAGAACTGATCCAGATTCTATTGAACATTGGAAAATGATTACCAATGCATCCACTATTTCTGGAGCCAGCTCTCTGAGGACCCTGGGATGCAGACCATCAGGTCCAGGGGATTTATTATCCTTCAGTCCCATTAGCCTGCCCAATACTATTTCTAGCCTATTGAAAATGTCTTTCAGTTCCTCTACGCCCTTAGATTCTCTGTCCTCCAGTACATCTGGGAGATTATTTGTGTCTTCCTTAGTGAAGACAGATCTGAAGTACCTGTTCAACTCTTCTGCCATTTCCTTGTTACCCATAATAATTTCACCCATGTCTGCCTTCAAGGGACCCACGTTTGACTTTGCTACTCTTTTTCCCTTAACATATGTAATCTAAATCTAAAGAAGCTTTTACTGTCCTTCTTTATATTCCTGGCCATCTTCCCTTCCCTTCATACTTCATCTTTTTAGCCCGTATTGCCTGTTTCGTTTCCTCCTGTTGTCCTATGAAGTTTCCTAATCCTCTGGCTTCCGGCTACTCTTTGCTGTGTTATACATCTTTTCTTTCAGTTTTATTCTATCCCTAACTTCTCTTATCAGCCACGGTTGCCTCCTACTCCCCTTAAAATCTTTTTTGGAATGAAATGATCCTGCGTCTTCCGGAATATGCCCAGAAATTCCCGCCATTGCTGTTCCACCGTCATTCCTGCTAGGATCCCTTTCCAGTCTACCTTGGCCAGCAACCCTCTTGTGCCTTCATAGTCCACTTTGTTCAACTGCTTCACTGACACTTCCGATTTAATCTTCTCCTTCTCAAATTGCAGATTAAAACTAATCATATTATGATCACTACCTCCAAGCAGTTCCTTTACCTCGAGTTCTCTTATATCTGGCTCATTGGACAACACTAAATCCAGAATTGCCTTTTCTCTGGTCGGCTCCAATACAAGCTGCTCTAAGAATCCATTTCGGAGGCATTCTACAAACTCTCTATCTAGAGGTCCTGAACCAACCTGATTTTCCCAGTCTACCTGCATATAGAAATCCCCCATCACCATAGTGGCATTACCTTTGTTACATGCCAGTTTTAAATCCTGCTTCAACTTACACCCTACATCTGAGCTACTATTTGGGGGTCTGTAGATAACACCAATTAGTGTCATCTTGCCTTTACAATTCCTCAACTCAATCCACAGTGACTCCACCTCGTCAGTCCCTATGTCTTCCCTCACAAGGGACTGAATTCTATCCCTCACCAACAGAGCTACCCCCCCTCCTCAAACCTGCCTGCCAGAATGCTGGTTCCCCATCAGTTAAGATGCAATCCGTCCCTTTTGTACAGTTCCCCCTTACTCCAAAACAGATCCCAGTGATATAAGAATCTAAATCCCTGCCCCCTGCACCAGTTGCTCAGCCACACATTCAGGTCCCGTATCTCCGTGCTCCTGCTCTCGCCAGCATGTGGAACTGGAAGCAAACATGAGATAACCACCCTGGAGGTCCTGCTTTTCAGCATTTTTCCAAGCTCTCTAAAGTCACGCTGCAGAATATTCATCCCCTTCTTTCTGACATCGTTTGTGCCGACATGCACTACCACTTCCGGCTGTTCACCTTCGCCCTTGAGGATTTTCTGCACTCTGTCCATGACATCCTGGATCCTGGCACCAGGAAGGCAGCACACCATCCTCGAATCCCATCTGTTCCTGCAGAAACCCCTGTCCGTACCTCTCACAATGGAGTCTCCAACTACAATGGCGTTACCTGACTTTGGCCTCTTTGATGCTCGAAACCAGATGATGAACTAGAATTATATTTTCATAGTTCCTGAAAATTTAATCTTTACTCCTTCTGTTCCATTATGAAGTTCTCTTCAATGGAGTTACACGAGGCAGATCTTTATTGAAGGTGGAAGCCTGTTTGTTGGACGTGGGTGTGTTTCTCCACATAAGTGATATTCAGCTTTTTTGCAGCGTTAAGACAGCAGTGGCATTATTCACGATGCCGCCTGCGCTGCCAGCTGTTCCTATGCTGAGTTAGCTGACTTCCCTTAAGGGCCTGTCCCACTTACTTGTCCTTGGCATGCAAATTACGCAACCTCGTGGTCGCGTTGAGCCGAGACGGTCCCACGAAGGTCGGGCGCGATTACATGCGTATGCACAGCTGTCTGGAGCGTGAGACGTCATTTGATGATGGACACAAAGATGGAGTAACTCATCATGACCGGTAGCATCTCTGGAGAGAAGCAATGGGTGACGTTTCGTGATGAGACTCTTCTTCAGTCTGAAAAGAAGGGTCTTGACCTGAAACGTCACCCATTGCTTCTCTCCAGAGATGCTGCCGGTCCCACTGAGTTACTCCTGCATTTTGTGTCTATCTTCAATTTTCTTGGCTCTGCTCTGGGAGTAGAAGTGGGGGCGGATCCGGAACGCAACGGCCGTGAGCCCCAGGCCGAGTTTGGCGATTGTTTGCCTGCTTCTGCTGCTGTTGAAGGTGAGACGTTGAGTTGCGCCAGGGTCTTGGGCCTGTCCCGCTTCTAAGTGGGACCGGCCCCGCGCGACCACACAATGCCCATGCCCTCAACGTGATCATGATGCCCATGCCCTCAACGCGACCAAGGACACGCAAGTGGGACAGGCCCTTTAGTCTCCAGTGAGGCAGGAAGAATATCCGTCAATTTGGGAAATCTGCCCATGGAGCCTGCACTAGGCTGAACCTGACCCTACACAGGACCCTATTGATGTCAAGAAAGGATTTTCTGTTAGGATAAGAGTATGTAGATTATATCAATTATTTTAAGATAGATTGGCTGGATTCATTTAATTGTGCATACATTTGTGTACTTTCCATTATTTCAAAATATAAAAATTTGATGTTAAATATCAAAAGATATTTATATTTGAAAAGCTCCTATGTATTTTAAATATTTATCAATGTAAAAGTCATTAGTTTAGTTTAGTTTAGTTTAGAGATACAGCTCGGAAACAGGCCCTTCGGCCCACTGAGTCCGCACTGACCAGCGATCCCCGCACATTAACACTAACCTACGCACACTAGGCACAATTTACACATACACCAAGCCAATTAACCTATAAACCTGTACATCTGGGAGGAAACCGAAGATCTCAAAGAAAATCCACGTGGTCACAGGGAGAACGTACAAACTTCGAACAGACAGCATCTATAGTCGGGATTGAACCCGGGTCTCCAGTGCTGCAACTCTACTGCTGTGCCACCGTGGCCGCCCTGTTAATGGATTAACATTCAGTTTTGGGGGATGGCTTTGACAATCAGTGAAACTTGGGATAGGATCTCACAGGATGACAAGAGTATCTGTGGAAATCTATCAGGCCATTCGCACTGAATGAGGCTCTGTGCTTTGCTATGAATAATGTAGAAAAAGGTCTGTTATAAATAGTTAATATTATACAGATTATTACTGTGAAGAACCTGTAGTAGATAATGTGAACAACCTTTCAGTAATTACATGGTGGCGCAGTGGTAGAGTTGCTGCCTTACAGCGAATGCAGGGCCGGAGACCCGGGTTCGATCCCGTCTATGAGCGGTGTTACAGAGTTTATACGTTCTCCGCGTGACCTGTGTGGGTTTTATCCAAGATCTTCCATTTCCTCCCACACTACAAAGACTAACAGGTTTGTAGGTTAAGTCATAGGCAAAGTCAAAGTATCGTTTATTGTCATTCAGACCCTTCAGTCTGAGCTAAATTATGAACCCTGCAGCCATAACACAGAATAAAATAACAAAACACACAATGAACACAGATTTAACATCCACCACAGTGAGTCCATCAAGCCCTCCTCACTGTGATGGAAGGCAAAAGTCTTAGAGTCCTTGTCTCTTCCTCCTTGTTCTCCCTCTGCGTTGAGCCCGGGGCGGTCAAAGTTGCAACCCTCCAGTCCAGCGGACAAAACTGTTGTTGCAGGAGTTCGGCGGACACGGTCACCAACCTGGGACCTTCGAGCTCCCCATGATGTCGTAAACTGGGCCCGCGGCCGAGTCCACTGGGCCCGCGGCTGAGTCCACTGGGCCCGCGGCCGAGTCTACTGGGCCCGCGGCCGAGTCCACTGGGCCCGCGGCCGAGCCTCTGAGGCTCTGAAGTCGGGTTGCCGCAGCCGCGACGCCACCACCTCCCCGAAGTCAACTTGGTAAGTCCTGGCTCTGCCTCTGGAGCCTCCAAGTCAGTCCCAGTTGGAGGCCGCCAGCTCCACGATTAGGCCTCAGCGCAGACGGAGACGGGGACGGGGGATATGACAAGAAAAGGTTGCATACCCCCCAAAGGAAGAGACTAAAAACAAGTTTCTCCCACCCCCCACACATACACAAATAAAATAAACTGAATAAACTAAAACAACAGGACAAAAGAAAACAAAAAAAAGGAAAGACAAATGGACTGCAGGCGAGCCACAGCTTGGTTACTAATTTGGTAAATTGTGCCTAGTGGGTGTAGGATAGTGTTAATATGCAGGGATCGCTTGTCGGCATGGAACCAGTGGGCCAAAGGGCCTGTTTCCGTACTAACTCTAAACTGGACTAAAAACTAAACATGCATGAACTAGAGAAGCGGAATGAACGTAATAGCCAATATGGTAATTTTTCTGGCTGGATCTTAACTGCTGCCAAAGGTTTCTACTGCAAATACAGCTGTTTAGCCATTTAAATGACAATAAGGCACAGACCTGAGCTTTGTACTGGAAATGCACCTCTCCACTATTCTGCCAGGTCTGTCCTGATATTGGTTTTGAGATCTTTTGTTTAGGTTTATTGTTGTAACATGTTCAAAGGTACAATGAAAAGCTTTGTTTTGTATGCTATCCAATCATATCAGATAATACTACACATAAATACAGACAAACAAAACTCAAGTACAACCAGTAGAGTAAAAGAGAAGAAACAAGGTACAGAATATAGTTCTCAGCATTGTAGCGCATCAGATCCAGAGGCAAAGTCCAATGTCTGCAATGTAGTAGAGGTGAACCGGACAGTACCCTACCCTATAGAGTGGAAGAAGCTGGTCTTGAATATGGTGGTAGGTGATTTTAAGCTTCCATATTTTCTACACGATGGGAGTGAGGAAATAAAATGACCAGGGAGGTATTTGATTATGCTGGCTACTTTTCTGAGGCAGCGTTAAGTGTAGATGGAGGGAAGTCTGGTTTGTCGATGGGCTGGGCTACATCTACAATGCTGCAATTGCTTGCGGTCTTGGGCGGAGCTGTTCCCAAACCAAGCTGTGATACAACAGGCCAGTCACATCTGTGGTAGTATATATCAGTCATTGAAGGCCTACTTAATTTCCTAAGTCTCTTGAGGAAGTAGAAGCATTGGCCTTCTTAGCTGTTGCTTCAATTTGGTTGGTAATATTTATGCCAAGAATCTTGAAGCTCTAAACCATTTCTGCTTCAGCTACCTTGATGCTGATTGGGGCATATACTCCTCCTTCATGCCTCCTGAAGTCGATAACTAGCTCCTTCATTTTGCAGATATTGAATGCAAGGTTGTTGTCCTGGCACCATGTTCTTCTTCTTCTTCTTCTTCCATATGGCATGCAAAGCCTAAAGTTGTAAATCAAGGGTAGTTATCCAGGCCAGGACAGCATCAGTTACTGGGTAGATGGCTTTGTTGCTCCCAGGGAAAAGCCTCAGTGGACTGTCATTCACGATGTGTGGGATGGTCTGGTCTGGATGTCCGCAGTCGCAAGCAGGGCTGTCTGTCATCTCCCACTTATGCAGGTGATGGGCTGTTCTTGTGTGGAGGGTGCGGATTCTGGTCAAGGTTAGCCATTGCTTGTGATGGAGGTCAAAACCCGATGGTTTCACTGTGGGGTCTGTGGTGACATCTCCGTTGTTGGTATTGGCATCTTTCCAGGCTCTGCCCCACTCAATCTTGGAGTCAATGTCTTCCAGGGATTTAACGGAAGACCAGAAGGGTTTGCGGGACTTTAAGCACCTGTTGGGCAGATTGTTCAAGTCAGCATGGATGGGAAGGTCAGAGTCAGCCTCGATGGTGCACCAATCTTTCAACATCCTCTCCCTTCTGCTTATGCTGGGAGGGGCAATATGGCAATATGTGAGAGGACAGGGAGCTACTGCAAAGGTGTTGACTTAAGCGCCCTGTGATGACCCGCATTGCAGAGTTAAGGACAGAATTAAGTTATCTTAATTATTATTAAGTTTAAGAAAGAACTGCAGGTGCTGTAAAAATCAAAGGCAGGCACAAAATGATGGAGAAACTCAGCGGGTGAGGCAGCATCTATGGATAGAAGGAATAGGTGACATTTCAGGTCAAAACCCTTCTTCAGACTAATGTGGGGGGGGGAAGAAAGGAAGATGCGGAGACAGTAAGCTTTGTGGGAGAGCTGGGAAGGGGGAGGGGAAGGAAGGAGAAAGTAAGGGCCATCTAAAATTAGAGGTCAATGTTCATACCGCTGGGGTGTAAACTACCTAAGCGAATATGAGGTGCTGTTCCTCCAATTTGCACTGGGCCTCACTCTGGCAATGGAGGAGGCCCAGAACAGAAAGGTCAGATTGGGAATGGGAGGGGGAGTTGAAGTGCTGAGCAACCGGGAGATCAGGTTGGTCAATACGAACTGAGCGGAGGTGTTGATCAAAGCGATCGGCGAGCCTCCGCTTGTAGAGAAGTTGGCACCTGGAACAGCGGATGCAGTAGATTAGGTTGGAGGAGGTGCAGGTGAACCTCTGCCTCACCTAGAAAGACTGATTGGGTCCTTGGATGGATACAGGTTAAGTTATTAAATTAAATTATCTATCTCCATCTGCATGCTGTCTCATCATCACGTGTGTAATCCTCATGATTTCACTGAGATTTAGAACAAGATTGAAAGGCAAGGAGAAAAATTCCCAAAATGTTCCTTTTCAACATAATTTTGCCTTACTTTAATGGTTTTAATTATTCATGTATTTTAAGTTGTTTTGATTCTAAAAAATTCTTTGGCATATGGCTGATGGTTTAGGTTGATTAGTGTCATATGTACTGTTGTACAGTGGAAGGCTAAAGTGGTTAAGCTCCTCAAGGAAGGAGGCGTCGCTGGATGTGGGGGTGGTGTTGGTGGATCTATAGCCCGTGATGGCCTGGATGCCTTGCCACATGCGTCAGGGGTCGGAGTTGTTATTGAAGTGCTCCTCAAACCTTTACTTGGAGCTATGCTTGGCCTTCTTGATGCCCCTCTTCAGGTTAGCTCTGGATGAACTGTAGGCTCGAGCATCGCCTGACCTGAAAGCGGTGTCCCGTGCTTTCAGCAGTAGCCTGACCTCGCTGTTCATGCATGGCTTCTGATTCGGGAATGTGGTAATCCGTTTGAGGGAGGTGACACTGTTGATTTGATTACCTATCTGCAATTTGTTCAGTGATTTTAAATATCTGTAGCATAAGAAAATCTATTTTAATTTAAAAATAATTAATTTTAAACTAGTCTATTAAAATAGTCCATTTTAATTTTCATCTGCAACTTGCTGACACAAGATTCAAAAGTACATTTTGAAACATATTGGTTGTTACAAATTTGTTATTTCTGAAAATATGGTCTTACATATTAATTACAAATATATGGATAAAAAGAAGCAGAATATTTTAATTAATTGTGTTGGTCATTAATATTTTCTGCAGCAAGATAATCGAGAAAACAAGTATAACAAACCAATATTTTATTGATATTGTTAAATGTATTAGTTAAAGACTTACTTTACGAAACAAATTTATATGTGCAGCACAAATGATTTTTCATATTCCTAAATGTGATATTCTCCTAGCTTTGTTGCACAGAATTTCTCATGTCGACAAAATCCAGTGATAGGCTCTAAATTTTCATCAGAAATTACATCGTAAGTTCCTCTATATTCTAGGTGGAAAGCCATGCCCTTCTCGCCAAGCTCTGCAAGAATGGCGATCTTGTAATGATCATGGCTGCACAGTGTTTCACTGGGATGCATCACCATGGGCTCCTTGCACTGAAAATAAATTAGTAACAGCCCTCAATTCTACAATCAGTTGGAATGGTGAGACCACCTGTTCTGTGGGCATCCAGGTTCGACAGGTCCATTGCATAAGGAACAATTTGGGATCTGTTCCTCCCAAAAGGTAATCGTATTTATTTTTCTGAGTGAGGGATTAACTTTAATAAAATAAATAATTGTTGCATGTTGTTAACATTTGCTCTATGTCATACAATAACATATGGAGTGTACCATTTGTAATGATTGTTTTGGCTCCACATCAATGTTTCCATATCATTTTCACTCATTTCCATCCTTAATAAGTCAAGACCTTAGCTTGAAACTACTCATCCAGATTGATCTTATGTTATATCTTGAGCTTCTTTGCACTCTGATCAGCCCATTTGTTCCATGCTGTTATCATCTCAGAGTATAACGGATCAGAGAAGTCTGAGAACCAAATTGAATGGCTCCTTGGTATAAGGTTTCTGGCACAAAAAAGGTTGACTGCTCCATCCCAGCTCAACAAAGGAGGAACTTTAACCTGGTTTCTGGGCTATTTTTTTCAAGATCCTGGACTGCTATTTAAGAATGCAGGTATTAAAGATAAAGAAATACTAATCAGAACTTGCATATCATGAGCTCTCACAATTCTCACATGGAGGTTTAGATCAGAAGTGGGACAAGGAGCCTCAAAATAATATTACATTCGGATGTGCTTATTTCAGAAGCTGCCACCATCACTTTAATAATGTGATTATCCACAACTTTCTTTCCGGCTGAATTAATTATTGTCAAACGGGCAAATATTCTTTCAAGTAAGTTAAATGAATAGAGGCATCAGTAGTACATTACATGCAAACAAGGTTTGTGTTTGAAATAATAAGATCAGAAAAAAAGGAACAGCCATTGCATTGCATCATTTCCCTATATACAAACAGCATTGAGAGGAAAGAAGGGACAGATTATTGAAGAAGGGTCTCGACCGGAAAGGTTGACACCCATCCATGTTCTCCAAATATGCTGCCTGACCTGCTGAGTTACTCCAGCACTTTGAGCCTTTACAGATTAATTCCCCTCTCTGTTGATTAGAGGAAGGTGTACATATGAGAGCATAGAAGTCAAACAAAATAAAATTGACACTGAGACCTGACTAAATTCTCTGAGAGCTTTGTTCTTCTTTTCCCATTGGATTTTGCTGCTTTTCTTCATCTCTGGTAATTGCTACCTCAAGTACATTCATTACAATTTACAGCCACATTCTCTTTGAATCACCGTTCATCAATTCCAGCTGCCTTGCTTCTTACTAAATTGGAGCTCACCAATGTTCTAATGCCACCATAGCATTCTTTCAAAAATATTGTTTTAATCTGTTGTTCATCAGTACCATTCAAGCTCCCATTTTACACTGTCACAATGATTAATCCACCTGAATTGACAACACTCTATTTCAGTTAATGATACACCCCATATTATTAATTCATCAAATTTACCAACAAAAAATAAACTGTTTTAAAATCTCATGGCTTTAGTGACAAACAAATGCTGACTTAAAGTTGCCAAAGATCTAATTAAATACCATTTACGAATCCATCAGATGAATGAGTGAAAAGAAATGAGAACGTTTTAACCAGATTGTCAAATTGTAGAAAATGGAGACACTAAAAACAGGAAACTGACAGGTTAAGTTCTTTAAATTGATGTTTATTTAATATAATCATACCCCCTCCAAAAAAAATATTATCCTGCTGGATGTGTACTGAAAACATCTGAATGAAACCTTCATGCTGCATTATCTTGGTAAATGGGGTGGGAGATTGCAACCTTCACGTGGTCCGCCCTGTTTCGACGAATGCAATCAACCTGGAATGCACAACCAAATAAGATCAAATAGAACAAGTTGTCCTACAACATTAGGCTGTGCATGCCATACGCAAGAAGAAGAAGATCTTGGTATATTTTATTTTGAAATTATGAATATAGGTTTATCCAAGTGTAAGTTTTTTAGTGCACTTTTTAGGTTTGCTGATAAATAATTTCTGAATGAAAAACCTTTGGTTATGTTCATCAGGTTATTTTCTTCCCTCATGTAAAATATAAATAATTAAATTTTATCCAAAAAAAAAAAATTCTGTCAAACTGAAAACAGAAGCGTCTTTACAATGTATAAACAGAAGAAGCAAAGAGCAGTGGAAGGAGAATAAAAACTAAGTAGCTCTAATGGGCATCACATTAAAAAATCACAGGCAATCTTTTAATCATGCTGATGACTCTTTCATGTTTAAACATCATGAACAGTAATTACATTGTACAATGTTAATGAGATACTGAAGTTCAGCTTTCAAATTTGTGTCATTTCTTTTTGCAAAGAATCACATTTTGGCTTACAAATGCAATCACATTTTGTCAAGTCTTGCTATTTAATTAGCCTTATTAGAAATAATTCATGTTTATAAATGAACAAAGGGTTTTAGGTGAGTTACTGAATGGGGACAATAACTGAATATCTAACCTATTGGAATAGTTAAATATTTAATTTGAGATGGGAATACAATGACTGTTGCTCCAAAGATTATAATGAGAACTGATGTGGGAAGAAGTGTTCTAGAACCATATCAAATCTCATTTAATATATTATTTTAATGGTGCGCTCTTTCGATGATGCACTAAAGTTGTATCAGAGCTGTTAAATTTTCATGAAAGATCGACAACGAGCAAAAGATCGAAACATTTTTGTTGATTTTCACAGATGCCACCTGATCTTCTGAGTATTTCTCCCTTTCTCTTTACTTTCAGATGTTCATAAATTTATATGTTACAGGAATTAGGCATTTTGGTCTATCTAGTCCACTCCACCATTCAATCATGTCTAATCTATTTTTACCTCTCAATCCATTCTACTGCCTTCTTCCCATAACCCTTGACACCCTTACTAATCAATAATCTGTCAATCTCCATCTTAAAAATGCCCAATGACAGTCTCCATTGCTGTCTGTGGGAATGCATTCCACACATTCTCCACCCTATGACTAAAGAAGTAGTTCCTAATCTCATGTTAAAGGTACATAATTTCATTCCGAGGCTGTGCCCTCTGGTCCTAGACTCTCCCACCAGTGGAAACATGCTCTCCACATCCACACTATCCAGGTTTTTCACTAGTTTCAATGAGGTCCCCCATCATCATTCTAATCTCCAGCGAGTGCAGGGCCAGAGCTTTCAAATGTTTATCATATGCTAACTGAATCATCCCCAGGATTATTCTTGTGGCAATTGTAGGTTTTCCTGCCTCACATTTCACCATTTTTCTCTCTCTTCTTCAGTGGTCTATTTATACCACTTCCAGACATATCAGCTGTATTTAAATACCCTTCATGTTGCTTTCTCTATCCTTTCCTGGTCTCCACCCTATGTTTATTTTCTCGACTCCTCCTTTTTCACTGTAATTTAACACATGGGGACATTATTGACATTGGTATGGACATCATTTGAATCAATGACCAAGTGTTGGAAGGCTTTTGTTTAGTTACTGTTATGCACAGTCTTTGTCCCATTTTGAAACAGAAGCAAAATGTGGTTCTTTCTCCAAGGCAATATTGGTTAATTTGATAAGTAGCAAAGTTTTTTTAATACAATAATTGGAAAATTATGGTTTAGAAAAATGTCTGTCAGTTGTCCATTAGATCTTAAATTGGACAATGGTCTGAAAATGCATTTTAATTACTTCACAGGGTACGTACCTTTGAAGTTGTTATGTGATGATAAACTGTATTAGCACTTGACAAATTGGATAAAATGCCTGTGAAAAGCTTGTATAACTCGAATCTCAGGAGTCTTATATAATGTTTTATCATAGGAAAGTCAAAATCTAGAAACATAAATTCATAGTTAGGGATGGGACATATAAAGCTAAGATGAGGATCCTTTTGAAGAGGTTTGCAAATCTCAGAAATGTTCACCCATGGGTTTGTGGATGATTATTCACTGAGTATTTAAGGGTGAGATTAACATATTTTTGAAGACTAAGGCAATCAATGAATCTAGGCTCAGCAGGGAAAATGGTTAAGGCACAGAACCAACCTAATTTCGATAGCATAGCTGGTTCAAGGGACTGTGTAGCCCACCCCTGCTCGTCACTTTCATGTTTTTCAAAACTGAATTTTTGTTTGAAATTTATTGCCGATTTTCTCTCTGATGTTTGGAATAACAAGGTTTGATTCCTCCTCTTTTCCAACATTTCCAGATGTCCTGAAACGTCCCGACCTGAAACTCTTCGGCCGTGCCTTTTGCCATGTAAAAAGGATTGCATTGCCACTCCTTTCAGTGAATGGACATCTTGCCCTACCACATGTCAGCAAGGTAAGTTTTTGAGAAAGTATCTATAGTGGTAAAGAGTATTCAATCAGTTCATCAAAAGTAATTGAAGGGTATTTCTTGTGAAAGA
The DNA here is from genome assembly GCF_028641065.1 of Leucoraja erinaceus. NCBI lineage: Eukaryota > Metazoa > Chordata > Chondrichthyes > Rajiformes > Rajidae > Leucoraja > Leucoraja erinaceus. The sequence goes on from NC_073383.1 coordinate 57,021,064, forward strand.
ATTTCCGTCCAGTGCACAATTACATGCCAGAGAGGTTGATTGATAACAAAGGTAGACAAAAATGCTGGAGAAACTCAGCGGGTGCGGCAGCATCTATGGAGCGAAGGAAATAGGCAACATTTCGGGCTGAAGCCCTTCTTCAGACTGATGCAGGGTGGAGGGGACGGAAAGAAGAAAGGAAGAAGAGGAGCCAGAGGGCTGAGGGGGAGCTGAGAAGGGGAGGAGCCAGCAAGGGCTATCAGAAATTGGAGAAGTCAATGTCCAAGCCACTGGGGTGCAGACTGCCCAAGCGGAATATGAGGTTCTGCTCCTCCAATTTCCGGTTGTGCTCACTCTAGCCATGGAGGAGGCCCAGGACAGAAAGGTCGGATTCAGAATGGGAGGGGGAGTTGAAGTGCTGAGCCACAGGGAGATCAAGTTGGTTAATGCGGACCGAGCGGAGGTGTTCGACGAAATGATCACAAAGCCTACGCTTGGTCTCACCGATGTAGATCAGCTGACATCTAGAGCAGCGGATGCAATAGATGAGGTTGGAGGAGGTGCAGGTGAACCTCTGTCGCACCTGGGACAACTGCTTGGGTCCTTGAATGGAGTCAAGGGGAGAGGTAAAGCGACACGTGTAGCAGCTCCTGCGGTTGCAAGGGAAAGTGCCCGGGGAGGGGATGGTGTGGGTGGGAAGGGAAGAGTTGACCAGGGCGTTACAGAGGGAGCGATCATTGCGGAAAGCAGACAGGGGCAGGGGAGATGGGAAGATGTGGTGAGTGGTGGGGTCGTGTTGGAGGTGGCGAATTGACGAAGGACTATTTGTTGTATGTGATGGCTAGTGGGGTGGAAGGTGAGGACTAGGGCCACTGCGTGGGGGGGTGGGGAGAGAAAGCAGTGTTGCGGGGTATTGAAGAGACCCTGGTGAGAGCCTCATCTATGGTAGGGGAGGGGAACCCCCATTTCCTGAAGAATTAGGACATTTCCAATGCCCTGATGTGAAACACTTCATCCTGGGAGCAGATGCGGCGTAGATGGAGGAATTGGGAGTAGGAGATGGAGTCCTTACAGGAAGCAGGGTGGGAAGAAGTGTACTCTAGATAGCCATGGGAGTCAGTGGGTTTATAGTGAATGGTGGTCAAACGTCTCTCACCTGCGATGGAGAGAGTGAGGTCAAGAAATGGTAGGGAAGTGTCGGAAATGGTCCAGGTGTATTTGAGTGCCAGATGGAAGTTAGTGGCGAAGTTGATGAAGTTAGTAAGGTGTGTGGGCGCATGAGGTAGCACTAATGCAATCGTTGATGTAGTGGAGGTAGAGGTCGGGGATGGGGCTTTGGTACGTCTCGAACAAGGATTGTTCGACGTACCCTACAAAGAGGCAGGCATAGCTGGGGCCCATGAGCATGCCCATAGCTACGCCTTGTGTTTGGAGGAGATGGTATGAGTCAAACGGAAAGTTATTAAGGGTAAGGACCAACTCCGCTAGGCGGAGGAGAGTATCAGTGGACGGGTATTAGTTGGTTCTCCGGTTGAGGAAGAACCAGAGGGCTTTGAGACCATCCTGGTGGGGGATGGAGGTGTAGAGTGACTGGACGTCCATGGTGCAGATGAGGGGATGGGGGCCTAGAGAATGGAATGCCCGGAGATGACGGAGAGTGTCTGAGGTGTCTTGAACATAGGTCGGGAGTGATTTAACCGGGGGGGATAGGATGGAGTTGAGGTATCTTTTAAATGTTGTTATTGATCTGCCTCAACTACTTCCTCTGGCAGCTCATTTCATATACCCACTCTGAGTGAAAATATCACCCTTCAGGTTCCTATTAAATCTTTACCCTCTCATCTTATACCTAAGTCTTCTGGTTCTTGATTCCCCTACCTTTGGTAAAAAACTCAGTGCATTGACCCTATCAATTACCTTCATGATTTTCCATCTCTCTAAGATCATCCCATAGTCTCCTGTGCCCCAAGGAATAAATTCTTAGCTTCCCTAATCTCTCCCTATAGCTCAAACCCTTGTGTGGCGCAGTGGTAGAGTGACTGCCTTACAGCACCAGAGGCATGGGTTCAATCCTGACTATAAGTACTGGCTATACAAAGTTTGTACGCTCTCCATGTGACTGCTTGTGTTTTCCATGGGTGCTCCGGTTCCCTCCCACACTCCAAAGATGTACAGGTTTGTAGCTTAATTGCCTGCTGTAAGTTTAGTTTAGTTTATTGAAGTCACAATTGAGCCATTTACAGTGTATAGATACATGATAAGGGAATAACGTTTAATGCAATTTAAAGCCAGAAAAGACCAATATGGTAATTGGTAGTTCAGCACTGTTCTCTGATTGTGGTAGGATGATTCAGTTGCTGATAATAGCAGGGAAGAAACTGTCCCTGAATCTGGAGATGTGTATTTTCACACTTCTTTATCTTTTGACTGATGGGAAAGGGGGGAAAAGTGATTGGCCAGGTTGGGTCCTTGATAATGTTACTGGCCTTGCCGAGGCAACGTGAGGTATACATTGAATCAATAGAAGGGAAATTAGTTTGTGTGATGGTTTGGGTGCGTCCACTATTCGCTGCATTTTCTTGCGATCTTGGATGGAGCTGTTCCTAAACCAAACTGTGATGCATCCTGATAAAATACTTTCTATGGTGCATCTGTAGATGTTGATGGGAGTTGTCGGGGACATGCCAAACTTCCTGAGCCTTCTAAGGAAGTAGAGGCATTTGTGCACTGTCTTAGGAATTGCTTCAATATGGGTGGTCCAAGAGAACTTATTGATGATATTGACAACTAGGAATGTGAAGTTTTCATCCATCTCTATTTCGGCGCTGTCAATGCAAACTGGGGTATGTGTAACGCTTTGCTTCCTGAAATCGATCATTACCTCATTTATCTTGCTGACATTGAGAGAAAGGTTGTTGTTTCGATACCAAGGTTCCCGATCTCCTTCCTATACACCTTCTCATCATATTTTGATATCCGGCCCACAATTGCAAATTGTCCCTAGTGTGGAGGATAGTGATGGTGTACAGGGTGATCGCTGGTCAATGCAGACTCAGTGGGCCAAAAGATTTGTTCCCATGCTGCATTTCTAAAGTCCAATGTCTAAAGAGTCCTGGCAACATCATTTTAAATCTTCTCTGCATTCATGATGTACAGTTAACCATGCATTCCTGAGAACATGCATTATCTGTTGATGAGTAGAAAAATCCAATAGACACACTGTGAATAGTGTGAGAATGGATGCCAATGCCAGTCAATGTCAAGAGTGTAGGCTGATGAATGTGGTCCAAAACATTCAACGGGCTCGGGTTCTGACCGGAAAGCAGAGAATGCAGATGTTATATCTGACCACAGTCCATCAAGCTTTAAACGGTGCACTGTTCCCTCAGCTATCACTGTTGATCAGGGTATATCAAATTGGAAGATATTCCACTATACTCCACATGATTAGTTACTTCTAAGCTCCAAATTCATATTTTGGCACCAGTACACAATGTCAACCCCTCAAATAAAATTACTTACAGAAATTCAGATGGAAAAAAAATGCTACCTAAACCTTCTAGGTTGATCTAACCACTTTGGCTGAGTCCTTTGTTGACAACCATCAATTGTGTGTTTACAGTAGTGTTGCCTACAAATCCACTACCCATTGTCAATTCAAGAATTAACATCATGTTATTTCATCTTTATCATTCAAATTGAAGTTTATAACTCTATTAAGCTCTTTCATAAGACAATATGGGAAATTCTTCCTCATTATAAAATGTATCAGCCCCAATCTAATTCATGCAACAGTTTGCATGGAGAACAAATTGATCCATTGATGTCTTGAGGACAATCTGTTATTCCACAAACTATTATTTTCTTTTAGGGTGACACAGTGGTGCAGCGGTCGAGTTACAGCCTCACAGCGCCAGAGATCCAAGTTCAATCCTGACCTCGGTGCTCCGTGTAGAATTTGCACGCCTCAGCCATATACTTGATCAATATCCCAATCCCAGTCTTCATGTGGGTGGTCCTCTGTCTAGTCCTGATCCAAGCATTGTCCTTGTGAATGATCTTTCTTTGCTCCTTGGCAATGCCAATTCTGTGTGAAGATTCCTGCCTTGATCCTTTCTTTCAATCTCCCTCCAATGTCCTGTCCTAGCTTACCCCTAACTCTATACTCAAACTGTTCCTGAAGGCATTCCCACACCCAGCCACTTATATTTTTAAGTGACATACTCAGAAGCAAAGAGCCTTGTTCTCTGGTTACTAGGCCTGTTTTTCATCCACGTTCCCTCTGGCCAACACTGCCAGACCTTGTATGGGAATGGGATAAGATGTTTTCCATTATAGAAAGCTGAAGTTTTCTCTGAAAAGCTGAGGGTGTGCGTGAAATTTTCAGAAGGGAAATTAGGACCCGAGTCTACTGGAAATTTAAAAACAATGTGGATTAATTTCAGGTTGAAATTATTGCATGATCAATATATGTAACTATTGAAACAAAATTATAGAATGCATAAAAACAACACATCATTTGGGGAAATAGAGCAGTAAAATGCCTATCCACATACAAGAATTTGGTCTACAAAATAAAGGAGGGAAGAGAGATAAAACACCATCCAAGCCTTTGAGAACACCGAGCTCTTAGACTTCACAAAAAGATAAAGATCTTTAAATTACATTTTATTGCAGTTCATTTTGCTGTAACATGCAGTTTAATAACCCAAATTGAATACATGATTGATGAATTACGGAACACTATCTGTATTATGCAGGCCGAATTGGTTAAGATGCAATTTCCATCGGGAACTAGAAAACTATTTGATATTTACTTTGGAAATCAGCAAGCAAAAAATAAAGCTGCCTTGGCAAAAAACAGACGAGTGAAAATAAAACGATTCCTTGTAACCTCCCCCTCCCAACAGTAATCAGATGTCTTAAGAACATTTCAGCATGATTGACTATTGAAATTGACAACCAATCGCTTCTATTGAATTACCTGTAATAGGAAAAATATAAGAAAACAATCTGTTCTTTTTATTTTCAATCACAGTTTACATTCAAGAATTGCACTGAGCAAAAGAGAGGTTAAATAAGATGTCCCTCAAAAATAAATCAATGAAAATTAATTAAAAATAAATGAATAAACTGTTGAAGGCTGTGGTCAAGAAGATTCTTTGGCAAGTACCTGTACAGGAATAAAGAATATATTTTGTTTCATTGACCAGAGTAATATAGTCCTGTTAATTAAATTCCAACTGCTTTCAGTGAGGCTGTTGACCAGTTTATCTCTGGAGTTCTTGTGACAGCGCCCTTGGATTTGTGAACTTAACCATGCACAATGATTGAAAGCACATAATGAATTGTATCCGTTAAAGAAACAAATCGAATTTAATGATATCAACTAAATCAGTGAAGCCAGATCCCTATCTCTGAAAATCAAAACATAGATTCACTAACAAGTGATGCCAGGATTGCCATTGATTCCTCTATTATACATGTTTGTTGACATCTCCAGAAAGCTTTGGTAATCTTATTTTAATTCATTTGCCAATTTACAATATTTTGTATGAACTGTCGCAGTTTCTCAGTTCTCCACTCTGCAATGTATTACAGCTTTCATCACACTCTATGTAGTCCAGGGAACACCATATAACCATATAACCATATAACAATTGCAGCATGGAAACAGGCCATCTCGGCCCTACAAGTCCGTGCCAAACAACTTTTTTCCCTTAGTCCCACCTGCCTGCACTCGTACCATAACCCTCCATTCCCTTCTCATCCATATGCCTATCCAATGTATTTTTAAATGATATCAACGAACCTGCCTCCACCACTTCCACTGGAAGCTCATTCCACACCGCTACCACTCTCTGAGTAAAGAAGTTCCCCCTCATGTTACCCCTAAACTTCTGTCCCTTAATTCTGAAGTCATGTCCTCTTGTTTGAATCTTGCCTATTCTCAAAGGGAAAAGCTGGTCCACATCAACTCTGTCTATCCCTCTCATCCTTTTAAAGACCTCTATCAAGTCCCCCCTTAACCTTCTGCGCTCCAGAGAATAAAGACCTAACTTATTCAACCTTTCTCTTAACTTAGTTGTTGAAACCCATGCAACATTCTAGTAAATCTCCTCTGTACTCTCTCTATTTTGTTGACATCCTTCCTATAATTGGGCAACCAAAATTGTACACCATACTCCAGATTTGGTCTCACCAATACCTTGTACAATTTTAACATTACATCCCAGCTTCTATATTCAATGCTCTGATTTATAAAGGCTAGCATACCAAAAGTTTTCTTTACCACCCTATCTATATGAGATTCCACCTTCAAGGAACTATGCACGGTTATTCCCAGATCCCTCTGTTCAACTGTATTCTTCAATTCCCTACCATTTACCATGTACGGCCTATTTTGATTTGTCCTGCCAAGGTGTAGCACCTCACATTTATCAGCATTAAACTCCATCTGCCATCATTCAGCCCATTTTTCCAAATGGCCTAAATCACTCTGTAGACTTTGGAAATCCTCTTCATTATCTTGGTACCATCTGCATACTTACTAATCCAATTTACCACACCTTCATCCAGATCATTGATGTACATGACAAACACCAAATGACCCAACACAGATCCCTGAGGCAACCCACTAGTCACCTGCCTCCAACCCGATAAACAACCATCCACCATTACCCTCTGGCTTCTCCCATTCAGCCACTGTTGAATCCATCTTGCTACTCCTGCATTTATACCCAACAGTTGAACCTTCTTAACCAACCTTCCATGAGGAACCTTGTCAAAGGCCTTACTAAAGTCCATATAGACAACATCCACTGCTTTACCCTCGTCAATTTCCCTAGTAACCTCTTCAAAAAATTCAAAGAAGATTAGTCAAACATGACCTTCCAGGCACAAATCCATGCTGACTGTTCCTAATCAGACCCTGTTTATCCAGATGCTTATATATATATATTATCTCTAAGTATCTTTTCCATAAATTTGCCCACCAGTGAAGTCAAACTAACAGGTCTATAATTGCTAGGTTTACTCTTAGAACCCTTTGTAAACAATGGAACAACATGCGCTGTGCGCCAATCCTCGGGGACTATTCCCGTTTCTAATGACATTTGAAATATTTCTGTCATAGCCCCGGCTATTTCTACACTAACTTCCCTCAATGTCCTAGGGAATATCCTGTCAGGACCTGGAGACTTATCCACTTTTATATTTTTCAAAAGTGTCAGTACTTCTTTAACTTTGAAACTCATAGTATCCATAGCTACTCTACTAGTTTCCCTTACCTCACATAATTCAATATCCTTTTCCTTGGTGCATACCGAAGAAAATAAATTGTTCAATATCTCCCCCCATCTCTTTTGGCTCTGCAGATAGCTGTCCACTCTGTCTCTCCAATGGACCAATTTTATCCCTCATTTTCCTTTTGCTATTGATATAGCTGTAGAAACCCTTTGGATTTACTTTCGCCTTACTTGCCAAAGCAACCTCATGTCTTCTTTTAGCTTTTCTAATTTCTTAAGATTCTTTTTACAGTTAGTTTATATTTATGTATAGTTGCATTAAAATTTGTGTGGCACAGTGGCACAGCTGGTAGAACTGCTGCCTCACAGGGCCAGAGACACAGGCTCGATCCTGACCTCTGGTTAATTGCCCCTATAAAATTGTGTTTTCTGTGCAAGGAGTGGATGAGAAAGTAGGATAACATAGAACAAATGTGAATGGGTGATCAATGGTCTATGTGGCCTCTGTGCCAAAGGGCCTGTTTTCATGCTGTATCTTTAAATTTAATTTCCCCCCTTAGCTAAAGTCCTCCAATTCTGATAATATTGAGGCAAATCTCCTCTACACTTTCTTCAGTGCTATCATTTACTTCCAATAGATGGGAATGCACACAATATTCCAAGTTCAAACCAACCAGTAATTAATAATGTGTGGGAAAGAACTGCAGATGCTGGTTTAAACCAGAGATAGACACAAAATGCTGGAGTAACTCAATGGGTCAGGCAGCATCACTGGAGAGAAGGAATCAGTGACATTTTTTCTTCAGACTGATGTCAGGGAAGAGGGAGATACATAGATAAGGAAATGTAAGGTGTGAAAACGGGACTAAGGTAATGGAGATCAAGGAACCTGCAGAATAGATCATTGTTAGCTGGGAGAAGGTAACAACAAAGCAAACAGAGATTAAATGTACTCAGAGACCGTAAAACGGGTCAGAGAACTGGGAAGGGGGAGGGATGTAGAATGATGGGAAGCAAGGGTTACTTGAAGTTAGAGGTCAATGTTCATACCACTTGGGTACAAGCTTCCCATGCGAAATATGAGGTGCTGTTCCTCCAATTTGTACTGGGCCTCACTCTAACAATGGAAGAGATCCTGGACAGAAAGATTAGTGTGGGAATGGGAGAGGGAGTTAAAGGTGTTTTACAACCCGGGAGATCAGGTAGGTTTAGGCGGACTGAGTGGAGGTGTTCAGCGAAACGATCGCCGAGCCTGCACTTTGTCTCTTATTTGATAATGTTGCACCCAACCGATGTTTTATAAATGTACTTTGACAAAAAGTCTTCCAGCTTATTTGCTCACCAGACTGCCTTTTCAGATCTGTTCGTCACTAGTTACAGAATCAGGGCGACCTTTATTCAAGCTGGTATATTTTGCCTAGCAGGGGTAATAATCTATAGATATTACTAAATCTCTGTTCTTGACAACTTTTGGCCTACTGTGCTGCGATTTCCGAGAGAACGCCGCCACCTACGGCCGACATTTTTGGCCACCTCGCTCAGAGCCCCCCTCCGCCGCATGTGTGCGGAGGATTTTTCCCGTCGATGAAATATGGCAGAGATATTAATGTTTTTACATAATTCCCCATTCTCTCTGCTGCCCCTGCTGGAGGCAGGGGGAGGGACTATAAAACCAGGAAGTGGTGTGCCTCAATCAGTCTCTGCAAGTGGTGTGCCTCAATCAGTCTCTGCAAGTGGTGTGCCTCAATCAGAGCTCTGAACAAATGTCTCCACAGTTGTGAGTACCCATAATGTGGTTTGAAAATGAAAATATGGTTAGTTTGAGGAAAAAAGCACTGCCTGCAAATGGTTGTTTGGGGGGTTTGGGTTGAGTAAAAAGGCACCCTCTCTCTCGCCTCCTCTCTCTCTCGCCTCCTCTCTCTCTCTCTCCCCTCCCCTCTCTCTCTCCCCTCCTCTCTCTCTCCCCTCTCTCTCTCTCCTCCCACTCTCTCTCCTCCTCTCTCTCCCTCCTCTCTCTCCCCTCCTCTCTCTCTCTCTCCCCCTCTCTCTCCGTCTCCACTCTCTCCCTCCCTCGTCCCATCTCTCCCCCCCCCACTTTCCCCGTCTTGCTCTCTCGACTCACTCTCTCTCCCTCTCTCTCTCCCTCCATCTATTCATCTCTCTCTCCCCCCTCTCTCTCCTCCCCTCTCCTCTCCCCCCCCCCCTCCTCCTCTCCTCCCCCCCTCTCCTCTCTCCCCCCCCCTCTCTCCTCTCCTCCCTCCTCCTCTCCCCCCCTCTCCTCTCCCCCCCCCTCCTCCCCCCTCCCTCTCTCCCCCCCCTCCTCTCCCCCCCCCCTCTCCTCTCCCCCTCTCCTCTTCTCCCCCCCCCTCCCCCCCTCTCCTCCCCCCTTCCCCCCCCCCACTCTCCTTTCCCCCCTCCCCCTCTGCCCTCTGCCCCTCTTTTTCTCCCTCCTCCCCTCCATCCCCCCCCCCCCCACGTCCCTCCCCTAAATCCCCCTCCCCTCCACACACCTCATCTCAGTAACTTTAAGTTCAAGTTCAAGTTACATTTATTGTCACATGCATCAATTGGTAAAGTGAGATTTGAATTACCATACAGCCATACGAATAAAAAGAACACAATACACGATAGAATTTAACATGACCATTCCCACACAGCAGAATCAACGTTTCTCACTGTGAGGGAAGGCAATAAGGTTCAGTCATCTTCTTCTTTGTTCACCCGTGGTCAGGGCCTTTGAGCCCCCCCGCAGTCGCCACTACAGGCGGCCCAATGTTCAGGCCCTCTCGCCGGGATGATCGGAACTCCGGCGTCGGAACGGAAGAACACACTCAGCGGCTTGGAGTTTCTGAATGCGCGGTCCTACCAGAGACCGCACCTCCCGAAGTCCACAGGCCGAGCTGGGCGGAGATTCAACACTGGCGATCCCTGGCAAAGGATCTCAGGATTCCGCGATGTTAACGTCAGCGCCACCCGCAGCTAGAAGCTGCGCAAACCACAGCTCCAACGTGTTAATCAGCAGGCACAACACTCCGGAGCTTCAACACGGCGATCCCTGGTAAGGCATCGTCCCGCTCCGCGATGGACTCCAGCGCTGCGCCACTGCTGAAGGCTGGTAGACTGCGAAGGGGGCGAAGTTGCGACGTGGAGAAAAGACGCATTCTCGACAGTTTCCCCTCTTTCCACCCCACTTCCCCCACATAAAAAAGACTAAGACACCTCCAAAAACATACTTTAAAACAGACTAAAAATAACAAAAAGGGTGAAAGGACGGACAAACTGCTGGCGAGGCTGCCGCGCGCAGCGCCACCACACTCAGTTGAAGTACTGGAAAATAGTCCAAAATTTAAATTATCAGCAGAGGTACTTCATTACAGAATTAAAAAAAACATTTACATTGTCAGGCAGCATTCTTATTGTAATTTCCTTTCACTCAAAATCCTCTGGAATTTTATATACATAATATTTCTGCAACTAGTCTCATGACACAACTCTGAGGAGTGTCAGCATTAAAGCAACAATTAATCTCCACAAAGCGACAGTACATTACGAAACTTGTCGCATTAACAATTTAAAAATCTCATGCGATGTATTAGTGCTGTAACATAGCGCTTTCAACACTGACATTGGGCAAAAAATCGTTCTGATGGGATTTGCGTTCTCCCCCTCCATGCTGAGTTCAATCAATGAGAAACAGTTGGAAAGCTGAAAATTGCCTGCTTCCTGATAGAAAGTAGCAATCACAAATATTGTCATCCTTGGGTCAGTGCATGCTTTTATTATTACATAGAAGTGGCGGACATCAAGGTTTACATTGCCTCTCTAGTATTTTTCATAAAGGATATTATCATGTGTTTCTAGGTGGAGGCGATACAGGTTCTGGAACAACAAAGGGAAGGGGATAAGGGTTTGTAGGACAGAAATTATAACTCAAATATGTCTTGGTTGAAAATGATGGCATAATGTTTCTATTTTCCTATAATTCCCTGCTTCATCAGTAACAAATCACCCAATTATTTTTCCAATACTTTTTATATATTTTTCAGGCAATTCTTCCAACACTAAACAGTCTCGCTACAGAATTATCGTCCAGAAGCCTGACAATGGGGGACAGGAGTGTCCAGATACTCTGTACGAAGAAAGAGAATGTGAAGCACTCTCTGTTTGCCCAAACTATAGGTAAGTATTGCACATGACAAAAATTGGATTCATATTTTGTTCATATGCAGCTGGAATGATGAAAGGATCTGTGAGAGGGGCAAAGTTAAATGGAGATGTGCGGGGAAACTTTTTTACACAGATGGTGGTGTGTGCCTGGAATGCATTGCTGGGGTTGGTGATTGAGGCAGATATGATGATGGCTATTAAGAGACTTTTGGATTGATATATTTATATGCAGGGAATGGAGGGATATGGATTATGTGCAGGTAGGTAAGATATGGTCAGCATCATGATTGGCACAGACATTGTGGGCTGAAGGACCTGTTCTTGTGCTGTGCTGTCTTTGTTCTATCTTGAAGTCAAGGTATTGAACAGCATTATGAAACGTCATAATGCTAGCAATATTCACTGGCACTTCAGCGTAATCTATTCATTAATTAATTGGAGCAGAAATCATAACATGAAAACCTATGCAACAATATTAGGACATTCATTCCCTTAAACCTGTTCTGTTGGTCTGTTCTCTGGGTTCCGAGAATTCGAAAGAGTCACAATTCTCTATCTTAAGTGGATTAGCCTTTATTCTGAAATTGTTCTGCCTTATTTTGATTCTCTCACTAGGAGAAACCTGATCCCAGCACCAGCACTATCAATCTCTGCAGAATCAAATATTTATCATAAAATCATTTCTTGTACTCCTGAACCCCAATGAGTATCTGCTCAACCTATTGAATCTCTTTACAGACGCCAACCTCTTCAGCCATGAAATGAATCAATTGATCCATTTTTATGCGTTGCGGCTCCAATAGTAGGATATCATATTTCAAATATGGAGGTGAAAACTCTCGACACCACTCATTAGAAGCCTGTAAACTTGTATCAAATATTCCCAACACCTTGTAGCAAAGGACATTTCATTAGCCTTCTGAAATACCTTCTTCCTTCCAAAACTGAGAATTACATAGTTTTCCACGTTATGCTCCATCTGTCAACTTCTTGCCCATTCATTGCATCCTTTTGCAGGCTCTGCACCCTACCTTTGTATCCTCAACAAATGTAGCTACAATATATTTGATGCCTACATCCCCATGATTAATAGATTTGTAGAATCATAGAGTGATACAGCGTGGAAACAGGCCTTTCTGTTTCTGCTTCTGCTTCTGCCCAACTTGCCCACACGGGACAACATATCCCACTACAGTAGTCCCACCTGCCTGTGTTTGGCCTGAATCCCTCCAAACCTGTCCTATCCATGTACCTGCCTAACTGTTTCTTAAATGTTGGGATAGTTCCAGCCTCAACAACCTCCTCTCACAGCTTGTTCCATACACCCACCACCCTTTGTGTGATAAGGTTACCCCTCATAGTCCTATTAAATCTGTTCCTCATTCATCTTAGTCCTCGATTCACCTACTCTGGGCAAGAGACTTTGTGCATCTACCCGATCTATTCCTGTCCAGATTTTATATACCTCTATAAGATCACCCCTCATCCTCCTGTACTCCAAGGAATAGAGATATCATTGAAGCTCAACAATAATGTCAATGCTGGCGACCATCTCTGAACCACTTTTGTCTATTCTCTTGTTATGACTTCATTTTTTTAGCTCTTATTTCAAGTGTCGGGTATTTTGTGTGTTTCCCTGACACTTAATTCTGCTCAAATGTTCTCCTCGATTACTGAATATAAGGTTATTACTATGAACTCAATGCAGGATCGTGTTACACATGCATATGGGTAATTATACTTGGGTAAATATAATCACCTATCAATATCACAATCTTTATTTGTGTCTTTTACTGCTACATTCAGTACTCTCTCACTTTAAATTCCCTCTGTTCTGCTCTCTCATTAGTCGTGTAACTTCATCATACTCGCTGTCAACATGTGATGACCCTTTACGAATATTTGCAGATCCCCTTAACAATAAAACAGACATTTATTGATTATTCTAAATGCATTATAATAAGCCAAGAGCTTAAGAAATCAGGTTAAGGTCTCAGTCATACACCAAGGAAACAGGCGTTTTGTTTCACCGAGTCTGCAAACCCGTCAAATACCTACAGTATTTATACTTATCTATTAATTTTAACCACATTAACTTCCTCCAGATGCCACCACTCAATGGCCCAATAAGGGCAATTTTCTGTGTACAATTGACCTACCAACCACACTTTGGGGTGTGGGTTAAAAGCTTTAGCCTGGATCGATAGGAAAGGCTTGGAAGGGTATGGACCAGGTGCAGCCATGCGGGACTAGTTCGGTTAGGCAATTTGGTCGGCAAGGACGAGTTGGACTGAAGGGCCTCTTTCTGCGCTGTAATGCTCTGTGACACTAGAGGAGCTACCCTCCCAGTTCTGTGATATGATGTCTTCCCATTTAATTACAAACCCAAATATTCTTATTGCAGTTAACAGAAACAATAGCACCAGCAAATTTGCACATTAATTACAAACTTGAGTCAAATATTTTTTTTTCCAATCCAGTTTTGCAAGTTCCTGTTGATATTAAAATAAATCCATCTTACGCCGAGTTGATGTGAAGACTAAATTGCTTGACCATTCTGATGGAATTATCACCACTTTGTTTAATTCCCTTCAGGTGGAAAACACACAAATGGCATCAGTGTATTTTGGCACCTGATTATGTCAGGCAGGGAACAATTGGAGCAACTGAGGCCTGTGGTTTTAGTTTACAATCCAGAGGTAAGATTCTCTTGTGATTTTTGTTTTGTCTGAACAGCAGCCATGAGATTTTCATAAAATTTCCATAAAATAATATGAATTCCAATGTTCCAATGTATAAATTCCAATGACTAATTGGGTAGTATCTGTTATTTTAATACATAGTTATTTTAGATGTCTTCCGATTAATTGAGTTTATTGAACAATTTTATTGTAAATGTTCATATTTTTTACATTAACAACATTTAGAATCTTTATTTAAAGGATATTCATTAATATTTAAAGTCCCTGAAAGATTGGTGGGCTTTGGGGATGGGGCTCAGCTGACTGTCAAGGTACTTCTAAATGTTTCATATGTGGAGTTTGATCTGGCCTGCTCAGGTGATAGCCTTTTATCATGTAAAGTCATTCAATGCTTCATTCTTTTGGATTGAGATATCCTTGGGGAGAAAGTTGATACTGGAAGTCTGTAAACAACATTAGATCAAAACTCAGCAGCACGCAAAGCATCTACCACAATGAGCAAAATTTGGCCTATTATAGTATAATTACTAAGAATGATTCCCTAAATAAGGATCCAAAATGAACTAATTATAGCTAAATTTTGAAAATAAGCACAGTGATTACAATTCGTGATTATCTCTGTCTGTTGATTATAATGTAGACCCTATGCTAACTTCATGCACCCAGCTCATTTCAATGATTCCAGACTCAACTGATATCCACTTTAAGGTAGCCCAGTATTTTGTAAAGTTCAAAAAGCAAACCACAGCTGGAAATCAAATATGAAACCAAATATACTGAAAATGATCTCAAAACAGCAGCAGGAGCCGATCGCAAAATACATCTTGAAAGGTACCTATTTTGGGCATGTCAAAATGTGGTTCACATGAGCACCCCCACATATATTTTGTCAAAGAGCTTACTGCTGGAAATGTCAGTACTTCACAAAGCCCCAGAGTGCAGGTGAATAGGGGTAGAGGTTCAGAAAGGCCTGTCGGTGAGTTGTTGATCTAGCAATCAAGACTAGTTGGTGGAGAAGGTGAAGTAGATGAAATGGTAAAGAGTACAGTTTGGTAAGATGGCAGAAGGGTCAAATTGAGAATCATCTGATGGGAATCAGTTCATGGTGGAAAAACTGGTGGCCTGGAAAATAAACATAAGAGGAATAGAGTGTTATACACTGGAGTAGCAGAATAGTTGAATGATAAATCCTGAGGAGAGTTGGATCAGTACATGTCTTGAAGGAGACATCCTTGAGGTGGGTTCCCAGTCCCAGTTCTAATGAGTTAAGACTTGCTCAAGCAGGGTAGCCCGTAGTATAACACAAAAACAGTTCTTAGAAGCACAGTAATTGTTGCGGCTGGATGGTTTATTTGTTCACAAGTAACACAAGGTTGTAAATCATATAGCAACACTTGCATGCAATATTATCCAGAGTGAAAATAACACCATTTTTGTCTTCTCTTTATTCATGGGGGATTGTTTTTGGTTCTTTTTGTGATACTCAGAAACTCCATTTTAGCCTTTTCAGAGAACATGTATATCATATTTTTTCAAGTTGTTAAGCAAGAAGTTCAATTATTGCACATGTAGTTCAGTCAATTGGACAGTGGGCATGTGCTATAGGCCTGCACGGGAAGGTAGACGCTCCCGCCCCCACGAGTCTCGGGCAGATGGGGCTTGTCAGCCTGGGAAGGCAGTCCATCTAGGAGAGGGAAAACACTGATTTAAAACCTCCACGGCCTTGTGGCCATATCTAGTCATGGAAAAGGCTCCCGGAGTAAACCTCAAGAAACCTCAAGAAAATCTGGAGTCGGAGCCCCCAAAGCAGTTCGTCATCATCCACAACCTCGCTCTGGCAGCTCCTGCTGGTGCCAAACTGTAACGGCCCTGCTGTTCCTTTGGATGAGCGACGTGGAGAGGGGGGACGTGCTGCATGGGCAACAGCCGTCCTCCATATGACATCGCCCAGGCTGGCATCCGACCAGGATGCATCACCCATGGTCAGTCATGTCTCAGGGGGGCCTACTATTACTACTAGTCCAGTCAGCTGAAGATAGATGCTACCTATTAACAGCCACACACAATCCAGTTTCACACCAAGAGCATTGTAACATCTAGACATTACATCTTCTTTAAATCCATTAAAGGGACCCTTATTGTTGTTGCCCTGAATCAATCCTGATTTGTCACTAGCCCTCACTTGACATCAATCTTTGTCTCCACTTAAACGCCATCCTTTCTATAATCTAATTTGTAAAACAAAACACACACACAGTATTCAAACATTGCTAATTTCCTTAAAGACATCCCAACAAACCTAAGAGTCAAGTCAAGTCAAGTCACTTTTATTTCTATAGCACATTTAAAAAACAACTCTCGTTGACCAAAGTGCTTTACATTGGTGGAGGTACTAACGTTATTCAACATTGGTTCATAGATTAAGTACATACATAAATACATACATATAGCCCTCCCTCAGGGGATGTCAAGAAAGGCTTGAGAGTAAAGATGAGTTTTTAGTCTCGACTTAAAAGAGTCTATGGAGGGGGCAGTTCTGATGGGAAGAGGGATGCTGTTTCACAATCTAGGTGCTGCAACCGTGAAGGCACGGTCGCCCCTGAGCTTATGCCAAGACTGCGGGATGTTCAGTAACCCCAAGTCGGCCGATCTGAGGGACCTGGAGTCACAGCTTAAGGATAAGGGGGAAATCCTTTAAAACCGAGATGAGAAGAACTTTTTTCACACAGAGTGGTGAATCTCTGGAACTCTCTGCCACAGAGGGTAGTTGAGGCCAGTTCATTGGCTATATTTAAGAGGGAGTTAGATGTGGCCCTTGTGGCTAAGGGGATCAGGGGGTATGGAGAGAAGGCAGGTACGGGATACTGAGTTGGATGATCAGCCATGATCATATTGAATGGCGGTGCAGGCTCGAAGGGCCGAAGGGCCGAATGGCCTACTCCTGCACCTAATTTCTATGTTTCTATGTTTCTATGGTGTGGTGGGTAAGCAGACTTTTGATGTAGGTGGGGGCAAGCCCATTAAGAGCTTTGTAAACATAAAGAAGGATCTTGAAATTTATTTGGACCCGCACGGGGAGGTTAGGAATGATCTTCAGCACAATAAAAATTAAGCCACATATTCATATATATGCATCCTAAACACTAAGGGCAATTTACAGAAGCCACTTAACCTACAACCCCACATGTCTGTGGAATGTGGGAGTAAACTAGAGCATGCATGACAGAGAAAATATATAAACTGTGCGCTGAAAGCAGCCGTGGTTAGGATTCTCTGGCATCATGAGGCAGCAACAGCTAGTGCTACATCACTCTGCTGCCCCATGCCCAACAGTCACCCAACTAGTGAGATCATTCACGTGCACAGTTAGTGCCTGCCAGATTGGTAGATTTTGATGAAAGTCTGGACGCAAGACTGAATGATACAAATGTAAGCAGCTAAAAGACCAACTTTGTCCTCCCCAAATGCCAATCAATGTAATTTACAGTTGGATTGGATGGTATTCTTCTCGCAACGGAACATCATAGAATATAGAACAGTGCAGCACAGGAACGAGTTATTTGGCTTCCAATGTTTGTGCCGAACGTGATGTCTGGTTAAACTGATCTCAGCTGCCTGTTTATGATCTATATCCCTCTATTGCCTTCACTTCCATGTGCCTATCCAAAACTCTCTAAAACACCACTATCGCATCTGCCTCCACCACCATCCCTGGCAATGCATTCAAGACTGCACCTCTCCCTGTGTAAAAAAAAAAAAAAAAACTTGCCCTGCACTCCTCCATTAAACATTACCCCTCTCACCTTATAGCTATGCCTTCTAGTGTCTGGACATTTCCATCCTGGGAAAAATGGTTCCGGCTGTCTACCTTCTCATCATTTTATATACTTTTATCAAATCTCCCCTCAACCTCTGACACTTCGGAGAAAAAAATCCAAGTCTATCCAACCAATCCCTGTAGTTGAAACATTTTAATCCAGGTGGCATTCTGGTGGTTTGTTCTGCACCCTCTCCAAAGCTTCCACATATTTCTTGTAATGGGGGTAACCAGAACTGCATGCAGTATTCCAAACACAGCCTAACAAAACAACTATAGAGCTGCTTCATGATTTCCTGGCTCTTGTACACAATGCTCCTAGTAATGAAGGCAAGCATACAATTTGGCTTATTTATCACCCTATCTATTTGTGTTGCCACCTCCAGGATTCCTCTGCACATCAACATTGTTAAGGGTCTTGCTGGTAACTGTATATTCTCTCCTTACATTCAACCTCTCAAAGAACACACCTCACCCTTGCACGGCTTAAACTCAATCTGCCATTTCTCCACCCATTTCTGCAGCTGATCTTTGTCCCACTTATCTTCTGACAGCCTTCCTCACTGAGGGCAGCTCCTCCAATGTTGGTGTCATCACCAAACATACTCACCAACCCATCTACATTTACATCAGTCATTTAGAAAATATAACAAACAACCGCGGTCCTAGCACTGATCCCTGAGGCGTTCTACCAGTCACAGACCTCCAGCCAGAATATTTACCTTCCAACAGAACCCTCTGTCTTCTATGACCAGTTTCAAATCCATACAACAAAGTCATTGTGAATCCAATAGATTTTAATCTTCTGGATCAGTCTACTTTGAAGGACCTTATCAAAAGCCTTATAAAAATTCATTTGTACAACATCCATCACCCTACTTTCATCATTCTCCTTTGTCACCTCCTCAAAAAACACGACCAAGTAAGTAAGACACAACCTGTCATGTACAAAGCCATGCTGATTGTCCCTAACTAACCGATTCTCCTCCAAATGGAAGTAAACCCTATCCCACAGAATCCTCTCCAATAGCTTCCCTGCCACTGATATGAGGCTCACTGGCCTATAATTCCCTGAATTATCTTTACTTTCCTTTCTTAAACAAAGGAAAAACATTAGTCACTCTTCAACCTCAGGGACATTGCCTGTGACTAGAGAAGGAACAAATATCATTAATATCATGTGACAATTAAATGTATCTTGTATCTTGTATCTTGAAAGGCCCCCACAATCTCTCTTGGCTCCCTCAATATCTTGGGATAGATCCCATTAGGCCCTGGGAATTTATCTACTTTAATGTTCTTCAAGAGCCTCAGAAGCATCTCCGTCTTGATCTCAAACAGCCTTAGCATATTTATATTTTCCACAGACCTCGTAGTCCTCCAAGTCCTTCTCCTCCATGAATACAAATGGAAAGTATTTGTTTTGTACCTCGTTAGTAAGATAAGACTTGCCTCAAAACACTGATATCTTCAACCTCTTGTTCAAAATCTTCAACCTCATGTTCTGGGTGACCCAGCTATTTGTGTATTTTTTATGGGTTATCAGGAAAGAGCTTGTGTGTAATTTAAACCAGCTTGCAAAGTGGCAGGTTGCAATGTGTAGTGAACCTCTGAGAGTCTTGTTGCCTATTACTTTGCAATGCAAATATAGTTAACTGGAAAATTAAGAGCAAAACACAAACAAATGATAATAATCCCCTTCCCCCCCCCCCCCCCCCGATTCCCTCAACAATCAGAGTGATGCTTCAAATCGGTGTAATCACTTAATCCATATGCAGTTTTTGCATTTAATTGAATTAAAAATCTATGTATAGAGTATTGTGAGCCGTTGCATCGTAGTTAATAGAGCCGGGAGGCTTTTTAAAATAAAACGTGGTCCTGCAGAGATCCATTTTCTTGCTCTTCTCTACAACTTTAGATCTGACAGCAGTGTTGTTAAGTTTTTCAGTGAAATACATACTGATTAATAAAGGGTGAAACCTGCTTTAAATATTTAACTCGAGAGAAGAGAAGTATTAGATCTGACAGCAAATTTATGGAACTGCAGATTTTGAAATTGATGCTGTACACTCCCTGTTCATTCTTAACGGCCTGTCCCGCGAGCATGCGACTCCATGCAGCAAGCACGACCTAAAGGGCCGGTCTCACCAGCATGCGACTCCATGCGGCAAGCGTGAACTAACGTGGTCGCTTGATCCGTACGGCCTCGCGGGTCCGGTCCCACCTCTGTCCCGAAGCCGTAGGGAGTTGTGCGGAGCTGGTCCCAACATCGCGCGGGGCTACGAAAAACTGACCGTGTTTAAAATTTCAGCGCGGCAACGGCCTGCCGGCCCGCAGCCGCCTCAACACCGTGTCACTCACTCGACCTCGGCGCAGCTCCCGCTTCTGGTTTGGTCGTGCTTGCCGCATGCAGGCGCGTGCTGGTGGTACCGGCCCTTTAGGTCGCGCTTGCCGCATGGAGTCGCATGCTCGTGGGACAGGCACTTTATTTCAACAACAGCAGTATAATGTTCCTGTTTTTATAGGGCAGCCAGAAAGTGAATAACCAATAATGATTAAAGTTAAGCTTATGCAAATTTTAAGCTGGCAAAGGAGCGGAGCTCTTCTTAAAGTCATCATTAAAAAATATATAGAAAGTGGCCTACTAGCCCTAATTCTTTGCCTCCATATCACAATCACTGCTTCCATCCTTTCTCAACTGTCTTGAGTTGCTGCCAAAGCCAGCCTAAACTTGATCAATGTCCTTGTATTCCACAAGCTCTAACCAGTCTTATCTTCTCCCTTGTAGAAACAAATAACTGCACATGAAGGTTTACAAAGAAAAAAACACAAAGTACTGGAATAATTCAATTGATCAGGCAGCATCTCTGGAGAACATAAATAGGTGATATTTTGGGTTGGGCCCCTTCTTCAGACTGATTGAAGGGGAGAAAGGAATATTGGAAGAGAGGAGGGGCAGGACAAAGACTGGCAGGTAATACTGTAGGTGGATACAGGTGAGAAAAGGGCTGGGGTTTTAGAGGCAGATGGTTGGACAAAGGTCAGAACTGCAAAGGCAGCAGGTGTGAAAAACAGAAAGATTGAAAAGTTGCAAATTGTGAAGCTAGAGGAAGGAATGCAGGTAGAAAGGGGGGGGAGGGAGAAATAGGTGCATTTTTAAAATAATGCTAGAATAAATAGGCTTAAGGTGGGAGAGAGATATTTGAGAGGGACCTTAGGAGCAACAATTTTAGTCTATACCTGGAATGAACTGACAGAGGAAGCAATAGAAGTGGATACAGTTATGACTTTTGAAAGGCATTTGCACAGTATGTAGATAGGAAGAATATAGAGGGCTATGAACCAAATGCAGGCGAATTGGACAAGCCCAGTATTCCACTTGGTTGGCATGGACAAGATGGGCTAAAGGACCTGTTTCCATACAGCTCTTATGACATTATGACCATTCTATGTGCTCTTCCCCATGCTCTTCAATCCATTCTTTTCTATGCCTAGCTGGAGTCTCTCACCTTTCTACACTCCTATCTTTGTTAGCAACTGTCTGTTACCTCTAATCTTCCCAGTGGATCTCAACTACCCAGCTATAAAATCCTGCCCCATTTTCTCCTACCCCCAGCCTTTTCCTCTCCAATCCAATACAACCCACATCCAAATTCTCCCATCCATCACACACTCTACCGTCTTTCTGATCCTTATCACCTACATCTTCGCTGCTTTTCACTGTCTTTCTGCTCTCTCCAAACCACCATTTGCAAACTATCCTCCCCTCCCCTTCCCCAGTCCTTCACCCCACTACCTCCCACATTTACCCATTTCCTTCACCACATTTACCCATTCCTTTCCAGCCATCAGGCACCTATCTACCGTCTCTCCTATCTCTTTACAACTTAATTTTCCAATCCCTTTTACCCACCATATATCCTAACTTTATTAGTCATACTCACCAATTAATCATCCTCACCTCCTCAGTCCCTCCCACCAATCATATGTCCAAAATGTCCTGTTCTGTCCCTTACTTCTCCCACCATTAGTTCTCACTTCACAAACCTAACATCTTTATTCATCTTTGCTTGATCTTTAATTTTAGCTGGCTTTCAGTTGGCTGTTTGTGAGTCACTGATCTGATGTTCTTCTAATATTTGCTCACCACCTCCTCCATGCCCCACCCCCACCTTTTCTCCTTGAATCCTATGTATTTCTTATTTATCCCCTCCTTTCCATATATTCTTACTTTTCCCTATCTACTCTATTTCCCACTCTCTCTCCCTTGTCTCTCTCTTCCTTAGCTCTCGCGTCTTTCTACTACCCCTTTCACTCAACTATTCCACATTTTCTCCTGTTCCTTTGTAATTGCCATTTTTCCCAGCACTCTAATTTCCCTGACCACTTCTGTGCCTAATATCCCCCCCTTTGTGAATAGTTATTTGATATCAGTGAAAGTGATGCAGCAGAAGGTATCTGGAGATGTTCTAGATTTTGACTTAAATCAAACCAATGCTCAAGAAATAGACATCTAAATCCGATAATAATAATGGTCACAGGATAACATGACAGCAGTTTGAACTGTGTAACATTTCATAACTAAAGCAATCCTCCCAGCAGCTGTTATGGGTCGATACTGATGTCACTTTATGAAAGAGGGACTAAATAATCAGAAAATGTCAAGCATGAGTAATCCTTTCAGTAACATTGCTTCCTTGTCTGTCAGAGGACTGAAAGGAAATAATATTGTATTACATCTTGTAAATTACAACTTTAGAAGTACAAAGTTAGAAAATTGATTCTGCTTCATTTGGCTGACTAATAGTAGACAATAGACAATGGGTGCAGGAGTAGGCCATTCGGCCCTTCAATGTGATCATCCCCAATCAGTACCACGTTTCTGCCTTCTCCCCATATCCCATGACTCTGCTATTTTTAAGAGCCCTATCTAGCTCTCTCTTGAAAGCATCCAGAGAACCTGTCTCCAAACCCTCTCCTTGAATGTCATGCCATCAGATTAACAACCTTGAAAGCAATTCTATTATTAGTTTATTTCTATGCATTTCCAAACCTATACCCCAAACAAGTTAAAAGGATCCTTAGTTTAGGCAGCATGGTGGCACAGTGGTTGAGTTGCTGCCTTACAGTGCCAGAGACCTGGATTTAATCCTGACTATGGATGCTGTCTGTTTGGAGTTTGTATGTTCTCCCCGTGACCTGAGTAGGTTTTCTCTGGGAGCTCCGGTTTCCTCCCACACGCCAAAGGTTTGTAGGTTAATTGGGTTGGTAAAATTGTAAATTTTCCCTTGTGTGTAGGATAATATTAGTGTGGGGATCACTTTGCGGAGCAGACTCGATGGGCCGAAGGGCCTGTATCTCTAAACTAAAATTAAACTAAACTAAATATTTACAATAGAAAAGAGTTAATTTATCTAACTTGAATATCTAAAGATGTCTTAATATTCATGTAATTGACTTTCTTTAATTATTATTTATGAAAACTACAAAATGGAACACAATACGCTTTGTTATACCTGTAAGTTCCAGCCTTTCAAATATGGCAGATGTTCTCTGAGGTCCAGCTGTTTCACTGACAGGTATGTGAAATAACTTACACCTGCAAACATGGGGAAACTGCCAGAATTTCTTGCCCAGAGCCTTTGCATTGAAGCAGGAATAACTGATCGAGTTAATACCTCTGGTAAACAGGTGGTCCGCTGCATTATTCAGCCAAAGCTTTGGTCAAGTTTGGCCTGTGTGATGAAGTAGTTGTCAATACAGCATCATGGTTTCTGTAGTATTGCCACAAATGGAATCATTAAGAGATAAATGGTGACTAGACCAGTCCGATTCCGAAGTAATGCCAAACTATGTAATTTCGATGAAATTAACAGCTACACATGGAAACGGTAGAGAAAATATCCCCCTTATCCAATGTGATAAACATTCACATGCAAGGTAAATGCATTTGGAAAAATCACGAGCATTCATCATTTAATTGTTCATGCATCATTTGTACCTGACCTGTCATTTATGTATAGCATCCATATCTGGAAGAGATTTACCTCTGTTCGAATCAGAGCCAATGATCACTCTACGTTTGCAGCTTGAAGCAGTGTTATTCATGTTGAAGATACATTTAATATGGTCTTCTTCTTTCGTGTCCATCTTCCATGTTTTAAATGTTGACATCGCTGTCATTGTCCATCCTGAAAAGGACGCAAGCTTCCAGCGACAATCACTGGGAGCCATCACTTGTTGCAATAGATGATGGCGGTAGCAGAATTAGCTCGGGATACTTCCAGTTTCCAGCCCTGCGATGTGGACACTTCTGCTATGCAGCTATTAAATATGGTAACAAGGTGCAAAGGAAAGTCACTAGGATATTACTATTGGACTAGAAATATAGGGAGAGATTGGATAGGCTGGGACCTTTTTCTTTGCTCTATAGGAGGCTGAAGGTTTAGGATTAGGTTTAGGCTTATTTTCGCTATGTGTACCGAGGTACAAAGAAAATCTTTGTTTTGCATACAATCCAATCAAATCAGATAATATTATACATGAATCCAATCGTCAAACTTAACTACAATAGGGAGACCAAAGGGAAAGTTGTTGAATGCAGAATATAGTGCTCGGCATTGTAGAGCACCAGAACATAGTGCTCAGCATTGTAGAGCACCAGAACATAGTGCCCAGCATTGTAGAACACCAATCCCAGTGAGAAAGTTGGATATCCACAGTGGGGTGGATGGTGAATCAGACAATATCCTAACTTATGGAAGAACTGTTCAGAAGTCTGATGACAGAGTGCACAAAACTGTTCCTGAGTCTGGTGGTGTACTATCGAGTCTCTGTATCACCCGCCCCGATGGGAGCAGGGAAATGAAGGAACAAGAATTTGATAATGATAGAAACATAGAAACATAGAAATTAGGTGCAGTAGTAGGCCATTCGGCCCTTCGAGCCTGCACCGCCATTCAATATGATCATGGCTGATCATCCAACTCAGTATCCCGTACCTGCCTTCTCTCCATACCCCCTGATCCCCTTAGCCACAAGGGCCACATCTAACTCCCTCTTAAATACAGCCAATGAACTGGCCTCAACTACCCTCTGTGGCAGAGAGTTCCAAAGATTCACCACTCTCTGTGTGAAAAAAGTTCTTCTCATCTCGGTTTTAAAGGATTTCCCCTTATCCTTAAGCTGTGACCCCTTGTCCTGGACTTCCCTAACATCGGGAACAATCTTCCTGCATCTAGCCTGTCCAACCCCTTAAGAATTTTGTAAGTTTCTATGGCTGTGTTTCTGAGGTTGCATCAAGCGTAGATGGTGTTAATGATGTTGAGTCTGGCCTGTGTGACGGACTGGGATACATCCACTACTATGCAACTTTTTGTGGTCTTGGACAGTACTGTTTACAAACCAAGCTGTGGGGTGACCTTACTGAGATTCTTGAGGGGAAAGATTTAAGAGGGACCTCATGTCCGATCTGAAATGAACTGCCAGAGGAAGCTATAGACGTGTATACAAAAGATATTTGGATGGATATTGGATAATATGGATAGGAAGGGTTTAGAGAGATATAGGAAAAACATGGGGAAATGAGACAAACCCCGAATGCCATCTTGGTTGGCATGAGCGTGCTGACCAAGTCAAGTCAAGTTTATTCGTCACATACACATACGAGATGTGCAGTGAAATGAAAAGTGGCAATGCTCGCGGACTTTGTGCAAAAAGACAAACAAACAAACAACCAAATGACCAAGCTGGTATTCTGGGCTAGTGCAGCTCTATAACTGAGACTCTGTGACGTCCCCACAACTAAAACAAGTTAGAAATGACATCAATTTTAAATAGTTTGAAATTGGTTAAGAATGTTGAAAGAAAAATAATGTTGGGGATGTTTACCGGAATGATGGAAGAAATCCATCTGCAATTTCACAAATAGTGCATTTATTCGCTGCACTTTTCCCACCTTTTTCAATTTGCTTATTTCTTTTATCCAATACATTTAGATTTTAGTACCAACAGGAATATCATTTGCTCTCAGAGGTCATTTTCATTAAAGTTTTATTTCAGTAAAACTGTAAGTATGCCCAGCTATGTTTTTAGTTGCGTTGTTGGACACTTTAGTGCTCTACAATCACATTTACTCCTATCTTAATTTTTCTTACAGTATTAGAGCCATACAACACAGAAAAAAATTCCCACTGACACAATGCTGACAATCAACCATCCATTAACGGTAATCCTACAGCCATTTCTAATTCTCCTCAAATCCCCATCAATTCTCCCCAGATTCTTATACTCAATTATACACTAGGATGAATTTACAGTGGACAGTTAACTTACCAACTTACATGTCTTTAGGATGTGAGATGAAACTGGACGACCTAGAACGTACACATGATCAGATTCAGTATATTCAAGATCACTATGGGGAAACTAGAGAGGAAATTGCAGGAGCCCTGGCTGGGATTTACAAGTCTACAATAAATTTGGGTGAGGTGCCGGAAGACTGGAGGGTAGCAAATGTTGTGCAGCACGGAAAAGCCTGGGAACAATAGGCTAGTGATCTGTGTCGGAAAGTTACTACACAGTATAATGAGAGGTAAGATATGCATTTAGATGAACAAGGGCTGATTACAATAGTCAGCACGGTTTTGTATATGGGAGGTCGCCTCGCACAAATCTGATTGAGTTTTTTGAAGATGTGATCAAAAATGGTTGATGCAGGCAGAGCTGTAGATATTGTATATATGGATTTCAGCAAGGCATTCAACAAGGTTCTGTAACGTAGGCTGCTCTGTTTAGCATGGCACGATTAGCAAGTTTGCAGATGATACTAAAGTACGTGATATTGTTGATAATGAAGATGATTGTAAAAAATTACAGCAGGATCTTGATCAGTTGGGCATAGGGCCGAGGAATGGTTTAATGAATGAATACTGAATGAATATATTTATTGTCATTGCACAATACTGTGCAACAAAATTCCATTACATCCCCTCCGGTTAAATAAAAAAATAAATAAATAAAAATAAAAAATACAAACACGACAACCATTGACACATATGTACACTTATTAGTAAAATAATAAATAAGAATTTATGGAATTTAATACAGAGAAATGAGAGGTGATGCATTTTGGTAAGTCTAACAAGAGAAGGATCTACATGGTGAATGGGAGAATTCTGGGGAGAGTTGTCGAGCAGGGGGATAGAAACATAGAAACATAGAAAATAGGTGGAGGAGTAGGCCATTCGGCCCTTCGAGCCTGCACCGCCATTCAATATGATCATGGCTGATCATCCAACACAGTAACCTGTACCTGCCTTCTCTCTATACCCCCTGATCCCTTTAGCCACAAGGGCCACATCTAAATCCCTCTTAAATATAGCCAATGAACTGGCCTCAACTACCTTCTGTGGCAGAGAATTCCAGAGATTCACCACTCTCTGAAAAATGTTTTCCTCATCTCGATCCTAAAAGATTTCCCCCTTATCCTTAAACTGTGACCCTTTGTTTTGGACTTCCCCAACATCGGGAACAATCTTCCTGCATCTAGCCTGTCCAACCCCTTAAGAATTTTGTAAGTCTCTATAAGATCCCCCCTCAATCTTCTAAACTCTAGCGAGTACAAACCGAGTCTATCCAGTCTTTCTTAAAATGCAAATCCTGACATCCCAGGAATCAGTCTGGTGAACCTTCTCTGTACTCCCTCTATGGCAAGAATGTCTTTCCTCAGATTAGGAGACCAAAACTGTACACAATACTCCAGGTGTGGTCTCACCAAGACCCTGTACAACTGCAGTAGAACCTCCCTGCTCCTATACTCAAATCCTTTTGCTATGAATGCTAACATACCATTCGTCTTCTTCACTGCCTGCTGCACCTGCATTCCTACTTTTAATGACTGGTGTACCATGACACCCAGGTCTCGTTGTATCTTCCCTTTTCCTAATCGGCCACCATTTAGATAATAGTCTACTTTCCTGTTTTTGCCACCAAAGTGGATAACCTCACATTTATCCACATTATACTGCATCTGCCATGCATTTTCCCACTCACCCAGCCTATCCAAGTCACCTTGCAGCCTCCTAGCATCCTCCTCACAGCTAACACTGTCCCCCAGCTTCGTGACATCCGCAAACTTGGAGATGTTGCATCCAATTCCCTCATCCAAATCATTAATATATATCGTAAATAGCTGGTGACCCAGCACTGAGCCTTGCGGTACCCCACTAGTCACTGCCTGCCATTGTGAAAAGGACCAGTTTACTCCTTCTCTTTGCTTCCTGTCTGCCAGCCAGTTCTCTATCCACATCAATACTGAACCCCCAATACCATGTGCTTTAAGTTTGTATACTATCTCTTATGTGTGACCTTGTCGAAAGCCTTCTGAAAGTTCAGATATAACACATCCACTGGTTCTCCCTTATCCACTCTACTAGTTACATCCTCGAAAAATGTTATAAGATTCGTCAGACATGATTTACCTTTCATAAATCCATGCTGACTTTGTCCAATGATTTCACCACTTTCCAAATGTGCTGCTATCCCATCTTTAATAACTGACTCTAGCAGTTTCCCCACTACCGATGTTAGACTAACTGGTCTGTAATTCCCCATTTTCTCTCTCCCTCCTTTTTTTAAAAGTGGGGGTACATTAGCTACCCTCCAATCCTCAGGAACAAATCCAGAATCTAAAGAGTTTTGAAAAATTATCACTAATGCATCCACTATTTCTGGGGCTACGTCCTTAAGTACTCTGGGATGCAGCCTATTTGGCCCTGGGGATTTATCGGCCTTTAATCCATTCAATTTACCTAACACCACTTCTCGGCTAACCTTGATTTAACTCAATTCCTCCATCTCATTTGACCCCCGGTCCCCTGCTATTTCCGGCAGATTATTTAAGTCTTCCTTAGTGAAGACAGAATCAAAGTAGGTATTCAATTGGTCTGCCATGTCCTTGTTCCCCATGATCAATTCACCTGTTTCTGACTGCAAGGGACCTACATTTGTTTTAACTACTCTTTTTCTCTTCACATATCTATAAAAAACATTTGCAATCAGTTTTTATGTTCCCTGCCAGTTTTCTTTCATAATCTATTTTCTCTTTCCTAATTAAGCCCTTTGTCCTCCTCTGCTGGTCTCTGAATTTCTCCCAGTCCTCTGGTAGGCTTCTTTTTCTGGCTAATTTGTATGCTTCATCTTTTGTTTTGATACTATCCCTGATTTCCCTTGTTATCCATGGATGCACTCCCTTCCCTGATTTATTTTTTTGCCAAACTGGGATGAACAATTGTTGTAGTTCATCCATGCAGTCTTTAAATGCCTTCCATTGCATATCCACCGTCAACCCATTAAGCATCAATTGCCAGTCTATCTTGGCCAATTCATGTCTCATACCCTCAAAGTTACCTTTCTTTAAGTTCAGGACCCTTGTTTCTGAATTAACAATGTTACTCTCCATCCTAATGAAGAACTCAACCATATTATGGTCACTCTTGCCCAAGGGACCACGCACAACAAGACTGCTAACTAACCCTTCCTCATTGCTCGATACCCAATCTAGAATAGCCTGCTCTCTTGTTGGTTCCTCTACATGTTGGTTTAGAAAACTATCCCGCATATATTCCAAGAAATCCTCTTCCTCAGCACCCTTGCCAATTTGATTCATCCAATCTATATGTAGATTGAAGTCACCCATTATAACTGTTTTACCTTTGTTGCACGCATTTCTAATTTCCTGTTTGATGCCATCCCCAACTTCATTACTACTGTTAGGTGGCCTGTACACAACTCCCACTAGCGTTTTCTGCCCCTTAGTGTTTCATAGCTCTACCCATATCGATTCCACATCCTCCAAGCTAATGTCCATAATTTCTATTGCGTTAAGCTGCTCTCTAACCAGCAACGCTACCCCACCTCCTTTCCTTTTCTGTCTATCCCTACTGAATATTGAATATCCCTGGATGTTCAGCTCCCAGCCTTGGTCACCCTGGAGCCACGTTTCAGTGATCCCAACTATATCATAGTCATTAATAGCTATCTGCACATTCAACTCATCAGTGCTGAATTCAACTCATCGGAGTGCTGGTATATAGTTCCTCAAAAGTGGCATCACAGTAGATAGGGTGGTCAAAAAGGCTTTAGGCGCATTGGCTGTCATCAGGCAGAGTATTGTGCATAAAAGTTTGGAGGTCATGTTGCAGTTATACAAGGCATTGGTGAGGTCACATTTAGAGTGTTATGTTCAGGTTTGGCCACCATGTTATAGGAAAGATGATGTCAAGTTGGAATGGGTGCAGAGAAGATTTATGAGGATGCTGCCAGGGCTTGCAGGCCTGAGGTTGAGAAAGCTTGGACTCTATTCCTTGGAGAGCAGGAGGATAAGAGGTGATCATATAGAGGTGTAAAAAAAATCATGTGAGGAATAGGTCAGGTAAATGCACAGAGTATTTTCCCCAGGGTAGGGGGATCAAGAACTAGAGAACACAGGTTTAAGGTGAGGG
Source organism: Leucoraja erinaceus (assembly GCF_028641065.1). NCBI lineage: Eukaryota > Metazoa > Chordata > Chondrichthyes > Rajiformes > Rajidae > Leucoraja > Leucoraja erinaceus. The sequence goes on from NC_073383.1 coordinate 57,051,479, forward strand.
GGGGAAGATTGAATAGAAATCTGACTACGGGTAATTTTTTTAGACAAAGGATGGCGGGAGTTTGAAAGGAGCTTTCTGAGGAGGTAATTGAGGCAGGTTGTATTGCAACATTTAAGAAACTTTTAGACGGGTACCTGGATAGGATGGGTTGAGAGGGATATGGGCCAAATGCAGGCAGGTGGACTAGTGTAGATGGGGCATGCTGGCCGATGTTGGAAAGTTGGGCCAAAGGGCCTGTTTCCACGCTGTATGATTCTGACTACGTAGTCACAGGGAGAATGTGTAAATTCCATCCTTCTCCATATGCCTGCAATAATGAGGGACGAAGATTAGTCTTTATTGCCTTCCATTGCAGTGAGGAATGTGGGGAATCTGCTGTGGTTGATGTTAACTTTTATGTAGCTGTGTGTCTTGTTGCATTTTTTTTTTATTATACCTATATGGTATTATGAATATCACTGTACCTTAATTGGTACACATGACAATAAAATACTTTTGAACCTTTTTAACATCTTGGATGCCCTTATCAAGTGGTCGAGTTTATTGTCAAATGTATGTCGGGTGAGGTACATGTACAATGAAAAATGTTGCTTGCAGCAGCATCGCAAGCATGTAACTCAGACAAACACACAAAAACCAATAAAGTATACATAAATGGCACATTCAATTTATTAAAGAAAAAACAAGCAATTAGTGCAAAAATATTATTAAAAAATCACACGTTTTTCGTAGAGCAAGAGGTGGACCATGGTGTTCTGTTGTTAAAGTAAGATAACGATATGCAGGTTGGCTCATGAGCCCGATAGTTGTAAGTAAGTAACAGTTCCTGATTTTGTTGGTGTATGACTTCAGGCTTCTGTTCCTCCACCTTGATAGTAATTGAGAGTAGGATTGCATGGCACCAATGATGGGAATTATTGATAGATAAAACATGAGGCTGCGGCTTTTGTAGATGCTTTCATTGGAGGGGAAGGCTATGCCTGTGATAGACTGGGTTGAGTTCACAACTCTCTGCAGCCTCCTGCATTTCTGTGTGTTGGAATTGCCATACCAGGCTCTGATGCAACCAGGAGGGATACTTGTTATGGTATATCAGGAAAGGTTTGTTGGAGTATTCATAGACATATCAAATCTCTTTACATTTCTGAGCCTTATTGGAACACTCGCTAGGTTGAAATGCGGCATATGTTTTAATGAGATCCTAAAAACACCTCGGCCATGCTGCAATGGTGAGATAACTCACATCTGAAAGGATATTTGAGCCTAACTAATATATTGTGGTTTGCTCAGGAATTAGAATTTGGCTTATTTTTTGAGATATGTTAAGAGTCTTTGCAGCATTCAAACACGGTTTCAAGTCAAGCACTGCTAATGGGCTCTTAATGGCATGAGTGATACCTGCATTACAGTCTTGGAAGGGTCATGTTTATTTTACATTGGCTGGTTCTAGCCATCTAACTTTGGGATTTTGGGATGAATGAATTGACTGTTCTATGTATGATAATAGATGATAGTAGATGCAGTCCAATAGCTGCATGCTGCTCCTGTATGGAGATAAGTTTAAGTCTTCTGGTAACATAAATTAATTTAACACTGATGGTTGACTGTATTACTGTTTCTGAAATCCACATTAAAAGTTTTTTTATTAGAATGTATATTTTCAAAACCAAATAAACCAGGAAGGCCTGAAATTAGATCCCTGATGCACACCAAGAGGAATTATTTCAGTCAGGATATTAATACATATGCTACAATTGGTTGCAGCAACAGCTGGATGCTGTTCTCACAACACTGCCATCTTGAGTAAAATCTTTAGAAGTTTTACGAGGCTAGGATTGGGCTCAGCTGCAATTCTCCTCAGGATTCCAGTAATTAGGCGGTGCACAATTTTAAAACTAAGATATATGAATAATAACCACTAGAGTGGTCTACTTAATAAAAGAGCAAACCCTATTGCAGGGGAAAAGTAGGAAAGTTTAGTTCAAAGTAGGGAAAAGTAGACTGAATGATGTCAAGGATTATCTCCATATACTTTGAATTCTCTCATCAAAATTGGTTTGCCATTATTGCGGCAGAGGTTTCATTTCTCAATTAGCGATAAACTGCATGAATAATTTGGGTCTTGGTTTAAATGGTCTTTGATGTAAAATACACACATAGGAGAGAATTAGAACTCTGATGGCATTCCTTGCAAGAGAACGTATGGATATTTGATATTGGGAATGGAATTTCTCAGGTGCTTTGTAGTTACAATTGAAGCAACCTGTCAGGAGAGAATAGCAGGAGGTTCGCACTGCACCAGCTGCGATCCACTGATCTGGGTAATTGATCTTGGCACTGGAAGATAAATTGGCATAAAGGGCCTGTCCCACGATGCAAGTTCACTAAAAAAAAAATCAAACTCGTGGTAAGTACGTAGAATGTACATAGTGGGTACGTCGGAGCTCGTGGATGTCTCATAGCGGCTCGTAATGCTAACGGCAGGTACTCGGGGAAACATGGAAACTCATGAAGTTTTTTCAACAGAGTAAAAAAATACTTGTGATTTGTACCACGAGTTAGATTTTTTTTAAATTTTTTTTTAAACTCGGGAAAGCTCTCGTGTGAACTCACATCGTGGGACAGGCCCTTAAGTGTTCGGTTCACCAGCCAAGTATTTTCAACTTTTTAAGAAGGAACTGCAGATGCTGGAAAATCGAAGGTACACAAAAAAGCTGGATAAACTCAGCGGGTGCAGCAGCATCAATGGAGCGAAGGAAATAGGCAACATTTTGGCCCGAAATGTTGCCTATTTCGTTCGCTCCATAGATGCTGCTGCACCTGCTGAGTTTCTCCAGCTTTTTTGTATATCAAGTATTTTCAGCTACCAGCTACAAAACACACAAAATAAATGTGTATGAAAGCAATGAAAAATGTACTTTGACATTAACTCTCAAATTTATAGTAAAGATGCTGCAAACACTTGCAAACATATATTGCTAGAATTATTATTCATAATTAAGGCTACCTCCAAGATTCAGTATGAGAAAGATCAGATTAATAAGGCATTATCGTAGATAATTATTTCAGGCTCATTGATGAGTTAATCACCATTTATAAACCTCCATTGGTTAGTATTTTCACACTAATTTTGTTACTGGCACAAACAGCATAATTTTGTAACTGGTACAATTCTTTTTTCCACACACAATTGGATATGGTTATAAATTTTAATTAATTGTTAGAAATGATAAGAAAATGAAACTGACTGCTGTTAGACAAGTTTAAGAAAAAGTGCATAAGTGCGGTAATGTAGCAAGTGACCCGAGTTTTGAAATTGATTTCTAGTGTCTATTCCTCCTTGATAACCTGCGAACAACCTAATCCTTATAGTCACTGGGCTAAAGGTTTCATAAGTCACACTTAGGGTGCCAGAATTGTGTAATAGTCTTCTCCCAGACTACTTTAACTTTGGACATGTCCCAAATTCTATTGAACAGAACATGTTAACATTACAGATTTTATACCCATCTCAGGACATTATCTCATAGATGCAGTTCAGGTCAACTTAAAAGGCCATTCATAAAATTAATGTATCTGGCAAAGAGGAGCATTTATATTCTGTCACTGAATGGAGTTCGAGTACTGCAATTCGGTAGAGGTTTATCGCTGGCATTTGGCTTGTATGTTGCTTTTGCTCAATGCATCAGAAGCATGGCTCCTACAGCTTCATATCTCTTTTAGGATGTCAAGAGATCTTTTGCATCTTGTTGAAAGACTTTGAAGTGCAGCCACTGTGTGAGGAGTCCTTCAGATAATTTGCACAAAACAAGTTTCCCACAATCAACAATGTGATATTAGTCAACATTGTCCAAGATACTGGGAATAATTACACTGCTCCTGTTCAGTCATGTCATATTTTATCTGGTCTCTTTCTTGACAGACCACGTTTTACTATTTCATCTAAAAGGCATCACCTACAGTAGTTCTACAATCCATCGGGTTTGCGTGGTAATCAACTAAGAACAAATAGCAGCCAACCAAGCCAGTGAAATCAAGAAATCACGTTAAGAATACCAATTCAATTCATACTATTAATGGATAATTCTTGCACTGTAAAACAAAGCTAATTTTGGCATGGATAATGAATACATTACTTTGCAAAATGCACAGGAACAGGCCCTTTGGCCCACAATGTCTGTGTGGAACATAATGCCAAAACCAACACTTATCTGCCTTCACATAATTCATATCTCCTCATACCCTGCACATTCCTGTGCTTATCCGAAAGTCTCTTAAATGCCACAGTCGAATCTACCTCTATGACCATGCCTGACAGAGTGTTCCAGTCACTCACTACCCATTGTTCAAACATACTTGCCCTGCACATCTTCTTTAAACCTTGCCCCTCTTACCTTAAAGCTATGCTCTCTAGTTTCATAGTTTCACATTGACATAAAGTGTGGAAACAGGCCCTTTGGCTCACAGAGTCCATGCCAACCATCGATCACCCATACAATAGTTCAATGTTATCCCACTTTCACATCTTACAAGAGTGGACAATTAACCAAAAAACCTACACATCTTTAGAATGTGGGAGGAAACTGGACAAAACAGACACAATCCACACAATCACAGGGAGAACGTACAAACTCCATATATATAGAAACCATAGTCAGGGTCAGGCAAGTCTCTAGCACTGTGAGGCAGTAGTTCTACCCATGCACCACTGTGCTGCCCTAGTATTTGATATTTCAATCGAGGGAAATAGATCCTGACTGTCTACCCTAATCCATGCCTCTCATAATGTCATGTACTTCTATTAGGTTTCCCTGCAACCAGGGATTGTATTCTAAAGAAAACAATCCAAGTTGGTTCAACCTCCCCTTACAGCTAATAACTAATCTGAAGCTTCCTCACAGTCCGTGACCCTAGAAATATTGGTGTAATCTGAAAAATAACTACCAAGATTGTTAAATATGGTGAACATGTAGCATGTGACTGCTCCTTAATGGAGTTGAATACAAAATAAATATTCTATTTAATTGCATATTCATTTATTCATACTTACCATAGATAAGGAAGCTTAAAAGAGAGGTTTGTACGGTAGCTCGGAGATCCTGTTGTCACCTGTAATAAAACTTTTACGGATGACTGACAAACTTGTAATAAAGTTTTCTCAAGACAATACTAGACTGCACATGGGTTACTTTCCTCCTTCAGTTGAAAAATGCTGAAAGCAGTGGTTCAACAACTGTGATAACAATCCCTTAATTAACTGTTATTACTGACTGCTCTACAAATAATTAATTGTTGACATTGAACATGACAGGTAATTAGGAGAGAATAAAGGTGTTGCACTTTGCTGTCAAACTGATGAAAAGCAGCTGAACCTGATCCCTTATCTTTTCCCTGAATTACAAAACTTAGAAAGTCACCGGGGGATAATAAGCTGATACCTTTCTTCTCATCTAGAGTCCTGATAAAATTAAAATCCTTAATTTGTATTATTCGAGGTACAGATTGTAAATATTTGATCATATTTAACACTAAACCTATTCCAATAAAGGGGAATAGGTCTGGAGCCATCTTCAGTCATGCATGGAGCTAATGAAATCTCATTTGCACAAATTTGCAATCTGATTGCTGTAAAATGTTTGTATAGATTTGTTAGACAAAGTATAGATTTTACCGTGTGCTAACATAGTTCATAATTCTTCTTTCCCTTGTGCCCATCCAGAGTTAAATAATGTAACTAAGGAGGAATGTAATCAGGGGATTATCTTTCCTCAGCTCAGGTCATGTAGGAGATTACATTAAATGACGTACACAAAAATGTTGGAGAAACTCAGTGGTGGCAGCAGCATCTATGGAGCGAACCTACAATCCATGGGTTTATGAAGGGGAAATCATGCTTGACTAATCTTCTGGAACTTTTTGAGGATGTAACTAGGACAATGGAGAGCCAGTGGATGTAGAATACCTGGACTTTCAGAAAGCATTTGATAAGCTCGCACATAGTGGGCAAGATTAGGGCACATGGTATGAATGCTGATATGGATAGAAAATTGGTTGGCAGACAGGTAACAAAGACTAGGGATTAACGGGTCCCTTTGAGAATGGCAGGCTGTCTAGTGGAATACCGCAATGCTCTGTGCTGGTATCGCAGTTATTTCCAATATACATCAATGATTTAAATGAAGTGATTCAAAGTAACATTAGCAAATTTGCAGATGGCACAGAGCTGTGTGACAGTGTGAACTGTGAGGAGGATGCTATGAGAATGCAGGGTGACTTGGACAGGTTGGGTGAGTGGGCAGGTGCATGGCAGATGCAGTTTAATGTGGATAAATGTGAGGTTATCCACTTTGGTGGCAAAAACAGGAAGGCAGATTATTATCTAAATGGTGTCAAGTTGAGAAAAGGGGAAGTACAACAGGATCTGGGGGTCCTTGCTCATCAGTCAAAGAAAGTAAGCATGCAGGTACAGCAGGCAGTGTTGTCCTTCATAACAAGAGGAGTTGCGTATAGGAGCAAAGAGGTCCTTCTGCAGTTGTACAGGGCCCCATTGAGACCACACCTGGAGTATCATGTGCAATTTTGATCCCCAAATTTGAGTAAGGACATTCTTGCTACTGAGGGAGTGCAGCATAGGTTCACAAGGTTAATTCCCGTGATTGTAGGACTGTCATATGCTGAGAGAATTGGGCGGCTGGGCTTGTATACTCTGGAAGGTAGAAGGATAGAGAATTATCAAGGATTTGGATAATTAAGAGGCAAGAAACATGTTCCGATGTTGGGGGAGTCCAGAACCAGGGGCCACAGTTTAAGAATAAGGGGTAAGCCATTTAGAACAGAGATGTGGAAACACATTTTCACCCAGAGAGTTGTGAGTGTGGTATTCTCTGCCTGGTGGAGGCTGGTTATCTTGATACTTTCAAGAGAAAGCTAGATAGGGCTCTTAAAAATAGCAGAGTCAGGGGATATGAAAATCATTTGTTGATTTTATGGGAGAGAATTATAGCATCATACAGCACAGAAGCAGTTACTTCAACCCAACCCCATCCACACAAATCAAATTTTTCAGCAGGGTCAATGGAAGGGAGGTTGACTTGTGTGATGGTCTGGGCCACGTCCACAACATTCTGCAATTTCTTGCCGTCTTGAATAGCGCTGTCTCCCAAACCATACTGTGATGCATTCCGATAAAAAAAGCTTTCTACATTGCATCTGTCGAAGTGGGTGAAGGTTGTTGGGGACATGCCAAACTTCCTAAGCCTTCGAAAGATATTGGTGTACGTTCTTGGCCACAGCTTCACTGTGGCTCATCAAGGACAAATTACTGTTGATATTTGCAATTGCTTTGAGAGACAGAGAAAAGGAATGATTTTCAAAGGATTTCAGTCTATTGGGTGTGAGAGTATCCTTTATAAACACATTGCTTGGGAGATGTGGCTTTTACTCCTGCTGGCTTCTCGTTAATTATTATTTATGAGTTAATCACCATAGATGATTATGCATTTGGCCTTTTTTTTTAACGATTATAATTACATTTACTATCAGCAAATTTACTTTCACAATACTTTTCACTTCGGAAAGGTGGATGAGTATGGAAAGCAGAGGGATGAAACTGAAGGGGAAATTAGGGAGGTATGAAGGTTGCATGATAGAATACAGAAATTATGGAAAATCTAAGATGTTTTATAGAAATTATGGAAAATCTAAGATGTTTTATAGATACAGAAGCATGTAGAGAGCAAAGAAAGATGACATGAAGAAAGTCTGAAGAAGGGTTTCGGCCCGAAACGTTGCCCAGAGAGAAAAGCAGTTCCTTCTTAAACAAAGAAAGATGACATGCTGGGTCCTTATAAAATTGCCAAGCCTGGATGAAATGTATTCTAAACCTCTAAAAGAAGCAAGGATAAATGTAGCAGAAGAATCAAAGACCATTTTCCAATATTCTTATAGGCACCAGAGAAAAGAAAGACTGCTTACTGTTATTATTGTTTAGAAATGGATAAATGGATATACAGCACAAAAAAGGGACAGACTAATTTGCCTAATGTCAGTGGTGAGTAAAAAAATAATAAGATTAAATGAGAACTTACCAGTTTGAGGTTTGATCTTTATTTTATGAGGAGTTACGATGAGGGATTACATGAAAACCCCGCCAGAACGCGTGCGCGACATTCTTCAAAGCAGCGGTGTGGAATCACAGTAATAATAATTGAAATAAACATAGTAAGATAAGAAGAACTAATATACCAGTTGACCTTTATAATAGAGGGCGGGAGCGGAGGGCACGTAATCACTCATCGTAACTCCTCATAAAATAAAGATCAAACTTCAAACTGGTAAGTTCTCGTTTAATCTTACTATTTTACTTCGGAGTCACGTGAATGACTACGTGAAGATTTTAAAGATCTGTGATTTCAAGCCGTGGAACAGTCCATGCTTCACTCACTGCCAAAGTCATTCAAGGGAGGAAGTATGTTATTGTATTCAGACATGTATCCAATTCAAACAATAACAAATTATTTTAACAAAATAATGCTCCCTAGGGCTAAATATATTACAGAATTGAAACTTGATTCTGCAACACCGCATGCTTGGTTATTGGCTTATTATAAAGAGTTGGAAGGTCTTTCTCTAGACCAACCTGCTGTTGCCAGGATATGATCCATAGGCACTTCCTTGTCTCTAGCTGCCGGTGTTGCTGTTGCCCTTGTGGATAGAGATTTAAGATGTCAGTATCCACCCCAGCAGCTCCCAAACCTGTCTGAGCCACCTAGCGATGGTTTGTGCTGATACCCGGCCATTAGGCTGTTTATGGCTGCCCATAGTGCCAATTTACTTCCTCTTAAGTTTTAGTAGTCTTAAGGTATGGTAGAAGGTGTGTCATTACACACAGTCAGGTGTCAGATGGGTATACCTGGAATTCCAACTTTTGTCCTGATGTTCCTGGTCTATCTTGTTTAACAAGCTCTAATATGCAAAGTTATCTTTTCTGGAGATGCCATCATTTTATCCCACTCAGTTTATGTAGAAACTGGACCCTTAGAGCTGAGACCAGTACTATCAGCATACTGTTTTTTAATGTCAGGTTTCCCCCAGGGACAGGGACATTGCTGGTGCCCCTAGCAATGTTTGTACAATACTGACGTCCCAGATTTGGGAGTACCTCACTCTAGGAGGGTTTATTTGCAAATAATCCTCATAAGTTTGGCAACTAGAGGGTGAGATCCCATGGAGAGTTGTCATGGCGCATGCCACCAGCAAGCTAACAGGGCAATTCTGCACAATTATTGTGCTGCAGTTCAGTCCTTCAACTACATAATATAGGATTTGTGGTAAAAAGATCATTTTTGTAGCATGTATTCGACCTATTAAAGACATCGGGAGCATTTTCCAGAATTTGATTAGATTATTTAGTTTCTTAAGTAAGGGGCTATAATTGGCGTTAAACATAGCGTGATAGTTTTTAGTGATTTCAATTCCTAAATATTTAAATTTTTCTGTGGCTATTTTTAAGGGGAATTTCAAGGGATGTGTTGAGTCTTTCGGTTTTATCGACATAATTTCACTTTTGTTCCAGTTTATTCTGTATCCTGAGAAAGATCCAAAGTCCTCAATTAGATTTAGTATGTTTGGTATACTGATTTGGGGTTTTGTGATATACAGTAATACATCATCTGCATATAAGGATATTTTGTTATTTGAATATTTTGTATTATAACCATAAATACCCGGGTGTGTTCTAATTTTTTCAGCTAAAGCTTCAATTACCAGAGCGAATAACAGTGCTGATAATGAACATCCTTGTCTGTTGCCCCTTGTTAATTGGAATTTCGTAGATAGTATATTATTAGTTAATATTCTAGCCGTGGGTTTGTTATATAATAATTTTATCCATGCGCCATATGATTAATATATGCCACCACTGTGATATTATCAATTTGTAGGCGGACATGCAGATGGTGCATTGTGAGCAGTAGGCTTTTAGCCCATGAAACGCACCCAGCATCTCTAAATACCCAGTGATTTTAGTCATGATGATTACCAATAATGATGGGCGGGACTATGCCAAGTATTCCCTTTTATCATTATAACTCCAAATTGCTTTGGCTGGTAACTGCATAGGTCGATCCAAGTGACCTGCAAGGTGTTGTTCCTCTTGCACTTTTGTCCTTTTTGAGCTTTAATGATGCAAGGCCCAAACTCAGTAGCTGGAAATGCTGCTATTAGTTTTCCAATTACCCTTGTCTCCTGTCTAATAGATGGTTTATTTTGTAATAATTAATGTTGTTGTAGGCATCCACCAAGTCTACTTTACTCTTTGGCAATGTTACAGATATATGGATAACGTTATTGTAAATCCCAGAAAGTCCATAGTTGTGGATGCTGTCAACTTAGATTTATCTGGATGGAGATGACCCCAGAGTTTCACCTAATGTTCGGTAGTTAAAACTGCTGATTTAGCTAGATCCAGGGTTTTTCCCCACAATTGATATATCATCAAGATATGCCATGACAATATGTTCTTGTTTCTAATATTGCCAAGGCCAGTTTTAATATCTTGGTGAACAGTCTTGAGGCTGAAGTTAGATCATTAGGCAACGCTATATTCTGCCATATTTTCCCCATCCAGTTAAATTTTAGGTATTGACAATGATCCCCATGTCTCCCAAAACAAGTGTTACATTCCCCCAGTTAGTACAGGTCATACACCTTTGTGTTATGGAAGGAACCAGATCCACCTACCTCCCTGGTTGCCAGTGGTATGTCCCTTTCTTCAATTTCTGCCTCTTCTGCGGAAGAGGTGCCGGAGTGCAGGGTTGGCACATTTTCCATGAGGGCCGCTCTGGGCCTTGGCCTAAAAATGGACCTTTGTGGTGCTGCGCGGCCCTCATGCTTTCACCAGCGTCCTGGTGTTGATACCTGCTGGTGGATGCATTGGGGTGCTGTCATTGCTGATGACACTGTAATGAGCCCGACGGCTTTAAACTCTTCGTCGAGCTTTATTCACTTGTTTAAACAAGTTTCCCTCCTGATTGTGTTGCAGCTGTTTTGCACAACCTTGCAAATTTGGGGTTTTGTGCAGGTTTACTGTGCTCTCGCAAGCAATTGATTTCATTGTGGGTATTGTGGAGCAATGTCAATCCTGCTGTCATCTCTGTACCATCGTTTGGGCGAGCAACCAATTATATGCCCGCTGACAGAAGTTTTAAAATCTTCTGTAGTTTGATCTCCTGGGTTTTTGTGCCAGTCCCGCTGCAGGCATTTTTAACGAAGTAAAGTTCACAGGAGGCCTATACCTTCTTAATTTTGTTACCTGTTCCTGCAGAGGATGGAAGTACAGGTAGTCGATGCTGGCCGCCAGCTTGTTCTGCAATGGTACTTTTCCTTGATCTGTAATTTTGGTGATCACTCCAAGTAGCTCCTTAGGATTCTGCGCCCCCTGCACACTGCCATTTTCTTCAGCCACGTCCCCTTCTTCAGGACCAGCCCAGCCCTGGTCCACAATGCTCTCCTCTGTCGAGGGAGATGCAATGTTTTACAGCCCTCGATAAGGTGCTGTTCTGGGAGTGTGAAGACTCCCATAGTGAGCTTGCTCCATCTCCCGGAGCAAGTCACGGGCGGACCTCTGCTGCAATCGGGCAGCGTGTCCCCTTGGCCGGACTCGGATGAGTATGATCAGCCGGGCTGAATCCTGCTGGGCTTTGCCTCCAGCCTGTTGCGCTGATTTGAGCTGTACGACTCATGGAGCTGGATTCAGCTTGGCAGAGTTGGAGTCGGTAAGTGGACCTTTGTAACCACTCCAACGGTCACTTCCATTGCCCTTGGGCAGTGCGCCCTCCTGGCCGGACTCCCTGAGTCTATCGGCTGGACTGACTCCTGTTCAGCTTGCCTGCAGCCTGCTGTGCTGTTTCCAGGTATACAGCTCGGAACGGTGCTGGGCTCAGCCTGCACCGGTCGTCCCCGGCTGTCGGCTGCCGGAACCTTCCCTAGTTCCCCGCAGCCTGCGGCCCTGGAGCCGCTGTTCATCCATGGCTGTTGGCTGCCAGGACCTTCCTGGTTCGCCGCAGCCTGCGTTCCAGGTGTCCATTTTTTCTTCCCCTTGTCCAACATGCTGCATCATAAAGCACAGCAAGGGGATGAAATACAACTTCAATATAATTTTTCTTACCTTGTAGGTCCGTTTCAATTATGCCGCGGGAGCGCTCCACCCCCGCCCGTCGCTGTTGCACTGCGTGAGACGCTATGTCCTAACATTCCTTAAACAGGCACCAGTTATTGTATGGATTTGTTAAGACAATCTTGATGGAATTTTTTGAGGAAATAACAAGAAGGGTGGATGAGGATTACATGTTTGTTATGGTCTACATTTAATTCAAAGGACATGTAGACACAAAATGCTGGAGTAACTCAGCAGGTGAGGTAGCATCTCTGGGGAGGAATGGGGACGTTTCGGGTCGAGACTCTTCTTCAGACTCTCGTACATACTTTAAAGTGCATTTGGTGGTCCCACATGTCAAAGCAATCTGTTTGATGTCTTCAGTTTGAGGAGGTCATATTGTGAACACCGAATGCTGTATGTAAGATCAGAAGAGGCGCAAGTGAATTGGTGCTACATTTGGAAGAACTGTTTGTGTCTTTAAATATTGGGAAAAGAAATGGTAAAGAATGAGTGTTGCATGTGCTGCGGCTACATTAAAAAGTGGCATAAGAAGTAAGGTGGTTGGTGAACCTGGAAGAGAGGACCAGGGCGCTTGGAAGGAAAATAGAAAGTTGAAGGAGGAGGTGAAGCTGCATCTAGTGGTGGATGCTGTTCAAGGTAGTAGAAACTGTAAAGGATGATGTGTTGAAAGCAAAGGTTGGTAGGTGAAAATTAAGAACTGGCACTCTATCCATGTTCTCTGTGGGAAGAGAGGGAGGGAAATAAGTGGTGTAAGAAATAGATAGGACGTGGTCAACATCTATAATGTTAGAGAGAATGCTATGGCTCCAAAAGAGAACAACATCTCAGTGGCTCTGTGGGATAGTTGCATCATTGTAGTAGTTACAATGAAGGAGGAACTGGGAGAATGGAATGGCATTCTTGCAGAAGGCAAGGTGGAAAAAATGTTGTTGATATGACCGTGGAAATATCTAGGCTTGTAATAGATGTTTATCACTAGCCTATCTCTGAGAAAGGGAGATCCAGGAAGGGAAGATTTGATGACCCATGTGAAATTGACAGTAAGAAGTTAGCAGCAAAAGTAATGTTGAGGTTCAGTGGGTGTGCAGGAAGCAACTGAGTGCAGTGGCCAATGTACTGGAGGAAAGAGATGAGAGACTTGAAGCGGGCTAAAAACACACTGTTCTACATATCCTATGTAAACATTGTCAGTGTGCGGGTGTGGTGAGATCCCCCAGCTACATCTTTGTTCTGGAGAAAGTGAGTTTGGTGGATGATCAAATAAATGAGCATATGGGTGGAGGGGAACTACCCAAGCTCTATTCAAGCAAGGATTAGAGGGTTTGGTGGCATTATATGTCTGTGGTAAAGATGAGAGAGTTGGAAGTAGTGAATTGGAAACTGTCAAAGTGTTGGAGATCATTAGTAGTGTCGTAGATGTACGTTGTAAAGGATTACACCAGGATGTAGTTATGGTAGGAAGAAATAGACCAAGTGCAAACCGAAACAATTGGTTTAAAAAATAAAAGGCAATTGGTCTAAAAAATAAACCCAACAGTGGTTAACATATTTGAAGGGAATGGACAGATGCTATTTCAGGTCAGGACCCAGAGGAAAGTATAGAGGCCTCAGGGAGATAAAGGTCAGGTGTTTTGTTTTCTGTTTGATGTAAATGGTAGAAAGATTCAAAAAAGAGTTGAGGGGTGCTCTTGAAATCCCCTTGGAAGTCCCCCTGAAAATGTGATGCCTATGCTGGGTGAGTTGGCTGATCTCGACCTCAGCGTGACTTCTGCGGCCAATAGGCAGGTCGAATTTGTCCTCTGATGATGACAAGGCTCTGGAACTTCGGCCCAACCGGAGCCGGCGGATCCATTCCCATAGCCGGCTCCTGCGGACGACTTTCCGGGCTGGTATCTGGGCCCCTCGGCAGCCTAGGCTGACCAATCTGGTTCCGTTTGACTCCACTCGGATGCTGTGACCTCTATTGGTCAGGCAAGACTGATAATCCAGAAAGGCTCTGGATCCAAGGGTGCCGGGAAAGCTATGATTGACCTGTACAAGTGTTCAGGCCTGGAAATGACTAGACCTTCATTGTTGTAGGCTCTCAATCATGGAAATCCCTTCCCAACAGCACTGTGGAGATTTATCAGCAGAAGGGTTATAGCAGTCCCACACAGTAACTTTACAAAGACAACTAAAGATGAGCAATGATGACTAGAACTTGTAATGTAAATAAACGGGTGGGTTGAATGTAATTGATCACATCAGAGCATCCACATTATTAATAGCCTCTCTGTATATTTCTTCCTTCCAAAAAGGATCAACTTGCATTTCTTCTGGTTTTTATCAGTCCAAGGCATAGGTCAGTTTAAATTTCATTAAGCAGCATAATATGCCTCTTCACAATTTACAGCCTTTCAACCTTTTGCACCTATCATTTTTTCACACTGCTTTTCCAGTTTTGACAATGAAGAACATTGATTTTATAATCATTCATCATAGTAATCGTTGCTTATGACCATGAAAAAAATTAATGAACAAATTTCATATTTATTCTGCTTTCTTAAAATAATCACTAAGCCTTTTGTGGCAGTTGTAAACAAATTCAAGAAGTTCTATAATCTCAGTAGTGCTGACTTTTTGTGGTACGTTTTGTTATCATTTACTCTGTGAACAATTATACATTATAGCTTGGACATCCACAGATGAATATTAATTTCATTCAGAACATCATCCTGTATTAAATACCACAAAAAATGCTTCCAGTTCACCTGCACTTTGAACACTTCTGTTACAATAATTTGCATGGTGAATGAAAATGTAAAGAGTGTGGCGGCTCCCAAGGGTCGGGCCACCCTAACTGTCGAACCCCTCGGCACGGGAGTGGTTCAGTCCGGAGGCGGCCTTTAACCAGATGGTTTAAAGGCAGGGTTTTGGGTGCCATCTTTCTCTCGTGTGGACTTCCCTACAACCGGGAGGAACACAAATAAAGGTGCCTCTCGAAATACCTGACTGCTCTCTTTCGTTTCGAGACCTACGCACCACAACAGGCTGAATTGTGTGATCCATGTTTCATATTGTAACATACATATTTGTAGAAAAGAGGCTATACAAAATCTATCCATACTCAGCTTCTCAAAAACATTGGACACGGAAATCATGAAAATCCTGCAACTAATTCAGTGTCTTCTGTATTAAATTATTACTTTTGAGAAAATGAACTAATATCTGTGGTTATTTTCATGAGGTTGTAATTATTAAGGATATACTGTAGTTCTAAATACTTTCTTTTGAAAATGAAGTTATCTGTGTGGAAATAAAATGGCTGGCCCCAAAGGCAGCCATTCTGTAGTTAGGCAATTTTTAACAATCATAATAAACTGATCCTGTAGAGTGCATTAATTCTGGAACCCTGAGGATTGCTGTGTAACTGTTATTTCACTTGCTGCACAAGCCATTTAATAGGGCATTTTTCTGTACAGTCAGGAAGCAATCCTCCTTATAGTTGCTATGTTATTTTGAGACCAATAATGAATAATAAAATATCATTTTAAGAAGATTAATATATTTTGAAATAAATTATTTTGAAGGAAATATGGCAGGCAATTTGTGAAAGCTTGCTGCCAGCAATTTCATGGAAACAGGTTGAAGAATAAATATTAACGAGACGCCAGAAGAATATAATTTCACATTGTACAAAATGGGAAAGCAGACAGCTTCTTAGATTTAATGTCTTGCCCATTAAGCATCGACTGGTGTAGGACCTTTTCACTCAGTTGTTTGGATGCCCAAAGCCACAGCCTCTCGTGGAGCACCCTAAAATTTTGTAGTCAGTTTGGGGAGGCGGTAAATGACGACCTTATGCACAGAAGCAGAGGGAGGTGATAGCAGATGTCACTGCAGTGGCCACAAGTTGTTGTTTTGAAACGATGTGGCAGCTCCCAAGGGTCGGGCCAATCCATTATCGAACCCCTCGGCACGAGAATGGACTAGTCCGAGGGCGGCCCTTCGCTACAGGTATGAAGGGCAGGGGTTTAGGCGTGATCTCTCTCTTGCAGACCCGACTGGACAAGAGAAAAACACCAAATAAAAGTCCTCCCGAAATATCTGGCTCCTTGCCTTCATTTCGGGCTTATCGCAGCGCCACATTGGTGACCCCGACGCTCCATTGGTGTCATAATGGAGTCAAAGGACAGAGCAGCCCATACGTCCACCTCACAGTCTGACCGGGTCCTGTCTCGCGACGCGGTCTCCGTGAAGCTACCTACAGTCTGGACCGCCCGGCCTCGCTTCTGGTTTCAGCATGCGGAGGCCCAATTACAGCTGCGGGGCATTACTGCGGCCGACACCCGCTACTACCTGGTGGGAGCCCTCGACCAGCTGGCCATGTTCACTGCCTTTGCTTGGGATCAGCGCTCCGAGAGTCGCTTCCCCATCGATACCGGGGTGGAGCTGAGCATCCTGCTCCCTTCGCTGGTGGACATTCATTCCGGTAAGCGGGGGCCCGTCCTCACCGCGGCAAAATGGCCACCCCATCTGTACGTAAGGGGTTCGCACGGTCCCGATTGTTTTTGGCTCCTGTCATTTCTCGTGGAAGTTTACCATCGCCGATGTCTCCCAGCCGTTGCTCAGTGCCGACTTTCTTCGTGCTCACTCCCTCCTGGTGGACGTCAGGCGGCAGCGCTTGGTCCACGCTAATGATGGAGCCAATTGCGCTGCATCTGAGTGAGCTGATTGCACGCCCACTGTTGTCCGTGGAATACTGTTTTGCTCTGGTCTTGGCAGCGTTCCCAGACATTATGACCCCACAGTTCCGGTCGTCGACCCCCAAGCAAGGGGTGGTGCATTTCATACCAACTACCGGCCCACCCCTCCACGCTGGAGCATGCCGACTGCTGCCTGATAAGCTACGTCTGGCACGGCAGGAGTTCTGCACGATGGAGTCCTTGGGGATCGTCCGCCCTTTGAACAGCCCATCCTTTTTCTCTGGAGAAAAAGGATGGGTGACATTTTGGATCAGGACCTTTGTTCAGGCTGAAAGGCGGGGTGGGGAGTGAGGAGGCTGGAGGTGAGAAAATTCCAGGACCAATCAGGGGTCGGCCACAAATGACCTCAAGCAGGGTGGTGCCATGGTACACCCATTGTTGGCGAGTGTTTTTAGAGGGTTACAATGTGGAGAACTGTGGAATTGGTTAAACGACTAGGGTGGAGGAAGGGGGCAAGGTTGACGTGGATAGGGGAGGGGATTGTAAGTTGAAGTTACTTAGTTTAGTGAATTGAACATTCATACCACTGGGTTGCAAGCTACCCAAGCAAAATATGAGGTGTTGTTCCTCCAATTTGCGTGTGGCCTCACTCTAGTAATGGAGCAGGCCCTGGACAGAAAGTTCAATTTGGGAATGGAACGGGGAGTTGAAATGGTCTGCACCCAGATCTTGTCGGCCTCGGCAGACCAAGTGTAACTGTTCAGTGAAGCAATCGGCGAGTCTATGTTTCGTCTCGTAAAGGAACCCACATGGAGAACACCGGATGCAATAAACTAAGTAAATTGAACTAATCTAAACTGAACTAATCTGGACAAAAAAGTCCCACCATCAACCAAGATAACCAAAACCAACTTTGCTAAAACTCAGAATTATGTGCATGCCAGTAATCATGTGGAAAAGACCATTGACCCATGATATGTCTCGCATCCTTACATCATTTAAGATTGCGGTGAGAAAAAACGTTTTCACCCAGAGAGTTGTGAATTTATGGAATTCCCTGTCACAGAGGGCAGTGGAGGCCGTCACTGGATGGATTTAAGAGGGAGTTAGATAGAGCCCTAGGTGGAGTCAAGGGATATGGGGAGAAGGCAGGCACGGGTTTTTGATAGGGGATGATCAGCCATGATCACAATGAATGGCGGTGCTGGCTCGAAGGGCCGAATGGCCTCCTCCTACACCTATTTTCTATGTTTCTATCAAAGTTTTATTCAAGCCCAAATTGCACTCAGTTTAATTTACATGATCGACTCAACTTTTTTTAATTGGTAGTTCATTCTATTCAGGTAAGATGCAATAAATTAATGATACTTACAAATGATTATAAGATATGTTAATTATACCATGTTACAGCATATGAGTGTGTGGTAAGGAACTGCAGATACTGGTTATATCAAAGATAGACACAAAGTGCTGAAGTCAGGCAGCATCTCTGGAGAAAAGGATGTCTGAAGGATCTGAAGAAAGGTCCCGGACCAAAAAATCCTTTTCTCCAGAGATGCTGCCTCACACGCCGAGTTACTCCAGCGCTTTGTGTTTATTTTCTGGACCACGTTGCTTTCTGTGCTTGTGCTGTGTTGAGTCAACTGTAAAACATTATTTACAAAAGCATACTCATGGGTGTACAATATATTGGAAAAATCATAAAAGATTATTTTTTAGCAACTAAGGTACTTATTTGACTTTAACAGATTAAACATTTCCATCTGTGTACTATTTCTGCTTTCAGCTGTGAATATTAGCATGTGTAGATGGTGTACAGCATCCCCTCTGAACATATTATAATAATTTATTAGATGTGCATCCCTATTAAACTTGTCTTTGAAGTAAGGTGGCATCATACATTTTCATTATCTAATTGAATTTTAGGTTCTTATCTCAAAAGAGTATACATGCTTTGGAGGCACTGCAATGGCAGTTTATCAGATTTATTCATGGGATGAAAGGGTTGGACTGTGAAATATGATTGAATAGACTGGACATTTATTTTCTGAAGTTGAGATACATGAGAGGTTATCTCATTAAAATATACATGGTTTTAAAGGCACAATATAGTGGGATTTTGTGCTATAATGTATAAAATGAGAGTGCACATTCAGTATTCAGGTAAACTGGTATGCCACCAACTACTCTGAACATTTATACATTCCACCACCAGTGCACCAGAGCTATATTGACAAAATGCCCTTTATCATGTATCTATACACTGTAGATAGCTTGATTGCAATCACATATTGTCTTTCCACTGACTGGTTAACACACAACAACAACTTTTCGCTGTACCTTGGTACACGTGACAATAAACTAAATTTCAAATACACTTTAGCTGAAACAGAAAACATCGGATGGCTTTCCTTGATGTCTTCTCCATCATAGCTGGAGACTTTAACGAAGCTAGTTTGAGGAAGGTATTTCCAAATTACCACCAGCATGTATCCTGCAACACAAGAGGATCAAATGCTCTCGACCACTGCTACTCCTTCAGACATTCTTTCACTCCATCTCTTACCCATACTTTGGAAAATCAAACCTCGGAGGTTCTCCACTGCTATTATCGAGAAGAAGGTTCAGGAGTGTGAGAACTGTGACCACAAGGTGCAAGAGCAGCTTCTTACTGTAGATCAATCACTATTGCCGATTTGATCCATGTGTGGTATTATGTCTTGCTATTACTGACCCGATCCGTAACCCATGTCCGGTTTCCACTATGCCATCTTGTGGAATGCGAGTAACCATGCTTTCAGTTTTTATCTACGACTTCGAGCCTACGGTACCTATGTATATGGTTCCGGTATGTATTCTTAAAATATTTATTATGAAGTTTCATGACTCAGTGTCAATAGTACTTTATACACTTACCATCAGGCTCTTGAATCACACTGCACTTCCTAACCACAATCCTACCTCAGCAACGAACATTGTTTAGGCTGTGCTACGTACTTCAGTTTAAACTCCTGGTTTCCTAGTATTAGTGATAATGCATCATATTATTGATTATTGTGCATTAATTTGTTGTGTTTTTGTGCTGATGTGGTGGCAAAGCTGCAGCAACTAAAGGGCTTGTCCCACTTGCCGATTTTTTTTTGGTGACTATTGGCATAATTGACTGACATATCAGGTCACCGAAAAAGTCGCGGCGTGACGCGGTGTCTACTCAAGTGTCGCAACCTTTTTTTGTTGCCGCTGGATTTTGAAATGTTCAAAATCTGTCGGCGACCCTGATACGTCAGTCAATTACACCAGCAGTCCCCAAAATATTCATAAAGTGGGACAGGCCCTTCGAGTTTTTTTTCTTCCATTCCCTGTGCATATAACAATTAAACACGCTTAACTCTTGACCATTCAAACATGTGACACGAACCACCAAGAAGGACAAAGGCAGCTGGAGTATGAGAACACCACCCCTAGGGGTTCTCCTCCAAATCACACACCATACTGATTTTGAAATATATTGTTATTCCTTCAGCTTCACGTGACATACATCATGGGACTCTACTCAATGGCATTGATAAAAACCTCCACCAGTGGATCCACAGTGGTTCATGAGGTATCTTGTCATCACTTCTTTTGGGCCATTAGTCATGGGTGAAAATATTGGCTTTGTCAATGATGCCCACATCCCACAAACTGAATAAATAAGAAAAGGGTGACAGTTTTTCTCATAGCTTTGTAAATCTCTGGCTTTCACACCAGGGAGGACTGCAAATGTTCAATTTGTTCAGGTTGCTCAAGGCTGACGTTGATAGCTCTAAGGAATCCAGGGAAATTGAAATATATTTATTGTCTGAAAGGGATGGGTTCTGAGCAAGCTCTGTTACCACTTTAAAGACGAGATTGGATAGGGAGGAGAAAGCTGCGGGGTTATAGGAAAAAATGTTGAATGCACTAATTAGATTTCTCTTGCAGAAAAATGGTGAAGGCTCAAAGGATCAGCCTTCCTTACAAGCAGTGACTTTTCTATGATTCTATATGATAAGGACATCAGATAGGAAGGTGGAGTTAAAAGATCAGTTATGTTCTTGACAAATGCTGGATTTGATCAGGTTTGAGATGCCACGACACCCAGTCTTGTTACTATATCATATTCTTATGACTTTATTTTGTACATACAATTTTTTAAATTAAAAATTGCGCTGTTTATTTTCAATGATTATATTGACTATTTTTCAGTTGCAGTTTTGATGGTAATTCAATCCCATGTTAATATGCCACAGATAATTAGATGTATTTACTAAAGGAATGGTTGAAGCCTTAGAGCTTCTCTTTGTCCTTTGCAATATCATCATCGGCAGTCACTCGAAACGAGTATCTGTCCTCCTCTCTCCATAGGGTTGTCTACTTGTGGGTTTGCAGATGTCTGTAGAGGCCGATCCATGATCCACACACCTTGGTGCAAAGTGGGCAGTGGAGACTGGTGGTGGTTGGTAGTTTTTGGGCACCCTTCTCTCTCTGCTTAAGGTGTTGTCACTTTGTTCCTGCGACACAGCATAGCTCCGTTTCATGACGTGCAGCTCCTTCCTGCACGGATTTCTTCCAGGAGCACCTGTCCAGTGCAATTTTCTCCCAGTTGCTTGATGTGATGTGGAATTTCTTCAAACAGTTCTTAATGTTGTCCTTGATGCGTTTCTTTGGCCCGCCGGGGGCTCACCGACCTTCCTTCAGTTGAGAGTACAGGATTTGTTTAGGGAGATGTGTGTTGGACATGCGGATGACATGGCCAGTCCATCAAAGTTGATACTGCATTATCGTGGTGGCGATGCTGGTAATGTTGGCTTCCTCCAAAACGCTGATGTTGGCGCGTTTGTCCTTCCAGCTGATCCTCAGAATCTTTTATACGGATCTTTGATAGTATTGTTCCAGAGCTCTCGGGTGCCTGCTGTAAGTGATCCATGACTCGGCTCCATACAACAGGGTGGGGTGGACAATGGCTCTGTAGACCAGCAGTTTTGTTTGAGCCTTTAGGTCTTGGTCTTCAAAGACTCTTTTCCTGAAAATGGCGTAGGTTCCGCTGCCACAACTCAGGCGACGGTTGACCTCGATGTCAGCTTTTGAGGAAAGAATGCTGCCGAGGTAGGAGAAATGGTCAACGTTTTCAAGAGTGGTGTCGTCCACTTTTATAGCGGGCTGGGTAGACGAATGATTGGGTGGATGTTAATACAGGACCTGGGTCTTCTTGATGTTTAAGGCTAGGCCCATGGCTCGGCATGCCTTGGCAAAGGCATTCAGGATGCCCTGGAGGTCTTCTGCAGAGTGTGTTGCAATGGCACAGTTGTCCACGTACTGAGGCTCCATGATGGCGGTGTTACTGACTTTGCTTTTGGCCTTCAACCTATTATGGTCAGTTCTGTAGAGGATTGGGATCCCATGTGGCAGCGCTTCACCAATGAGGTGAAGCATGGAAGCAATGAAGATGACAAACAGGGTGGGTGCGATGATGCATCCCTGTTTGACCCCCGTTTCCACAGTGAAGTGCTCGGACTCAGAGCCGCAGTTGCTGAGCATATATACAGGTATTGACGTGATTTTAAATTATATCTAATAGTTTCTGAGTTGTTTGATCTGCGCTTGCTATATGAACAATTAAAATGGATAACATTTCTATAATTCTGTGTTATTGGGATGAAACAACTTCAGATTTCATATCTCTGAGAAAATTCTGATAAGATTGAGTAAGATTTATCATTTGCTTCTGATGTACACGTTTTCTTCTTAAAAATAGATCTGAACTATGTCTCTATAAAAGGTTAGGGAGAATTATTCCTCCTTAGTCATTCGAGATTTACTTTAGTGGTAATAGTTGCAAAAGAGTACACTTGTGTACACCAAAAGCATAGATGGGGTAGAGAGTCAGAACGTTTTCCCAGGATGAAATTATTTAATACTAGAGGGTATAGCTTTAAGGTGGGAGGAGCAAAGTTCAAAGGAGATGTGCAAGCCAAGATTATTTACACAATGGTGCCTGAAAAACACACGGCGGGGGGGGGGGGGGGGGGGTGGTGGTGGAGGAAAACTAATATTTAAGTTCCGTTTAGGTGCTGTATGGCATTTTGGTTTATCAAGTCAATTATGGGGCACATAGACACAGGGAAATGCTGATACTGTTTCCCAAAAAAGACAAACAATGCTGGTGTAACTCAATGGGTCAGGCAGCATTTCTGGAGAACATGGATTCGTGACATGTTGGGTCTGGACACTTTCTCGTGATTGATTGACTACATTATGCTTGAATAAGACATTTGAGACCCATTCGGAGAATTTATTGGACAATTTATAAAAAATTCACCACCACTGGACTGCACGGTAATTCACTGAAAATGTTAACCCAAAAAGGGTTCCATAGTGTATAAGAAAGAACATGCTTAATCTTGAGAACCTAGAGGTGAAAGGAATGAAGGAGATAAGTCTGTCAGAGGATATCCAACTTCTGGAGGATGACATTTCTTAGCAAGGAGTCTATAGCTGTTAAAATCCATAGGTTCTTTAAAATAACTATATCATTGCTCCTTACTATAAATAACTATATGACTGCCATTGCTCCTTCATGACAAAGGTGGCACCCATGATGCTCTTTCTACCTGGTGTTACTGTTGCTATTGAAAGTCAAATGTATCTAATTTCTAACCTAACCTCTAAGTGTCGCTCGCTAAACTGGCATGCCAAATGCAATGCTAGTATTCAAAGCAGTATTATCTTCTTTGTACTCGGTCTCCTCTTCCTTCTGGTAGAGCAATTTGATAAGATCAGCATGTGATGCCCACCTCTAATTGCCCTTGAACCACTTTCTTGCAGAAGATTTCAGCATGTGCTGCTCCTTATCTCTTCAATATAAATTGAGCCTTGTAGTCACATTTAAAGGCTCAGTGGGTGGGATACGATCCCTTCTGCAAAGTGTAACACTGGCCCAATGGGTTTGATATAACAGTGTGGCAACTTTCACGTTTGCCAGGCTCAATTTTGCTCAGAGTCTTGAGGTGCTGATGATCCTCTAAGTTGGCTAAGATATGGTTCAGAGCTACAAAGTTGAGTTACCCTTGTTGAATGGGTGTGACGTAACAAATAAGTTAAACTGTGCACTTGGAACAGGTGCCTAGATGTTGTTGGATGGGATGGAGTCAGTAGTATGTTGAAAGCGTAGGGGTGGAAGAGATGGAATTAGGTGGGTGGGTAGTCAGGTAACCTATGACTCCTGACTTATCTGGAATGGACAATGAATGAATCTTGTGGAAAACATTAAACATTCATAAATGAACATAAAATATTGACTAAAGAAGTGAAAACACCTAAAAAGCACTGCAAAACAAATAAACACTTAGAAAGGATATAAAACACTTCAAAAACATAATATAACAAACATGTGACAATGCCCCCTTTTGGCTGCCTCCTTCCTTTGGAAAGACCCCCTGGGACATCTCTGACCTTATGCAAGGGATGATGGAGGATGAAAGTCAACAACCCTCAATCAACTTCAGCATCAGGAAGTAGCCTGTTGCCCAGAGGCGACTGGCTAACAGGATAAATGGGGTGAGTGCATTCTTGTATAATTGGAATTGTGAGGGTTACACAGGGTAATAACAAAGAAAGCCCATTACTTTTTCCTCATAATCGGCTTTAATTTGACCTATGTACGGTGATCATATTAATCACAAACATATGCACATAATCTCCAAAATCACATTGTGAAAGCTAACCAACCCACTGATATGGAAATCCACATTTGTAGATGGATTTTATTGGAGAGGATTACAATTTAAGAATGTAGAAAGTAGATCCTATTGCGACTAGATCTAGTTCACCTATTTAATAGGCCTTGGTTCAGTTGCAGTTCCACACACCATACCCGTTTCCCTTAAATTATATCTGTGTTTGACCAAACAAAGTCCTGATTGTTGAAGCACCAGTCTCCTAGATTTATAGTTCCTATATTCCAGACTGAGGAGTCTTCACTTTGCTTAAATTGAGTGCAAGATTATGAAATATCTTCCTTGTTTAGTCTGTACTTTTCCCATGATGGTATGAGTAAACACTGTATACTGATCTGAAATACACCAGGAATTCATAGTCGATTCCAATACATCCAAATGATTTAATTTACTTTAATTTATACTTTTGCCTCTTATCGTATATCATTCTTGAGAAAGTAGAGTACATAGGATTAAATGAGAATGGATAATGCTCATGATGGCTTACCACAGGGAGAGGGGGTGGGAGATTGTAACTTTCACTTGGTCCGCCCTGTTTCAACGAATCAACCTGGCGTGCACAAACAGAAGATCAAACAGAACAAGTTGGCTTACAACTTTAGGCTGTGCATGCCATACGCAAGAAGAAGAAGACAGGAAAGAGAAATTACGCTTTCCCCTTCCTAATGGATTTAGTGCTGCAATGGCAAGAGCCTTGAGGCAAATTACTTTTCATCTTCTGAGCTGCGGTATAGTTTGTAAGTGATATGTAGCCCTGGGAGAATTAAGGAATTGGAAAGGATCTGAAAGATTTTGATACTTGCCTCACAGTAGGATTCTGTAATTCACTCAAAATTCTACTGAGTAACGTTGAACCCTTAACTATTCAAGTCAACAGGGCTTGAGGTCTGTTGAGGTCTCGTGTACCTGGGTTTGAGGTATAGCTTGTCAGATATTTTAGGTTGAGGTTTCGGTCTATTATTGTCACATGTACTGAGGTACAATGAAAAGCTTTGTATTTCATGCTATCAGACCAGATCATACATTACATAACTGCAATCAAATCAAACTCAAATACAATAGTGAGAGCAAAGGGGAAGATACAGAGTGTAGAATTTAGTTCTCAGTATTTAGTACATCAGTTCCATAGACAAAGTCTGGTGTCTGTCTGTCTGGTGGTGCATGCCTTCAAGTGTCTGTACATTCTGCCAGATGGGAGCAGGGAGAAGAAGGAATGACCAGAGTGGGACAAGTCTTTGATCATGTTGGCTGCTTTTCCAAGGCAGCATGAAGTGTAGATGGAATTAATAGTACAAAGTCTGGTCTCTGTAATGGATTGAACTGCATTTATAACTCTTTGCAATTTCTTGCAGTCTTGGGCAGAGTTGTTCGTACTTGAGTATATAGGGCATAGTTTCCAATTTTGCATTTGATTTGAAAACCTAGAAATGTAGCTGGCTATATAAACATGTTTTAGGCATACAGCTCAGACTCATCACCTACTGGCCCAGTTATTTCAGCTGGATGTAGGATAGTGATCTAGTGACTCTTCACACCAAGACTTCATGACTTCTCAGGGGCAATAAAGCACCCATCACACAGCACTCTGACAGCCTTTGGCTGAGGACCATGCTTGAGAAGGATATTTACTGCAAAATGTGTGCCTTTTAAACATTTTTTAGTTGTTTCTACTGAAAGCACTGTTAAACTACAGAAAGTCCACATAAGCCAGATAATTACTTACAAGGCAATGGCTGATGAAAAATAAAAAATAAGAATTGGAAGAGAAAAGTTCAGAAACATGAATAGACTGATAAAATGGGCCTGCTGATGAATTTAGTGAAATGTGATGAATGAGGACAGAATAAGTGGGACCATTTTGCAGAGGTTTCTGAAGAAAAATAGACCTGATTATGGAACTGCATTAACCTTTGAAGGTGGCAAGGCAAATTGAAAAGGTTGTTAAAAAGCAAACGAGATCCTTGGCTTTAATTATAGAAAAATAGAGCACATAAGGAAATAAATTATGTTGAACCTGTACACTGTTTAATCCTCAAGTGGAGTAGAGAATCCATTTCTGGATTTCATTTCTTATTCATTTCTCCATTACTTCATTTCTGTAAGGATGATTATTTCTTGGAGATAATGTAAAATAAATTCACTAGGATGGTACCAGAGATGTGGGATTCAATTATGCGAGGAGCTGAGTGATACTGAGTTTGCTCCCCTCAGAGCAGGGAAGTTGAGAAGAGATTTCATTAGGTGTTTAAAATTGTAGGTGACAGAAATTTCTGATACAAAAGGAAACCATTCAGTCCTTTGTACCAGTGCCAGTTTGAAAAGAATCATCAACCCCATCCAACCTTTTAGTAGCAGGTTTATGGCTCTTCGTGCAAACACCTAAATACATTTTAATTGTGATAATTATTCCACACTAGTAGATTAAAATAAAAATACTTCCACCCTCTTTAATTGCTTTATTTATATATATATATATATATATATATATATATATATACCTGGACTTTTAACCCTCTGCTAAAGGAAATTGTCCCTTCCTCTCTATCCACATCAATTCTAATTATTTACATCTTTACTTCCTCAGTTCCTTGAAATACCATCACAGTCTAGTCATTTATTCCCTCATACTGTAGTTACAACACTCCACTACTGGCAACATCCATGTGAATCTTTTATAAATCATCCTCAGTGCAAAACAGCTTCCTGTTATATTCTGACAAGAATTGTCATAATACTTAAGCTCCAAGCTAATAATTCATTGTATTGTAGTGGCGCCTGCTGGCGCACGCAGGTATCGAACATGGCGTTCGGAAGCCCCGGTCATGTGACTTGGAAGGGACTGCTAGTTTTCGCGCGGTTTTGGTTTTGCGCGGCAGTTCAGTACTGACCACCATTGTGGCCAAACGTGTCATGAGAGCCTGTAAACTGAGAAGTGATGTTCTGAATAAAAATACGTTTGAAAACTCAGTTGTCGTTCTTGCGACCGCCAAATTGGTGACCCCGACCTGTCTAGCCGTCGTTAGACAAGCAGGACTACGTTCCCGCAGAATCGGCCGGCAGGCGGCAGGGCTCACCGGGCTTCAAATTGCCATTGTTTTGGCCCGATCAACCTCGGGTGTGGTTTGCCCACGTTGAGGCACAGTTTCACCTCAATCGTATCATTGCAGACGATACCATGTACTTCCATGTGGTTGCCTTACATCAGGGACCCGCTGACCATCACCAAGTATGAAGGGCTGAAGGCCCTGCTGCTCCACACTTTCGGTCTCAGTCGCAGAGACAGGGCGGCGAAGATACTACACACGGACAGTGTCGGCGATCGGCGGCCATCCACCATCATGGCGAAGATGTTAGCCTTGATGGACGGGCACCGCCCATGTCTGCTGTTTGAACAGGCATTCCTGGAGCAGATGCCTGATGAAATCCGACTGATGCTCACCGGAGCTGATTTCAGCAACCCCAGCACCTCGCGATGAATTGTGGGCACACAGACGGCGGGACATTTGTGCCTTCACGGAGCGGGTGCAACCGAGACGACATCGGGAGAAAGGAGAAGCCCAGCCCAGCGCCGAAGAAGCATCGGCGTTTCCAGTGGTCTACAGCCGACGTTGTTGGTGCTACAACCATCAGTGCTATGGACCCGAAGCCCAAAGATGCTGGAGCCCCTGCTCGTTTCAGTGAAATGCCTCAGCCGATCGTCCATAGAGGCGAACGCGATCGGCCCAAACAAACGCCTCTACGTCCGTGATCGCCATTCCGGCCACCGTTTCCTGGTGGACTCTGGTGCCATTGCCAGCATCCTGCCTCCGAGCGCCCGAGATACTCGCGTTGGTAAGGTAGGACCCGTCCTCTCGGCTGTTAACAGGAGCGACATTCGCACTTACGGTATGCAGAACCTGGGCTTAAATTTCGATTCCCGCCCGTATAGGTGTAAGTTCACCGCTATACTGACCTCGCCCAACCAATCCTGGGGGACGATTTCTTTGGCACGTTCGCCCTGTTATTCGATGTGCGAGACGGACGCATGGTCTCTGTATCGGACCTATGCCCTGCCAAGCCGCGTAATCCGTCCATGCCCCTACAGCAACTCGACGAGGTAGCTGAGATCCAGCAACCTTTCGCAGCCCTGCTTGCCGATTTCCCTGGGTTGTTCATGCCCCGGTTTGACGGGGCCGCGCCCCGTCATCGCGTGGTCCACCACATTTTCACCGAGGGCCCACTGGTACACAGCCGTGCGCGCTGCCTCCCGACCGATAAACTGCACATCGCACGAGACTAGTTCCAGCTTATGGAGGACATGGGGATTGTCCAGCGGTCGGATAGCCCTTGGGCTTCCTCGCTGCACATGGTAGCCAAAGCGTCCGGGGTTGGAGACCTTGCGGTGATTACAGACGTTTAAACGCGGTAACCACAGCAGATCGGTACCCAGTCCCGAACATCGAGGATTTCTCGGCTCATCTGGAGGGCGCAACCTTTTTCTCGAAGGTCGACCATATTCGCGGGTATAGGTGTTCAGGTGTTCAGGGCTGCTCAGGTGTTCCAAAAGCTAATGGATCAGGGCGGTAGGGTTTTGCCACTCATATTCATCTACCTCGATGATATTCTGGTGGCCAGCAACATGCAGACAGAGCATGTCAGGCACCCCTGCTTGTTTTTTGAACGGCTGCGCGGTTGGTGATCAACCCCGCGAAGTGCCAGTTCGAATTGTGTTCCATTTCCTTTTTGAATCACAGCATCACCTGCCACGGCGCAGAGCCGCTACCCGAGAAGGTTGATGCTATCCGTCGGTTCCTGAGACCTCTATCCGTCAAGGGTCTGCAGGAGTTTATCGGAATGGTTAATTTCTACCACCGATTCGTCCCATCAGCAGCCGCCTTCATGCGGCCATTGTTCCAATGTCTGGCCGGTAAGCCTAAGGACCTGATCTGGTCCAAGGAGGCAGAGAAGGCGTCCAAGGGGGCTAAGACAGCATTGGCCAATGCCACTATGCTGGAAAACCCTAGGGGGTCAGCCCAAATGGCCCTCACCATGGACGCATCCGACGTTGCGGTAGGTGCCGTCCTCGAGCAGCGTGTAGGTAGCCGCTGGGAGCTGCTGGCATTTTTCAGCAGTCAGCTCCGAGCCCCCGAAGTTAAATAATGCACTTATGATCGGGTACTCCTCGCGCTCTTCCTAGCGATCCGCAATTTCCGTTACTTCCTATGGGGGTGCGCGTTCACCACATTCACGGATCACAAGCCATTCACGTTCGCTTTGACCAAGGTGTCCGATCCCTGGTCTGCCAGGCAACAGAGGCACCTCGCCTACATTTCCGAATTCTCATCTGATATTCGGCATGTGGCGGGGAAGCTGAACGTTGGTGCTGACGCGCTGTCCCGTCGGGCAGCCCCCGTAAATTCCGCTTTAAGTCTAGGCCTGGATTATGAGGAGCTGGCCGCTGCCCAACAGGTAGATGCTGGTATGGAGGTTTACAGCAATGCTGAATCAGGACTTAAGCTGGCTAAGGTGCCCTGCGGTGCCGCCGGTGTGCGGGTCCTTTGCGATGTCGCCACGGGCAAAGCCCACCCCATTGTCTCAGTTGCCTGGAGGCGTCGGATTTTCGACACCATCCACAGCCTAGCCCACCCGTCCATTCGCGCCACCTTGGCCTTGGTCGCAGCCAAGTTCCTCTGGCATGGGTTGCGGAAGCAGGTCGCAGCATAGGGCCGCTCTTGCATCCCCTGCCAGACTTCCAACGAACAGAGACGTGTGCCCGCCCGTACAGGATTTCGCTGTTCCGGACGGCACGTTCCTGCATATCCATGTTGACCTGGTTGGTCCTTTGCCGTGTTCGCTACTCATCTACTGACTAGATGATGTCGCTGCCTTAGCAGCTGCGGCTCGCCTGCAGTCCGTTTGTTTTTTCTTTTTTTGTTTGTTCTTTTGTCCTGTTTCAGGTAATTTTTGGTTTTATTATGTTGTGTATGTGTGTGGGTGGGGGGGAGGGGAGAAACGTGTTTTTAGTCTCTTCCTTCAGGGGGATGCGACTTCTTCTGTCGTATCCCCCTTCTCCATCTGCGCCGAGGCCTAATAGCGAAGCTGGCGGAGGCAACCAAGCCTCGGAGCTGTGGCGTTCCAGCGGCAGCTGCGACCCGACATCGGAGCTGTGGCGTTCGGGCGGGCAGCGAGCGACCCAGCCTCGGAGCTGTGGCTTTGCGGCGGCGGCAACCAAGCCTGGTGGCAGCGGCAGCGGCTACCCGACATCAGAGCTGTGGCATTCCGGTGGCGGCAGCGGCGGCCCGATCTCGGAGGATCGACCATGGGCCCGGTGGAAGACATCGTCAGGAGCTCGCAGGTCACAGGTTGGTAACCTGTTTTCAGGAGCTCCCACAGTAACAGCTTTATCTGCTGGACTGGAGGACGGCAGCTTCGGCAGCTTCGACCACCCTGGGTGGCGCAGTTTGAACCGACCCATTAGTGGCACTTGGATTCAGCCGCGGGACTGACTTACTTACCATCACCCGGCGGGGTCACAATATCCGAAGTCTGGATCACCTCGGCGCAGAGGAAGAACATGGAGGGAAGAACCAAGGACTTTAAGATTTTTGCCTTCCATCACAGTGAGGATGTGCATGGTGAACTCACTGTGGTGGATGTTAAATTTGTGTTTATTGTGTGTTTTTGTCATTTTTATTATATGTATGACTGCAAGGCAACGAAATTTCGTTCAGACCGAAAGGTCTGAATGACAATAAAGGCTACTTTGACTTTGACTTTGACTTTGACTTTGACTTTGACTTTGACTATCGTGGACAGGTTTACCAGGTGGGCGGAGGCGATACCGTTAACAAATACCTCTTCTGAGGCTTGTGCGCAGGCCATCGTCTCACATTGGATCGCTCCGATATCACTACTGATCGAGGGGCCCAGTTCACGTCCTCCCTGTAGAGTGGTATGGCGCAGCTGTATGGTGCGAAGCTGCATCAGACCACCGTGTATCACCCAGAGTCCAATGGTTTGGTTGAGCGTTTCCACAGGCACCTCAAGTCGGCATTGAAAGCTCGGCACTCCGGCCCCGATTGGGTCGATCAGTTGCCTTGGGTCCTCCTAGGCATCAGAACCACGCCTAAGGAGGACCTTAAAGCCTCCTCAGCCGAGCTGGTTTACGGCTCGGTTTTGCGAGTACCTGGGGATTTTCTGCCCATTCCCGGGATCAGTGTTAGCTGACCTTCGCGAGCAGGCGTGTGCTTTGGTCCTGGTTCCCAATTCCCGGCATGGTTCGTCCGCGGTGCATGTGCCTACTATGTTACGGGATTGTGCTAATGTTTTCCTTCATAGGGATGCTCACCGCTTGCCGTTACAGCGGGTGTACGAAGGTCCGTACAGGGTACTGAGGACTGGTACCTCGATGTTTACGTTGGACATGGGTGGCAAGGAGGAGTTCGTCTCCGTGAGCCGCCTTAAGCCAGCACACGTCAACGAGGATAGCACGGTGGCGGTGGGCACTCCGCGGCGTAGAGGACGTCCACCGGACATTTTGCCGCCCTCTGCACCTGTTACCCCCGGTTATGTTTCACCGGTCCCATCTGTTACGCCCATCCCTTGTTCGTGTTCTTCACGTCCCTCCAGTTCTGTTTTGCCGGCCCCTATTGTTATGCTCGCCCCGCGACCTCAGACTACGCGTTCTGGTTGAACCGTCCGGTTACCCGTGCGTTTCCGTACCGCGGATTCTGGGGGGGGGGGGGCTATGTAGCGGCGTCTGCTGGCGCACGCATGTATCGTACCCGGTGTTCGGAAGCTGCGGTCACGTGACTCGGGAGTGGCTGATAGTTTTCGCGCGGTTTTGGTATCACGCGGCAGTTCAGTGCTGACCACCATTGTGGCCAGACGTGTTGTGAACTGAGAAGTGATTTTCTGAATAAAATTACGTTTGAAAACTCAGTTGTCGTTCTTGCGACGGACAAAGTATACTATTTTAGCAAAACATCCTTGCTATTTGGTGCTTCATAATAAAGGACAACATTCCGTGCATTTGTAACCATCTTATCAACCCGTCTGCTGAAATTATCTTCCGATGAAATCCCGGTTTCCCTCTGTTTTCTCAGGACGCCCAGTATTTTCCTATGGTATGTGTATTTCCTTGCCTTCTTGCATCTCTTGCACCTCTCCAAATGCATGAACTCACTTTTTCTCTGGTTTAAATGTAATTTATCACTTTTTGCCTTACTGACTGAACAATCTACATTATTCTGTAGTCTGTAGCTTTCTACCTCACAATGCCATTTTTTGCATTAACTACTAACTTCTTTATCTCGCCACCTTCTTTTAAGCTTTAAAAAATATTTTGCCTCCTTCACTCTTTTGCCAAGACACCCACACACTGTGCATTGAGGACCTCCCCTGCATCTTTCGCCTCCACACAGTAATTATCTTTTTGATTCTTGTTAAACCCATAGTCTCTCCATTGTAATCCTTCTTCTCTTGCAGCAAGTGCAATGTAGGTTCACCAGGTTAATTCCCGGGATGGCTGGACTGACATATGATGAACGAATGGGCCGACTGGGCTTGTATTCACTGGAATTTAGAAGGATGAGAAGGTTTCTTAGAGAAACATATAAAATTCTTAAAGGATTGGACAGGCTAGATGCAGGAAAAATGTTCCTGATGTTGGGGGAGTCCAGAACAAGGAGTTACAGTTTAAGAATAAGGGGTAGGACATTTAATAATAATAATAATAATACATTTTATTTATGGGCGCCTTTCAAGAGTCTCAAGGACACCTTATAAAATTTAGCAAGTAGAGTAAAAACATGTAAGCGGAATGAAATAAATAGTAAAGACATCACCAGTACACAAATTAAAGACAGAATTCAATCCAAAGACAAAAATCAAAAACACAATATGAAGAGAGAGCAGCGGCAGCTAAAGCACGCCAGCGTACACTCTCCCTTCCGACAGCCATCTTGGACACAGAATAAAATAATCATTTACACACAAAAAAACATCCCCCCACAATGGTTACCACTGTGGGGGAAGGCACAATGTCCAATCCTCATCCCCAGTTCTCCCATAGTCAGGCCTATTGAGGCCTCCACAGTTGCCTCTACGGAGGCCCGATGTTCCTGGCCGTTCTCACCGGGTGGTGTTGCTCCGGCGTCGGGAGAGTCCACACAGCAGCTGGGACGGCTGGAACGGCCGATTCCCTACCGGAGTCTGGGGCATTCCGAAGCCGACAGGGCCGCGTCGGTTGGTGCTCCGAGGCTCCAGATTTAGGACTGAGATGAGGAAAAACTTCTTCACCCAGAGAGTTGTAAATCTGTGGAATTCTCTGCTGCAGAAGGCAGTGGAAGCCAATTCATTGGATGTTTTCAAGAGAGAGTTAGATCTAGCTCTTAGGGCTAAAGGAATCAAGGGGTATGGGGAAATAGCAGGAACGGGGTACTGAATCATATTGAATGGCGGTGCTTGCACGAAGGGCCGAATGGCCTACTCCTACACCTATTTTTTTATGTTTCTAGGTTTCTTTATGTATCTATAAAACATCTTTAGGTTTTCTTTGACTTTTATTGGGAACACAACATACATCATTCATCAAAGAACACAGACTGAAGGTCATTTGCCTAAAAATCATATGACATAATGATGCCTTTTACAGAGCTACTAGCAGACATCTGAAATGTACTGCTTGAATGGGTGTTGAGAAAAATATACATTCAAAAGATAAAAATTTAGAATAACGGAGAAAGAGATAGAGAGTGGAATTTATTTGCCTGCTCAATCAAAGTGTCAGCATATGCATGATGGACCAAATAGACTATTCTCTGATTTATGATTGTTTCCATATTTTAAGCCATCAAGAAATAGTCCCGATAAACTTGATATTGCAGGTTCCTGAATTCAATAAACTGTCCACTGTGATACAGGTATAGAAAAATCATTCCACAGTTCCGTATACAGTTTGTGTGTGTGTGGCTAAGGTCATTCCACTGCAGATTTCATTGCAGGCTTGGTACAAACATGACCAATGAGTTGAAGTTGATAGATGAGTTTAGTTTAGTTTTGAGATACAGTGTGGAAACAGGTCCGTCGGCCCAACAATGTCCACGCCGACCCGCAATAACCCTACAAACTGGGGACAATTTACAGAAGCCAATTGGCCTAAAAACCTGCATGTCTTTGGAATGTGAGAGCAAACCTGAGCACCCAGAGGAAAGCCACTTGGTCACAGGGAGAACATACAAATTCTGTACAGACCTGTAGTCAGAATTAAACCCAGTAAGACAACGACTCTACCACTCTGCCACTGCACTAACCTTGGCAACATGAGGCATCAAGCAACTTTCATTCACGGGTGGCATCGAAGAGCCCTGGTAAAACTGGTCTATTAGCATGTGAAGAAAACCTCCAATGGTTGGTGCCATTTCTTATACCAAGCAGGATGGCTACAGTTGTTGTCAGACTATCGTCCCAGACCCAGTTCATCACTACATTGATTGTCAGAACAGTTTTTCAGACCCATCCATCTTCAGCTGCTAATCACCTACCTAAGTTACAGCGCCAGAGACCCGGGTTCAATCCTGACAATGGGTAATGTCTGTACAGAGTTTTTGATGTTCTTCCTGTGACCTTGTGGGTTTTCTCAAGGTGTTCTGGCTTCCTCTCACACTCCAAATACCTACAGGTGTGTAGGTTAATTAAGCTTCAGTAAAATTGTAAATTGCCCCTAGTGTGTAGGATAGTGTTAGTGTACGGGTGATCACTGTCAGTGCGGACTCGGTTGGCCAAAGGGCCAGTTTCCGCACTGCCTCTCTAAAGTCTAAAGATGAATCAGATGGTATCCTCCCCTGACCCTGCCATATCTCTAGAACCCCTCTCCACTGACTCTCAGTCTGAGGAAGGGTCTCGACATGAAACATCCATCACCCATTCCTTCTCTCCAGAGATGCTGCCTGTCCAGCTGAGCACCAGGCGAAAACTCTGTACATTCTTTGCCCATAGTCAGGATCGAACCCAGAACTCTGGTGCTCTAAGGCAGCATTTCTGCCACTTCCCCACTGTTCTGCCCTTATGGAAGAACCATTCAGAAATCTGATATCAGTGGTGGGAGAAGCTGTTCCTGAGTCAGAATGAAGCGCGCTTTCAAACTTCTGTATCTTTTGCCCTGACGAGAGCGTTGAGAAGGAATGACATTTAACACGCTTACAGTGTTTCAAGAAGACTGCTCATCACTACCGATTTAAAGGAATTTCATAATGGTGGCTTTGCTGGTGACAGTGAGATCTTGAAATATGATTGAATGAAAAAATGATCGTGTGATATTAGGACTAAGCTGTCCAGTTTTGCTTTGAAGGTGATATCTGGCTATGAATCTAATCTATGATAATTTCAGAAGAAAGGCACTTTGTTTAAATGAAAAATAATATGTTTTTTTTAAACAGTAAATGACATAGTTCATCTTCAAGAGCACACGGTTCATGCCTGCAAAGCAAAAGAAAAATCAATAAAGGAAGAATTTATTTGTGAAAATAATGCTAAAAGTGAAAAACTATAAATGTTGATTCGAGCCACTCATTGAAAATCAACCTGTGACTCGATTTGAAAATGAGACATGACTCCTTATAGTAGTTGTGACTTTTTAAGCAATGAAATATTATCTGAGTGAATTGTTATCACTTATTCATGAGGCATGGTGTTGGACCATAAATAATTACATGTCCAGCAAACTCCATATAAAGGTTGAAAGTAAGTTCTGTACCTTGCATAGTTCACAAATAATTTCTACCACTCGAGAAAACAATCCATACTCCCTTTTGCAGCTGTGGGGCAAATTATAAATTAAGGTTTGTAACAAGATCAATATAATTCATTGAAAATAGTTGCTTTACATCATTAGCGTATTCTGCATCAGAGCCTGTCTTTCTGGCAGTCACTGCTCTTGGCTTTACTTTGCCTGTGGATAACATTTTGTCTCTTGGTTAATTTTGACTTTCATGAGCTGTTTGTAGTTTTCAATTTCTAATTAAAGCTGAAGTCATAAATTACAATTTCCTGATTACATACTGTATTAAACTGATTCTTCCTGAGCGAAACTTAATAGCACTAGAACCAGGAGCAGCGAGGGACCATATATCTTCTTGTACCTGCTCTGCCATTTAGTAAAGCCATGACTGCTCCACAATCTTGTCCCAACCTTGCCATCCAATCCCTTTATGGCTTTTCTCCCCATGTAGAGCCTAAAAGCTTTTCCATCTCTATTTTGGTATCTACTTGTCAATGCTAACAATTATCCTCCATATAGAGCTTCTTCTCAAAGGTAGAGAAACATGCTGGAGTAACTCAACAAGTCAGGCAGCAGCTCTGGAGAAAATGTATAGGTGATGCTTCAAGTCAGTCTGAAGAAAGGTCCCGATCTAAAACGTCTCCTATATATTTTCTCCAGAATTTTTTTTCTCATCATGTCTATCCTGACCATCAACTTCTGACATATATGAATCCTATTTTACAAGATCTGGTTCATAGCCTTCAATGTTTTGGCACTTTAACTGCTCATCCAGATACTTATTGAATGTTGCAAGAGTGTTTACTT
This sequence comes from Leucoraja erinaceus, assembly GCF_028641065.1. Taxonomy (NCBI): domain Eukaryota; kingdom Metazoa; phylum Chordata; class Chondrichthyes; order Rajiformes; family Rajidae; genus Leucoraja; species Leucoraja erinaceus. The sequence continues at coordinate 57,088,664 of NC_073383.1, forward strand.
CCACTGCCCAATCAGATAGTGTGTTCCAGATTCCAATCACCTTCGAAAAATACTTTGTCAAATCCCCTTTAAACCTCTTCTGATTTACTCGATATGTGTGTTCTGTTATGGGAAAGATTTCTCTCCATTCCGTACCCTTCTAATATTGTGTCCTCATTTAAATACCCCTCAGCCTTCTCTGCTCCATGAAAATAAACCCACTCTCATTAGTTGCTCAGCACAAGTGAAGCTCACTATTCCAGGCAACAACATCATATTTTTCACCTCTACCATTCCTGAGGTACTATATTCTATATTCATACCATTGCTTTGCTTAATTTCCCAATGGATTAATTGGTTACTATTTTATATTGATAGCCTCTGGCTTTGATTTCCCCACTAGTAGCACGTTTCTCCTGCATCCAATTTATACGTCTTGAAATAAATTACGTCTTATATTGACACATGCATTAGTCTTACTTTTATAGATTAAATGTTTAAGTAAATGAAAAAAAAAAAAAAAAAAATTGGTGGCAAACTTAACCTTTACTTTGCTAAACAGGTGTGAGAGTGTTCAGTGTAATATTTCAGAGATTGTTGATAACAATAAACTGAGTAGGATTATGAGCAAAGAGTAAATTTAAAAATGCCTTCAGGGAATTAAGGACAAACAAATTGAATGGGGGGGTCATGGCATGTAACGTACTGTGGAAAAATGTGAAGTCATCCACTGGTGCAGAAACAAAAAAGTGAGTAATTTTTAAATAGTGGGAGATTGAGTGCAATGCAGGATTTTGTATTCATTATCAAATTAAACCATTTACAGTATTTCTCTTTTTCTATTTATATTAGAACTAGTCTGACAAATGATCTGTCAAAAGTTATCTCTGTTTAAATTTCCACAGATGCTGTCTGACCTGCTGAATGTTTGCAGGATTTTCTGTTTCATTTTCAGATTTCCAGCATTAATGTTTTAAGGATAGCATTGGCATTCTAGGGCATATACATAAATGTGTTTGTACAGGCACACAAAATGATTCGGAAGGCAAATAATATGTCAGCCTTCATTAGAAAAGGACTTGAATATTGGAGATCTTGTCATTGAAACTGGACCTGGTATATTATGTACAGATTGGATCTCCTTACCTAAGAAAGGATGTACTTGACATAAAGGGCAACAATCATTTACAAGACTGCTTCTACAGTTTGCAGCGTTGGTATCAAGGAAAGATTAATTTCTCTCGCGTTGAGAATAATTGATGGAGATCTTAAGACGTATATAATTCTACACCGCCGATGCTGGTTAAAACTGAAGATAGACACAAAAAGCTGGAGTCAGCTGGTCAGATAGCATCTTCGAAGAAGAGTCTCGATTCAAAACGTCATGTATTCCTTGTTTCCAGAGTTGCTGTCTGACCCGCTGAGTTACTCCAGCTTTTTGTATCTAAAATTCTATAAGGTTCATCAGGCTGGATATAGAGAAGATATTTCTCAGGTTGAAGAGTCTCCAGCTACGGTATGAGACTGTCTTAGGAAAAGGAATAGGCTGTTAAGGACTGAGATGAGGAGAAAAGTCTTCACATAACGGGAATAAAGAAGACTATTTTGATTTCTCTATCCTGGAATGCCAAGGAGGCAAAATGATTGAGTTCTTTCAGAGAGATTAATAGATTAAAAGTGAAGAGATCAGGTAATGGATCTGGGTATTGTGCAGTCATTATTCAACATCTCCATTGTTGCTAATTTGTTGAATGGGAAGTCATGAATTGGGAAACTGAGGATGGTTGAGCCAAGAATATTTCCACGAGAAGCTTCTACAGAGAGGTCTACGGCTGAGACCATTGATCTCCACAAACACATCAGGTTGCGTTAGCTAGAGGGTTTTTCCAGATTCTGAAGGATACCAGCTTTTCCAGGTCTTTTTGATAAAACTTGATCAAATATTATCTCAATGTTAATGTTAGGTGTACTACCTCATATCTGTTGTCTAATTCAATTTTTCATATCTGAATCATTGGAGTTTCAAAACCAATTACTCCAGGAACTGAAGGCAGTGTGAGCAGGTAGTTTGTAGTTGAGTGTTACTGGTTAGATTTACTGGCTGCATCTTCCATCTCTTCTGACAATTGAGGGTAGACTGATGGGGCAGTGATTGGCTTTTTTTGTTTTCTTTGTGAGCAGGATATACATTAGGCAGGTAACATTATTTTAGAAATAAGGAACTGCAGACACAAAATGCTGGAGTAACTGAGCAGGGACAGGCAGCATCTCTGGAGAGAAGAAATGGGTGATGTTTCGGGCCGAGACCCTTCTTTAGTAGGGTCTGAAGAAGGATCTTGACCCGAAACATCACCCATTCCTTCTCTCCAGAGATGCTGCCTGTCCTGTTGAGTTACCCCAGCAATTTGTGTCTACCAACTGATATGGAGCCGGTCAGAACTCTACAACAAACACACAGGGTGGACAGAATTCAGTGTTGTGGGCCCTGATGGGAAAAGTCTAGTTCTCAGCAATCTTGTTGATTTGTATCTCCTAAGGGTTTAAATGAAGACATGTCATTAAATACCCATCCACTAATGAGGATCTATGAATCCTTCCTTACTGGATGTTTTCTTAAAGCTACTGATCAGAAATAAAGTCTGACAATTTTCCTTGGTCTGACCAAATACCTTCATCCCTTTATTTTTGTCTTGCTCCTAGCTTTATACTTTCTTCCCATTCTAGGGCCTGTGCTTTAATTGCACTCGTGGGAACTGTCCGTGCTGATTTATGATGGATACTGAGGAATCTGATAAATGCACTTATATAAGGACTCTGCAGGAGAAGGCAGTGTAAAGAATCATGCTAGCCATATTAAAAGTGCTGTCCCTTGTGTTTAGTGAAGAAAACATAATGGGGACGTAAATCATGGAAACCTCAAAGTGCTGGCAGCCAGATAATACGTTTTAGCTCTTTGTGTCGGATTTAGAACGGGAGATGTAGGAGACACTGGAGGGTACAATCATTCACACCTTAAATCACCACTGAGAACAACTATATTCTAATAATGCACCACCTTTATGGTTCCTTTTTTTAATGAGCCAAATGCCTACCGCAAGGCGGAAATAGGGAAATTCTGTTTTAAATAGATATGTCCTGTAGAATTTATTTTTTACGTTTAAGATTTATGAAATGTTCATTCATTTTATGGCTCTGCTTTATTAATTGTTAGGTTGTTTAACTTTCACGTTTTGTTAATTTGAAAACCTAACTTATAGAATCCTATTCAGTCCATTATGGCTAACCTTGCAAAGTACTGCAGTAAGTTGTTAAGTGGCACATGCAATTTCAGAAATATTTAGATTTAGGTACAACTAAATTGGTTGAGCAACTGAGCTGATCTTGTTTGCCTTTTAAAAATATGTGAATTATTAATTATCCTCAGACTGGACTTCTTGTTACCTGTAATGAAAATCTATGTTTTTGTTTTCATTGTGGAGATGTTGGCGAAGGTTGGAATGGGGAGACGAAAAAATGAAATGGAGTATTTTTGTATCGTCTTGAAATCGGGCACTGATGTTTGAAATTATCCAGTGAATGTATGAATATGGACACATTTGGTAAATGCAAAATGTATATTAAGGGCGGCACAATAGGGCAGCGAGTATAGATGCTGACTCACAGCGCCAGAGATCTGCGTTCGATCCTTGTACTGGGATACTGTCTGTGTGAAGTTTGTAAATTCTCTCATTAACTGCATAAGAATCCTCCAGATGGTCTTGTTTCCTCCCAATTCCCAAACATGTAGCAGGTTTGTAAATTAATAAGTCTCACTAAAATTACCTCTAATGTGTAGGTGGATCAGAACGTGGGATAACATAGATTTTGTGTGAACGGATGAGTGATGGTCTATGTGGGATAGATTCAGTGGGCTGAAAGGCCTGTTTCCATGGTGTATTTCTAAACTACATAAAATGTTATTGCTACATGTCCAAACAATTATAAACAATTCAAAGAGTACGTTTCTGGTGCTTTGATTATAATCAGCAACCCTCAAATAATGAATGAATGAATGAGAAACAATGTATTTTTGGCAACTATTAAAGTGTGTTATATTTATTTTTTTGTTAGTGCCTGGCACATGATGCCAAGTGAGGTGATGGAAGCAGGTGCAATGGTATTATTCAATAGGCATTTAGAACGACATGAACCTGCATGCAATAGTTGGATATTGACCATGTACAAGCAGATGGGAATAGTTTAGCCTGGCACACAGTCAATGCAGAAATTATGGGCAGAAGGGCCAGTTGCTATGTTCTATTGTTCATATTATTTTCAGCCTTCAGTTCAACAAATGTTTTAGCTTGCAATTAAATATTGTTTTATTACCTGTAGTTAGTTACACCTAATGGAATGAGTGTCTTAGAGCTAAGTCGACAAATACTTTATGCTTCACATTATTCAAATGTTTGCTAACTTCCCAATTTCATCTTGTATTAATTTATAAATGACTTGAGTGGAATAAATTAGTAATCAATTAATAACATATCTTTTTCAATAGCTATCTTATTATCATAGATTGTGGAATTTATGCTGGAATTAGTAGTATTTTACGCTGCGATATCTTTAAATTTAGGCACAGGCCATTGGAAGGAATCCCACTTTTTAATGCTGAGAACTACAGAAATGTCATAGAATGCACAATGTTTTATTCTGCTGCTAATGTATTCCTTTTCTGTTCCTGAAAGGTCACCAAGTCTAATTGCAACGCTTTGAAGTAGGTTAAGGGAAAATATGTACAATTTGTAAGTGCCTATAAATTGCCAGCTCATCCCTTAGTAGTTAGAAACATAAAAACAGTAAATAGACGCAGGAGGAGGCCAATTGGCCCTTTGAGCCAGCGCCACCATTCATTGTGATAGAAACATAGAAAATAGGTGCAGGAGGAGGCCATTCGGCCCTTCGAGCCAGTACCACCATTCATTGTGATCATGGCTGATCGTCCCCTATCAATAACCTGTGCCTGCCTTCTCCCCATATCCCTAGACTCCACTAGCCCCTAGAGCTCTATCTAACTCTTTCTTAAATCCATCCAGTGACTTGGCCTCCACTGCCCTCTGTGGCAGGGAATTCCATAAATTCACAATTCTCTGGGTGAAAAAGTTTTATCTCACCTCAGTCTTAAATTACCTCCCCTTGGCTGACATCCACAATCAGTAACCCGTGCCTGCCTTCTCCCCATATCCCTTGATTTTGCAAGCCCCTAGAGCTCTATCTAACAGTCTTTTAAATTCATCCAGTGAATTGGCCTCCACTGCCTTCTGTGGCAGAAACTTCCACAAAATCACAACTCTCTGGGCAAATTTTTTTTTTCCATCTCAGTTTTAAATGACCTCCCCTTTATTTTTAGACTGTGTTCTGGACTCCCCTAACATTGGGAACATTTTTTCCCGTATCTAGCTTATCTAGTCCTTTTATAATTTTATATGTTTCTATAAGATATCCTCTCATCCTTCCAGTGAATACAACCCCAGTCTTTCCAATCTCTCCTCATATGACAGTTCAGCCATCCCGGGGATTAACCTCATCAACCTACGCTGCACTGCCTCAATAGCAAGTATGTCCTTGCTCAAATTAGGAGTCCAAAACTGCACACAATACTCCAGATGTGGTCTCACCAGGGCTCTGTACAACTGCAGAAGGACCTGTTTACTCCTATACTCAAATCCCCTCGTTATGAAGGCCAAAATGCCATTCGCTTTCTTCACTGCTTCTGTACCTTCATGTTTACTTTCAGTGACTGGTGTAGAAGGACACCCATGTCTCGTTCCACTTCCCTTTTTCCTAATCTAACACCACTGAGATAATAATCTGCCTCCTTGTTCTTGCTGCCAAAGTGGATAACCTCACAGTATCTACATTATACTGCATCTGCAATGCATCTGCCCACTCACTCAACCTGTCCAAATCACCCTTCAACCTCCAAGCATCCTCTTCGCAGTTCACACTGCCACCCAGTTTTGTGTCATCTGCAAATTTGCTAGTGTTACTTTTAATCCCATCATCTAAATCATTAATATGTATTGTAAATAGAAGCGGCCCCAGCAACGAGCCTTGCGGCATTCCACTCGCCACTGCCTGCCTGCCTGCCCGTTTATTCTTATTCTTTGGTTCCTGTCTGCCAACCAATTCTCTATCCATGTTAATACCCTACCCCAATATCATGTGCTCTAATTTTGCCCACTAATGTCATGTGTAGGACCTTATCAAAGGCTTTCTGAAAGTCCAGATACACTACATCCACTGGCTTTCCTTCATCCATTTTACTTGTCACATCGTCAAAAAATTCCAGAAGATTAGTCAAGCATGATTTCCCCTTCATATATTCATGCTGACTTGGACCAATCCTTTTACTGCTATCCAAATGCACCACTATTACTTCTTTAATAATTGACTCCAGCATCTCACCCTCCACCGATGTCAGGCTAACTGGTCTATAATTACCTGTCTTCTCTCTCGCTCCTTTGTTGAAAAGTGGAATAACATTAGCTACCCTCCAATCCACAGGAACTGATCCTGAATCTATAGAACATTGGAAAATAATCGCCAATGCGTCCACGATTTCTAGAGCCACCTCCTTGAGTACCTTAAGATGCAGACCATCAGGCCCTGGGGATTTATCAGCCTTCAGTCTACCCAATACTATTTCTCGTCTAATGTAAATTTCTTTCAGTTCCTCTGTCTCCCTAGACCCTCTGGCCTCTAGTACATTTGGGAGATTGTTTGTGTCTTCCTTAGTGAAGACAGAACCAAGTACCTGTTCAACTCTTTGCCATCTCCTTCTTCCCCTTAATAATTGCACCTGTTTCTGCCTTTTGGAGAGTTATGGCGATTTGAAGAAGTTAACAGAAATAATCACTTGCATTCTCTATTTCTAATCCTTCGATTTGATTAATGTAGATGGGTAAATAAATTGGCATGAATGTTGTAAATGAAACAACCTGTTTCTCTGCTGCACAACAGTATGATTCTCTATCAACTTTTGACTATAATATTTCAGTCAAATCAGTGCAAATGATGCACAACTTTAATGTATCATTGATGCATTCACATTTTCAGATGAGAAATAATACTGGAAAGGGACAGAGAACTTAGTGTCATAGTATTAAGACAATAACCTGGTCCTTAATGTTAGCAAGATGGCAGAATTGGTTGTTAACCTAAGACAGCAAGGCTCATCAATGCAGCTTCTGAAGAAATGGCCAATAGTTTCAAATTCCATACATCCATACCACATACACTGGTACCTTCACATGATGCAGTGATTAAGAAAGGGCAGCAGTGTGTTTACTTTCGTAGGTTTCTTAGGAGGAATCGGCATGTCCTTGAGGATTTTTCTCAAACCTCTTCAGATGCACTATAGAAAGTATTCTGATGGTATGCATCTCAGCCTAGTATGACAACCACTCTGTTGTTGATTGTCTGAACCTACAGAGAGTGGTGAACACTACCCAGTCCTTCACAGGCTCATCCCTTCCATCTAGTCCGTCTTCAAAATGCATAAGATCAGGAAACCTGGAAGTTCATCAAGGATGCCTGTCACCCTTGATGATACTTCCAGGTTTCCTGATGCTATGCATCTTAAAGTTTCAGACAATCAACAACTAGTGAATGGGTTGATTGTCTGCTGGTCGGCGTGGACTTGGTGGGCCGAAAGGCCTGTTTCCATGCTGTATCTCTAAGCTAAATGAAACAAAATTAAATTAAACGTACAATGAAATACAAGTACATTCGGAGCTATGTAAAATAATAGGTCACATTTTGATATATAGATTTAACAGGAAGGAAATGTTTAAAAGCAAAATGATATCAATTATTGATCGTAAAATAATAGGTCCCATTTTATTTAGAAATTTAACAGGAAGGAAATGTTTGAACACAAATTGATGTTAGGTATTGGTGTAAGTTGGTGTAAGTTATGTAATAACCTATGATTTTTAAGTAAAGAGTATATCTCACCAGCAAAATCAAGGAACTGTTTGTGGACTTTGGAAGGGTAGAATAGGGACACACAATCCCATTTATATCAACAGGACGATGGTGGAAAGGGTCAAGAACTTCAAATTCCTGGTCGTTCATATTTCTGAAGATCTTTCCTGGTCCCAGCAAACTGATGCAATTATAAAGAAAGCACATGAGCGCCTCTACTTCCAGAGAAGATTATGGAGAGTTGTTATGTCAAAGAGGACTCTCATGAACTTCTACAGGTGCACAGTAGAGAGCATGTTGACTGGTTGCATCTTGGCTTGGTTCGGCTACTTGAGCATCCAGGAGCGGAAATGAATGCAGAAAGTTGTGACCACTGCCTAGTCCATCATCGGCTCTGACCTCCCCAACATCATATAACCATATAACCATGTAACAATTACAGCACGGAAACAGGCCATCTCGGCCCTTCTAGTCCGTGCCGAACACGTATTCTCCCCTAGTCCCATCTACCTGCACTCAGACCATAACCCTCCATTTCTTTCCCGTCCATATAACTATCCAATTTATTTTTAAATGATAAAATCGAACCTGCCTCCACCACCTTCACTAGAAGCTCATTCCACACAGCTACCACTCTCTGAGTAAAGAAGTTCCCCCTCATGTTACCCCTAAACATCTGTCCCTTAATTCTCAAGTCATGTCCTCCTTGTTTGAATCTTCCCTACTCTCAGTGGGAAAAGCTTATCCACATCAACTCTGTCTATCCCTCTCATCATTTTAAAGACCTCTATCAAGTCCCTCCTTAACCTTCTGCGCTCCAAAGAATAAAGACCTAACTTGTTCAACCTTTCTCTGTAACTTAGTTGCTGAAACCCAGGCAACATTCTAGTAAATCTCCTCTGTACTCTCTCTATTTTGTTGACATCCTTCCTATAATTAGGCAACCAAAATTGTACACCATACTCCAGAATTGGCCTCACCAATGCTCTCTGGCATCTCCCATTCAGCCACTGTTGAATCCATCTTGCTACTCCACCATTAATACCCAACAATTGAACCTTCTTAACCAACCTTCCATGAGGAACCTTGTCAAAGGCCTTACTGAAGTCCATACATACAACATCCACTGCTTTACCCTCATCAATTTCCCGAGTAACCTCTTCAAAAAATTCAAGAAGATTAGTCAAACAGACCTTCCAGGCACAAATCCATGTTGACTGTTCCTAATCAGACCCTGTTTATCCAGATGCTTATATATATTATCTCTAAGTATCCTTTCCATTAATTTGCCCACCACTGACGTCAAACTAACAGGTCTATAATTGCTAGGTTTACTCTTAGAACCCTTTTTAAACAATAGAACAACATACGCAGTACGCCAATCCTCCGGCACTATTCCCGTTTCTAATGACATTTGAAATATTTCTGTCATAGCCCCTGCTATTTCTACACTAACTTCCCTCAATGTCCTAGGAAATATCCTGTCCAGACCTGGAGACTTATCCACTTTTATATTTTTCAAAAGTGTCAGTACTTCCTCTTCTTTGAATCTCATAGTTTCCATAGCTACTCTACTTGTTTCCCTTACCTCACATAATTCAATATCCTTCTCCTTGGTGAATACCGAAGAAAATAAATTGTTCAATATCTCCCCCATCTCTTTTGGCTGCAGATAGCTGTCCACTCTGACTCTCTAATGGACCAATTTTACCCCTCGTTATCCTTTTGCTATTAACATAGCTGTAGAAACCCTTTGGATTTACTTTCACCTTACTTGCTAAAGCAACCTCATATCTTCTATTAGCTTTTCTAATTTCTTTCTTACGATTCTTTTTACATTCTTTATACTCCTCAAGCACCTGATTTACTCCATGCTGCCTATAATTATTGTAGATCTCTCTCTTTTTCTGAACCGTGTCCAATTTCCCTTGAAAACCATGGCTCTTTCCAATTTTTACTATTTCCTTTCAACCGAACAGGGACATAAAGATTCTGTACTCTTAAAATTTCACCTTTAAATGTCCTCCATTTCTCTTCCACATCTTTCCCATAAAACAAACTGTCCCAATTTACTCCTTTTAAATCCTTTCGCATCTCCTCAAAGTTAGCCTTTCTCCAATCAAAAATCTCAACCCTAGGTCCAGTTCTGATCCTCTCCATAATTATAGTGAAACTAATAGTATTGTGATCACTCGTCCTGAAGTGTTCCCCAATGCATACCTCTGCCACCTGACCCGTCTCATTTCCTAACAGGAGGTCAAGCACCACCACTTCTCTAGTAGGTACCTCTATGTATTGCTGCAAAAAACTATCCTGCACAAATTTTACAAACTCCAAACCATCCAGCCCATTTACAGAATGTGTTTCCCAGTCTATGTGTGGAAAATTGAAATCTCCCACAATCACTACCTTGTGCTTACTACTAATATCTGCGATTTCCTTACATATTTGCTCTTCCAATTCTCGCTCCCCATTTGGCGGTCTATAATACACCCCTATAAGTGTTGCTACCACTTTCCCATTTCTCAGTTCCACCCAAATAGCTTCCCTAGACGAGCCCTCTAATCTATCCTGCCAAAGCACTGCTGTAATATCTTCATTGACAAGCAATGCAACACCTCCACCTCTTGCCCCTCCAATTTTATCACACCTGAAGCAACGAAATCCTGGAATATTTATTTTCCAATCACAGCCCTCCTGCAACCATGTTTCACTGATCGCCACAACATCATACTTCCAGGTGTCAATCCAGGCTCTAAGTTCATCCACCTTTCTGATAATGCTCCTAGCAATAAAATATACACATTTAAGAAACCCACCCTCTCTTATTCTCTGTTTCCGAACGGATCTATCTCAGTCGCTGCCTCAAAAAGGCTGCCAGCATCATCAAGGACCCACACCATCCTGGCCACACACTAATCTCTTCGCTGCATCAGGAAGAAGGTACAGGAGCCTGAAATCTGGTACATCCAGGTTCATGAACAGCTTCTTCCTCACAGCCATCAGGCTATTAAACTTGCCATCAAACAAACTCTGAATTATAACAGCCTATTGCAATTTATCTGTTTATTTATGTGTATATATACATGGTCTATGCTATATAGACACACTGAACTGTTCTGTATTAATGCTTACTATATTCTCATGTGCTGCACTAAGCAAGAATTTCATTGTCCTATCTGGGACACATGACAATAAACTCAAAGGTACACAAAAATGCTGGAGAAACTCAACGGGTGCAACAGCATCTATGGAGCAAAGGAAATAGGTGACATTTCGGGCCGAAACCCTTCTTCAGACTGATGGGGGGGGGGGGGGAGAAGGAAGGAAAAAGGGAGGAGGAGGAGCCCGAGGGTGGGGCGATGGGAGGAGACAGCTCGAGGGTTAAGGAAAGGGAGGAGACAGCAAGGGCTAGCAAAATTGGGAGAATTCAATGTTCTTGCCATCCGGACGCAAGCAACCCAGGCGGAATATGAGGTGCTGTTCCTCCAATTTACTCACTCAAGTGACAATAAACTCACTTGACTTGACTTGACTTGGTTGCTTTGTGTGGTCTTAAGTGAAAACAAAACCATGAATTGTGACTTACAATGAAAGTCTGAGCAAAGGGAAGTAACATTTTATGGAGGAAGGTTTTTCCCCCTACAATTTGGAATGTCTACATGCAGGGCCGGCCTTAGGGGGTGTGGGGCCCAATTGGGAACTATTTTGGTGAACCCCAGATTCCCAGCTAAGGTCTGTTAGCCCAGTTATTTAGTATATATTATGAAATTGTACACTAGGTACTATGGATTATACACTGTGTGAATCTCACCTGCTCCCTCCCGTTTGACTGTCAGTAGCTCCGCTGGCTTCCAACATTTACCGTAGCTGCTAATTATGTGATTGGACACAATGCCCTTGGAGACAGCGGCTGATTGGACGGGAGGAGACCTATTTGTTGATTGGACGGGAATTTTAAGGCAAGCTGGTTGGTGATTGGATGCAACCCCCTTAGAGACAGCGTTTGATTGGCCGCCAAATGAAATTGTCAAATAGGAAAACAAAAATCGCTGGTCGGTGCGAACTCAGTGGACTATCTGGTTGTATCTCCAAACTAATCTGGTTGTATCAACCAGAATATCTGGTTGTATCTCCAAATTAAACTGTATAACATGCAGGTACATTCATTTAAAATTAAATTCAGTGATTATTTCACATGATTTCTCACTGTGTAAAGCTCAATATCTGACCAATTTCTGTTTAACACATTTGGTCTGCCGTGAGCATTTTTCTCTCCCAAAACAGTTCATATCTAGCAAACCGATCAACAAACCAAACGGCAGTTGGACGCAGTCATAGAAACATAGAAAATAGGTGCAGGAGTAGGCCATTCGGCCCTTCAAGCCTCCAGTGCCATTCAATATGACCATGACTGATCATCCAACTCAGTATCCTGTACCTGCTTTCTCTCCATATCCCCTGATCCCTTTAGCCACAAGGGCCACATCTAACTCCCACTTAAATATAGCCAATGAACAGGCCTCAACTACATTCTGTGGCAGAGAACTCCAGAGATTCACCACTCTCTGTGTAAAATACATGTTTCTCATCTCAGTCCTAAAAGATTTCCCCTTTATGCTTAAACTGTGACCCCTTGTTCTCGACTTCCCCAACATCGGGAACAATCTTCCTGCATCTAGCCTGTCCAACTACTTAAGAATGTTGTAAGTTTCTATAAGATCCCCCTCAATCTTCTAAATTCTAGCGAGTACAAGCCGAGTCTATCCAGTCTTTCTTCATATGAAAGTCCTGACATCCCAGGAATCAGTCTAGTGAACCTTCTCTGTACTCCCTCTATGGCAACAATGTCCTTCCTCTGATTAGGAGCCCAAAGCTGTACGCAATACTCCAGGTGTGGTCTCACCTAGACCCTGTACAACTGCAGTACAACCTCCCTGCTCCTATACTCAAATCATTTTGCTATGAATGCTAACATACCATTTGCTTTTCCTAATCGGTCACAATTCAGATAACAGTCTACTTTCCTGTTTTTGCCACCAAAGTGGATAACCTCACATTTATCCACATTATATTGCATCTGGCATGCATTTGCCCACTCACCAAGCCTATCCAAGTCACCTTGCAACCTCCTTGTTTAGAGGGGTTTAAACGGTTTAGAGATGTTTAAAGGACTTCAGATGGGTTCAGGTGTGTTTAGAAGTGTTTAGAGGAGCTAGAGGGGGGTTAGAGGGGGTTAGGGAAGTTCAGAGGTGTTTAGAGACGTTATAAGCCCCCCGTGAGAAATTGTATTTCTCTGAAATTGAAGATAGACATAAAGCTGGAGTAACTCAGCAGGACAGGCAGCACAGCGACTCTGGAGAGAAGACCCTTCTTCAGACTAAACTGAACTCTCGTCAGTGAGAGTACTTGTGATTGGCTGAAGAAGGGTCTCGACCAGAAACGCAACCCTATCCCCAGAGCCCATGCCCGTCCCGCTGAGCCACCTTCAACTTCAGAGCCAAACAAAAAACACAGTGCTGGAGGAACTCAGCGGGCTAGGCGGCTGCCTCACCCGCTGGGTTTCTCCAGCATTTTTGTCTACCGCAAAAAACGTCAATGATTCCGGGAATGCGGAGGCGACAGGGTGAGAGAGCTAGAGAGAAACGAGATGGGGAGCGGGAGAGAGAGAGAGGGAGGGAGGGGGAGAGCAAAACACAGAGAGACACAACGTGGGTCAGTAGGTGAATAACTAACCTGCACACCAGGAAGAAGCCCCTTCTCGCGGTCCGGGGCCCTCACTCACGATGGTGAGTTTAAAGAAATTCTCAACGTGTCATCGATCTACATTCCTCCGTAAATGTAATTGTGTTTTAAACAAGTATTAATGATGCCGCGTGAATTTTATTCAATGGAACACGGCGTCATTAATACTTGTGCAAAACACAATAACATTTACTGAGGAATGCGGATGGATGCATTGATGACATTGTATAACAACGTGTTAAGTACATGCTGTTAAGAAGTGCTAACAGTACTAGTTAACAAATCGTTTGTGTCTGATGGCCGTGCAGCGATTGTTATACACAAAGATTCTATAGTGGAGCTCTGCTAGAAGATCTTTGGTTATACATGTTTGTTTAAAAAAAAAAATCTGGATGGCGAATTAAAAAAACAACTTTATTTAACAAAGATAATTCGTATTTCCCTTACGAAATACGGAACATTAGTGCGGGGCCCCCCTTAGGCACGGGGCCCAATTGGGAGCAATCAGTCAAATCGGCTTAAGGCCGGCCCTGTCTACATTGTTGTGCTGGTCATTTTTGGGTTCCATCCTATTATCTGATCAATATCATGTTATAACAAGTAATGGGTTTGAACTTGCTTGTCACTTCTTGCTGAATTGCCATCATTTCTTAGTGTGACTGTCACCATCTACACATTAGGCATTGTACAGGAACAATAATTCATTTGAATGGAGAGTACTTGAAGATGGGGCATGTTGGCCGGTATGAACAAACTGAGCTGAGGAGCCTGTTTAAATGCTGTAAGACTCTGTGATTCTATGACTCTATGAAAGGTTATTAATGACAAGGCTAATCATAAGGTAGATCTGGTTTTAAATACTGTTCTTAAATGTTTAAGCATAAAAATATTTTAATAATCTTTTATTGCCATTTCCTCTATCACCATAATCTTTAATTGAATAATTTTCAGTTTTTTTAAAATTTCAAATTGATTTTTAATGGCTTTTAATTACTTCTTAAGATCAGGAATGATGTGTTAGCGATAGAAAGAGTGCAGAAGAGATTCACCAGGATGTTATCTGGAATTATGGGCTGTAATTATGAGGATGGATTGGTAGACTAGATTTATTCTTACTGGAAAGTAGGAGGCTGATATAGACCTTATAGAGGTTTATACAGTCAAGATGGGTATATATAAGATAGTCATATTTTTTTCACCTGGGGCATGGGAGACGAGAACAAGTAGGTACAGTATAAAATGAGAGGGAAACATTGAAACTAATTCTGAGGGGTATGTTTTCACACAAATATCTGTAATGAGCTACTGGAGGAGGTAGTGTAGGTAGATACAATTACAACATTTAGAATCATAGATCCATAGAGAGAAATAGCATGAAAACAAGCCCTTCAGCTCATTAAGTTAACATCGATCAAAAAAAATCTATGTTGTAAAATCTCTGATTATGGTCTAGCAGGAAAATAACAGCAGCAATCATTAACATTAACATCACTGACCTGGTAGACCTGAGAACACAGTAAACCAGTAGTTAGAAATAGCATTCCACTGATTCTCCTGAGCTGAATATATTGCTGGAAGAACAGTTGAGGTTTAGTTTATCAATAATTAATCAAATTATACAGTTGTAAAAATGGCCAAATTATCTGGGAAAGGGTTTCAAACTGAAATGTTGACTTTTTGTTATTCTAACGATGCTGCCTTTTCAAGAGAGTCAAGAATAATATGCAACAGGAAGTGAACAATGAAATTGTATTTCCAACATTAACAATGTTTTTCAGTTTGATTGCCAGATTGGAATTTGCTCTCGTTATATTGTGAGACTGGCAGTAATTTTCATGTTTTCACGCAAGGATGGTCTCACACATGTTCCCTGTTGTGTAGCTGTTGTCACCACAACTAAGGGGAAAAAATGGAACTGACATGCTTACAAGTTATTTACAAACTAGCATTGCTGTCATATACCAATATAAAATGATAACATGAGATCTAAATCAGTTTTTAATGTAATTGTACTCACATTCATATTTATAACTAATACAAATGGAGCCAAAGACTGTAATTTCAGTTAAATATTTCAAATTATTTATTGCATTTAGATTGCATTTTATTTTATTTGTAGTGCTTATTAATGATCTATCATTTAAATATTTATTTGATCTAATTTTCATTTTCAGCTGTCCAAAATGCTTAAAATATGAGTCAAAAGAGTCACAATTTTCACTCTTTCTTTCCTGGTTTGCTGTCCAAGAATTTGTTCCTGTGAATGACTGTTCAGGCTGTTGATGCCATCACTGTTGTCTATTGTCAGACATCACCTTGTTCTGACATCTAAAAGCAAAGCAGCATTGGATGAGGAAAACACTTCTGACTGAGATTGCTGGATGTTTAGGGATAACTTTCCTTAAGATAGCACTGCTTTGCTGTTATTTGCAGGATTGAGGCTTTTATCTCTCCAGAGAATTCAACTGACATCAAGCCAGAATTATGTGACCGGCTTGTTCTCATAAAACTTTCTGTCAATGAACATGTGATCCTCAGATCTTCCAGAATAAGTGATTAATACTTAAACATAATTTAGAACTAACTGGTCAAACCTTATTAGCATCTTGGATATCAGAAAATCACTTCAAAGGACTTCAAGGAATTAGGTTTTAAAACTTCTTTCAAGTTCAAGTGAGTTTATTGTCACGTGTCCCTGTATAGGACAATGAAATTCTTGCTTTGCTTCAGCACACAGAACATAGTAGGCAGAACAGATAAGTGTGTCCATATACCATAATATAAATATATACACACATGAATAAATAAACTGATATAGTGCAAATAACAGAAAATGGGTTATTAATAATCAGAGTTTTGTCCGAGCCAGGTTTAATAGCCTGATGGCTGTGGGGAAGTAGCTATTCCTGAACCTGGTTGTTGCAGTCTTCAGGCTCCTGTACCTTCCACCTGAAGGTAGCAGGGAGTTGAGTGTGCGGCCAGGATGGTGTGGGCCCTTGATGATACTGCCAGCCTTTTTGAGGTAGCGACTGCGATAAATCCCCTCGATGGAAGGAAGGTCAGAACCGATGATGGACTGGGCAGTGTTCACTACTTTTTGTAGTCTTTCCTCTCCAGGGCGCTCAAATTGCCGAACCAAGCCACGTGCAACCGGTCAACATGCTCTCTACTGTGCACCTGTAGAAGTTAGAGAGCGCCTTCCTTGACAAACCGACTCTCCGTAATCTTCTCAGGAAGTAGAGGCGCTGATGAGCTTTCTTGATTATTGCATTAGTGTTCTCGGACCAGGAAATCATTCAGAGATGTGCACGCCCAGGAATTTGAAGCTCTTGACCCTTTCAACCATCAACCCGTTGATATAAATGGGGCTGTGGGTCCCCCTCCTACTCCTGCCAAAGTCCACAATCAGTTCCTTGGTTTTGCTGGTGTTGAGGGCCAGGTTATTGCGCTGGCACCATATGGACAGTTGCTCAATCTCTCTTCTATACTCTGACTCATCCCCATCAGTGATACGCCCCACAACAGTGGTGTCGTCAGCGAACTTGATGATGGAGTTCGCACTGTGATTGGCTACGCAGTCATGGGTATAGAGTTAGTACAGCAGGGGGCTGAGCACGCTGCCTTGAGGTATTCCAGTGCTGATTCTTATCGAGGCTGACACATTTCCACCAATACGAACAGACTGTGTTCTGGGAAAATAAATAATGTTTGCTGGCTATGATGCTTCCATTACTTATTTGAGTAGCCCTTATTAGCTTCTAACTTCTTGCTACATCCAATTTCTTAGAAAAAAAATCTCAATTGGTTCTCAGGACATTTAGAAGTAACTTTTTTTGTATTAGTACAAGGGTTGTGGGCTTTGCAGGCTGGGCCAGCATCTAATTGCCCATCCGTTACTGCTCTTGAGAAAAGTGGTGAGCAGCTTTCTTGAACTCCTGCAGTTCTTGAGGTGTGGGTACATATTACAATGCAGTTCTGGAGGGCGTTTCACGATTTTGACCCATTGAAGGTGAAGAGATGGTGATATATTTCCAGGTAAGGACATGGTGTCTTGGAGGACAACTTGGGAGGTTGTGATGCTTTTGCTTCCCTTGTCCTTCTTACTGATAGAGGTCCTGGGTTTGGTTTCTTCTGTCTAAGGAGTCTTAGTGAGTTACTGTAATGCATCCTGCAGATTAGATTAACTGCTGCTACAGAGCAACAGTGATGGAGTGAGTAAATGGTTGTGGAAGGGGTGCCCATCAAGTAGACTGCTATCTTAGGAACATTTTTAGAAGTTATATGACGCAATTTCAGCTTTGTAATTACCAGGTTTATCTCTGCTGTCCTCTTGAATAATTGTACCAATATCAATTCATCTAACATGGTGAAATGTCTTATGATCAAATACTGTATCAGGAGGATTCATTGTTAGAAAAGACCCTGTTGTCAATTCATAACAATTCATAAAATATACGTTGCAAACTGTGTTATGTCGCCATATTTCATTCCTACCCATTTTAATATAAAAAAACAAAATTTTTAATGGAAACGTCATGAAAACTCCATTTATTATCTACTTTTATTCTCAGGTGTGGTCTGTAAAACAGGAGATGACCAACATTCAGATATTTTTGGATGCTTGAAGTGGGCAAGTCCAATGCCCCCCCTGGTCCAGAAGTGTTGGATTCCATGCCGTGACGATTGCATGTTGACTAATTGGTCCAGGTTCAGTCCCTGTAAATCAGGCTGTGGATCAACCCAAAGCCGATGGAGATCCCTTGTAGGCGAGTATTGGGCTTATGGGAGACATTACTCAAAATGAACATTTGTAACTGTTTGTTCGAAGCCCCCTGCCAACTCGTATAATTAAATGAAATATTTTATCCTACAAGCCCTGATTGTAGGAATTTAAATTAAACTATAAGCCATGCATAATTGTGGTCCCTTTTGCAATTAATCGGATTTATCACAGTATACAACAATATACTCACTGGATCATAAATGGTAAAATAAAATTTCCAATGTCTGCACAATGGTAGCTTCTCATCAACCTGGAGCAAATAACACAAACAACATCCTTTTAATCCTAAATGTTATGAACATTTTTGTACACAGTCACATGGTATGCAAATTTTGATGCGTTTTAATAAGTTGCCATTCTTCACTAATAATTTGACAATTATAAGTGATACGAACAGAATTAGGCCATTTGGCCCATCAAGTCTTCTCCATTCAATCATGGCTGATCTATCTCTCCCATCTAACCCCATTCTCCTGCCTTCTCCCCATAACCACTGACACCCTGATAATTTTGTTTCTCCATCAACTATATCGCAACATCATGTAGTCAGACATAAAAGTTTAAAAAAGGACGATGCATCTGAAAGGAGGAACGTGGCAGGAGATTTGAAAAACAGTCATTGATGGAAGGGAAGGTTAGTTTCTACAGAATCCCCAGAGCTGAAGGGAGGAAGGGCACGTGAAATTTGAAACACAGATGTAAAAGTAAGGGCAGGTTAGTTTCAACAGGGACCGCAGAGCTGAAAGGAGGAGGAATGTGGGAGATTTGAAAACAGTCATTACATTCTGAGAGTTAGTGCCCCACTGCTGTACAAAAGTAGGGTGAGCACTAGCAAAGTGACCATTTTAGCTGTTTTGGGGTGTGACTGTGCCTGAGGTGAATTATTTAAATTGAGAGTAAAGACCAGATGTTTGGGCTCAAGAGGCTATGGCCAGGAAACTGAGTAGAGAAATAAACTAAGGTTTTTTTTAACTTTAGTCTTAGTGGAGGCAGAAAGTAGCGGGGTGATTACCAGGAAAGATAAAGAGAGAAGGTAGAAGGTGTAATATTCTCCTGTGGAAATAAATTAAAAAAACAAGTAAACCATCTTACTGTTGGGGGACAATAACTGTTCAGGAGAAAGGAGCAGCACACACCAGCTCTGTGGCACCAAAACTGGCTCTGAGGCACAGCAGGGAGGGGTGAAGTCAGAGAGGTATAGTAATAGTAAACTCAATAATATGAGGCGCAGATAGGAAATTCTGTGATGGCAAACAAGACTCCAAGATGCTGTGTTTCCTCCCGGATATCAGCATTGAGTGTACTAATTACTCCCTGTGCCATGTGCAAGTGTGGATAGGAATATGAGGATAGGATAGACAAATGCATAGCTGAAGAGTTGGTGCAGGGGACAGGGGTTCAGATTTTTGGACGATTAGTATCTCTTCTGGTGTAGAAGTGATGGTTGCTAAGAATTACAATGGGGTCTTGACCAGCCGAGCAGAGGCAATGGAGTTTAGCTCAGATAAATGTGAGATTTTACACTTTGGGAAGTCAAACCAAGTCAGGACCTTCACAATGAATGGTACGGCCCTGCGCAGTGTTGCAGAACAGAGGAAGATAGGAGTAAATAGTTCCCTAAAAGTGCCATTACAAGTAGTCAGGGTGGTGAAGAGGGTTTTTGGCATGTTGGGCTTAATCAGTTAGGGCTCTGAGTACCAAAGTTAAAATGTAATGCTGCAGTTGTTTAAGCAATTGGTGAGGTTGCATTTGGCGTATTGTGTTCGGTTTTGGTGTCCCTGCAGTAAGAAATATACCATTAAGCTAGAATGAGTGCAGAAAAGATTTCTGAAGATGTTACCAGGACTATGGGAGTGTTATAGGGTCTAATAATGTTGTTCCTGGTATCTAGCCAGGTAGTCTCTGTATAGGTAATCTCCATCTGGATGAATGTAATTTAATATGATGCCTTGTTAGCTAAAATTGTCACTCATGCTCTGGACATGAACATTGGTTTTCTCTTAAGGAATGGTTGGACAGGCTAGCTATGAGCCGATTTTCAAATTAAGTAGACTGAAGTGGGATTCAATTGAAATGTGTAGTTTTCTTTGGGGTCAAAACAGAGTGGATATGGAGAAGATGTTTCTTCTTGTACACAAACCTAGAACTAAGGCTCACACAGAAACAGAGAACACACAGAAGTCTTGATTTTGCTAGCTGAGCTTTGCTGAGTTTCTGGCTACATGCCTTTGAAGGACAAATATATTTGTTCTTGTCAGCCAATGTGACATCTTAGCAATCTTATAATTGCTTTAGGCAGCATCCAGGCATCGATAGATCTAGATATGTAAGAAAGAACTGCAGATGCTGGTTTAAATCGAAGGCAGACACCAAATGCTGGAGTAACTCAGCGGGTGAGGCAGCATCTCTGAAGAGAAGAAATGGGCGACGTTTCGGGTCAAGACACTTCTTCAGAAGAACTGGGGAAACACTATTTTAAGTAATGAAATATGTGGAATTTTCTTCTCCAAAAAAAAGGATTCTGACCAGGATCAGTCAACCTTTCCTGACAAATGGTAATCATGTGGACTTGAGGTGTTAATGGACTCTTTCTGTTCTGAAGGGTCTCAAGCTTTTTGTGTCCATCTTTCTGTTCCATTGTTCCATACTGAATTGATTTTAAAAAAAATCACATCTACATCCCTGTCCTTGGATTGCTGTGTGCCTTTCTTTATCAATGCCGTTTTCACCTACCTTGGAAATAAATAAATGAATTCAAAATTTTACAAGGGATTTGATTCACTTGTTTTATTAAATAAAAATTAAAAACCCACCAAGTTCGCAGCCAGTTCCATGGGTTTTTGAAGAGTAATTTGCATGAAACTTTACCAGATCCCTATTTTACTACAATTCCTGCCTTAAACTGAATATTTTTTTTATTTTCAGATTCTTAGCTTCTGCCGTACTTTTTGTTAATATTTAATAGTTGGATATATCAAATTGGCAGTTTTAGTGTGTACATGCAGTCTATTTTCAAAGTTACTGTGAAATGTTTAATGATGACATAAAGAATTTAGGGCTAGTGATAATTTTGGCTTGGTTTCAGATTAGTGGAAGGTTGGTAAATAAATAGAAACAAACCCGAATCAAAAATTGATCAATGGGCTAAGTTTCCAATTTGTTGTTACCTAGAATCTCTACATAATATATGGGTACATTTAATATTAAATTATTCATTTAATCTACCACTTTATAAGCTTGTAAGCCAATATGTCAAACGTAGACAAATGGCACACAAAAAAATGATGAATTGAGCAGAGAAGACAAAACTTTTTAAGACTAAAATGAGGAAGCTGTTTGTGCCAGACAATGGCAAAATAACTTAATTGCAATTGAGTCACTTAGTAAGGAAACTTTCCCCTCAGCCAAGACTTTTATAACCTTTGCGCAAGTTCCATTCCCCCTACTTAGTTTCAAATGTCATCTAGAATTGACTTTCCAATTGTAGCAGCAGTTTCTAGTAGCAGCATTGGATTTGAGAAGCAAAAGTATGCCACAGGTAGGTATGAATGAAAAAGTGGAAGGATTACCAAGTTTTATTAACCATTTTCAAATACTATTAGGTGCCATGGCAAAACAAGTACCATATTGGTTATTCATATATATAATCCTTAAAGGAAAACCAACTTTTATAAATGTAACCAAATGCCCAACCTGTGGAAATTCCAGTATCTCCAGATAGGATTTACCAGGATTATTTTATTCATTTTTGTCATTGTGACATATACAATCAACCAGACCCAAAGGACTGTAGGATAATTTCGAGGTTGCACAATTTTTAAAGCATTATTTTCAGGTCAGAAGAAAAAATATAAAAAAATAATTAGATAATGCTCATTGTATAGTCACCAGTATCCTCAACAAATGAAAGGTTATGAAGAAAGATTGGAGAATTTATTGTTTTTTTAATGTAGAAGATAAGAGGGTTGAGGATTGACATATTAGAGAATATTAATGTCATCATGAAGTTAATTGTTTTTTTTGTTTCACTGAAGAGCAAGCTATTGAAATAGTGTCAAACTGTATGAAATGATTATGTTTTTTGTAATAAAATAGCGAGAAAGCAAATTGAGCAGAGTTAAGGTTGGGTGATGTACAAAATGCATTAACATTCAATATGATGTTTATTCATTACTGAAAAAGGCTAATGTTTGATATCTGGAATTAATTTGGAACAAAATAAAGTTTGTAATAGTTACGTTTTAACCATATGGCATTCAGAGGCATTAGTTTGAAGCTGTGTGCTTTACTCTCAACTTTTAACAGATGATTTTTGTGCATAGATTAAGACTGGTGGAAGAAGTAGAGAAAAAAACGAACTATTTTTGTTCCACCAGGAAAAAGCAAGAAGAAAGAGATGTGCCAGAAGTATCCACTTGTCGAGACCCAGCCTTGTCCATGTGACAAATATATCAGTCAGCCATTGGGGAATTGGTCAGATTGTGTACTTCTTGAAGATAAAGTATCACTGCAACTTGGCATGAAGGTTCAAGGAGATGTCAAAGTTTGTGGGCAGGGTCTACAGTATCAAGCCATAGCCTGCTATGATCAGAACAAGAAGCTGGTGGATCCTCTGCTTTGTGGCAATTCTGGTATGTCTACATTTATGACAACATTCTGAATGAAGTTGAAATGCATTTTGATGGCCACAAAATTCAGTTTTGCACTATGAATCTTGTGGGCATTGGGTGTAGATTAGTTCCAAAATTACATTTAATGCAAGTGTGCAAATTTGTTCTGAAGTTGCATTGTCCAGGATGTTGATGAACTATGCTATCTGGCCCCAAGGGCTTGGAATGAAGATTACAAAATGTTCAGAGCTAAATATAGAGATATATTCTTCGTCTTGCGAATGAAACACAAATCAAATGAATATTTAGATCTCAAGCTGGGTGTTGAGCAGCCAGGTTGTTGGCTCTTGTCCAGGCCATGAGCTCCATTTGGTGGTTGGTCGAGCGGGCATGCAGAGATGACATGGTTGGCTGTCTGTTGTTCTGCTCCGCATTCACAGGCTGGGCTCTGGTGGAGCTCCCATCTCCGCATGCTGGAAATGAAACGCCCAACTCCAGTACGAAGTCTGTTGAGCTTTATAGAGCTGTATAGAGGCAAGGTCAATGGTTGTGTTATCTAAGGTTATATCTCATCCCTTGCTTTCCTTTTAAATTTCTCACACCAGTATATTCCTTCAAATTACACTGGAATCATGCAGAGCAGACATGTTATGAAATTTGAATGGGTGCAGCATTGATTTGGTACCTAGTCTTCTATTTCGGCGTATGGTGTTCCAACTAGTGCCCTCTCTTAAACCTTGCAGAGTTGAATATGCATGTTGCAGCAGGAACGATCTAATAGCAGTGGAATTTAAAACAAAGGTGTAGGTTGAGTCATGGATGCAAACAAGGGAGGTAAGAAGAGCTCATAAACAATGTTTTTGAAAACCAACATCTGCAGTTCCATTAGTCTTCATAAACATTATTGATTAGTAGGTGAGCATAGGGGATGAGGATTGTTGACCTGAGGTGCAGTTGATGGGATTCAGCTTTGGATAATGCATTTACTGGCCTAAATTACATGCATGGGTCATTAGCGTCCAGTCCTAACCATAATCTCGTTCATTTCATTACATCCAGACCCTCACCTGAAAACAAGGGATAAATTGACCTTCCTTAAGATGTGATTGTCAAGAAGGGTAGCTATTCAGACCTGAATGGAGCATCCCTTGAAGAATTGTAATGTGGCATTATGTGGTATTAGCCATTTACAAGATTTGCCGAGTGGCGTGGGATTATTGCTGCACTTATTATTTTCTATCTATTTCACTTGCTACACACCCATTTTCACCCTCAAAAATCAGCTTCGGTGCAAAATTGGGTTGAATTATGAAGAGGTTAAAGTTGCATCCTTGCACCAGAGCAAATTAGTTATATTTGAAAATTTCCTCAGTGAGCTGGATTCAAAGACTGGTTCTGCACTTGATCTTGTTCATTAAAAGTGTCACTTTAGGTATGAAATATAATCTTGTAATGGAATTTTAATTATTTTCAAATTTATATACCATAATTTATTGATATTTGCCATCCACGCTCAATGATTCATGTTTCAAAAACCACTCTAACAGTTAAGATGGATTGGAAATAGTAATTCTAAAGCAGAAAGTTTAGTAATTCTTCAGAAAATGTTTTACTTTAGCCTTGGAGACAATGGAGCATATTCTGAATATAGGTCCATATGCTAATGAATATTAATGTTAAAAGAAACATGGCAGGAGCTTTTATTCTCTTATCATTTACTGAAAATAATGTTCTCAAGCTCCAACCCCCAAATGATGAAGGTTAATTTAAAACTTGATTTCACAATAGCATGCTGTGTTGTTTCCTGACAATTATTCTATAGCTCTGTTTAAAAGTGCTGTGGTCATAATGACCCATGCATGTGTATTGATAGAACAGTTCAAGCAATTGATATTGGCAGAAACCATAAACTTGTTATCAGGTATAATTTTCACTATTGTGACTTATTATAAACAAATGAAAGATTATCAATAATGTTCTCAAATATGCTTCATCAGATAGATTTTACGGCAGCAATAACAACATACATTGATGAAGCTGTTCCAAAATTAAAAAAAATATTTCATAGATTTATGTTGAGATAATATTGCACACCACAAACCTAAATGGAGATAATACTCGGTGATAATCCCTTGATCATGTATCCGTACACTGTGAATGGCTGGATTGTAATCGTGTATTGTCTTTCCGCTAACTGGTTGGTATGCAACAAAAACTTTTCACTGTACCTCAGTACATGTGACAATAAACACAACTCAAACTCAAATATTAGAAAATAAGAACAAATACTTTGTCAAAAAGGAAGGGTTTAAATTGCTTTTTGTGGAAGAGAAAGAGCATGAGGTAGGAAGATTTACGGAGGGAATTCTAGGACTTGGGCCTAAGACAGCTTAAAGTGTAGCTGTCAATAACAGAACAGTTGAGATCAGAGGGAGATAGAAAGTCAGGACTGAGAAAGCAATGAATATGAAGAATTACAGAACTGGAGGAAATAACTGAAAAGTGTAGAGTCTTGAATATTTAAATGAGAATTATATTCAGATTATTTTCAAAAATGGGACTGATGAACACAGGAATAAAATGGTAAATTGGAGTTTGTTAGGGTTAAGGTACAAAAAATAGAACTTTCAAAGAAAGATAGATATTCACGTTCAATATTTCTACCGTGGCACATAATTCCTAATTATATAAAATCAATTATAGCAATATCCTGTTGTATATTCATACTGTCCTGTAACTGTATTATGCCTGTCAATCATTCTTCGGCAGCAACCCAAGAGATTTCAAGGTAACTTGTCACTTCCAGTATAATCATTTTGAACGCATTATAAACGGATAATTTTAAGGTTAATGTCAGGGTGGATGTGGAGACTATGTTTTCTTTTGTGGGATACCTAGAACTAATAGCCATTGGTTAAAAATGAGAGGTTGCCATTTAAAACATATATGAGGCAAACTGGTTTCCCTCAAATGGTGATGAGTCTTTGGAGATCTCTTCTCAGTGTGTAGGAAAAAACTGCATTTGCTGGTTTAAATCGAAGGTAGACACAAAATTCTGGAGTAACTCAGTGGGATAGGCAAAGGGTGGTGAAAGCAGAATCTTTAAATTTTATCCTATTTATAATTGCAAGATAAACAAGAGGATAAAACATTACTATAGACAAAAATGTGGACATGATGCTACATTCAGATCAGCCATAATTTTATTAATTGATAGAGCAGGTGTAAAGGGCTGAATGGCCATTCCTGCTCCTAAGTTTTAGCTTAGTGTTTGTCCAAGGTGCTCATCATTTCAAATTTTAATACATACTAGACCAAGTGGGACCCGTTCCACACTAACTAAAGAGGGGGAGAGGGATGAGAGGGAATAGGGAGAGCAGAGGGGAGGGAGGTTGGAGGGAGGGGAGGGGGATGGGAAGTGAGGGGCTAGAGGGGGGAAGAGAGGGGGAAGAGAGGGAGGAGAGAGAAGGAGAGAGGGGGAGAGGAGGAGAGGGGAAGAGGGGGGAGGAGGAGGAAAGAGAAGTGAGGGTGATAGGAGGGGGAGGAAGAGGGAGGGAGTGGGGGGGGGAGGGGGGAGAGGGGGGTGGGGGATGATGAGAGAGGCTGGGGGAGGAGAGCGGAAGGGGGAGGAGGAGGTGGCTGAGGGAGGGGGTTGAGGAAGGGGAGGGGGGGGAGAGTAGGGGGGGAGGGGGAGGGGAGGAGGGGGGGGAGAGGGGGGGGAAGAGGGGAGGAGGATAGGGAGGGGAGGGGGGGGGGTAGTGGAGGAGGTTAGGGAGAGGAGCAGGGGGGTAGTGGAGGAGGTTAGCGAGGAGCGGACATCGGGGCAGGCGTCAACCAGGACTGCGAGTTCAGCGGCTTCAATCCAGAGCCCGGGGTGGGGGGAGGGGTCGTCAAAGGGGAGGGCTGGTTAACGAACACAGTAGAAACATAGAAACATAGAAAATAGGTGCAGGAGTAGGCCATTAGGCCCTTCGAGTCTGCACCACCATTCAATATGATCATGGCTGATCATCCAACTCAGTATCCTGTACCTGCCTTCTCTCCATACTCCCTGATCCCTCTAGCCACAAGGGCCACATCTAACTCCCTCTTAAATATAGCCAATGAACTGGCCTCAACTATCTTCTGTGGCAGAGAGTTCCAGAGATTCACCACTCTTTGCGTGAAAAATGTTTTTCTCATCTCGGTTCTAAAGGATTTCCCCCAATATCCTTAAGCTGTGACCCCTTGTCCTGGACTTTGCGAACATCGGGAACAATCTTCCTGCATCTAGCCTGTCCAATCCCTTAAGAATTTTGTAAGTTTTTATAAGATCCCCCCGCAATCTCCTAAATTCTAGCGAGTACAATCTGAGTCTATCCAGTCTTTCTTCATAAGAAAGTCCTGACATCCCAGGAATGAGTCTGGTGAACCTTCTCTGCACTCCCTCTATGGCAATAATGTCCTTCCTCAGATTTGGAGACAAAAACTGTACGCAATACTCCAGGTGTGGTCTCACCAAGACCCTGTACAACTGCAACAGAACCTCCCTGCTCCTATATTCAAATCCTTTTGTTATGAATGCCAACATACCATTCACTTTCTTTACTGCCTGCTGCACCTGCATGCCTACTTTCAATGACTGGTGTACCATGACACCCAGGTCTCGTTGCATCTCCCCTTTTCCTAATCGGCCACCATTTATATAATAGTCAGCTTTCCTGTTTTTGCCACCAAAGTGGATAACCTCACATTTATCCACATTATACTGCATCTGCCATGCATTTTCCCACTCACCCAACCTATCCAAGTCACCTTGCAACCGACTAGCATCCTCCTCACAGCTAACACTGCACCGCAGCTTCGTGTCATCCGCAAACTTGGAGATGTTGCATTCAATTCCCTCATCCAAATCATTAATATATATTGTAAATAGCTGGGGTCCCATCACTGAGCCTTGCGGTACCCCACTAGTCATTGCCTGCCATTGTGAAAAGGACCCGTTTACTCCTACTCTTTACTTCCTGTTTGCCAGCAAGTTCTCCATCCACATCAATACTGAACCCCCAATACCATGTGCTTTAAGTTTGTATACTAATCTCTTATGTGGGACATTGTCGAAAGCCCAGGTATAACACATCCACTGGTTCTCCCCTATCCACTCTACTAGTTACATCCTCCAAAAATTCTATAAGATTCGTCAGACATGATTTACCTTTTGTAAATCCATGCTGACTTTGTCCAATGATTTCACCACTTTCCAAATGTGCTGCTATCCCATCTTTAATAACTGACTCTAGCAGTTTCCCCACTACCGGTGTTAGACTAACTGGTCTGTAATTCCCCGTTTTCTCACTCCCTCCCTTTTTAAAAAGTGGGGTTACATTAGCTACCCTCCAATCCTCAGGAACTACTCTAGAATCTAAAGAGTTTTGAAAAATTATCACTAATGCATCCACTATTTCTGGAGCGACTTCCTTAAGTACTCTGGGATGCAGCCTATCTGGCCCTGGGGATTTATCGGCCTTTAATCCATTCAATTTACCTAACACCAATTCCCGGCTAACCTGGATTTCACTCGGTTCCTCCATCTCATTTGACCCGCGGTCCCCTGCTATTTCCGGCAGATTATTTATGTCTTCCTTGGTGAAGACGGAACCAAACTAGTTATTCAATTGGTCAGCCATGTCCTTGTTCCCCATGATCAATTCACCTGTTTCTGACTGCAAGGGACCTACATCTGAATTTCTCCCAGTCCTCTGTTAGGCTGCTTTTTCTGGCTTCATCTTTTGCTTTGATACTATCCCTGATTTCCCTTGTTATCCACGGATGCACTACCTTCCCTGATTTATTCTTTTGCCAAACTGGGATGAACAATTGTTGTAGTTCATCCATGCAGTCTTTAAATATCCACCGTCAACCCTTTAAGAATTAACTGCCCGTCAATCTTGGCCAATTCGCGTCTCATACCCTCAAAGTTACCTTTCTTTAAGTTCAGAACCATTGTTTCTGAATTAACAATGCCACACTCCATCCTAATGAAGAACTCAACCATATTATGGTCGCTCTTGCCCAAGGGGCCACGCACAACAAGACTGCTAACTAATCCCTCCTCATTACTCAGTACCCAGTCTAGAATAGCCTGCTCTCTCGTTGCTTCCTCTACATGTTGATTTAGAAAACTATCTCGCATACATTCCAAGAAATCCTCTTCCTCAGCACCCCATGCCAAGTCACCCATTATAACTGTTTTACCTTTGTTGCACGCATTTCTAATTTCCTGTTTGATGCCATCCCCAATACTCCCTTGCTCCCGGCTGGCAGCTCCTGGCTTCAGGGCCCCACGGAGAGTGGGGGGAGCGGGGGGGGGGGGGGGGGGGGGTGAGGTGATGTGACTCGCAACACGTGGAACACAGAGCAGGCCCATCGTGACATCTTCAGCGAGACCATCTCTTTTATTTTCAAAGTTTTATCGGATTTGTGAAACATTTTCATAAATAACTCGAGAAATAAGGCATGAATTTTTCAGATAAGGCGAATTTGGACTCCAGTGGGTAAATCTCTACCCGAATACGTAAAAATGTTACCCATAGCACGTCGTTTTTTCCAGACACACAAACAAGTAAATACACACTCATGTGCACATCCACACACACACACACACACACACACACACACACACACACACACACACACACACACACACACACACACACACACACACACACACACACACACACACACACACACACACACACACACACACACACACACCCGCGCACACCCGCATCCACACATCCACATCAGAGTTTCATAGTTGTAAGGATAAATGTTATTGACATGTTAAGGGAATGCAATGACTGTCATAGATTCCTGCATCATCTCACGTTAACAATATGATTGTGAGAATTACAGGGTGTATTTCTGATTCTTCAATATGATAACCAATCAGTAATTAAAACAAGGTTAGTTACCCTGGCAGGGTGACATTGCCAAAGGATCATCTTCTCAAATTTAAAATGAGAGACATTAAAGGAAATTATTCAATCCGGAGGTTTGCAAAGGACTGTTTTGCCACTAGAAAGAAATGAGGCACAATCATTTCTTAAGGAAGATATGGAATTAATATATTGGGGATATGATGCATTGCAATAATGACAGAAGTGAACAGTGTGATTAATTCCCCTAACCAGAGCTCTTGTAAACGTTACTGGCTGAATGCCCGACTGATAGGATGTTAAATCAGCAAAAAGCAGCAATATTCTAGGAACATCATTTCATCCAGATTTATCATATGTCAGTCATTATTTTTGAATTCAAATGTTATCAAATTAAATTATTTCCATCCTCCGTTCCCTTGCAGCCATTGGAAATTTAGAGCTTTACATTGCCTGACTGTGACCTTTGCGGGAAAGGTGGGGAAGTGGAATAGACAAAGCCCTGTTACTTTTGCAACATGCAGAGCAAATGCATATTAAAAAAAATACATTTTCAAATCTAAATGAGAAGCAAGTACTGTATTATACCCAATTGAGTATAGCATCACTACTAATTGATCAAAATGCTCAGAACCTATTGGTGGACAATTATTTCACTTCATTTCAATTCCAGAAAAAGTGAGAGAAACCAGATATATCTAATAGGCTCCATTCTGGCTTTGTCATTGGATTTCGATTGGAATTTATGTCTGAGTTTAGGAATATAGGATCAAGGTTAATCCAATCGCACTCTTGAGACTCAATGATGATCTGTATCTTATCTCCTTTCCTAATCAAATCAATACAAAACTAGTTAATGAAACCTTTCCTCATAATTAAACCCACAGCTATATCTTTTCCTACATTGATGTAGGAAATCTAGAATTATAAAATACTTACACAACCAAAAATGGAGATGATTTTTTCATTCCAAATGTTTAATTTTATGAAGAACCAAGAAACTGCAGATGCTGGAAAGTCACAAAATGCTGGAGTAACTCAGCAGGTCAGGCAGCATCCATGGAGAACATGGATACATGATGTTTTGGGTTGAGACCCGAATAAATAAAAACATTAATTATTTATTTAGATAATATCAAACATATATTGGTTATGTTTTGTTCCAGTTTATATATTTTTCTCAGTGACAAACAAACTAAATCAATTGAATTGCAGTTATATGTTTTAATAATATAAATCATAGTTGATGGAGAAAGTTGTTTTCATATTTGATCTGAAAAATAGAATTATTTTAGAATTCAAATTGAGTTTCTGCCCATAGACAGTGGGAAAGCTTTAAATCACTAATGAGAATGTTTTTCTTCCAATAATTTAAATTAGGGTACATTGAAGAAACTTGCAGTGTGCCGTGCCCATCTGATTGCAAGCTCAGTGAGTGGTCAAAGTGGTCTGCATGCAGCAAATCATGTGGAAGTGGAATACAGACCAGATCCAAGTGGTTGCGGGAAAAGGCATACAATGGTGGTCGTCCATGCCTTAAACTAGATGTGAAGAATCAGGTGAGCTGTAATAAATGATCAACAATGTACCATCATAAGTTGCCTGTTAATGATCCGATACTTGAAAATAAAGGGTGCATTAGAATGTTGGAAAGCTACTGGTCTGCCATTCAAAACCTGAACTACTGATGCAGAAACAAGTTAAAATCCCTTCACCGTAGCTTGCATTGTTAGATTCACATAATTACATCGGTAATTTAGAAAAGCTATTATCAATAAAGGCAACTGTATGCATACAAGTTTATTATAAGAGCAACTTGTTCACTGATGTCTTCACCCAGTGTGACCCATATGTGACTCTGTACACACCAATGTAGCCGATTTCTTAAATGTTTTGTGTCAGATCGGAGGGAATGATGTCTTGCCCGTGATAGTGACCTTCTCTGAAAGAATAAAAGTACAGATTCGTCTGTTAAATATACGTGTTTAGATTGATATACTTCTTCTTCAGTTGCAAATTTTTAATCTAAGTTTAATTGTTGATATTAATTTTTGATTCCTGCAAACCGATGCTAAATCTGTGTAGACATTTGGAATTCCCTGTTCACTTCTTTATTGTATATATGTTTGAATGTTGTTTACGCCTATTCTTGAAATCAAGTCTTTTGTTCTATCGAGTTCAAGTTCAAGTTACATTTATTGTCACATGCACCAATTGGTACAGTGAGATTTGAGTTCTGTCATCTCCCTCATTGTTCACCCGTGGTCGGGGCCTTTGAGCCCTCCGCAGTTGCCGCTACGGCGGCCCGATGTTCAGGCCCTCTCACCAGGATGATCAAAACTCCGGTGTCGGAATGGAAGAACACACTCAGCGGCTTGTAGTTTCCGAATCGGCCGCTTCTTACTGGAGACCGCGGCTCCCGAAGTCCACAGGCCAAGCTGGGCGGAGATTCAACACTGGCGACCATCGGCAAAGGATCCCAGGACTCCGCGATGTAAAAGTCAGTGCCGATCACAGTTAGAAGCTCCACAAACCACAGTTCCATGAGGTTG
The DNA here is from genome assembly GCF_028641065.1 of Leucoraja erinaceus. Lineage (NCBI taxonomy): Eukaryota > Metazoa > Chordata > Chondrichthyes > Rajiformes > Rajidae > Leucoraja > Leucoraja erinaceus. Next base: position 57,121,218 of record NC_073383.1, read on the forward strand.
AAGCAGCAGGCCCAACACTCCAGAGCCTCAACACAGCGATCCTCGGTCAGGCATCATCCGCTCCGCAATGGTAATTCAGTGCTGCACTGGTGCTGAAGCTCTAGCCGGTCTCCGGCAGGAAAGGCCGCGCCAATCCAGATGGGGGGGGGGGGGGGGGGGGGGGGGGGGGGAGGGAGGGGCGAAGGTGCAACTCAGAGAAAAGTTGCATCCTCCACCAGGTAGTGGCTGGAAATGGTTTCCCCTCTTCCCCCTTCCCAACCCGTACATAAATGAGATTAAGAAACCTCCAAAAAGATACTTTTAGACAGACAAAAAATGACAAAAAGGGTGAAAGGACAAACAGACTGCTGGCGAGGCTGCCACACGTGGCGTCACCTGATGGAGCATCATCTCTTATTTCGTACTGTTCAGTCACTAAAAAAGTAATATCTCAATGGAAGAGTTTACATTATTAAAAGGAACAGTCTGCCATCATTTTTACATAATTACTTAAATTCAATTCGCAAGCAATTTAGTTTAATCCAGTAAAATCAATCACACTTGTGGCTCGGGAAACTGATTAAACTGATTAGTGATAGTGAGCTTTAGCAAAGTGTAGCTAGGGGGACAAACTCGGGCTGACAAGAATTTGCCTTTGAGACAGAGTAGACCTAATAAAAATTGGATAATGCTTATATGGCTGAAACTTTCAGAGAATTTAAGTAAGCTCTACACATACAAAAACATTGGGTTCAGGAGGGTGGGTGAGTTTACCTGAACTGTGGTTCACTTGAAACTTTTACTTATTCCAGTTTCCAGTCTCCAATTGGCTTAGTTTTCTGTTATCTGGAAATTGCACAAGGGAGATTGTGGAAATGGGTTAAATCACAGATATCTCTGGAGAGATGGTGCACTTTAAACGAGGAGGAAAGATTTTAAACCACACTCGAGAGCCGCAGAGCTAGAGAAGCATTACATGCAAGAAGAAATTAAATGGTTAAATATTTCTTTTCCTGACATACATCCTGATTTAAAAAAAAGTATCAATGTGAGTGCTCCACCTATAAATCATTACATTAACAGTTTAACAACGAAACATAAAACTTATTAAAGTTATCAGTGTGAGCAATGCTGTTGCAAAAAAATATAGTTTAACACAATATAAGTTTCCAACTTTTCTTTTGAGGAATGATATTACTGCAGACATCTGGGTAATCCAACAAAACATGAAGGCAATACAAGGTAATTATTAATCACATAAAATTAACATGTATTTGGACAGTCTGTGCAATGCTCATGTCATGGGAGCAATATACTCCAGGAATTAAATAACATTTAGATGTGCAATGTTCTCATAAAGTCTAAGGCTCAAAAATGGCTGCATGCTACTGCAGAGGAAATTAAAGAGCTGCCTTTCCTGCTAAGTTACTCCAGCTTTTTGTGTCTATATTCTGCTGAAAACAAATTTTTATGACTCATGCATGGGCATATGTGAACACTTTTTGCAACTTGTTAAAAGTGCATAATAAACTAACACCTTTGCCTTAAACACTTGACTTTATCTGCAGTTGCAATCTGAAACTAATTTAAGCTTCATGCTTTTGAAGGTTTTATACTCTTTTATTGCTTTTTAATCACAAAATAAAACAATTATTTCAGCATCGATGGGTAGTAAATCAGGGATAATTTGTAGACTATATATTTAAAATGCATGATTAAATGGTTTAATCTTTTTGGGATTTATGAACTTTAATACAACAGCTCCTTACTATTTGATCACTGCTATCCCCATAATTATTCCATGCATTGATTAGTTGGGGGAGGAGCATCCCCTTAAATGTATTTTGAATGTTAACTACCCAGTTGCACCTATAGCAATGACTGTATTCGCCTATGGCTGGATGATTCGAAAGCCATCGCACACAAAAAACACTAAGGTTAAGTCCTCTTCAAAAAGCATGATTCACTTATTTACAGATGTCCTGGAAACTGTAAAAAGCTGCTCAGCAGACTGAAAATGTCTTCTACAGCTGACAAAATCAGGCTTGAATATATGGCACATGAAGACCAAAACTCATTGCTACTATAATTTCACATAGACGACACTCAATCACATTTTCTGCAAGACAACGAAACTGAAATGCAGCAAAATCAAGTTAGTAGTTGAGCCGAGTTTAAAAAAAAATAATATTAATGCTAAATACATGTAAATAAGAATTAGACATTCTCTTCTCTCTTTTCCAAAATCAGACATGTTCTGAATTGAAAAGGAGCTTGGGGAGGTTTTGTACTACATTCACATTGCTTTTAAGAGCACCATTTTTCTCTGAAGGTGAGATCAATGATTGGGAACAACTATTCAATAAGCAAAGCCATTTTAAATCTTGTTCACATGTGATTCAATTTACCTCCATCAATATCTGTGGCTTATTTATTACTAAGTACAATTGTGTTGTACAGGGTGTTCCTTATTAGTGGTTTTGGATTTAAAATGTTAAAGCCCAGAATGTCCTGGCAGTGGGAAATCAATTGTGATCAGCATTCCTGTACAGGCCCACTTTTAACTGGATTACATTTTTACACAGCAGTAATATTTCTGATTAAAATTGTATTTAAAAGGATCAATGATGCTCTTTTCCACTGTAGGAAACCTCCAGACTAAATTGATATCACGTGGTGGAATTCAAACACACTGCATCCACATTAATGGGTGGCACAGTGATGCAACTAGTAGGGCATCCATGCCTGAGCCCTTGGTTCTAATCTGGCATTGGGTGCTGACTGTGTGTGGTTTGCACCTTCCTCCTAAGACTACATGGTTTCTTCCAGGTGCTGTAATTTCCTCCCACATCCCAAGACATGTGGGTTGATAGGTTAATTGGCCACTGTAAAGTGTGCAGGTGAGTGGTAGAATTTGGGAGAATCTGGTGAGAAGTTTTTTTTTAATAGATTAATATGAGGTTAGTTTAAATGACTAGTTGATTGGCACTGTGGACTTGATGGGCTGAAGTATGTATATTTCTCAACGACAATGCTTTGATAGATGGTTAACCTGTCCCCTTAACTAACTACTGAGTGTTAATGCACAAATGCCCAAAAACCATTAAAATTCAATTAAAAAATATATATATGCTGAGTGTGATAAAAGTGTAATATAAAATAAGGCTACTAAAAGCACTTAAGAAATAAAATGCATTTAATTTCTGTCATGCCTGGGGAATTCCAGGACAACATGTAGAATCAATAAATCATCTAAAGTCCAGGATTTCCATGATTATTATTTCATGGACATTCTAAACTTCTCAACAGTTATCAAGGGAAATATTGATGTTACATGGGAAAACCTTGGACCATTATAATTAGCTTAGGCTTGTTTTCATGCTGTTTGACTCGATGACTAACCTTGTACTATTACTTATTCATATTGTATCTTTCCACCTTCAGATTATCAACATTAAAATTGATCTTTGTGCTGTGTTGAGAATAAAGTTGAACATATGTAGAAACTATTCTGGGAGGAAGGCTAAAGGGCCTATCCCATTTACCCGATTTTTTCGGCAACCTGCGGTACCCATCATAGTCGCAGCAGGTTGCCGAAAATTTTCAAAATGTTGAGAATCCAGTGGCGACCAGAAAAAGGTACGACTCTTTGGGCAACTAATCATGACCATACAGGTGTCATCCTGCGACTATGACAGGGGCCGGCAGGTCGCCGAAAAAATCTCGTAAGTGAGATGGGCCCTTTAATCTGTTACAATTAGCAAGCATCTATTTATAATGAATGTTCTATTTATTTTAATGATGTAAAATAATAGTTAAAATATTGATACCAACATCCAGGATTATTATCTGAAAGATCCCAATGGCATATTTCGAGATATCCATTTGAATCCTAACAACTTAGAACTTAAATTCATAGAATTAAGTAAACTGGGAATATGTTAAAAAAGACGACTTAATTTTAATGATGATCTGGAATCTTGTGGTCATGAAAACTGATCTGTTTTAGTCTGGCATAGAAGAATATGTCATCCTTACCCATTCAGGTCTATTTATGACACCAGAACCTGCAGCATCGTGGTCAACTCTTTATTATCCATTAAATGACCTTGCAAGCAAATCTGCTATAGCTAGGACAATGAACGTAGGCGTACCAGTGTGAATTGATAAAAAAACAATGTCGAAAGCTTCTTGTTTCTGAAACTATAAAGCTGCAGTTTCCACAATAACAGCACTTTTCTCATTATTTAATTATCGAGTTCGATCACATCTTGTCACCAAGCTGGTCTATCTCAGGAAGATACAGCAAATTGCCACACTTGTATACTAGTGGGATCTTTTAGATTTCACTGCTGAATGCATACAACATTACCAATCACCTGTCCACCAGTTGCTAATTCACAACCTATTACATGAGCACAGCTCAACATTCTGACATGAGCTATCAGCTTTTATATAGTGACCTAATTTCCTCAAGTGCAAGTTGTTATCAACTGCACATATGTCATCGACCAGAGAATGCCATCAACTTCAACAGGAAATATTTTCAGTCTTTCAGCATTTAACCACTTTGTATTGTAATGATGTATATGAATCTCTGCAAAACCTCTTTTTTTTTCCTTCAGAAAACAGCAAGAACTTGAATAACTGCTCTGAAATCATTTTAGACTTTGGCAAATGGGTTGGATCAATTACCCTTTTGTAAACATCGATTCTGATATAGTTTCACCAGGATTCTATTACACTATTGGTATTTTGAAAGCATGCTTCAGGTTCCTTCCTATGTTTGAGATGACTTTCCTTTTAGTTTGATGCAGCTATCTCCTATTCATTATAAAACAGAAACTCCTGAGGATCTTTTGTATATCAGGCTGCATCTGTGGAGAGAGGATCTTAGTAGGCCCTCCTCGGTCATGACTGACCATCCCAGTTGCTGGCTGCTTGCTCCAAACCTCGATTAGAGCAGCGTCGCGTGTGGCTGAAGAGACCAATGTGGGAGTGTCAGTCTCTGTGGCAAAGGTCACTTTTGTGTGTGTGTGTGGTCTCTGGTTTGTTGAAGTTGCTGCACTCATTTCTGTGTGCCCGCTTGTTTGCCGCTGCGTCCATCAATATTTCTTCCCCCGTTTTGAGATGTTGGTTCAGGGTACCTCTCCCCCTTGTGCGGTCAGCTGCAAGGCTCCCCCAGGACTCCACATAGATGTTGAGCGCCTTCATATCTCCCTTGCAGACATCCTTGTAATGTAGCTGGGGACGGCCGATAGATTCTCCTCCCAGATGTCAACTCTCCATAGAGGATGTCTTTTGTAATACGGCCATCCTCCATGCAGTGGACATGGCCAGCCTCCGCAGTCTGTGCTGCCTGAGTAGAGTGTACATACTGGGAAGGCCAGAGCGAGACAGGATCTCGATGTTGGACACTCTGTCATGCCAGGATATGGCCAGGATACGGCGGATGCTTCTCAGGTGGAAGGTGTTGAGTCTTCTCTCCTGCCTGGCATACGTAGTCCGTGTCTCACTCTGTACAGCAGCGTGCTGTTGACACAGGCGTTGTAGACTGCTATCTTTGTCTTCACTGTCAGCTTTGGGTTGGTCCACACTCAAGTTGTGAGGCAAGCAAGAGTTGTAGTTGCCTTCCTGATCCTCTTATCAATCTCTTGTCGTTGATGGTGGAGCCGAGATACGTGAACTGATGGACAGCATCAAGTTCATAGCCGTCGATGGTGATGACAGATGGCACCCCTGTATCCTGCCCCAAGTCATTTGTCTTCTTCAGGCTGGTAGTTAGCCCGAAGTCCTTGCATGCCCGATAGAAGCGGTCCATCAGTGACTGTAGTTCCTGCTGGGTGTGGGACACAACTGCGGCATCGTCGGCAAACAACATATCTCTGATGAGAGCTTCACGTACTTTTGTCTTTGCTCTGAGGTGGGTGAGGTTGAAGGCCTGCCATCTGATGTAGTATGCAGGTAGATCCCCACTGTTGCAGTGCCGAAGCCAAGTTTCAGGAGCAGAGTGAAGAAAATCCCAAAGAGAGTGGGAGTGAGGACGCAGCCTTGTTTGTCACCACTGCAGATGTCGAAGGGCTCCGAGAAGCTGCCATTGAACTGCACTGTCCCCTTTCTGTTGATGTGGAAGGATTCTATCATGCTCTGCAATTTTGGTGGGCAGCCGATCTTTGGCAGAGCCTTAAATAGGCCATCTCTGTTGACGAGGTCGAACGCCTTGGTGAGGTCAATGAAAGCAACATACAGGGGCATCCGCTGTTCTCTGCACTTCTCCTGGAGCTGGCGAAGGGAGAAGACCATCTCTACTGTTGACCTTCCAGCTCGGTAACCGCACTGTGACTCTGGGTAGACACGTTCTGCCAGTCGGATCAAGATGACCCGAGCAAAGACCTTGCCGACGATGTTGAGGAGGGAGATGCCTCTGTAGTTGTTGCAGTCGCTTCTCTCACCCTTGTTCTTGTAGAGGGTAATGATCGTGGCATCCCTCATGTCCTGCAGTACAGCTCCTTCTTGCCAGCACTGGCAGAGGACTTCATACAAAGGAAACAGTAAGGTAGTCTTACAATGCTTGATCAGGTCAGGGAGAATCCTGTCACTACCTGGGGCTTGCCCGAGCCAGGCTGTCAATGGCCTTGCTGAGCTCTTCTACTGTTGACTCTGTGTCTAACTCATCCATGGTCGGCAGGCACTCGATGGCATCAAGGGCTGAGGGGGACACAGCGTTCTCTCTTGAGTAGAGGTCGGGTAGTGTTCCACCCATCTCTCCATCTGCTGGCATTCGTCTGTGATTACTTCCCCAGTGGAGGATATGAGGCGGGCTGTCTTGCTCCAGACTGGTCCTAGTGTCTTCTTAATGCCAATGTACATTCCCCTGATGTTCCCTGTTATGGCGGCCATCTGGATGATCTCACTAAACTGTGTCCAGTAGTCATTGGCGCATTGCCTGGCAGTCTACTGAACCTTGCTCCTGGCAGCCCTGAGGATCTGCAGGTTCTTCTCGTTAGCTGACCACTTATACTCGTCTAGGGCAGTGCGCTTGGCTTCGATGACGGGAGTCATCACGGTCGACTTGTCCTCAAACCAGTTGTGCTTGTTCAAGGTCTTCTTCCCAAAGCTAGCTAAAGCTGTGCGGTGCGTGGTGTCCCGCAGAATTTCCCACTTCTCTGTTGCAGAGTCCCCAGGACATGAGGTGCCAAGTTCTCATTCAAAAGCCCCTGCAAACTGTTGCACGAGGTCAGGACGGGGCATCTTACTGACATCGATGCGGGGGTTCCCCTGCTTCTTGGTACGGTAAAACCTCTTGGGCTGCAGCCTGATCTTGCAACACACCAAGGAGTGGTCTGTGTCGCGAGTCCGCACTGTGGTAGGAACATGTGTGGAGAACGTTCTTGATGGCAGCACGTCTGACTAGGATCAGATCCAGTTGATGCCAATGCTTTGAGTGTGGGTATCTCCAGGAAACCTTCAGAGTTCACAATTTATATGTCTGACCCTTCATCAGAACTGGAAAAGTGTAAACAAACAAACGTTTTAAGTGGCAGAGATGCGGTGGTATATATTGGCAGTGAATGAGAGATAGGGTGATGTTGGAGAGAGCATCTTTATAGATTGTTAAATGTGTAGTGAGCAAATGTTTTTGATTCCATCTTTGATGAAGCTTACCTGTTTGGAGGAGAGTAAATTGAGGCAGATGATCGAAGCCAATGGAAAGAACTGAGATGCAGAATACAGCAGTTGATGAAAATCTACATATAAGGAAATACTGGAAATGCTCAAGAGTAGCATCAGTGGAGAGCGATAAATTGAGTAATGTTAAAAGTGAGTTGGCTTATACCAAAACAACCTGGTTAGTTGAATAGGAGGAATAAATAGTTTATCTTGGGCTTTTTTGTAAGTGTGGGAGGTCAAAAGTATAGGTCAGAGTGGAGGTGGAATAGACGATTAAAGTGGCAAATAATTGGAACCAGCAAAGTGACACCAAATCTTCATTGGTTTCATCATTGCAGAGCCCACCAATTCATGAGCATTGCATGTATTTCACACAATGTGACAAGGTGCAAGTGAGGCCCTGTTTCACATGGAAGGAGTATTTGGGTCCCAAAATGGTAGAATTAAGGTAGGTGTTGCATTTCCTCCAATTGTACAGTAAAATGCCATGAGAGGGGAACTAGTAGAGTGGGGAACCACGGAGTCACAGAAGGAACAATTCCTACAGAATGCTGAAAGGGGCAAGAAAGATGTGGCCATTGGTGGCACAATTTTGTTGAAGGAGGCAGAAGGTATGAATGATAAACTAATTAGAGGAACAGGAGGTCTGTGTAGTGAGGACAAGCAAAGTCCTATCCTTCGTCTGGTTGGTATGAGAGCAGAAGTGTGGGAATTAAAAGATCTAAATAAAACCTGTATATGCTGGAAATTTGAAATAAAAACAGAAGATGCTGGAAATACTCACAGGTTAGCATCTATGGAAAGAGAAAGTTAACATTTCAAGTCTGACGCCATGGTCTAATGATGCAAATCTTATTCCATGTAATCAAGGGGATACAATAACATCTAAAATATGTCTTGATAATTTGCCAAAATCAGCTCGATAATGTAAAGTTTTCTAATTGTTGCACCCACAATGTGCATTATTTCAGCTGAGTCACTGAGCTCACTGTTTCATACTACACTTCCATATGTTATCTCAGTAGGGAGAGCTCACCTAACTAAGTAAGTTAAGACGGGATTTAAATTTCATAATTTCATGTATCATCATTATGACACTGCGTCCCTGTCTCTGTCCTGTAAAAGAAAGACTGCAGATGCTGGTTTAAATCGAAGGTAGACACAAAATGCTGAAGTAACTGAGCGGGTGAGGCAGCATCTCTGGAGGGAAGGAATGGGCGACGTTTCGGGTCGGGACTCAAGAAGGGTCTTGACCCGAAGTGTCGCCCATTCCTTCTCTCCAGAGATGCTGCCTCACCCGCTCAGTTACTCCAGCATTTTGTCTCCACCTGTCTCTCTCCTCTCTGATTGGCAAACCATTTGAATCGATGAGCGAGACTCCAGTTCTGGGGGATGTTATACTTTGTCAAGGAGACTTTTTAAGAACATTCTTAAATCTTTCTACTGTGCTCACCCTGTAATCTCTTTCCTGTAATAAAGCTAAGAATATATCTGTTTCAAAAGATTGGCATCAGGAATGCGTATGGAACCAACTGAGATTAATTAGACCTCATTGCTCGTTGCTGGACAGAAGGGCAGGAACCACTGCTAGATAATGAGCGCTATGCCATAGATTTAAAATCTTGATCTTCAGACACTATTTTGTCAGATGGCCTCAGAGGCTGGCTGGACCTCTGAAAGTGGTATTGAATTTCCTTATCTACAATTAGACTTTGCGCCTCTCTTTTTGGTGGGATGGTAATATATTTAGTCAACAACTTATTCAGATAAAAATATGAGTAAACACAGAAATTAACATTATTTGGCCATCTGCTACACTTAATCATAAAGATCTGGTGAAAAAGAACAGTCTGATTATTATAAAGAGAAGGGTTTTGAATTAAGAACAAATATCGCTGTAATAAATTTAAAAAAACATCTTATTTAAAAAAAAGCTGGCCATAATGAGCATGCCAAGTGTTACTTTTAAATTTTGAATCTGTTTCTCAAGTCATTTCTAATGTCGTCTGCTGGAGCTAGATTCAAACCTCTGAAATATATTTGCTAAAAACAAAGACCACTCTAATGATCTGCATGTATGCAATAGAATTTTTTAAAATCCGAATGTTAAATTTTTTAAAGAACTTTGAAAATCCCAATTTGTCGTTAATGTTATTGCTGCCATGCTCTCCACTACAGATGTTTGTAAGTGAATCGCACAGCTTTTGGAAATCGCTCTGAAATATGTGACAGGTGGAAGATTTATTTCTGTATTTAGAGTATTTTCTGTCAGGGATATGTGAACTACAGGGAATGGGGAACAGAGATTATAATTTATTTATTGGTTTAAAGGATGGTACTAGTGTGTTGTGTATTGCTTTATGATTGGCTATTGGGAATCATCCTGTTCCTCTAATGACTTTATAATGGATGCATTAATACTAATGCATTAATCTAATATGTCAACCTCTAAGCAAAGTAATTTGTTAAGTATAGTTTGTTTCAGTTTGAAGTAATTAAGGTGTTGAAGCTGCTGGGATTAACAAATGCCAGACTATTAGAGATGGGCAACTTTAGGATCGAGTTATTTTCTGCAGGTAATAATTATAAACATCATAAACAGTAACAATGGGTCTTGAAGGGAATCTTAAATTTGAGTCACTTTTCTTTAATTCTAAATAATGATCAATTTTATTTATGCAAACAATACTTGAACAATTATTTAGTAATTTACAAGTGTGAGCGAACCAATCTTAAATTGGAGCAAATCGAATATTAAGCTAAAATTGTTGGTCTAAACGCATCTCATTTATCATTTCTTCCAATGCACAGGATTAAGGATAACTTTTTACAGATAAAACTGGCTTTATATGTACTGAAGTCATATCAATGTTGAAACCACAAGCGAGGCGGGAAGTGCTGGCGGGGTGGGCAGGTGGGTAGTTTATAAGGTGTTGTGCTTCACTTTGCTGTTTTTGAAGGACCATTGTGCACAGCCAATGCTCTGATTCCACTCTAAATGTTTATGGCCAGAGGTTTGTGGAAGTCAATGGAGATTTTGTATTTCCTCAAGCAAGCTTAAGCACATCAGTTTGGTTTAGTTTAGAGAAGCAGTGTGGAAACAGGTCCATCGGCCCACCAAATCTGCACTGACCAGCAATCCCCACACATTAACACCACCCTAACACTATCTTACACACACTAGGGATAATTTACATTTATACCAAGCCAACTAACCTATAAGCCTGTACGTCTTTAGAGTGTGGGAGGAAATTGAAGATCTTGGAGAAAACCCATGCAGGTCATGGGGTGCACACACAAACTCCATATAGACATCACCCATGCTCAGGATCGAACCTGGGTGTCTGCCACTGCAAGAAAGTAACTTTACCATTGCACCACCTGTGCTGCCACATCTTGAAATATTTTTCCTCTGACTAGCTGGTAACCTCCTCCCATCATGGAGCTCAGAATAACATGTCTGTTCCAATGTACTGGACAAATGCCACCAATGCGCTCTCCACTGGATCTCGCAAATTCACTGATTAAAGGGCCTATCCCACAGGCGATTTTTTTCTGCGACTGTCACAGCCGTAGCAGGTCGCCAAAAAAGCGGCGACTGGACCCCCACCGACAACAATGTCTACGACATGCTACGACAACATGCCACCTAGTTGATGTCAAACTACGGCAAGTTACCGACGACCCATTAGGACGTCCACCTATGACCACACCTACGACAACCTACGACCACACAGGCGATAACCTACGACAACCGACGTCCACCCGCGACAAGCTATGACAAGCAATGACGCTGTCGCAGACAACAGAAGACAGTTGAAGACTTCACTCGCCAGTACCTGTCGCCAGTTGACGTAGGTTGACGTAGGTAGTCGCCAATGATATTCACCGAAGCCAGCACCCGGCGATAACCAACATCACCTGGCGACAACCTGTGTCATCCTGGCGATAACCTACAACAGCACCTACGCTAGGAGAAGACGAGCTACGTCAAGCTACGTCAAGCCCACAGTCGCCAAAATGTTTTGAACATTTCATAATCCAGCGACGATTAAAAAAACATTACGACCCTTTAGGCCACTTGAGGAGACTGCTCACGACCATACTGGCGTCACCCCACGACCATGTGGCGACACTAGTCGCCTGTAGTCACCGAAAAAAATTGCCTAAATGGGACAGGGGCTTAAGTGATTAAATGCCAGTATCCTCTCCAGACCGATGCACACAGTTACTTAGTTATCACTACCAATAAGATCAAAAGCAATCAAAAATAATTATTTCTCATTCAGCAGCAATACACTAAGACATTTATTTTAGTTCAACCTTAGGGTATATGCTTAAGGATGTGGGATTTAAACTGACAGCACTGGAAAATATGGATTTAACATCATTTTCTGCTTGATTGCACTGCTTTGTGTATGATAGAGCATAAATTAGAGCTACTAGTTTTTGATGTGCCTTGGTACCATTCCACATCCAAAATACTGTATGTCATGAAGAAGGGTCTCAACCCGAAACGTCACCCATTCCTTCTTTCTAGAGATGCTGCCTGTCCCACTGAGTTACTCCAGCATTCAAAGTATGTCATAATAGGTTAACTATGTGTTGTAGTAAGGACAGAGAGATAAAGAAAAGTGGGAACACACAAAGTAATGAGTGAGTACTTGGTCAGCAACCCACAGGTACCAGGGGCAATGTTACACAATGTTACTGCCTGTACTGCTTTTAAGTGGATAGGTGAGCTGTATTTTAGTGCCTCACATCCACCAGATTGGATGTGAGAAGGAATGAAACTGGGCCCACCTCTAAACTTTCAGTCCTGCTCCCATTCCCAGTCCTTGCTCAAGCCTAACGTCTGGTGGTTGAGGAAGAGCAGTAAATGTTTCTCAACCTAAACCACGAGATGACATTGTTTAAACCCCCCCCCCCCCCCCCACAAAGTGCTGGAGTATCTCAGCATGCCAGGCAGCATCTCTGGCGGGTATTGATAGATAGTGTTGAAAGTCAGGATTCTTCTGCATTATTAGGTATACAGGTATACATCTATCTATCTATATAATTTTAAAACTGTGTGTGGGTGTGTGTGTGGGTGTATGTCAATTTGCCTTTAAAACGTATCTCCTCGAAAACCAGACGCAAAAACGCGGTGATTTTTACAATTTCGGTAGGGATTTAACTTATGATTTCAGAAATCCACTCCTCTCTAAATTCGGTCAATTATAATATCAATGGTGGTAGTTAGTGTGTGTGTGTGGGTGGTTAGTGTGTGTGACGCCACACGCCGCCCCGCCCCTCCCCCCCTCCCGCAAACGCGCATTGGGGGAACAGACCCAATGGGTCTGCACTTGGTCTAGTACATAAATAAAACTCTCATCTTGTTATCTTCCGGTTTGCATTGTTTTTACATTTGTGCAAAAAAGGTACATGATAGCACTACAATTTCTCGCTACCTTACTCACCATTCCCCTGTGCTGCAAGTGCACCAAGTTTTGTTCCAATCGGTGGTACATTTTAAAAGTTATTAAGGTTTAAACATCTTAGATTCCGCACATGCGCAGATTGGTCTCCTCTCCTGTCAATCACTGCCGGGACAGTGACGCCACCTCCTGCAGCATCGCTGCACTGATTGGCTGCTTCTGCTGTCAGTCACTGGCAGCGCCTGGCTCTGGTCGGCGTGGCTTCCGGTTAGTGCAGCTTTTGGTCGGCGAGGCCTCTGGTTTGCGCGGCCTCTGGTCAAGGCAACCTCCGGTCAAGTCAGAGGAGCTGCAACCTTGATATCCTGGGGAGGTGAGCAAGGAGAATGGGGGAATTGAGGGAGAGGATTGGGTAGGGAGGGAGAGGGGGAAAAGTGGGGGAGATGAGGTGGAAGACTGGGGGGAAAGTGGAGGAGGTGAGGAGGGAGAGTTCAGGAGGAGAGGGATAGAGTTAGAGGAGGGGATAGGGAGGGGAGAGGTTATGGACGGAGGGAGTGACTGAGGATAGGGGAAAACAGATGTGAGGGGGAGATTGGGGGAGGGGAGGAGGATAGGGGAAAGAAGAGGGAGGTGAGGAGGGAGAGTGGAGGAGGAGGAATAGGAGAGGAGGGGAAGTGGGGGAAGTAGGGTGGGCAGTGGGGGAGGTGAGGCACGATAGTGGTGGGGTTAGGGGAAGCTGAGGAGTGGGGGATTGAGGGATAGGAGAGGGGTAGGGAGAGGAGAAAAGTTATGGAGGTATGGAGGTAGGGAGGGAGTGACTGAGGGTAGGGGAAAGAAGAGGGAGGGTGTAGAGGAGGGGGAGAGAGTGCTGGGGATGAGGGGAAATGAGCCATGCCTATGCAGTTGGGTGGTATGGATGAGTGGTGGAATATTGCGTAGGGGGAACGGGTTGCGTGGGGGAACCAAGCCCTCCCGTGTGACAGGGGCCCAAGGGTCCCACTTAGTCTATGTTTTTTTAATGTAAGAAGCATTTATGACATTTATGCTTTATCTTCTCCTCCAGAAATAAATATGCTTTTACTCTTCGTCGTAAATATTTTTACTCTTCGCCGACTTGATTTGTCTCATCTGCAACTCGGGGGCAATTTTTTGGCATTCATTCTGCAACTTAGGTATTCAGGAATGTTTCCCCATGTCCAATGCTGCCCATCAGAATCCAGTGACTGTAGATACAAAGCAACTATACACTGAATGAATGAAACGTGATCTATGATATAATTCTAGATGTGTTGATTCACCATTGATAAACCTCCAGGTGCCTGATGCTCTGTACCTATCAAAAGGATGAATTTCCTTGTACTTTCAAAATCAATAGTCCTACTAATTAAAATAGTATACTAATATTGCTAGCACCAGACTAGAAAGACTCTGACATAAACATTTCTGCAAACTGTGACCTCAGTAAATATCTGAAAGTAGTTCCTGCCTAGCTCGGTGGCAGCAGTCAACAGCAGATCTCAGTTAGCACTTGTTTACTGACGGCAAGGCTTCACTGCTGTTATTCCTCACAGAGATTTATACACAATAATTGCTTTTTGAACACCTATGGCAGATACAGAATCCTGCTGCAATGACTTTTCTTTCAATTCCTTCGACCTGGCTCTGTGGCTTCTCTCTTGTGAACCCTGCTGAAGTGGCCAGCATTTCCGAAAGGAAAAAAAAATATGGTTAAGGGGAGTTCAAAGCACAGCCACAGTTCTCCCTGAAGCCATTGGAGTTTTAGCACAGGATAGCAACTGCAAATATCACACGCCATACTTGTGAACAACCTGTCATCTTCCAATTCATCATAAAAATCCTGTGTCATTGAGGATCGCTTAAACTAGCGCCTGAGCAGAGGGTTCTGCTTGCTGCTAAAACTGGGACTTCCTCACATAGTTAACATGAGACATTGGCTGAATAATTATGCACCAGTTTTGCAGGGCTGACATCCAATTAACATTGTTCCAGGAATGATTTTATCATTTGTCTGCTCTGCTTACTTTTGATCACTTACAATGACACCTGCTGAAAAATGCTGTATAATTTACTGAAAAGAGGGAGCTGTGCACAAGATGCCAGAAGAACTGAAAAGTTCCGTTTTCCGGCCTCAAACTCTCTGTCAACAACAATATACATTACCTGTGGTCTTGTTCCTGCCTCTTAATAACCTTCTGTTTATTCCTCTCCCTCTAACCTTTCCATATATATAGGTAAGTAAGTAAGTAAGTAAGTTAAGTAAGTAAGTAAGTAAGTTTATTGGCAAAGTATTCACATACAAGGAATATGCCTTGGTGCTCCACCCACAAGTAACAACATGACATAGTGGCAGTTACGAATGACTCCGGGAACACTAAACATTAATAATAATAAAACATTAATGATAAAACAACATTGATCAAGCATGTGAACCAACAAAATACCAGATCAAAGGGAGGCTACAGATTTTTGGCTGTTGAGTAGAGCAACTCGACATGGATAAAAACGTTTTATGTCTGGCTGTGGCAGCTTTTACAATCCGGAGTCGCCTTCCAGAGGGAAGTGATTCAAAGTGTTTGTGGCCAGGGTGAGAGGACTCGGAGATGATCATGCTCGGTCACTTCCTGGCCCTTGCAGTGTACAGTTCATTGATGGAGGGAAGGTTGCAGCCAATAACCTTCTCTGCTGATCGGACGATTTGCTGCAGCCACCAGGTGTCGTGCTTGGTGGCTGAGCCAAACCAGACCATGATGGAGAAGGTGAGATCAGACTCTACGATGGCCATGTAGAATTGGACCATCATTGCCTGTGGCAGATTGTGCTTCCTCAGCTGCCATAGGAAGTACATCCTTGGTACATCCTAGTTTTTCCTTCCATTATTTTTCTTTCCATTATTTATTATGTAAAAGAATAGGTGTGCCTATTTCAATATTGCCCCAGATCTCCTTTAAAATTAGCCTCTTGTCACCTTAAAGCTATGCCCCCTAGTATTTGCCTATTTCAAAATTGCCCCAGATCTCCTTTAAAATGTGCCTCTTGTCACCTTAAAGCTATGCCCCCTAGTATTTGATTTTTCCACCTTGTGAAAAAGGTTCTGACTGTCCCCTTTCCCTGTGCCATTCATAATTTTATCTTTTTTTTATCAGAACTACCCTCAACCTTCACCATTCTGGAAAACACAATCCAAGTCTGTTCAATATTGTGGCTTGTGGCTAAACGGATCAGGGGGTATGGAGAGAAGGCAGGTTCAGGATACTGAGTTAGATGATCAGCCATCATCATATTGAATGGCGGTGCAGGCTCGAAGGGCCGAACGGCCTACTCCTGCACCTATTTTCTATGTTTCTATGTTTCTATTCCTTGGAGCCAATAACCTCTGGTCCAGGCATTTTCTGATAAACCTCTTGTTGCACGTTCTCCAAAGCAATCACATCATTTGACATACAGTTTTGTGATAAACCTCTTCTGCACGTTGGATTTAAAGCCATCACATCATTTTCATACCAAATTGTGTACCTGACCCATATCCTGCTGGACTATGACACTGTCCTCACTGCTCCACCCAATTTTAGTGTCATCTCCTGCTGTACTATGACATCTTTCTTCACTGCTCCAAGTTATTTGGTGTCATCTATATATTACTAATATATATATCTTTATTTACTATATATATATATATATATATATATATATATATATATATATATATATATATATATATATAACGAAGATACAGTATATCACAAACAACAGAGGCCCTGGCACAGATCCCTGTATAACACTATTGGTTACAGACATCCAGCCAGACTACCATCCTTCCACCCTCTATCTTCTATGAGTAAGCTAGTTCTGAAATCAAGCTACCAAGTCGCCATTGGATCCCATACATATTAATCCTCTGGATCAGCCTACCATGAAGGACTCTATCAAATGCCTTACTAAAATCCATGTGGGCAGTATTCACTGCCCTACACTCCATCGCCTCAAAAACCTCAATAAAGTTGGTTAGACATGACCTGCAGTGAACAAAGCCAAGCTGACTGTCCCTAATTAGTCCATTCTCTTTCAAATGCGAATAATTCATATCCCAAAGAATCTTCTTCAAAAACTTCCCTATCACAGATGTGAGGCTGGCCAGCCTATAATTTATAGATTATTTCTAATTCACTTCTTAAAAGGAAAAACATTTGCTACTTTCCAATCCTCCAGCACCTCGTCTATGGCTCAAGAAAATACAAAGGTCTTTGTCAAGCCCCTGCAATCTCCTAATTTTCCTCACTCAATAACATAGGACAGACCCCATCAGGCCCTTAGAATGTATCTACATTACTGCTTTTTCAACAGTCCAAACACCACCACCTCAATAACAAATTTCCCTAGCATATTACTATTTCCCACATTAAATTCAACATTCTCCCTGACCTTCTCCTTTGTAAATACAGATGCAAAATATTTGTCGAATACCTCACATAGATCCTCTGACTCCAAGCACACATTTCCTCCTTTATCCTTGAACGTTCTCTCTGGTTACTTTCTTCTTTTTAATGTCCATATAAAAAGCATTGGGATTTTCTGAAATTTGGTTTGCCACTGATTTGGTTTGCCACTATATCATAGCTCCCTTTGGCCATTCTAATTACCTAGTTGAGTTCTTTCCTTTGCTTTATATTCCCCAAAGATCCTGTTTGATTTCACTTTCCTGAGCCTTCATTTTTCTTTTTTGGCCAAATTTACAACCCTCTTTGGTCATTCAAGATTCCCTTCCCTTGCCATCCTTATCCTTCCACCTTACTGAAACATGCCAGTACTGAATTCTGATCAGCTGGCCTTTAAACGACTTCCACAAGTTGGGCCAAAGACCCTATTTCCATGCTGTACAACTGTGATTTTTATATCAGATGTGGGATTCCCAATAACAATTACTCCCAGATTTTCTCTCCCTACCTCCTCCCTAATAATGCTGTAATCTGCTTAACTCCAATGTAATACCTACCGCCACAATCCAGACCTATCCTTATTCATTACTATTTTAAAACCTATGGAGTTGTGATCACTATCCCCAAAACGGTATTCCACTGAAACATTAGTCACTTTAGTCAGATTTGTTTCTCACTACATGGTCCAATATGGCCCCAAATTGAGTTGGACTATCCATGTTCTGTTTCATACGTCCTGCCTGTCTATGTTTTATGTAAGTTAAAGTCGCCCATTAAAATATCTCTGTTGCTTTTCTGCTTTCTGTAATCTGAATACATATCTGTTCCTCTATCTCTCACTGCCTATTGGGAGGCCTACAGTATAATCCCATCAGAATGATTGCATCTTATTTTTGTGCTCTATCCCATATTGCCGCAGTGGCAAATCCTCCAGTATGTCCTCTCTGAGTGTCTCCATGCTATCCTCACTGATTAGTAAAGTAACTCCTCCACCTCTTTTACCCCCTCTCTCACATCTGGAAAATAAAAACCCTGGAATGTTGATTTGCCAGTCCAGTCGCCCTCACAACCAAGTCTCTGTATTTGTCACAAGAAGGTTTTCGACCTGAAACGTTGCCTATTTCCTTCGCTCCATAGATGCTGCCTCACCTGCTGAGTTTCTCCAGCATTTTTATCTACATTCGATTTTCCAGCATCTGCAGTTCCTTCTTAAACATCATAGTTACAACTTCTGCTTTATCCATGGAATCTCATTGAAATAAACTCACCTTGGCCTGTGAGTTTCACTGCATTGTGCAATGTTTATCTAGCTATTCTTTCTTTGAGATGTTAATTATTTTTAGGTATATGATTCCAACATCCTTGAATTGTTGCGAAACGTATTGAGTGAGGTGAACTTCTTTACATCAGATCTTTTGACAATCTGGAGGAATACATAGTTCAAAGTGACATTGCTAACTATATGAAAATGACAAGTAACCTGCCCCTTCTCACTACCTTAAATTGATTTAAAATGTATAGGTATTCATGTAGTCACACACGATGGATACGTTTTTTTTAAACAGTTCTCATTCCTGCTCAATAACTGTGATAAACTTCAAAAGTTACTAAATATAAAAGCACTATGCGATGCCATAAACGTGGTGTGAGAGATTTTATATAAATGCAATAGTTTTAATTAAAATTAGACCATATTTACTTGTCTTAATTTTGTAATCAATGCTTTGTCATTGCCTTGGCAGCATAGTACAATTTGTGACATCATGCTCTGAAGCTGTAATAGGCAGAACTGTTTGTGCTTTCATAATGTAAAAATAACATCTCATGAGATTTTCTGCAAAAGATTTGCAGCAATCTTAATGATCAATTTGCATATTACTGATTTGTTCTGCCCCACTTTCCAATCCACATGAGAATGGAATGTTTATATTGATTGTGAATTATATTAAAAGGATAGAAGATATTTTTATTTGAATGAAATTACTAAAAATATTAACACACTACTGCTTCTACCCTAATTGTAATGTTAGGCTTTTTATTTGTGGTAGTATAAAAACATTTGCAATTAACTCATTGGGAAAATATGAAACTGAAGTCATCAACTACCAGAAAAAAGGCAATTAATCATTTTATGAATGTGAAAACATAATGAGATGTATAAAGTGGATACTCATCTAGTATAAAATTATGGTTCTGCTGTAATTAGAAAAACACACTCTTGTATCCTGTTTAATTGTTTTAATTGCCATATTTGCTCCTGCAACAATATGATCTGCATTCACATAATCATGTGATCTGTACAACATTTCTTTTCATGAGGAACTATTGTTCCTATTCTCTCTGAACACCTTGACTGATATCCTTTTAAAGTGTCCTTTACTTAAGTGCTTTGTACATTCCTGGAGCAAATGCTGTTTTATTCACACATTCACACACCCAGTTAATCATGCAATACTTAACCAAAGCTTTAACTATCTTTCTGAGTCCCAAACAATATCCGCTTCACATGGGGCTAATTATTGGCGTCTTCACATGAGTCCAGGCTTCTCTGCTCTTTGTGAAAGTTGGTTTTCCACCTCAGGTGGTGCCGGTACCATCTTCACTCCTTTGGTTGTAGTTATCAGAGTCGGCTTTTGCCGGCTGTGGTCCTTGATGGCTGCGCTATCTGCTCTTGAAATTCTGTAGTGCTAACATCAGCGAGGAGTTATCACTCTCCCGGCTTATTAGTGGTGTTTAGATCCATCCCTGCTATGGCTTTCCAGAAACTTGTTTTGGTTCGAATATTTGGGTATAAGGTGGGATGCTCTCTGTAAAGGCATTTAACTTGATTTACCCGACAGTCTGAAGAGGGTCTTGACCTAAAACGTCGCCCGTTCAGGTTCTCGAGATATGCTGCCTGATCTGCTGAGTTACTCCAGCACTGTGTCCTATTATGTATTCAGGTGCATCTGCAGTTCTTTGTTTCTACTTACTGGATAATAGGTTTGGAGGAACTTTTGAATGCAATTTTCAAATGCAATTTTGAATGGGTGGCCCCCGTGGCGCAGCAGTAGAGTTGATGCCTTACACAGCGCCGAAGACCCGGTTTCGATCCTGACTATGAGTGCTTTCTGTATGGAGTTTGGACGTTATCTCCGTGACCGCGTGGGTTTTCTCCGAGATCTTCGGTTTACTTCTACACTCCAAAGACGTACAGGTATGTAGATTAATTGTCCCTGGTGTGTGTAGGATAGTGTTAATGTGCGGGGGTCGCTGGTCGGAATGTGCTCGGTGGGCCGAAGGGCCTGTTTTTGCACTGTTTCTCTAAACTAAACTAAAAAGTAGAGGCAGGAAACCAACGTTCCATTTGAACTGTTTTTTCTATTGCTTTTTATCATTCCCTGGACTGATACTTATGATGTTCAATCACTGAATCAATGGACCTGCATATGGTTAGAAAAACCTATTTTTGACATAGTATCACCAAACTGTGGACTAATACTAAATGTTTAAGAAGGAACTGCAGATGCTGGAAAATCAAAGGTAGATAAAAATGCTGGAGAAACTCAGCGGGTGCAGCAGCATCTATGGAGCAAAGGGAATAGGCAACGTTTCGAGATGAACCCCTTCTTCAGACTGATATGTCTGCTCCATCAGGTTTTGATGTGGATTTGGATTTTTCACTTGCCTAAAATTGGCTTAGCCAAACTTCCCAAGAGTCAACTTTTCCTATTCTGGGGAATTGTTTGACCACAGTGCTTGTGCTCACAGGGAGGTTCTCTAGTGCAACTTGAGACTGTTTCAACTAACGTGGACGGGGTTTGGGAACCAGAGGGGGCAGGTAAACAAATGGAGTAACTAATGAAAAGGTAGAGATTATGACAAATCAGAATGAAAGAAAGAGTAGGCATGGATAAATTAATGTGCTGGTAAGAATGATGGAATGGAAAATGCTTATTTCAATTCAACAAGTATTATGGACACAACAGATGAACAGAGCTTGGGTCAGTGCATGGAACTACTGTATATTTTTGCAGCCATAACAGAGCTGCAGATCAACATTCCAGGGTTACAATGTTTCAGACATGATAGAGAAGGTTGGTAAAAGAGGTGGACGAGCTGCATTACTAATCATGGAGAATGACACTCAGAGATGACATACTCTGTCTATTGAGGTAATAGGGGTTGAGCTCAAAACTAAGAAAGGGGCAATCACTCTAACTGGATTATACAATAGGCCTCCCAATAGCCAGTGGGAAAAAGAGGAACAGTTATGTAGATAGATTTAGCCTTTCGAGAAACTAAATGAGTGAGTCTTAACATTTTCTGCTTGTAGCATTCCTCCTGCTATAAAAACATGCAGATATGGTCACTTCTTTACGGTTATTTGCCCATGCTTTTCCACCCCACTGCTTGAGTCCTCAAATAGCACTCTATGATGCTCAGTAACTCGGCTTTTTATTCCTGAAATCTTCAATTGTAAGTAAATTGTTGTAGCTTAATTGTACAAAAATATCCTCTAAAAAAATAATAAAATAATAAAATCCAGCAGATCTAGGCAGCTCATATGTTCCTTAGAGTTCTACTGATAATGATGGACATGCTTGGAACATCCTACCATCAATCTCATTTATAAACAAGAAGTAATAATAACAGCTGTGCAAATTACCAAACCACTTTTCCTAATGGTTCTGAATTTAGACATTAACATGCACAGGTGTTGAAGGGTGGATGGAATCCTCAACGGTACTCTCCAAATGTGACAACACTTCAGTCACTGCAATATCAAACAGTGGAGACGTTTATCAAAACCAGAGCACAGATTAATAATCCAGCATGTTTCCCATCCCCAACATTTTCTGATGTTTTCTGCTGCATTCATAATATAGTGAATAATTTGTTTCTAATTGTTTAAAATAATCACTGATCTTCAACTGTATTTGTTCCTGATGTTAAAATTGTAAAGATTATCTACTGGGAATTTAAAAAAAGTTTTTTTACATTTATTTTTGCATCTCAAAAGCTTGCCTTTCTAGTGCAGTGGCTGTTGGCAATCACATAATCGCAAGAGTGTTTCCATCTGGTAATATGTGATTTCTACCACTATGATCAAATCCGATAGATATTCTAAATAAATAGATTCAAAAATAGAAGAAATTGATGAACAATGCTGAGTTATGATTTTCTCAACATTCAGTGAAGACATTTACCACCATAGGGTTAATTCAACCATGAAATTAGTTATTTTTTGAAATAATAGTAGGTTTATTTTTGGTATTGGTGGAGTGTTGTTAATCAATTTTCATTTTAACCGTTCCCAATGGCAAATGGTAAGTGTTTCCCGGGTACCTTCAATATATCACCTGAACGATTGTTCTACATGTGTGGCCTGATGCATCAGCCTAATTCAGGTACACAAAATTGCTGGAGAAACTCAGCGGGTACAGCAGCATCTATGGAGCGAAGGAAATAGGCGACGTTTCAGGCCGAAACCCTTCTTCAGACTGATGAACAATGTCTGCAGTCTGAAGAAGGGTTTCAGCCCGAAACGTCGCCTATTTCCTTCGCTCAATAGATGCTGCTGCACCCGCTGAGTTTCGCCAGCAATTTTGTGTACCTTCGATCTTCCAGCATCTGCAGTTCCTTCTTGAACAGCCTAATTCAGGTATCCACATTTGCCTAACAATGGTCTTCCTTTCATCCACTTATTTGGGATGTATCTCACAATTAATTTTGTAGCATTCTTACCTCAACTTCAGCAAATCGTCAGTTCCAGTTCGATTGCTGGCTGACATACATGTTTAGTACAGAGAGCATCATGCTGCACTGTCCGAATTGCTGTAACCCAGATGATAATTGAAATTAGAAACATGGACACATAGAAACATCGAAAATAGGTGCAGGAGGAGGCCATTCGGCCCTTCGAGCCAGCACCGCCATTCATTGTGATCATGGCTGATTGTCCCCAATCAATAACCCATGCCTGCCTTCTCGCCATATCCCTTGATTCCACTAGCCCCTGGAACACTATCTAACTCTCTCTTAAATCCATCCAGTGACTTGGCCTCCATTGCCCTCTGTGGCTGGGAATTCCACAAATTCACAACTCTCTGGGTGAAAAAGTTTTTTCTCACCTCAGTCTTAAATGGCTTCCCCTTTATTCTAAGACTGTGGCCCCTGGTTCTGGACTCGTCCAACATTGGGAACATTTTTAAAAGGCCGTGAAGCAATTTATAATACAATTGACGATTATCATCCTCCGTCCTGTTTATGTTGCAACATATTTAAACTGCATTCTTCCAATTTTTCCCAGATGAATTGAACTACCAATTTGCTGAATTATCTGATTCATAATGTTTGGAAAGCATGCAGCTGATTCTCCCTCTTAACCTTATTTCATTTCAACATCATATGATGAATCGTTTACATTATACAGCTATTTGTCATTAGTAAGCCTCTTCTTGAATCAATAACACATGAATAATTATGCGTCTACACTGTTGCTCCCACATAATGGTCCAGTTCATACCCTCAGGATATAGACCGATTATACGTCTTGCCTTGATAAATATAAAGCTTCATTTCTTGCATATTGATTTATGGTGTGCATAATTTGTATTTCTTACAGTAGATACTTGTATTATAAAAGGAAAAAGGATAGCAATAGGTTAGGCAGTATCTCTGGACAATATGAATAGGAGATGTTTGGTGTCGGGACCCTCCTTCATTCTTTAGTACTAAGCCTATACAACTTCAGACTAATAGTAGTTGTATCATATGTCAGTTGATGATCTTGTTCCGACCTAGATATCCACTCAATAACACATTGTGAATCAGATGTGAAGTGGCAATGATAATGAATGTTTTTTTTAGTGTGAATCAAATTGTCTTCCTGTTTGCCTGAATTTATAATTCAAATGGAAAATTACTAATTGATTGTGCTTGATTTGCTGCTCCCTATTTCACCTGTGCATCTAATTGTAATTTAGACAGTTGTGGGCTGATGCAGTTCTCAATTTAGCAGCTGCTAGTAATTATTACCAGAAACATAAGATTACTTCAGAGACTAAACATAATTTGCAAATTATATTTGCATAAATGAAAGTATATCTCTTTCTAAAATCTGAAAGTCTTTTAAAATCAATCAACATAAACCTGTAAAGCATTTTTCATCCAAAATAATTTCTCAAGATGTAAAAGATGAAATGTCACGTGTTCATTGTAGATGAAAGGATTTAATGTAAGGATGGACAAGAAAAATGCGTCGCAGAGAAAGGCTTTTATGATGCTATTGAAAGAAGTTAGAAAGGCAGGAGTATGGAACAATTCTCCATAATTAGAACACCAAACCCTGAAAGATTATTTTTGTATGATATCACAAAGGGATATGCAACATGGAATCAAACTGTGTGAGAATACAAACGGGGATGTGCATCAGGATGAGATCAGTCAGTGAGGAAGAAACAGGCGGTCAGAAAAGACTTAAAATGCTGTTGAGAAGAAGGGAACTAATGGGTATAATGATTATGGAATTGCAAAGAATTGTAGGGCTTCGATAATTATGGTTTGTGACGAAGAGGAGAGGATGCTGAGTACAAGTTCAAGTCAAGTTTATTGCCATATGCAGTGAGGTGCAGGTACAATAAAAAATCTTACTTGTGGCAGCAGCACAGGCACATGGACTCCGACAAGTTCACAAAAGCAATTTGTACATAAATTACACTCTAATTATAAAAGAAGACTTACAGAAACAAAACATTAGTGCAAAAACATAATTAGAAATTAAACAAGTCTGTAGTAGTGCAAACGATGATCCATGGTATTTTGTTGTCGAGGTAGAGTTAGGGGTGTATGCAGGTTTAGGAACCTGATGGTTGTAGGAAGATAGCTTCAGGTAGGAAGGGACTTCAGGTTTCTGTATCTCCTGCCCAATGGCAACAATGGGAAAAGGCTTACTTTATGCCTGAAATTAGAAGAACATTTATGAAATATAATCCTCAGATGTAAAAGTCGTGGTTTAAGTTTTAATGTGGCAGCATGCAAGTGTACACAGCATGCGTACACTTTAGTTCAATTTATGAATTCTTAGTAACTGGCCAGAACCAGAGATATGAAGGCCAGGTTCATTTTAAAACAAAAACTATATTTGCAGATAGGTTGTTGCAGCTTGGAAATTGTTGAATATTATTTAAGATTTGCATTCTGCATTCAAAGAGAATCTAGGATTCTTTTTCTCAACAGAGTACGATAAAAATACAAAATGTGGAATTTATAGTTAGAGGTGAATGGAGTGAATCTGTTTCCCATAATGGGGAACTAGAGATTTAAAGTAGTTGTTAAAAGAACCAGTGATTGGGATCTGAAAAGTATTGTCTGAAAGACTGAGCGAATAATAGACTCAATTATTATTTTCAATCGATAATTATATAAGTATTTTTAATTTAATATTTTGCAAGGCCATGAGGAAAGAGCAAAGGACTAACTGGATTGTTTCACCAAGAGCTGGCTGCGCAAAACTGATGCTGGACAAAGCAATTACCTTCTTTATGTTGTAACAGTTCTATTACTTTATGATTCATCATAGTTTATTTCTAACCTTAGAGGTTATTTTAATATTTTTCATAACATAAAGGCCATGAAAGAGAATTTGAACAAAACTGCAGTTCCTAAGATACAGAAACAAATATAGAATTTCTGTTACAGGCTGAAATGATGAATGTCAGCTAGTTTTTCGCATGTTTTATATTTATTTGAACATTGTTAAAACCAGTTGAGGGATACAGATTGGATTTCTATTGTTTGCATTTGCTAGATATCTTCCACCTTGAATGCTGCTGCGTGAAAGATACACCAATCAGTTCTTGATACCACAGAGATCAAGTCTTTCAGTTGAATCTATAGATTGTCTTTCTAGTTTAAGGTCTAAAAACCTGTGGTCTTGATGTGACCCATTGCAGAGTAAATAATATAACGGCTGTGTCAGACAGTGCTGAAACTACCATCATATGATCAGTATTCTTCTAAAGCATCTGCATTCAACAGTAAACCCATGTGCTTTCAAAGACTGGAGAATTTTCAAAATAAATGTTGACAGTTTTCTGATACGAATGCTCCTGGTTCAAAGTGTTATTATGATAATTTCATCTTTCATTCCACTTGGTAAGATGGTTTGTTTTAAAAGGAAAATGTTATTAACACTGCACTTGGCAGTTCTGTCACATCGGGAACACAGTGAGTTTTCCCACTGTGAATTAATCTATAGATATTTCAAAACGGTAAACATGATGATGACAACCCCCCCCAAGAACATTATTATCTCTGGCGGAAGGGAAACAAATAGCTGATCTTCAACTGTGCACAAATTCAGGGAATGGATATAAAAATCAAGGGTACTTGTTAAACTCCCAAGCTCTCTTGTGTTTCTATTTAAGTGCAGGAGGCAAGGCTTGTGAGATTCATGTGCTAGTGCTCACAGATCCACACAACACTTTATACATTTCCAGATGATGTGTGGCACAGTTTAGGTACAGAACAAAATTGCCTGACAGTGCACCTGCACTTCGCTATTTGACGAAAACACTTCTCCAGGGTTAAAGGATAGTAAATCATAATATCAGCCATGGTCAATGACTTCTTGGATGATGTTCTCCGCATTAGAGCAAAAGATGTTCTGTGGACCTGCAAGTAGCAGAAACTGAATGCCAGCTTTATAAAAACTAACAGAGGGTATGAAATTCAGCCATGTAGTTTTGATTTCCAGATCCATTCTCTAAATGTGTGTATCATGAGTCATCTGCTATATATTTCCCATCCCTAGTTTCCTTTTGAAACTGATTGATCCATTTGAATGACTTTCTAGTCCATCCTGCATGATTTATATATGCTCCATGTGGTATCATATAGAGACTGGCGTGTCATACATTTGGTTTTCAGAATCTCTCACAATCAACATAGAAACATAGAAATTAGGTGCAGGAGTAGGCCATTCGGCCCTTCGAGCCTGCACCGCCATTCAATATGATCATGGCTGATCATCCAACTCAGTATCCCGTACCTGCCTTCTCTCCATACCCTCTGATCCCCTTAGCCACAAGGGCCACATCTAACTCCCTCTTAAATATAGCCAATGAACTGGCCTCGACTACCCTCTGCGGCAGAGAGTTCCAGAGATTCACCACTCTCTGTGTGAAAAAAGTTATTCTCATCTCGGTTTTAAAGGATTTCCCCCTTATCCTTAAGCTGTGACCCCTTGTCCTGGACTTCCCCAACATCGGGAGCAATCTTCCTGCATCTAGCCTGTCCAACCCCTTAAGAATTTTGTAAGTTTCTATAAGATCCCCTCTCATTCTCCTAAATTCTAGAGAGTCTAAACCAAGTCTATCCAGTCTTTCTTCATAAGACAGTCCTGACATCCCAGGAATCAGTCTGGTGAACCTCTCTCTGCACTCCCTCTATGGCAAGAATGTCTTTCCTCAGATTTGGAGACCAAAACTGTACGCAATACTCCAGGTCTCACCAAGACCCTGTACAACTGCAGTAGAACCTCCCTGCTCCTATACTCAAATCCTTTTTCTATGAAAGCTAACATACCATTCGCTTTCTTCACTGCCTGCTGCACCTGCATGCCTACTTTCAATGACTGGTGTACCATGACACTCAGGTCTCGCTGCATCTCCCCTTTTCCTAGTCGGCCACCATCAACAAGGCTATGG
This sequence comes from Leucoraja erinaceus, assembly GCF_028641065.1. NCBI lineage: Eukaryota > Metazoa > Chordata > Chondrichthyes > Rajiformes > Rajidae > Leucoraja > Leucoraja erinaceus. Next base: position 57,149,427 of record NC_073383.1, read on the forward strand.
GCAAGTCACGTAGCATAAATGATAGGGTGCACTGCCTTCTAAGTCTTCGATTTAGATAATGGATCATTAGCTTTAATACGCAACCTTTAACAAGGTTTGAAAACATACTTATTCCTTAGAAACAAGGAACTGCAGTGTTGGAGTGACTCAGCAGATCAGGCAACATTCCTAGAGAATCTCTGTAGGCAACATTTTGTGTTGAGATCCTTCTTCAGACTCATTGTGGTGGGGGTGGGGGACATGGAAGTAAGCTGGAAGTGAGGAATAGCGGGTACATTTTGTGTTGGGATCTTTCTTCAGACTCATTGTGATGGTGAATTTATAGACAATAGACAATAGGTGCAGGAGTAGGCCATTCGGCCCTTCGAGCCAGCACTTCCATTCAATGTGATCATGGCTGATCATCCACAATCAGATCATCCACCTCATTCCTGCCTTCTCTCTATATCCCATAACTCCGCTATCCCTAAGAGCTCTATCTAACTCTCTCTTGAAAGCATCCAGAGAACCAGCCTCCACCGCCCTCTGAGGCCGAGAATTCCACACTCTCACAACTCTCCGTGTGAAAATGTTTTTCCTCATCTCCGTTCCAAATGGCTTCCCACTTATTCTTAAACTATGGCCCCTGGTTCTGAACTCCCCCCACATTGGGAACATGTTTCTTGCCTCCAGCGTGTCCAAACCCTTAATAATCATCTCTCATCCTAAGTTCCAGATTACACAAGCCCAGCTGCTCCAATCTATCAACATATGACAGTCCTGCCATCCCGGGAATTAACCTCGTGAACCTACGTTGCACTCCCTCATGTCCTTCCTCACGTTTGGAGACCAAAACTGCACACTAGGTGTGGTCTCACTAGGGCCCTGTACAACTGCAGGAGGACCTCTTTGCTCCTCTACTCAACTCCTCTTGTTATGAAGGCCAACATTCCATTCGCTTTCTTCACTGCCTGCTGTACCTGCATGCTTACTTTCAGTGACTAATGAACAAGGACCGCCAGATCCCATTGTACTTCCCCTTTTCTCAACTTGAAACCATTTAGATAATAAGCTGCTTTCTTGTTTTTGCCACCAAAGTGGATAACCTCACATTTATCCACATTAAAGTGCATCTGCCATGCATCTGCCCACCCACCCATCCTGTCCAAGTCACCCTGCATCCTTATAGCATCCTCCTCAAAGTTTACACTGCCACCCAGCTTTGTGTCATCTGCAAATTTGCTAATGTTATTTTTAATCCCTTCATCCAAATGATTAATATATATTGTAATTGGCTGCGGTCCCAGCACTGAGCCTTGCCATACCCAGCTAGTCACTGCCTGCCATTCTGAAAGTGACCCGTTAATTCCTACCCTTTGTTTCTGGTCTGACAACCAATTTTCTAACCGTCAGCACCCTACCCCCAATACCATGTGCTCTAATTTTGCCCACTAATCTCGTATGTGGGACCTATTTGGTATGGGTTATGACTTTAAAGTTACCTTCTAAAAACAAATTACTGAAACCTTTGTACCTCCCCACATCGAAAGTTATCGGTTCTCTTCTAGAAAGTCAATCCATCAGTCTGTGTTCTCCACCCATCACTATTTTCGTGTGTGTTGCTGAAGATTTTGCTGAAGATATCACAATGGTGTACTTTCTGACCATGCTTTCGCAGCCCCCAGGCTCATGCTCTCAGCAGCTGGCCTGTTTGTAAAAATTGATTTCAAGGCACAAAATTGGGGTGAATTGAATTTCACAGTTTGGACTCTGGATCTTCTCCTTCAGGACGGATACATTGTTTTGGTTCTGTGACAGCACATTCCTCTTGCCTCTTTACTGTCTTGTTACAATAAACGTCCTGTCCCACTTACGTGACTTTTTGGGCGACTGCCGGCACCCGTCATAGGTCATTGTAGATCGCCGAAATTTTCAACATGTTGAAAATTAAGCGGCAACCAGAAAGGCGCTACGACTCTTTGGGCGACTGAGAAGACTACTCACGATCATACAGGTGACACCCTGGCGACATGTTGCAGGGTGAAGCCTGTATGGTCGTGAGTAGTTGCCCAAAGAGTCGTACCTTGTTCTGGTCACCGCTGGATTTTCAACATGTTGAAAATTTTCGGCAACCTGTAATGACCTATGACGGATGCCGGCAGTGGGCGAAAAAGTTGTGTAAGTGGGACAGGCCCTTTAATATCATTTTTAACATAAATTGTTCTTGTTCTTGATTTAACAACACAAAGACCATTGCAGGTGAAAATAAAATAATCTCCTGTCTTTTGCAGGAAGTGTTAATATGGATTAGCTGGATTCTCAAACTGCATTCTGTTACAGCATTAACATTTTAATTTCCCATGAATAAAATGTTATCATTAGTGCCGTTATGGATCAGTCTCATCTATGCCGTTGTGTGCATTGCGGACAGCAATGAGACTACCAAAACTTATTTTTCTACTGTTGTATAGAATGTCTTAAAAGTGATCCGTTAGAAGACCGATCCCAACAGATTTTAAATCAGATACTAATGATGGTTGTGCTATTTATCATTGTGCAACTCACATTGTAAAAATCAATAATGGTACTTGCAATAAAATGTAGTCTCATCTATTAGGTTCAATAATGCCTATTTTCATCAGCAAGAGACTGTCTATTTTACTTCGGAGTCACGTGAGTGATTCCGTGAAGAAGCCCGTCCCAGACAGGGCTCCCGCAGAAACGAGAAAAGCTAAAGTTTAGGTAAGTACTTACCTTTACTTTAGCCTTTGCGTCTGCTTGTTCACTGCAGGGCATGCAAGCGGCCCCTTGGACTCCGGGAGGAGTTTTTTCCGTTGTCGGAAGGGGAGGAAGACGCAACAAGGACTCACCGGCGGACCATGGTGCGGGTGCCAGTAACTGTCCACAGGACAGCGGCGCGGGCTAGCACTGCGCTGGGGGTTCCCCTCAGTCCTCGCTCGCCCTCAAAGACTGTCCAGGTGAGGCAGGCAGGCGGGCGGGAGGAGGCTTCCGATTTTTGCGGAGCCGTTAACGGGACCCACGGAGCAGTGCTGGCGTGGAGTGCGCTGCAGCCCGAGTACAGCAGCCCGAGAACAGAGAGATAGAGAGGGGGAGGACCGCTAATCAGCGCCCCGCTCCCGACTCTGTACCAAGCCCGTCAGCATCAGCTGCGGGCTGGGAGGGAAATGCTGCACCTGCCCGACGAAACGACGTCTTTGGGCAGCAACAGGCGGTAGGACCGCTTAGTGGGGCGGTCCACAAACCCGACACCGGGACCGAGCCAGCCCGCTAGCACCTGACCACGTCAACGGCAAAAGGGAGCGGGCTGGATGTGTGGAAAACCCGGCAGTGGAACGACATTGGACTGGGAAGTCTCTCCACCCAGGAGGGGGAGAGACAGCTGCCTGAGCTGCAGGAACGACTCTTGGGCATTGGAAAGGTGAGTTTGCAGTTGTGTTTTATTACAGAGTTCAGGAACACAACGCAGAACTCGCAAAGAGGAACTGCCCCGCTCCAACTCTACCAGCGGGGCAGCAACCGGCGGCAGCGTCGCTCGTAGAGCGTTTTTTCGCTATCCCTGAGACCGAGCCAAGCCAGTCTCGCCATAGCCTACACGGCGGACTGGGAAAGCGGACAGGAAGCAAAACGGCCGGTCGTCTCCGACTTGTCGGAGGTGGGGGGGAAATGTCCACCCCAAAGCGGGGGAGAGACAGCCGCCTAAGCTGCATCCAGCAGCTATTGGAGGGGATGGTCTACCGAGAGCAGCAGCGCTCTCGGACAGACAGGACAGGCGCCCCCTCCATGGTGCTGAGTCCGGCACCTCCCTTTGCGACCTCGGACCAGGAATGGGAGGTTAGCATCGGTGACCAGGGGCAGGCTGGTCTGAGTATGGGGCAGGCGGAAGGAGCGAAAGAGAGCAGGGTGTGCAGGAAGAGCTGCTGGGGGTCGTAAGCCGATTCGTCGCTACCCCAGGGGTTGGAGCACCACTGGAGCCAAGGATGGCTGACAGCATAAACCATCTCTCCAACAAACCACTGCGGGAGAAGGTGCTCGCCCAAGTGCTTGAGGAGCACACAGCCCCGGATAATTGTGAGGCTCTGAAGGTCAAGAGCCTCAATCCTCAAATATGGGGCAACATGGGGGGACCGATTCGGACACAGGAGGTCGAACTCCAGCGCATACTTCGCCTCCTCACGGCGGCTATAACAGCCCATGCGTGGGGTGTCGAGACCGTAGATATGACATCTCACCAACAGGATGTCCTGGCACTCATGTGCACGACACAATATGAGCTGAATAACCTGAGAAGAGACAACATCAGGCCGGCCCTCAATCCTAAATTTGCAGGATTATGCAAAACTCGATCAGTAGAGACCGACTCATTTTTTATTTGGGGAGGACTTGAACAAACAGCTCAAAGAGATGGAAGAGGCGTCTAAGACCTTTAGCCTCATGAGGGCACCACCGGCAACGAACATACCAAAGCTCTTCATTTCCACCCAGGCGGCAGCACACCACTGTATCTACCAGTCGGCGTCCCGAATATGCGACTGGTCAAAGCTTGGGGCCGCACTATCCCCAGAAACCTTTTTAGGTCAGGGCCTGCAGCAGACCCCCTGGAAAATGCGCCTTTTCCCCCAACATCGCCAGCACGTCGACAGGGAAGAACACTCAAAAAGAAAAAACACAACCCCGCCAATAACCATGGAGGTAGGTGGGTCTGGTTTCTGCCAGCAAATAGAGCGCTTTCTTGGACTATCTTGGCTTTCATATTAATTCAGTCCACGTAACTTTAATGTTGCCAAGAGACAACATAGTTGAATTGGCACAAACAAGCGACAAATTAATGGTCAAACTACCAACTACTCGACAAATAACAGAGTAATTGGGGGGTAAAAAGGTACCATTTTTCTGTCTACATGATTCAGATGTTAGTATCAAAATCAACATATAGGTTGTCATTGAGCATCTCATGAAGTTACCCACTGAAATAATATTAGAAAGACAGTGGTGGGGTTACCTCTTATACTGGGCATTAAGTATCTAAAAAAATGCTCGGGTGAAATTTATGAGTTTAAGCACTTGCATGTATGGGTATAAATAAGACTACACTATGGAGGTGGCCTATATTAACCATATGGCAGCATAAAGTCGGTATCATATGACAAGTTGGTCAAAATAATTTGGCAATGGTATATCCATAGAGGTATTGGACTATCAACAACTTACCTGCCTGGTAAGAAAAATAAAGTGACAGACACAGGTCACATAACATTAAGGACAACATCAATTAGATGTTTTCATATAAAGTTTAACAAAACTATCAGGCTATATGATGCAACAGATATTAAGGCATTTTTTCATTGTCGCTGTACTGTACACTGATAATGACAATTAAAATGCAATGTGAAACTGATATCGATTATTTGCATTAACGCTATATCACCAGGTGTTTGGGGATGTCCTATCTATGTCGCGGGGAGAAACCAGACCCTGGGCCAGTGGAATCCTCATTTTAAAAATTTTTCTCTGGGACAGATAGTTCCAGGAGAAAGATCGTCAGCTATATATATTAACTTTTGGCCTATAGGTCATGTTGTCATTCAAGAATGTATTTATTATATTGATAGACAAATGCGTTCACGCTGCATTGGGGAATTAATTTATGTATTTTCCCTTCTGCCTCACCAATCGAGAACAACGCACAGTACAAAAGGATTCTGCTTCAGGTATTTGATACTACCTGACGGACTTACGCAGGCCTTGTTTCACCACGCCATGACATGGTTGTTGGAACTTGGATGGTGTTTTGCCAGTACCCAGAATTATTAATATCGGAGCCGGGCACAAATCACTGTGCCATGAGAAATAAGCTCCTGAGCTGCAGATTCTGCGCAAACTTCTGGGACTGGGATTGTTATACTGAATAATCAACACCATGTAAGCATCCTTTTGAACATCCACTGGACTACAACACTTGTCCAGCATCAAGAGAAGTACTGCAAGGATAAAGGGGAAAACCTACTCATCCGATACAGGTACTACGAACTGGAATTCCTGGAGAACCTTCATCATGATGAAGGATTCGGCTACAGTGCCATCAACACAGCTAGGATTGCCCTGCCTGTTCTTTTTCAAAACAGCTACAGGACAACAGGCCATGGGGTCACTGGCTGGTGGTAATTTGAAGGGTATTAAAACTCTAAACCCCTAGATAAGGTACACCTATATATGGGATGTCACAGTGGTAAACCACACTTCAGGGGATCCCACCAGCCAGAGTCCAAAACCTGAACCTTCTATGCACTAAAAACATATGTTAAAGGCACACTGAGCAGCACATAGGGTCCAGTCACTACTCCTATTTCAATGGACACCATGCTCACAGCTTCAGACCAGATCTCAATCATTTGTTTAGGGTATGGTCAAACCAGACCAGGAACACCTTATCCAGTCATAAAACCGGGCTACCCGCCAGAAAACACGGTATGTGCCAAGACCCTATTACCTTATATAGACACAACCTAATTATGCGAGGGAGATGAAAAGCCTTGTGGGTTGGTTCACAAAACACCTTGTGGTCGGGTAACAAGCCTTTTTTTAAATGGCTCAAGCAGGTTAAAGCTCCTGGGAAAAAAACTAACATGTATAAAGTTGTCATCCCACAGGAGAAGCTTCCACGTCAACGGCAAAAGAATGGACGTGCCTGTAAACCATATCCTGGCTGCAGCAGAATATGTAAACGTTCAGAGAGAAATAAATTATAAACTGTTGACACCTGTTTTTATTTGCAGGAAGATTCCAATCTGCAAATATTCAAATTAGCCAAGGGGAGCATTTTTTTTAAAATTCTTCAGTGTTATTGTAAAATACCATGGGTTTTTTCTATAAACAGAATCATTGGTTGATTATGATAACACGCTTCCTCCCTCAAAGCAGCGAGTGATATAAACCGATTACCACGGTTTGAAATCACAGATTTGAAATCTTCACGGAATCACTCACGTGACTCCGAAGTAAAATAGTAAGATTAAACGAGAACTTACCAGTTTGAAGTTTGATCTGTATTTTATGAGGAGTTACGCTGAGGGATTACGTGCCCTCCGCTCCCACCCTCATTACATGGATCAAACTGATAATTGATGTCTCTTTGTTCTTTACTATGTTACTTCAAATACGTGTCTGTCTGTGATTCCACACCGCTGCTTTGAAGTTATGCCGCAACGCGTCCTGGGACGGGCTTCTTCACGTAATCCCTCATCGTAACTCCTCATAAAATACAGATCAAACTTCAAACTGGTAAGTTCTCGTTTAATCTTACTAATAGTTTTGACATACGTGTGTTTACTTTACTTAATTCTACAGTTTCAACAAAGTTTCACTGACTCAATATATTCTGTCCCTGGTACCAAAATTCTTAAAAATGAGGCTTTAAATTGTATCATGTTATTACCCTGCATTGCGCCAGATGCCAAGATCTAATTTCTCCTTGCTGCAAAGGCAATTGGAAGTTGACCGTGCTATTCCACTTCTTCCCAGCTTGCTACAAGCAGTAATTGTTTGTTTAAAAAATGTAATCATGTTGCTGTACTTAGCATTCATATCATCAATGTTGCTGTGACTGAATAGCTACCTGATGACAATAGACCATATTTGACTGACATTTCCTGAAAGTTCTGATCAGGATTGTCAACATATCACCATTTAAACTAGTTTGAATCCTTCATTTCTGCTCATGTGGTGAACTGTAAATGACCAGGACCTGCCCACGGATTTAACAGATAAAACTTATCAGGTTCATCTGCTGGCAGTTCTACATGGAGACCACAACAGGACTTAATCTTGTTGGAATCCCCTACTATTGGAATGGCCACTTGGATACAATGTCAGTTAAGCCCAAGTTAGGATCTAAGATTCTAATGACTTCATTGAAAATTACAGGACAAACAAAGTAAAGGGGAAGTAAGTTGCTTTACAAAAAAATATATTTTGATTTATTTAATGTTTTTATTTATCCATTAATTTTTAATGTTTATACAATGTAGGGACAGGAAAAACCCCCCCCCCCCCCCCCCCCCCCCCCCCCCCCCCCCCCCCCCCCCTCAATGCCTTTCACCATTTAGTAAGATCATGGCTGTTGTAATTTCAATTTCAATTACAATTTCAACTACACATTCCTTCATCTCCATGCTGGTCAAGAACCTATCTGCCTCTGCCTTAAAAAATATTCTAATCTCTGTTTGTATTTCCTCTTGAGGATAAGAGTTCCAAAGACTCAAAATCCTTTGGCAGAACCCCCACCCACTACATATTTGTCTTAAATGGACCACCCTTTATTTTAATAAACAATGACTCCCACTTCAAGATTCTTCCACAAGAGGAAAATCGTCTCCACATTCAACCCGTAAATCCTCTGTAGATCTTACATGTTTCAATCAAGTGTCCTTTCAATTTTCCAAACCCCAGGGGGAAAGAGACGTGTTATTTCAACTGAACCACATAACACAGCTTGTTCAATCTAGGTATGAGTTTATTTTAATTAATTAATAAAAAATGTTTTGAATAACTTCCATTTTTAAACTTCTTAATGTTTGAGACATTTACAAGTATTAAAATAACTGATATCTTTAATGTCCTGCAAAGTCCTAAACCAGCTCAGCTGACTCAAAAACTGTTAAGGGTGCTTTAGGGTCAAAGCCGTTGCAGTACACCATGGGATCCTGTTGCCATTTAGATCTCATTGCAGTTGCTTATGCTGGATGCTTGTATTTAGCATCTAGTCCAAATAACTGCAGATGTAGTGATTACCCACTGATTATTCTGAGCCATGAAGTGTCAATTCATTCTCAATAATAGATGTTTTTTTATAATTTTGTATGCATGAATATATATTAAAAATACCTGCAGTAGAATTTAAATTATTCTGTAAATATAAATTCCATGATTAATAAAATAATTATTTTCCTGCTTTGTAATAGTAATTTTGATATATTAGAAAATCATCAACAACACAATAGGAATGAGTCAAAATTATTTACATCGGTTAAAGATTGTAGATAATGTGGTCAGTTGGGCAGAAAGAAGTCCAGACAGAGCAATAGATTGGAAACAATTGCTTCATCAGGGAAAGTCAGACTTAGCTTGAGAAATGAAATCAGGCATGAGATTCATTTTGATAGAAGTTGAAAGCGCATCAGAGCTGCAAGTTAGGAGATGTCAGTGAAAGATGAAGCAAGAACAGGTGTTTAAAACAAATTGGATATATTCATCAGGCTGTTTATGGGGAGGGGGATGGAATATTTTCTATGCTTTGGATGAACCCAATACTTTATTCATTCAACGTTAATGAAATAAATATAAATGGGGATTTTGCACTAATTCCTGAGAAATCTTGGCAATTACCCAGTAGTTGAATCATTTACGCAAATGGACTTCAATCCCCATCCCAGTTCATGGTTTCTATTCGCTGTCAACCAGGAGGTGGTAGACAGGATTGCTAACAGAGATAAATTGGACTTCTTTGAATTTAGCTACAGTTCATGTATTTTACAGCAAAAAAATTGCTTCCTATGAAATTATAAAATCAATGAGAGATGCAGATGTGGAAAAATGCAAAACATTTTATGGTCTGAAGAATGTCTGAATTATATGCAAAACATTTTATGGTCTTTGCTTCTGAGACAGTTACATTAAAATGAGTAAATTTATATTGCAGGGAGACAAATATGGGCATACAAATTGGTGCAATCTTTGCTACTTGACAAAAGACCAGACCTTGATTTCAATGCTCAAAGGGTATTAAAACTTTGGAATACTCTATCCCAGATGGCTGTGGGAATATGGTCATTATGTTCATTCAAAGTAGCAATGTTACAAAATTTTGAGATTAAAAAAATCAAGTCTGCAATTATCCCATTAGATAAAGCATAAAAATAAGTTTAATTTGACACCTAATTCACTTTCATATCTTCAGTATTAAAAAGGTTATGGCCATTTTCATACTCGGAAATTAGCATCTTGTTCCCTATTGATTTTCCATTGACTTAACACAAAAGTTGTGATCAAGGACAGTGAAATAGCCATAACTTTATTAAAAATTAAGTGAGCAGAAAGACATTTTCAGTTATTATAGATAGAAGCATTCTGAAACAAATATTAAGAAATTTTACTTGGATGACCTGAAATTAAAGCATATAATTAGTTAGGTACCCAATTGTAGCTAATTCCAAAATTCAATTACTAGATCTAAACATCTATCCATTTCTTAAGAAACAATGAACATTTTTAAATAGCCTAAGTGTCCAAAGAACATTCACACAATAATTCACAATAAAACATGATTTTTAAATCTCATTGTAATTAATTTATAGGCCAAATGGAAGGGATTTTGTGTTCGATTGCTGTAAATTAATGGCCATTTAAATCAGCTTGCCAGTGGGTTTTTCTCGAACGCAATGGTTTGGAACATTGCCATTGCGGTGGATTTGTAGCCCATATGCCCAGAAAGATACTGCGGGATTGAATGGGCCCCCAGTCACGTATTCGCAAATTAAAATTTTGAATAAAGGGATCTTAAGAAGCCCTTTTTAAAGTAAAAATAAGCAACCTACCTTGCATTGTCCCCTGTATGAGATCCGTCCCGTTGTCAGCGTTCGCGCGTTTAGAGGATGATTTTTAATCTACTATAACAATTAAATAACCCAATTTAGTTTCAAAATAGCTGCAGCGAACGAATTTCGCTGTGATTTTTCGTCAGCAACTAAGTAGGCTGAACAACATCGATTTCAGCAGCCTAGAGAAAATCGCATTTTAAACCCGCCCCCCTCTCAAAGGCGCCAAAGTCACGCACATGGGCAGCGGCAGAACTGCAGTGCCGCTGAAGGTAAGTTTTGCAACATACTTATTCAAAGTGGATCAATTTCTGTACATGAAGGAAATCAAACAATATGAGATGGTGGTGGAAAATGGCACTCTTAGAGATGAATAGTCAACAGGTGGCACCATCAATGGCTGCCTTGCCATCAGTCTGTCTCTTCCTTCTTTGTTGTTTGTTTGTATGTATGTTTTTAGTGTTCTTTAGTTTGTTTTTATGTGGGGGGCAGGGGGGAGTTGGGGGAAAGTTTTTCTAATCAATTACCTGGAGGGAGATGCGATTTTTTTGCCGTATCATATCTCCGTATAATTGCTGAATTAAACCAGGCCTTAGATATTCAAATTGAGGGTGGTATCAATAGACTTATTGGAGAAGAATATTGTGGTGTATGGAACTGTAGTAGTTAACTGGAAGTGATGTGCATGTTAATTATTTGGCCTGACAGGAAGGTTTTCAGACTCAAAAATAGTTATTTCTCATTTATCTATTTTGTCTCCTTTTACGATGCTACTTTCATGGAACTATGTACTTGTACTCCTAGAACCCTCTGGTCTAGAGCACTCCACAGGGCTTTAATGTTCACTGGTAATATACCTGCCTAGGTTTGACTTCCCCAATTGCAACACTTACCTGAATTAAACCCCATGAGCTATTTCTCGGCCCACTTGCTCAGTTAATCAAGATCTCACCATAATTCTTGATAACCATCTTCACTATCTATGATAGCATCTATTTTATCGTCATCTGCAAACTTACTGATCGTGCCTTGTACATTCTCATCCTGATTGTTGATATAGATGACAACAGCAATGTGCTCAGTACCATTCCCTGAAGCACACCATGGATTACAAGTCTCCAGTCCAATACACAACCTTTCACTTCCAACCATTAAGCCAATTTTGTATCTAGTTAATGAGCTCCTCCTGGATCCCATCTGATCTAACCTTTCGGAGCATCCTTTTAGACAGAACCTTTTCAAAGACCTTGCTGAAGACCAGAAAGACCATGTCTCATCAATCTGTGTAGAAAGAAACTGCAGATGCTGGATTAGCCAGAAGATAGACACAATATATTGGAGTAACTCAGCGGGTCAGGCAGTTTCTCAAGAGAAAAAGCATGGATGACATTTCGGGTCAGGACCTTTCTTCATTTTATTTATGTCTCATCAATCTTACTGTTTACTTCTTCAAAAAACGTACTCAAATTCATGTCACGTTCTCCCATGTACTAAACAATGCTAATGTTTCCTCATCAGTTCCAATCTTTCCAAATCCCTCAGAATACTCTCCAGCAACTTTCCTACCATAGACGTTGGGCTTACCAGTCTATAGTTCCCAGACTTTTCTTTTCAGCCCTTCATAAATAGAGGCACAATATTACCCACCTCCAGTGGTAGAATCAGATAAGAGCACTTTGTATTCAGGCATTTGAATAGGGAAGGCATAAAAACATACAGACCAAATGAGGTAAAATTAGATCATAATCATCATAATCATAATTTATTAGCCAAGTATGTTTTGGAACATATGAGGAATTTGATTTGCCGTACAGTCATACCAATAAAACATAACAAGATACACAAAATACATTTTAACATAAACATCCACCACAGTGACTCGTCCACATTCCTCACTGTGATGGAAGGCGAAACAAAGTTCAATCTCTTCTCTTCTTTGTTCTCACGTGGTCGGGGGCCTCGAGCCTTCCGTTGACGGGATGATCTTGGCTCCCGTAGCCGGAGTTCGAGCACTCCGCATCGGGGCAATTAAGCCGCATCGGGGAGATCTCAGCTCTCCCCTGCCAGGCGATCAGGCCCCGGGTCGGGGCTGGTCGAACCTTCTGCGACTTTGGAGCTTCCCGACATCAGCCCCTACCCGAGACTGCGAGCTCCTCGATGATGAAATCCGCAGGCCACGGTTGGAGCGTCGATCCCAGGCAAGCCTCGTGGAGCGGCTCAGTCAGTCTCGAGCAAGGCTGCCAGCTCCATGATGTCATAAAACAAACCAGAGAACATTAACCAAAACTTTTCGAAACACATTAATCATGGATGTGAACCGTGTAGGCTGAACTATTATCAATATGAGAATTTTTCATCTAACATTAAGCACAGCACAAATGCCAAATCTGCAGGAGAAGCCTGGAGTTAATAGAAATTCTCTTCCTATAATGTTGCTTCTGGCACTAGGATGAACTGCTCACTGACACAAATGTCACTGTGCTAGCTTTTTGATTGTGCTGATTGCTGAAGGGTTAGGATTGCCTTTCCCAATTTAATTGCTGTAATATGGAAAATGTCAGAAGGAAGCTCAGTTTTTTTCAGTCTAGAGTCAACAGTGGAATCATTTTTCACTGCCATGCATTAAAAATAAATCTGTCTGGAATTAGATTCTAGTAATGAGCCCAGAGGGTTGGGATTATATGAGGAAATTACAAAGATGGCAAGAACTAAGTCGGGCACTAAAGTTGTTTTCCTTCATGTTATCTCAAAGGAAAGACATGACAGTACACTGAAATGGATTCTGCAACGTATACTTTGTTCCAATAGAGAGAATTAGAGAGTTTGTTTCTATATTCGGTTCACAGACTGAACTTTAGTGGATGAATAAAGCACTGAATAGTTTCATGATAAAAATATCCTCATTCAGTTGTTTGGAGGTGAATACTACTGAAATATTAAATGTGATTTATTGTAGTGCAGAAAAGGCATTTGCTGAAGTCAAATTGCTCTCTTTACTGACCTTGTTTGGAATGTGGAAATTGTTATTCAGAGGGTCAAGGAGTGATGGATTAACGACCAACTTGTCCATGCCAACCACGTTGTCATTCAGAGCTAGTCCCATTTGCCTACATTTGGCTCAGAACCCTTTACACATCTTCCTATCTACAGCATACTGTTTATCTATCCAAATGTCTTTTCAAAGTCATAATTGTTTCTGCATCGAGAGCTTCCTCTGGCAGATTGTTCCAGATACAGACCACCCTCTGGAATTTGCCCCCGATGTCTCCCTTAAACCTCTCCCCATTCACTTAAACCTATGCACTCTAGTGTTAGAATCTTCTACTATGGGGGTAAGAGACTGTGAACATTCTCTTTCTCCCTGCTCCCCATGATTTTGTATACTTCAGTAAAGGCACCCCATAGCCTCCAGCACTTCAAATAGAAAAGTTGCATCCTATCCAGCTTTACCCTATAATTATGGCTTGCAAATTCAGGTAACATCTTGGTTATTTCTATCCACATTCTTTCCAACTTAACAACATCCTTCCTACAGCTGGGCGACTAGAACTGCATGCAGTACTCTAATGTGCCTGTCCCACTTAGGCGATTTTTCAGGCGACTGCCAGCGACTGTCAAGTTGCCGGCAGTCGCCTGAAAAACCAGCAACTGGAATGGCGACTGTCAGAGTGGCACACACATACACACACACACACATCGCTTCCTTCACCAGCCCATTATGCAGACAGGGGACAAGGCACGTGGGGGGAGCGCTGTCTGAGTGAAATTCACACGGTGCAAAGCCAAGGTGATACAGACACACACCGCGATGAACAGGAAGGTTGGTGCTGTAATTAAGACGGCTGAAGCACATTGTAGGTAAGTCCTTTAAAAGAGGGGGGGAGAGGGAGGGGGGGGAGAGGGAGTGGAGACAACTTTTAAGAAACCAGAGATACACAGTTGTGAAGCTCGGCAGACATTAACATTACTGGTCGGTTATCCTTGGTTTTGAAAACTACTGCTTACCTTTTTTTCCCCAATGAAATACTCCGGTCAGCACCGGCTACAACATACAAGAACCTGTGACCTCCTGGCAACCCACTAGGACCTCCTGGCGACCCACCTATGGCACGAGAATTCTTGCTACTCTCCATGGCGGCTTCATTACAACTTGTTGAAAGATTTGCGGCGGCCATAATGAGGCCGCGACTAGTTCCCAGAATGCGGGAACTCCTCACGACCATGAAGTCGACTCCCCGGCAACTATCCGTGAACATGTGGTGACCATGTAGCGATTGCATAGTCTCCTGCAGTCAGCTAAAAAGTTGCCTAAGTGGGACAGGCCCATAAGTGTGGTCTCACCATTGACGTGTACAGGCATTTTGAAGTCCCATTTTTTTGTACTTACTACCTTTCCCAATAAAGGCAAACATTCCAAAACCGTTCTTCACAATCCTGTCCACTTGAACCACCACTTTCAGTGACCTGTTCTCTTAGATTTCTCTGTTCCCTGACAACCCAAAACATCACCTATTTCGTCGCTCCATAGATGCTGCCTCACCCGCTGAGTTTCTCCAGCATTTTATCTACCTTCTCCACTTACTGTGTAAGTTATGCCATGGCTTGACATATCAAAATGCAATATATGACACTTATCAGAGTTAAATTCCATTTGTCATTCAGTGGCCAACCTTCCCAACTGATTTATATCCTGTTACAAATTTAGATGTCCTTCCTCTCCGTCCACTCTACCAGTTATTTTGGTACTACTGCAAATATACCAACGACTTTCACTACATTGTCATGAAAATCATTAATGTAAATAACAAACAATGACCCCTGTGGCACAACACTGATAACAGGCATCTAATCAGAAAAACAACTCTCCACAACTATGCTTTGATTACTCATTTAAGCCAATTTTGAATTGAATTGGCTTGCTCATGTTGGATTCCGTGTGATCTAACCTTTTAGAATAGCCTACCATACAGGACCTAGTCAAAATCCATACAGACAACATCCATCACCCTGGCTTCAATCCTTTTGGTGATCTCTTCAAAAAAACGATCTGATTCATGAGACACCATTTCTCAAGTACAAAGCAATGCTGACTTACTCTAATCAGTCCTTGTCAATTCAAATGCTGTTAGATTCTGTCTGTCAGAATCCACTACAGTAAATTTTGCATCACTGATGTCAGGCTCATCTGGCCTGCAGTTCCCAGGCTTGTGCTTACTGCCCTTCTTAAATGATGGTACAACAATAGTCGCCCTCCAGTCTTCTGGAACTTTGCCTGTGTGTTCATATGATGCAAATATCTCTCCAAAGACCTTCACAATTTCTTCCCTAGCTTCCCACAGGTCTGAGTTTGCACTTGGTCAGGACCTAGGGATTTATCCACCTTAATAGTCTGTTAAAAATCACCTCCTCTTTGATAATTCACATATCAAGTCAAGTCAAGTCAAGTTTATTTGTCACATACACATACGAGATGTGCAGTGAAATGAAAGTGGCAATGCTCGCGGACTTTTGTGCAAAAAGACAAACAACCAAACAAACTATAAACACAATCATGACACACATATACTTTTACATAATAAATAATGGAAGGAAAAACGTTCAATAGAGTTAGTCCCTGGTGAGATAGGCGTTTACAGTCCAAATGGCCTCTGGGAAGAAACTCCTGCTCCACCTCTCTGTTCTCACCGCATGGCAATGGAGGCGTTTGCCTGACCATAGCAGCTGGAACAGTCCGTTGCAGGGGTGGAAGGGGTCTCTCATGATATTGTTGGCTCTGGAGTTGCACCTCCTGATGTATAGTTCCTGCAGGGGGGCAAGTAAAGTTCCCATAGTGCGTTCGGCCGAACCCACTACTCTCTGCAGAGCCTTCTTGACCTTGGCAGAGCAATTCCCAAACCAGATGGTAATGTTCCCGGACAAGATGCTTTCCACCGCCGCTGCGTAGAAGCACTGGAGGATCCTCGGAGACACTCTGAATATCCTCAATTGCCTGAGGTGGTAAAGGCGCTGCCTTGCCTTACTCACGAGTGCTGAGGCGTGTGCTGCCCATGTCATATCCTCGGAGATGTGGACTCCCAGATATTTAAAACAGTTCACCCTATCCACCGGATCCCCATTTATCCTCAATGGAGTGTACGTCCTCGGATGATGTGCCCTCCTAAAGTCCATGATCAGCTCCTTCGTTTTTTTGATGGTCATATGAACTGGGACATCACAACACTCTGCTTCTATTCTGTAGATTTTATGATATTCTCAGTAAAAAAGGATGGGAAATATTCATTTATTATCTCCCACATTGTCACCCTGGACACAAAGCATGCTAAAGCTAAATAAAATTCCAAGTGTTTCCATGTTCATGTTGAAGTCTGTCAGCAGTGTCAAACTTTCAGTAAGACCATAGTTATACTACCAGTTTTGCATTAAACCAATCTAGAATTATCACGAATGGAGGGGCACAGAAATATTAATATACCCATAGCTGAAAATTCAACCACAGTCAAAACATCATTCCTATTCTACACTACCAAACTGAGGTGGTAGTGTATATTATTTATAAGATATCTAAAGTAAATTGCTAACACTTCTGTACAACCTCCAGCATTTAGAAGGGAAATTGGAGTAGGTGTGTTGGCAGAGGTGCATTGTGCAGCGATTCTTGCAGCCTACCCAGTGCTAGACCGAAGATAATTCAGAGCAGTAAAAAACACAGTGGGGCATCCATCTTGTTCAAACTGGAAGATAAACTTTATTTACACACTTGCTCACACATCAATTACAGTACCTCTCATTGGCTGTCAATAACATCACCTCTCTTTGGCTGTTATCATTGTCAGTTACTATTGGCTGCTATCATTGTCAGTCATTCACCACCTGCACCAAGATTATTTGAGTAACAATACAACATTAAGATTAACTTCTTTACAATTGAGAGCATATTTTTCATATATGTCAACACCCCCACTTGCTCTCGCATTGTTATCTTAACTCAAAATAAAACATCCTAAGGTTTTCTACCTTACATCATGTAGACTTTTACATACATGGTTACTCTCCAAACATAAACGTTGCAAACTCCATCAACTTAAATTTTGTTGCAGGTTTTGTCATCACATCTGCTACCATCTGGTTTGTTGGGCAATACTCCAAACTTATTTTGCCATGATTCACAGTGGACATCACAAAGTGATATTTCATGTCCACATGCTTACACCTCTGTCTACTTACAGGATTCTTTGCTAACGCAATTGTACCCTGGTTATCCTCATAAACCTTGGGTGTTGGGTACTGATGTCCATCAATATCTTCTAGTAGTTGTACTAGGTACATACACTCTTGTAGTGTTGCGGCTAACGCCATATACTCAGCCTCACAAGTTGACAGTGCAACGGTGGGCTGCTTTTTGGTTTTCCATTAAATCTCGCAATCTATTGGTGCATGTAGGTAGGCAGTTTTGACATCCATCTGATGTAAAATCAGGTTTTCCTGTGCTGCTTTTTGCATCATCACTCTGATACTGGTCAGGTTAGCAGTAGGAGAAAATGTCTCCTCATAGTCTACACCCAATATTTGACTGTAACCTTTGGCTACATACCGTGCCTTGTATTTATCAGATCCATCCTCATTGTTCTTGATTGCATATACCCATCTACCCCCCACTGCTTTCTTACCCTCAGGCAAGTTGGTTAAGGTAAATGTGTCATTTTCTCTCAGCGACTGCATTTCCTCATGCATTGCGTTAACCCATTCCTTTGAGTTAGTTGAGGTTACAGCTTCCCTGAATGTTACGGGGATGTTACACATTAATCTGTAGCAATAATCTATGTTAATCATTACATGATCATCACCCGCCTTGCCAGTTCCATATTCACTTAAGTAACCTGGTTTCTTCCTCAATCTAGAAGGGTAACGTGCAGGCTCATGCTTGTTTTCACCTATCTGTGCTTGGCTATTCACCTCAGGCCTAGTTACTGGATCTTGGTCCTGAGTATGTCCTGGACTCTCATCAGTATTTTTTCTCATCCTACTGGCCCTATTCTGCACCTCAAAGTCATCGTCACTGGGGGTCATGTCAGTCTGTGTCTGCCGCTCTACAATTGTTTTGGTCACCAGTCTGTGCTTCTTTACTTTCCCATTGTCAAGATAGTAAACCATGGGAAAGATGTACCCGACAAAGATTCCCTTCTCACACTTTGAGTCCAGTTTTCTCTTGTCCTGTTTATAGGCATAACTCAGACTCAGACCCAAACTTTTGCATCCTAGACAGGTTGGGCCGTTTTCTTGTCAGCATCAAGTAAGGCGTCTGCTTTGTGCGCTTGTTAAAGCATCTGTTCCTCACTACAGCTGCTGTCTGCACTGCATAGGTCCAAAACTGTTTAGGTAACTCACTCTCTATTAGCATACACCTGGCCATGTCAAACAGGGTGCGCCAATTTCGCTCAGCAGTACCATTCTGGTGTGGTGAGTATGGCGCTGATGTCTCATGTCTAATGCAATTTCTGCTGAGTAGTTCCTGGTAATTCTTTCCCATGAATTCAGTACCATTGTCAGACCTCATACATTTAATCTTCCCGTATGGGGCTGTGTCAGCAAGAAACCTCTCAGTGGCTTGCACTGTGTCACTCTTATTCTTTAGAAAGTACACAAACACTGCACTGGAATAATCATCAGTGAATGATAGCGCAAACCTGTACCCCTCTCTGGACTCTGGGTCTATCGGTCCTGCTAAATCTGTGTGTACCAACTTCAAAACTGCTTTGGCTCTTACATCAGGGTCCCTGTTCCTAGTTTGGATAAACTTTCCCTGAGTACACACTTCACAGTGTAGAGCAGGTTTGTCTGTTTTGCCCTTAATTGCCATACCTTCAACAACATTCTGTAATTTTTTAATATCTTCATAATTACAGCGCCCTAGAATCTCATGCCATGTCTGCATATCATAACTGCTCTTACATTGGTCATCACATTCAACGTTTACCGTGTGCAAGTAGTACAGTCTGTTGTACTCATGAATGTGGAATTTTGTACCGTCCTTGTGTTGTAGGATGTCTTCCCCGTTCCTGAAGATTACGGTTGCTCCGCTGGAAGTAGCTGCTTTTACAGAGAAGATGTCCTGCGGGTATGAGGGGATGTACAATGCCTGCCTCAGTGTTACGTTATGGCGACGCCCTTGGCTGTCGACCAAGCAAACCTCCGCGTCTCCTCTGCGCTCCGCGACTCCATCACACCTTGTGCCGTCAGCCAACTCCACGCAGTGTGTCTCGGACTGGAACATATCGTCGAACTTCTTGAACCTTGCTATATCAGTGATGATATGCGAAGTTGCCCCCGTATCGACCATCAGCCCTTTCAACTCGACTCCACGCTCTGACTGGCTCTTCGCGTCCCTTTCACTCACCAGGAATGCATATTCCTTGTTGTTAGTCTCCCCGGAAACTTGTCGTGCGTTGTCCCGCCGCTGTTTCCGTCGGCAGGTTGCGTCCCGATGTGTGGTGCTTTTACAGTGAAAGGAAAGTCTAGAAACAGCAAGGCCAACAGCATGAATGAAGCTGTAAGTCATTTAACATGATTTGTCTTAGTCCTGGCTGACGGGAGGGGTTAATCAAAACTAAAATGAATCCTTACAATGTTTATTTAATTAAATCACCCCTCTGCAGTGTTCAGGTATTTGATTCATCTTCCAGTATTTAAGTTTTAGGCAGTGGTCTTCTTGTTACTTCCTGCACCCTCTTGCTGGCATTATTCACTCAACAATGATTGCTGCACCAAAACAGTGAACTAAGGCACTACTGTGGTATTTATGAAATTAATTGCATCTTTGCTGCTCAGAACATTTCATTTTTATTAATACTACCTTCAACAATGACCTTTATTTAAAATTGTTTTAATATATTAAAATCAGATTTCATTGAAGGAAATCCTATCCATTGACAATTTTTCATTCCACTGTTAATCAGTTGTAAATTTTAGAACAGGACCATTTTACTAACAGAATTTTCAATTTTTTAATTAAAGATCACAAACAAAAAGATTTTAACGTACGAATAGATGCACGCACCTTCTTCAGTGATACTCTCACATATTCCATGCATGGAACTAAAATTTTAAATTAATCTATTAATGTGTTTTTGATCGATAATAACTGCTTTCAGTATGCTTGGCAGAATCGGAAAAATAATGCCTTGGTTTTCTTCATGCTCAGTTATAGAAAATAAAGCAAGACCAGCTTTCAGCATCAAAGCATAAATAAATAAATCAGTGCTGCATTTTGGCACGGAGAAGAAAAATGTCCTCGGTACCCTATTTGTAATGAGACTGTAAGCCAGTTCATCAAGCACACATTTTGTTACCTGAATCACATGAAAAAATATCTCTCATAGCCTCGGGTTTAATTAATTTCCTGGTGACTCCAAGTAATTTATAATCATCCTGCCAAGTTTCCAGGAGTCCTTAAGGATCAGCGTGGATCACAGGATCATACAAGCATTGTAACAATCATACAAAGCCTCAAGTCACTTTCAATGTCAACACATATTTATATAAATTATCTTGCCAAAAATATATTTTGCAACTTTTATTTAATTTTTTTTGTTACAACCAGTTGTCATTGCCTTCATTGATTCACGATAATAATCATCGAAGTGTAAAGCAGATTTACTGCACGCCTGCTTACTGCTGTTCAGTAAACTCCTTTGAAGAAATAGGGGAAACATGTTTGTTGTGTTAATGAACTGGATCATCTGATGAAGGGTGTTCCCCAAATTCACCGGTCATGCATGCTTTGGTGTTTGCTTTTTCTGCCAATGTAAATTGCTCGTCTATGCTTCCCCCCCAGTCTAGTTTCAGTCAAAAATCAGTGAATCAAGCACTTGAACATCTAAACTTTATTTTGACAAAACACAATTACAGTTCAACTACTATACCTAACCACCGTGGGTTCCATCCTCGTATCTGCCTGATCAAGCCCTCTAGGCCTCGCTCAAACAAAGACACTCCGGAAGGTCCCACAGTCCCAAGCGCTTTCCCAGAAGATCGACACAGGACCGAACTTTTATAGGTCCCCAAACTTTGAGGGGCCAAACCACATGGGGGTGGTCTCTTTACAATCCAATTATAGATATCGATTAACCCCATACACCACAGACATTTCCCGAACCCAATAATACAGTGGCTAATACATTGTATTCAAACAGTGTTTCTCGGAGGAAGCAAACATCGCAACATTTGCCCTGATATGCAAGTAAACCAGACAAGGCTCAATACTTAATCCAATCAACGTTAAGCAAAGTAAAGCTTTACAACATTATCTACAATTATTTACAAAGTGTATGGCTGGTTTGCATTCATCCAATCCATTCTATGCATTTTGCATCTAATTGTCAAGGTCTGCAGATGTTCCCATTCTCTTCCTGCAGCTCAGATCTGGGCTCTAGCCAAACTGGCACCATTCTGCAGCTTGTCCCATTTCCACAGAACGCCCTCTTAAATTGACCAAATGGCCTACCAGCCCTGAAGCCCTTACTCAATTTTAGAGTCCTAGCCTCTCCATTCTGGCCAGGATTAACACAAGCTTTATCCTGGGTACATTATTTTGATATGAAGCTGACTCTCTGTGAATCAATGCCACAAGTGGCTGGCCACCACTATGAATTTTAACATAGTGAATGTTCGGTGATGAAATGGTCACTCATTTGTTTAAACATTGCATGTGAGGTTTTTTCCATGCTTCCGAGCTGTAAACTGAGACCTATTTTATACATTATTTCATTATATTTCAACCAATTCCTCAGTTAATTATGACCCATTAAATAATTCCTAATCTCGTTAGTGGACATGTTACTGGGAAGCACAATTATCCAATTTACTTCCTGTAGAAAAGATAGTTTCATGGGACCTTGAATTCGGATGGACAAGTGACAGCAGATGGAACATAATCTTGCACTTGACCTTCTCAAGATTGTTTCCAATCTGGACAGGCTAATTTAGCCACATGTCATCACCGAGAATTTCTCAGCAAGGGCATGACAATCATTGAGTCTAACTCCTGTTGTTTTGCACTGATTTACATGCCAGTATTTCAGAACATATTGTTACAGATCTCAAAATAAAAGCCTGCCATTCAATAATGCCTGATCTGCTATTCAGTAAACTCCTTTTATCAAATAGGGAAATCAGGTTTGCTGAGTTAATTAACTGTTTTATTCTGATTAATATACACATGTTGCCGTGTCTTTGTTTAGTTGATTTTCTTGATTCACTAGATGACTCATGAGAAAATACAGAACCCTATTTTGAAATAACAATTCAAATGATCCACTCAGTAGAGACAGACGTATTCTAGAGCAAGCTGTCCTTAATTGGTGCCTGGCACTACTACAGTCAGTGCACATGATTTGGGTCAATGTTGCCGAGTCTATCGGTATAGGGTTGCACAATGGTACAACTGGTAGAGCTGCAGCCTCACCGTGCCAGGGGCCCGGGTTTGATTCAGACCGAGGGGGCTGTGTGGGGGTTTGCATGTTTTCCAAGTGAAGGTGTGGGTTTACTCTAGGTGATCTGGTTTCCTTTCTTATCCAAAAGACATGCAGGTTTGTCAGTTAATTGGCTTGTGTAAATTGCCCTGAGTGTGCAAGGAATGGATGTGAAAATCTGATCATAGAACTAGGTGAATGGGTGATTAATGGTCGGCATTGACTCAGTGGGTGGAATGGCCAGTTTCTATGCTGTATCTCTAAATGAAATTAGACTAAACTCAACTATACAAGTCAATGAACTCACATTTCCCTTAAACATTGCAACTTCTGAACTAAAAACAAAAAAATGTTGGAAATACCCAGCAGGACATGCCGTGTCAGTGGTAAGAGAAGTAAACTTAAAATTTCTGATCATTGATACCATCAAACACTATGAAAACCCAAGCAAACACATTTGTTTTGAATTGCAGGAATGGGAAGGTGAGAAAAATGGGAATGTTTGAGATTGAGTGGAGATCAAAATAATCCAGGTGGCACATTGCTCTCAGTCCCATCGGTAAAGAGATAAATAACAAGCATTAGGGAGAGAAAAAAAACCAAAAGAACATGCTGGAACTTCGAGATGCCAAAGTAGAACACAGCAATTGCTGGATTCAAAAGGCAATGATTGAGATATCCAGAAGATCAGGCAACTTTTGCAGAGTGAATAAGATCCAAATAATGCTACCGGTGAATAAACTTGAATCAGAAACTTACATCAAGCTGGATCGCTGATTGTCTGAAATTGTTCAATTTAGTATTGAGTCTTGAGGCTTGAAAGGAGCCCTGATGGAAGATGAGGTGCTGTTTCTCAAGCTTATGCTGACTTTCATTGGAACTGGTATAAATCTAAAGACAGAATGGTCAAAGTGGGAGTAGATGGAGAATTGGTAAGTGAGGATGGTGTGTGCTTAGAACACTCTGCCAGGGTAGGTGATTGAGGCAGATACCAACGTGGCATTTGAGGCTTTTGGAAGGGCATATGAATAGGCAGGGAATGAAGGGATATGGATTATGTGCAGGTAGATAAGATATGGCATCATATGTGGCACAGACATTGTGGGCCAAAGGGCCACACAGTCTTGTGCCACACTGTTCAATGTTCTAATTAAAGAGCATATACAAGAGATAGCAGATACTGGTACCTGGAGCAACATACTATCTGGCATAGGAACGGTGGCTCAGGCAGCACCTGTGGAGGGAAATGGACAGGCAAGAGCCACTTGCAGATTGCACTAAAATCTTCTGCAAAACAGATAAACGTGTTTATTTCTTCCAATGTATAGGAGACCACATTGTGAACACTGAATGCAACATATTTAATTGGAAGAAGAGCAAGTTACACCCGGAAGGCCTTGAATGATGGGAAGGGACGAGAAGGGGTCACCTCTCCTGCTTATGGGAAATTTTAAATGAAAATGGAAGAATAGACCAGGTGGTCTATTCTTCCAAGACAATTGCTCCTTCAAAACATTGGAATGGCAGAGGAGGGGAAGATGTGCCTGGTGGTAAATATTAAACATGGTAGAAATTATGAAAGAGAATCTGTTGAACCTGGAGACCAAACGGTTGGAATGAGGAAGAAGAAACTCAAGCCTTGCCCTGGTTAAGAGGAGAGGGGGTACAAGCAGCAGTGTTGGTGAGAGTTTGGTAGTTGGGAAGTCATGTTCAAGGAAAGCAGAAGATATCTCAGGGGCACCAGTGTGGAAACTATTTTCATCAGATTAGACATCATTGAGAAAGAGTAACTGGAAGAATCAAATTAGTCTTTACAGTAGACTAAGTGTAGTGTAGTGTAAGTGTACGTGTAGTGAGATATGGCTTGCGTATATACAGCAATTTTGGTTTTATTTCAGATGTTCAATATCTTCACTTTTTTAATTTTCAATTCCTATTAGTTGTGAATTTGACCTTAAGCCATCCAGCTGGAATGAAATTCTTAAATGCTTGCAAGCAGTACAAGTTAGTACTCTTTAAAAAGGGTGATTGTATTACAAATCTCATATACAGGTAAGAAGATTATCCCCTTTAGCACACCATTTCCTTTCACCTTAAATATTCTTAAATTACCAGCATCTTGCATTTAAGATGCTTTTAGATGGGCATATTGATATGGATGGAAAGAAAAAATGGATAATATGCCAGAAGACTAGTTTACTTTATTTTATTTTCATGTGAGGTACAGTGAAGAGCTTTTGCTGCGTGTTAACCAGTCAATAGAAAGACAATACATGATTACAATTGAGCTATTTACAGTATAGATGCATGATAAACTATTTTAATTATTTATTTTTTGAACTTCAAGTATTCTTTTCTACTAAGACTGCACTTCAATCTTGCTCCAGTATGCTGTATTGCATTCATATTTATTGTTGCATTTATCATTATTGCACATATACTATTTACTTTTTGAGCTCCTCGTGAACAAAAATATGAATTACACCCTGGTGCATTGGACAATAAACTAACCTGAATATGAATCTAAAAGAAAGGATCACCCCTTTATGACAGAGTTGAGACAATTTATTTTCTGGCATAAGTTCATGAACCTGATTTTTTTAAGGCATTTGTAGACACTTGGTAAAAGGGATAGGAGGAGGAGGAGCCCGAGGGTGGGGGGATGGGAGGAGACAGCTCGAGGGTTAAGGAAGGGGAGGAGACAGCAAGAGCTAGAAAAATTGGGAGAATTCAATGTTCATGCCCCCGGACGCAGGCTACCCAGACGGAATATGAGGTGCTGTTCCTCCAATTTCCAGTGTTGCTCACTCTGGTAATGGAGGAGACCCAGGACAGAGAGGTCAGATTGGGAATGGGAGGGGGAGTTGAAGTGCTGAGCCACCGGGAGTTCAGGTAAGTTCTTGCGGACTGAGCAACCTTGCCCCTCTGGGATGGGGGAGAAGAGGGCCGACCAGAGTGTGACTTATGCAGGTGTTCAGCGAAATGATCGCCCAACCTCCGATTTAGTCTCACCGATGTATAATTCATAGAATCTGGCATCTAGAGCAGCGGATGCAGTAGATGAGGTTGGAGAAATATACAGGTGAGCACCTTTGTGGAGCACCTGAAATGGCTGTTTGGGTCCTTGAAGGGGAGGGGGGGAGGGGGGGGGGAAGGAAGGAAAAAGGGAGGAGGGGCCCAGGTGTTGTGAGGATTTCTTGCGGTTTGAAGGGGAGGAGAAAGTGCTAGCAAAAATTGGGGAGGGGGTGGTATGCCCCGGGAGGGCAGGCTACCCAGGCGGAATTGAGGTGCTGTTGCGGAGGGAGCTCACCTTTGCGGAAGGCAGAGATCGGGGGGAGAGGGGAAGTTGAATGCTGGCCACCGGGAGTGGTGGGGTCATGTTGGAGGTGGCGAAAATGGCGGAGGATGATTTGTCGTATTTGCCGGCTGGTGGGGTGGAAAGGTGAGGATTAGGGGGACGCTGCCCTTGTTGCGAGTGCGGGGATGGGGAGAGAGTGCAGTGTTACGGGGTATGGAAGAGACCCTGGTGCGAGCCTCATCTATGGTGTAGGAGGGGAATCCCCGTTCCCTGAAGAGCGAGGACATTTCCGATGCCCTGGTGTGGAACGGATGAGACATCCCAGGATGAACACTGTACCCTGTGGTAATCTGATTCTGTGGTGAACAGAACTGAAACTTCCCATTCACACGTATGGTGTCTGCACCATCCCCACACCTTTGGTACATGCCACTTCACCTGGCCCTTCACAATCGCGGATGAGGTCCAGCCGCTGGCTGGCACAGAGTGGACATGAGGGGGCAATACCTTGTCCATGTGCCAACGCTGGAAGCGATCTCCTTGTGCCCTACTGTGTCCGCCGTGCCAATACGCAACCCGTTGGCGGCGGTGGACAATATCTATGCCCAAATATTGGCCGGATTCCCTGACATTGTGACCCTGAAGTTCAACTTGACCAGCCCGAAACGTGGTGTGTTGCACCATATACGTACTTCGGGACCACCGCTCCACGCCCGCACCCGCAGGCTGGCCCCCGACAAGCTCCTGATTGCAAAGGCGGAGTTTCGGAGTATGGAGGCAATGGGCATTGTCCGACGCTCCCACAGCCCATGGGCCTCCCCGCTGCACATGGTGCCAAAGGGCTCTGGTGGCTGGAGGCCTTGTGGTGACTACCACTGCTTTAACGAGGCCACTAGATCGTTACCCCATCCCCCACAGCCAGGACTTCCCAGCCCATATGGCCAAGGCTAAATTATTCTCGAAGATAGACTTGGTCCGGGGATACAACCAAATCCCCGTGTGACTGGAGGATGTCCCAAAGACCGCCATGATCACCGAGTCTCCGCGGATCCCCTTTGGCCTTAATTATGCCACGCAGGACTTCCAGCACCTAATGGACACAGTGGGTCGCGGGCTTGACTTCCTGTATATCTACGTGGTTGAAATCCTCGTGGCGAGTCGCTTGCGGAAGGAGCACTGCGCCTACCTTCATTTGTTCTGCCAGCCCGGCAGTGAGCACGGCTTGGTCATCAACCCTGGTAAATGCTAGTTCAGCCTCCATGCCATTTAATTTCTGGGCCACTGGGTGATGCAACATGGTGCAGTGCCTCTGCCGGCAGGACTTGTTTTAGTCTCTTCCTTTGGGGGGATGCGACCTTTTCTTGTCGTCTCCGTCTCCAACTGCGCTGAGGCCTAATGGCGGAGCTGGCGGCCTCCAACTGGGACTGACCTCGAGGCTCCGGAGGCAGATCCAGGACTTACCAACGCGAGGCTGGCCGACTTCAAGGGTGTGGTGGCGTTGCGGCGGCGGCGACCCGACTTCGGAGCCTGGGAGGCTTCGCCGCTGGCCCAGTGGACTCGGCCGCGGGCTCAGTGGACGACAATGTCAGGAGCTTGCAGGTCCCAGGTTGGTGACCTGTTTTCTGGAGCTCCCGCAACGTCAGCTTTGTCCGCTGGACTGGAGGGTGGCAGCTTTGTCCGCCCCGGGCCGCGGAGTTTGAAACGGCCCGTTCGCGGAGCTCGGATTCAGCCATGGGACTTACCTACCATCACCCGACAGGGTCACAACATCGGAAGCCTGGATCGCCTCAATGGTTGAATAAGTTAGTTCTTTATTCTCTGGAGCGCAGAAGGTTAAGGGGGGACCTGATAGAGGTCTTTAAAATGATGAGAGGGATAGACAGAGTTGATGTGGACAAGCTTTTCCCTTTGAGAATAGGGAAGGTTCAAACAACAGGACATGACTTCAGAATTAAGGGAAAGAAGTTTAGGGGTAATATGAGAGGGAACTTCTTTACTCAGAGAGTGGTAGCGGTGTGGGGAATGAGCTTCCAGTGGAAGTGGTGGAGGCAGGTTCATTGGTATCATTTAAAAATAAATTGGATAGGCATAGGAAGGACTAAGGGGAAGAGACACGGACTTGTAGGGCCGGATGGCCTTTAATTGTTAGATGGTTTTTGCAGAGGGAGAACAAGGAAGGAAGAGACAAGGACTTTAAGACTTTTGCCTTCCATCACAGTGAGGAGGTGCCTAGTGGACTCATTGTGGTGGATGTTAAATCTGTGTTTATTGTGTGTTTTGTTATTTTATTCTATGGTATGACTGCAAGGCATGACATTTTGTTTAGGCTGAAAAGTCTGAATGACAATAAAGGAATACAATAGAATACAATACAATACAATTTGCCAATTCCCACGGCCTTCCACAGTGCGGGGCCTCCAGGAATTTGTGGTCATGGTTACTTTCTATCATCGGTTCGTGCCGGCAGCGGCTAGAATAATGTGGCTGCTCTTCCAGTTGTTAACTGGAAAGTGCCGGGAGGTACAGTGGAACGAAGTTGCCGAGGCGGAGTTCGAAGGGGTGAAGGAAACCTTGGCTCGGGCGACAATGCTTGTGCATCCGTAGGCCGACGCCCCCACAGCCCTTATCGTGGATGCCTCTAATTCCGCAGTCGGCGGCGTGTTGGAGCAGTCGTCCAATGGTCATGGCGGCCTCTCGCCTTTTTCAGCCGCCAGCTGAACCCAGCGGAGCAGCATTATACCACATTCGACCGGGACACGCGCACACATATGTAGACACAAAAAGCAAAGAATAATAGGGCAATAATAACAATAATGGTCCATGTAGTTCAGAGCTTATTTGAGGTTGCAGTGTTTAATAGCCAAGACAACTGGAAGGATGAGATATTCCGTGAATATGCCTAGCCCCACAATTGTGTATGAAAAAGATGATTGAAGTTTTCATAACCATGTTCTATCAGCATTGGTGAATGGAATAACCACCATCCGGTCCCACTATAGCCAAATTGATATGTTCTACAAAATGGCTGTCCATATAAAAGCCATATGATATTGAAAATACCCACAGGTCATGCACCATCTTTGTAGAGAGAAGTTGAGTGATCATTTCAGATTGATGATCTATTAGAACAATATTTGCGTACATCGATACATGTCTTAAGGCATTTCTTAGAGAGTTCAAATGGACATTTTTTGTGTCGATGATATGGTTAGATATTTCATGATAGTATGCATTGCTGAAAGTTTTTTCTTTAATTATTTTGCATCTTCATTGCTTTGTTCCTGTAGTGAAACTGTATTGCATAAAGATCATATTTTAATAAAGGGTATCCCTTTTACAGGTATCTATTTTATAGATAACAATGAAGAAAGCTGAATGTTGAGCCAGGTAAGGAATGGATTAGAAAGGTGCCCTAAAGCCTGGTAATTCAACAGTACAACAATATTTACCAACAGAACATATCCGGACATTAAGTGGTATTGGAAGAAGGATTTAGAGGGATCAGAGAGATTTTGAAGAGGTTGTTAGAAGAAGTGAAAGATAGTAAATAAAATTGGCCTTACAAGCGTAATCATAGATAAACATGCTGTATGTTGTACTATGTGCAATAACTGTACTATGTTTTCTGAGCCCAAATACTGATCATAGACACAGATTGATAACTGTATTTTGGGATTAATCATCTCTAGAATAAAGCACAGTTTATCCTCAAAAGCATTAAATGATTAACAATCTTCATTTTCAATATTTTATGCAGCCTCATAGGTTTCATTATAAAAAAGAGGCGCAACAGAATATTTAGGCGATTGGAAAAAAGGACTATTATTCTGTTGAAAACAATTAATTTTAGGCCTCAGCAGGTATGCTATTATTTATACTGGTTGACTGTCAAAGTGTTTAAGAAATGTTGCATTTGGCTTAGTTCTAGTTGTCACTGCACCATTCTAATGAGACAAGATCTACGAGAACACGGGTTGACTATTGGATAATTAGGTACTTAAAAGCATAAATAGTGCTACTTTCAATAGCTCATTGCAGAACATTTGTTACTATTCATCTTTTAAAGTGTAAGCCAGATTTGTTACTTTGAAAGAGTTGCTTCTAGATTATTATTTCTGTGTATACATGTGGCAGTTCCTGAGGGAATAACAGATGCATTTGTCATTTGGTTATATCAAAGTTGGTGCCATTTTTGAACAACTTATACATTTCTTCCTTCACTGTTTGCAATTATGAATATTTGATCACAGATTAAAAAAAAAATGGTCAAACCAGTGGTTGTTAAACAGCTCAGACTATGAATAAAAACATTCTGGAATCTTAACAATTGTAGTTTTCATTGCAGACTATTAAGACTGAATATTATCAAGAACATCAAGAATCATGGCTTTTAAATGGTATGAAAGGTTATTATCCTGATACCATGTTATTAAGATCTCTGTCTCTCTCCTATACATCTTGTCATTATTTGTGATTCGGCCCACTTCAGTGGTGCTAGGTGAAAACCTGTAAATGCAATTGAATTGGAGTGGATTTTGGCCATACAGTTGTGAGTGTGTAGGGAGTGCAGTTGGGTACCGAGAACACATCTTTGTGAGCCACCGGTGTAGAACACTATTGTGGGGGTGGTGTTGTCACCTATTCTCACTAATTATGGTCTGTGGGTCAAAAAGTGAGGGTCCAGTGGCGATGTGGGGTTGGGGGTGTTGAAGGAAGACCTATTGCTAATAGGTGGTCTAACATAAAAGTCCTTGTTGTCCAGGTGGTCAGAGAGGAAGAGTGCAGGGGAGAATTTAGTGTGGACCTGGGGAGAAACATGGTGAAATTAGGTCACTGTAGGATTCGGCTCGAGTGCACATTCAATATGCAGTCATGGGACATTGCGTACCTGCCTTCTCTCAGGAGTGATCCCCTTAGCCACAAGTGGCTAACTCCCTCTTAAAATAGCCAATGAACTGGCCTCAACTACCCTCTGTTTCCAGAGATTCACCACTCTCTGCGTTTCCACAGTTTTGCAGTCAGGAGTTATATACAGTGGCTTGCAAAAGTATTCATACCCCTTGAACTTTTCCACATTTTGTCACGTTACAACCACAAACGTAAATGTATTTTATTGGGATTGTATGTGATAGACCAACACAAAGTGGCACATAATTGTGAAGTGGAAGGAAAATGATACATGGTTTTCGAATTTTTTTTACAAATAAAAAACTGAACAGTGTGGCGTGCAAAAGTATTCAGCCCCCTTTACTCTGATACCCCTAAATAAAATCCAGTGCAACCAATTCTTCAGAAGTCACCTAATTAGTAAATAGAGTCCACTTGTGTGTAATCTAATCTCAGTATAAATACAGCTGTTCTGTGAAGGCCTCAGAGGTTTGTTAGAGAACATTAGTGAACAAACAGCATCATGAAGCCCAAGGAACACACCAGACAGGTCAGGGATAAAGCTGTGGAGACGTTTAAAGCAGGGTTAGGTTATAAAAAAAAATATCCCAAGCTTTGAACATCTCACGGAGCACTGTTCAATCCATCATCCGAAAATGGAAAGAGCTGCAAACCTACCAAGACATGGCCGTCCACCTAAACTGACAGGCCGGGCAAGGAGAGCATTGATCAGAGAAGCAGCCATGGTAACTCTGGAAGAGCTGCAGAGATCCACAACTCAGGTGGGAGAATCTGTCCACAGGACAACTATTAGTCGTGCACTCCACAAATCGGGCCTTTATGGAAGAGTGGCAAGAAGAAAGCCATTGTTGAAAAAAAGCCATAAGAAGTCCCGTTTGCAGTTTGCCACAAGCCATGTGGGGGACACAGCAAACAAGTGGAGGAAGGTGCTTTGGTCAGATGAGACCAAAATTGAAGTTTTTGGCCTAAATGCAAAATGCTATGTGTGGCAGAAAACTAACACTGCACATCACCCTGAACACACCATCCCCACTGTGAAACATGGTGGTGGCAGCATCATGCTGTGGGGATGCTTTTCTTCAGCAGGGACAGGGAAGCTGGTCATTCGCTCCATAGATGCTGCTGCACCCGCTGAGTTTCTCCAGCTTTTTTGTGTACCTTAGAGTTGATGGGAAGATGGATGGAGCCAAATACAGGGCAATCTTGGAAGAAAACCTGTTAGAGTCTGTAAAAGACTTAAGACTGGGGCAGAGGTTCACCTTCCAGCAGGACAACGACCCTAAACATACAACCAGAGCTACAATGGAATGGTTTAGATCAAAGCATATTCATATGTTAGAATGGCCCAGTCAAAGTCCAGACCTAAATCCAATTGAAAATCTCTGGCAAGACTTGAAAATTGCTGTTCACAGACGCTCTACATCCAATCTGACTGAGCTTGAGCAATTTTGCAAAGAAGAATGGGCAAAAATGGCAGTCTCTAGATGTGCAAAGCTGGTAGAGACATACCACAAAAGACTTGCAGCTGTAATTGCAGCAAAAGGTGGTTCTACAAAGTATTAACTCAGGGGGGCTGAATACTTTTGCACACAACACTTTTCAGTTTTTTATTTGTAAAAAAAATTGAAAACCATGTATCATTTAACTTCCACTTCACAATTATGCACCACTTTGTGTTGGTCTATCACATAAAATCCCAATAAAATACATTTATGTTTGTGGTTGTAACGTGACAAAATGTGGAAAAGTTCAAGGGGTATGAAAACTTTTGCAAGCCACTGTACTTTTGGAAGGTTTCAGTTTCAGCAGGCTCAAAGCAAGATGACTTAATGCTCCTGGTGCTAAGCGCAAGAATGAAAAAAAAAAATTGCTGGGAAATGTCAGTGTCTGCAGGGAGATGTTGATACAAAGTCAACAGAGTTTAAGTCTGAAGAATGATCCCAACCCAAAACATCACCCATCCCTTTTCTCCAGAGAAGCTGTATGACCCGCTGAGTTACTCCAGCACTTTGTGTCTATCTTGGGTATAAACCAGCAACTGCAGTTCCTTGTTTCTACTTTCTAAAAACCAAATTGTTGACTTTTGTCAGAAGTGAGAAAAGTTCAATATAAAACATTATTAATTTGTAGAGGGAGAAGGAGAAAAACAACGGGAATGTATGTAATTCAGTTGGTCCAAAGGAAGATTGAATGACTCAACTGGTGGTGGTGCCTTTGGGAGAGATTAAAGAAGATTATCTAGGGGAGACTTGAATACAACAGAGAGAAAGGATGACAGAAAAACACAATTATAGAACTGTTATAGAAAGCAGTATAATTGTTGGATATCTGAAAACAAAACAGAAAATACTGGAAAGACTGTGTGAATTAAAGAGCATCAGTGTGTAGAGAAAAGCCAAGTTAATATATCTGGTTATGCAAGACCATACAGCTGCTGTTAACCGTTACTCACAAATACAGTCAAAGGTACATTATTTTCAAACATTAAGATTGTGATAAGTTATCTTTCCTTGCTAGTAGTTGTTTCTAATTTTGTTTTATAACATTTATCACCATTAGTTTCACATCATCAAAATATGCTCATAAATTCCATCAGCTGCACGAACACAAGTTAGGTGCCCATAATAGACAATAGCCAATAGGTGCAGGAGTACACCATTTCGCCCTTCAAGCCAGCACCACCATTCAATGTGATCATGGCTGATCATCCCCAATCAGTACCCCGTTCCTGCCTGCTCCCCATATCCCCTGACTCCCCTATTTTTAAGAGCTCTATCTAGCTCTCTCTTGAAAGCATCCAGAGAACCTGCCTCCATCACCCTCTGAGGCAGAGAATTCCACAGACTCACCACTCTCTGTGAGAAAAAAATGTTTCCTCGTCTCCGTTCTAAATGGTTTACTCCTTATTCTTAAACTGTGGCCCTTGGTTCTGGACTCCCCCAACATCGGGAACATGTTTCCTGCCTCTAGCGTGTCCAAGCCCTTAACAATCTTATATGTTTCAATGAGATGCCCTCTCATCCTTCTAAACTCC
This sequence comes from Leucoraja erinaceus, assembly GCF_028641065.1. NCBI lineage: Eukaryota > Metazoa > Chordata > Chondrichthyes > Rajiformes > Rajidae > Leucoraja > Leucoraja erinaceus. The sequence continues at coordinate 57,183,723 of NC_073383.1, forward strand.
AGAGTGTACAAGCCCAGCTGCTCCATTCTCTCAGCATATGATAGTCCCGCCATCCCGGGAATTAACCTTGTAAACCTACGTTGCACTCCCTCAATCCTCAAATTAGGGTACCAAAACTGCACACAATACTCCAGGTGTGGTCTCACTAGGGCTCTGTGCAACTGCAGAAGGACCTCTTTGCTCTTACATTCGATTCCTCTAGTTATAAAGTCCAACATGCCATTCGCTTTCTTTACTGCCTGCTGTACCTGCATGCTTACTTTGTTTACTTACAATTTCACTGAGAATAATCAACTTTGGGAACAGGTCCCAATGACTTACATTGATAAATCACAATGATTTGCATTGTGATTCTTCCCTTATGCTGTCCTGTTTGTAGCACAGCATAATGGAAGATTTTCTATGCCTGTAAATCCTAAGCATTTAAACAGTATAAAGATATTTAAACTGAATAGCAATCAAAATATCACTGCTGGAATGTGTTTGTAGTTTGAGGTGTTTATGATGTTAATTAAATATTAAAAATGGTAAATCAAAAAGGATAATAAATTGCATAACAGAATTGACAATATGGGAAAATTGTAATTTAACCTGGTCAATATTCGATCATTAAAGATTGCATAGAAGTGCAGGCACACACAACAGATTAGTATGCCAATCCAGTAATACAATAGCAATAAAGATCCTTTACGCTCTATCCTTTCCACTATATTAGAAATATCAATAGCAACATCTCTGACAGGAAACTGGACACAAAGGATATTCCACATTCACTTCATTAAGCACATCATCACCGTTGAGTTACTCTAGCATTTTGTGTCAATAATCAAGGTCGTTTGATCAAATGTATGATGTTAGGAAACACGGCTTCTTCCAACATATAATCCCAGGTGGGTGCTATGGCTGATCACACTGGAGGATTGCATACCATCACTGGACCTGACCTTGGGGCACATGATGGTTGACAAGGCAGCACACAGATAAACTTGGCCTTAAACATCATGGGTTTGAACAGTTTGGCATCATCTGAAGAGCGTAGTTGCCTGCCAACATTTTACAGGTTCCCCACACTCTGCCTGGAACAGGCAATTGAGGTGAACAGCAAGCTAACACAGTCAGTCAGAACAAAGAACCACTTAATCCAAAAAAAGACCTCTGATCAAACTGTAAACTCAGGTTTTCAAATAAAGAGTTTCTTGAAATGAAGGAAAACCAATTATATTTTGCTTTAAAAAATCTGGATTTATAATAAAGTAAAGTAAAGTAAAGTAAATTTACTCAATTTAGAAATACCTTTGCGTAAGGGACATTGCTGGTGTCAACATCAAAAGACTGTATATCGTGTGATAAGACACAATATTGGACATTAATATCGTAGGCAATGAACAGTGAAGATTAATTAGCATTATGTCAAAAATGTGAAAATATAGTCTTCGAGAGAATATGAGATCTTTAAACTAAATTGAAGAGTTCTCTCCAGTTGAGAACAAAGCAACATGAAACCCTTCTTCAGACGATTTTGTTTACTTTGGTTAATTGAGATGATTAATCTTTAACATGGAAACATGTGAATGCATATCATGTTTTTCATAAACCCAAGAACTCCCAATGCACAAACTAAACAATGGTGCTTTTCATGCATAGATATAGTTATGGAAAAGCTTCCAGATATATGTATTTGGCTTATATGTCAAATATACTTGACGTATATCTACAGATAACATAGTTAGTTCATAAATATGTTTTGCCAAAGATGAGAGCTGGGGCGGGGACAATTGCATGTACAAAATGAAAAATGAATGGGTCTGAAGAAGAGAAAGGCATTGAGCTATGGGGATAGAGCAGGGAAGTAGAGTGATTTATTTAATGAAGTAAAAGTTGTTACATAAACAGTGGGAGGATAGTTTTGTGCTACTCTTTGAGCTTACAAAGGTTATTCACCAAATCGAATAACATATTCTGGATGTGATCTCATTAAAACATTGCTTCATCTTAGCTTCAAGTTATCTGAGTTATTCTCTTCTGATGTGGCAAAAGAGTTTGTTATATTTTCTGCTAGATGAATTCTGCTTTGATAAGTAAAGACCAAATTTTATCACCATTCAAAACTATGTTTCAATCAGTATTATCTCAAATAGATACAATATATTTAAATAGCCGGTTAGGTTATGATGGGAGATGATGAGCTTCATAGATCCCCTGTAACTATTATTTTGTAGGTTTTGCAGGTCTTCTTCAGCAACCATTATATTAATATTTATTTGTGGTGGCTCTACGAAAAACAATCTTCATGCAAATATGGTCAAGATTAATGAATATACAAATGCTTTCTTCCTTTGCTTGTCATGACCAGTTACTATGGATGTCTCCAAAGGTGCAGATTGATGCTATTTATTCATAGGTATTGCCTTATATTTCATGGCAATTCAGAGTGGATATGCAGAATTTAACTATTTCTGACCAGCTTATTAGACTTTATTAATTCCCTTACTTGCCTGTTTTTTTTCAGCAGCCAAGTTATTTCAAATTCCACAAATGTCTTTTTGATATAATGCATAACTAGAATACTAGGAATAAGTTATAATATGTCCATGTTTTTCTTTGGTGAGTCTCTAGGGAAATAATAATCATGTTGAAAAGTTTGAAACGTATTTAACAAAAGCTAACTAATCTCATAAATACCATGCATGTGTATATTTTGTCAAAATAAATCTGCAAGCACATTTTTTGCAAAACATAGCCAAAATGTAAATTAAAATAAACAATAAGACTGAATGAGTAATTGGGAAACATGAGTTCCAATCCTAATTTTGCAGCTGGCGATTTTAAACTTAATCAATTAAATAATCTGGAATAAAGTTCTAATATCTAGAAAACATTGTTGTAAATTCCCACCTAGTTAATATCATTTTGGAGAAGAAATCAAATCTGCCATTCAGTTTCATGGGTCAATTACTAGTTGACTATTCAGTCTTTCACAGGACATGGACACTGTCCCTTATTTAATTTAATTTAATTTCACAGTATTAAGTTGTCCATGAACAAATAGCTTGTGTGGACATTTTCAGGAAGTCATGCAGTCAACCACATTGCTGTTGGTCTGAAGCAATGAATGGTTTAATTAGAGAAGGATGACAAATAGTCTTTGCACATAAAAGCGGACACACGACAATCTTCCTCCATGATGTCCTATAGATGTGCTGAATAAAAATCATGGAGTTAGTGTCCTGGTGGACTAAATCGGATTGACATGCTGCAGATGATCAGTAGAAAGTCCAATTATTTGGGAGAACTATGACTGGAAAATCTGGCAGAGGAAAAGCCCAAGTGATTGGGAGAAGATTCAGGTGAGTCTGTCGTGAAAAAGGAAGAAAAGAGGACCAGGGTAGAAGTTGGATTGGGTCAGGGAGATGATTGAGGAGTAAATCAAGGGAATGGTCAGGATATGTTATTAAGGAAGTTGTTATGGGTTTGGAGAGATGAGATGGGAGGAGAGGGCATCAGTAGGGAGGACAAATGAAAGAGATATCTACATGTTCTAAGTAAAGGGTGAAAAGTAAAGGAGGATATGTAGTGGAATGTATCTAATGGAAGCCTCTTGCTCCCCAAGAATGTAGGATGGTACTCTTTAACTAGCAATTTTTGATGCCTCTATTCTCTGATTAAAGCTATTTACAACTTCTTCAGCCTTGTTTAAGTCGTGGAATTTTTTGAAATTATACTCAATCAAAAGCCAAAGTCAATTTTATTAATCACATGCACATCACATGCAGTGAAATGAATTTGCCAGCAGCGACACACTTAAAAAGAATACACAATACACAATAAAAATTTAACACAAACATCCACCACAGCATTCTTCACTGTGGTGGAAGGCAACAAAGTTAGCCAGTCCTCCTCCTTTGTTCACCCGTGGTCGGGGCCATAGACCCTCCATAGTCGCCGCTACAGACGGCCTGATGTACAGTCGGAGGAACATACTCCACGGCTTGGAGGTCCCGAATCGGCACTTTCCTACCGGAGTCCGAGGCTTCAGGATGTTATAGGCCCCAAGCCGGCAGTCGGAGCTCTTCTCCGGCAATCCCTGGCGAGGGATCCCAGGCGCTGGATGGTAAGTCCACTCCCCGCCCATGGCTAGAAACTCCATAGACGGTGGCTTCAGGATGTTATAGGCCGTGGGCCGGCAGTCGGAGCTTTTCTTGGCGATCCCCGGCAAGGATGATAAGTCCACTCCATGCCCGTGGCTAGAATCTCCGCGGACCACAGATCCCACAGTGCCAAAGTCACCAGACCCACCTGGCAAGGGTCACCTGCTCTGCGATGGAAAGTCCACGCTGCGCCTGTTGCTGATGCTCTGGGCCCGACTTCGGAAAAGGTCGCTCTAATCCATGGTGTTAGGCCACGAGAGAGGCGACATAAAAAAGTCGCCTCTCCGTGAGGAGGCGGCCAAAAGCGGTTTCCCCCTTACCCCTCCTCACCACCCCCCACATAAGACATACCAAGAGACACCCAAACTAACATTAGGCATACCAAGTAGCTTTGTGACACCCAAACTAACACTAGACACTCTTAAGTAGCGTTGTGTTTGGTTTAACTGTGGATGCTCAGTGGCCTTCCTACATAATCATGACATTCAGATGTGGAGTGTAGACTGAAAAACCCAAAATATAGTATGGATATGCAAAGCAACTTACTACATTTTATTTTTTTTTTTTTTTTTTAATTTTTTATTTTATTAGAAGTAAGTACAATCATATGGCACCAAAGTGCCTAATATATATTTTCATAATACATTTTATGTACAACTTCTTTTTTTTTTGTTACATTGAAAAAAGATTAGAATAAGAAAAAAGAAGTTAGATAGTAAAGGATAGAAAGATGTGAAATATATAGTGTGTGAAGAAAGAAAACGAGTAAATGAAGAAAGTTGAGAATGAGAAAATAGAAAATAAATAAATAATAAAATAAAATTAAAAAATGAGATCAATATTTATAATCTTGACCAACCCTTGTCCAGTCCTGAAACAATTATTTTTTACAATTGTGTTGCACCATATGATTCCAAAAAAACGACGAATGGAGACCAACTCGTTATGAATTGGTCTGATTTATCCATTAGGAGGAATCGCATTTCCTCAAGATGAGCGGTGTCCAACATACTTGCAATCCACACTTTAAGTGTTGGTATTGATGTACCCTTCCAAAATTTAAGTATTAATTTTGTTGCTATTATTAAACCATAGTTAAAGAATAGATTTTGAGATGTGTTCAATTTATCCGCATCTTCCATTACACCAAATATAATAATTTCAGTATTAGGTTCCATTCTTGTCTTGAATAATTTTGTAAATATTTCAAAAATATCATTCCGAAATCTATAAAGTTTTATGCAGGAAACTAAGGAGTGTGTTATAGTTGCATTTTGAGCTAGACATTTATCACAAGTGGTGCATATATTTGGATAAAATTGGTTCAATGTTGTTTTTGAATAATATAATCTATGTACAATTTTAAATTGAATTAGATTATGTCTTACATTAATTGAACATTTGTGAATATATATCAAGTATTTTCCCCATGTAATCTTCGTGATTTTTATCATTAGTTCCCGTTCCCACTTCTGTAAGTACCTTTGTCGATGATAGGTCTATATTTAGAATACTATTATATAAATATGATATTAATTTTTGTGAGTCAGCTTCAATATTCATTGCTTCTTCCAATACTTCAGAGGTTATTTTTTGATATCCTTGTATATATTTTTTCATGAAATCGCAAATCTGAAGATATTTAGAATTTTGGTTGTTTTTCAATTTAAATTTTAATTGTAATTGTTGGAATGATAGTAGGTTTCCCATTTCATACATATCCCCGATCCTTCTAATTCCGAGACTTTCCCATTGGTTATATGTCTTATCAATAAGAGATTAACTTTGTAATATATAAAAGTATATCGTCTGCATATAATGAGATTTTATTCTTTGAGTCCCTGGTATTATAGCCCTGAATATTCGGATGAATTCTTATACTTTCTGCCAGGGGTTCTACATAAGGGCACATAGCCGGGGTCATAATAACGAAAACCTCTGCCTTTTTCAGTCCCTTGATTGTCCTTGAAAACTTTGAGAGGGCGGCCCGCAGAGGTTATTAGTTAAAATTCTTGCGGTCGGTCCTCGAAGAAAGGGGAACTAAATCCCATTGTTATAAAGAATCTGCTCCCATTGCGCGAGGGTGTAGTAATTGACAATAAGTATTGCCACTCTACTGATCAAATGCTTTCTCTGCATCCAAAGAAATAATTGATATATATCTTCTTCCTCTACTTTATGCGAATACAAATTATCGCTCCTTAAACAGACGTCTCACCCCTTATTAAATGCCATGTGTATATTTTAGGTATCCAACCCCGCCCATTGCACCGGCGCGGGGGATTTATCAACTGTCTTACGTAAGCTATATTTGCTTATTCTTCTTGCTAAGATTTTCTGGTCCCCATTTAAAAGTGATATAGCTCGGAGAATGAGACCACAGGCAGCTTCCAAATCTTTATCTTCCAGAGGAATAAGCGTCCCCGTAGTTGATTCTGTTAGTGTTTCAGGTGCGTTTTTTCTTTAGGTTGCGGATGAGGGGGCGTATTTTTTTATATATGTCTTTAGCCACGTTCGCTAGTCTTAGACTTTTAAATTACTCTTCCTTTGTTTTGCAGATTTATCTAGGGCGGTACAGTTCCCAGTCTCAGCTCCATTCCCCCCCCCCCAGAGACGTCAGGACCACATTTGGTAATTAAACTCTGATCCCATGTCTCACAATTTTATGCAAAAAATTGGGGGTTGCTCCAACTCAAAATTCGGAACATGAATATTTATCAAAGTTAGTGGGGTTGCATAACTTTTCTCCCAAAACTAAAATATACCTTCCCTCTTTATCTGATATAGTATTCTTTAATTTAAAAGGTATACCTTTTCAGGATAACAGAAGCCGTACCCCTAGATTTAGAGCGAAAGTGGCAGTTAGCCCACAGCCCGAGCTGGCCCCCTATCCAATTCGCCCCCAATCTCACTGCAAGTTTGTTGATTTCAGAGAATGTTTCCTGCAAAAACTCTAGCCCAGTCCCGCTTTTCTAGAGGAACCCGGGTTGGGCAAAAGGGGGCGCCCCTCGGGCTGTGGGCGAACTGCACCCCTTAGCGGCCAACTCGGGCAGCGTAATTCCTCCATTCTTTGGAGGGATCGGGAGACACAGTAAATCAAGGTAATATTCCTGCAATCACTTATGGTGCTGCCCAATACCTCAGTAACCTCTCCTACACTTGGGTCCCGTCACCCAGATTATCTCGCAGAGAATTATACTGCTAACCTCCCTCCTTCTTGTAAAGTGCCTTAGAAAAAGAAAGACAAAATGTGATATACAATTACTTTAAAAAAATATAAACAGATATAAATCTCGATTGTGCTTAAAAATAAAGGTGCTAAAAGGTATCTAAGGTAAAAAGATACCTTAAAGACGATGATGGCAAAAAATGTATAGACCTCCGTGATGTTGTTATACATTGACCTCCTCCCCCTTGGTGAAGCCTCCTAAAAAGTTACATACCGTTTCATATTTTGTCTTTTTTTATATGAGTTTATTGAACCAGCGCCAGTGAAATATCAAGAGAAAAAAAAAAAAAAAATTATCAGAAAGAGACACAAGGAGTAAAAAAAAACAAATATAGAACACAACATATACACGATTATATAAGTATATACGTCCTTCCAACTTATCCAATCTTAATATAATCTAAACTTTCCCATATATATCCACCCAGGATTCTTACATAATATCCCATTCTATAACTACGGTACAAGCGTACCAATCATACAAGCAGGTACCAAAGGGTTAACTATAACTACCGTACAAGCAGGTGCCAAGGGGTTAAACTTTGAGCTTTTCATCCAAGGTTGAATATAACCAAGCTCTCTGAATAACACATTCCAGCGAGATAAGCTTTATAATTGTCTGGGTAGCTGGCCATTTTAATCAGTTCAAAACTCTGTAAAAAGTTCAATCTTCTTCCTTGTCAGCAGCTTGCCCCAATGTTTTCTTAACGATATCCTCTGCATACTTTAAAGCTTTTCCGGGATCTGCAAATGAGCGTTCAACGCCGTTGTAAGATACCTTCATTTTTCCGGGAAAGTAAATTCCATATCTTACTCCCGGGACATCCCTCAAAGTGTGTCTTGCCGGTGTAAACAATCTCAATTTCTGGACTACCTCGGGAGAGTAATCGCGAAATATTCGCACATTACCCCCACGGTATGTCAGCTTCTTCCCATGAATAATCTTTTTCAATATAAATTCCACTGAAGAGATGTCATGGAATTTCACAATTATCTGTCTTGAATAATTTGTTCCTCTTGCAACATACCCAACTCGGTGAGCGACGTCTATTCTTGGTTCTTCCGACAGTTCAAAGACATCTTTCAGTAAATCAGTAACGAAAGTACATGCTTAAGATTCATGTCCCTCTCATCCTTCCTCTACTCCGAGAATCCTCACGTTATATCTTCAAGCTCTTGCTTCCAGGTCCAGACATTTATCAGTCATTCTTCCAAGTTTTTCCTCTTCAGTTTTCTGTGATTGTTTCAAACTCTTTATTTCCGAGACAATCTCTTTTATCTCATTCTCCATCTCTTCCATTATCTCATCCAGCTTTCCGATATCAACCTTTACACCTTTAAATTTCTTGTTGTAATCAGTTTCAATTCTGACACACTCTTATCAAATTCCTTATACTGCTTTTTCAGTTCTTTTAACTCATTGCAAGTATTATCAATTTTTTGAGAAATTCTCTCCATGCTAGTCTCCATACTCTGCTTGTTACTCTCCATATGAGACTCCATACTTTGCATCTTCTCCAGTGTAATGGTGATTGTAGCAGTCATATCTAAAAGCATTTGCTTTACCTCCTTCTCCTTCTCCTTCTTGTCTCCTTTTGTTGTCATTTCAAGCAGAGACCCTTGGCTGTAAGATTCCTCTTCTACATTTTATTTTTTGCTGAAATTATTTTGCATTGCAAATATAATATAGCATTTAACAGTATCAATTCTAGACTGCAGACATTCTGTTAGGGAAGTGACAGGATGAAAAGGCTATTTTACTTCGGAGTCACGTGAGTGACTACGTGAAGAACCCAGCCAGGACGCATGCGTAGCATATCGCTACACGCATTGCAACGAGTCACAGCAGGGGGAACGACGTTCCCTTAGCGGCAAAATTTGAAAGCCGGGAACAGCAGGTAAGGAGACTCTGCGTTCCAGAATTTGAAAGTCGGGAACAGCAGGTAAGAAGACTCTGCGTTCCTTCCACTTACCTTTCAGGTGGAGACATGGACCAGATCCACGAAGGCTGCGGAAAAGCTGGCGGGGGAGAACCGCGGAGTTGCGGGCAGCCAGCGGCAGCAGCCAAAGGCACGCCAATCTCCCGTAATGGGAACAGCTGTGCCCGACTTCGCTCCCGACTTCGCTCCCGCACCGGCCAAGCCGGGCGGGAGAGTGAAGCAAAAACTAACAGGGTCGTTGACTCCGAGGAGTCCGACTCTGAATTGCCGCGAGCGGCCAGTGCCTGTGCGCATTGGAGCCGGTTGGAGCGGCTTCAGGAGCAGCCGCGAGCGGCCAGTGGACGTGCGCATTGGAGCCGGTTGGAGCGGCTGGGAGCGGGGAACAAAGCAGCCGTGATGGCCAGTACCCGTGAGCATTGGAGCCGGTTGGAGCGGCTGCAGGAGGAACAGCTTCAAGCAGCCACGATGGCCAGTGCCCATGAGCATTTGAGCCAGTTGGTGCGGCTACAGGAAGAACAGCTTCAAGCAGCCGCGACGGCCAGTGCCCGTGAGCATTAGAGCTGGTTAGAGCGGCTGCAGGAGGAAATACTCCAAAGTGGCAGGCTCCGGGAGATGGAGGCTAGCCACAGTGGGCAGTTAGTAAGCCCCACAGCAGTGCCTCTTTTAGGGCTGCACAGTGTTTCTCTCTCATCAGAGGGAATCACTGGGGGTCAATCTTGGGCTGACTGCAGGAGCTGGAGCTGGAGCAGGAGCGGCTTCAGGAGCAGCCGCGACGGCCAGTGCCCGTGAGCATTGGAGCCGGGTGGAGTGGCTGCAGGAACTGGAGCAGGAGCTGCCTCAAGAGTAGCGGCTTCAGGAGCAGCCGCGACGGCCAGTGACCATGTGCATTGGAGCCGGTTGGGTGCCCAAGAGCATCGGAGCCAGCTGGAGCGGCTGTTGGAGCAGGTAAGTAGCAGGCTCCGGGAGATGGAGACTAGTCACAGGGGGCAGCTAGTAAGTCCTACAGCAGTACCTCTTGTAGGGCTGCACAATGTTCTCCCTCATCAGAGGGGAGTATAGGGGGTTAATTCTGGGCTGAACCTGAACAGGGGTGCAGAACATACCCCTAGTGCACATGGGTTGCAGAAAACCTATTGGAAGGCACTTACCATCAGGGAACTGCAAAACACTGAATGTTCCCAGTATCAACCAGTGTATTTGAAAACATGGCAGGGCAGGGACTTGAACCGAAAGAAAGTTCCAAAAGTCCTAAAAGCGGGTATTACGGGTTTCGTCCACACAATAAACAAAAAAGACATGACACCAGATCACCAGGATGCACTGGCCTTATTTTGCAAACTACCAATACGAGTAAACAGCATTAGGAAGAAGTACCATCCAACCGGCTTTAGACCCTAATTTGCAGGCCTATGCAAACCTGGAACCTCCATACCACCAATATTAAAATTTGGAGGCAACTTATCTAAACAGGTAAAGAACTTGACATAGAGGGAAACCCTGGGGCTCATTAAAGCAACGTCTAAAAACTACTTCCTGGGGAATGCGCTAACCCTCAACACAGACCCAACTACAGATCCAGACACCGGCACCTCAACGTCCACGGAGGATGCCGAAAAAGTAACAAATCTACTTATAGTAACCATGGAGGAAGAAGTATAGGGTTATACCATAGAATTATTCAAAACATAATCCTCCAGTTCAGCATGTACCGAACTGAATGTTCATGCTTACAGGCAAAGAAATAATCATAAGCGCATAATGAACTACAGTGCCCAAATAAAAAAGGACTAATGGAGGACATCCAACACGAATCACAGGAATTCGTGTCCAAAAATCTTTATCATAAAATAGATGGTGGTTGCCACATCATCATAGATTTGACTAATTTGAATACTTTCGTACTTTATATTCATTACTAGATGGGAACCTTTGTTACTGCAAAGGTATTGATCCTAGGTTACTACATGGCAAGCATCGTATTAAAAAATGCTTACTATACAGTACCCATTAGAGGTGACCACAGATGTATTTAACACAATGGATCATCTGCGGTTTCACTCTTAACTCAGCTCACATGTCAGTGACTTTGCCGTAAGAAAAGGTTACAGCCTTAATGGAGGCTTGCAGTAAACTAAACCATCCATCAAACTGGTAGTAGAATGATTGGCATCATAGTGGCTGTGTTCCAGCCACATAAATCGGACCTTTACATTATCAAATTACTGAGCGCAAACATGCGTGCGCTCAAAAATTATGGGGGTCATTCTGACAGACCAAAGAAGCTACCAACAGAGGCCACCATGGTACTAAAATGGTGGAAACATAACATTAGGCATTGTTCCAATCCAAACATTAACAGCTACCCGTCTATGGAACTACATACTGATGGGCACTTGAATGGGATGCTACCAATTCCATCTCCAGCTGTGGGGGAGATGGAATGGACAGGAGGCATCATTACAAACGCTGGGCATAAATACCTGGGAAAGTTGAGTGTATTCCATGGCTTTAAGTCATATTGTTCTGGGTTATATCACCAGTATGTTAGACTACTAATTGACTACACCACCGTGGTAGCATATGTCAACCATATGGGTGGAAACATGTGACTATCAGGCCAACACAATTTGGCAATAATGTATCCAGAAAGATATTTGGATATCAGCTACCAAATTACCAGGTAAACTGAATTTAGTGGCAGACAACAGGTCACGCTAAGTCTAGAACACTGTATGGATGTTGGGGAAAGTATTGCTGGAATTACAGCACGGTATGGAACACCAGTTAACGACCTTTTCACATCCATGCTCACACAAGTTATCGAATTAGGTTCTTGGGAACCAGAACCTGGGGCAGTGGCTACAGATGCATTTTCGCTGCATTGGGGGATTATTTATGCATTCCCTCCTTCTGCCTCATCAGTCGGGTATTTAGGAATAAACAGTAGACTCCGCGTCTGGTATTTTGATAGTACCCGATTGGCCTGCTCAACCATGGGTCCCGGTGATATCGACATGGTTTTAGCAACATGCATCACCATCCATCATAGACCTAATTTACTGGTTCTTCCCGCAACAAGGGGAGTTACCCATGTCATAATTATATAAACCTATTAATTTATAGAGTTGAAAGCACCTCTTCTACACCTGGGACTGACGGACCGAACAGTGGAATTATTTCAGCAGGCCACAGACAGTCCACCAAAAAATCAGTACTTGGTATCATCAAGAAATGGGAAGTACTGTCACAACAATAAACATCACCCACAGATCTATGAACATCCCGTCTGTTCTGGAATTCCTGGCAAGTCTCCATTATGATGAGAGGCTCAGTCATAGTGCCATCAACTGCGCCAGAAGTGCTCTTTGTCAACATACCTGTGGCAAGGAACAGAGCGGCATTCTGTTGGAACACACCCTGGTAACCAAACTCATGGGGGGCATTTTAATATTAATCCCCCACAACCAGGTACTCCCAAATATGGGATGTGAGCATTGTACTGGCCATGTTAAGAAACTGGTCTCCAGCTACAGCTCTGTCCCTACAGAAACTGACTATGAAAACAGTCATGCTGATGGCCTTGGCCACGGCACAAAGGGTCCAGTCACTACAGAAACAAAGGTTGGCCAACATGATTATTTCATCTGGAAATTTAACTTTTCACATTAATGAAATAGTCAAACAGAACAGACAGGGGTTAGCAGGCCTAAAAACAGAATTCAGGCCTACCCGACAGATGGTCGTCTCTGTATTGTAACACACTTACTATTATATATGGAGTATACTAAGATCATCAGAGGGAAGAAATATCACTTTAATCAGCTACAAACAGCCACTCAAAACAGTGACAGTCTAGACCATCTCTAGATGGTTAAAACAGGTCCTAATAAAGGCTGGAGTAGACACTAGCATTTTTAAATCTCACTCCACCAGGGCTGCAGCTACATCGGCAGCTATGAAGTTGGACGTTCCTATGGACCTAATGCTCAAGACAGCAGGATGGTCAACGAAGGAAACTTTCCAACAACTTTATAACAATCCAGTCATTGAACCTGGCATATTTGCAGAAACAAATTTAAGTTCTGTAATATAATTTACCCCATAAATAGGGGCAATAATTGGTGTTAATATTTTTATCGTTGGGTTTCAATATCGTATTGATGTCTAATAATGTTAACTCTATTCTCCCCATAATCAAGGCAGATGTGATGCATGGACTCGTTTCCACGGCATGAAATCACAGAGCTTTAAAATCTTCACGTAGTCACTCACGTGACTCCGAAGTAAAATAGTAAGATTAAACGAGAACTTACCAGATTGAAGTTTGATCGTTATTTTATGAGGAGTAACGTTGAGGGAATACATGCCCTCCGCTCCCACCCTTGATCATATACTCAACTGGTATCTCTTCTCTAATCTTACTATGTTTAGTCATTACAGTTATCTGTGATTTCACACCGCTGCTTTGAAGAATGACACGCATGCGTCCTGGCGGGGTTCTTCACGTACTCCCTCAACGTTACTCCTCATAAAATAACGATCAAACTTCAAACTGGTAAGTTCTCGTTTAATCTTACTATTTTATTGGTGAACAGAAACACATTGTGAAATTTGTACTTTTACCTGTGACAGTGGCTAGTGATGGGAGTGAGTTTGATACAGAATCAAAGATGATGGTTTTAGTCTTCCTAATCTAAAAATCAAAATCTGCAAATGCTGGAAATATGCAATAATAACAGAAACATTTGAAAATGCTCATCATATAAGGTAGCATCAGTGGAGAAAAAAAATATATAGTTAATGTTTTAAGCGGATCTGCTGCAAGTGGCCTCAAGTGGAATCAAAGGAAAAGATTGTATCAGCCCTAATGGAAATGTTTGTAATTTCACTGGTTACAGGGTAGGTTCCAGAAAACTGGAGGATAGCTGACATTCTTGAAGAAAGGTGGCAATAATAGCCTAGTTAACTAAAGGCCGATGAGGCTTAAGACAATGGTAGGTAAGTTATTGGAGACAATCCTAAGGGATAGGAATTGCATATATTTTGAAATGCAGAGGCTGATCAGGCATTGTCAGCATGAAGGCAAATCAGTAAACATTATCTAAATCGACATTAGAAAATGATTTGTCAAAGTCCCATATATGTTATTGCAGAAATTTAAAGAGTGTTTAATTGTTGCATGTCTCGAACATAGAAATTTTTACTTACTGCATCTTTCCAGACACATTAAAATAAACAGAACAACCAAAAACATATACAATAAATTATCAGCTATTCTAGGTAAAACAGGCCATGATTGTGCAAGCCAACAATGTAATGCAACCTCAATAGTGCAAGGTCCATTGTGGTTTAGTGCTGAGGTAGGGTTGTGGTTAGATTTGTACAGGGTGGTTTAAAAATATGATGGTTGATGGGAAGAAGCTGTTCTTGAACCTTGAAGTAATGGTGGACGATGGTTGAATCAAGGAGATTGGATCCAAGTGTTTAAGAAGGAACTGCAGATGCTGGAAAATCGGAGGTAGGCAAAAGTGCTGGAGAAATTCAGTGGGTGCAGCAGCATCTATGGAGCGAAGGAAATAGGCAACGTTTCGGGCCGAATCCCTTCTTCAGACTGATGGAGGGTGGGGAGAAGAAAGGGAAAAGGAAGAGGAGGAACCTGAGGGCTGAGGGAGAGCTGAGAAGGGGAGGAGACAGCAAGGGCTCCTGGAAATTGGAGAATTCAATGTTTATGCGCTAGGGTGCAGACTGCCCAAGCGGAATATGAGGTGCTGCTCCTCCCGATGTCAGGGACATTAAAGAAATGTGGGGGATTTTTGTGTGTTTTTTGCACTGTTGCTATGGCTGTTTGAAATCACATTGATAATTTTCCTCACAGTATATAGATACCTCCATTGGCCCACCATATGGACCATGTGTGTGTGCAAGCGTATGTGCGTGAATGCGATGTGCGCATTGTCATGTCAGCATCTCTTACTTTTCAACCCAACAGTTTCTACACAGCTGTTATCAGGCAACTGAACCATCCCATCACCAACTAGAGGGTGGTGCAGACCTACCATCTATCTCATTGGAGACCCTTGGACTATCTTTAATCGGACTACACTGAATGTTATTCCCTTTATCTTATATCTTGGGATGGCCTAAATGTAATCATGTATAGTATTTTCACTGAATAGATAGCAAAAAAATAGCTTTTTGCTGTACCTCGATACACATTACTATAATAAACTAAACTATCTAAATTAAACTAAACTACTTTTAATATAAAGGTACAAATAGAAACCCTATCCCATTAAGACTTTTTAGTTAATGTAGCCAGCTCAGAATTTATATCGGTATAATATTGCATGAACTTCAGTAAATTATTAATTGAAGTACCATAACTAAAAGGTAACAATTTAACTTCATAGAAATGAATTGCTGATCTAACTTTACTTTTTATTGCCTTTGCTTAACATTTTGTAAAAAGGTGCATTTGGATCTTCCAGATGGGAGTTTCAACAACCATGACAACTACCACCCACTCATCAAAGCTGATGGCTTAGCCAACAAGCTGCATGTATAAAAATGAGTTAATGTATTGTGTGTGACACACAACTGCTACCAATTCTGGCACCTGGTATCTGTAAGAAAACAAAGTAATTCTGAAATTTACATTGATTTAATTTATGATTTTTGCTGAGTATCTTCATTTCTTAACATTAGTACAATATCTAAATACAATACAGTTGCAATGAAGCACCTCCTGTTCTCCTAACAAATTCAATTATCCTGTTAGGTGCAAAAGTTAATTCAAACAAAATTAATCTGGAATACAGATATTGATACCTGTGGGAGTATATCTATGCAATCTTCCCTGGAAGTAAACTTCTCAATTTGTTTTTTATGCTAATAAATTCACTTGCTTCGGGAAATAATAAATGGAAATGTCATGTGGTGTATTTTATGTGACTACACTATATGATTTACATTGATGTCATTGCATGGTTGCTGTGCTGACTCGAAGGGCCGAATGGCCTCCTCCTGCACCTATTTTCTATATTTTCTATGGTTGAGTGCTGGCTTAATAGTTATTGTTGAAGTCTACAAAAATGATCAAATGCTTGTAATAACCTGTTTGTTTTTTATTGTACAATGAAAGGTATAGTGAATTTCCCAGCACTTACAAATAATATTACATTCCCTCCACTTATAAAGAGCTTAATTGTCACCATAACTAAGATGTGATCATTTGTTTCATGTGTTGGCATAACCCATCCTGGTTTCTCCTCACTCTCAACTCCAGTACTTGCTGGCAGGATGTAATTCAACAGTATTAATTGCTTTGTTGATTAATGATCAGTTATCAACAGTGGTTCTCATCAGAGAAATAATTTATAGAAGACTTTCTTAAGTAATTCTTATTTTTACTTCAATGCTGAGAGAGGAAGGAAGGAAATGTTGCCATTAACTTGTGATTCAAGGACTAATAGATCCAGTTTGAAAATTTGGGGCAAATAATATGGCAATTAGAATTAAAAACAACACCAATAGACTTACAGATGCTGGAAATCTGGAAGAGAAACACTCAGGGGGTCAAATAGCATTGGAGGAAGAGAAAACCCTTTAATGGTTCAGTTCAAAGAACTTTTGTCAAATCAAATATCAGTATAGAACACCACCAGGCAGAATCTTAAATATAGTTTGACTTTGAATAAGTAAATACAAAGGAGAAGCACAACTAAACTTTTCTTCTAATAAATTAAATATGCATTAAGTTTTAGTCACAAATTGACTCATTGAGTGCCTGCTGTTAAACTCGCATCTGGCAGAAAAGTAGCATTAAGGGAGTGCTTCAGTTTCAGAGCTGCCATCTCTTGCTGGGATCTTCAATTTTGACCATATTTACCTGGTGTGCTTGATTTTGTTAACATTACAGAACCCATGAAGCTCTTTTATGGAAGAGTACGAAATATTCCTCCCCGGGCAATTTTCTTCCCCAACTAACATTACCATAAAATCAATTTTTCTATCTCCACACGTCTTTCGGTTTTTTCCTTTGATGTCAATGGATGTCAACTTTGTCTACATGGTGGTGACTAATTTTACCAAATACCTGTACACCAAGGACAGAAGATATTGAGAGATTACTAAGAATTAAAACAACAGATGTTACTAACACAACTCGCACTTTCTGCACAGTATTTTGAACAAAATCAACATATGTAATAGCTATGAGTACCCATAGTGAAAACTGAAAACAAATGTATCAAAAGATTTTATGTTATCAATGACTTTGTAGAGCATGACATGATAATTCGGTGCTTTTGCTACTATTCTGCAGTTTAAAAAAAGTGATGGAAAATTAAACTTTTGAAATATGCAAAATACTTTTCACTTATACTTGCACTTCTTTTTAACATGGTGATAACTGAATTCTTCTTGAAGTCTATGAAATTGAAAACTTTTTGGATATCTGAATCAAAGCTAGAACAGCAAAGGGATGCTGAAGTTAAATATCAGCCATGATCTTCTCGATCGGTTAAGTTGCCCAAGAACCTTACACTTGCTCCTATTTCTCATCTCTTTACATTTGTATGCCCTTAGGTGTATGACAGAATTCCCTGTTATGGAGATTGTATTAAACATAGTTGGAAAGCTGAACCTTGGTCAGACTGCAGAATCAATGGCAGAGAGTCGATGCACAGCTGTGGTGAAGGTGTTCAGACAAGAAAAGTGAGGTGAGTAAAAAAAAATTACTTTGCAGAACTCTGAAGTTTACTATAATATTTAGGAGTTTGTTGATTTTTGTTCTATCTTTTTAGATACAATGGGTCTCATTGTAGGGAGAAATGTTGTGTGAAGTTTTGTGGAGTGGAGGTGAAACTGTTTGACAATTGGGAAATCTGGACAAGAGCAGGACCTAATTATTATATTTTGTCCACCGAGATTATGAGGCTAGGTGGATTAAATGTACGCCATCAGCCTGGAATCAGAACAAACTTTAGAAGGAGGGCAAGGTGTGGAATGGTGGTATTGGGAAGAGGTTGGAAGTTAGAGAAATATTGGAATCAGGGTTGAAGGAAGAATACCAAAGGGATTCAGAATACCAGAGAGCAGAGGCAAAGTGGGAACATGTTATTCTCACCAGCTCCCTCTTAGTGCATTATCCAGGTTTAATCCTTATGTTCAAAAAGTACAATAATTGCTTGCACTTTTGCAAGCTGAGGTCACCTCTATAATTTGATATGAATGCTGTTTTTTGTGCCTAAAATATAATTCAATTGTGCCCATTTCAAGTAGATATTTGGACCACTAATTATATTTGTAACTTGTCATCACTTGTTTTAGGCAGCTGCTTCTGTATACCATCGAATGTTAAATTTAGGTGGAATCATAAAATGAAGAACAGAAGTTTTTGGTACTGAATTGTTCAGTCGGGTAATGTTTATTGAGACTGTTAGACAGAGGCAAAAATATGTCACCAGGGTTCAGAATAGACTAAGGGCTGACAGGTTGTTTCTTTATTTGACAGTGGGGATGGACCTCAAGGTTAAGTGACAAAACTGGATTATATTGAAAAGAAAGGTTTTGTGATATCCAGAGATCAGAGACCAAAGGGTCATGTTCTGGGTTTTCATTACCTTTGTGCAGTTCTCCCTTCAAAGCATCATTCTTACCAATCTCAGGGGGTTCAGATCCTTTTGGAAGATGTGGCACACTTCAATTAAATGCACAATACTGTGCATCTCACCAGCAACACAGCTGAGATTATGAACTCCTCCACTACTTATTCAATCCAAAAATAAACACAGGCAATTTCCTCAGTTCAGTTTGGTTTATTGTCACGTGTACCGAGGTACAGTAATAAACTTTTGTTATGTGCTAACCAGTCAGCAGAAAGACAATACATAATTACAAACGAGCCATTTACATTGTATAGATAGATACATGATAAGCAAATAACATTTACTACATGGTAAAGCTAGTAAAGTCCGATCAAAAATAGTTGGAGGGTCAACAGTGAGGTAGTTATAGTTCAGGATTGTTCTCTAGTGGTGATGGATCATTCAGTTGCCTGATATCAGCTGGGAAGAAACTGTCCCTGAATCTGGAGGTGTGTGTTTTCACACTTCTATACCTTTAGCCCAATGGGAGAGGGGAGCAGAGGGAGTGGCCAGGGTGCTCTGTCCTTGATTATGTTACTGGCTTTGCCAAGACAGCGTTAGGCATAAATTGAGTCAATGGAAAGGGGGAGTTGGTTTGTGAGATGGACTGGGCTGCGTCCACAAATCGCTGCAATTTCTTGTGGTGTAAGTCCTTATTTCCTCAAAGAGATGGATGACTAAGGTTTCCCATGTTGAAATGGTAATTCAGCTGACTGTATCATAGAAAAAAGCAATCTATTTCACACCCTTCACTAGTTGGATAATTTCAAATAGTTTTGGCAATAATACAAACTTTCTTTGGCCTCCCTAGATGTGTACGAAACACAGCTGATGGACTTGGAGAAATTGTGGAAGATGCACTCTGTGGTTACAGTGAAATACCAGTTGGAGTTCATCAGTGTTTCCTCTATTGTCCAGGTGACTGTGTTATGTCTGACTGGGGCCAATGGAGTTTATGTCCAAAAGTGGGTATTTTGTTCTAAGCATCTGATAACTTTAGAAAATATAAGGGCTTAGACATGTCTGTCATACATGTACAAAAAAAATCATTGCCATTGGAGTGGATGGAATATTAGTCACATTGACACCGTTTGAAGTTGTATTCCATGTACACTGGTCCTATCCCCCAACTATTTCTTCGCTACATCGACTACTGTATCGGGGCTACCTTCTGCACCCGTGCAGATCTCATGAACTTTATTAACTTCACCAATAATTTCCATCCTGCCCTCAAATTCACCTGGACAATCTTGCTCACCTCTCTCCCCTTTCTCGATCTCTCTGTCTCCATCACAGGAGACAGGCCATCGGCTGATGTCTTTGTAAACATACCAACTCCCACAGTTATCTGGACTACACTTCTTCCCACTCTGCCTCTTGCAAAGATGCTATTCCCTACTTTCAATTCCTTTGTTTCCACACATCTGATAAGAAGATGAGGTTCTCCATAATAGGATATCTGTGATGTCCTCATTCTTCAGGAACATGGCTTCCCCTCTTCTATTATAGATGGGTCCCTCACATGTGTCGCCTCTGTGTCACCTCTGTGTCCTGTGGTTCTGTTCTCATTCTCCCTCCCCCCGACGCAACAAGGACCAAGTTCTCCTGTTCCTCACCTTTCACCCCCACCAACCTCCGCATCCAACATATCATCATCCAACATTTCCATCACCTCCTATGTGATCCAACCACTAATCCCATTCTCCAGCCTTCCCCTTTCTGTCCTGAGCCTCCTCCTCGCCAGAGTGAGGCCACATGCAAATTGGAGGAACAGCACCTCATATTTACTTAGGTTTTATAACTACTTAGGTAGCTTACAACCCAGAGGTATGAACGTGGAATTCTCTAATTTTAAGTAATCTACTAATACACCCCCTCCCCTCTCGCCCCCTTCCTCCACCCTATTTGTTTAACTCGTTCCACAGTTCACCACATTGTATCCCTCAAGATCATACTTTCTCTGCCAACAAGTTGCCTACTAGGGCAACATCCTGCCTGAGGTCATTGTTGCCAGACTATGTTTTGTCCTGGTCTTTTCTTGCCTCCAACTCCATCAGGCTGAAAGGGGCCTGACCTGATATACCCTTTTTCTCCAGAAATACTGCTTGACCCGTGGAGTTACTCCAGCACTTTGTGTCTGTCTTTGATATAAACCAGCATCCGCAGTTCCTTGTTTCTATCATCTATTTCTTAGTGGCACAGGGGTGCAGCAGCACTGTTGCTATCTAAAAGCACCAGAGACACAGGTTCAATCCTGACTACAGGTGCTGTTTGAACATTCCCCCTGTGACCACGTGAGTTTTCTCTTGGGTGTTCTGGTTTTCTCCCATATTCTAAAGACTTGGAGGTTTGTAGGCTAATTGGCTTCTGTGAATTATCCCTAGTGTGTAGGATAGAACTAGTGTATAAGTGATCACTGGTCAGCACAGACTCAGTGGGCCAAAGGGCTTGTTTCCACATCGTATCTCTAAATTAAACTAAAACTCAATGAAACATAAGTATAAAATATTTTTTTCTTGAAAAGAGAAACATATGCAATGCAGACAGGCACACAAATGAGTATGCGTTATATGACAAGAATATTAAATAACAGGTCAAATCCAAATCAAAATCACATATTAACAATATTTAATGGATTGTTTTATACTTTCACTGAAGCAGCATTTCTGTATAATATATTTGAAATAATTGATATTGTTAATCAGTTTGCACGTGGCCAATTAAAATTAATTGATGAGAATGATCCAATTTGAATAAAATATGCTTGTCTTTATAAAGTTAAAGATGTGATGTGGTGCCCAAAGATCTTATAGCTCTGCTATAAGATCTTTGGTGGTGCCTGTGGTTAAATGTTTCACGCACTCTTTGGAGATTAAGATAACGGCACAGAGTGCCGTTAATTGTGACTCTAAAGTCACTGTGCCTCTTAAGTCGTTCATTTTAAGTTTATTTAAGGAAGCTATTAAAACCATCATAATTGCATTGTATCCTCACATCTCAACAAACTGAAGTGAAAAGCCAAAATCTGCTGTGAATAGAGGATATAAGAACATCTTTCCCCTTCACCTTAAACCTATGCCCTCTTTTCTTTGTTGTAATAATATATGCATCATATATCTATCTTATTTTTCAGATATTGTCATTTAGGCCCTTGGTAAAATTGAAATAAAAATTAATTGGTGGTTAACTTTGAAACCATGTGGTTTATAGAGTTTTGAAGGCTAGTTAGTACTGAAGCTTCTCATTATGTAGAGTTCATATTCACTCTGCTGCTGGGTAAAGATAGCTGGAAGCTAAAAGAAATAGCAATATGTGAATATACAGTTTTTGGGAGTAGCTAACTGTGACTGTTCTAAGTACTGTTGAATTTGATTGTCTTATTAATTAATATCTGTTTACCATTTGTGGCATCTCGCAGAATAACAGATTGTTTTACATATCTGTTGACTGTTGTGCTTAATTAATGACCCCCATCTGCCTTAATGTGGAAACCTTCATGAGCAATAACAGTCACTGCCAATTCTGTTCTAGTAGATACAATTCAGAGCAATGCGTTTTTCGGACAACAAGATGCCAGTATACATGATTAATAGACATATATGCCACGTGACCAGAAAACAGAATAATGATGTTCAACATTTTAGAGGTGCCAGTACAAAGTGCCGGCCCAAATCTTCGCAAAATAAGCACTGATGAAAAGTCATGTCTACAGTGAGACTGTATTGCAACACAGTAATCTACTTAAAATCATAAAGATGTACCAAATTTTAGGCAATTGTGTTTCAATTAATTAATTTCCGTAACAGTCTGCTGTTTTTATGATGAAAAGTATAAAAGCAATATACAGTACAAATTACACAAAACACAAACAAATCAAAGCATAAATCATATATGAATTTGTAGCAGCTCACTGCTGGATGTACAGTACATGTTCCTAAATGAAGCGTAACAGAATAGGCATTATGCAAATGTGCTAATCTTTGATTCAAATGAGGGAGGTTGGGGCCCGTGGTATCTATGACATGGGCAAATTCCAGTTCTTAGATCTTCTATGATCGAGAAAATGTAGTTGCATGAAATTGAGACACAAGAGAAGAAAGATGCTGGAATCTGGAGCAAAAATCAAACTGCTGGAGGAACTCAGCGAGTAGGGCAATATCTGTGAAAGGAATGGTCAACATTTTGGACCAAGATGTTGCATCACCACTGATGTATAAAATAGTGGCATCTTCATGCTGTGAATTCCCTTTGGGTCAGATTGTGCCAAACTTGGCCTGCTGTCTGGAATTGCTGCATTTCCCCTTCCCCTATATACAAGTGGAATAGATGAGGAAGACAGATTGAACTGGAAAGCTTTGGTGGTGACTGTGCCTTGTAGTCTTGAGGATCCCACCCCAGAATGGCCAGATATTTTTCCACATGGTGAATCTGGAAGCAACAGATTTTTACCAAAGGGGTTAGGCTCTTAAAATGTTTAAATTAATCCTGACTGTCGGATAAATTTAAAGCCATGAACATTATTGTATTAATTAAAAATAACAAATTTTTTGAAAATAAAATTGATTGATATACTTAGAAATCTTCAAAGATATTAAATTAAAGTAAATGGTATAGCAATTCTCAGTCTCCATTCTGCACTAAGAACTTCCATTGAAATAAATGGTATATTCCCCTGTACATCTCATCTAATCCACTTTGGGATATAGACAGGCTGGACTTTGTCCTTCATTCGACATGGAGTTCAACAGCAAGAGTTTAGTGATAGATGTGGCAGCTATTACTCAATGTCCAAGTCTGCATACAGTATGTCCAAGACTTACTTCTATCTGATGGGTTGAACATCCTTTGAATGTCCTTTGCGAATATCAGCCACAATTGCAGGATCCAGCACAGTCAAATTTCCAGGATGTGGAACACATAAAAAAACATGGACACATAAGAAAACTTCAGCAAAATTGCATTTTAATTATTATATTCGTGTCTCCCAAAGGAATATGCAATTAGAAAGTAATTAAATTATGCAAATACAGTCCTTTGATGTGTGAACTACACTAATTTCTCTTCGAAACTCCCCACAGCCATTTACCTACTCCAAATTATGGGTAACAAAATGTTATTACAGCAAATCACTTTCTAAAATTCAGTTTGTATTCATTTCTGTAGGAATTTTTGCACATAAATGATTGTGGTAAATCTTGTTTCGATGACTGTGAAATTAAGAATCTTAGCACTGATAGTAACCTTGGCATTAATGTGCAGAGGGATTGTGGGGTTTAAATCTATAGCTCCAGACAAGTAGAAAGGGTGGTAAAGAAGGCAGATGACATGTTTGCCTTTAATGATCAGGGTATTGCATATAAAAGTTGGCGTCATGTTGCAGCTTTATAAAACTTTGGGTATAGTGTTATATTCCCAAAATGGAAGTGAAATTCTTACTTGCAGAATTTTGCCAAAATGTTGCTTGGATTAGTGAAATATAATCATTATAAGAATTTGGATAAACTTTTCTCTGGAGACTGAAAAACAACCTGATAGAAGTGTACAAAATTAAAAGAGGCAAAAATAGGGTAGGAGTTACAGTCTTTTTTCCTAGGGAGGAAATGATGAATACTAAAGGGCATAGCTTTAAGGTGAAAGAAAAAAGTTTAAAGGAGGTTTACAAGGCAAGTATTTTGTTACACAGGATATGGCACATGTATGAAATGCGCTGCTAGGGGAGACGTTAGATCCTTATATGAAAGCAAATGTTGGCATTTAGATAGGCACATGAACAGACAGAGAATGGTGGGGTATATAAAACACGTGCAAGTAGATGGGATTAGTTTAAATTGACATCATGGCACTTCTATTTGGTATAATTTGACTAGATAACATGCAAAACATTGTTTGACTTATCTTGGTGCATTGGACAGGTTAGGACTTTATTCCTTGGAGCACACGAAGTTGAGGGGTGATATGGTAGAGAATTATAAAATCATGAGAGAAATAGATAGGGTGAATGCACAAAGTTTATTTGCCCAGGTTAGGGGAATCAAGAGCTAGAGGAAATAGGTTTTAGGTGAAAGAGGAAAGATGTAAGGGGAACTTGAGGGGCAATTTTTTTTACACAGTAAATGGAATAAACGGCAGAAGAAGATGGTGAAGGAGGTACAATAACAACATTGAAAAAACATTTGGACAGATACATGGATAGGAAATGTTTTTGAGGGATATGGACCAAACCCGGGGAAATGGGAATATTTTAGATGGGGCATCTTGGTAACCATGGACTAGCTGGGCCAAAGGGCCTGTTTCCATGCTGTATGACTCTATGCATCTATGTTGTGTTTGACCATCAAAGACTGCAAAAAAAAGTTTAATGAGTTTTCATTTTTGGGAACAAATGTCAGTTGTCAAGTGAAGTTGTGAAGTGGCGGAACATAAGTACAATGTCTGGGTGAATCTAAAAGGCCAATGTGTTATTCCAGTATATTCTGCTTTTTTCATTTTTTCAGCATCTGCAGTTTATTTTGATTTCATAAGACATGGATTGTATTTCGAACCATTTTGTTTTCTTCGTATTATTAACTGAGCACTGAGTGTTATACCAAAACACCAATTGAGAAAGAAAGTGACTGTACCCCATTTCCTCTTGCATGAGAAAAAAAGTAGCTGGTGTTCTAAAATAAAAGTAAAATATTTAAATTTAATCATTGCAGAATTAAGAGGTGAAGTATGAAACTTTGTCGAGATCATATCTTCTCAAGACAGCACATTAATATTTTGCAAACAATTTGCAAATGACGGATACTTCCAAAAATGTTTTAATTTCACGATTCCAGCATCAACATATTTTGTATTTTTATGAAACCAGGGTAATGTTGCTGTTCACATTTGTTTATTTGGATATTTTACAAAGGGATGTAACAACTTGAACACTCGTGTCCGAGTTCGATCTCCTCTACGTTTACCAATGGATGGGAAAAGCTGCCCTGAAACCTCTGAGGTGGAGCCCTGTGTTCTCAACAAGAACTGCTTTCAATTTCTTTATAATCTAACAGGTAATTGACTATTCCAAAACAACCTGAAGTGAATTCCAATTAAGATCGCCTCTGGAAAACATAAATATATTTTTATTGATCCTTTTGAACTACAAATGCTGGTCAGTGAATTAACAAATTAGTATTAGAATTTCAATTCATTCTACTGGTTGGGATCAATGTTGAGATCTAACCATCTTAGTGACAGATCATGAAAAGGTCGGGGTTTGGCAATTGATTAAATAATTAAGTTTGTTGCAAGTTAACACATCTTTCCACTAAATCAGAAAGGTGCTGAAATAATTTGATTTGTTCTACTCTGCTTTCTTTAATTGAAAGGTGGCAATGAATATTTAGGCACTGGCAGAGTAAGGGTTATTTAAGAACATTCTAGTTTTTGCACACACGTTGTAAAATTATGTGATGGCTCTAATTGACTGGAATTAAACATTCCTACCAGCATGAAATTGCATTTTGATCATAGAATAAATATTTTTAAATCAGCCCATCTTTTTTACTTGCAAAACTCTGAGCCTTGAAAAATTATTCTCATGGGTATATTTTGCTCTTCCAATCTCAGATCTTCAATTCATTCAAAATGATAGAGGTGTTCATTTATAGTTTTCATGTTGAGAAAATTAATACAGATTCATAAAATGGTTTTCTGCAAGTGTGCTATATCTTTTCAGGAGAGGGGACCCACTAGGGAAATAGATTATGATTATGCTTGGATTTGCCAGTCACTTGCTGATGTAAATAGCTCATTCTAAGCTTCCCCCAGTCTAGTTTCAGTCAATAAGATACTAAGTCAAGCACTTGCGCATCAAAACTTTATTTTGGAAAACACAATAACAGTTCCCCAGTACTATACCTAACCACCGTGGGTTCGATCCTTGTATCTGCTTGGCCAAGCCCTTCTAGCCTCGTGCAAGCAGAGACACCCCAAAAGGTTACGCAGCCCCAAGTGTTCTTCCAGAAGATTGACACAGGACCTCGCGGGAGTTACCTTTTCTAGGTCCCCAAACCTTGAGGGGCTGAACCATGTGGGGGTGGTCTCTATACAATCCAATAACAGATATCGATTATCACAGTAGATGATAGACATTTCCCTAACCCAATAACACTGTAACCAATACATTGTATTCAAATGGATCATATGGAAGCAAGCAAACATAGCAACATTTGCCCAGATATTCAAGAAACCCAGACAAGACTCAACACTTAACCCATTCAACATCTTTCAAAGTAAAGCTTTGCAACAATAGTTACAATGTGCATGTCTGGTTTGCATTCACCCAATCCGTTTCATGCAAATCACACCTAATTGTAAGAATCTGCAGATGTCCCATTCTTTCCCTGCAACTCTTATCTGGGGTCTAGACAAGCTGGCATCATTCTACAGCTTGTCCTATTTCTGCAGAAGGCACATTTAAATTGACCAAATGGCCTAGCAGCCCAGAAGCCTTCACTCAATTTTAGATTCCTGCCATCTCCAATTTGACCAGAATTAACATTCCTTCGTTTTATCATATATGATAAACCATCATTTATGATAACCAAATAATCAGATAATCAGATAACCAGATAACTATATATACATATGTGTGTCTGTTACATTCTTCATCTATTAACAACAACAAGACGATTATGTTTCTTCCCAGAATCTTATCAAGATTCCCGAGTTTTTGTGGGTGGAGCTTCACAATTTCCGTCTAATGAGTCTTCACCTTCCGAGTTTCCATGGATGCAAATTCCCTCCATCCGTGTTGTTGCCCATTCTTCCATCCCTTTCCAAAGTCGAATCTATAGCCTATAATTCCTGAAAAACTTGGGACAGAGCAAGTTAGCATTCATGCACTAATGCTTTCCCATACATTCACTGTATTCCTATTATTATTCTGTCACAAACCCTTTTCACTTTCACTATAGCTATCTTTATTATATTATGCTCTATAATATACTCTTTACTATCCTAGGATCAACACTAACCAGCTCTCTCTGTATTCACACGATGTTCCTTAATGTATATCTGAT
The DNA here is from genome assembly GCF_028641065.1 of Leucoraja erinaceus. NCBI lineage: Eukaryota > Metazoa > Chordata > Chondrichthyes > Rajiformes > Rajidae > Leucoraja > Leucoraja erinaceus. The sequence goes on from NC_073383.1 coordinate 57,211,740, forward strand.
GATTGTTTCTCATATAAATTTCAGCTGGATTCAGTGCAGATTACCCTACAGGCATGACTCTTATTTAAAGCAAACCATGAAAATTGATCCAATTCAACCAAATTCAGTCTCAGCCTTCAATTAAATTTTTAAGTTTCAGGGTCCATCTCACTCTCTTCATTCCACAGCTTGTGGTCGATAACACAATTCCATCCCAATTCCTGTGGAATTCCCAGCGGTTCAAATTTAATCAATCAATTTCCATATGTTGTCAATTTCATCATAAAAACAATTAAGAATGCTAAACCTATGGACAATTTCTTTCCACCTTGATAATAGAAGCCACTTTACTATCAAGGGTTAAACAATTTTAGACCTACGGTCAAGTACATCGACTCTGATATCTCAACACCCATTTCCTTATTCCTCCTAATTCAATAGACTTCTCCTCCAGTACTTCTTTAGTATCGATTTCCATATGTTGGCTCTCAAAACAATAGGGGCTAAACCTATGGACTAATTTATTTTCCACACTTGAGAAGCCACTCTCTCTGGACAATTTTAGTATTACGGTCAAGTACTGAGGGATATCTCAACACCCATTTCCTTATCTAATTCAATAGACTTTTCAGTACTACACAAAAAGCTGGCTTGGAAACTCATCAATAGGGGGTGCAGCTAATTTATTTTATACCACTGCGAACTCTCTAGGCAACGTTTCTGGCCGAAACCATTTCTAAATTTTCAGTCTACCTCATCATTTTATCCTACCACCTTACATTTCCAAGGTATGTCTAAATTTCTGATATCCGATGGGTCTGTCCCTTTCTTGATAGCAACTAAATAGTCCCATCCCATCTTCGGTTATCTGCCAATGGGTGAGCCAAGTGAAGAATGCCAAGTCAAAAATCAATTCTCTAATTTTTTTTAAGACTATATCCCATAAGCCCTTTTTCAGATCAATTTCTTTTTATAACTAAATTTAGGCGTAAAGTGAGTATTTTGCCCCAAACCACAGAGGAGTGTCTATTTTCAAATTCAAATTCAATTCTTCAAATTAGAACTTGCCCCAATAGTAGGTTGGCTGTATCTTTTAGAAAAGATTGGATGGTGTTATTTTCTTTTTCCTTCACTGGTGTCAAAAGCTAGTTGATGTTAAAGTTGAGCCCTTGGGTAGGTATCTTCTACTTCTTCCTCCTTGATGTTAGTTTCAAAGGAGTAAGGATACTGAGGGGCAGCCTTCTCTATATGATGGCCTTCCCAGATGTGTCTTAAAGGGACAGGACAGTATAATATCTTCCTTGTTGTTGGTCTTTGTTTCTGGGGAGCTACCTTACCTGAGCTGTGTCTTCTGCCCATTCTCAAGGTTCCACATACTCTTTACCTCATTCCCCAGATAGTAGTGTGTGTGTAGATTATACTGTACTGCAGGCACAACAACTCCGTAACAAGTTAGTACAATAGCTCCTTTCCCTACTCCAGTACGTCCTGCACAATAAGTATGTTTCTTCTCTCCCTGAAGCCATTTTCGTTTTCTTTAGTTCTCATTCTTTCTGACACCAGCTACTGGGTTCCTTTTCTTACTTACTTTATTGCCCCTTGATTTCTCTTCCATTCTGCTATATTCTGTCTTCTCATTGGGCACCTTACTCCAATGACCTAATTGTGTACAGTTGTAACAAGCTCCTTGATTCACAATGTTCTTTGGTCTAAGGGGTTTTCTTGGGTACGTATAAGATTGTTTACAATTTTCCTTTGAAAATTGTGGTCTTCGGTTTTTACTATGATAGTATATCCAATTTGTTTGTTCTGGTAAATTACTTGAGGGGGTTCTAGAGTAGGGGTCATGGCTCCACGTCCACAATTCCTGGACGGGGTTGGTAAGTCAGGACTGAGTGAATGAGTTGGTTTGAGTGAACGGTGTGTTACTTCTTGGTTCCTGACATTCAGGCCAGCTCTCTCTCTGTTCTCTCGGGTCCCAGTAGTGTCTTGAATTGAAGGCCCTCCTATAATTCCTGGGATCTCGGATATTTCTATATCCTTTAGGATCTCTAATTTCTTCACAATGCTGGAAATCCTTTCTTTGACCCCTCTCTCTCACTCGCTCCTTTGTTGGACAGGCTCGACTCCAGTGTCCCATTCCCCCACAAGTGTAACTTTGATTAGCTAGTATGGTTGGCTTTGTTTTACCCCTTGGTTTTATTGGAATGGGTTCTAGATTGGGAGTATAATTGTAATAATAATCTGAGTAGTCCGGAACTCTAGTTTCTCCCATTCCGTTCCTCGCTAACATTTGGGGACTGCATGTGCCTGAGCCAGAGCTTGGTTCTTCCTTCTTGACTATAGGTTCAGTTTCTCTTCTAGTTACAGGATAATTTTCCTGTTTCCTTCCAATAGTGCCTCAGAGCTCTGGCCATTTGACTGGCGCGGTTCTCAGACTAGTCCCTGTTAACAGTCTTAACTGTGTCCGCTACTGTAGTGGGGAGACAATTCAATAAGATAGCACAATACTGTGGGGAACTTGCTCCATTCTGATAGTCTAAGTCACCTGATTGGTCCATATATAATTTTGAAAATCGGTCTAAGAATTCATCTGCTCCTTCACCCTTTTCTGGTTTTATTTCCAGAATTTGTGTTACATCACTTGGCTTTTGAAAGGTGTTTGCAAGGGCCGTTAAAACAGCCTCTTTTCTCGTGCACTGTCAACCACTAATATGTTTGCCAAGGCTTCATATGTTGGGTATCCCAGGCCTACTAGAAATTTGGTATTTTCAGCTGGAGTAATTATCTGTTGTATGGTCTCCCATAAATCCCGGGAATCTGTATGATATACACGCATTGTGGTTTTCAAATAATCTATTAAAGCAGTTGGTGACTTCTTTCTATCAGGGATTCTGTTTAGTACTGCCATTATTTCATGGGGCTTCCACGGAGTATGGACGTCTGTGGCACGGGGATTTTTCATATTTACTGCGCTGGCCGAATCAGCTGTACCCAGCCCTTCCCTCACTGTGAACTAACATAGAAACATAGAAACATAGAAATTAGGTGCAGAAGTAGGCTATTCGGCCCTTCGAGCCTGCACCGCCATTCAATATGATCATGGCTGATCATCCAACTCAGTATCCCGTACCTGCCTTCGCTCCATACCCCCTGATCCCCTTAGCCACAAGGGCCACATCTAACTCCCTCTTAAATATAGCCAATGAACTGGCCTCAACTACCCTCTGTGGCAGAGAGTTTCCAGAGATTCACCACTCTCTGTGTGAAAAAAGTTCTTCTCATCTCGGTTTGTTTCCCCCTTATCCTTAAGCTGTGACCCCTTGTCCTGGACTTCCCCAACATCGGGAGCAATCTTCCTGCATCTAGCCTGTCCAACCCCTTAAGAAACTACCTATATGATATCTGTTCAATTTGTAAACTTTTGGTAATATCAAAATCTATCTTGGTATCTTCAATCACTGTCTAACCCTCAGATGAACCTTCCCGTTCGCTAGGGGATTCCCGATAATGTCCAAATAAATTGTTCCTCTTTCTCACTACTCGTATAATCTGTCTAGGTTGTGGCTCACAGAAATACTTTGGCTGTTCATTATATCTATCATACCTTCCTTTTCTTTAAACACTGGAGCTAACCACTTGTATTCTACTCCGGGTACCATAAGCTACTGGATGATCTATTAATGGTGGAGAGGATAGGGACGAAGAATCTGGCACCCCAGTATCTGCTATTGGTAGAATCTGTTCCAATGTAGAATCTGCAGGAGTTATAGCTTCTGTAGACCTAAAATATTTATTACGGAAGCAAGTCAAACAAGGTGCGCGTGATGCCTGGGAAACGCAAGAGGAACACGGTGGTAGCTGTGAACTTCCACTAGTGTTAACATTTGTCCATTCTTCCAAATATTCATCTCCTTCCCCCTCGAGGTCAGTACTAACCATCGGATCCCTAAACTTTAAATCTACAGGGAGTAGTTTCCTTCCAGGATATCTGCCTTTTCCCTGTTCCGTGTGTTTTCTTTCATCTCCACTCCTGTCCTTCCTACTTCCTGGAGGTCGATCTACTTCACCTTCTCTCAGTTCTATTCCAAGTTTAGCTTTTCCCCAACTAGCCATCCTCTTAACCTCTTTATTCGCCTTCCGTTCCTCATAATATTTTCTCCATAACCCTATCAATTCCTTTGCACTCTCATTATTACTATGCTGCCAAGTAATTTGTTCTATGTATTTTATCCATTTTACTGTTCTAATGCCCCCCCCCCCCCCCCCCCCGGCGGCCATAGCATGTTTCCTAATTTCTTATTTAACGCTTCTGACAAATCTCTTAATTTTTTCTGCCTTGTGAGGGAACTCATTACACATTAGTTGCAATGGGCTCCTTTTCTCTTCTGCCATATCTCAATCTATGCTGTTCCCCAGGCCTCCGAACATCCAAAACAGAATTCGTAAGTCCTTCACTCCTTCCTTTTAATCCCTAAATTTATCAGGCTCGCTCCTGAACAGTGACTAATGGCTCCAAAGTGTCCGCAGCCTTGCACTTCTTTACTCCTTTGCTCCACCAAACCTACTCTCTTATTTAAATTCTTCTCCTATCTCCCACCAGTCCACACACTCTTTCAACCATACAATTTCCATAATGCTCAGCTATTCAGAGATCAGAGTCCTCCAGGGAACAATCAAACACATTCGAGCACAAACACATTCTCGCAGCTTGTTTAACCCTCAATCTAAACACATGAAAATTAGCTCCAAACACACAAGTAACACTGTACACAGCCAATAAACCATGCCCATTATTATTATCAGGCACAACCACATTCCTACATAAACCACAATCATTCATTTATTATGAATCTTCATTATCAGGTACTAATCACCAATCGATCAGAGGATTACTATTCACTGTTGATCAGCCGCTAATCGAAATCATTCTCAAACATGCACAAACTCCAAAGTTCTATTTACACAGAATTCGAATTCTACCGTATGGGCAGAACTTCAATATGAAATTCTGTATTCGGAAATTTGATTCTGCAAATCTAAACTCGTTCTCGGACCAACTAATTTTGGTGCGTACCATTCAACATACGCGGGCTCTCGAATTCAAATATAATTGCCCAATGAAATCTCGAATGGACTAGAGTATTCCCAGCCATTCTATAGTCTAGCCACCGAGCCCAGTGCCTTTACGAAATTCCTCGTCCGTCACTCCAGGGATTCAGATATCTTCACACAGGCATGGCCTCTAACCAACCTAGGTTTTGCCTCTTCAAAAGGATTTCCTTTACACTTGCTTGGCACCGGGTGTCAGCACCTAGCCTCTTTGCGCTATCAGTCGATGCCTATTTTCGGAACGCACCTTTCCAATTAGCGCTCCCAGCAACGACAGCTCAAATGCTTCACTGCTTAGCACGTAAACCAGACTTGTATTTCAATACCCCACCAATTGAATACCAAATCTGGGACAGGATGCGCGTTTGGCTGTGTCGTTAAGCAGCTGTCGTCTGCCAACTAAAACCATGTTTTGGGCCTCTAACCCCACCCTAACCCCACTATTCAAGTAATGAAAACACTTTTACTAAGTTTGCCACATGTGACTTTACCCTCGTCTCTGCTGTGATATTCTCATTTCGTAGTCTCTTGTCTTCGCAGTTAGTGAGACTTCTTCTGAGAAAGAGATTTGCTGCAGATTTATTATGAATCCGTGAAATATAAAGCAAGTAGCCAGAAATAGATTTTATGTTTGGAGAGTTATGGTATATCAAATGATGATTTGGATTAGAGTGCCACTTAGTTTTCACAGGATTGACAAATAACTATATCGTATTGCAGGTTCTTATAACTACAAAAACTAAACCATGACAAACAAATCATGTCAGATGTCCTTGCTCTTTAGTAAACGTGGAATTCCCCTTGCTGTCATAGATGGATCCATCAAACGTGTCCCTTCTGTGTCCCGTAGTTATGCTCTCATTCTCCCTTCCCACAGACAGAACAAGGATATACTGCCCCTGATCCTTACCTTTCACCCCACCAGCCTCCATATTCAACATATTCTTCCATACCTAACATTATATTTAACACAATCCTCTGATATTTCCGTAACCTGCAACATGATCCCACCACCACCAGTTGCATCTTCCCATCCCCACATATTTCTGCTATGTGCAGAGACCTTTTCCTCTGCAACTCATTGGTTCATTCATCCCTTCCCGCCCAAGCCACACATTCCCCAGTTACCTCCCCCTGCAACTGCAGGAGATGTAACACCTGTCCTGATACCTCCTCCTTCACCTCCACCCAGAGACCCCAGCAGTATTTCCAGGTGACAGAGGGTCACATGCACCTTGTCTTTCCTCATATACGGCATCTGTGTTCCCGATGTGGCCTCTGTACATCCGTGAGACCAAGTGTAGATCGGTGAATGCTTCACTGAACATGTATGCTCGGCCGCCAAGGTCTACTGGATCTCCCAGTTGCTAATAATTTTAACTCCTCTTCCCATTCCCCTACTGACCTTTCTGGCCTGAGCCCCCACCATTGCCAGTGTGAGGCCACAAGCAAACTGGAGGAGCAACACTTCATATTCCACTTGGGTAACTTAGAACCCAACGGTATCAATATTGAATTCACCAATTTTAGATAACTACATAATCTTCCACCTCACACTTCTTTCGCCATAGACCTCTTCCCCATACCCCAATTGGGCTTGCATCTATTTTTCCCCTCCCCATCCCCTTCTACCATCATTCCTTCCTCTAGCTTCACAATTAACAACTATTCATTCCGTTTGTTACACACTTTCTGTCTTTTCATCTCTGGCCTTTTTTTCCAACCATCTGCCTTTCAAAAAACCCTCCTCACAGACCCTTCCCCCATCCCCTCTCTCACAATCTGTCTGAAGAAGGGTCCCAACCTGAAATGTCATCTATTCATGCTCTCTAGAAATGCTTCCCGACCCAATGAGTTACTTCAGCTCTGTAAATTTTGTAAACCAGCATTTGCAGTTCCTTGTTTCTAATGTCTCAGATGTCTTTATATATATTTTTTGCCAGCAGCGATACACTTAAAAAGAACACACAAAAGACAATAGAATTTAACTCAAACATCCATCACAGCATTCTTCGCGCTGGTGGAAGGCCACCCCTTCTGATCCCCCCCCCTCCCCCCCTCATGCTCATCTCTTACTCTTTGGGGTTGGAGATTTCAACCTTCACGTGGTCCACCCTGTTTCGACGCATGCAGTCAACTTGGCGTGCACAAACAGAAGATCAAACAGAACAAATTGTCTTACAACTTTAAGCTGTGCATGCTATACGCAAGAAGAAGATATCTTACTCCGATCCTCATCCTCCCATTAACTGATTGTAAAGACAAGATAAAAACAGAATAACAAAACAACAACTTCTTGAAATTTATATTTCTAACAATATACAGTATCTCTGAATCACCTGAACCTTTTGGCTGATTTTTGGATTAATTATGCTGAAACATGTTCAGAATTGGACCCGGTGTATTAGTGGCTGCTGAGTTATGATTGAAGAAATAAAAATTGTACTTTTATTCCATTAAATTAGTTCATATTTTAGGCAAAAATATTATGATTCATTGATTCAGCATGAAAACAAAGTCATTGGACTTTATTACAGTTAAATTTATCCTTAATTTCATTCCCATTGTTTTTTTAAACCCAAGATACAAGGGAATTCCAAAGGACTGAGGGAGTCAGGAGGGATTCCAGAAGGTAGGAAATGATAAGAGGATATTAGGTTCTGGTAGAAGTGGGAGGATTGTCAGCAGTGTTTCCAGGTTGTGGCAGAAGTGAGAGTGAGATTTTGTTCCCATCAGTGCAGGATTTTGTGAATATTGCAGCGTTAAAATGGACTCAGTGATTTCTGACTGTATCAAATGCAGTATTCCTAAAATGACTTAAAATAATGTCATTTTTATTTTCCTGAAAAATCTTAAGCCAATTGGAATTAATTGCCTGTGATCAGAGCATTTATCAGACTGGATGGAATAGCTTTGGAATATCAAACTCAGGAATTGGCAAAGCCAAGTGAAGTAAAGAACAATCACAGTGAAATTTGTGCTTCCTAGTGCAGAACATGGGAGCAGAGAGGGAGAAGGGAATGGGTGGAGGGCGCAGTTATAGCTACCTCAATTTGGCAATGGTGTACAATAGTAGACACTGAGCTCAGGCATATCAAAGGTGAATGTGCAATGCCACTGCTTGTGGTAAACAAGACTTTAAGGATTCAGTCAAAGGTAAGTAAAAGGAAGAGGTAAGATTATTATATCAGAGAGGCATGTCCAGAAAACCACAAATAAAATAAGTTTGTTGGGAAAATGTTATAGGAAGCAATCTGATATTCACAATTAAATGAGACTACAATGTAATATAGCAAGATAACACAATAATATCGCATTCGCACACGCTGTGTCAAAGAAGTGCAAGGCTGGAGAATATCTCTTAATCTACTGCTCACACATTAGCTTTGCCTTCTACACTTTTCACCATTGCCCCTGGGCAGTCCATTGCACACAGCCTTATCTCTTCTGGTTCAAACTGTACTTCTTAAATCATAAACCATAGCAGCAGACCTAGGCCATTTGGCCCCATCAAATCTACTTTGCCATTCAATTATGGCAGATCTATTTTTTCCTTCTCAACCCCATTCTCCTGCCTTCATCCGGTAACATTTGACACCATTACTAATCAAGAACCTATCAATCTCCACTTTAAAAATACCCAATGATTTGGCCTCCACATCTGTCAGTGACAATGAATTCTACAGGTATGTGGAATGTGGTATCCTTAACTCAGCAAGTCCACGCTGATCATCGGTCACCTTTTCACACAAGTTCTATATTATCCCACTTTTCCTACAACCCTGCACGTTATTGGGATGTGAGAGGAAATCGGAGCACCTGGAGAAAACCCATGCAGCCACATCGAGAACGTACAAACTCCACATTGACAGCACCCGAGATCAGAATCAAACCTGGGTCTTTGGCACTGCAAGGAAGCAACTCTAACTGCTCACAAGTATTGTGTGCAAATCCATACCCCAAATGCTCTGTTCTATTTATCCAAAATCTGAAAGAATCTGAGGAGACTTTTTTACTGGAGCCATTCATTTTGGTGAATAATATTGATTTTAATAACAAAAAATACTTAAGAGTACAGGAACTTCAATATGATGACACTTATTATTTTACTTGCAGATAATACTGCTGTATTGAACTTCTTTAAAATGTAATCTTAGCAGCACATATAAGCTTCACAATCATCAATATCTTGCCTGCAAGGAAATAAATAGCCATGCCATCACATCTTCACTAACCCCACATCACTATAACATATTTCTAACAGAACAGTGGCATAATAAAGTAGTGATTGATTCCAGTCAGGCAGCAGTAGTACTTGGCAAAGCCGTTTAAAACATTACGCATACATGTCATGGTGTTAAAATAATATTTGTCATTAATATTGTAATGTTCATTTTGCAATATGTTTCCCAGATATTTAAATGCAAATTATCTTGTTTAATTGAGGAAGTTAGTTTTAATAAATAGAGCATTAGTTCACAGCACTTGGAGTGACCTTTTCTGGATATGGTTTGTGATTCTCAGAGTGGAGCTCTTGCCAGCTAAGTGACAAAGCGGTCTGTGGACAAGGACTGAAGATCCGTTTGCTTGACTGTGTGCAAAGTGATGGGAAGTCAGTCAGTCTCAAATACTGTGAGAAGGTGAGATCTTTATATGAAATGTGGTTTCATGACAGAGCCTGGCTGAGTAAGGGGTGTGAACGTATACAAAAAAGTTATATTGAAAATGTTATAACACCTACAATGTTTGTTATCTGAATTATTCAAACATATTTTCCATAAATCTGAGCCAAATGCATCAATATAAAATGTTAAAAGTTTATAAAACTGAAACTCATATGTGAGATATAATGGACAACATGATTTAATGGGTTATTATTTTAGATACTTGTTAGCACACATTTTAAGGACATATTTAGCAGTAAAATCATTTTTAAATGATGCTTATTATGAAAAATTATCAATTTAACTTTTGCTCATTTTAATATAAGGTGAGGTGTTTTAAATTACTGACATGTAGCTCTACATTCAAGTTTATGATATTTCATGTGGCCTGCATGATTCTGCTCAAGTCCCCTATTTTTCTAATGGGATCTCTTCTCAGCTTTGATTGAAGGCACGAGTATTAATGTTATTTTGTTTTGAACATTGTTTATAATGAAATTCAACTGCTATTGTCTACCTGTTCGTGAATTCACAATTGAATGTTACTTGTGGCTATAATTGACTTCATGATTACATTCATTTCATGGTCTATGAATTTGTGCTGCCTTGCATTTTTAAGGAAGTAAATCATTTTTTGATTGATTTTGCTTTACTTATTACTGTTATCTGTTCAAGTAGCAATTGAAATTCTTAATAGACTCAGATGATTGCATGTTGTAATCTCTTCCAATGGAACCTCAAGGGATACTTTAGACTTTAGAGATAAAGCGTGGAAACAGGCCCTTTGGATCACAGAGTCCGCGTCAACCTGCGATACTAGCATTGTCCTACACAATGAGGCCAACTTACAACTTCCAGAAGCCAATTGACCTACAAACCTGTACATCTTTGTAGTGTGGGTGGAAACCGGAGCACCCGGAGTAAACTCACGCAGGGTTTGCACAGGGGCAATGTACAAACTCCTTACAGACAGCATCTATAGTCAGGATCGAACCCGGGTCTCTGGTGCTGCAAGGCAGCAACACTACCGCTGTGCTACTGTACCACCCCCGATTCAAAAATAGTCTATCAAATTTTTAATTTTTGAGGAAAATGTCTTTAGAATATGTTTTCATCCCATTAACTTAACAAAATATGGTTACATCACATTTGTAAAAATTGCCTTATTGCCACCAGTCTGAAAGTAATACACCACATTCCATTCTTTGCTAATAGGGAAATGTCTACACTTATCTATTAATTGTTGAATCAAGTGTAAAAATGTTTTGGTCCAACGTGGTATTTTATCTCCCAGCACTCATGATAATATCAAAACAATATAAAAAGAAAGGTATTCATTATTTTTATTAAAAAAATTTCAAACAAAATAATTCTGCTGTCAAAATCCCTTCAGAAAATAGCAAAGAAAAAAGATAATAACACAAGGAAAACATTGTTTGTCCATTGCATCCTCAGATGCTACCTGACTCACTGAGTTCCTCGAGCAAGAAATGCCTTCAATTTTATATCCCGTATTCTTCATGAAAGTAACACTTTGCTGATAGAATATTCTCATGAAACCCTAAATCCACATTTTGTTGGAACTGTATGTTTTTATTACTGTACTCTAAATATTTTGGCTATATTAGAGACAGAATAAAAGGTCAGGAAAAATGTTTAACCCAAATTCTGACAATGGATATATATATATATACTTTGGACATTAAAGGTCACAGCTACATTAAAGCATATGATTTTTAATATTTTTTTATTTTCCAATGTAGAACAATGGAACTTTAATATTTTTAGGGCGGATTTTGTTTTTTTTTTCATTCTATTACAGTAGAACATTCTATTACAGTAATGTTTCCTATGATATTGGTTTTTAAAACCGACTCTATGTAAATCACCAAAGGTATACAGATTATAGAGCATCAGATATGAGAATTAAATATAAAAGCCTTGCACCAGAAAGATGGTCATCAATCATGCCAAAATGAATGAGATGTTAGTGAAAGAAACAGAATATTCAACATCAGAGCTTCATGTCAGTAATGATATGTATTTTTTTTTGAAGAAAAGCTCTTTAGAGTATGTAGTCACCTCTATATTTTCCCAGTTTTATCTCTTCTGCATGGGCTTCATAAGACAATAGGAAGCAGGAAGTATTTAAAATATTGCAACACCATTTCCAAAAATTACTCTTTTTGATTCAATGTATAAATTAAATAGCTATTGGTTTGCTGGGCAACAAATCAGCAATTTCCCCACAAAGCATGCAGTGCTCTTCATCTCTCTCCCTCTAAGAAGTTAATTATCCCTTTTCTTGGTCAAATTGTATTTTTTTTTTATTACAGTACCTTTCTTAATATATCTCCTAGATATTGAAACTCTTTTGAAAATGCTTTCATGATGTTTTACTTTGTTAAAGCCCCTATAGGAATGCAATTGTATTCTCTGAGAAATACAGCTGAATTATGATGTTGAATGAGAATTCTTCTGTTGTATTTCTTTGCTTCCTCTTCTTTAAGATGAGATTGGAATCATCCTGGCATTTATTTATGCACTGCTTTATGGAATGCCCTGTAAACTGCCAGCTCTCAGAATGGTCTTCCTGGTCTGAATGTTCCCGCACTTGTGGACTGGAGGGTATGTAAAATAGTTTGCTTGAATATTGAGACACGTGGTTTCTGAATTTGCTCTGACAAAGAACATGCAGATAGCACGACAATGAGCCATTTGCAAAGTAAATGTCTACACAACCTTAAATTCTGCCCTACAAATTCAAGGGCGGCATGGTGGCTCAGCGGTAGGGTTACTGCCTTACAGCGTTTGCAGCGCTGGAGACCAGGGTTTGATCCCAAATTCTGGCACTGTCTGTACCGAGTTTGTTAATCCTCCCCATGACTGCGTGTGTTTTCTCTGAGATCTTCGGTTTCCTTCCACTATCGAAAGATGTACAGGTTTGTAGGTTAATTGGCTTGGTATATGTGTAAATTGTCCCTAGTGTGTGTAGGAACATGTGAATATGTGGGATTTCTGGTTGGTGCGGACACGGTGGGCAGAAAGGCCTGTTTCCGCGCGGTCACTCTAAACTAAACTAAACTAAACCTAATTAGGGAATGTGTATGTTTAACATTACAACAATTCATTTATTAATATCTTGAATGTTTTAAAATAAAATTCATGATTTTCCAGCTCAGCTACAGGAAGGATGCAATTATGCTGGAAAGCGTTGGGAAGGGTGCAAAAGAGATTCATCAGAATATTACCTGGCTTAAGGGCCTCTAGTTATAGACAGAGGATGGATAAGTTGGGACTTTTCCTTTTGGACATAGGAAGCTAAGGAGTAACCTTACTGAGGTGCACAAGCTCACGAGGGGCCTGGATAAAGTGAATGCTTACAGTCTTTTTCCAGTGTTAGGGGAATCTAAAACATTTATATATGATATATGAATAGGAAGGGTTTAGAGAATAATGGGCCAAATGCAGGCACTTGTCCACGAGCACAGTTTGCCAATTCGGTTTGGCACACACCAGGTGGGCTGAATTGCTTGTTTCTATGACTCCATGATAAACTTAAAAATAAAATAATTTATCATGATTCCATATAAGATGAGAAGCAGGCTGACTCATTGGCAGCATCTTCCAAGCAGAAAAATCATTAAAATAAAATTGACCACAATTAAAATGCCTTTACTTAATAAATTGCATAAGAATATTCAATATTGGAAAACACTTCCCCTTTCAATGCTCGGTAGAATTAATGCTATAAAAATGATTTTCCTTCCGCAATTCCTATACCTTTTTCAATCAATTCCGATATATCTCCTAAAAAATTTATTTTAAAAAGTTGATTCTATTGTGACAAGTTTTATTTGGGATTATAAGAATCATAGAATAAGCAAAAAACACTTATGCAAATCCAAGACGAAAGGAGGATTAGTTTTACAAAATTTGTTATTTTACTTTTGGGCAGTCAATGTCAAAAATATGAATTTTTGGTTGGAAGATATGGATCAACAACTAGACTGGTTAAAGATGGAAAAGGAAGATTGTTTGCCTTTTGAAATTGGTCCGATTCTGTTAGCTTCCACAAAATTGAATTAAAAATCTATAAATACACAATGGTATTCGAATTTGGAAACAACTAAAAAAGACATTAAAATTGGATAATTTATCACTTTCTCTCCCCATTGTAAATAATCCTTCAATTAAACCTTCAGTGTTGAATAAATGTTTTGTACAATGGAAAAATTATGGAATTAAAAAGATGGGACATCTCTATAGAAAAGGTATCTTTCTTTCGATTCAGGAGTTACAAAAGATTTACGGATTACATTCAAATAATTTTTTTAGATATCTATAACTTACAGATTATGTTAAATCACATACACAAGAATACAGAACTAGAGCCAGAGATTATAGATGAATGTTTGAATAAACACCCTAATACAGTCAAATTAATATCTTACATTTATAATACTCTTTTAGACAATGAGACTCCGTTGACGGAATTACATAGACAAGCATGGGAAAATGAATCAGCTCAACCCTTAACGAAAGATTTTTGGGATGAAAGTCTACAACATATACACCAATGCTCGTTAAATACCAGACATTCTTTAATACAATTTAAAGTACTACACAGGCTGCATTATTCTTAAACAAAATTAAATATACTTTTTTCCTAATATCTCTCCTGTCTGTGACAAATGTCAATACCCCGCGGCTAATTTAACCCATACTTTTGTAAATTGTATAAAAATTAAAAATTTCTGGATGGATATTTAAAAAATTATTTTCATAGTTGTTAATACCCAACTGGATCCCGATCCTAAATTAATAATATTGGGCATATCTGAACAATACCTAAAACTTACAACAAACCAAAGGAATTTCCTTGATTATAGTATAATAATTGGGAAAAAATTAATATTAAAATTTTGGAAAAATCCAGCAACCCCCACAATCAAAATGTGGATTATGGAGATGTCGGAGACCTTACATTTGGAAAAAATTAGATTTGTCTTAATTGTTAAACCAGAATTATTTACTAGAATATGGTCTCCATTTATAGATTATTTGAATGGGTAGATTGGGCCGGCGCGGAAGCTTGACTGAAACTTGAATCCAGGGCTAGATGAATAGTTATGTTCTCTAATCTACGGACCTATCTCCAAAGTTGTATTATTGACAGTTTATTCTATCTTTCTAATTTCCTTTCCTTTCTGTATTTTTTCTATCTATAAATATAAATAAATAAATAGAGGCAATGTTAATATGTAACCGTTAAATGAGGATCCCAGCGTACCTGGAATCCTGGATATTTAATATGTAATCATTAAACAAAGTTTATATTGATTTGGACTATGATATGCATATGCCTCTAATAACATTATTTTAAAAAAAAAAAAATTAAAAAATCCTTTAATTATATTTGCTCCTGACTAATGTTTTGCTGCAGTATTACAGGTTTAAATGACAGCTTTTAGATTTAGTTACATTTATCCAAACTTGTATTTATTGTTTAATACTGTGTTCAAATTTTGCACATCTGAATTATTCAGCACTGAAGATTTTGCTAATTCAGATAAATTGTAAATTAATTAATAAATTGGTGAATGTTGTCAGAGCGGTAGGTCTGTAATCAATATACTTTTAGATGGTCAGCTTACTGCTAATTAATCATTTTATTTGTATCTTACAGTGTTCTTGTAACGTTTTCTATTGATGGTATTGCTGAATATTCAATTGTAATTTGAAGTGAAAGCACAACAGAAATTAGATTACGGAGAAACTTGGATAGACACATTTGAAATACATTAACCTTTTGGTGCATTACTGACAATGTTTTCTTGATGGCTGATTTGATGGCATTTGTGGCAGATAATTTTTTTTGCATGATAGTTGTATGTTGTTTGCCATCTTCTTGCCCTAAGGTTTATGAAGTAAGGCAACTGAAGAAAAAATAACATAATCTTTCCAAACAATAAATTTGTCAAATGTGCGAATGCAGAGCTACTGGGGTAGTAGTAGTATGACTGCAGTAGAATAAAATGGATAGTAGTAGATTGTCAGGCTGTTTTACATTGCTCAGGATTTTAATTCCCAATGAACATTTTTGCAACAATTAAATTAGCTCCTCTGACTGTATCTAAACTATCTGATGTAACCAGGACAGGGAATATATTGACGTTAAGCAGCGAAAGCAGCATGGGATACAAAAAGATAAGCAATTCCAGAAGCAATGAAGCATATCAAAGCTCTTCACTAATTACATAGTCACAAATGTTGGTTGATATTTAAGTAACTAATGGACAGTTAAGGCTCCATGAATATCCCCATAGAGATATGCTAGCTGAATTGAATACACACATGATAAAATGCTACTTCATTATAAAAGGCAAGAAGGATAAAAAAAATAATAATAGCATGCCTATCTCTTTACTGAAAAGGAAACATCATACAGAAGTAAATTAACAATTGAGGCCATAAGTTCACGCACCCATTTGGGAAAACCAGCAAAGGTATATTCTATGCAAACCGTGTTTAATTAACCATATAGTTTTGTTAATGATGTAACAAAGGTATTGGTGCAGTGAAATGCCATTGATGCTATTCTTTCAAACTTTCGGAAAGTATCTGAAAGTACCAAATATTAATATTAGTCTGTTAGAAATTCATAACATAGCAAAATTAGCTGAAATGTAATAAAACACAGAATGTTTTAATATATTGCTGATTTCAAGCTGAATTAGACTTGCTACAGTGCTACTCAGTTGAACACAAGGATCAATGCTGACCAATGTTTTGATATATGTAATTGAGTTGTACTTGAATGTATAGAGTGTTGTTTGCAAATCACATGAGGCTTGCTAATATAGTAAACACTTAAGCCTGTCCCATCATCATGGCTGATCTACTCCAATCCTCAACTCTTCCTTTATGTCAGATCCTCATTGTCCTCAATTCCATGATCCTTCAAATGTTTATCTTCCTCTACTTTGAATGCCGCTAATTGCTAGCCTCCACAGCTCTGGAACAGGGAATTTCAGCAATGGATTGCCCACTGCAAGTAACTTGTGTGCAAGTAACTTTTATTTAAATAATTGGTATCTTATCTTGAAACTATATGCCATGTTTAAAATTCTCCCATGAGTGAAAACGTCATCTTTCCTGTCATATCTCCTTGAAATCTTATATCTCAATGACTCATGTGTATCTCATGTTTCTCTAGACTCCAAAGAATACAGACCCAATCTGTTTAACCTCTCTTGATAGGATAAGTTACTCATACCAAGAATTAGCCTGGTGATTCACTTTTAGACAGCCTGCAATGTTACTAATGGTAAAGGACGAAAACTGTGTGCTATACTTCAGGTGTGGCCACAACACCCTGTACAATTGTAACATATGGGCAAAATGGACAGGAGGGTAGCAACTACAATTTGGGGCACCTACATGCATTTTGATGGGATGGGTAGGGAGTAAAGTAAAAACGACTAGACTAAGCTTCACATGGGAGGGCTGGTCCCCCAACACAATATTCCACCTCTGCACCAATTCCAATATTGCTGGCCAGTGTGGGGACTTTCTGGAGCACTAGCATGGTGTTGTGGGCCAAAGGGACTGCTTTCCAGAGGGCTGGTATGGGCATTGTGGGCCGAATGGATTCTTGGGCTGGCAGCTCAGTCACAGAGACACACACACACACACACACACACACACACACACACACACACACACACACACACACACACACACACACACACACACACACACACACACACACACACACACACACTCACCGGCACAGACACAGACACACACACACAGACACTCACACACCCCCCACACACACACAAACGCGCACACACACACACACACACACACACACACACACACACACACACACACACACACACGCACACACACACGCACACACACACACACACACACTGACTTACACACCATATATATATATGGCAGTAAACCTTCTTGAATACTCACACGGCTGAGCGCGGCCTCTCCACTTTGTGGCTTCTGCAGTCAGCGGCACTTCAACAATCAGAGTGACCTCTGCACTTACTGGAAATTACGCAATCAGCACTACCTCTGCACTCACTGGAAATTACGCAATCAGCGCGACCTGTCCACTCACGAAATGAGCGGGACTTTTGAACCAAACTGTCTGACCCAGTAAAGCATTTATTCCTTCCAAACACAGTCGGACCTAATAAAGCATTGCGGTTTCAAGCATAGGCTGGGCTGCAGGCGAAACAACTCATGGCATTGTCATTAAGGGCTAACAAATCATTTATTGCAAGTACATTGCAGACTCACAGTTCAGTTGATTTACAGCTTAGAATGAGAGTCGTGGCCTCTCCCTCACGATCTTGCAGTGACTGAGTCACGTCCAGGCATCTGGGTTTTATAGTCCTGGCCCCCCTCCCCACGTTACCTTCATCGCGCTGATTGACAGGCGAGAGGATCTCAAGGTTTTTTAAACACTCATAACTTTTTTATTTTTCATCGTTGGGAAAAATCCTCAGGGCCTGCTCAGCGGAGGAGGATTGTGAGTAAGATGGCCAAAAATCATAGTGATATATTGTAGCCCTTTTTCTAAAATCAATATACAGTGCAGACAGGAAGTGGTCAAGATGAGACTTTTAATTATATAGATATGGCATCTTTTTAGTTTAGTTTAGTTTAGTTTGGAGATACAGAGTGGAAATGGATCCTTTGGCCCATTGAGTCCATGGCGACCAAGACCACCTGTACATTAGTTCTAACCTACACACTGGGGACAATTTACAGAAGCCAATTAACCTACTAACCTGCACGTGGTTGGAATGGGAAAGGAAGCCGAAGCTCCTGGAGAAAACCCATGCAGTCACAGGGAGAATGATCAAACTCTGTATATACAGCTCCCATGGTCAGGATGGAACCTGGGTCTCTGGTGCTGTATCGCACCAACTCTGCCACTGTGCTGCCCTTTTAAAGAAAGCGCAGGAACTCATCCTACAGTTGTTTTGCACAAAGGTTTTGCGAACAGGATAACAAGTTAATTTAAATAGCTTATGTGCTCTTTGGCCTTATAAATGAAGATATGACATACACAAGCTAGAAAATTATGCTAACCTTTTGTGATACAAGTTTAGAAGTTTAGTATTTCTGTTTCCTGCTCTGTAAAGATGTTGGAAACTTTGGAACAGATACCGGCAATATTTACCAGAATTGTTCTAGGATTGAAACACAACAATGGTGTAAATGGACTGGATAAGGTGAAATTGGCCTCCTGAGATAAGAAAGAATGTAGAGTAAAATTAATTATTAGGCATCGTGAGATGTAACTAAAGAGAGTGTTTTTAAGGCTGAAGGATTAGAGATCAGAGAGGAAAAATGTAAGACAATTGACAAAATGAAATGGAAGTGAGAGAAGAATAAAAAGGAACGTATTACCAGATAATAGCGATTTGACTGTAATTATGTATAGTCTGTGCCTTTGACTGAATCTTTTCACCTTGGTACATGTAACAATAAATTAAACTGAACTAAACATCTGGAACAATACTAGATAAGCCAATTTCAGATCTTGATAAATATTTCATCAAAACCTCTGTACCCCCATTACCAATAAAATGTGGTTACAGATA
Organism: Leucoraja erinaceus; assembly: GCF_028641065.1. Classification (NCBI taxonomy): domain Eukaryota; kingdom Metazoa; phylum Chordata; class Chondrichthyes; order Rajiformes; family Rajidae; genus Leucoraja; species Leucoraja erinaceus. The sequence continues at coordinate 57,231,133 of NC_073383.1, forward strand.
ATTCTGCCTCCAGGATACACTGCCAGATGTTGTCAAGATTTTCTCAGTGTTTCTACACAGACCTGTAATCTGCGCTAATAAAAGGACAAGGATAATAAATGTATGGAAACATCTTTATCTTTAAGTCGTTCGTCATCATGACTTCATTGTAGACTGCCTTTCCTTCATTATCAAATGTGTCAAAACATTAAATGTCCCCATCTATTAGCACCATGGGAGCACCTTCACTACTTGAACAAAAGTCATTCTCAAAGGCAATCACGAAGAGTAATAAAATCTACTATTCACAGTGAGATTCATATCCTGAGAATGAAACAGCATAATAATTATTGTTTTGGGAAATTCAGTTTCTAGTTATTAATTCACGGATAATTTAATTTAAGCCATGTATTTTTGGACCTCAGAGTACTGCAATCTTTCACTATTTTTTTTCTTATGTGTTTTTCCTTTCAAAATGTATAATGTTCCCCATTATGCTCCACTTGCAAGATCCTTGCCCATTGTTTATATCCCTCTGAAACCTTGTTCTCCACACAACTCTTTATATTGTTCTTAGCAACCATACCTTTGGTGCCTTCATCTAATTGTTTAATAATTTCAAAACTTTGAGGTCCCAGCACTAATTCTTGTGATATTACATCTCATTACATCTTGCCACACAGAGAAATACCATTTATGCCTGTTACCTTTTCCAGTAAACAAGACTATCTTTCATTCACCACTCTGTTCCTTTATACACCAGGAGCATTCAATTTCCTTAATGGCATTATATGGAACATCTTTCCAAATGTCTCTGGGAATCTAAGTACGGCACATCCACTGGTTCCGCATTATCAACATAAGTTCGTTTGCAGGACAAATATATTTTTCCTTTCTCAAAACCCAGTTGATTTTGCCTGATTATATTAATTCTTTATAATACCCTACTATAGCTGGTCCTGGTCTGACCATATCCATGGTGAATTACAAACCACTTCAGTTGGTAGGAGTTACTGCATCTTGATATTAGCACAAATAAGTCTATATTTCTTGCCCCAGACACTCCAGCTTTGTACTTTTATTTTATGATGCTTAGAAGTATGATATGTGAAATGAAGTATGTTTGCATATAATAATCAAACACATGTCATTTCTGAGCTGAGGTGGTTCATGATTGACTGCTTTCTTTTGTTTTTTTCATTGAATAGACATATTTTATAATTGTGGATTCACTTTCATCATGCTTCATTGCCCATGTGATCATTGAGTACTGGGAATGGATTTTAGTCAGAGGGTGGTGAATCTGTGGAATTCTTTGCCAAGTCAGTGGATATTTTTAAGACCGAGATAGATACATTCATGATTAGTACAGTTGTCAGAGGTTATGGGAGAAGGCAGGAGAATGGGGTTAAGAGGGGGAGATAAATCAGCCTGACAGGAATTGACATCAAAGTACATAAGGAGTTATTTGGATTGGTGACCACAAGCTTAGTTAGAATGGTTGGTATTATAGAAAGAGTAGAGAGTAAGAATTCCAAAGATTAGCGGTATGGCAGCTCAAGACAACAGCTCTAGTGGAAGAGTGAATAAATTTGATGCTGATGCTATGAACAAACTCTAAAGAATTGTTATAAAGTCTGTCAAATTTACAACGATAACTGAAAGAAAGAACAGAGAAAATATATCATGCTTTTTTCACATGAGGTCAATCAATCATGGGGACGTATGTATGCAGAAACAATATCATGATTTATTATAGGGTTGATATTGACAAAGTAAGATACAAAATTATGTTGAGGAAAGACAGAGAAATGCGATTTGTCTTGATATCTGTGTGAGAGCAAACAGTGCAGATATTGACAAACTGGCTGTTTAATCTTACATGCAGCTGGCTTTAAATTCACATGAGTAGCCAGCAATTAAGTGTGTTGGAATTGTTGTTCTGTTGGAAGCTACCTTCAATCCACTAGTTTCCATGTTTATCCAGAGTAAATCAGTTCTTATGTGAGCAACCATCTCTCCAGAGAAGTACTTGCTTTCAGTTTGTAAATCACCCATTAGGAGGAAATTTAACAGAGATCTATAGAACAGTGGAGAGTCAAAGATGGCTAGAAATTGGCAGTGAAAGGCCACAGTGAAATGTGAAAGATACATTTTTTAATAAGTAAAAATCATAAAAATTGTAACTTTTGAAAATTTGAAATCTGTTTTGTTTCTCTCTCTCTCTCTCACCCTCTCCCTCATTCAATCTCATTCTCTCTCTTGCTCTCTCCATTTCATAGAAACATAGAAACGTAGAAATTAGGTGCAGGAGTAGGCCGTTCGGCCTTTCGAGCCTGCACTGCCATTCAATATGATCATGGCTGATCATCCAACTCAGTATCCCGTACCTGCCTGCTCTCCATACCCTCTGATCCCCTTAGCCACAAGGACCACATCTAACTCCCTCTTAAATATAGCCAATGAACTGGCCTCAACTACCCTCTGTGGCAGAGAGTTCCAGAGATTCACCACTCTCTGTGTGAAAAAAGTTTTTCTCATCTCGGTTTTAAAGGATTTCCCCCTTATCCTTAAGCTGTGGCCCCTTGTCCTGGACTTCCCCAACATCGGGAACAATCTTCCTGCATCTAGCCTGTCCAACCCCTTAAGAATTTTGTAAGTTTCTATAAGATCCCCTCTCAATCTCCTAAATTCTAGAGAGTATAAACAAAGTCTATCCAGTCTTTCTTCATACGACAGTCCTGACATCCCAGGAATTAGTCTGGTGAGCCTTCTCTGCACTCCCTCTATGGCAATAATGTCCTTCCTCAGATTTGGAGACCAAAACTGTACGCAATACTCCAGGTGTGGTCTCACCAAGACCCTTACTAACAAGTTCAATTTCTGGAATATCAGAGTACAGTTTGTCACCTAATTCTGAAAATGTTGGTACAATTATTTCTACATCTGACAGCAGAAGTTCTCATTTAAGATTTTGCAGAGGCTTTATAGTAAACATTGCAAAAATGAAGCAATTTGTAGTTTTATTTCCTAACCTGTCACATGACTATATTGGAACAATATTTTACATAGTTCAAAAGCCTTATCAACATGGATGCTCTCTCACAATGACATACTTTGAAAATCAGCAGGGGAATGCAATGAGCAAGGCTGATCTTTGATGCTGATGCACAGCAGTTGTGCAGCCTCAGTAGTTACAGACTTCATTAAGAAATGTGTGGAGGACTGCATCCCTACAAAAACCTTCCGAGTGTTTCCCAATCAGAAACCTTGGATGAACTTTGAGATCCGCACTCTTCTGAAGACCAGACGCCGGGCATTCATGTCTGATGATACAGTGGTCTACAAGAAGTCCAGATAAGACCTTGGTAAGGCCATCAAAAAGGCCAAAAGGGTCTTCTACTCCAAACTGGAGGATGAGGCAGATGTTCGGTAGCTGTGGCGGGGCCTGAATGCAATCACCTCCTACAAGGCGAAACCAGGAGGCAGCTCGAATGTCGGCGGAACATCACTCCCTGATGAGCTCAATGCGTTTTACGCACGCTTTGATAAGGAGAACACTGATGTGCCACCCCGAGCCCCCTTTTACTGTGATGGTATCTCAGTCTCAGTCACAGAGGCTGACGTCTTGAAATCCTTCAGAGGGGTGAACACTCGAAAAGCGCCTGGACCTGATGGTATACCTGGTCGTGTTCTAAAAACCTGTGCGGACCAACTGGCTGGATTTTTTATGGACATTTTCAACCTCTCACTTCTGAGGTTCCCACCTGCTTCAAAAGGGCATCAATTATACTGGTGCCCAAGAAGAGTAAGATGACGTGCCTCAATGACTATCGACCAGTAGCACTAACGCCTGTGGTGATGAAGTGCTTTCAGAGGTTGATCATGGCGCAAATCAACTCCTACCTCGACAAAAACCTGGACCCACTGCAGTTCGCCTACCGCTACAACAGATCAACGGTGGATTCGATCTCGCTGGCCCTCCATCCGCTCTGGACCACTTGGACAACAAAAACTCATATGTCAGGCTGTTCATTGATTACAGCTCGGCATTTAATACAACCATCCCCTCCAAGCTGGTTACCAAACTCGCAGAACTAGGTCTCTGCGAATCTCTCTGCAATTGGATCCTCGACTTCCTCATTCACAGACCACAGTCTGTTTGTATTGGTGGAAGTGTGTCAGACTCGATAACAATCAGAACGGGAGCACCTCAAGGCTGCATGCTCAGTTCCCTGCTGTACTCACTCTATACTCATGACTGCGTAGCCGGTCATAGTGCAAACTCCATCATCAAGTTCGCTGACGACACCACTGTTGTGGGACGTATCACTGATGGGGATGAGTCAGTATAGAAGAGAGATCAAGCGACTGTCCATAGGGGGCCAGCACAATAATCTGGCCCTCAACACCAGCAAAACCAAGGAACTGATTGTGGACTTTGGAAGGAGTAGGATGGGGACCCACAGTACCGTTTATATCAACGGGTCGATGATTGAAAGGGTCAAGAGCTTCAAATTCCTGGGCGTGCACATCTCTGAAGATATTTCCTGGGCCAAGAACACTAATGCAATTATTAAGAAAGCACATCAGCGCCTCTACTTCCTGAGAAGATTACAGAGAGTTAGTTTGTCAAGGAGGACTCTCTCTAACTTCTACAGGTGCACAGTAGAGAGCATGCTGACCAGTTGCATCATGGCTTGATTCGACAACTTGAGTGCCCTGGAGAGGAAAAGACTACAAAAAGTAGTAAACACTGCCCAGTCCATCATCGGCTCTGACCTATCTTCCATCGGGGGGATCTATCGCAGTGGCTCCCACAAAAAGGCTGGCAGTATCATCAAGGACCCACACCATCCTGGCCACACACTCATCTCCCTGCTACCTTCAGGTAGAAGGTACAGGAGCCTGAAGACTGCAACAACCAGGTTCAGGAATAGCTAATTCCCCACAGCCATCAGGTTATTAAAATTGGCTCGGACAAAACTCTGAACATTAAGAGCCCATTATCTGTTATTTGCACTTCATCAGTTTATTTATTCATGTGTGTATATATTTATATAATGGTATATGGACACACTGATCTTTTTTGTAGTCAATGCCTACTATGTTCTGTTGTGCTGAAGCAAAGCAAGCATTTCATTGCCCTATCAGGGACACATGACAATAAACTCTCTTAAATCTCTTGAATCTTGAATCTTGATTGGCTTAATGTAGTGGCTGGTTTGAAATGCCACAAGTAGACAAAGAAGATTTTGAATCTTTGGGACATCACATGAGCCTTTATCCACTACCTCCCACCTCACTTCTAGTATGTCAGGAAGTTAGAATTCCACACTGTGACTCAATGCCAATAATCTACTGTTGCCCACAAGGCACAATTAATTTTATTGATGAAGGGAATTAAGTTTAAAAGCAACATTCATAAAGTGGAACACCAAAGGCTTGAGGTTAGAAGCCCTCTCTAATCTAAATAGGCTATTGTTTTATGCTTAAGTGTACATTGGTAATTGATAAGTAGTTAAATTCCACATGATTAAGTTTAAATCATTATTTTAATGACTCTCATAACCTAAACATTCCACCTAGTAGATGCCCCGCAACTACATTTTTAAGGGTTGAATTGTCTCTAATGACTTATGGCTTTCTAGCCCAAATGTTAATTAAAGTTCAATTCTCATCTCGGTAGATCTCCATTACTGCTATCTTCAGTTTTTTTATCCCAATTTTTCACCTACTTGGCCACCCCTGGATACATCATGAATAATTCAGAAATACATTATGTGAGAATTGAGGAATATGTAATGAGCGAGCACTTTAGATTCTAGGCTATGCTTGATTTTCTATTCCAACATTTTTGTGTAAGTGGTTTGTCAGCTGTGCCTTCATTTTCTCTGGTTTTCAATTTTAGCTTGGAGATGAGTAATAAAAAAAATCTCTACTGATAAATCTTCCAGAGCATGTGCCCCATTAAAAGCTCTGTGTTTGTAATACAAAGTACGCAACAACATTGTTAAAGGTGTCCAAGTGTGCTTCACTTTGCAGCAGTCATCGCCATGACTGCTATCAGCAGATCGGTAATCTGCTCTGTGGAGAGTATATCGTCTTGTTCAGTGTGCAGCCACTAAACCATGTTACTCTTTGAGACTAAAATCAAATCACACATGCTTGCATGGAAACATTATTTCACAAAAGGCCTCTTAACCTTTACAATAATTGCAATGCAATCTAATCGTTAATTTGCTGAATGTTCCCCAAAAAATGAATCAGAAATTTTATCAACACTTATATAAATTTAAAATCAATAGCATTTAGGCACGAGTATGCCGTGTCCTACATCGGGATGGCGAGGGAAGGCAATTAATGAGCATGGTTCTCTCCACCTGGACTTCATCCAGCAGACTGCTGCTTCTCAACTACTTTTGGTGGCCTATGATTATTTTGTTAATTAACTCTCTCCAGATGAAAGTGATTATTTCGCTGGCAAGTCAAAAAATGAAAATTGACTGCCTTAACTTACAAAAGTTCTGTAAGAATATGATTAAATTGAAGTTAAAATTAGAAAAGCCGACTCGGGTTCTTTTAAAATTGTTGCTTTCCCCAAGAGACACTCGTTTAACAATTTGTTTTTTTTGATTTATTTTTTATTTTTATTAGAAGCAGTGTACAAAAGTATAAACCGTGGCATATGACATAATGCATTTATTGTACAGCTTCAATTTTAATTTTTAGCTAAAGGTGAGAAAGAAGAAAGGAGAAAAAGCAAGAGAGAGAGAAAGTGAATGTGCAAGAATAGAACCCTAGACTACCAAATTGGTGTAGCCAAAGAGTGAAGTAAAAGAAATAAGAACAATATAAAGAAATAAAAAGACAAAAACAGAACGAAAAACAAAAAGTGATGATATATCTGCTTTGTATCTCTCCCTACCCATCACCCAACCCGTAATTCGATTTAATTCCAAAATTGTGTTGCACCATACTATCCTTGTAATGAATCAATGAATGGTGTCCATGTCTTCGAAAACTGCTCTGGTTTTTCTGCTAAGACAAGTCTCATATTTTCAAGATGTAGCATCTCAGACATGTTTGTAATTCACATTTTAAGAGTAGGGGCAGATGTATTTTTCCAGAATTTAAGTATTAGATTTTTCGCCGTTATCAGGCCATACTTAAGGAAACGTCTCTGAAATAATAATAACTCAGGGAAGGCTTCTGATGTTCCAAGAATAATCAGTTCCGCATGGGGGTCCAGTTTTGTTTTTAATGTTTTAGAGAAAAATTTCAAAAATTCCTTTCCAAAAGTTATGTAGTTTTATGCAAGAGGCGAGGGAATGTGTTATAGTTGTTTCTTGAAGGAGACATTTGTCACAAATAGGAGATACATTTGAAAATATCTTATTCAGTTTAGTCTTTGAATAGTAGAGTCTGTGCAGTGTTTTAAATTGAATTAAAGTATGTCTAACATTAATCGAACAGTTGTGTATATATAAAACATTTCCTTCCCATGTGTCTTTTGGAATTTTTAGGCCTAGTTCCTCTTCCCAGTCTCTTCTAATTGCATCTGACGATGGGATTTCTATATTTAGAAGGGTGTTATACAAATATGATGTTAAATTGTTTGCCTGAGTTTCTATTCATACATTTGTCTAATATATCTGGCAGCAGAGTTTGGTAGTCATGGAGATATCTGACATATTGATTACCTTTCAGGTGGTATTTTGACTGTAATTCCTGAAATGACAGAAGAGTTCCCATCTCGTAGAGATCTCGAAGTTTTTAAATTCCTAGTCTTTCCCAATAAGTAAACATTTTATCTATAATAGATGGCTTGAACAAAGGGTTATTAGCTATTGGTGGAGAGAAGAGATAAATTTCTTAGTTTAAAAGTTGATTTTACTTGTCTCCAGATTCGTAGAGTGCTGTGAAAAATCGGATTTTTATCATATAGTGTGTTCTTCAACTTTGTTGGAGAGAGAAGAATCGCGCCTATATTAAAAGGCGAGCAATTCTCTCTTTCCATTACTAACCATTTTACCTGTTGGCATGTGTTGTCCAACCAATAGATTACATTTTAAATATTTGTTGCCCAAAAATTGGGGAGAGCCAGTCCATCAATTTCTTTGGGTTTACATAGATGTCGTTTATGGATTCTATGTGTTTTATCATCCCAAATAACGTTTGTGATCAGAGAGTCACTTTTTTGTTTTTTAATGTTGTTTATTTGTAGCTGAAACTACGTGTGTACACCATTACCCATTTACATCAGTCCCTAATTTACAATCTGCATCACTATTTGACAATGTCTTACTTTAGTTTAGAGATACAGTGCAGAAACAGGCCCTTTGGCCCACCGAGTCCGCACCGACCTGTGATCCCCTACATTAACACTATCCTACACACGTTAAGGACAATTTACAATTATACCAAGCCAATTTACCTACATGCCTGTACGTCTTTGGAGTGTGGGAGGAAATCGAAGATCTCAGAGAAAATCCACGCAGTCACGGGGAGAAGTACAAACTCTGTACAGACAGCACCCATTGTCCCGTAGTCAGGATCGAACCCGGGTCTCTGGTGCTGCAAGCACTGTAAGACAGCAACTTCAGCACCATGCCACCGTGGCCGCCAGGCCCACCACTACAGCAAGCAGGTTAAAGAAAGCATTTCTATGCCGGTTACTTGATAAGCTTGATCAAGATGTTCTGTATAACTAAAGCATTATGTTTTGTTAATCAGCTGTTTCATGCTTTCCACAGATGGTGGCCTTGTAAATTTAACTTTGTTCCTCTCAATTCTATTGCATATTTTTCCCTGACAGTTAATTGTCATGCTTCAGGAAATGATGAGAACTCTTACCTCAAAGTTACAGCTAAACCATATGTTTTCGCAATTAATTTGGGAACAAATAGATGAGTGGCACAAAAACTATTATTTCTGTGAAAGGAATTTAATTTATTACTGCTTAACATGATAGCTCCAAGCCAGCACTAAGATGTCATGCATTTGTATCCTTGTGATGTCGGGACGATGGATGAGCTACAAACAAGCACACACTATCATGGTGTATACAATAGGAAATGATACAAAAAAGTATGTTGGCTGAACTGCATATGTGAAAAGAGGAACAGTTAACATTTCAGATCAATGATCCAAAAATGTAAAGATAGTTGTGAGTGTTGTGTGTGGCCTATTGCATTTCCAGCATCCCTGAACTACATAGAGAGGTTGACCAGCCTAGGTCTTTATTCCTTGGATGCAGGAGGACGAGAGGGGATCTTACAGAGGTGTACAAAATCATGAGAGGAATAGACTGGGTAAATGCACACGTAATAGGAACTAGAGGAGCAACTTTTTTTACACAAACGGTGGTGGGTGTATGGAATGAGCTGCCAGAAGAGGTAGTTGAGGCAAGTACTATTACAATGTTTAAGAAACATTTAGACAGGTATATGGGTAGGATAGGTTCAGAGGGATATGGGCAAAACGCATTGGTCGGCATGGGCAAGTTAGGCTAAAGGTCCTGTTTTCACGCTGGATGACTCTATAACTCTACGACTCTATGAAAAAAGGATAAATCAAGAATTTAGATTTCAAAATATTGTCAATCTTTTTGTGTTTGCAAATAATGGGCCAAATGCAGTTTTGAAAAACCCTGTGCTAAACCAGATACCTGGACTGGCAGTGATAATACAATAGGGGTCTAATCCATGCTCCTTATGGAATCCTGACTGAAAGGTGCATGCATGGTCTGTCAGGCTCCATTGTAAAATAAAAGCAGTTTGTGCCGAATGATTAGTTTCCCCTGCTCTTTGCCTTGATACCTCTTTTTTGTTGCACCCCTCTCATCTCCCTTTCCTTCGCTCTTTTAATACTTTCTTGTACCTTCGGCTGCAGATGCAGTGGTAAGTCTTTCAAGTTTTGCAGATATACTGCTTGTGAGCACCCTGCAGATCTCTGCTGTTTGCTAATCAATATATTACTAAAATATTCATCTTGTTTGTTTGTCTGTTTGTACCTATATTTGCGCAAAAACGGTACATGACAGCGCTACATTTTTGGCCCACCTTACTCACCATTGTCCTGTGACGTAAATTAAACAAGTTTTGCTCCGATTGCTAATATATTTTAAAAGTCATTAACATTTAAAACTTAAATTAACTTTAAACAGCACCCCCACACGCACATGTGCAGTTGGGGGAGGGTTACCATGCGCATGTTTACTGGCATCACAAAGGGCATTGATGGAAAGGAGGGGGTAGGGAGGGAGAGGGAAGAGAAAGTGGGGAAGTGAGGAGGGAGAGTGGGGGACGAGGGGGGATGGAGGGAGAGGATGAGGGTAGGAAGGGGAGAGAATTTATGGAGGGAGGGAGGGAGGGAATGAGTGAGGGTAGGGGATAGGAAAGGAAGGGAGAGGTGAGGGAGGGAGTGGGGGAGGAGGTCAGGGGAAAGAAGAGGGAGGGTGAAGACGAGGGGGAGGGAGTGCTGGGGGATGAGGGGGAATGGAGGAGGATAGGAGTAGGAAGAGGGATGGCAAGGTAATAAAAATATTAAATGCAAAGTTATTAACTTCAAATTAACTTCTGCCGTTAGTGTGGGCCTGTCAGCCGATCATGTGCAGGTGGGGGCTATGGCTCAGTGGTGGAATATTGTGTTGGGGGACAGGGCCTCCCTTGTGACAGGGACCAACGTGCCCCACAATCTAGTCTCACTTAAATATGACCTGTGGGGAGGGAGGGGGTTGCAATATTGAGTGTGCCTAAGGCCTGATGATACAAAGGTATGGATTAGTATCGGCCTGGACAGTTATTCTAGGTGAAAGAATTATTGATATCAAAAGTATAAATGGACCACTGATAATTCAATGGCAGTGGTTTCTACTGTCTTTAAATTCAGAATCTTATTAGACTCTAACTTACATGCTTATCATTCAACACAAATTTAAAAATTCTGAGAAAATGCCAGACAAATATTAACTCATTTTTCTTCCTCTCAGATGCTGCCCACCCTATTGAATATTTTCAACAATTTCTGCTTTCCTTTCAGATTTTAGCATTCAGTGTTTTGCTCGTTCTGCTTTCTTTTCAAATTTTAGCAAGCAGTATTTTGCTTTTGTTGAACATCAGACTTGGAGTATAAAAAACAAATTGGTGGAGGAACTGCAGCAGCCGTGAACGGAATTAGTTAGTTGAAGTATCGGGTCAAGACCCTTCATCAGTTCCTCTTTTCATTGCTGCAATCCTTTTACTTTCCTGCCTTCCATTATTTTAACATTTACTTTAAGCCTTTGCTGTAGATGCAGTTGGTGACCAGATGAAGGATTGCGACCTGATATGTCATCTGTCCATTTCTCTTCACAGATGTTGCCTGTGCCACTGAGTTTCCCCAGTAGTTTGTTGATTCATTCCAGATTCCAGCATCTAAAGTCTCTTATGTCTCCATCATACTTAGTGCTAATCATTAACGTGAAACGCTATATCGGTCTTAAAATCATAAAATCCTTTATTTGTTGCAGCACAGAGAAAAGTATTCATCCCATTGAGACTGTACTAGGTCTTTGCAAAACAATCCATTCTATCCTATTCCCCACTTTCGCATACCTTTTGAAAATGCGAAAGAGTGGGGAATCCAACCGGCCCGTTAGTCATTTATTTTCGATATGTAACATCTATTCTGTATTATCTCACATCATTCTTCCTGCAAATATGCTTCTCTTTGCTATTCTCCTTGCGTGTATCAGTTTATTCCACCAGTCCACTTCTGCCCTCTTCATAATTAGTGCCAAGCTTTTCACTGATTACCACATTCCCAGGTTTTATACTATCCATCCATTTTGGAAGTTTTACCTTGTTTACGAGTTGCAAACAAGGTGAAATGATATCAGCCTATGCAAAGTTAAAGGTTGATACAGTATCAAAGAGATAGTTCATCCAATAATCAAAGTGATGTTGGTCTTTCTTATAAGGCCAAAGTTATAGATTCTTAAGAATCAGTAAAAATGTATTAAGAATGTGTTAAATATATTAAATGTTACATAATTATAATAATCCAATCCATTTATAAAACAGGTGTGCTGCATGTTAAAGCATTACGACTAAAATACTTTATTTTTAGTCTATTATTATTAATTAATTAATGCTGTTGATGCTCAATGTAATAACTTCAGATATGATCATGGCTATTGAACCAACCAGCTATGAAAAATTGAATAGAATCCTTTATTTGTCATTCAGACCTTTCGGTCTGAACGAAATGTCATACATGTAATAATAAACAACACACAATAAACACAAATTAACATCCACCAAAGTGAGTTCACCAAGCACCTCCTCACTGTGATGGATCCAACCTCTACGGTTTTGGGGACAGAGCCTTCTCCAGGGCAGCTCCCAGGCTCTGGAACTCCCTCCCCCAACTGATCCGCAATTCCGTGTCCCTCACCATCTTCCAGTCCCGCCTCAAGACCCATCTCTTCACCTCTGCCTATCCTTAGCCCCACGTGCCGTCCCTTTTCATCTGTGCATTAATTGCCTCATACTGTGTTTTGTATTGAATTCTGTATTTACTTTGTGTACTAGTCATGTCTCTACTATTTATTTCATTCCCCTTACATGTTTTTCCTCTACCTGCTAAATTTTTGTAAGGTGTCCTTGAGACTCTTGAAAGGCGCCCATAAATAAAATTTATTATTATTATTATTAATAGTCTTAGGGTTGCTGTCTCTTCCCTCCTCTTCTCCCTCTGTGCTGAGCTGATACCCCACCGGGCGATGGTAAGACAGTCCCGCGGTTCAATGGGTGGTCGAAGCTGCCGCCCTCCAGTCCAGCGGACGCAGTTGTTGCCACGGGAGCTCCGGAAAACAGGCATCAACCTGTGACCTGCGAGCTCCCAACGATGTCATCCAATGGCCCGCGGCCGAGCCTCGGATTCAGGTTGCCGCCGCCAGAACGCCGCCTCAGCCGCCGGAGCACCGTCTCCGCCCCACACCGGGTCGCCCACACGGGAGCGTCTCAGCCCCGCACCAGGCCACCCCACGGGAGCGCCTTCCAGCCGGGAGCCGGGCCGCCCACACGGGAACGCCTTCCAGCCGGGAGCCAGGCCGCCCACACGGGAGCGCCTTCCAGCCCCGCACCAGGCCGCCCTCACGGGAGCGGCTCAGCGCTGCACCGGGCCACCCACATGGGAGCGCCTTCGAGCCGGGAGCCGGGCCGCCCACACAGGAGCGTCTCAGCCCCGCACCGGGCCGCCCACACGGGAGCGCCTTCCAGCCGGGAGCCGGGCCACCCACATGGGAGTGCCTTCCAGCTGGGAGCCGGGCCGCCCTCACAGTAGTGTCTCAGCCCCGCGTCGTCCACCCTCACTGGAGCGCCGAGTCGAGCCGCTGCCCGAACGCCGCCGCAGCTTGAAGACGGCCAGCCTCGCGTTGGTAAGTCATGGCTGGCTCTACCTCCGGATCCTCGAGGTCGGTCGCAGGTTGGAGGCCGCCAGCTCCGCCATTAGGCCTCAGCTCAGACGGGGGAAGAGAAGGGGGATACGACAAGAAAGTCGCATTCCCCCGAAGGGAGATACAGAAAGCCCTGTTTCACCCCTCCCCCCCCACACATAACACAACCTAATAACCAAAAGTTTAACTGAACAAGACAAAAAAAACAACACAAAAATGTAAAAACAGACAGACTGCAGGCGAGCCGCAGCCATTTCACAGCGCCGCCACTTCGGGTAAAAAATGGTGCATATACTTCAAGTATTCCAGTGCCATTGAAAATACACTACATTGTACTTCATTGCAGCTGTGACAGATTGTTTAGTGTGAAAATCAATCTTATTTTAGGTCAAATGAAACGTACCAGACATGTGCTACAAAAGACCCATGGAGAGGGAAGGCCCTGCTCCTCCCATCTAATTCAATATCGACCTTGCCTTGTAAAGCCTTGTTATAGCTGGGTCTTCGGTGAATGGTCTTCATGCAAAATTGAGGTAAGAAAATCACTTTACTACATTTTAACATCACTACTAAACTATCTTTTTTGATTCAATGTCAGCTTAAAATCAGATCTTTAACCAAAGTTAATGTTTCTATTGAAATGCAGTGATTTTGGCTTCTTTACTTAATTGAAGTAATAATTTTCCTTTGCAAAGTCATACTACCTAAAGCTTGTCCTATGATGGAAATTTGTAATTTCAGTTATTACCGGAATTAATAGCAATGAGATGACAGGGGGTTGCAACATTACATATATATCAATTGGATTTATTTCAATTTCTGCCTTCTCACATCTTGTTTCTGCAGTTATACAGTATCTGCATAAAACCTGTTTCTCATTTCAGCTGAAAAGCCGTTGTGTCACCAAAGTGACATTGGAGAATAAATGGGTTTCTTTTGTAAATTAGAATCACATTCTTGAACTGAAAGTAATGAATAAACTTGATCAGTAAAGGAGAGAAATCCAACGTGGAAAACAAAGGCATTCTAATTGCGTGGGTGGTTGGTGAACAGAGGACAAAACTTTTGCATTAAATTTATCCCCATGAAATATTTTTCCCAGATATTACAAATACCAATGAATTCCAAACTGCACATGTATTTAAATAATCATTACAAATAACTGAAAAAGTAATTAATTTTGATAAATATAGCAAGGTTCTCGGCACTATAATGATCATCGACGGCAAACAATTAGTCGAGTCTGATTGTCCGCCTGGTAGCTTTTCAGATGGATGGCTGGGCATGATAGAAACATAGAAACATAGAAAATAGGTGCAGGAGTGCGCCATTCGGCCCTTTGAGTCTTCATCATCATTCAGTATGATCATGGCTGATCATCCATAATCAGTACCCCTGTTCCTACTTTTGCCCCATATCCCTTGAAAGCATCCAGTGAATTGGCCTCCACTGCCTTCTGTGGCAGAGAATTCCACAGATTCACAACTCTGGGTGAAAAAGTATTTCCTCATCTCAGTCCTAAATGGCCTACACCTTATTCTTAAACTATGCCCCTGGTTCTGGACTCCCCAACATTGGGAACATTTTTCCTGCATCTAGCCTGTCCAATCCCTTAAGAATGTTATATGTTTCCATAAGATCCCCTCTCATCCTTTTAAATTCCAGTGAATATAAGCCCAGTCAATCCATTCTTTCATCATATGTCAATCCCGCCATCCCGGAAATTAACCAGGTGAACCTACGCTGCACTCCCCTCAATAGCAAGAATATCCTTCCTCAAATTAGGAGGCGAAAACTGCACACTTTTATGTGGGGAGACATAAAAGTGAGCAGCTACCACATGGTCCCTAACAGAGACATATCTGGCTCCAACAACATGGACTCCAAAACAGTTGGGCGTTTCTCCCTAATGCAGCCTTCTTCCAACCTTCTCTGCCATTGTGGTGCTCCACCTCTTGGTCAGCCACCATACTTCATCTGTTTCACTGTTGAAGTCTTCTTCTTGGGCTGTGCTTTGTCATTAATCTCCCTATTGACTTGCCTGTCATGGATCATCCTACCAGAAGCATAGGTCCATAGCTTCAGGATCTTATGCTCATGCAAGCTTATCCACCATGACAAGGTGGCAGCCCTCACAGAAGCAATGCGAAAACAAGAACTGCAGATGCTGGTTTACCAAGGAAAGACACAAAATGCTGGAGTAACTCAGCGGGTCTGACAGCATCCCTGAAGAACATGGATAGATGATGTACCCAGAGTCCTGATCCAAAATGTCCCTTATCTATGGTTCTCCAGGGATGCTGCCTGACCCATTGAGTTACTCCAGCATTTTGTGCCTTTCTCCAGAGTAGCAATAATATGCACCTTTAGTTGTAAGTAAAATCAGAGAGAATAAAATAGAAACACTGTTCACAGTATCACAATCCTTCTACACTTTGTAAATTGTGCCATTTGACAATAGTAGAGAATATAATATCCTTACTGAAGAAATTAGGGAAAAGAGTAATTAATTAATTGCAGGCCTGCTACTTAAATAACAGATATGATCAGCATTTGTAATTTAAAAATAAATAACTGAGCTTCTAGAAATGCTTTATGTAATTAAGGACAAATAGCAAGAACTTGTTACATAAAGTGGCAGTTGACAAGCTTATTGTGAAAATAACACATTGAATATTATGGGGAAAGCTGCAGGTATAGTGTGTTTGGAGTTTCAAGTTAACTATGTAAATATCTTGAAAAAAAAAACAAGGTTATGGTATAGAACAAAGCAGGTGAATACTGGCAAGGCAGCTGGATGCATTTTACATCTGACACCTCAGCTTCACATCAGGGAAGGCAGACATACAGTTACCCCATTAATTTATTTCACCTTTTCTGTTATGTTTTTTTACGATATTACGTAAAATGGTACTGCAAAAGAACACAAAGTGCTGGAGTATCTCAGCGGATCAGTAAGACATGCATAGGCAGCATTTCTGGTCGAGACCTTCTTCAGAGTTCAGGTCTAAGTTTATTATTTGCCACATGTACCGAGGTACAGAAAAAAGCTTTGTTTTGCATGTTGTCCAATCAGATCAGACAATACAATACATAAATATAATCTCATCAGAGTCCAGTACAATAGGTATTGCAAAAGAGAAGATACAGAGTGCAGAATGGTCCCGACCCAGAACATTGCCTCTCCATGTCCTCCAGAGATGCTGCTTGACCTGCTGTGTTACTCATGCACTTTATGTTCTATATAAGATTCCAGCATGTGTCTACATATTACAATGATTTTAGTTAATTATGTTTACATAAATTTTTATCAAAATCTTAATTGGGTGAATTATTTAATTTTAGTTGAGTTATAAAGAATCAATTCCTGTCAGAGACAACACCTTCAACAGCATCTATTCTAACTCAGATATGGAGGGGATTGGGATGTGGAATATATCATTTTGGTGACGAGTCCATACAGTGGATGGTGTCCAGCATGATCAAGGGCATTGCTTGAGGAAGATCATGTGAAAAGTAAATGCAAGAGATACAAGGAAAGAAAGGCTGGACGGTGTGTTACAGTTTAGAACAAGCTTCCTTCTGTATGGCAGCTCAGAAGGCTGAGGAAATTTAGCATACAGCTGATGACTCTTACCAACCTATGCAGATGCATCACAGCTTGGTATGGCAACTGCTCTGCCCAAGACCATAAGAAGTTGCTGAGGGTTGTGAATGGAACCTAGTCCATCACAGGCTTTCCTTCCATTGTCTCTGTCTACACTTTATACTGCTTTGGGAAAACAGTCAACATAATCAAGGACTCCTCCCACCTCGGTCATTCTTTCTTCTCTCATCTCCCTCCGGGCAGAAGGGAGGATTGAAACCATAGCCCAATTCTAGAACAACCTTTTTGCTGTTATCAGACGCTTGAATGATCCATTCATACATTAAGGTGAATTCTTGCTCTCCCAACCTATCCCATTGCAATCCTTGCACTTTTTCATCCATACTTCCACTATGGTGGGAACACTATACACTAAATTATGTTATTTGTTTGCTCTTATGCAATTGCTTAATGTAAGTATGAATCTACTTATTACGGTATAATCTGCATAGAAATGACTCAAAATAAATGTTTCACTGTATCTTGGTGCATGTGACAACATGTTAGAGTTGTGGGTAGCTGACATCATGGACAACGATTTTAATGACCTTCTGATATTGGACTAGAAGCCTGTTGGTCAATGAGCACAGGAATGCCAAAGAGTTGGACATGACCATTAGTGACGACAAAGGAAAAAGTGTTTTGATTAAGTTTAAGTTGATGTAGGATGAAGGGCAGTATTTCAATATTCATGTAATTTATGTATATGAGTTGTACTCATACTCACGCATAATGTTTATGTTTAGAGGTAACTAACTTATGACTCAGCCGCACAGTGATGCAGCAGTAGTGTTGCTGCCTCACAGTGCCAGGGACCCAAGTTTGATCCTGACCATGGGTGCTATCTGTCAGAAATTTGTACGTTCTCCCTGTGACCACGTGGGTTTTCCCCGGGTGCTCCGATTACCTCCCACATCAAATGTATCAAAGGTATCAAAGGTATTTTATTGGTCACATTCACATACACCTAGGTGTAGTGAAGTGAAATGCTTCTTGCCATTTTGCAGCACATAAAGAAGGAATACAGACATAACATTAATAAGAGTTTTAAACATAAAGAACATCCCCCCCACAATGGTTCCCATTATAAGGGAAGACACAAAGTCCAGTCCCCAACCCCAGTTCACCCATAGTCGGGCATATTGAGGCCTCCACAGTTGCCTCTACGGAGGCCCGATGTTCCAGGCCGTTCTCGCCGGGTGATGTTGCTCCGGCGTCGGGAGAGTCCTCTCAGCAGCTTGGGAATCCTGGAATGGCCGCTTCCGTACTCGAGGCCGCGGCTTCCGAAACCAACAAGGCCACGCCGGTTGGACTCCACAACTGGCGATCTCATCTAGAGATCCCAGGCTCCCGGTGTAAAGTTCAGCGCCGCCGCCCGCAGCTGGTTCGCTCCACAGTCCCGCAGCTCCGCGATGTTTTCCTCAGCGATCTTCAGCTCACCGGAGCTCCAGCGCGGCGACCCGAGAAAGGCATCGCCCGCTCCACGATAGCGCTCCAGCGCTGTGCCGCTGCCGAAGCCGAGGTTCTGGGCGGTCCCCGACAGGAAACGCCGCTCCAGGCCCGCTGGTAGGCCGCGAGGACGGGTCGAAGCTGCAGCCCGGAGAAAAGCTGCCTCTCCGACCAGGTAGGGACCCTGAAAGGTAGTTTCCCCCCACCCCCCATATAAAAATGTCTAGACCTCCAAACAAAACACTTTAACTAACTTAAAATAAAAATAAAAAGATGAAAAGACAGACAGCTGCTGGCTGGGCAGCCATGCACAGGACAGCGCCCCCTTCCATTCCAAAGGCGTACAAGATTGTAGGTTAATTAGCTTTGGTATAATTGTACCTGGTGTATTGGATAGTGTTGGTGTACGGGGTGATTGTTGCTCAGCACAGATTCGGTGGGCCAAGTGGTCGGTTTCCACTCTGTATCTCTAAACTCTATTGAGCAACAGATAGGCTGAGACAGGCTTGGAGCCCAACAATAATTTGAAGATAGAATCAAGTTATCTAGGTGGTATTGAGTTTACAGAGTTAAGCTCTTTCTTTGGCTATGTTGACACCAATATTTGCTGATTGTGCTGTTCAGCCTTTGATAATGTCCTGGAAGAGAAATGGAGTTGATGGCCAGGAATATGTTTCTGTGAAGACAATGGGTTATGTTTTAATAAATAGCTGGTGAAAATTTCTAATTGGTTATGGGGCTGTCCCACTTGGGCGACCTAATTGGCGAGTTTAGAAGAGTTTGAAATGACATGTTGAAGACCTCCTTCGATTATGTAGAAGACCTCCTTCGACCTCCTTCGACTATGTTGAAGACCAGCTTTGACTAGCTACAACTAGCTTACTTCGGGAAAATTGGACACCGAATAGTGGAGAGCGAAGATGACCTCCTTCGATCACCTTCGACCTCCCTTCGACTATGATGAAGACTATCTACGACTACCTTCAACTACCCTTGATTACCTACGACTAACATGCCGACCTACTACAACCTACCACGACTAAACCTACGAGTAAAAAAAGTATCGATTTTTTCCATGGCAACCTTTTTTTACTCGCCGGGCATTTTTGAACATATTGAACAAAGCGCCGCTACCTAGCTGAGGCATCGAGTACGCGGAGCCTCCTCTCGAGCATGAAGGAGAGTTACGAAGACCTCCTACGACCTTGTGTTGACCATGCTGCGAGTATGAGTCGAGTGAAAACTTGCCAGAACCTGCAGATTAGGTCGCCCAAGTGGGACAGGCTCTTTAGGTTCATTCAGTGTGACAAATTAGAAATGATGTTGGTGTTGAGAGATCATGGCATGGATCATGGTAAAGTTTTGTGTCAAATATATGGAAAATATCTTTATATTATAAAATGAGGTCCCAGGGGAAATGTGGATGAGAAATGTATTCAATCAAACTTATTGTAGATGACGCTGTGCGCGAACGAACAATGTGAAGAAGGGTCTCGACCCGAAACTTCACCTATTGAATGAATGAATGAATGAATGAATGAATGGATCTCTTTATTGTCATTGCACATGGTACAACAAAATTTAAAAGTCAATCCCACGGTGCGATTCACAAGAGCAATTTTAAATATATAAGAAAAGGTAAAAATATATACATATATTAAAAAAAAATACAGATAAATAACAATAGCAGCTGAGGTAGAACCATTCAGTTGAATGTGAGTGTTATTTCTTATTTTGCATTGTTAAGTTCACGTATGGCTATGGGGTAGAAGCTGTCTCTAAGTGTTTGTGCGAGTTTTGAAAGACCTGTACCATCTGCCAGAGGGCAGCAGGTGGAACAGGTTGTGTCCAGGGTGGGACGGGTCCTTCAGGATGTTGGCTGCCCTGCCAAGGCAGCGAGATCTGAAGATGTCCTTCAGGGAAGGCAGTGGGCAGCCAGTGATTTTTGTGCGGTTGATGACCCTTTGAAGGGCTCTCCTGTCCGCTGCAGAGCAGCTGGCATACCATGTGGTTATACAGTACGCCAGCACACTCTCGATGGAGCAGCGGTAGAAGGACACCATCAGCTTCTCCTCCAGGTTGTTTTTCCTGAGGATCCTCAGAAAGTAGAGTCGCTGCTGGGCCTTCTTGACTGCTGTGGTGGTGTTTGTAGTCCAGGAGAGCTCCTCCGTAATTTGTGTGCCCAGGAATCTGAAGTCTGAGACCCTTTCCACACAGTCCCCATTGATGAATAGGGGTTTGGGGGCTGCACTGTTCTTACGGAAGTCTATGATAATTTCCTTTGTTTTTGTGGTGTTTAGGATGAGGTTGTTGTCTGAACACCATGCTGCCAGTCTTTGGACTTCCTCCCTGTAGGCTGTCTCATCTCCTCCTGAGATACGTCCAACCACAGTCGTGTCGTCCGCAAACTTGACGATGGTGTTGGTGGAGTGGGAGGGGGCACAATCGTGGGTGTAGAGGGCGTTGAGGAGGGGGCTCAACACACAGCCCTGTGGGGAGCCGGTGCTGAGTGTGATGGGGATGGAGAGGTGATGGCCCAGTCTGATGGTCTGGGGGCGGTTAGACAGAAAGTCCTTGATCCAGAGGCAGAGTCCTAAAGTCCTAAATCCATTAGTTTGGTGACCAGTCTGCTTGGGGATGATGGTATTGAAGGCGGAGCTAAAGTCAATGAAAAGTATCCTCACATAGCTCCCCTGGTGTTCGAGGTGGGTCAGTGCAGTGTGAAGAGCAGTGGCGATGGCATCCTCAGTGGACCTATTTGCTCTGTAGGCAAACTGGTGTGGATCGAAGGTGGGCGGGAGGTTGGCTTTGATGTGCTGCTGGACCAGCCTCTCGAAACACTTCATGATGACTGGTGTGAGAGTGAAAGTGTGGTAGTGGTGTGGCTCTAAACCCCTTCTTGATGTTTGAATAGGCCTTGTCTAATGTATTTTCTCCCCTGGTTGCACATTTGATGTGTTGTTCAAACTTGGGGAGAACTGATTTTAAGTCTGCGTGATTGAAATCACCAGCTATGATATGGGCTGCTTTTGGGTAGGTGTTCTCTTGTTTGCTGATAGTGCTATGGAGGTAGCCTAGGGCTATGCTAGCATTAGCATCCGGTGGGATATACACAGCTGTAACTATGACCACGGTAAACTCACGTGGAAGGTAGAAAGGCCTGCATCTAACTATCAGGTGCTCCAAATCAACAGAACAGTGTCTGTCTATGATTGTGGTATTTGTGCATCAGTTGTTGTGAACGTAGATGCATAACCCCCCTCCTTTGCTCTTACCGATCACTATTCCCTTTCTACAAAGATGCTGTCTGACCCGTTGAGTTACTCCAGCTATTTGTGTCTATCTGCTGTGTGTGAATACCCTTGCTTACTGAAGTGACATAGGAATGTTTTCATAAGAATGACTGAAGCAGTAGCAATTTCATTCATCTGTTTATCGGGTGCCGCTGTATTTTCATTTCATTTCAAGAAATTGCTGGCCGTAAAACTCTTTGTCAAAAATCTTGACAAAATATTCAGTTTAGAATCTATTTAGTGATTATGGTTAACATAAAAACGTCAGTACATGCTTGAACAGGAAGTACCCACCCAGTGAAGTTATATACATGTTGTTTTGAAATTTTAAAAGAAAATGTGTCATAGCAATTTTAAATCACAAACTGTCTAAGTACAGCATGTATTTTAAATATATATGTTGACCTCACTTCTCTCATTCTGACATGATAAATGCTTCATTCAAAATGCACACTTCTGTGCAATTAGTGGAGGATTTAGTTTGATTTTCATTTGTTTGCCTGAAAGAAGAAGGTACTTCTTGAGGAACCATTGAGTGTTAATTAACAGGGTTGTACACTTTGCTGTTCTTGTGATACAGAGTAGGAGGTGCCAGGAGTGTGGTTGTTTTTAGCTATGCAGAAGAAATGTTTTTTTTCACAAGAATTTGTTTCTGTGCATTGGTACATGATGTACTTTCTGAGAATGGGACATATATCACCTGCTGCATTTAATGTTGGCAGTTAGGTATTACAAAGATTAAGTGCATAACGTTTTAATCTTTTAAGATCAAAAGGCTAATGTGTTACATTTCCATCCCAGGCTAATTTTGTTGTATTTTTCTGTGAGGGTGGCAGGTTGATATACAAAGAACCAATGCCCACTGTACGAGGTTAATCTAAATTCTGCTTTCAGTCTACAATTGACAAGAAATGGGAGGATGTACAATAAGTCAAAAACCCTTTTATTTTGTTATTTTATGTTATCTTAAATTTCATAACTATGTCTGTAATAATGATGTCATATTTATTTAACTTTTAAAATACATTTGCGGCACGGCTTAGTTTAGAGACACATCATGGAAACGGGCCCTTCAATGCTGATCTGTTCATGCTATTTCTATACAATCCCACTTTCTCATCTACTCCCTACACACATTCGGGGGAATTTTATAGAGGTCAATTGACCTACGTGTCTTTTGGGATGTGGGAAGAAATCACCCAGAGGAAATGCATGCATGAGATTGTTTGATAAATATTATTAAATATAGAATATTATGTTTATTTAAATTTACATTTGTACCTTTGTCACTGTAAAAATGATATAATTTCTTCATTGCAACTCCTTGTTTAATTTTGAATGCCCTATGTAGAGCCACTAAATTTGCCAATATTAAGTCTGCTTCGGATTCAGATTAATTCCGATTAGTTTATTGCCATATACACCAGGGTACAATGAAATTCCTTGTTCGCATGAAGCTCATAAAGTAAACAGTATATATGGTAATGACAAATACAATAAATACGACAACAAATGCAAATTAGCAGAGTGGTGCAAAGGTTGTAATACAATTCGAAGAAATGCAACAAAAATACTTAAATGCAATAACGAAATGACATAAAAGTAGGATTAAGAATAAGTATAGGTGGCAGCACTACCGGGAAAAAGGTGTGAAAGAGATGAATGGCTCAGTAGCCCAATAACATTGAGGAGGAAGCTATTCTTAAGTCAGACTTTTGAGCTTTCAAGCATATGTACCTTCTCCTAAAAGGTAGAAGAGAGAAACGGAATGGTCCGAAGGAGGGTCTCGGGCCGAAACGTCACCCATTCCTTCTCTCCAGAGATGCTGCCTGTCCCGCTGCGTTACTCCAGCTTTGTGTGTATATCTAAAGGAATGGCCAGGGTGCCTTGCATCCTTGATGATATTTCCAGCCTCTCTGGTGCACAGCACTGTGAAGAAAGTGATAAGCCTCTGATGACTGGGCTGTGCCCCTCTGCAGTTTCAGGCAATCAACAGGAGAACAGTTACTACTAGACTAAGTGGGACCTGTTGGGCCCCAGCATCACATGGGAGGGCTGGTCACCCAACCCATTCTTCATAATTACATCAGTGTGCTTGAACCAGGAAAGATCTTCAGAAATATGCACACCCAGGAATTTGAAGTGTTTGACCCTCTCTACCATCATCCCATTGATTTAAACAGCATTGTGTGTCCTCATCCTTCCTCTACCAAAGTCACAATCAGTTCCTTGGTTTTACTGATGTTGAGGTTTTGATCTCTTTTTGTTTTTTATAGTTTGCCAAGTACACCAGAGTAATTATGTTGGTTCTTTCCAAATATACGTATACAATCATCAATAAGTGATTTGCATCAACTAAAATTGATGGTCACTATTTGTCAAGTCTGAATAGGTATGATATTCTATTTCCATTGTAACTATTGAGTCTCAAAACTTTGGTCAACATATTTCATGATAACCCAGCCAAATTGTCAACAGATGATATCTGTTGATTTGTATTATATATTGTCGAAAGTTCAGAGACTAACATATTGTTCATCAACATACACAGATCAAAAATAAACATTGCGTACACACAGCCAACTCAGGTAATGTGAAAGAATATAATTGCAATATGCCACATATAATCCGAGGTCACTACACCATTTTACATTCTACAGCAGTACAGAAATTGATTCAGTTTGGATATCAATTGTGTGTGAATCCCAATTAACATTTTCCACTCTAAACCTGGAAGTATTGAAGTCTATTTGAACTAGCCATTAATAATGCCTGCTGTGAAGAAAAGCCTCTACTTTGATTGCAGGATTGTTTGTTGCAGGAACATTAATAACACTGACAGCTGCATCTAAAGGATGGTACAAGAAGCAGTATTACTCTAGCTCAGAACAAATTATCTGTCTCATTGAATGCGATGCCTGAGGAGAATAAGGCTTAGGAGATACAGGAGGTTCTCATCGACTCGTGCTGTAAATTGTAGACTCTTGTACTCAAACTACAATTCCCTGTGTTTTACAAGTAGCATGCAAGGTGACAGTGACAATTAACTTGTAAGCTATTGGCTTCTTCCAGGAACCTTTCTGCAATTGACTTTGTTCAAGTGGTTGCTTCTGTACCTATATGCCCTAAGCTGTTTCTTAGCACTGTTTAAGTTACCAATGAACATACACAAATACATAAATATATAATATGCCTCTTTCCTGAATGATAACAAATTCCAAACTGGATATACAAAAACATAACAAGAATAGGAAATGTGTGACACAAAATTGTAACACAATTCAATTAAATTATGGCTTATCACCAAACCAATTTTATCTCTCAGGAGAAGCTTGCATTTATCACCCTTAGCCATTTGATTTCCTTACCAAAATAATTAATTCACTTCAGGACAGAGCTTAGGCTTTTGGCGAAAAGGCAGACAGCCTGAAGCGATGTAAAGTTCAGCCAAAATGCTACCTGACCTGCACAGTTACTCCAGCATTTTGTGTCTATCTTTGGTATAAACCAGTAACTGCAATTAATTTTGATTACATTAGAGTTCCACCATGACCCACTCACAGAATCATAAAATAAGTTCACAGATGAATGGACTTTGAAGAAAGAGAGGTTAACGAGGCCAAAGTCTAAACACAGAAAAGAAATGATAACACAAGCCAGTCAGAGGCCGGCCCCACTTGGGTGTCATTTGCGCGTCAGGCAGATGGCGAGCAAAGATTTTGTACATCCCAAAATCCTGGGGCACCACGCGCGACCGCACATCACTGCCTATTTCACCACGCACCATGCGCGCATCATGTGCGCGGCACGCGCGCGTGTAGTGCGTTGTGACGTGTAAATGACGTTGCGTAAATTATGTGCAAATGACACCCAAGTGGGACAGGCCCTTCAGGATAAAATTTATGTAGCATGGAGTGCGTCAGATAATTTATTTCACCCCGGTTCTCTGGACTTCGTTGTGGCTGATGAGACCAATGTAAGACTCACAACCTCTGCTACAGATAAAGATAAAGCACCATATGCTTAATGGAGTGGGTTGATGGTTAGAAAGGAATTATTTGGGGGGGAGCTCTTAAACCGTTACCACTGGGCATTGTTCAACCAACCAAAGTTTTTCAGTGGAGATGTTGAATTTTTTTCAGGGAAACTTTGAATGCATCTTTATTTCATCTCCTCTATGCTCCTGCTGTTGATGTGGACAGTCTGAAGAAGGGTCTTGATCTGAAACGTCACCCATTCCTTCTCTCCAGAGATGCTGCCTGACCTGCTGAATTACTTCAGCATTTTGTGTCATATAGTATGCTTTGCACTGATTCAGTGCAGAGTATCAGATTTTGAATACTTCCTTCAACTAATATGATGTAATTACATTTGCAATTTAATACTCTCCAATCCCCCTCCCAATAACTTACCACAACATTTAATTGGGGAATACCTCCAAAAGTAAGATAATTAATTTTCTATCTTTTTGTGAATGTGGTGAGCAATTACACAGGAGAGAAGCTGCTTCCAGCCCAGAAGATGCCTGCATTACAACAATGTCAATCTGGCACCTATTAATTAATCCCTGCAGCAGTATTAATCATTACAGTGAACAGTTTCTAATGTTTCCCATTACTTTAGGCTATATAAAATATGTACAAGTTAATGCAAAGTGGAAGATTTCAAGCTATGTTGAAATCTTATGCCTCACAACATATTGGACCCTTTGAAGGTTTGAGACCAAAATAAATGTAAGTTAAAACCTTGGCCTCAGGCTTCCATAATCTGTAACATTTGTTATAACCTCAAAAATAAGTACAGTCATAATTAAGAATTCCTCACAGATGTTACTCCCATTTTCAGCTATGTAATGATTCTTTTCCATTTGTATATTTGTTATAATCCATAAGATGGCAACTGTATGTTACTGTAACCAGAGTTAATGATAATCTTACATTTGCCTCTTCTCCCCTTTGCCTTGGTATTTCTAGATTCCTATCTATTTCCTGCTAGGAGAGTCTATGATTTCAAAAGGTGATGTTAGAACACTGAAAACAGCTCTTTGTCTTTTGCAGCTGCAAATATCTTTTACACTTGAGGCTTCATTTGAAAGCAGAACTGAGAAACCTTCAATAACATGACCTTATCCTTGATGTTTCGAGGGTCTGTCATGACCTACCTTTTAATTGGGCATTCTAAGCACATACAACACTTCCCATGGTTTCATCCTCCAATACCAAGGTGGTACAGCAGTGTGGTTGCCTTGCGGCACAAGAGACATGGTCTCAATTCTGACCTAGGCACATACCACCAGATTCAAGAACAGCTATTTCCCTACTATTATCAGACTCTGCGCCAGTGACCTTTTGGAAGATAAGGATGAAATCCCAATGGCCTAATTAACTTCATTGTGCCCCTTGCAGTTTCTTGTTATCTTGCTTTTTCTTTAATTGCAAGATCATATTCTGCACCCTTTCTCCTTTCTCTTTTTGTGCCATATGTGGTACTCATGTATCGTTTGATTGTAATCATGTATGGTAGCAAAAATAATAAGGGGAGAAAAAGTAAAATATGATGCTAGGCTAGCCATTAAAATAAAAGAGGATACGAAAAGTTGTTACATATATATAAAGTGTAAAAGAGAGGCAAGAGTGGACATTGGACTGCTGAAAAATGACACTTGATAAGTAATAATGGGGAACAAAGAAATGCCGGATGAAATTAATATGTTTTTTTGCGACAGTCCTCACAGTGGAAGACACCAGCAATGTGCCAGAAATTCAAGAGAGTCCAATGTCCAAGTTCTGTCGCTATTAATGAGGAGAAGGTGCTTGGGAAGCTGAAAGGTCTGTAGGTAGATAAGTTACCTGAACCACATGGACTACGCCCCTGACTTTTGAAAGAGGTTGCTTTAAAGATTATGGAGGCAGTAGTAATGATCTTTGCTCACTCGAATCATGAATCATTCCAGAGCAATGAAAAATCAAAAATGTAAATCGAGTGAGGTGCAAAAAAAGGAAATCATAGGCCAGTTAGTCTGACTTATGTGGTTGGTAAGATTTTAGAGTCCATTATTAATTATGAGGATTCCGAGTACTTAGAAGCACATGATAAAATTGGCCGAAGTCAGCATGGTTTTGTTAAGGGGAGATCTTCCCTGTCAAATCTGTTGTAGTTTTCTGAGGTGGTAACAAGCAGGATAAACATAGGAGAGTCAGTGGATATTGTTAACTTAGAAGGCCTCTGGTAAGGTGTCGCACTTGAGTCTTCTTAACAAACTAGGAGCCTATTGGTATTGGAGGCAAGTTACTAGCATGGATAAAAGATTGGCTGACTGGCAGAAGATAAAGGGTTGCATTAAAAAGTGGGTATCGTCTCGTTGTCTGTTGGTGACTACAGCTATTTTACAGGAGTCGGGTTTGGATCTGCTAATTTTCATGTTAAATGTAAATCATCTGGATAATGGAATTGATGGCTTTGTGCCCATGTTTGATAGGTGGAGGGGCAGAGAGTGTTGAGAAAGCAATGAGGTTGCAGAAGGACTTGGACAGGTTGGGAGAGTTGGCAAAGAAATGGTAGATGGAACACAGCGTAGCTAAGTGTAAGGTCATGCACTTTTGTAGAAGGAATAAAGGCGTAGACTACTTTCTAAGTAGGGAGAGGATTAAGAAATCCGAAGTGCAAATTAGTTTTAGAGATACAGCGAGGAAACAGGCTCTTCAGCCCATCAGGTCCGCACTGACCAACAATCCCCGCACATTAACACTATCCTACGCACAGTAGGGACAAATTACACATACACCAAAGCCAATTAACCTACATACGTGTACGTCTTTGGAGTGTGTGATGAAACTGAAGATCTCGGAGAAAACCCATGCAGTCACAGGGAGAATATACAAACCCCGTACAGACTGCACCCCCCCCCCCCCCCCCCCCCCCCCATCCCCCCATCATAACAAGTCTGAAAGAAGGGTCCTCCAAAACAATGCCTACCTATATTCTCCTGAGATGCTACCTGAACCGTTGAGTTTTGGCTCTGGCTTTTTGTCTGGTATTTTGGTGGTAATAAATATTTTATAACAGGGAGAAACTGCAATCCACCAGATATTGCTGCAATAGAGGATGGTCTGAATGTGCTTTAAGGGTGATAGAAAGATACAACGGGCAAATAGGCCCTTCAGTAGATTGTCTACGCTGACCATCAATCACCCACTTACACAAATTATTTCATATTTCAATATTTTTTATTGCATATCAAGATACAGTGAAAAACTTTGTTTTCTTGGTGCTTACTTTGTAAATCATACCATAGCATAAGACATAGCAGTAACATTAGGCCATTCAGGCCATTGAATCTACTCCGCTATTGATTCCAGGCTGATCCATATTCCCCTCTCAACCCCATTCTCCCCATAACCGTTGATGCCCTTCCTAATCATGAATCTCTGAATCTCCACTTTAACATTACCCAAAGTCATGCCCTCCACAATCGTCTGTGGAAATGAATTCCACAGATTCACCACTCTTTGTCTTAAGAAATTGAATGTTGTTTTATTCTGAGGCTGTGCCCTCTGGTTCTAGACTCTCCCACTATTGGAACTAATCTACATCCTCTCTATTTTGGCCTTTCAATATCCGGTAGGTTTCAATTACATCCTCCCTCGTCCTTTCAAACTCCAGTTAGTACAGGCCCAGAGCCTCAAAAAGCTCCTCTTAAAAGCTCTGGGATTCTCATTATTCTCCTCTGGACTCTCTCCAAAACCAGTATATCTTTCCTCACATATAGGGGCCAAAAATGGTCACAATATTCCAAATGTGACGTCACCATTTCCTTGTAAAGCTCAGCAATATAATCGTGTTTTTATATTCTAGTCCACGCGAAATGAATGCTAGCATTGCATTTGCCTTCCTTACTGTTGACTCAACCTGAAAATTAAAATGTTGGGAATCCTGCACCAGCCAACCATAAACAAAATAAAAATGAGGCTTTCCATACAATGGCATCCAAGATGTCCTCATTCTTTAGTGCATGTGGATCCCCCCAGCTGTCATGGATGGATCCCTCACCCATGTCTCTTCTGTGTCCTGCAGTTCTATTCTCGCTCCCTCTCCTGCCAGACGTGTCAAGGCCAGAGTTCTCCTGGTCCTCAACTTTCACCCCACCTGCCTCCGCATCCAACACATTATCCCCCAACATTTCCGTCACCTCCAACAGCATCCCACCATTAGTAATATCTTCTCAATTTCCCTTGCAACCGCAGGAGATTATCACCTGTTCTTATTTTTTCCTCCAGTGAATCCATCCAGGGACCACAGCAGGCGAGACAGAGTTGTACATGCACCTCCTCTAGCGCCATCTACTGCATTCGGTGTTCAAGATGTGGGCTCCTATACATCTGCAAGAGCAAGTGTAGATTCTGCGACTGCTTTGCCAAACACTCGGTCTACTAGACCTCCTGGTTGTTAACCACTTTAACTCCCCTTCCCATTTCACTACTGAATTTCCTGTTCTGGGCCTCCTCCATTGCCCGAATGAGGCCATATGCAAATTTCAGGGACAATACCTCATATTCCGCTTGGGTAGCTTACAACCCAACTGGATTAAATTAACTTCTACAAACGCCTCCTTTCCTGCTCCTTTTTCTCGCCCCCCCCCCACCCCCCCCCCCCCCCCCCCCCCCCCCCCCCCCCCCCCCCCCCCCCACACACTTCCTTCCCCTGGCCCCAGACTTATCTTACACTGGTTTCTCTCCTCCCTCCACTAAGTCCTTTATCTAGCTTCACAGTTCACAACTATATATCCCTCTTGGGCTCACACCTATTTCTGTCCCTAGCGTTTGTCTTTCAGGGAGCCCTCTCATTTGAGGCCTCCTATCCAGCCCCTTCTCGCTTTCAGTTGTTTTCCCCATTCCCCCCCCCTTGTAATTGTTCTAAAGAAGGGTCCAAACCCAAATGCCACATCCATTTTCTCCAAAGATGCTGCCTAACCCGTTGAGTGCCACCAGCATTATGTGATATCTTCAGACAAGTGATAGGTGGATACAAATGAGGAGGGGGGGTTCATTGGCCGATGGGTGGACATTTTTATGGGTAAACCAGCATCTGTAGTTCCTTGTGTCTACATTTATGACCACCAGATGTCTTGTATGGGTGCCGAAAGGCCAACCAGCGGTGAAAGAGTTCTAATCTAGATTCAATTGTCGGGGGCGAGGGCAAAATTCTCAGTAAACTTATCCGCATGCTGCTGACAGCTAACTTCTGCACACACATTACCAAAACAACACTTTGAAACATCACATTAACATTCAGAAGACATATGTTGTACACTGCCATCAAGGGGAAGCAAGTGTCAAAGCAAACACACTTCACAGTTTGGCAGAGAAATCTGGTTGGCCTGAAGCTGTGTGCAGCAAGCAGCAAGTGGCAGATTTTATCAAAGCTGTTTGAAAGATTTAAACTACTGTAGCTAAAGGCCTAATTATTGGAGAGATGGAAAAGATAAACATATTGTTGTCCCTCATTTTCAAGTTATGAAATGTTCCTGCATTAGAGCTGGTTAAACAGATCTCAGAGTTTACATCAGCTTTTTGTTAAACTGCTGCCCCTTTATTTATTTCTGTTCATCTTTCAGAACCCCTTGATTTGTCTGATGCATGATGACCCTGTCTGCAAGATAACAATCCTAATACCTTCTAAAAAAGCTTGACAATCATTCTAGATATTCAAGCTCCTGAAGGACTATTAAATAAATATATGCCACTGCAGTCTTCGTTGCAATGAATCCCAACAGCTTGTTTCAGCTTGGTTTTCCTGGCATACATACACCAGAAATCCAGTGTAAATTAGGCTGGAGCAATTTAAGGCAAGGATTTTCTGAGAACAATGTATTTCACTGTTGACCCTTACACGTAGAAGTTGGGGAATACCAATTAGAAAAAAATAGTCACCCAGATATTTTAGAAAATACATGGTTCTCAGAAAACCCTTGCCTTAAATTTCTATGATATGCAAAGTAGTCTTGTTTCCAAATGTATTTATTGATCATTTACTTTGCATATCATTCATAATCGTTAGAGGCAACACAATGGCATAGCTAGTTAATCTGCTGCCTCAAACCTCCAGTTATTTGGGTCCACACCTGATATCTGGTGCAATATGTGTGGAGGTTGCACATTCTCCCTGTAACTTTCAGGGTTTCCTCCACGTTCTCAGATTTGGGTCTCAACCCGAAATGTCACCTATTCCTTTTCCCCAGAGATGCTGTTTTACTCCAGCTTTTTTTGTCTATTTCAAAAACATAGGTTGGTAGGTTAATTGATCACTGCAAATTGTCCTTGGTGAATAGGTGAGCGCTAGAATTGGTGGGATTTGGTGGTGGCCGCTGCTGGTGGTGGGTTGGAGTGCAGGAGAGTTGATGAGAAAGTGAGGAAAACATTAAAAAAAAGAGCAAGATTCATGATTTAATAAAACTGGGTGCTTTCTGATATGTTGGACTCAGCGGGACAATGGGTCTGAGTCTGTACTCTATCTTTCTTTGACATTATAACTAGGACAACCATCAGCATGTCTTGAGGCTTTACATAATCTGAATACAAATTTATATCAAATTGGCTTAACTGTATACAAAATGTTATGCCTCTGTTACACTTTATCAACTTTTACTTGGTTTAAAAATATTTGAATATGATAGTCATGAAATCCCATTTAAAGTTGCTTAACCCCAGTCCTGCAGTTTGCTAATCTCAAAGTGCCACCTTCAATACAAGTAGTTTTAGAGGTGTTGAATAGTTCAGAAGGTTAAATCATAGCTGATGATCTCATTGACGAAATGGGCATTTCCCAGGCAGGTCAAGGGTGAAAAATGTCAGTGTTAATTTAACCTGAGTTAGAGCTCCTCCTGTCAAAAAATAATGGATTAACATCAGTAGCAGCCAAGGTGATGATTTTGTGTTAAGTGAATAATCTTCTACATAAATAAGAAGACAGGTGTTGTAGGAACCTAAAAAGGATGAGACCCGGGTCAATTTCCAAATATAATATAAAATATTGATTTTATTTCATTGGTCTCATGGAGATGGCAGTGACACTGAGCTGCTTCCAGCATCACTTGTTATCTCCAGTCTTTTAATCATGAGTCACTGTGTTCACTCACAGATTACAAATTTACAGACAAAAACATAGAGCAGCTGACCTTGGAAGTCACATCAGACAATTAAGTGGAATTCTCTCTGGTTGGGTAAGGTAAAAGAAAGATGTGTGGAGTGTGATTTATAACATACTCTTGAGGTTAACAGGACAAGTAAACAAAAGCAGAGTTACTAAACCAATTTGCAGGATCATGATGAACTCTACTAATCCAGTTGTGGTCTCAAAACTTTGTTTCTTTGAAGACGTATCAGTATAATAAGAGTTGCCAGACTGAATTTAATGATCCACTTTTTAAAAGGTCTGCTTGTAACAAAATCTGATTTTACTTATTAAGAGAAAATAATAAAACAAAATATTGACATATACTTAAATAGAACATTATTGCACAGGACAGTTTATTAGCGATTTTATGAAAAATGTATTTGCATGGAAAATAGATGATATTGAACCAGATAGCAATTATTCTTCCATATTGGTTCCTCAATTTGTTTTAATATTGCCACCAGCCAATTTCTGTGGATGTACTATAATTGCAACAGTTATTTTGCTGGAGATTTAAAAACCCTCCCACAAAAATGTATGGTTTAATAGCTACAGTTACACCACATTGGACATGATCGAGAACAAAAATGTTGTTTATTAGTGTTGAGTTTTAATGTTGTCCCTAGTAAATCCTGCAAAAAGCAGCATATATGACTGCAAGTTTATTTAATTTGTTAAACCACAAAGGAGCTAAAAAAATCCAATCTTCATCCTATTTTCTTATCTTCAATAATAAACACAGAAGATTTCTGTGAGTACAAATAACCTTGTTAGGTGCAATAATATATTGTAAGATGAAGATTGCATTTGAAAGTCTTGTGTTCATTGATTCTCTTTGCTTCTTGTATTATTTCATTTCCAGTTTGCTGGTAAGTTCAAATGATTAGCGTGTAACTGAAATGGTTCAGCTTACTTGATGATTAAACATTAGGGACAAGATTATGTGTGTCTAGCTGTTTTGTCACTGCACTACCAATAACAAGTATCATGTAAACAGTTTTTTTACGTTTAACAAACTGGTGAGCAAAATTAAAATGACCCACATTTTACTATTCAATTTGCTTAATTTGGGTTACCATGGAATGGATTTGTTTTAATTTCACTTTTAATAATAGGTTTTTAAATGCCTCCTAAAAACTATTAACAATTATTTGTTTTGCAGGGTGCACAGTGTGGAGATGGATTTAAAGTGCGTAACGTATCTTGTGTTGTTCATGATGGGACACTTACTGAATCAGCAAAGGTGGTGGAGAATGAGCTGTGCGGTAACAAGGCAACTGGAATAAACAACATTGAGTGGGGACAAAAAATACCTTGTTCAGTGCCTTGTCCAGGTAATATTTCACAAGAATGTCTTTATATTACACAAGAATATATCCGTAACTGATGGACAATAAATTCTATTATGTTGGTGTTTTGTAATCGTAATTGGTATTTCATTACCGATCATGGATTAAAGTGGGCATACTGTCACATGCTGAGAGAATGGAGCAGCTGGGCTTGTTTACTCTGGAATTTAGAAGGATGAGAGGGTATCTTATGGAAACATATAAGATTATTAAGGGTATGGACATGCTAGAGGCAGGAAACATGTTCCCGATGTTGGGGGAGTCCAGAACCAGGAGCCACAGTTTATGAATAAGGGGTAAAGCATTTAGAAGGAAGATGAGGAAACACTTTTTAACACAGAGAGTTGCGAGTCTGTGGAATTCTCTGTCTCACAGGGTGGTGGAGGACGGTTCTCTGGATACTTTCAAGAGAGAGCTTGATAGGGCTCTTAAAGATAGCGGAGTCAGGGGAAATGGGGAGAAGACAGGAACAGGGTACTGATTGTGGATGATCTGCCATGATCACATTGAATGGCGGTGCTGGCTCGAAGGGCCGAATAGCCTACTCCTGCACCTATTATCTATTGTCTATTGTCTATTAAACTAGTCTTAGAATGTTTATCTTTCCATTATTGCATTTTTACCATTTTAGGGGAAATGTAGTTTCATGAGATAGCAATTGAAATTATGCAATTGATTATCATGCTCACATCATTGTTTTTGAGTAATATTGATTTATGCTGCTGCAATCTCTGTAATTTTTATTATTTTGTATTACTATAGTGATTTATTTTGGGGGTTGGGTATCAGCAAGATTCATTGACTTTAAATAAATTAGCCAAGGTGTTACAATGTATAATTTAATCAGAAGTAGGCATCAAACTGTTGATACTTTGGGCACAGTGATATTGATGTATATTTGCATACAATCCTGATGGGCCCAAAAGGAAAATCCCTGATTTAAAAAAAAACAAGGCAAATCACTGTGGTTTTGGAAATGTGAATCTGAACAGATAGTGTCATAAAGACTTTTGAAGGACAGCAATATCTGAAGAGAATAAGAAAACATCAGTTTTAAATGTTCACTGATTAGTAATTTTAGACATTGTTTGTTGATTTGTTTTTGTTTTTTATTTATGTGCAATTGCAATTAATACGTGCTATGACAGTCCACAAAATCTGTGAAATTTATATTAAGGTATGAATTTGATTTACAGTTAATGATGCTCAAGACTTAACAAGTTTTCACACATGTAACAAGATAGAAAGCCCCATTTACAAAATTTGTGACACAACCTCTCAAGGGATTTTTTTGAGAAATCCTGGATCACAAAGAGACCAGGCCCTGCAAAGTGGGGTCAAAATGTGACGGTTTAGGTTTGGAAAGTACCATTCATTCAAGTTCTGCATCTGTTAAAAACATTTGCATTTTTTAATGTCGTATCCTGTTTACAATTTCAATAATTCACATCAGAATTGCCTTCCCTGAAATTATTCTGTTTTTAAGGAGGGAACATGAGCAGAATATTTATCCTGAAATCAACTTTCAGAAACCAAGACTTACAGATAATATGTAGAAACAAGGATTTGCAGATGCTGATTTACACAAAAACACAAAATAGTGGAGTAACTTAGCGGGTCAGGCAGCATCTCTAGAGAATATGGATGGATGACATTTCGAATCGGGGTACCCTTCTTCTGAACAGGAAATTCTTCTCCCTCCACTAAAAGTCTGTTAACCAGCTTCACGGTTCGCAGCTATGTATCCCTTGCTGAGGTCATCTGTTGCAGGCCCTGATTTGTCCTGTTTTTTCACTTAAGGGGCTGTCCAACTTGGGCGACCTAATTGGTGAGTTTAAAAGAGTTAAAAAAAAAGACATGTTGAAGACCTCCTTCGACTATGTAGAAGACCTCCTTCGACCTCCTTCGACCACGTTGAAGACTAGCTTCGACTAGCTACGACTAGTTATGAATAGCTATGACTAAAGGGCCTGTCCCACTTGGGCGACCTAATTGACAAGTTTAGAAGAGTTTGAAAAAATGACATGTTGAAGACCACCTTCGACCTCCTTCAACTATGTTGAAGACTAGCTTCGACTAGCTATGACTAGCTACGATTAGCTACGACTAACTTCGGGAAAATTGGACACCGAATAATGGAGAGTGAGGTTGTCACAAAGACAACCTCCTTCGATCTCCTTCGACCTCCCTTCGACCTCCCTTCGACTATGATGAAGACTATCTATGATTACCTTTGACTACCTTCGACTACCCTCGATTACCTATGACTAACATGCCGACCTACTACGACTAAACCTACGAGAAAAAAAAGTATAGATTTTTTCCATGGCGACTTTTATTACTCGCGGGCATTTTTAACACATTGAAAAAAACGCCGTGACCAAGCTGAGGCCTCGAGTAAGTGGAGACCCACTCTCGAGCATGAAGGAGAGTTACAAAAACCTCCTACGACCTCGTGTCAACCATGCTGTGAGTATGAGTCAAGGGCAAACTCGCCAGAACTCGCGATTTAGGTCGCCCAAGTGGGACAGGCCCTTTAGCCTCCTGCGCTCCATGGAATAAACTTCTAGCCTTCCCCAGCACTCCCTATAGCTTTGGCCTTCAAGTGCTGCAACATCCTCGTTATTCTTCAAATATAGACACAAAATGCTGGAGTAACTCAGCGGGTGATGCAGCATCTCTGGAGAAAAAAAAAATTACATTTCGGGTTGAGACCCTTCTTCAGATTAAGTCAGGGGAGAGGGAAACCAGAGGCATGAAAAGTTACAAAGAACCTCATTATTCTTTTCTGCATCCCTTCCATCTTTTTTAGCTGGGGCTGAACATAAAACTGTTTACTCAGTGTCCCTACACAAACAGACCCTGAGTCAATTGAAAGTCGATCTTGCTTGAATATTCGCCAACTATTTAAAGTCGATCTTGCTTGAACCTGGCTGACCATCCTGCTGTGTATGTGACTTGGTCAAACAGAATAGAGGGTCTCAAGAGTCCCACTGGTTTAAAGTTCATGAGTTGATTTCCTTCACCTAGCTCATTTGTTTGAACAGAAATGAAACATATAGTTTCAGGAGTGTGCTGTGGCCCAGATGCAGATTTGTTCAGTTATGGTTCCCATGTGGGCTCATTAGTATAGACTTGCTGCATGTCTGGTTCTATGGACAGCAGGCTACTGACCACATGATCATTTTACAATGAAAATCTGTGAAAACTACAGTGGGGTCCCAGCACCCGCAGCAGTTTAAGGCACTGAAGGTGTGTCCAAATTATTTGCGTCTCTCTGAAGCTTTTCTTCTGTGGCTGCTCTTTTCCTGTTGTTTTTGCAGTGGTTTTGCTGCCGTTGGTTGATCTGCTATACTTCCTAATGTTTGTCTGAGTTTTAGGTGTTTGTAGCAGCTTTTACTGCCAGGAAGCTCAGCAGCTGAACAAAAAAAATTTAATGTTAATATTTTCGGTAAATGTTGCTACAGAATTTGGAAGACAGAAGGTTATTCTGCCGTGTAGGAAGGAACTGCAGATGGTAGTTTAAACTGAACATAGACACAAAATGCTGGAGTAACACAGCAAGACAAGCAGTGTAGGACATTCTTGCTATTGAGGGAGTGCAGCGTAGGTTTACAAGGCTAATTCCCGGGATGGCAGGACTGTCATATGCTGAGAGAATGGAGCGGCTGGGCTTGTACACTCTGGAGTTTAGAAGGATGAGAGGGCATCTTATTGAAACATATAAGATTGTTAAGGGTTTGGACACGCTAGAGGCAGGAAACATGTTCGCAATGTTGGGGGAGTCCAGAACCAGGGGCCACAGTTTAAGAATAAGGGGTAAGCCGTTTAGAACGGAGACAAGGAAACATTTTTTCTCACAGAGTTGTGAGTCTGTGGAATTCTCTGCCTCAGAGGACGGTGGAGGCCGGTTCTCTGGAAACTTTCAAGAGAGAGCTAGATAGGGCTCTTAAAGATAGCGGAGTCAGGGGATATGGGGAGAAGGCAGGTACGGTATACTGATTGGGGATGATCAGCCGTGATCACTTTGAATGGCGGTGCTGGCTCGAAGGGCCGAATGGCCTTCTCCTGCACCTATTGCCTATTGTCTATTAAATGGGTGACGTTTAGGGTTGAGACCCTTCTCCAGACTGAGTGACGTTTAGGGTCAAGACCCTTCTTGTTATTCTGCTGCTGTATCTTGGTCATAAATTGGTTATGGAGGTAATGAAATAGATTTGCAACATAAATCTCAATGACTCAGTAGAAAGTATGTGGTTCCATTTGTGGACAAAATACAATAGCTTCCCCAGGGTGGGCACATTAGCCCCAGAGAAGATGACATTCACTGTGACTTGATCTGGTGCCTCATGCCAATTTAATTTTCTCATCAACTTCCCATATGAGAATGTTGCCTATCCTTTACCTGCTGGAAAACTTGAAGCAAAATATTCCTCTGCCAACTGTACTTTTAGGGACATTGCTCATGGAGGTGGGTTATATTATATCTGAGATCAGTTTTTATTCATCTGTGCTGCAGAAATGCCTTGTCTCACAATAATGATTAGCCTATGAGTCTGAGGAGCAACCTTTCCAATATTTGTGAGTCGTCGAGAATTATTCTTGGAAATTTGGCATTGCCTTTCCATTGGAGAATAAATGGCAACACTGTTCCATCAATAGGCCCCCAGCATGGAATAACTTGTCTGTCATATAATGTTGGTTATTTGGAGTAGGGTCTTAGTGATTTGGTTTACATTGTGATGCATGGCTGACTGATTGAGAGATCCATAACTACTCACCACCTACCTGAATTCCATATTTCCCTGTGCAGAAAATCCAATAACATTGATCATAGCAGGCATTGCTACCCTGCCTGTCTGAAATGTACCTGAAGGTTTCCCTAAACCATGCGGAAGACATGTAATGTATTTTATTGATATCTCTATAATATCAAAATGCTGCTAGCTCCAAGAGAACTCTTGCTAATCCATCCTGTTCTGGATCTGGATGAGGCATCTGATGAGGCAAACGTGGAAGTTGCAGACTCTACCACAAATGGGGCAGGTTGTTGGCTAATTTTGTGAGTTGGCATCAATATTCCCCTTACACATGGATTCTAGGTTGTCAGTGTCGCCTTGAATGTTCTTTCTGCCAAGGATTCCTTGGAAAGTGTAGGGATGTTGCATACTTTCATGGAGGATTGAGAGCCTCCTTGAATATGCTCCTCTGTCTATCTGGTGAACTCTTCCCATACTAGAGCTCAGAATAGAGGGTCTCAAGAGTCAAGTGTGTTTCATTGTTATATGTCCCAGATAGACCAATGAAATTCTCACTTGCAATAGCACAACAGAATATGGTACACTGTAAACAATATAACAAACATGAAAAAAAGTTAATGTTGACAAGTTGTAAGAATAGGATTAGGCCATTTGGCCATTCAATCATCGCTGATCTCTGCCTCCTAATCCCATTTTCCAGCCTTCTCCCCATGACCATTGACACCTGTTCTAATCAAGAATGTGTCTATTTATGCCTTAAAAGTATCCACTGATGGCCTCTACAGCCCTCTGTGGCAATGCGTTCCACAGATTAACTACCCTCCGAATAAAGAAGTTCCTCCTCACCTTTCTAAAAGAGCATCCTTTAATTCTGAGGCTAGTGACCTCTGGTCCTAGACTCTCCCACCAGTGGAAACATCCTTTCCACATCCACTCTATCTATCCCTTTCATTATTCATAAGTTTCAATGAGGTCCCCCTCAACCTTTTCAACTCCAGCGAGTAGAGGCCCAGTGCTGTTAAACGCTCATTATATGCTAACCCACTCATACCTGGAATCATTCTGGTAAACCTCCTCTGGACCTTCTCCAGAGCCAGCACATCCTTCCTCAGATATGTGGCCCAAATTTGCAAAAAAAAGTTCTGTGTGTTTATACTCACATATACACACACATATACATGTGCACACATACGTACACATAAAAACAAACAATAATAGTGTAGTAATAACAATAATAGTCTATATATTTCAGCTTATGTGAGGTTGTAGGGAAAAAGCTGTTCCTGAATCCGAACATCACAGTTTTCAGGCTCTTGTACCTTCTTCTTGATGGCAGGGGTGGAATGAGTGTTTGGCTAGGGTGGTGCAGGTCTCTGATGATGCTAACTGCCATTTTGTGGTAGCGACTCCGGTAAATCCCTTCGATGGTGAGGAGGTCAGAACCCGTGATGGACTGGGCAGTGTTCACAACGTTTTGCAGTCTAATTCACTCCTGGGCATTCAAGTTGCTGAACCATGCCGTGATGCAGCCAGTCAATATACGGCTACTGGGCAAATGCGGCAAATGCAGTCTGTCCGTGGAGCATGGAGGAGTTTGGCATAACAATATGACCTGCGCAATTATGCCAAATGAATTTCAATGGCTGGATGTTGGACTCGGTGAGGAAGCATTGTTTTGCTCATCCTTCAAGTGGGTTTAGTGGATTTTGGAAAGCTATGTTAAAGGTAGTGCATCAGTACCCACTGCATGTAGTTCAGGTCCAAAATAATATATATATAGTGCAGCAGGAATCTGTTACCAGTAGACCGTAAGTTTTATAGCTGCTTTGAAATTTTGATCTTGAAATAGCCTTATCTCAGTTGGCCTTCTGGTGCACCAAGCCCATTTTGAATTTCATCAGCTAAGTCTGCCTTTGTTGATTGTGACTCTTGAGATATGGGAAGTGAATTATGTTTTCCAGTGACTCACCATGAACCATGACTGAGTGCTTAGACTGAGGGTTTAGAATGCAGTAGGTTTTCAGATGATGTTGTGCATAGAGGGTGCATATAAGCATAACAATCTTCCTGTATGCTACTGTGAACGCTGATGATGAACTGGAGCTCAGCTTTCAAGGTTGCCTGTTCTCTGCAGTCCATCATCTGAGTACGGTGCTCCACAGTCCCTCCTCCTGGGTTGATGGAAATCGGCAGGGCTGCTTTGTTGCCAGGTTTCTGAGTGAAGTAAATGTAGGTTGAACCAACATTCTGTTACTTCTGTCAATTAGTTTAGTTCAGAGATAGGTTCAGGATACAACGTGGGAACAGGCCCTTCGGCCCACCAAGTCCAGGCCGACCATTGATCACCCCTAGGTACACAAAATTGCTGGAGAAACTCAGCGGGTGCAGCAGCATCTATGGAGCGAAGGAAATAGGCAACGTTT
Organism: Leucoraja erinaceus; assembly: GCF_028641065.1. Taxonomy (NCBI): domain Eukaryota; kingdom Metazoa; phylum Chordata; class Chondrichthyes; order Rajiformes; family Rajidae; genus Leucoraja; species Leucoraja erinaceus. The sequence goes on from NC_073383.1 coordinate 57,272,645, forward strand.
CGGGCCAAAACCCTTCTTCAGACTGATGGGGGGGTGGGGGGGAGAAGGAAGGAAAAAGGGAGGAGGAGGAACCCAAGGGTGGGGGATGGGAGGAGACAGCTCGAGGGTCAAGGAAGGGGAGGAGACAGCAAGGGCTAGCAAAATTGGGAGAATTCAACGTTAATGCCAGCAGTATGCAAACTGCCCAGGCGGAATATGAGGTGATTGATCACCCGTACACTAGTTCTATGTCCTGCCCACTGGCGACAATTTCCAGAAGCCAATTTACCCACAAACCTGCACAACTATGGGACGTCGGAGGAAACCGGAGCACCCGGAGAAAACCCACGCGGTCACGGAGAGAACATGCAAACTCTACACACATAACATCTATAGTCAGGATCACACTCAGGTCTCTGGTGCTGTGTGGCATCAGATCTATTGCTGGAGTGTAATTAGTTCCACTCTAGATACAAATCTGGTTGGAGGTGAGGTGCAAGATATGTGAATGCAACAAAGCAGCCGTGCGGAATTTCATCAACCAGAAGGAGGGACTGTGGTGCACGCTGATCAAATTTGGTTGCTTGCAGAACTTCATAGATATCTAATGTTTGCTTCTTGATGGGATGCAAGCCATAATCCGAACCAAGGGATTCACAAAAAAGCCAATCTGAGTGCAAACATATGTCATGATGTAGATAATGGGAAGAATGATGCATGATATAATTTCCTTGGGATTTCTTGGCATAAATCTGTCATATTTCTTGCTCATTATCTGGCTTTCTTCTAAGTATGGCTGATTTTGTGAAATCCCTTTACTTTAAAGAGAAAGGTATTTTCCAATCACTGCTCCACTGACTCTGGACTTATGCATCTTCCCCTTGTATGACAACCATTGAAAATACCAGAATATTTTTAGCACTGCTTTAACATACTTCATTTTCAGTCTGTTTCTTAAAAGATCAATTCCATCTATCCATCTATCCATCTATCAATCATCTCTCTATCGCTAAAGCTCTGATCTTGCGTGGTTTTTCTATTTGCGTAAAAATGGTACACGATAGCGCTACCATTTTTCGCCACCTTATTCACTATTCTCCTGTGCTGCAAGTGCAATAAGTTTTGTTCCAATCGATTGTATATTTAAAAATAATTAAGGTTTAAAAATCTTCTAAAAGGCTCACGTAAAGATTGGTCTCTTCTACTGTCAGTCAGCTCCATGCAGATTGGTCTCCTCTCCTGTCAGTAAACCGGGGCGGTGACGCCCATTCCTGCACCATCGCCGCACTGATTGACCGCGTCAGCTGTCACTCACCGTCTGCGCCTGCCTCGCCCATAGTTGCGCAGCCATAGCCACATGAGCCAGTCGGCCGGAGGGGACGGCCACAGCCGCGGCGGCCCACAGTCACCACGGCCCACAGCCAGAGTACACGGCACCCATGTCAAGGTAGGCCACAGCCTCGTGCTCTCCCTCCGAGACCTGGGCGCTGAGCCTGGCTCTGAGGACGGTGGCGCTGCTGGCTCTGGGCACTCAAGGAGGGAAAGGAGCAGCAACCTCGAGATCCTGGAGGTGAGGAGGGAGCGTGGGTAGATTAAGGGAGAGGAGGGGGTAGGCAGATAGCGGGGGGAGTGGGGGAGGAGAGGGAATAGAGGGAGAGGAGGAGGGCAGTGTGGGGGGTAGGGAGTGGGTAATAGTGGGAGAGAAGGGCTGTGGGGGAGGTGAGGAGTGATAGTGGGGGGGGGATAGGGGAGGTGAGGAGGGAGAAGGTGGAGATAAAGGGATAGGAGGGGGCTAGGGAGGGGGAGAGGAGTTATGGAGGGAGGTAGTGACTGAGGACATGGGAATGGAGAAGGAGGGAGAGGTGAGTGAGGGATTGGGGAAGGGGGGTGGAGAGGGGAAAGATCCTGGGGAGATGAGGAGGGTGAGTGGGGGGATTGACGGAGAGGAGAGGGCAGGGAGGGAGAGGGGGAAAGTGAGGGGAAGGTGGGGAGGGAGAGTGTAGTAGGAGGGGAGAATAGAGGGGGCGGGGAGAAGGCGGGGTATGGAGGTGAATAAAGAGTAGGGCATTGGGGGAGGTCAGGAGGAACAGTGGGGGGATAGGGAGAGGTGGGGGATAGATAGATAAGAGGGGGGTATGGAGGGGAGAGAAGTTATGCAGGGAGGGAGTGACTCAGTAGAGGAAAGGAGAGGGAGAGGTGAGGGAGGGATTGGGAAGGGGAGGAGGAGAGGGGAAAGAAGAGGGAGTGCTGGGGATGAGGGGATCAGGGGAAATTAGCCACGCCTGCGCAGTTGGGGGCTATGGGTGAGTGGTGGAATATTGCGTTGGGGGAACGGGTTGCGTTGGGGGAACAGGTAAGTGGTGGAATATTGCATTGGGGAACGGGTTGCATTGAGGGACCAGGCCTCCTGTGTGATACTTAGTCTAGTGGGATATTACAGGGATGGAGGATGTAAAAAGCTTCAAGAGCTGTAAACACAGAGCAGGCAAGGTCATGGCAGGTGCTATACCATGTGGAAACCTGTGAGGGTATCCACTTTGATGCACAATTAAAGTAAGTTTTAAGGGTGAAGGTGGGTATTGCTGATGTTTAAAAAGATCCAGGTGTCATTGTATATTTTATGAGTTTAGTTTATTATTGTCACCTGTACTGATGGAGATGAAAAAGCTTTTTTGTTGCATGCTATCCAGTCAGGGAAAAAACTACACATGATTACAATCAAGCTGTCCACATTGTGCAGAAATAGGATAAGGTAATAAGATTTAGTGCAAGAATAGTCACTGCGGGTGCTGTAAATAACTAGTTTCACAAATTGTTTAGGCAAGAGACAACAGATGTTGGGATCTTGAGCATAAAACAAATTGCTGGAAGAACTCAATGGACAAGGCAACATCTTTGTAGCGAAAGGGAATCGATACACTTTAGGTTGGGACACCTTCTTGCATCTGAAGAAGAGTCCTGAACCAAAACACCGTCCGTCTATTGCCTCCACAGATGTCACCTGACCCACTGAATTACTACACTCTGTTTTAAGATAAATAGTTTGTTGGCTTGTATTACGAGAAGAGGAGTATTTGACAGCACTGGGCCTCTACTCGCTGGAGTTTAGAAGAATGAGGACGGACCTAATTGAAACTTACCGAATAGTGAAAGGCCTGTATAAGAGTGGTTGTGGAGAGGATATTTCCACCACAATACAATACAATACAATACAATACAATACAATACAATACAATACGGTTTATTTGTCACATTGCACATAAGTGCAAGTGAAATGAATATGTCAGCAGCGGTACAATGATAAAGAACACACACAAAAACATTTAACATAACATAAAAATTGAACATAAACATCCACCACAGCATTCATCACTGTGGTGGAAGGCACACAATTTGGCCAGTCCTCCTCCATTTTCCCCCATGGTCGGGACCTCAACCCTCCGCAGCCGTTGCTACGGGCGTCCAGATGGTAAAAGGACAAGGTACGTCCAGGTAAGTCCAGGATTGGCTCTTCCCCACCGGAGACCGCGGCTTTAAGTTGGTGTAGGCCGCAAGCCGACGGTCGAGATTTAAAGTTTAAAGTTCCCGCCGCGCCGCAGCCAGAAGCACCGCAGACCGCAGGACCAGCGGCCGAAGCTCCCCTCCAGGGGTGATGGTAAGTCGCCACCGCACCCGCGGTAGAAGTTGGCCGTGGGCCGGCAGTGATGGCTTCTTCTTCCCCCGGGTCCCCCATGAGGGATCCCGGGCTGCAGACGCTGCGCCAGCTGGAACTGTGCAGACCGCTTCAGGCTGCCGGCTGCCCCAGGCCAGCGAAACGGAGCGCACCCCTCCAGCGAGCCCTAGCGAGGGCTCACCTGCTCCACGCCGAGAGTCCACGCTGCGTCCGCCGCTGAAGCCCCGGGCGCGTCTCCAGGAAAGGTCGCGCCGATCCGTGCTGTTAGGCCACGGGGGAGGTGACCTGTAAAAAGTCGCCTCTCCATGGAGGAGGCGGACAAAACTGTTTCCCCCACATCACCCCCCACACAAAACACACAAAGAAACATTAAAAACATACTTTAAAACATACTAAAAAAAATTTAAAAAGTTGAAAAAACTAACCCGCTGCTGACAGAGCTGCTGCCATTGCAGCGCACTAGTAGGAGAGTCTAGGACCAGAGGTCATAGCTTCTGAATTAAAGGACTTTCCTTTAAGGAGATGAGGAGTATCTCTTTATTCAGAGGGTGATGAATCTGTGGAATTCATTGCCACAGAAGCTATGGAGGCCATGTCAATGGATATTTTTAAGGCAAAGACAGATAGATTCTTGATTAGTATGGGGGTTAGGGGTTATGGGGAGAAGGGAAAGAAATCAAGGGATATGTGGTTGATTTGGGATAGAAAATTAGCCTTGATCTTGATGAATGGCACAACAGGGCTTGAGGACCAAATAATCTACTCTTCTCTCATTTCTCAAGTTCTTCCCTGATCGTTATTTCATAAAGTAATTTAAAATTGTGCTTGTTGTTTTCAGGAATGCTCTCAATGCTATTGATTGTTTAATCCATTGATTATTCAGCCAGCTTGTTTAATGACAGTGTGGATTTTAGGGATCCCAGTGAATTGATGTCAAAGAACAGCATACAAAGAACAGCAAGAAAGGACAAGTTCTTGCCACAACGATTTCTAGATCAAAGGTTTATTTGATGTCAATGGCACAGCACTCCGTTTCCTCTGTCACTGATTGCACATTCTAGGATATAACAAGACAAAGGTTAACTACCTAGCCTTAACCCCACCATGAAGTATGGATGTGTTTACTGCTTGCAGTTGAATAGGACCGTACATCAAGGGAAATCTCCAGGCTAAACTATTGCAATTGTAACAAACATAAAATAGAAGTTGCTTACATTCATGCTCTCATCTGAACCCACTTGACACAAAATTTGTTGATGCTCCGATGCAGGATACAGAAAATGTTGAGCATTTAGAGCTGGCAATATTGGAAAGGCACACAAAAGAGTGTCCTCTGCCTTCTTCAGTGGGAGTAAAAATAACTGAGGTGTAATTTCAAAGAAGTGTAGGTAGTTATATGCAATGTCTTTCTAATCTTCCCTCAAGCATCATTGAGCAAAATTAGGCACTTGGAGTGCTTGCTTCATAGCAATGACTCCACCTTTTTTTTCTTACTTTTTCCATATGCACATCTGAACTATGAGTCCAATCGGGAACAAATATATTTGTGGTTGTTTAGGAGTGGTTCAAAGTTCAGTGAGCCACTTGTTGATCCTTATCTCAAGTCAGTGGATGCTCTACTTGGCCATTCCATGGAAAATCAGTTTCCTCCTCCTTTTTCTCAGAACATTTCGATATCCAGTGTCTATGATATTTTGCATTAGTAATTATCCTTTTTAGTGATTTTAAAAACAGATTTTTTTATTTATGTGTTGTCTGCACATTATTTCATTTTCAGCAAATATCTCTTTCATGCTGAAGTTACTATTGTGAAATTCCAATGCTGATCCCACTATTACCTGCAACACCTGTCCCTACACCTCCTCCATCACTTCCATCCAGGGACGTTAGCAGCCCCTCCAGGCGATGCGGAGGTTCACGTGCACATCTTCAAACCTCATCTACTGCATTCAGTAGTCCCGAAATGACCTACTTGATGTCGGAAAGACCAAATGTGGAATAGGCAACTCTTTCACTGAACACTTTACACTCTGTCCACCAAGAACTATGGGATCACCAGGTTGCTAACCATTTTAAGAGAACCATTTGATCATGACTAAGGATGCTGTCTATACAGAGTTTGTCCATTCTCCTCATGATCGCGTGGGCTGCTCCCGGGTGCTCCAGTTTCCTCCCACACTCCAATGACATATAGGTTTGTAGATCAAAATGGCTTGGGAAAAAATTGTAAATGGTCCTGAGTGTGTAGAATAATGCTAATGAACGGGGGTCGCTGGACGTCGTGGAAGCGGTGGGCGGAAGATCCTGTTTCTGCAATGTATCTCGAAATTAAACTAAACTAAATTAAACATTGCCAGAGTGAGACCACACGCAAACAGTAGGAACAGCACCTCGTATTCCACTTGGCTAGTTTACAACCTAATAACCTAATCATTACATTTTCCATTTTCAAGTAATACCCCTTCCCCCGCACTCTTTTCTGTGCCGTCCCACACCCATTTAACCTGCAATCTGGTCCCTCTTTCCCTCCCCACCCCTGCTCCATCTATATTATTTCCTCTAGCTTTACATGTCACTCCTCTTCTCTCCTGATCTGACACTCTCTTTATTGGACACTCACCTTAACTGACACTCTCCTTATCTTACATTAACTTAAATTTATCTGTAAATCTCAAACAAGTAATGGCTACATTACTTGTCAAAATTAATGAAAATATCCCATTATAACGTTCAGAACCAAACATTTTTTATTTGGAATATTTCAACTGTGTCCATTAGGTGACTGTCATCTCACTGAATGGTCATCGTGGAGTTCGTGCCACCTCGTCTGCTTGGATGGAAAGAGATTTGAAACTACCGGTCACCAAACCCATTCCAGGGCTGTGATTGTTCAGGCACTGGAAAACCAGGATTGTCCTGAACAAATATGGGAAGGGCGGCCTTGTACAGGTAAGAACAAACCAAAAACATTGTTAGGAAATTGGCTTTTAATTTTGTTTATTATTGTCATGTGTACCGACGTAGAATGAAAAGTTTTTTGTTGTATGCTATCCAGTCAAGGAAAAGACTATACATGATTATAATCAAGCCATCCACAGTGTACAGGTAAAGTATAGTCTGACACAATGGTCTCCAATGAGGTAGATAGTAGGTCAGGCCTGCTCTCTAGTTGGTAACAGGATGGCTCAGTTGCCTGATAACTGCTGGGAAGAAACTGTTCCTGAATCTGGATGTATGCATTTTCACACTTCTGTACCTCTTGCCTGATGGAAGAGAGAAGAGGAAGTGTGACTCATCCTTGATTGCGCTAGTGACCTTGCCTAGGTAGCATGAATTTTAGATGTTTTCATCCAAATCATTGATGTAGATGACAAACAGTAACGGGCCCAGCACCGAACCCTGAGGCACACCAGTCCGAGAAGCAACCTTCCACCATCACCATCTGCTTCCTACCATGGAACCAATTTGCTATCCATTCAGCTATCTCTCCTTGGATCCCATGTGATCTAGAGCAGCCTGCCATGCGGAACCTTGTCAAATGCCTTACTGAAGTCCATGTACATAACATCTACAGCTATGCCCTCATCAATGTTTTTAGTCATGCCTTCAAAAAATTCAATTAGATTTGTGAGACATGAACTCCCACGTACAAAACCATTGACTGTCCCTAATCAGCCCTTGCCCATCCAAATGCCTGTATAACCATTCCCTCAGAATACTCTCCAGTAATTTACCAACTACAGATGATAAGCTCAAAGGCCTATAGTTCCCAGCATTTTCTCTGCAGCCCTTCTTGAAAAGAGGCACAACCAGGGCTCCCGCAATTTTATCTCTAGTTTCCTCTAAGAACTTGAAGCTTCGCTTCCTGAAGTCGATCACAATCTCCTTTGTCTTGTTGACATTGAGGGAATGGCTGTTGTCTTGGTTCCTTTATTTATTGGTAGCATAGGTGGTGAGAGCATATTGTGGGGGGTGGTTCTGGGAAGCGAGAACTGGCTGTTGATCCTTCCCAAGGTGTATGGGCCTAATTCAACAAAACACCAGTGATGGGAGGTGCCCACTTGATAACCCCAATGGTATACTTACATCTACACAATCAGTTTGGTGTTGTGTGCTTGTTAACATGTAGGTAGCTGATTATTGCATATGGAGTTAGTTATGGAATAAGTTTGTATAATCAGTTTAGATAGCAGTTTGGCTTTGGGCTTGGTTTTCTTGGTTGAACACTTATCCTGCTGTTACAGCACAAGTACTTAATGTTTTAATTGTAATTAATTTGGCCCCAGGTTTCACTAACAATGTATCACTATCACCTTTGGTTAGGATTTTGAATGTTAAAATAGCAGGTGAATGCCATTTAAACATCTGGTTATTATTAAAACCCAGCCCTCTATTAAGAATGTTGCCAAATGCACTTACTATTTGGTGCTCTGTGTAAAATGTTCTCTTTGTTCCCCAACTTACAACCATTAGAATCTCTAAATTGGCCAACAGATTTTCAGGAAATTATTGAATTTTTACTTCCTTAGCTTGACACTGATGGTATGAAGTCAGCAATGGACACGTCAAATACTATTTATTTTATCAGACTCCAATGTATTTAATAAAATGTAAATTGCATTCCTGACTTTTGTCTATATGATGCAATATTTTAAACTCACAATCCTTTGCCTTGCTGTTCATTCAATTGAAATCCTAATTGCTATCAGTACGACAAATGCAGGTGTGGTCAGAATATCAAGTTGACTATTTTGTGTAATGGTGCTATTTTTCATGCATAGAAAGTGGTGAGTCATTCAATTACTCTTTATATCCAAGTGGTTTCGATAAATTCACAGTTGTAGCGCTAACAAGAAAGTGAAGGATACAGATTGTTAATAGATACATCTGCTGCACTTCATGGCAATTATTGCATTCATCAGTTAGATATCTGAAAATAAGCTGTGGGATATCACAATTACAATGTGCACAGTCTGGGAAGGTTTCTACTAAACTATGAAATATTTCTGATATTGAAATACATTACCATGCTACAACCATTCTTAAAATAGTGAAATTTTCACGAGGGACATCAAAGGACAATGTGCAACATTCTGTGCATTAATTTGTCTTTGTGCTCTGCTTGCTCATGTTGCTGCTCCACAGATGCTCTATTTCACAGTAAATTTAGTATAAGAAAAAAACAAAGATACTATCAGACAGAGGTCATGTGCAGGGCTGGAAAATTCTACTCAGTGGTGAGCAGAGCGGGTACTTTCCAGCTCTCAGTTTAAAAACCGAAGAGTTTTGAAGATTAAGCAAAACAAATATAACCACAGAAGCTGGAATCTGAAACAAAATTTCTGGAAACCTATCAAGCAGCACCAAAGGAAAGAAAAACCAGTTAACGTTTTGGGTGAGGGACCCTTCCTCAGAACTTGAAAGCTTTCAAGGCACAGTTTGCACGTTGCCCTTTTCATAGCCAATGTGTCTGAAGAAGGGTCCGAACCCCAAACGTCCCCCATCCTTTTTCTCCAGAGATATTGCCTGGCCCGTTGGGTTATTCCAGCACTTTGTGTCTATCTTCTGCTATTAATTACATTCTGTATCTTTTTAAAATTCTCATAGTTGTTTATTCTCGCTTTATCTAGTTCCTCGGGGAAAGCCTAGTATTCAAATTATGCTACCAGTTTGGGGTTGCTACAAAATGTAGTGCACAACAGGATTTAACACCAGCCAACACAAAGGTTGATAAAGGTCATCATTGTATCACTTCAAATCAAACATTTATAGCAACAATTTGGATGTCAATACAGGTGGAATAGTTTGTAAGTTTGCATAAGGCACTAAAATTGGTGTTACAGAGGAGAGTGAACAAGACTATCTACTATTACTATTGGATCATGATGAACTGGACTGAAGGACTGAGGAATGGCAAATTGAGTTTAATCCAGATAAATATGAGGTGTTTCATTTTGGTAGAACAAACCAGAGCAGGACTGACACAGTTAATGGTAAAGGTCTGGTGAGTGGTATAGATCAGAGAGACCTAAGAGTGCAGATACATAGTTTGATGAACAGAGGTGGACAGGGTAGTGAAGAAGATGCTTGGAGGGCTTGCTTCATTTGTTCACCGTTATGAGTGCAGTAGTTAGAATGCCACATTGATGAGACTACATTCAGAGTACTGTGTATACTTCTGCTCATTCCGCTATACGAGGATGTTACAGGGTCTGAAGGTTGTGCATTATAAGGAAGAGCTGGATAATCTAGGCCTTTATTCCCTCGAGCGTTGGAGGCTGAGGCCTTATGGTGGTGTACAAAATAATGGTATATAAAATCATGAGGAGCATAGATGAGCTGACCAACCACAGGTTCCCCCCAGGCAAGTGTGACTAGCTCAGTTATGGAACTTGGACAGCATAAACAAATTAGATGTAAGGCCTGTTTCTGTGCTGTAAAGTTCAAATAACTCCTTCTTCTCGTTTCCTCTGTACTGTTTAACCACAGGGCCAACAGTTGAGGTTACAGAAAGCTTGTGGCTTGATGAGATCATGAATTTCATTATTTTATCGCGTATGTGGAGGCCATTTATCTCCTCGAGTTTACGCAGGCTCTTGGAGGAATGCCATCAGTCCCATTCCTCTACTCATATCCCTGTAGCCTATCCTCTTTTACATACATTTCACACCACCCTGATGTTTCTACTATGCAGGAGTAATTTACCATATTAATTAACCTACCAGCCAGCAAGTCTTTGAGAAATAAGAGGAAAGCAGAACACTTGGGTGAAAACCACTCGGTCACAGAGAGAACATGCAAACTTCACACAGACAACACCCAAGGTTTGGCTTGAATCCTAGTTTCTGGAGCTGTGAGGTAGCAATACTACCTGTTGTACCACTGTACCTTCCATAAATGTTGCCGGTTATGTTCAATAGTAACTTAAGAAACAGCTAAACTCCAACTGTTTCATTCTTACAGCTTATGTATAAGGAAGCATGAATAAAAAATATTCATTTGACGCCTAGCTGAGCTGTTGTATTTCTTAAAGAAAGCTTTGTGTACCCTCTTTGAAGAAATGCGACATATTCGCCAACTCCTGGGTGTCTCTGGCAGTGAAACAGTTCAAAATGGATATAGAGTTTCATCCCCAGAACTATAGCTGCTCTGCTCTGGGGAACAGCTTCATCCCCAGAGCTATAGCTGCTCTGAACCGGCCCTGCTGATTGCCCCCCCACCCCCATGAACTGTCTCCCTCGGATGGTCACATCGCGCATCGACCCGGCACAGACACATTTGCACTTTAGACTGTTTGGACTGTTTTACTGTTTTACTGTTCTTTTTATAAATCATGTTTCTCGGGGTATCTAAATCTAAATTTTATTAGTTGTTTAAGTTATGACATCGGATGGAAGCTGCATACCAAATCTCGTTGCACATATGTGCAATGACAATAAAATGTTTTATTATTATTATTATTATTATTATTAGAGTATTTGAGATAATGGTGAGAAATTTAAGTCCTTGCAGTGGGAGTACACCTGTTCTGTCAAGCACTTCGTGCCCATCTTCGGAAAGGCCTGCAGCTCCTTACCTGTTTCAGAATGCACAGAACTGAAGCTGTAATCTAAAAGACATAAAGTAGTTAAAGCGGTTTGCAGTCATTGTACGTCTTTAAGCAGAATAATTACATGAATATATAATAAATAAATTATATATATAATATATCGTTCTAATTATCTCCTTAAAGACGCACAATGACGTATAATTATTCTCCTTAAAGACGCATTATAAATATAAAAATTTTAAACTTCAAAATGTGAATCAGGAGCAACCACTCAGACTTTGAAGCCTTGTCTGCTTCTCAATAGGTCAGGTCCTCAAGTGTCCTCAACTCAAAATTACTGTCCACCCCCCTCCCACCTCTCCCCGCCGCTCCTGGCCATTTCAATCCCATGCTGTAAAAGGTTCATCTAGTTGTGCCTTCAAGATATGCAAAAGGTTTGATTCCACTGCACTTTGGGGAAAATAGTTTTGTGAGCCCCTGAGACAAAAAAAAAATTGAGAGTCTTAAGTGGGAAACCTCTGTTTTAAAAAAGAGCTTTTCAGTTCTACAATCTCTCACACCAGGAAACATCCTCTTGGTATTCACCCCATCAAACTCCCTCCAGATCTTCTAAGTTGCAAATGAGTCAAACTGTTTCTGATGAAAACAAAACTACAATAACTACAATAATGGTTTGGGAATTGCTCTGCCCAGGAGAAGAAGGCTCTGCAGAAAGTGCTGCGTTCGGCCAAACGCACTATGGGAATTTCACTCGCCCCTCTGCAGGAACTATACATTAAGAGGTGCAACTCCAGAGCCAATAAGATCATGGGAGACCCCTTCCACCTCAGCAACGGACTGTTCCAGCAGCTACGGTCAGGCAAATGCTTCCGTTGCTATGCTGCAAGAATGGAGAGGTTGAGAAGGAGTTTCTTCCCAGAGGTCATTAGGACTGTAAACTCCTAACTCACCAGGGACTAACTTTACTGTATCATTCTACTGTGTTTTTTTTTTAATTGCTGTTTTTTTTTCCCTTTTACCTTCCACCCACAATACTTAATATGTAAAATAATATGTGATTCTGTTCTATTCTGTTTGTAGTTTGTTTGTTTGTTTGTTTTTTGCACAAAGACCGCGAGCATTGCCACTTTTCATTTCACTGCACATCTCGTATGTGTATGGAACGAATAAACTTGACTTGACTTGAAGTACAGGTGCACAACCTTTTATCCGAAATTCCAAATAACGAAAAGCTCCGATTAGCGGACATTTCTTCGGTCCTTAAAGAAAGGTCCTTGAAGACGTTCACCGAGGGCGGCCCGCAGAGGTGACAGCGGAACCTCCGGTCAGTCCTCAAAGAAAGGGGAACTAAATCCCCATTTATAAAAGAGAAGGTGAGGGTATATTGTGCGGGAGGGTTAATAATTGACAATATGCTGCTGTCTGCCCGCTGAGTTAAAAGGTTCCCACGGTAGACTCACGATACACAGTGGGCAGGCAGCGGGCAGGCAGCAGCAGATTGTCGCTCCCTTCAGTTTCACCCCACCTACACCCCTCTGCTTCCCGGCCATGTGTGTGACCCCTTCCCTCACCTCTCCAGCTCCCCGCCCAATGCACCGGCGCGGGGGTTTTGCACTGTCTTCACGCCCATCGGCGATGACAGCAGGTCAGTGCCCTGTCCCACCGGAGATGTCAGGAGAAACGTGGGCAATCACTTCCAAAACCCCCAGTCAGCCCTCTGCAAGCACGGAGGTCCCATTGATTTGGACCCCAGTCCAGCACGAAATGCCGTTTCCAGCCCCGTTCCACTAGACCCAAGACACAACATAAACTGCATCCAACATAACTGTGATGGAGGCCAAATAAAGGACTCTCCCAGAAGCCGCCCCCCCCGATGGGTCCGCTACCCCCGGCTGGCGACAAGTGGCAATTCGCCACGCGGGTGGCCCGAGCTGCGCACACCGGGTCATGGTGTTAGACACGGTGTGCGCCGCAGAGTCCCGCGGCCATTCCCAGCGGGGCGTGATGTTAGGCCCCGCTCCAGAGCTCTTCACCCTGCAACTCCAGTCGCCCAGCCCCGCTCCAACTACAGAGGACCACGCTCCCCGTGGGGGCAGAAGCTGATGGTGTGCAAGGTACGCCTTGTTCTTGGGGTGGCGCAGCTCGGGCTGTGGGCGAACCGCCACTTGTCGCCGTAGCGGCCCATCGGGGAGCGGATTCCTCTGGAATTGGAGGGGGAGCGGGGTATTGTGCTGTTTGATCGCCCCCTGCTATTAAAAACCAGACAGGAATAATAAAACGCGGGGAGATGCAGAGGCCGCTGCTGGCCAGAGCCGCGCCGCCCACCGGAAGCTGGCTCAGTGGTAGAGTGCTTGGCTCATATCCGCAAGGTCGCGAATTTGCGCCTCGATCCCCAGTTACTCGATCGCGAGTTTGAGTCTTCAATGTAGTTTTTTTCTTGCAGAATAGGAGAGAATAGGGAGGGTTAGGCTGGGATCAGGCTAACTTAGGCTGGGACTTGTCTCCCGCATTAAGATCATCTCGCAGAGAATGATCCCAGCCTAACCCTCCCTATTCTCTCCTATTCTGCGAGAAAAAACTACATTGAAGACTCAAACTCGCGATCGAGTAACTGCCGGGATCGAGGCGCAAATTTGCGACCTTGCGGATATGAGCCAAGCACTCTACCACTGAGCCAGCCGTTAAAATCTACGCTAAAAATCTTCCGTTCCGAAAGCCGAAAAATTCCGAATTACGAAAAGTGTCTGGTCCCAAGGCTTTCGGATAAAAGGTTGTGCACCTGTAGTAGTATCTGGTAGGATTGATGGGATGGTATGGTAATGGATAATAGGGAAAAAGTCAGTTGGGGAATAGTATCGTTCTGTGAGCTGACATAGGTTGAAGAGCCATGGTGATTCATTCCATGTCATAAGGAACTATGGAAAATCTTGGTTTCTTTCCCCACTTAGTGCAGAAATTGGTCTTGACCTAAATGGTAGATCCAACGGCCTGAAACTGTGTCCCCACATTCTATAAACTCCAGACCAGTGAACCAACCTCTCTGCTTCTACCTTGAAGAGCCATTTCAGAATCTTAAATATTTTAACGTGATAACCTCTTGCTCTTATATCTTGCACTAAATGTTGTACCTTTATCCTTTATCTGTGCAATGTGGATGGTTTGGTTGTATTTGTGTATAATATTTTCTTTAGCTAGATAGCTCACAAAAGCTTTTCACTCTAACTTGGTAAACATGACAATAATAAACTAAACTAAATTCTTCAAAATCCCAGGGACTATAGGCCCAATCTGTTCATAATTTCTTCACGGGTCATCCATCATAACCAGGAATACTTTTAGTATAGACGGAGTAACCTGGGTTCAAAGTTTGAATTTGTGATGATTGTTGGAGGAGATTTCTTCGAATTTATATGAACAACTTCAAGATAAATGATCAGATAGTATTCACCTGGAGTGGGCTGATACTTGGATGCATCGTTCCCTTTGTCAAAAGGGTGCATAGTATTTCAGGGCTATTTTTAGAGCAATTTCCTTGTGTATACCAAAAGCAAGAGGAATGTAAAAAAAAAGGTGTTGATGAGAATGGCAAGTCATAGCACAGCAGCACAGCACAGAAAGGGATCCTCAGCCCAACTAGCCTATGCCGAACAAGATGCCCCAACCACACTAGTCCCAACTGCCCATGTTTGGCCCATATCTTGCTCAACATTTCCTATTCATGTACCTGTCAGAGAGTCTTTTAAATGTTATAATACCTGCCTCAACTTCCACCTCTGACAGCTTATTTCATATACCCACCTGTGTTAAAAGGTTGCCCCTCACGTTCCTTTTAAATCTTTCTCGTCCCACTTTGGGTAAAAGGCTAGGTGCATTTACCCTATCTATTCCCCTCGTGATCTTATACAGCTCTATATTCCCATCGTCCTCCTGCTCTGCAAGGAAAACTGTCCTAGCCTGCCCATCCTCTCTTTATAGCTCAGGCCCTCAAGTCCTGCCAACATCCTCATAAATCATCTCTGCACTCTTTCCGGCTTAAAGCAGGAAGTGAATAAGATGGGAAATAAGATAGGAGAAGAAAATAAAGGAAGGGAAAGAAGCTGCATTTGAATCAGCCTACTCAGTTTATTCAATATTTCATAAATGCCTGAGTGCCTGTACGATTCATTTACCATGACATGTGGTCTGGGTTCAGTTCCAGGGCCATATCTGCTGTATTTATGTTATAAAGACTCATCCATGCCTTCATCTCCTCCCGACTGGACTACTGCAACTCTCTTCTCTTTGGCATTAATTCCAGCAACATCAACCGACTCCAACTGGTCCAGAATGCAGCCGCCCGACTCATTACCCACACCAAATCCTGGCACCACATCACCCCAGTCCTCAAAGAACTTCACTGGCTTCCCATTTCCCACCGGATCATCTACAAAATCCTGGTCCTCACCTACAAAGCCCTCAACCACTTGCCCCCCCCCCCCACCACCCCCCCCCCCCCCCTTATCTCACTGACCTCCTCTCCCCCTACCAACCCTCACTGTCCCTCAGATCCATTTTAGCCGGTGTCCTCTCCATTCTGAAATCCAACCTCTGCACTTTTGGTGGAAGAACCTTCTCCAGGGCAGCTCCCAGGCTCTGGAACTCCCTCCCACAATTGATCCGAACTTCTGAGTCCCTCACCATCTTCCAGTCCCGCCTCAAGACCCATCTCTTCACCTCTGCATACCCTTAGTCCCATATCCCCCTCCCCTTTGCATCTCTGTCTTACTGCTCTATTTTGTTTTGTTCTTGAATCACCATGTAAAGCGACTATGAGTCCTTGAAAAGCGCTATACAAATAAAATTTATTATTATTATTATTATTATTATTATTATTATTATTATTATTATTATTATTATTATTATTATTATTATTATAAAGAGATGAATAAAAACTGGACTCTTTTGCTGCCAATGAGTATTACTGTTCTCTTTAAAAAAAACCTCAATGGGCAACTTTCAATATTCCTTCAGATACAGATCCCTGTGAAAGATACATGTTAATTGAAAGTTACTTTAATCTAGTTCAATTTGTAAGACTTTGCCCTTCACCTCTACAAAATTAAATTCAAGCTCATCAGCTCTTCCTGACCTAGACAAAACATAATTACATTTACTAATAAAGATGATTGCTAAGGAAAACAATGTCAATGATGACATCCCCATTTTTTGTTAACTGTAATTCTTTCCTATATTCATAAATATTTTAAAATTCAGCACATGCCATATAATTTGCATTTTAAAATTAATGTTCTATATCCAGATGAATATCATTATGGTTTTTTGGGGTGGATAGTTGAAGTTTAGTTTAGTTTAGAGATATGAATGAAGACCAAAAAAATGGCAAATTGTCTGGGGAATTTGGTGAATAAGCTCTGGTGATTGGAATCTAAGGAATGTGAATGGCAATGATATAACAGAGAGCTGGAACTAGCGTGTTTAATATCTGACTTCCTTATGTTAAAGAATAGTAAGATTAAACGAGAACTTACCAGTTCGAAGTTTGATCTGTATTTTATGAGGAGTTATGATGAGGGATTACGTGAAGAACTCGTCCAGCACGCATGTGCGACATACCTCAAAGCAACGGTGTGGAATCACAGAAGGCACAATAATTGAAATAAACATAGTAACGAAAAGGAGAACTTAAATACCAATTAATCTCTATAATTGAGGGTTGGAGCGGAGGGCACGTAATCCCTCATCGTAACTCCTCATACAATACAGATCAAACTTCTAACTGGTAAGTTCTCGTTTAATCTTACTATTTTACGTGAGTGACTATGTGAAGATTTTAAAGCTCTGTGATTTCAAACTGTATAACAGTTCATACTTCACTCGCTGCCGAAGTCATTCGAGGGAGGAAGTATGTTATCGTAATCAACCATGAATCTGTTTGTAAAACAATAATGGTGTTATTAACAATAACACGACCAAAATGCACCCCCGGGCTTAAATTATATATTTGCAGATTCTAATACTTTTTCTGCCAACGATACAGGTTCTGCCAGTGACTTATTATAAAAAGTTTGGAACATATACTCCCTAGACCACCCCACTGTAGCCAGGATGTGGTCCATAGGCACGTCTATCCTTTTAGCCACCGATGTGGATGCTGCCCTGGTGGAGTAAGATTTATACACGTTAGTATTTACTCCAGCAGCTCCCAGTACCTGCTTGAGCCACTTGAGATAGTTTGGCTCATCACCCGACCATGAGGTTTCTTGTGGCTGACCCATAAGGCTTTTTCTCTCCCTCAGGGATTTCTTATTGTGTCGATGTAATTCAATAAGTGGGCCATGACACATAACCGTGGTTCAGGTGGGTATACCCGGAATTCCATGACTGGACCTGATGTTCCTGGTCTGCTTTGTTTGACCAGCCCCTGAATGGTAAATGTGACACGGTCTGGTGTTATAACCATATTGTCCAGTAGTAGATGGAGGAACTGGACTATTTGTGCTGAGACAAGTGCCATCAGCATGACCGTCTTCAGGGTAGGCTGTTCCAGGGTGAGGGACCTGGCTGGTGACCATCCCCTAAGGTACGTCAGGACCACACTGACATCCCAGATTTGGGTGTACCTAGGTCTGGGGGATTAGAGTTGAATATGCCTCTCCTGAGTTTGATCACCAGCGGGTGGTATCCTATGGCCTGTTGTCCTGGTGCCTGAGTTAAGTAGGCTCACAGAGCACTTCTGGCTGTATTAATGGTGCTGTAGCTGCGTCCTTCATTGTGGTGAAGACCTGCCAGGAACTCCAGTACAGATTTTGTTGTAGTTGAATATGTAGTTCCTGTATTTGAACTGTATCTTCCCACTTCTTGATGTTCGCCAAGTATAGTTCCCTTGTGGATATGCGATGGGATGCTGTCATCGTGTCGATAATGCTGGCCCAGCAGTGGTCTTTCCAATTCTGCAACCCAGGCTCAGCAGTGGTCTTGGGTCAAGAGGCTGCCTACCGTTCTCGGGCGGCGTTTCTGTCGTTCTCGGGCGGTTAGTCTCCTTGTCGGAGTATGCAGGGAATGCCGGCTGGTTTTTGAATTTCCCTCCAGTCCGCTGATGTTGGTCAGACAACTCTTAGCCAGCTGGGCATCGGCTCAGTACCCTGACTGTGGACTGCAGCGTGTGCGGTCCAGTAGCCGCCTCTCGCCCCCTCCACTGACGCAACGCTCCTTCCCTGGAGTCGAACGGGGGCGGTTTCCCTCTGTGCTGCTTTGCTCCAGTTTCCCCTGGTGCGCAAAGAGGAGCAAAGTTGTGAACCTGTGGGTAAGTACTTACCTAACGGTTCATTCCTTCAAGCTTGTAACGGGAGCATCCGTACTCCCATTTGTCGCTGTTGCACTGCGTGAACGCTCATGTCGCGCATGCGTGCTGGACGGGTTCTTCACGTAGTCACTCATGTGACTCCGAAGTAAAATTGAGATATGACAGTGTGTGAGTATCCTGGAGCTTGTTAAATACCCATTGGGGTTTAGGAAGGATTAATGCTGAGCATTTTCAGCAGGAAATAAATTGGTTGATTAAAATCCATGATAGGATAAATGATACATGAAGTCAAAATACATTTTGGTGTGATAGCTAACCTTTTTCTTGTTCGATAATTTAGTTTCTTTCATTCCTTAATCTTGCATACTGCCACATTAATTTTCATTTTTTATTTCATTCTAACTGTAAACTTTACAACATTTATTTTTTGTGCTCACCAATGGATGGCCAAAATATTATTTTCTTTATTTTCTTTATCTTAGTGTTGGTATTGTCACGCCAACTGAGGTACAGTTAAATACTTTTCTTTTTGCCAGAAAGTGAGAAACAGAATGCAGAATATATGTTACAGCTACAGAGAAAGTGCAAGGGCCACAGTGAGTTAGATTGGGAGGTCATCAATTCATCCTTAGTATATGATATCTTGTGGTACATGCTTTCAAGCTTTTGTACCCTCTACGCCACAATGGAAGAGAGATTGATGGGTGTGAGTTGCCCCAGTTGGCTGCTTCCCCCTGGCAGTGTAAAGTGTAGACAGAGCTAGTGTTAGAACTGAGCTGAATTCACAACTCTCTGCAATTTCTTCTAGTCTTGGGCAGAGCATTTGCTATAATAAGTTGTGATGCATTCAGATGGGAAGCTTTCTAAGGTGCTTATGTAGAAATCAGTAAGAGTAATTGAAGATAGGGAAATAGGGCACAATGTCAAATAAAAATTTGAAATTACCTTTTTAGGTTCAATGACAGTAAGCGTTTAAGAAGGAACTGCAGATGCCGGAAAATCAAAGGTACACAAAAATGCTGGAGAGACTCCAGGTGCAGCAGCCGCTGAGTTTCTCCAGCATTTTTGTGTACCTTCAATGACAGTAAGCATTGGTCTGGTACATTCCTCAGTTCAAGGGGTTTACAACTCTAGTACATTTATCTATACTAGATAGTGATATATTTCCTCCTGATTTATACACATCCTCTGATACATGTAGTGAGTCAGAGATTGGACTGTACATAGGGTAACATGCTGGTAATAGACACAAAAACCTGGAGTAACTCAGTGGGTCAGACAGCATCTTTGGAGACATAGATAAATATAGAACAAATGAATGAAAGAGATGCAGAAGTAACAATGATCAAGGAAACAGGTGAAATTAAAGCAACCGGAAGAGCAGGTAGGTCCAGGCAGACTGAGTGAAGGTGTTCAACAAAATGATTGCCCAGTCTATGTTTGGTTTTTTGATGTTAAATAGTCCACACCTTGAACAACGGATACAGTAGATGAGGTTGGAGGAGGCGCAAGTGAATCTTTGAAAGGACAGTCGGGGTCCCTGAGTCGTGGAACACGTGTTGTGCCAAATGCCTTCTTGTTCACTCTATCTACTTGTGACGTCACTTTGAAGGAACTATGAACCTGTACTCTTAGATCCCTCTGCTCTACACCACTCCCCAAACCCCTGATATTCACAGTGTAGGTCCTGCCCTGGTCTGACTTCCCAAATTGCAACACCTCACACTTCTCTGTATTGAACTCCATTAACCATTCCTGGGCCCACCTGCCTAACTGATCCTGCTGCATTATTTGACAACCATCTTCGCTATCTACAATACCACCCACTTAAGTGTAATCTGCAAACGTACTAATCATGCCTTGTAAGTTCTCATCCAATTAATTGATATGGATGATAAACGTATCTGTATTTTGTTGACCAAAGTAAAAAATGATAATTTGAATGTTCATTTAATACACTTTATGAAAACAGCAATTTGTATCTTTAATTTCCAGAAGGAACTTGCCATGAGTATGAGTGGAGGTCAAGTCCTTGGAATGGTAATGAGCGCAATGTGTGGTGTGTCCGCTCAGATGGTGTAAATGTGACAGGTAAAGAAATGTATTTGACTCTCCATTCTGTAGACATTTACAGTTACATTCGTGTTTGATTTTAAAGAATAGTTGACCTTTTCACATTCTATTCACTGCATTCCTCAAATAAATTGTCACTTAGGAATGTTCTGAACTGGGCTGTAACTTCTATGCAGTGTGTTTTTTTCCTCCTGATTTTGGCATTTAAGTTGTTACCTGTCATGAAATGCCTGATGCTGAGTGATCTAAGAAACTAAGCAGAAACTCAGGTTTGGTTAGTACTTGGTGTGGATACCTCCTGGGAATATCTTGTGAAGTTGGATTATCTAGAAAGGAGATGAAAAATCCAAACCAATATCCCACAAGCCCTATCCTCCCAGAAATTCACTTTGAGATAAATGATTTCTGTATAATTCTCCAGTTATGGAATAATATTAAATGTCAAACCTACGTCTCTCCTTCATTCTGCAAACGGAATCATGAACAATGATTGGTTACATAAACCTGCATGTCATTGACTGTCTCTGAACCTGCTACCTCCTGTATCGGTGGGGGCGCTGCAATGGCGGCAGCCCTGTCAGCAGCGCGTTAGTTTTTTCAACTTTTTTAGTATGTTTTAAAGTACATTTTTAATGTTTCTTTGTGTGTTTTGTGTGGGTGGTGGGGGGGGGGGGGGGGTGTGGGGAAACCGCTTCAGCCACCTCCCCCATGGAGAGGCGACTTTTTCCAGGTCGCCTCCCCCGTGGCCTAACAGCAAGGATCGGCACGGCCTTTCCCGGAGACGCGCCCGGGGCTTCAGCGGCGGGCGCAGCGTGGACTCTCGGCATGGAGCGGGCGAGCCCTCGCTTGGGCTCGCCGGAGAGTAGCACTCCATTTTGTTGGCCCGGGGCAGCCGGCAGCCTGAAGCCGCGGTCTGCACAGCTCCAGCTGGTGCGGCGTCTACAGCCCGGGATCCCTCGTGGGGGACCTGGGGGAAGAAGAAGCCATCACTGCCGGCCCGCGGCCAACTTCTACCGCAGGCGCGGTGGTGACTTACCATCACCCGTGGAGGGGAGCTTCGACCGCCAGCCCTGCGATCTGCGGTGCTTCTGGCTGCAGCGCGGCGGGAACTTTAAACTTTAAATCTTCGACCGCCGGCCTGCGGCCTACACCAACTTAAAGCCGCGGTCTCCGGTGGGGAGAGACGACTCTGGACTTGTACCTTGTCCTTTTACCATCTGGACGCCCGCAGCAACGGCTGCGGAGGGTTGAGGTCCCGACCACGAAGGAAAATGGAGGAGGACTGGCCAAATTGTGTGCCTTCCACCACAGTGATGAATGCTGCGGTGGATGTTTATGTTAAATTTTTATTGTGTTTTTGTGTGTGTTCTTTATAATTGTACTGCTGCTGACATATTCATTTCACTTGCACTTTATGTGTAATGTGACAAATAAACCGTATTGTATTGTATTGTATTGTATTGTATTGTATTCCTTAATACCTTCACCATTACCTTCAACTGTGCAACAACTTGACTGTCATACAGGATGAAAACTTGCAAACACCTCTAATACTGGTCTCTGCTCAAGCATATATCATTTTTTTTGACCTCCTAATCAGTGTCTTTCAGTGATGCATCCCACCCTAGATATGCTCTCATTCTGTCCATTCTTCAGAAATTATTCTGTGGTTTCAACTCTGCAATATTAAAGGTGTGGTACAAATATAAGTGACCAAACTAACAGAACAGGGACACATTATTATTTAATATCCTTCTCAATGAAGGCATGCATGGCAAAAGCCTTCTTCACACGCTGTCCACCTGACCTGACACATTCAGGGAACTTACAGGATGTTGTCACAAGCACGCGTTCACTTTTCAACAGTAATGTTAATGTTCTTTTCCATGTTGGCTGAGAAGCCATTTGGATTTCCCAATCCAATTTTCTAAAACCGAAAATAGCTAAAAATATATTTTTCAATATGGGCAAACATCAAAAGCTTGATTTTGCAATGACATATGTCTACAACTTGTATCCTTCATTTTTAGCACTCTTGATATAGCAGCGTGAGTTAGTACTTGGCACACTGTTGACAATGTTCAATTTCATAAAATTATTGTCCCGTCAATTGGAGTAATTTACTGTCACTCACCATTGTTGAGCCGTCCCGCATGGCTATAAATAGAATAGAAGCGAACTTCCGACCTCAAAAGACTGCGGAAGGCCTGGGGCCTATAACATCGAGAAGCCACAGTCTCCGGTAAGAAAGTGGCCGATTCGAGCACTCCAAGTGTGTTCCATCCGTCCCGACGTCGGAGCTTTGATCATCCCGACGAGAAGGTTTGTACATCGGGCCGTCTGTAGAGGCGACTGCAGCTGGTCAAGGCCTCAAACACGGGTGAACAAAAGGAGGAAGACTGACTGAACTTTATTGCCTTCCATCACAGTAATCACAATGGTGGATGTTTATGTGAAGTTCTATCGTTCTTTTTAATTGTGTGTTCTTTTAAGTGTACGGTGGCATGGTAACTCGAATATCACTGTACCTTAATTGGTGCATGTGCCAATAAATGTGAATCAAGATTCAAGAGAGTTTATTGTCATGTGTCCCAGATAGGACAATGAAATTATTGCTTTGCTTCAGCACAACAGAATATAGTAGGCATGAATACAGAACAGATCAGTGTGTCCATATACCATTATATTAATATATACACACATGAATAAATAAACAGATAAATTGCAAATAAATAGATAATGGTCTATTAATGTTCTGAGTTTTGTTTCAGTTGAGTTTAATAGCCTGATGGCTGTAGGGAAGTGGCTATTCCTGAACCTGGACCTTGCAGTCTTCAGGCTCATGTACCTTCTACCTGAAGGTAGCAGGGAGATGAGTGTGTGGCCAGGATGGTGTGGGTCCTTGATGATGCTGCCAGCTTTTTTGAGGCAGCGACTGCAATAGATCCCCTCGATGGTAGGGAGGTCAGAGCCGATGATGGACTGGGCGGTGTTTACTACTTTTTGTAGTCTTTTCTTCTCCTGGGCGCTCAAGTTGCCGAACCAAGCCACAATGCAACCGGTCAATCTGAATCTGATCTGAAATCTGAATCTGAATCAATGCCCTTGGCTCCTTCCCCCATACATTTTAAATTGATAGAATGTCTAGCATGGAACATTAATCCAAACATCCTTATATTGAAAATGTAATAGTACTTGTAAAACAAACGCTGACCTCATTCATAATTCATACTTTTATAACCTGTAACTTGGATAGTTTTTCATATTATTCAATTTGAGCATGATTTTATTAGTGTTAATAAACATTGCAATATAAAAAAGCATACATTTTTAATATTTTCCCATCTACAGTATTATTGAGCCTTATAAATGTATAATGTCTGTGTTAAATTCAGGAGGTTGTTCTCCTCTGAACCAGCCAACTGCCACCAGACACTGCAATCCATCCTGCATTAAACCATACTCCTTCTGTACACAGGTAAGAATTGGGAGAAAATTTCCTGTTCTCTGTAAATATTTTCCATTTAATAGTTATTGATTGGAACTGTAAAAAATCTGACTGCTCTCTGATTTTTATGTTCTAGTTGGAAAACAAATTGCTGAAACACTTAATTATTTTCCATTAAAAAATCAACAGATTTCACTATCGATCTGCTACAAAATGGTAATAAGACTTTTCCCAGACCCTTTGCTGTAACAGAATAGAACTGAACGACTATATCAGCAAATGATCCTGTCATTGTGGTTTATAATTCAGTCACCAAGTGCTTGCATTGAACCAGTTGCAAGTTGTTAAGTTGCAATGTGGTGGGGCTGGACGTGAGTGCTAAAAGTTATGCTAAACTCATCGGAGTAATATTGTAGTTAAATTACTATACTGGCATTTAAGACCTGAATTATTTATTAATCTAAAGGCGTGACTTTGAATCACAACAAGCCATGATTCAAATTTTTATTTTAGAATGTTTAATGTCCACCTAAATGTCATCCTTTTTTCAAGGTTTGGAAGCAGGGCTTGAACCCACAACATAAAGAGTGTGAAAACAGTAATCATTCGCACAAGAACTTTAAGGGTTTAAGTGCTGTATAGCACAGTTATTGTTTCCTCTTTTTCACCATACATTATTTCATCAGTTAACTGTTGTGCAAAGCTAAAAAAATCTGATATTTCAGCAGTTTTCATAATACTTGGGGTCAACAATGATGTTTTACACCAAGGTCAAATTGCTGACCAGGATAAAGGAATGGGAATGTACTTTACAGATAAGCAGTTGATGGTCTTTTTACAAATGAGGACCAATAGATACAAGAAAGCTTGTTCTGATCTTCGCAAAGCCATCAAGAATGCCAAGAGACAGACTTGAATACTGTAACTGGTTGCAAAGTGAAGTCAAGCAACATAACCGGTGATAGTATATCCCTGGGTGATTCTTCAGTGAGTGTCTACTTTCAAGTTTCTGGAAAACCGAAAATAAAACTTAATTTTTTGCAACTTTGAATGTTGTTTCACATAGATGAACATCTCAAATATGTGAAAAATATGTTTGGTGCAATATTTTAGAGAATTTAATTTATTTTTTTCCAGTCTTTTTCCAGGTTGCCCATTGCATTCAGTCATATCCATCATATTTTTATGATGAACAACACTGCAAAATATAACTGATTTAAGAATATAAAATCAATTTTTTGTCGCAGTCTTTCAAATTATAGAGTATCTTCCTCAAATAAACTATCAAAATAAAACTTTTTCAGTCTAACGCATTGATTTTAAACCGTCGTAACAGTTTACTGCCGAAAAAGTGGTGATTTTCAGCAAGGATGGTAACCTTCACATTACTTTTCACCAACTTCCTCTAAAACAATATTAACTTCAGATGAATAGGCTGAAGCACTGTTAATTTTTCAATTATAATTGATAATTATGGTAATTATTTTATTATTTTACACATTATGATTGTTACGACTCCCGAATGCAGGTACTTCAGAGCCGCGTAACATAATTCAAAAACCAGGTTCAAGTTCAAAAATCTTTTAATTATTCAATGGAACACAAAACCCAAACCTGATTTAAACAACCCAGTCAGGGATATGGATGGACTAACAAACAATTAAACAGTGCTCCAGCCAGCCACGTAATGGACCGTCGAACCAGAGACTCTAAAACCTGCCTTAAGAGATATAACCCTGAAACAAAGTGCACGAAAACACTAAGGTCAGCCCTTATCCGTCCCAATTCAATATTTGTTAACAAGTAATGGTGAAAGTACACATAGTTCTATGCCATGTGGCCAGGCCTTCCTCAGCTCACACCAGCAGGCTGCTCACAAGTCAGGGTCTACGAAGAATAGAGAGAATCCTGGGAAACTCTGGTATTTAAGCTTCAGATGAGTCACCCGTCACCTGACGCAGCTTGGCCAATCGGGTACAGGAGCCTTTAACCCCTTGATTCCAGACTCACAGCCACGAGGCCTGTACTCGGGAGAGAAACAGAGAAAGGTAAGTACATAGCATTCACCAGGGGGGGGGAAACACGTAACAATGAGCATAAAATACTCATGTGACGGATATGACTCAGCATGGTGGAGATGATCAAGTTTGGGAGCTTCACGTGGTGGAGATGACTAAAAATATCCTTAGGGGTAGGGTTTGGGCTAGGGCTGGGGTTGGAGCTGGGGCAAATCTTCGGGCTGAGGCTGGATTTGGGCTGGGGCTGTGGCTAGGGCTACGGTTGGGGTTGGGGCTGGGGTTGGAGCTGGGGCTAGGGTTAGGGTTGGGGCTAGGGTTGGGGCTAGGGTTGAGGCTGGGGTTGGAGCAGGTGCTGGGGCTGGGGTTGGGGTTTGGGTCGGTTTAGGGTTAGTGCTAGGGTTAGGGCTAGGTTTGGAGCTGGGGTTGGAGCTGCGGCTGGGGCTGCGTCTGGGGCTGGGGCTGGGGCTGGGGTTGGGGTTGGGGTTAGGGCTGGGGTTGGAGCTGGGGCTGGGGTTATGGCTGGGGTTAGGGCTGAGGTTGGAGCTAGGGCTAGGGTTGGGGCTGGGGCTGGGGTTAGGGCTGGGGTTAGGGCTGGGATTGGGGCTGGGGCTACCGACTATCGATCTCCAGCTCCATTTCTATCTCCAGCTCCATCTCCAGCCAGACACAAAGCCGTTGCATCTTCCCGTGACCTGATGTCCCTCTCCGCGCCCGGCCCTCTTCAGCCCTTGCTCCCCGTTGGGGGATGGGGCTGGGGTTGGGGTTGGGGCTAGGGTTACTTACCCCCAGTCACTAGATCCAACAGCTCTAGCTCCATCTCCAGCTCTAGCTCCATTTCCAGCTGTACACAAAGCCCCATTGCAGTTGTCGCATCTTCCTGTGACCCGATGACCCTCTTCACTCACGGCCTTCTTCGGCCCTTGTTCCCCGGTGGGGGGTAGGGAGGAATAAGGGCTGACGAGGGCCGGGCGTGGAGAGGGTCATCGGATCACAGGAAGATGCAACGGCTTTGTGTTCGGCTGGAGCTGGATGGAGATCGGGGTTACGTTGTGGACGGGAATGGTGGCCCAAGCCTTTTGTCCAGGATGGCCTCACCGTAAGGCCATGCCTGGCCATGTCGTTTCCCGAATGGCACATGGCATGATTTGTTCTCCCGAACAAATCAAAAAAGAACGATTTAAAAAAAAAAGAGTTGAGCACCGTTTGCAGATGACGCCGAATAAAGGTACGTACCCGCTATGCAGCAGATAAAAAGAGTTTTCACACGCTTCGCGTCCCGCGAAGCAGGAGAAATTCACAAGGCAGGGGACTTTTGAATTCTGCGGTCTTTTGAGGTTGGATGTTCGCGTCTATTCTATTTATAGCCATGCGGGACGGCTCAACAAAGGTGCGTGACGGTAAATGACTCCAATCATCGGGACAAGAATTTTTTGAATAAAAATTACGATTTATAATTTTATCAAGAATAGATACATTTTTTTAAGCGTAATAAATATTTTAATTATTAATACCTACCGTTTAAAAGTATTTTCATTTCAGATAGATCCCCATTAAATAAATATACCGACATGAAATTTCACTAGTTACCACCGGGACATGCGGTTTTGGGGAGGGGGCATAGAACATTGGAAAAAATATAATGCTTTATTCATTTAGGGTTTAATTTTTATTTATGAGGATTATGTTTATTAATATTATAGAAAAAGAAGAAATGGGATAGAATTACAGATTTTCCTTACATATAACATCAAAGTAGCGGGACACCAAAGTAGACACTTACTGAAGAATCACCTGATGAACCATGCAATCTATGCTCACTTGGAGCAAAAGGCCAATAGAACAATGTCATCTGTCCCACCAAACATACGTGTGCTTCTTCCCAGTGTCATTGCTGCAGAAGTTAGATCGGCCTTCCTAAGGGCGAACCCATGGAAAGCATCTGGCCTGGATGGGGTCCCTGGCTGCATCCTTAGGAACTGCACAGACCAACTAGCGGGAGTGTTCACAGACATCTTTAATCTCTCTGTCTGAAGAAGGG
Organism: Leucoraja erinaceus; assembly: GCF_028641065.1. Taxonomy (NCBI): domain Eukaryota; kingdom Metazoa; phylum Chordata; class Chondrichthyes; order Rajiformes; family Rajidae; genus Leucoraja; species Leucoraja erinaceus. Next base: position 57,300,726 of record NC_073383.1, read on the forward strand.
TCTCGACCCGAAAAGTCGCCTATTTCCTTAATTCTGAAGAAGGGTCTCGACCTGAAATGTCGCCTATTTCCTTCGTTCCATAGATGCTGCCTCACGCACTGAGTTTCGCCAGCATTTTTGTCTACCCTTAATCTCTCCATACTCTGTTTGGAGGTACCCACCTGCTTCAAGAATTCACCATCATCCTGTTGCTGAGGAAAAGCAAGATCCCATGCCTTACAACTATCATCCAATGGCCTTGACATCCACTATCATCGCCATCAGTATAATCAAGGACGTCTCACCCCAGACACTCCTCCCCTCCCACTCTCCCATCATGCACGAGGTACAGAAGTGTGAAAACACATGCCTCCAGATTCAGGGACACTTTCTTCTCAGCTGTTATCAGACCACTGAACTATCATATCAACAACTAGAGAGCAGTCCTAACTTACTATATATCTCATTGGAGACACTCGGACTATCTTTAATTGGATGTTTCTGGACTTTATCTTTCACTAAACATTATTGCCTTTATCCTGTATCTGTGCACTGTGGGTGGCTTGGTTGTAATCATGTATAGTCTTTGCTGACAGAATAGCACGCAGCAACAAATCTTTTCAATGTACCATGATACACGTGACAATAAACTAAACTAAACTAAACTAAATACCCTAAATCTGGGGAAGGAGGTTTGGGGAGCAAAAACATATTGAAATGTTTGTTTTGTGAGCCATTGCAGGTTCTGCAATCTTGCAGAAGAATTTAACAAATGTCTTTGTCAATACAGGGATAGCTGAGCAAAAGAACATTACCAAGCTGGAGTAAAAGAAACATAATTATGTAAATAGTTGAAAAATATTTCAAATACTTTATATAATTTATATTATTGAAGCAACAATTTGTACGACATTGTTTGGTTGTTTCAGTTTTAATGTGGAACATATTTTTAAACCATGAAGGCCAATATAAAAAGGCTTATGGCAAAGATTACCAAAACAACAATGGCCAATAAATAAACATGACATATAATTTTTTTTAAAATGGTATCTATAAACAGACTTTTGCTGCCCCCTGGTGATAATATAGTGAATGTGTGGTTGCACAATTTGTGAAAACTTATTTTTTTATTATTGCCACACTATATTCAGTATTTTCATTATCATGTGTTTATGATTACAAGGTTGAATAGAATGAAATTATGTAAAGTGTCTTTGTTGAGCATGATGCAATGGGAGGGCAGCACAGCAGTGCAACATTTAGCACAACCACACCCAACCTTTCTTCACGTGCCGTCCAAGTAGGGCTTGTCAAAACAGACAGCAGTCAGCAAAATCTATGATCTTAAACTCCAAAATAAAAGCTTGCTGTCTATTTTGCCAGTATTTGAATGCTTCTGTACCTAAATGTCTGAAGCTGTCAGACTATTTTACAATTTTAACAGTGCAAAACATAGAAGCTGAAAGGAAATAATTTGCTGGAAAGAATTGCACATCAATATTTTCCAAGCAGATATTTCTATCTTTGCAGAATGTAAATGTCTAATGTGCTGCAACCATCCTACTTGATCACTTTTCATCTTGCCATTCATCACGAGTTCTTCTCCGTTCTTCAGAGTCCACAAGACCTGGCATGGCCTCACTCACTTGCTCTCTAATAGAATCGTGTGGGTCAGCACGTTCTTGAACTTTATGCCTGCATTCGGCTGCTGGAACTAGCAATGAGCCTCAACAGCAAAGCTAAACTGTGGGGCTGGGAAGACTTTGTTTTTGGACTGAAGATAGACACAAAAAGCTGGAGTAACTCAGTGGGACAGACATCATTTCAGGAAAAAAGGAATAGGTGACATTGAGTTGAGGAATTGTAAAGGCAAGAAGACACTAATTGGTGTTATCCACAGACCCCCAAATAGTAGCCCGGATGTAAGGTGTACGTTGCAGCAGGAGTTAAAACAGGCATGTAAAAAAAGGCAATGCCACTGTGGTGATGGGGGATTTCAATATGCAGGTAGACTGGGAAAATCAGGTTGGTTCAGGACCCCAAGAAAGAGAGTTTGTTGAATGCCTCCGAGATGGATTCTTAGAGCAGCTTGTAATGGAGCCAACCAGAAAAAAGGCAATTCTGGATTTAGTGTTGTCCAATGAACCAAATATGATAAGAAAACTCGAGGTAAAGGAACCGCTCGGAGGTAGTGATCATAGTATGATTAGTTTTTATCTGCAATTTGATAAGGAGAAGGTTAAATCGGAAGTGTCAGTGATGCAGTTGAACAAAGGGGACTATGAAGGCATGAGAGGGGAGCTGGCCAAGGAAGACTGGAAAGGGATCCTAGCAGGAATGACGGTGGAACAGCAATGGCAGGAATTTCTGGGCATAATCTGGAAGACGCAAGATCATTTCATTCCAAAAAGGAAGAAAGATTCTAGGGGGAGTAGGAGGCAACCGTGGCTGACAAAAGAAGTTAGGGATAGAATAAAACTGAAAGAAAAGATGTATAACACAGCAAAGAGTAGCCGGCAGCCAGAGGATTGGGAAACTTTCATAGGACGACAGAAGGAAACAAAACGGGCAATACGGGCTGAATAGATGAAGTACGAAGGGAAGCTGGCCAGGAATATAAAGAAGGACAGTAAAAGCTTCTTTAGATATGTTTCGGGAAAAAGAGTAGCAAATGTGGGTCCCTTGAAGGCAGACACGGGTGAAATTATTATAGGCAACAAGGAAATGGCAGAAGAGTTGAATAGGTACTTCGAATCAGTCTTCACTAAGGGAGACATAAACAATCTCCCAGATGTACTGGAGGACAGAGGATCTAAGGGGGTAGAGGAACTGAAAGACATGTTCATTAGGCGAAAAATAGTATTGGGTAGGCTAATGGGACTGAAGGATGATAAATCCCCTGGACCTGATGGTCTGCATCCCAGGGTCCTCAGGGAGTTGTCTCTAGAAATAGTGGACGCATTGGTGATCATTTTCTAATGTTCAATAGATTCAGGATCAGTTCCTGTGGATTGGAGTATAGCTAATGTTATCCCACTTTTCAAGAAAGGAGCGAGAGAGAAAACGGGGAATTACAGACCAGTTAGCCTGACTTCAGTGGTGGGAAAGATGCTGGAGTCAATTATTAAAGAGGTAATAATGGGGCATTTGGATAAGCAGTAAAAGGATTAGTCCAAGTCAACATGGATTTATGAAAGGTAAATCATGCTTGACTAATCTTCTGGAATATTTTGAGGATGTGACAAGTAAAATGGATGAAGGGGTGCCAGTGGATGTACTGTATCTAGACTTTCAGAAAGCCTTTGATAAGGTCCCGCATGGCAGACTGGTGACTAAAATTAGAGCACATGATATTGGGGGTAGGGTGTTGACGGATAGAAAATTGGTTGGCAGACAGGAAGCAAAGAGTAGGGGTGAACGGGTCCTTTTCAGAATGGCAGGCAGTGGCGAGTAGAGTGCCGCAAGGCTCGGTGTTGTGGCCGCAACTGTTTACCATATATATTAATGATTTGGAAGAGGGAAATAGGAGCAAGACTAGCAAGTTCAGTGGTTAGGTTAGTTAAGGGGGAGGTGCAGCGAGGTGCAGCGAGACCTGGGCGTCCTTGTACACCGGTCACTGAAAGTTGGCATGCAGGTACAGCAGGCAGTGAAGAAAGCTAATGGAATGTTGGCCTTCATAACAAGAGGCTTTCAGTATAGGTGTAAAGAGGTTTTTCTGCAGTTGTATAGGGCTCCGGTAAGACCACATCTGGAGTATTGTGTACAATTTTGGTCTCCTAATTTGAGGAAGGACATCCTTGTGATTGAAGCAGTACAGCGTCGGTTCACGAGATTGATCCCTGGGATGGCGGGACTGTCATATGAAGAAAGAATGAAAAGACTAGGCTTGTATTCACTGGAGTTTAGAGGGATGAGGGGGATCTTCTAGAAACATATAAAATTATAGAAGGACAAGCTAGATGCAGGAAAAATGTTCCCAATGTTGGGCGCGTCCAGAACCAGGGGTCATAGTCATAGAATAAGGGGAGGTCATTTAAGACTGAGGTGAGAAAAAACTTTTTCACCCAGAGAGTTGTGAATTTATGGAATTCCCTGGCACAGAGGGCAGTGGAGGCCAAGTCACTGGATGGATTTAAGAGAGAGTTAGTTACTCTCGGGGATAGTGGAGTCAAGGGATATGGGGAGAAGGCAGGCACGGTTATTGATAGGGGACAATCAGCCATGATCACAATGAATGGTGGTGCTGGCTCGAAGGGCCGAATGGCCTCCTCCTGCACCTATTTTCTGTTTCTATGTTTTTCACATCTCGTTAAAAGTCAGATGTCTTAAGCTAAAAATAGATTTGATTACTAATTTTCATGCCATTTTCATCCTGTTAATATATCATATATATAGTATAATTCCAGAGATATACCAGACCATCAACTTATCAGTTTTCACAAAACAACGAATAGAATAATAGAATTCTATCCACCGTGAGCAAAAAACAATCATTTTAGATTTTCATAAAGCAAAAACTGCTGAATCAGGAAATCCAAAATATAAACACTATTCCAAGTATTTTCAGCATTCCCTTCTTTTCTTTCAGCCTTAAAAATCTCAATTGTTATAAAAAAGTACTTTTTTTAGTCAGCAAAGAAGCAGGCCAGGCAGCTAAAGTTGCTACATGTCAACCAAGATGCCCCATCTTAGCTCATCCTATTTGCCCATATCCGTCTAAACTTTTCCAATCCATGCACCTGTCCGTGTCCTTTAAATGCTGTTATAATACCTGCCTCAACTACCTCCTCTGGCACCTTGTTCTATACAACCATCACTCTCTGAGTGCAAAATGGCTCCTATTAAATCTTGACCCTCTCACCTTTGATTCTGAATTTTGATTTCCCTATCTTGGCTAAAAGACACTCTGCACTCACCCTGATGTATAACTCTGTTACGAGGGATGTATTTATAAACATATTATGCTGTTGCATTTTTCTGCACATTCATCTTTTGGAACATATATCTGTGTACAGACGAATGTGTATATATATATATATGTATATGTATATGTATTATTATATACGCATATATTCTGTTATTTGGTGGCATGAAGTAAAAGTTAGACTGCAATGCTGCCATGGGAAGAAATTACTGACCACAATGCACATATCTGGTGTGGCAACCTGCTGAAAATCCTTGCATAACTGCTACCCAATAGATATGTACCCAATAATAACTGGATTGGTTTAAATGTGAGCTTGGACGCCTGCTTATGCCACCTGACAAAGTATTAATCATTAATCATTAGAATATGCTTCTTAACAGTTAAGAAAACCAGCCTTTTTCATCTATCGGTTCACATTTTATTATTCCTTTTTAAATAAACTGTGCATTAAACTCTTCATTTGATATGAAAAAGTGGTTGTAAAGACTTTCCTGAGAAGTTTAGATCATTCTAAGGTCTCCCATTGTGGCTATCAACCTCTATGATCTATATTGCTAGACATGGTATTTTGGTAACAAATATTTCTTTTCTCCAGGACCGGACAATGTTTCCCCCTCTATCCACAAGCACTGTGCCAAACAACTGGCACCGGTCGACACAGTCATTTTCAACCAGTTCCTGCAAACTAGTACTGTCTCTGCCTGCTTCAAAGACCACTGTTGTCCCTGTACCCAAAAAGACAAGGGTTACTGGTCTTAATGACTACAGGCCTGTCGCACTGTTGTCATGAGGACCCTTGAAAGACTGGTGCTGGTCCAGCTGAACAATATAATGAACAGTATGGACCCTCTGCAGTTTGCATACTGGGCCATTAGATCAGTGGATGATGCAGTCTACCTAAGCCTGCACTTCATCCTCCTGCACCTAGACCACCAGGGGACCTATGCAAGGATTTTGTTTGTTGATTTTAGCTCTGCATTCAACACCATTGTGCCAGAGCTACTACACTCCAAACTCTCCAAGTTGACTGTGCCTGGTCAGTCGCTGGTGTTCATTCGCACCAAGTTGGCGGCTCTCCGCCTCAGGACCTTGCAGAGATGCCTGTACTCAGGGCATCCTCCCAGGTGGCACGTGCTGGCGACGCACGTTTTCCAACGGAGCCGCTGCCTTCAAGGAGGTACGCGGATCCCGATGGTGGGCGTCAGCCGTGCGGTCCTGATGGGGATGCCTGGCTTCTACAGGGACTTGTTGAGAGTCTGGAACCTGGTTGCCATCAACTGGGCCCCCCCCTCCACTGGCGGAGGGTGAGGGCCCGGGCGTGAGAGCAGCCAGTCCGGGTGTAGGGGGGGCTCAAACGTGCGGAGTACTTGTGGTTGAGCAAGCCCCCGCTCAGCCAGAAGTATTCATCGGACCCAGGCACCGTAATCTATCCCGGGAGCCTGTTCCACACAATTTGAGCCGCCTTTCCTCGACACCCTTCATCTCGCTTTGAGACGCAGGGAGGCATGTCCTGTACAGGCTCCTCCTCCACACCATGCACTTCCTCGCCCTGGTCCACCGTCCAGACACCAATTGGCGGTCGGTGTTGTCTTCCAGTCGCAAGGCCCCCCCCCCACAGGTGGGGGTCCCTCTACGCAGAGATTCTCCCCCTCTACATTGGGGTCCTGGGGTGGAGAATATTGCACCAAGGTGTTCCCTGCAACCTGTTTCTCTCGCGGTTCACAGATTCGCCAGCCGCCTGCCACTTTTGCAGGCTGGAAGAGTCTGCGTACCACGTGTACATGGCGTGTGTGAGGCTGCAGCCACTGTTTGAATACCTAAAGGGGCTACTCCTTGCCTTCAGGCTGCATTTTTCACCCACCATCCTCATCTTTGGACACTCTGTGCGTAGCGGAGAGTGTAGGGCTGAAGATGTCCTGGTTGGGTTGCTCCTGGGCCTGGCCAAGCTGGCCATCTGCGAGTCAAGGCGCCAGGCGGTGGAGGGCTCTACCCGAGCCGGCTGCCTGCCCCTTTTCCGGGGATACGTCCGTGCCCGGGTGGGATTAGAAAGGGAATACGTCCTGTCTACGGGCGCCCAGAGGGAGTTCCGGGACCGCTGGGCTCCGCAGGGTGTAGAACGTATCCTCAATAAGGATTGTTTCATAGTTGTATAGTAGTTTATTATGGATATGTGTTTGTATTGTATTATGGTGGTGGGCTCTGGCTTGTTTTATTGTAGTATAAATATTATTTTTTAATAATTGAATATATTTTTTGATTTAAAAAAAAAGAAAAAAAAGTTGACTGTGCCTGAACCCCTCTGTCAGTTGACCATAAACTTCCTGACAGACAGGAAGCAGCATATGAGGCTGGGAAAGCACCTCAGACCCGCAGACCCTCAACATAGGAGCACCACAAGGATGCATACTCTCTCCTCTCCTTTTCTCTCTCTACGCCAATGACTGCACATCCACAGACTCCTCTGTCAAGCTTCTCATGTTTGTGGATGACACAAACCTGATTGGACTAATCCAGGATGGGGAGGAATCTGCCTACAGACAGGAAGTGATACAGCTGGGGTTCTGGTGCCTTCGTGACAACCTGGAGCTCAAGACGATGGAATTGATAATTGACTTTAGGAGAGCTCCCCCTCCACTCCCCCACTCACCATCAACAATGCCACAGTCACATCTGTGGAGTCTTTTAACTTTCTTGGAACCATCATCTCTAAGGACCTGAAATGGGGGGCCACCAAAAGGCCCAACTCCACAAAAGGCCCAACAGAGGATGTACTTCCTGCTGCAGCTGAGGAAACACAATCTGCTACAGCCAATGATGGTCCAATTCTATACTGCCATTGTAGAGTCTGTCCTCACCTTCTCCATCGTGGTCTGGTTTGGCTCAACCACCAAGCACGACATCCGGAGGCTGCAGCGAATCATCCGATCAGCTGAGAAGGTTGTTCGCTGCAACCTTCCCCCAATTGATGAACTATACACTGCAAGGGCCAGGAAGCGAGTGGATAAGATTATCTCTGACCCCTCTCATCCTGGCTTCAAACTCTTTGAAGCACTTCCCTCTGGAAGGCGACTCCGCACTTTCAAAGCCGCAACAGCCAGACATAAAAACAGTTTCTTTCCATGAGCAGTAGCTCTACTCAATAACCAAAAGTCTGTAGCCTCCTTTTGCTCTGGTATTTTATTTCATTCACATGTTTAAACTATAATGTTTTATTATTAATGTTTAATGTTTTATGTGTCATTCTCAATTAGTCAAGTCAAGAGTCAAGAGTGTTTTATTGTCATTTGGCCCGGACGGGACAATGAAATTCTTACTTGCTGCAGCACAACAGAATATGTGAATATGTAAACAATGTATATAACGGGAAAAATTAAAAAGTTAAATAAATAGCAAATATAGTGCAAATAACAAATAATAATATAGTAATAATATAATTATTACTGTATGTCGTGTGTTGTGTGCGAGCGTAGCACCAAGGTAAATTCCTTGTGTGTGTGTACACACTTGGCCAATAAACGTATTCATTCATTCATTCAAGACCCTACCCCCAATACCATGTGCTCTAATTTTGCACACTATTCTCTTGTGTGGGATCTTGGGCTTTTTGAAAGTCCAGATATACCACATTCACTGACTCTCCCTTATCCATTCTACTTGTTACATCCTCAAAAAATTCCAAAAGATTAGTCAAGCATGATTTCCCCTTCATAAATCCATGCTGACTTTGACCAATCCAGTCACCGCTTTCCAAATGCACTGCTATAATATCCTTAACAATCGACTCTAGCATCTTCCCCACTATGAATGTAAGGCTAACTGGTTTATAATTCCTTGTTTTCTCTCGCTCTCCTTTCTTAAAAAGTGAAATTACATTGGTTACCCTCGATTAGCTATCCCGATGCATCCATGACTTCTAGGGCAACCTCCTTGAGTACTCTGGGATGAAGAATGTAAGTCAGTCAGATGTATTTTTTAATTTCTCAAATGGTTTCTCAGTTGACAAGCACCTTTCAAAAGTAAAATATTTCCTTGTTTCTTCCCAATAACATGAAAACGGAGTTGCGTCAATTGAATTAATCACTTAATTGTCCTGTAAAATTTCAATTAATCATGCTTTGTGAGAATTCAATTTTTGTCATATCCTCTGATTACATCATCTGTTTAAAATAGCTGCAAATTGAGCACAATATTTCCAATATTGTTTGTGTACTTTGATGAAATAAAATGAAGGATAATGTATTTTAAGTAAAACATGTATATCAGAAATAATTTAGTATATTTGTTGCTTTACAACATCTGTTACAAGAGTTGCATGAGGATTGATGGAGTGAAACCTATTGCTAATCTGTTAATATTACTTTGCTTTGTACAAGAAGGCATGTTTGCTCCAATCTGATTATAAACCAATTCTTAAGATGTTTAATAATTGATGCATTGTAATCAATCCTCAGGGAGGTGTGTGTGGCTGTGAAAAAGGTTTTGTGGAAGTCATGACTCCTTATGGATTTCTTGATTACTGTGCAAAAATCCCCATGACTGAGGAGAAGAAAGCTGATGTTAAAACCAACGTGGGAAAGAACAAACTGAACAATTCAAAATTCCAAGCCTTTTTTAATGGATGGTCCATTGATCCTTTTGATCCAGGTAATAATTGTATTATATTAAACAAGAAGAAAAGGGTTGTGAGTTTGTGCATTTGTCACTGAAGTTGGCTGATCAATATTAAAGATATACTAGACCAAGTATAGACCTGTAGGGTCTGCTCCCCCAACACACAATTCCACCACTCACCCGTTCCCCCAATGTAAACCATTCCCCCAATTCAATATTGCACCACTCACGCATAGCCCCCAACTGTGCAGGCATGGCTCATTTCTCCTCATTCCCCATACCTCCTCCTCCTCTTCACCCTCCCTCTTCAATCCCTAGAGAGGGGGGGGGGGTAGAGAGGGAGGGGTGTGGTGGACAGGGAGAGGGAGGGGGGTAGAGAGGAAGGGGTAGGGGGGGTAGAGAGGAGAGGGAGAGGGGAGGGGAGTAGAGAGGGAGAGAGGGGCAGAGAGGGGGGGGGTAGAGAGAGAGGGGAGGGGGTAGAGATAGACAAAGGGTGTATAGTGGGATGGAGGGTAGAGAGGGAGACGGCGAGAGAGGGAGGAGGTAGAGAGGGAGAGAGTGAGGGTACATAGGGTACATAGGGAGGGAAGGAGCATCCTCCTCCTTCCCTCCCCGTCTCCCTCCTCCCTACCCCATTTCCCTCCTCATTTCCCTCATCGTCCTCCCCTCACTCCCATTCCCTGCCCCAGGACCTACCCAGGTGGTAGAGCACCGCCAGGGCCTGGTTCTCGTACTCGGCCCGGCCCTGGCTGTAGACTCCAGGCGTCAGCTTGGCTGCCTCCTGGGCTATAGTGCAGACTACAACTTCATCTCTGGGCTCATCCTTGACCACGGATCCAGGCTCGTCCTTGGTTCCAGCGGCAGCTTCATTTTCGGCCCCGGTCACGGCCCCATCCCAAGCCCCGGGCTCGGCTCTCACTCCAGCTCGAGCACCAGGCTCGGCACCAGCCAGGGGCCATGGCACCACCCTCACCACTGGGCATGGGGCGTTGGGCATCTAACGATTAAAACTTCAGAAATATAGGTGGGAATGCGATGGGAAGATGTTTATCACCTCAGCGGGAAAAATGTGAGTAGAATGTGTGAAAATGGGAAGGCTGTGGCCTAGCGTTTGGAAGAAAATAGGAATTAACCAGATATTCACATACGCACACACACACACACACACCCACAAACAAAATGAAGAGCTTTTGTATTATAGAGATTAGGCATATGTTTGAAGAGCAAACATGAACAGGAACAGGTTATTCATGCACTCATGGTGTTCCAGCTAAGTTTTATCTTTTGAACAGTACCTAAATGAACATAATGCCAGGCTAGAATTTACTATTTTTTAGATGTAAACTTTGTGAAGGCCATCTCAGAAATCTACATTGCGTGGTGGAATTCTTATAGGTGGGTTTAATGCCTCATCAAGGAGAATAATGGTGTTACTTTGCAATTGAAGGAATATTACATTTGCCATGGTTCTATAATACTACACAATTTTGTTGGGGGGGGGGGGGGGGGGAGGGGGGGTGGGTGATGTTGGTGAGGGGGCAGGTTGGTTGGGTAGAAGGGGTTGGGTGCTTGTGGCAGAGGTGAGAGAATGTCATGGTGAGATGGGACATTTGGGATTTCCAGGGAATTCGATGTTCTCATGAGGAAGTAGGTAGTTCTTGAGACTGTGACAGGATACTTCTCACTATCTGCTATCCTCTCCAACTTTAGTATCTAAGCAGCCCCTGAAAAATAAGTGATCCTCCCGTCTTCAGATTTCAAGTCAAAGCATTCTCAAAATGCAGTATTCACACCTCCCGGAATTTAATAAAGTGCCATCTTAAAATAAGCTTAAAATATATTTTTTTTGTTCCAAAGTTCAAAATTATTTCTGTGTATCCAGAAAATATTTCAATTGCTCATAGTTCACTGATGATAACATGGCTGGTTCAACAATTCCTCATCTCGATAGACAATAGGTGCAGGAGTAGGCCATTCAGGCTTTCGAGCCAGCACTGCCATTCAATGTGATCATGGCTGATCATTCCCAATCAGTACCCTGTTCCTGCCTTCTCCACATATCCCCTGACTCTGCTATCTTTAAGAGCTCTATCTAGCTCTCTCTTGAAAGTATCCAGAGAACCGGCCTCCACCCCCCTCTGAGGCAGAGAATTTCAACACACCCATCCCTGATTTTGAGAAGTCCATTAGCAAGAGGTTGTTAGCAAGATAGTGTCTGATCATTCCTGGCCCTGCTCACCACAAAAAAACATCAGGTACTTTGCCGGAATAACGCAGCTCACATCTACTCACTTCATCAGCTTTGCCAATGCCCCTGCATTTATATTGTCCACATGTCCATAAATCATTTTTTCCTGTTCAATTAAAGCAGAATATATCAGTAGACCAATAGTCCTACTAACATTAATTTATTTATTTTTAACTGTTCATATGTCAGCATGAGGTTTCCCTTTATCTATTTTTTTGAGGTGATGCTATAAATACATGGCTACCATGTTAAAAGTCTTTACAGCTGAACATTCAGTGACAGAAACTTGGAAGAAGTAAGTTATGTAATATTTTCAAAGCTTGTTGGAGGAATTGATTGACACTTCAACCTGGAATAAGGGAAAAATAAAGATATTATAAGGAAACATGTGCTGTCATAATTGTCACCTGGATCAGTCAAGTTTGTCAAGGAGAAAGCTCTAGCACGGAATTGTGATAATGCTTGCACGGTTAACTGCATAAGCATATGTATTATTGTTATTCACATTAAAATAATGCTTACAGCTGAAGTGGTGCCAGCATTATCATGCCTGTAGTCATCCGAAATTTCCATTGGAAAGGACTCATCTACATTGTCATTTTCACACTGTTCTTGGATTAAAATAATTAATTTCAGCACTTAATTATAACTTCACAGGAAAGGATAGTCAAAATTAAAATTTGTATCTGTCTTTATGTATTATTTAATGGGGAAATGATCCTTTAAAAATTAAGATTAAAAATAACCTACAAAATAATGTTTCAGCTATTTTGTCAACACTTGCAATTAGCGAAGGTAACATTATTATTGGCAATCTTTTCTTATGTGTACATATGTCATAAAGGTTCACATGTTACTTAATTTTTCCATCATTGCATAAGACAAATTCATCATTGCATTGTTAATTTGATGCTGATAAAGCTTGGCAGAATAGCAAATATCTTTGTTATTTTGAAGGGATTTTCTTTCACAAGAAATATGCTTTTTAACTTAAAATATATAATTGAATATACTGAACATGAGATGAAATTATATCATTGGCAGTGCCTATAATTTACTTTTTTTAATTATTAAGGGAACTATAATGCCAATGTTACCTGTCACCTATCTCACATGTGGCTAAGAGTGTTACTGATAGGTATTGAAAAAATTAGCTGTACACACTGCATTTGGGCATGTGGTCCCAATATTTATATTCATATGCTGCATGTATACCATTACATGTGCATTGTTTAAAAAGAAAAGTATCTGATTACTGTGAGGTCAAAATTCATTATAAAGAGTTCCATAATACAGAAGTTCTGTTTGTGGTTATGAATTGCGCAAAATGCACTGCAATTATACTCTAACGATATCACCCAAATCTGCTTCCTCTATCGACAAGAAGGATGCGTGCAGCGAACACATTCATTGCTTGTCAAAGACATAGACCATACTGACTTGTAAATATATCACCATTCTTCAATGTTCTAGGATTTAATTCCTGCAGTTCCCTAACCAACAACATCTGACTGCCAATTATCAGATTCAGATTCAGATTCAGATTCAACTTTAATTGTCATTGTCAGTGTACAGTACATAGACAACGAAATACATTTAACATCTCCCTGGAAGTGCGACATAGCATATGATTTGAATAAATATTTACATTAGCATATATACAGACATAGTGTTTTTCCTGTGGGAGGAGTGTTCCGGCGGGGGGGGGGGGGGGTTGATTGGCAGTCACCGAGGTACGTTGTTGAGTAGAGTGACAGCCGCCGGGAAGAAGCTGTTCCTGGACCTGCTGGTCTGGCAACGGAGAGACCTGTAGCGCCTCCCGGATGGTAGGAGGGTAAACAGTCCATGGTTGGGGTGAGAGCAGTCCTTGGTGATGTTGAGCGCCCTCCGCAGACAACACTTGCTTTGGACAGACTCAATGGAGGGGAGCGAGGAACCGGTGATGTGTTGGGCAGTGTTCACCACCCTCTGCAATGCCTTCCGGTCGGAGACAGAACAGTTGCCATACCATACTGTGATACAGTTGGTAAGGATGCTCTCGATGGTGCAGCGGTAGAAGTTCACCAAGATCTGAGGAGACAGATGGACCTTCTTCAGTCTCCTCAGGAAGAAGAGACGCTGGTGAGCCTTCTTGATCAGAGTTGAGGTATTGTGGGTCCAAGAGAGGTCATCGGAGATGTTAACACCCAGGAACCTGAAGTTATAAACACGTTCCACCTCCGTCCCGTTAATGTGGATGGGGGTGTGCGTGCCGCCCCTGGACTTCCTGAAGTCTACAATGAGCTCCTTGATCTTCTTGGAGTTAAGGGCCAGGTTGTTGTCAGCGCACCATGCTGCTAAGTGCTGGACCTCCTCCCTGTAGGCCGACTCATCGTTGTTGCTGATGAGGCCAATCACTGTTGTATCATCTGCATACTTGATGATGGTGTTAGTACCATGTACAGGTGTGCAGTCATAGGTGAAGAAGGAGTAGAGGAGGGGGCTCAGCACACAGCCCTGTGGAACGCCGGTGTTCAGGGTGGGTGAAGAGGTGCTTGTCTAACCTAACAGAGGTCTGTGCTTGTCCAGTATCCAGTTGCAGAGGGAGGGATCGATGCCCAGGTTACCGAGTTTGGTGATCAGTTTAGATGGTATAATGGTGTTGAATGCTGAGCTGTAATCGATGAACAGCATTCTCACGTAAGTGTCTCTGTTGTCGAGGTGGGAGAGGGCGGAGTGGAGTGCCGTTGAGATGGCATCCTCCGTATTCCTTTTCATGCGGATAGGATTTCAACGGTTGGATCAAGTTTAGTTTAGTTTAGTTTAGAGATACTGCATGGAAACAGGCCCTTCGGCCCACCAGGTCTGCGCCGACCAGCGATCCCTGCAAATTAGCACTATCCTACACACACCAGAAACAATTTTTACATTTACCAATCCAATTTACCTACATACCTGTACTTCTTTGGAGTGGGAAGATCTTGGCGAAAACCCATACAGGTCACGGGGCGAATGTACAAACTCCCTACAGACAGCACCCATAGTCAGGATCGAACCCTGGCCTCCGGCACTGCAAGCACTGTAAAGCAGCAACTCTACTGCTGCGTTACCTTGCCATTACCTTCCATCATCTTCTCAAGGGCAATTTGGAATTGGTAACAAATACTGGATTTGCAAACAATGCCCACTTACATTTAAATTATTATTTTGTAATGAAGTCAGAAGTGCTGGTACATGGTAGTTGCTGGTCAATTTGGAAAAAAGATTGAAAATTTGAGGGAAATAAATAAAACTAGGTTAACAATTTCATTCAGCAAATTCACAGCGAAAGTTTGAAGTTCACGTTTATTGATGCAGTAGAGAGTGAAGTTCCATGGCAAAGCTAAATGGTTGTGCTGAGATGGGATTGTGGCAAGTTTGTTTCTCTATCCTGACTAAACTATATTTAATGAATAATTACTATACAAAATGGCCTTGTTTCAGTGAAAGTAGATGATTACAAACGTTCATCTTAGATGACCAAGAGACAATGTTTAGCAGTAGAAAGCAAATAGTAACACGTGGACGGACATGTACAGGACTGCATACTGTTCATGCACTTCTTAATCACTCTACAAGTCATAGTGTTGTGGTTCAGTAGCTCAACTGACAATTGCATGTCACTTATAGTAATTCAAAGAGATAAGAAAACAATGTCTGGGTCTTTTTTTTTGCTTCTGTCTACATAGATTTTTGGATGTGCCTGTGAAATTCTGTCCACGTGGATAATATAGGGAAGAATGGTGAACATGTTTTGAATTGCAAACTCTCTCAATTCTCTAGGCATGATTTCTGTTCCATTGCATATGTCAAATGGCACTTGCAATCGTGGTCAACAATGTGAAGATAACTTTCTTGTTGTGCGTGAGCTCTCACAGAATGCCATGTCTCAGTTTACAGCTCCAAAACCATTGTCTCTACATTTGCTTGTATTTTTTTACCTACATTTTATGTAAATACTCTTCCCTCTTTAACTTTATCGATGTCATTCCAATACATAGACTACATAGGTCTCAGCTTTCAATTCTGCTTCAAGTGTAGCCTTGGTTTTAATGATCTTTTCAGTTAATTCTCCCTGTATCTCTTTGGGTACAGCTGGATCCAGAGAGTAGAACATCGTGAGATTGAGACAATGCAGATAGTTTCTTTCATCTTTTTATCTGGAGGTGGGCAATTTGGTACCCGGACTTGGCGCCGACAGACAAGAAGCCGAAGCAAAGAAGTCAAAGCCAAAGAACCGAATGGAAACGAAGCCGAAACGCCAATAAACCGAAAGAGTCTGACGACGAAACACCTACTAACCGAAAGGATAGGACGAGTAAATGCAAACTAACCGAAAGGGCGGGACACCTAAAAGTCAACGAACCGAAAAGCTGTGTTGGCTAAAAGCAAACTTACCGAATGGCCGCTCTATCGAAACGCCACCTACCCGAAAGGCGGCGTCACTTACAAGCCAAAGGACCGACTGCTGCTCAACAGAAAAGTCCAATAACACACTTGACGTTGCCAGGAGGCGGGACTTGTCAGCGTTTGGTCATGACCCCCGCATCCATCACATCACTGTGAAGGCATGAACATTGTCTCAAACCTCCGCTCCACCTGACCAGCAGCCCTTGGAGGGTGGCCGTGGGAGAGTGGGGGCTGCACACCTTCGGCCTCTTTCAACTTGGTGCTTGGGTTCAAATTGCCCAGCCACCTATGGTTTGTGTGGGGAAAATGAACCCCACGCTCCCGTTTCCCCCTTCTCCCTCCCCTCTTCTCTCTCACCCCCTCTCTCTCTCCCTTCTCTCTCTTTAACTTTTTGTTATCTCTTCCTTCAATGGAGATGTGACCTTTTTCTGTGTCGTATCTCCGTTTGTGCTGCAGCCTAACATCGAGAAGCTGGTGGCCTCCAACTGGAATCGACCTTGAGGGCTCCAGTCGCAGAGCCTGTGGACTTACCATTGCAGAGCTGGCTGACTTTTGGAGGCTGTGGTGGTGCTGCCATTGTGGATGCGACTCGACTTCGAAGGCTTTGGAGTCTTTGACTGCGGGACCTGTGGACTGTAACATCGGGAGCTTGCAGCTCCCTGGTTGGTGACTGATTTTGGGAGCTCCAGCAACAGCAGCTTCATCCGCCCAAATCGTAAAGCTTGACTCAGCCCATTAGTAGGGCCTTTCATCGCCCAGCATGGTATAAAATAGACCGTGGGATCTTCCATCGCTCTTCAGGGGCTTCAATATCGGGAGCCTCGATCACCTCGACACAGTAGTTTGACTGCCTGACCGCGGGAGAAGGAAGAGATAAGACTTTTTTTACCTTCCATCACAGTGAGGTGCCTGGAGGAGAGTCACTGTGATGGATGTTTGTGTTAAATTGTGTGTTTTGTTGCTTTTTTTTTTACTGTTATGGCTGCATGGTAACGAAAGTTTGTTCAAACTTGATTTTGAATGACAAATAAAGAAATTCAATTCAATTCAATATATTACAAGCAGCAGAGGTCCCAGCTCAGATCCCTGTAGAATTCCACCGGTCACAGATCTCCAGCATGAATATTTGCCTACCACCACAACCATCTGTCTTCGAGCAGTAAACCAGTTCTGAATCCATATGACCAAGTAACTATTAATCCCATGTATTTCAATCTTCTGGATCAGCCTACTATGGGGGACTTTGTCAAATGCCTTACCAAAATCCAATATCCACTGCCTTACCCTCAACCATCACTTTTGTCACCTACTCATAAAACAAGATGAAATTAGTAAGACATGACCTTCATGGACAAAGCCATGCCGACTATCCCTAACAAACCCATTCTCTTCCAAATGGGAGTAATACCTCTCCATAAGATTGCTTCCAATAGCTTCCCCTACCACTGACAAGAGGCTCACTGGGTTACAATTCCCTGGATTCTCTTTAATTAAATAAAGGAACAAAATTAGGCACACTTCAGTCCTCTAACTCTCACATACTCAGGATATGCAATCACAACAGATTACCATTGTTATTTTTAAGTGTGAAATGGAATTGTACTTTCTAGACAACTGCTGCACATTAGTTCTTGTTGTTTCCATAGCTCTCGTTAATCACAATTTCAGATGCAGATCTATTGCTTGCATTGTATTTGTCTTCAGACTCCATTACATTTAACCATCTGTAGGTTGCATATTCATTCAAAACAAATGACCAGAGGAAGTGGGGAAGGCTCACTGTTCAGACCCCTATTACATTTTCAATGTTGTGCAATTTACAGATAATATTGTTTGCTATTTTGCTTTCTTTACATGGAGCTGCTATTTAGCCATTTAGTTTTATTACAAATTGGAGATTATATAGAACTCCCCTATTTAAATTCTTAACTTAATAGTTGCTGCAACTTTTATATGTGAATTATTTCTTCTTCTTTGGTGATGATGGGACTGAAATTGACAAAATATGAATTGTTACAGTCAGGTTTGCTGACGTTTTTAAATATTAATTCATATTTTTTTAAATCTCAGTTCTATAGGAATTGTTTAGAACAGGTTGCTTCTGAGATTCAAAGTTATTAGATATAGAAAAATGAAAAATAACTTTTTGTTAATATTTATAAGCAACAACTTTCCCTGTGAGCTGCTATTATAGCTAATTATCAGATAGGTTTGAGCTGTATGTCAAGTGAAATGCGGAATTTGCAACATACAAACAAATGCACTCAATTATGAGTTGGGAGATGACTCCCTAGAAAGATTTAATTGTTTCTGTTCCAAAATTGTTCATCTTCTGATGCCTGTGGTATAATGTATCCGTTTATGTAGCAAACATCTTCAGACTGGATGGATAATCCATTTGGATTTTGTTACAGGCATCCCAATCTAACACGGCACTGTGAAATATCTAGTTTTTTCTGATAGTGCCAAATAGTGGCTGTTCCTTGGACGTTATTATCACTTAACTTTATATTATTAAAAAATTATTCTCCTACAATCCCTCAGTTGTCAGTAACAAACAGGAAGAGTAGAATGGCATTGTCACCAATTTCTGAGTTACATTTTTTCATCTTGATTATTACAATCACAACTTGTTCAGTGTAAATATGTATCTTCAGTGCCCTGTGCTGGCAATTTCACAGTTATCCACATCAAATTACATATTGAGAAAAAGTTTAAAATTCCAGCAGTCCTTGTAGGAAGAGTGCTCCCACTGTAGTGATGGGTAAATAATTTTGGAATATTTATTCAGCTCAGATTAAAGATATATTTCTACCTGAATGATGTATGACATGGAAGTTGACAAATGTATGTAAGAACTGTGCCAATATCACTTGCTGTGTTTTTGAGGATGCAGTAATAGAGACCATCTAACAAAATTCCACAAAAGCTCAGAATACACCAGAATGCATTCACTGCTAGAGATGATTCTTTTTTTTTTCTTTACCAGTATGATTTCTCTGTGTGAGATTGTCAGTGTAATAAATTTCTTTAATGTATTAGCCTCTTCCATGGAATGAATGGATCTAACTTATTTATTTCATCTGTTTATTTCAAATACAGGGCCTTAGTGGTAAAATGATTCTGTTCCAGTTAACTGCAACATCCATTTTCCTTTTTCAACATTCATGGGCTATTATTTTTTGAAATTAAGGATTTTTTTTTTCTACAGCCATGATAAAACACTGTTCTCCAAGTCATTGTTGTCAAGGGGATGAGAAAACTACTGTTTATTGTTCAACTTGCTGGTTAAAATGTTTCCACCTTATTGATTCTATTGAGTTGTGTGCTTCTTTTGAAGCCATTCCATTTAGCACACTCTGTATTGTCTGAAAATATGGTGCTTATTTAAATAGTCGGAACACCTATGTAAATTCCAAACAATATCTTTCCCTCTCAATGGCCTATCAAGGACAAAATCACCCCTGATATGTCATATTCTCTATTGACTGGTATAAAACAATCTTGGTTTATAAATGTTAAATCAATTTAAACCAAACCGTTCACTCTTTTTTTCATTTTCTTTGACAGATGGCAAGCCAAAGGTCTGGGTTTATGGAATATCTGCTGCAGTAGTGGTCCTCATTATCTTCATTACTGTCTTGTCATATCTCATTTGGTAAGCATGGAAGTCGGTAACAACTTTTTATTTCCAATGTTAAGTCCTCAATCTTTCTTATACCAAACAACATCTAGAAAGCTAGTGTCCTAAATTAGGTCTGTCTTAATTTTTATGGATCAATCACTATTTTAGTGGCTAGAAACCTTTCAAATAAATGTTATTGTGTATTTTGTTTCTACACTTATTTTGGATGTTATAAATTGATGTTTTTATAAAGCAAATGTAGTAGTAGATCAGTTGTGTTAGAACAAATTAGTCAAATCAAAGTAGTGTTATGCTGTCTTAAAAAAAGGCAAACATAATTGTTTAAAAATATTGTTTTAGATTACTCATTAGAATGTGTCAGATGGATAGCTTGCTCCATAGAATTTGAAATCAATATATATTTTAAATGCTGAATGACTGGATTTATCTTGCTGCTGTACAAATTCAACTGTTGGGCACTTCCAGACAGTCTGGATAATTCTAAATATCAAAATCTGCCTGTGACACTCCTGCTTAACTCTGATAATGAAGCATTAATTTGTTTCCTTTACTGCATCCTTCAAAACAATAATGGGTATTCCGCACAGATTAAACATCATTTGGAAATTATCACAGTGTTAATATAAGCACTTGCAAAGCAGTTGATGTCTTAAACCAAATCCTCTCATGGAAATATACTGCGTTCATATGTAAATAAAGAAATAGCATGGTTTTGAACTTCCTCTAACTGATATAACCGGGCAGCACAAGAATTAAATCATAGCATTCCTTTTCTCCATAACTATTGCACAGCTGAATGGTGGAACCTCAAGAAGTTATATACAATTATGAGAGGCATAGATAGGGTAGAGGGTCAGAACATTTTTTTCTCAGGATGAAGATATCAAAGACTAGAGCATAGCATTAATGTGAGAGGGGGATTTTTCAAAAGAGATGTGTGGGTACGTTTTATTACACAGAGGGTGGCAAGTGCCTGGAACACATTGCCAGGGGTTATGGTGGATGCAGATATGAAAGTGCTGTTTAAGAGGCTTTTAGACATGCACATGGAAATGCGGGGAATGGAGGGATATGTATCATGTACAGGCATATAAAATTAGTGTAGCGTTAATATTCGATATAGACATTGTGGGCTGAAGGGCCAAGTCCTGTGCTATACTTTTCTATGTTTTATATATATATATATTCTAGGTTAATCAGGATCCTGTTACCCTACACAGTTATCCTACACAGGTGGGACTAAGGGGAAAAAAAAATTTGTTCGGCACGGACTTGTAGGGCCGAGATGGCCTGTTTCCGTGCTGTCATTGTTATATGGTTATATGGCTATCATAGTTTTTTAGGTAAGCTTACAAAAAAGTTATAACATTCGCAGGTGCCTTTCTACTTATATAAGTAGCATGGGTGCAACTGAGCCTGCTTCTCTCACTTTTGCAGTCCTGAAATCTTCCAGAACTCCTGGAACGAGGGCTTTCTCTCAGTAATTATGATACCAACCTGCTTTTGGATGCCTTTAAGTGCATCTCCAGACTGGATCACCAGTCCAGTGCCCCAAAATTAAAATACTTCCTTCTGATTCCATCCTCTAATGTAAGTCTAAACTGATGCTATGTTTAGGAAGTAGGTTTAGATTATGTGGATATTTGTTGAACTTAGTAAGGAATCATTTTATAGGTGGAAGAATAATTACAATATTATCAATGCATTTATAAAATATGAATTAGAACATAGAACACAGAACAGTACAGCACAGGACGTACAAAAAAACAAAGTAAAGTTAAAGTAATCCTCTGACTGCACCTGATCCATATCCTTACATCCCCTTCATATCGATGTGCCTATCAAAAAGCCTCTTAGACCCCATTATTCTATCTAACTTCATTACCATCCCTGGCAGTGTGTTCCAGGCACCCACCATTTTCTGCATTAGAAAAATTGCACATCTCCTTTAAACTTTGTGCCTCTCATGTTAAGGCTTTGCCCTCTAGTCTTTGATACCCCTACACTGGGGAAATTCTGAATTTTCTGAAAGGTTCTATGATTAAATTAATCCTCTATATACAGTACTTTGGATAAGCCATCTGGTTGGATCTCTTTTCTCTTTGAGAAATCTTTCTGTTTGCTAGCAACATTAATATTTGAGAAGGTTTATTCGTTGTTATCTTTGGTCTCCCTTTGCAGCAAGAAACCAAAACACCAGACACGTCCGGCTCCCCAACAGAAGCCTCTGACTTTAGCCTATGATGGAGATATGGACATGTAATGCTTTCAGGAGAAGGGACTTCACCGTTGTTCTCTAAATATGAATAGAATGACAAAAGCCTTAACCTTGTGACAGCACGAACACAAGCGAAGATGACAAATCTCAAGAATGGTTTTGAGAAATGCTTTATAAATTGAGAATTGGGGACGCACTCTCAGAAAAAAAAATCTGTTTTTTTGTTGAAATGTGAAAGTCGGATAGCGAAACCTAAGTGAAAATGATTATATGAATTGTATTCATTTTTTAAATTGAATTGTTTATTAATTGAATACCAAGACATTCTACAGCATTCCGTGTTCAATTTTCATATTAACAAGTGAAGGAATAAATCGCATTGAACTCCTAGTGCAAACCTACAAAGACAATCCAAGTGAAACAAATTGCATTTACAATGTGCTATCTGTAAATGCAGTCCTGAGGATAAACATCAATGTTTGCTCAATGTATTCTAACCGAGAAGAGACTTTTGAACATTCTGTGGAACTGCACTATATTAGTGTAACACAATTTCTTGCATTTAATGAACAAACAAAGATCAAATATGTACAGTGTATGTGTCAATGATTTCAATATCACACAAAGTTGTTCTTTTCAAGTGACTTACTCTGAAAGAGAAACATACTCATCTTTATTAGAAAAGAGATGCAAAAAAAAAAGTTAGGTCATGGAGCCTTAATAAACATTTTGTAATGAATGTCTTTTCTCCCATGGGAAAGTACCTAACATTTAATTCGAATTTAAAGTGCTCATGAGAGAGTAACATGAATCCTCAATAGGAGAAGCTGTTTTTTCTCCCAATGACAACGATAAATGGTTCACATATTTCTGACTTAAGTTCCGTTTCCAATTCTTATGATCCTTAAGATATTACCACCTAGTGTAAATATTACGTGTTGGTTCCAGACTGAATGGCAAACCTCACAGTGACAAGATATTTTTTCCACTGATTTTCTATTAAATAATCCATTAGATATACAATATGAATGGCAAACAAAGTGGAATTAGCCAGTAAGTATGGATTTTTATTTTATTTTGCAAGTTTTATGACAACTAAAACAATGTTCCATAGATAATTGGTATCATCATGTTCTTTCATTGACATTTAGAGCACAAGAGATTGGCTATTTTAAATTTAGTTTGACGGGTTTGGACAGCTGCCTGGAAAACAATTATTTAATTATTACAGTGGTTGTACCATTCAAACATCAGATGTTAACAAAGCTTTTACTGATCATTTGTGAGCCTCAAAGGAACAGTATTAACAGCTGGTAAAGTGTGTTGTGTTATTTTGGAATGTATTCATCGCTCTGATTGGGAACAGATTCAATGTATTTTCTTGAAAATAAACCAGACGGCAGGTGGTCAGATGCTGGATGCCTTGTTTTCTCTTGTTGCCTATTACATTCCATATAACATTAATGAGACGAGAAATGCATTTTCACATGTACCTGCATGTTTTGATTTGATCTTTCAAATTATAAAATTGGAAAATGGATTTCAGTGGAAACCAGGACAAATCTGCCTTGGGTGCTTAAAATCTGCAAAATGAAGCTCCAAGTTATTATGAACATAAAGTTAGTTAGTAGGATCATTAGCTAGTAGGATCACCTAGTCTCGAATACAAAAAAAATAATCCTTAGTATAGAAGCAATAAACTGCAGATGTTGGATAACAAAAGAAAACACAAAGTGCGAAGAAAAGTCCTGACCCAAAACATCGCCTCGATATGGTCTCCAGAGACACTGCTTGACCCATTGAGCTACTCCAGCACTTTGTGTGAATCCTTACTATAGATTATTTTTGAAATTCATTAGCTTTCAAAAGTATACTCCTTTTTAATAAAAACACACCTGCATATAATGGTGGAGCTATATTTATGTTGCTTAGGGTTATAAATTTAAAATCTTCAATCATGATCACGAATGCAAGTATGTTGGCACATTTCTTACAAACACTTCCATATTTCCTTATTTTCTACCATCCATCCTCTCACTGTAACCCAGTGATGCCAGCCTTTTAACAAACCTGTCCCATTCACACACATCAATGCAATAAGCGCTTTCATAGACAATGGCAGACAGAAAGAGGGAACAAGTCTCCAAATTTATTGAATGAGAGAACAGTGGAGATTGATTAGTTGGAGGAGGGGCGTCCTACAAGATGGGGGGGGGGGGGGGGGGGGGGGGGGGGGGGGGGGGGGGGGGGGGGGAAATACAGAGATATTCAGAAATACAGAGCAACGCATAAAGAGGTTTCATGATATTAATTATGTGAAGATTAGAACTCCATATTAGATATGGAGCTCCCAGATTGGTTCACATGGATTTGTTAAGTAAAAAATCAGTGTAGTAGGCACACTATGCTAATTAACCACATTGACTCACAAGCCGAGGTTGTAAAGAATAGGCAGCTGTTGCTCCGGCAACAATAAGAGCTCATTTGAATTCAAGCAGTAACCATTCTGTAAGGCAGCGTCCATATCGACAAAGGGGTAACCAAACCTTTTGCCACAGGGTCTCTTGAAAGTTCATGCTGACTCCATGATAATATAGATATCCTACTCTTTATCACATCACATTCTCTTATCCATAAGATCATTAGTGATAGGAGCAGAATTATACCATTCGGTCCTTCAAGCCTACTCCGCCATTCAATCATGGCTGATCTATCTCTCCCTCCTAACCCCATTCTCATGCTTTCTCCCCATAAGCTCTGACACCCATGACTTCATTCCCAGAAGGATTCTGCTTTAACCATGGACACTATCCACAATGTAGATTCAAGAGAGTTTATTGTCATGTGTCCCAAATAGGACAATTAAATTCTTGGTTTGCTTCAGCACAACAGAATATAGTAGGCATGAATGCAGAACAGATCAGTGTGGCCATATACCATTATATAAATATATACACACATGAATAAATAAACAGATAAAGTGCAAATAAACAGATAATGGGCTATTAATGTTCAGTGTTTTGTTTCAGTTGAGTTTAATAGCCTGATGGCTGTGGGGAAGTAGCTATTCCTGAACCTAGACGTTGCAGTCTTCAGGCTCCTGTGCCTTCTACCTGAAGGTAGCTGGGAGATGAGTGTGTGGCCAGGATGGTGTGGGTCCTTGATAATACTGCCAGCCTTTTTGAGGCAGCAACTGTGATAGATCCCCTCGATGGTCAGAGCCGATGATCGACTGGGCAGTGTTTACTACTTTTTGTAGTCTTTTCCGCTCCTGGGCGCTCAAGTTGCCGAACCAAGCCACAATGCAACCGGTCAGCATGCTCTGTACTGTGCACCTGTAGAGGTTAGAGAGAGTCCTCCTTGACAAACCGACTCTCCGTAATCTTCTCAGGAAGTAGAGGCGCTGATGTGCTTTCTTTATAATTGCATCAGTGTTCTCGGGCGTGGAGCGATCTTCAGATATGTGCACGCCCAGGAATTTGTAGCTCTTGACCCTTTCCACCCTTTGATATAAACGGGAGTGTGGGTCCCCATCCTACCTCTTCCAAAGTCGACAACCAGTTCCTTGGTTTTGCTGGTGTTGAGGGCCTGGATATTGTGCTGGCACCATTTGGTCAGTCTGTCAATCTCTCTTCTATACTCTGACTCGTCCCCATCAGTGATACATCCCACAACAGTGGTGTCATCAGTGAACTTGATGATGGAGTTTGCACTATGACCAGCTATGCAGTCATGAGTATAGAGAGAGTACAGCAAGGGGCTGAGCACGCAGCATTGAGGTGCTCCCATGCTGATTGCTATCGAGGCTGACAACTTTCCACCAATTCGAACAGTCTGTGGTCTGTGAATGTGGAAGTCGAGAATCCAATTGCAGAGGAATGCGCAGAGACCCAGTTCTGCAAGTTTGGTAACCAGCTTGGTGGAAATGACCGTATTAAATGGCGAGCTGTAATCAATGAATAACAGCCTACTATATGAGTTTTTGTTGTCCAAGTGGTCCAGAACGTAGTGGAGAGCCAGCGAGATCGCATCCACCGTTGACCTGTTGTGGCAGTAGACGAACTGCAGTGGGTCCAGGTTTTTGTCGAGGTATGAGTTGATTTGCACCATGATCAACCTCTCAAAGCACTTCATCACCACCGACGTTAGTGCCACTGGTCGATAGTCATTGAGGCACGTCACCTTTCTCTTCTTGGGCACCAGTATAATTGATGCCCTTTTAAAGCAGGTGGGAACCTCAGACCTCAGAAGTGAGAGGTTGAAAATGTCCGCAAAAACGCCAGCCAGTTGGTCCGCACAGGTTTTTAGAACAGCAGCATCAGTACACTACTCTTCCCACTTAACATTGCTGACTCACGAGAGTATGTGTCATCTCATCCACCACCAAAATTACTTCCCCTGAAAAGGAGGAGGTGTGGATCCACTGAAGTACAGAGTATGCCACATTTAGACAGTTTTACTTACTTAAGGGACAAAAAGTTTCATGATAATGATGACATTCCTTGAGAAATAGTGGCAGAAGAGCATTTTAGAAACATAGAAACATAGAAATTAGGTGCAGGAGTAGACATTTCGGCCCTTCGAGCCTGCACCGCCATTCAATATGATCATGGCTGATCATCCAACTCAGTATCCTGTACCTGCCTTCTCTCCATACCCCCGATCCCCTTAGCCACAAGGGCCACATCTAACTCCCTCTTAAATATAGCCAATGAACTGGCCTCAACTACCCTCTGTGGCAGAGAGTCCCAGAGATTCATCACTCTCTGTGTGAAAAAAGTTCTTCTTATCTCAGTTTTAAAGGATTTCCCCCTTATCCTTAAGCTGTGACCCCTTGTCCTGGACTTCCCCAACATCGGGAACAATCTTCCTGCATCTAGCCTGTCCAACCCCTTAAGAATTTTGTAAGTTTCTATAAGATCCCCTCTCAATCTCCTAAATTCTAGACAGTATAAACCAAGTCTATCCAATCTTTCTTCATAAGACAGTCCTGACATCCCAGGAATCAGTCTGGTAAACCTTCTCTGCACTCCCTCTATGGCAATAATGTCCTTCCTCAGATTTGGAGACCAAAACTGTACGCAATACTCCAGGTGTGGTCTCACCAAGACACTGTAGAACCTCCCTGCTCCTATACTCAAATCCTTTTGCAATGAAAGCTAACATACCATTCGCTTTCTTTACTGCCTGCTGCACCTGCATGCCTACCTTCAATGACTGGTGTACCATGACACCCAGGTCTCGCTGCATCTCCCCCTTTGCCAATCGGCTACCATTTAGATAATAGTCTGCTTTCCCGTTTTTGCCACCAAAATGGATAACCTCACATTTATCCACATTATACTGCATCTGCCAAACATTTGCCCACTCACCCAGCCTATCCAAGTCACCTTGCAGTCTCCTAGCATCCTCCTCACAGCTAACACTGCCCCCCAGCTTGGTGTCATCCGCAAACTTGGAGATATTGCCTTCAATTCCCTCATCCAGATCATTAATATATATTGTAAATAGCTGGGGTCCCAGCACTGAGCCTTGCGGTACCCCACTAGTCACTGCCTGCCATTGTGAAAAGGACCCGTTTACTCCTACTCTTTGCTTCCTGTTTGCCAGCCAGTTCTCTATCCACATCAATACTGAACCCCCAATGCCATGTGCTTTAAGTTTGTATACTAATCTCTTATGTGGGACCTTTTATATCATCATTTCTCTCCCTGCTAACACCAGCTCAGTTACTGATGCCACATGAGCAGAACATAGATTTGAGGCGTGTGTTATATGAAGATAAACAGCTGTGCTTAAATCAGGCAAGCAGACAAAGAAATCTGCAGTGCCGTCTCAGTAGAGCGTGAAAGCACAGTCTAGCAGAGCCCAGAGGATTCAAAAGAGGAAGATGATAGGTTTGCATTCAGGAAAAGGCAAGTGGGACTGCACAGTTGGATGATAGTTGGATATCATCTGCTCTGTCAAATGGCATGCAATAGATGACAATGAATATGGAGAAATCCCTCTCACAGGTCTTAGGGAGATTTTTAATGTATCACAGTAAATATGACAATAATAAACCAGTTAATGAGCTTATCTTTCAAGGACACTTGCAACAGGAGTTTAGAAGAAAGAGTGATATCTGTGAAGCACATAAGCAAGTGGTGGTGGTGGAAGCAGATATGATAGTGGCATTTAAGAGATTTTTGGATAAGCACATTGATATACAGGGGGTGGAGAGGTAAGGATTGTGTGCAGGCAGATAAAGGTTGGTCTTGGCATCATGTCCTCAGCATCGACATTGTGAGCTCAAGGGTCGACTCCTGGGCTGTATTGTTTCTAAACCAAACCAAACCAGATTGTATGGAGGGCAGCACGTCTTTCCTAACGGCGTCAGTCTGTGGCGACGTTGCCAGCAACACAGCAGAAAATCATCAAATATAGTAGTTCTAAGTCAAGAGCGGAACTCGCTATCAAAACATGAAGGGGACCGGGGAACACAATTTTTTGGCGGCCATGCGTGCATGCGCACACTCACACACACACGAGGCTTCGGAGGCTCAATCTAGCGCTAAATGCAGCTCAACTCTGCCAGGTTAACTACAGCCCTGTCTGGACTGACGGGACACTAGCTCTGCTTCTCCGCGCTGGCCATATTTCCCGCAAGTCCAGGAAGGCTGTAGGCTCACCTGGTGGGACAGGCAGAGTTAGTTGGGTTTAGCGCTGTTTCTCTGCGTTGGCCCATCTGGTTCCCGACCAAAAATCCTATGGCGGAGGGTCTGTGTTGCCGACCTTTATCAACCTTCTATGACCTCTCTGGCCACCACTGGGGGGGGGGGGGGGGGGGGGGTACTCGGGACAGCGCCGGAGAGCCGGCCGGGATCGATCCTGGCTGCGGATGAGGCGCAGGTCTGTGCCACGTCTCCCTCCTCCAATCACCGCGCTCTATCCTCATTCCCAACCCCCCACTCCTCCCTCCTCCAATCATCGCGCTGAATCATTTCCCGCCCCCATTGCCTGCTGACCAACGTCTCTCTCTCATCCAATCGGCACCCTCGATCATCAGTCCCAACCCCATTGTCTCGCGGAAAGCGGAGATTTCACCGGGTTTTAAAATCCGGATTACAAAAACTGGGGGGGGGGGGGGGGGGGGGGGGGGGGAAATGTCCCCCACCTCTCAAAACATGGAGGGGATGTGGCCCCTCCGGGTTTTCCGCCCCTGTTCTGAGTTAACTGTATAAAAGAAACAGCATAAATCAGTGCTGTAACCAACAAGCTGCTTATGCATTTAAACGCTTTAATACTATTGCGATCTACTGACGGCAATGGAGCTGCTGACTGGAAGGGTATTCCCGATCGCAGTGGAATTCCCGACCTCGCGAAGAATCGCTGGAACAGTTAATAAAGTGCCTAGAAGTCTTCCTTTGTGTTCGGAAACGTGGCCGACAGGCAGAGCTACAAGTAGATTGAAGCGCCTCCCCCATGGCCAACTCTTTGTGGTACTCAGACCTGGCAATTCTGTCCAACTCCTGCTCCCACACCTGGAACATCTGGCGTTGAAATGTCATCACTCTACCTCACGAGGCAATTCACCTCCATTATCCTGACCGCGGTCTACATCCCACTCTAGGCAGACATCTGTCTAGCACTGGTGGGGCTGCACGCTGTGTTCAACAAACACCAGTCCGCGTACCCTGAAGCCTTTACCGCCAGAGCCGGGATCTTCAACAAAGCAAACCTGAAGAAACCGCTCCCTAACTACCACCAACATGTCTCCTGCAGCACCAGAGGATTAAACACTCTTGACCACTGCTATTCGAACATTAGAGATGCTTATCGCTCCATCCCTCACCCTCACTTTGGGAAATCTGACCATTCAGCAGTGCTGCTTCTTCCTGCATAGAGGCAGCAATTGCAGAGCGTAATCCAATGGTGAGGACTGCACAGAGCTTGTCAGGAGAGGCAGAGGAGCGACTGTTGGACTGGTTGGAGTCAGTAGACTGGGTAATGTTCAAGAACTCGGCAACGGGCCTGAATGAATATGCCACAGTTGTTACAGACTTCATAAGGAAATGTGCTGAGGAGTGTGTTTCTACAAAAACCATGTGTGTTCCTACAAAAAGTGTTTCCTAACCAGAAGCTTTGAATGAAAATAGGTGCAAGAAAAATGTTCCCAATGTTGGGTGAGTCCAGAACCAGGGAGCACAGTCATAGAAGGGAAGGCCATTTAAGACTGAGGTGAGAAAAAACGTTTTCACCCAGAGAGTTGTGAATTTGTGGAATTCCCTGGCACGGAGGGCAGTGGAGGCCAAGTCACTGGATGGATTTAAGAGGGTTAGATAGATCTCTAGGGGCTAGCGGAATCAAGGGATATGGGGAGAAGGCAGACACCGGTTATTGATTGGGGATGATCAGCCATGATCACAATGAAAGGCGGTGCTGGCTCGAAGGTTCGAATGGCCTCCTCCTGCACCTATTTTCTATGTTTCTATGTCTATGTTTCTAACCAGAAGATCCACATTCTTCTGAGGACCAGATCCCGAGCATTCAAGTCTGGCGACGCTGAGGTATACAAAACGTCCAGATATAACCTTGACATGGTCATCAAAAAGCACAAAAAGGATTTTCACTAAGCTGGTGTATGAGGTGGATGTTTGATAGCTGTGGCAGGGCTTGAATGTCATCACCTCCTACAAGGCAAAATCAGGGGGAAGCTCAAGTGACAGCGAAGCATCACTTCCTGATGAGCTCAATGTGTTCCACGCATGGTTTGATAGGGAGATCACTGATGTGCCTTCAAAAGCCCCCATACCCTGTAATGGTATTATAGTCACAGTTACAGTCAAAAGATCCTTCAGGGGGTGAACCCTCATCCACAAACAGTACCCTGTTCCTGCCTTCTCCCCATATCCCCCGACTCCGCTATCTTTAAGAGCCCTATCTAGCTCTCTCCAGAGAGTATCTAGAGAACCCGCCTCCACTGCCCTCTGAGGCAGAGAATTCCACAGACTCACAACTGTGCAAAAAGGTGTTTCCTCATAGAAACATAGAAACATAGAAAATAGGTGCAGGAGTAGGCCATTCGGCCCTTCGAGGCTGCACCGTCATTCAATATGACCGTGGCTGATCATCCAACTAAATATCCTATACTTGCCTTCTCTCCATACCCCCTGATCCGTTTAGCCACAAGGGCCACATCTAACTCCCTCTTAAATATAATCAATGAACTGGCCTCAACTACACTCTGTGGCAGAGAATTCCAGAGATTCACCACTCTATGTGTGAAAAATGTTTTTCTCATCTCGGTCCTAAAAGATGGGTGGGTAGGGGAGGAGATGGAGGGGGGTGGGGAGGGTGGGGGAGGGGATGGAGGGGAGGGGGTGGAGAGAAAGAGTGGAGAGAGAGAGAGGGGGGAATGGAGGGGGGAAAGGGAGAGGGAGAGGGGGGGGAGGGGGGGGGGGAGGGGGGAAGAGGGGGGGGGAGAGAGGGGCTGCTGAGAGGGGGGTGAGGTGAGTGGAGGGGGAGGGAGGGAGGTGGGGAGCAGCGAGGGGAGAGGGTGGAGGGAAGGGGGTGTGAGATGTGACCTCCATCTTGCAGAGACTGATTGAGGCACACCACTTCCTGGTTATATAGTCACTCCCCCTCCCTCCAGCACGGGCAGCAGAGAGAATGGTGATTTTTTTAAAAACATTAATCTCTCTCTGATTTTTCATCGATGGGAAAAATCCTCTGGTCCAGGAAGGCAGACATGGGCTCTGAGTGAGGTGGCCAAAAATGACGGCCATAGGTGCCGGCGTTCTCTCGGAAATTGCAGCACAGTGGACCAAAAGCGGTCAAGATCAGACTTTTAGTAATATAAATACACACACACACACACACACACACACACACACACACACACACACACACACACACACACACACACACACACACACACACACACACACACACACACACACACACACACACACACACACACATGATTAGTATATATGTGCATATGTGAATATGTGTATGTACACACACACACACTGAACATTTTTTTTCCAGTTTATAATATTATTTCCAGTTTACATATTCTGTTGTGCTGCTGCAAGTAAGAATTTAATTGTTCTATATGGGACATATGATAATAAAACATTCTTGATTATTGACTCCTGAGCTGAAAAAGACATTTGCACCATTGAGAAAATGTGCTACCTTCTTTTCAAGGACTGGGATATCTACGATTAGGTTCAATTCTTCATGTCCTTTTAATTCACATGAGAAATACTGGGTATTCATAGGATTAACATCCAAAAGCTCGAAAAATCTGCTGGTCTGGCACTACCAAGCCATGAGTATGCCGGACTATTAGTATTTTACTGTACTAAGGAGAGAAAAGGGAAAATTATTTATTTGCTTACTTTTTGAATTATTTCAAATCAAAATTAAAATCTAAAGGAACTAGAATCCCAACTACGTGCCAAAGAGTGACAATAACAAAAACAAGCATGTTATTAAATAGGTACTTGCATTGGTTGCAACTTATCTTAAAGCAAAAAAAAAGCAAATGCACTAACTGCAGAATTAAAAAAGAAAAATGTTGAAAGTGCTCAGCAAGTTGAATAAAGGGAACAATTCTGTGTGATAACTTCCTCGGCATTGAGAATATTTGGAAAACAAGCATGTTTCATGATGCAGTGAAAGGGGAAGGGTGGGGAGAAGCAAGGGGATGACTGTGATAAAAAATAGTGTTATTAATAGTAAAAGAGCATATTGGATTAACAGACACTTAGAAATTCTTGAATTTATCCAGCATTACTTCCATTACAAAATGGCTAAAACAAAAACAGAATTTGCTGGAAATACTCAGCAGGTTAGACCACATCTGTGGGAAGAGAAAAATAATTCACATTTCAGGTTGAAGACCCTTCATCAGAACAGTTCTGGTCACCACAGCACAGGAAGAATGTGATATGCTGCATAAGAGATTTTCCAAATATCTTGTCAGAGCTGGAGAATTACAGATATGAAGAGACTAGGGTTAGTTTTCTCTGTGAGATTTGGAGATAAATTAAAGTTTATGCATTTATGGAATGTGTATTCTGACTAGACGGGAAGGACATTTCCTCTGGCACAGTGATCAATAACTAAGGTCAAGTATTTTAAGTGTATTTGCAGCAAAATTAAAGGTGAATTGATGGACAAAAATCACTCAAATTAATGATAAAGGCCTGGAACAAACAATCTGAAATATTGGTGAATGCAATAATTCTTACTATATTTTAAGCTACATGGTTAAGCACTTGAAGAGTCATGAGGCTATGGATCATGAACTAGGAAGAGGAATTAATTTAATATTCTTTTATTTCCTGGCCTGGTCTTAACATGCCTGAGAGCCATCTTCTGTGATGCAAACTTCTTTGATTCTTTGAGAGACAGCTAGCAAATGTTATCCATCTATTGAAGCAAGAGGCAGGGAAAACAAATATTGAAGCATGCCAATTGCCTTGACAACACGACACTTAGAAAATCATTTGATTATGAAATCTTGCAAAGTAAATAAGAGGGAATCAATGGATACCAGTTGCACGGATTATCAAAAGTGTTCAAACAGACCTCATGGTAAACATTCTCACAATTTTTGTTCACTTTTTGTGTGATAGATTTAATTGGATATATAAATTAAAAATAGGAAATATTGGACATAGTCACAACTGAAATTTCCAGCCTCACTGTAGTTTTGTCTTAGCTTGGATTTACCTTTGGTAAATGAATAGATAACAGGGAATTGTTTAGTTAGGCCGAGCATTAAGTGGAAGCTGCAAAAATCAGTGCTTGGGATTCAGCAATCTGCAATCTATATCAATGAATTTTATAAGAGGTATGAGTGTAATGTATGCAGACTTGATGACTATGAAATATTAGATGGGGAAATAGACTGTGGCAAAAATCCAATGTGATTGCAAAGGAATAAAGGATAATTGATTGGACAAGTTCAAGTTCAAGTGAGTTTATTGTCATGTGTCCCTGTATAGGACAATGAAATTCTTACTTAGCTTAAGCACACAGAAAATAGTAGGCATTTACTACAAAACAGATAAATGTGTCCATATACCTGCCAATGTCAAGACATTGGCAGAATGAATATAATGTGGAGAAAGTTAAAGTTGCTTATCCTTTTGGTGGCTCGGGTAAATCAGTGGGCAAATCACAGCAGTAGTTAGGATTCAAAGATAATTTTTTCCTATAATTTGTAGTAAGCAGTTAGGAACACAAATAGCATGTTAGCATTAACTGCAAACATTTGCAGGTCTGGAGTCAGGAATGCTTGCTGCATTTGCATGGGGCTTCAGCGAGTATATGCATAACTTTTATTTTCTACAGCTAAAGAAGATAATATATGTCTTTGAGCAGGTGCTGGAATATTATTGCAAAAATAAGGACCTATATTGTTTTTACATAGTTCATTGGGCTAAAGACTGGTTTTACTGCAGGAGCTCATATTCCATTTGAATTATTTAGATCACATCACGAATGAGTGCTCTATTCTGTGTGGAATTTCTTGTATTTCTTGGTCCGCAATCTGAAAGTAAACACAGTGCAAGTCTTAGGCACGAGTCTTAACAAGCTCTGGTATCACATAAGATATAACTGGTGCCACAAATAATGATGGTAAATCTGACCTATCGGAGAGATTTAGTAGAATGAGCTGAGGATATTTCTGGTTTAGAACAATGAAAATAGTGGCTCGAAACATTTTGGTAATTGTTGATCTTGATCTTCACCTTGCCAAACTTGACCATATGGGAGGAAAGTCAATGCTGTTTGTACAAACGATCCTGGATTTCACTGGTGGAACCTGAAGGTTCACAAGGTCTCAAACAATGTAGTGAAGTGACCTGTATAGGCCGCCCCCCACAGAACATAACTGCTGACAAAATACCATCCTCAGCGACACCATTTATCAAAGCTCTTAAGGTTATTGAATGTTACTGCATGTCTCTGAAATCCATAAGAACTATTAAAATTAAATTAATATTTTAAAAATAACAAACACAATTTAAAATAATTATTAACATTAAGCAGACCACAAAAGTAATAAAGGAATTTAATCATGCTCTTCCCTTTCTTCCCCGGAGTCCGACAATACTGTTGAAACTAATGGCTCAAAGATCCTGCATCAGGTCTAATTTAAACAATCTCACGCTACAGGTCTCTTCTTTGCCGGACCAGCAGGTCCAGGAACAGCTTCTTCCCTGCAGCTGTTACATTACTTAACTCTGTACCTCGTTGATTACTTAACTATGTACCCCTTATGTACACTTTCACCATAAAATACCATTGGTTCCTTGAAGAGCTGTCAGAATTAATGGCAAATTATTGAGCATTATAATTTAAACATAAAATACTTGAAGAATATCACATTAATATTCTCAGGACAGTAAGGTATGAAAAGTAAATGCCAACCTTGCCTGCGTCACTCATGTTCTAGAATGTGTTAAAACACAGACTTAATATATACAATATTTCTACTGAGTTTCTAACCTAAATTTTTGAAAACTATGAAAAAGTTCTACCTAATTCTCAGGGATATTTTCCCTCACCTCAACTATGGTTCTACATCAAGGACTTTGAATTATGTTCCTAATTATCAGACTACTAACTTGACCTTGACACTCTGGGATTAGGCACTGCCACAATTTAAAGTGATTCTTTTGTATTTTCCTTCAGGACATGCCTGATCATGTGAGAAATGATTACTGTTTACTTGAAGCACAGGGATATTTCCACAATATAATTTCTTCACTTGAGCAACTTTGTGGAAAGTGAAACACTTTCTCTGTATAATACTGTTGCAATTATAAATAACAAAATATATACCCATCTCAATAAAAATCTCATGGTTTTACCCATGGACATGAAGTATGTTTTTCGTTACAAAGTTCATGTGATTTCTTATATGCGTAAGCAATGCATTTCTTTGAAATTCAGCCAAATATTTTATGAGTTAGATAGAGCTCTGGGGGCTAGTGGAGTCAAGGGATATGGGGAGAAGGCAGGCACGGGTTATTGATAGGGGACGATCAGCCATGATCACAATGAATGGCGTTGCTGGCTCGAAGGGCCGAATGGCCTCCTCCTGCACCTATTTTCTATGTTTCTATGTTTCGATGCACCATAAAACTTTTAGAAATAATAATTGTACATGAAATTCTCAGGCTGTTGTTTATTTAATTTGGATACACTTAATCATATATTCAGTTTGCAGTGGTTATGTGTGACAAATGATTCACATGCATAGTCATTACTGTATGCATTGAGACAAATAGGTCAACAAACTACAACAAATTAAAAATACATCAACATCTTTTTGAGTTACTGGAGACTAAAGAAACTTAGAATGTCAAATAAAAACTTTGAAGTATTTGTCTTCATTTGTCACTGAGTTTACATCACGAGTTGCCTTACGCAAAAGCACTGTGAGAATACCTTCATCAAAAGGAGAGCAACAATTCCAAAAGATGGCTCTTTACTATCTGCTCTTGCTGGTCCTGCCAATGATGGCAATATTCTGAAAAATGAATAAGCAAAAGGAGAGACCTTTCTTACTTTCCTAAATCGTCCATTTTAGTTAAATATTATAAAGAAGCATGATAACGTTATCTGATCATGGAGGAATTCCTAAATCATAGCATTGTTAGAGTTGTCAAAACCGCAGTAATGTACTATGAAACCACTACTGAAGTTAAAATTTAATTTGATTATGGTCTCAGTTTACACAATTATTAAATGATTACCCCAATATAACGGTTAATTTATTGTATCCTTGTTTATTATATATTTATTTGTTGTTTTGTGTGAAAGTGCCTGTAATAACTTCAGCAAGACCAACTGAGAATGGTTTTCTAGTTAGTATAATTGATATTACCTGAGCCTGCTTTGTGGTATTTTGCCCTCTCTAATCATTCTGTCACATAGAACCTCTTAAGGTTCCTGGATGGTAAGCATTTCACAGTATCGGTAGAGACCAAAAATTGCATTGAGGTTTTCCGTGTACCAATGAGACCTAAAGGTTAAAGATTTGAATTAACCTGGGACAGTATTTGTGAGCATTACGTCTGGTGGCAACATCATTTATGCAAGCACAAATACAAAGAAATCTCACCAATATCTTTATTTCCTTGGAAGATTGAGGAGATTTGGTATGTCACTGATAATGCTATTGAACTTCCACTGGTGTGAAGCATACTAACTGGTTACGTCATGGCCTGGTTCAGTAATTTGAACGACCAAGAAAAAAGGAGGCTGCAGAAAGTGGTAGATGTTGGCTGTTCCATCACGGGTGCTGAACTCTCCACCAACAAACAGAATTTGATTGCATAGCCGACTTTGTTTTTGCACTACTATGGTTTTGCTACCTCATATTACTGTTTATTAATTAATTGCATTATTGATTATTGTATATTTATTTGTGTTATGGTGTTAATGGGGCTATAAAGCTGCAACAACTAACAATTCCATTGTTCTGTTGCTTGTGTGACAAATGGTATTTAACCACACTTGACTCACTTGATTAATTTGCTCCACTTAAAGGGAAGTAAGATGGGTCATAATTAATAAGCTCTGATATACCTTTTTGATATATGAATATAAATGTTCTGTTCCATTGCCACCAGTTCTGCTATTACTGCTAATTCCAACTCCTCACAACCTCCTTCACCACCACGCCACCCCCCCCCCCCTTCTTCCCTCCCCATCCCCCTTTTCTCCCACACCAAAAATGACATTAATCAACAACCATATACTCACCAGTAATCACTGACTACTCAAGCAGCTAATTTCACCACTCAATGTCCACTGGTTAACCCCAGGGTAATCGAATATTACCTGTGAACTGTTACTTAGGTTGCAGTAGCATAATTTTAATGAAATTACACTCACTATGCTCTCCCGTAGTCATCATTTATTAGAAATGAAGCTTGTCGTCTGGATGCCTATGAATAGTTTGCTGCAGTTAAATTAGCTTCCAATGCAAGTTTTAGAAATTAATTTCCGTTAAAGTATTCAATTTTGATTGATGTGGTCAAATGCAAAGGTTAGATAGATGGTGTTTGAAATTTGTTTTCCCATGGATAAACAGGCAATGATTAATTTTCTCTCTCTCTCTCTCTCTCTGTGACAGGTGCACTTAAACCTGGTTAATCATTATAATGGCAATGCTAGAGGGTGCATTCAACAATTCTGCAAGCTCGAAGGGAAACTGCCACAGATCACTGTTTGGAGATTGGACAGCATCAGGGAAAGCACATTCTCAAACCCGTGCTTCTTGAGAATTAGTTTCTGTAGGAGTGTTGTAATGCTGCATTCCAACCAAAGATGTTCAAAAATGGGAAGTATTCCACTCCATAATATTGATTAACCTGTCACCTTGCTCAGCATATTATTCATCTAATCAATGTTTCAACTAATATTGCTGCTTGTCTGACATGACATCAAGAAACTTTGAAATGGTCCTGAATTTCATTATTGGTAAAGTTATTTTGCTGAATTTCACAAAGGTATCAAGATTGAATTTGCAAGCTGCACACATTTTAATGGGAATTAATGCAAGCACTTAACAATTGTGTCCTAAGTCAAGAGTAAATTGAGATTTGATTAGAAAAAGAAGTGCTACTTGCACATCAGACTTTGCTGGGAGGTTTTTAAATAAGATTAGCTTTTAATGTGTGTTTTATTGTTTTTAAAAATGAAGGGCAAATGTTCAAATGATCTTTAATCAAAATTCCTTTTAGAGCTTTTTTTTAAAGAACACCAAAGGTTGTTGGCCTTAAGTGAACAGGGATTACTGTGAAGGAACATCAAATACATAGTTAACTCTTTATAATTATGTTTTTTTTCATATTTATGCTGGTAATAAATGTTAATACATTTTTAACATCCATTATTGTAAAGAAACAAAATAGAAGTTCCACATTCATTGCGTATGAAGTCTAATTCCCATTTTTCAGTTCCAATATTAATATTTTATAGGCTCTTAAATGTTGTCACATGTATATTCTAGACATTAGATTTTGGAACAGCAAACTTATTGTTAACATGCCATATTTATTTTGTGAAAAAATGACTGTACTACAATTAAGGATATGTATTTTT
Source organism: Leucoraja erinaceus (assembly GCF_028641065.1). Classification (NCBI taxonomy): domain Eukaryota; kingdom Metazoa; phylum Chordata; class Chondrichthyes; order Rajiformes; family Rajidae; genus Leucoraja; species Leucoraja erinaceus. The sequence continues at coordinate 57,339,904 of NC_073383.1, forward strand.
CATGCATTCATTTTTTCTCTTTAATTTACCTGTCATATACTTCTGCATTTTGATTTGACATCTTAGCTATGTTTATTTATTTACTTAATCAAACATTTTCAAATTGGATTTCCTTTTATTTGTCTTTTTGTTCAGAATTTTCTTCCATCCACTTTCTTTTTTTTCACATTCAATCCTGATCAATTGATCAGTTTATAGAATAATATCTTCTACCCATCATGTAGCCCCAAACACATCTCAGTGGTCATGAGAAAGTCTGAAGAAGGGTCTCGACCCGAAACATCACCTATTTCCTTCGCTCCATCGATGCTGCCTCACCCGCTGAGTTTCTCCAACATTTTTGTCTACCTTCAGTGGTCATGAAGTATTGTGTCTCATATCCATTCTGATCATTTCCATCAACATGGACTATTCCTACCTTTCTCTTTGCCACTTTGCTCATAATTCAGTGTTTCCCTTTTCCTTGCATCATTAGATATCTAATTCTATAATGACAGCAATGTTTTCAAACCCTACATATTATTTCACACGTTTTTAAGGGATATGGAGAAGTGTTCGGATGGAAGGCAGGTTTTCACAATTCAGAAATAATTTGGAGAACACGTTGAAACTGATGCACTTTCTCCAGGCAGTGAAGGAAATGTTGCAAATAATATTGTATACTTGGCAGTCTTACTTGACCTTTGATCCTGCCTAGATAAATGCCTCCTTCCCCTACCAGATTGTGAGTAATAAAGATGGTGTCTCCAACATCAATCCTGGGTCTCTTCCTAGTATTATGTTCTGCCTTATCCTACAAAATGAATGGGTGACGATTAGTGCATGTTGAGAAGTCAAATGTATAGATATGATGCTTCTGGAGATTTGTTGAGAGCTATCGAACAAAATAAAAAGATTGGTAATGAAAAAGTGCATCAAACTCATGATTCTGAGAGAGCATAGATAATGGTTTAATGAACTCACAATGGCTGTAGATAGACACAAAAAGATGGAGTAACTCAGCGGGACAGGCAGGATCTCTGCAGAAGTCTGAAGAAGGGTATCGACCCGGAATGTCACCCATTCCTTCTCTCCAGAGCTGCTGCCTGTCCGCTGAGTTACTCCAGCTTTTCGCATCTATCTTTAGTTTAAACCAGCATGTGCACTTCCTTCCTTCACAATGGCTGTAAATTGAGCATCCAATCCTGAGATAATTATAAATCTTGGCCTTGCTAATATGCTCAATGGACAATTAAAGCATAAAGAGAGGATAGATGGGGAAAAAAAGAAGGACCAACATCTTTTCCCTAAAAGGTATGTGGATTCCACAGTCTGCCAGGCTCCAAGGATTAATGTTGACCCAGTCAGCCATTTTTGTGCAGAGCTGAACCAATGAAAACCTTAGGATACTCTGAGGAAAATTGAGAGAGATTATTTTTTTTCATGAGACGTCTAGAAAATAAACATTAACTCATCTCTGCAGGTATTGACTGGAAAATAAAAGAATAATTCCAGCTCCCTGCTAGTCCCAAAGCCAGGCCCTGTGACAGAGATAGAGTGTCAAAATGGGACACTTCATAATCATTCTTTAACAAAAAGAGACACATTTCTATTTATCTTTTACAAATTTACGATAAAGGAAAGGAAATTGCAGCAATTTAATTACGCTTGAAATGTAGCCACTGAAGCAAATCAGAAAATGTGGTAGCCAATTTTCATATAAGGAAAGCCTATCAATACCAATAGGAAAGTGATCAGAAATGCTCAGCAAAAATGATAGAGGAAATATTAACCTGCTAATTTCTGAAATAGTATCAATGCGGCTTTCATTCCCATCCAAAAGAGCGATGGAGACTTTGTCATTATCTGTCCCCAAGGTCATGACTCCTTGTCTCTCTAATTCCTCTGCTTAAATCCTTTATATTTTTAAATACCTCCACCGGTGCTCTTTGTCATTTTCTTTGTTTCTGGGACAAAAACCCAAGTTTCTCGAGTCTATCTACAAGAACCAAAGTTCCTGTTTTCTGGAATTATTCTGGCAAATCTCTTCTGAAATCTCTCCCAAATCTTCAAATATTTCTCAAAGTGTATCATCCATCATCTATCATCCCATTCTTCCAGCCTGTGCATATTGGTTTGACCACTTCTTATCCTTCTCATAAGTTTACTTTGTCTCTAAGATTCGTGCCAACTGGACAAGAGATTAAGCCTTATAATATCATATAATATGCTTTATAATATAATATGCCAAACATTAAAATATGTTGAGAAACCCAGTGATACAGTGCAGAATCCTGCGAAACTCAACTTCTCCCTAAGTTTGAAAAACAACCTTTCACCACTACCCTCAATTTCCTGTTACTTAATGTTTTTTATCTGTCTTGCTGCAGCCACTTTTACTCCACAGCCAGACTATTATGAGGTACACACAAGTGCTTTGTGCTTTCCTCCCAATGATTTATGACCCTAATCTGATGCCCTTCATGTGATAATTCAATTTTCATTTGTGATCCCAATGTTCTTACGCTTGTATAATCTATATAGCAAACTATGTCATAAAGTGCAATCTACTTTAAAATAAATGGAGATTTTAGTCAAAAATAATTGAGATTAAAAATGTAAAAATTACAATTAAAATATTAAATGGTTCTTTATTGTTACATATGCACTGTACAGTGAAATTCTTTTTGCATAGCTCACACATGCACGAGTCACCATATTTTAGCGGTATTTGTGAAACGTCCAAGGACTGGAGGGGTCTATGTGTTCGATGTACTGGAGCAGCTCCCGATGCAGGTAAGCACCAAGACGCTGCACGGTCTCCTCTCGCGCTATATTTAAGAGGGAGTTAGATGTGGCCCTTGTGGCTAAGAGGATCAGGGGGTATGGAGAGAAGGCAGGTGCAGGATACTGAGTTGGATGATCAGCCATGATCATATTGAATGGCGGTGCAGGCTCGAAGGGCCGAATGGCCTACTCCTGCACCTAATTTCTATGTTTCTATGTTTCTATGTCCAAGGACTGGTCTATGTGTTCGATGTACTGGAGCAGCTCCCGATGCAGGTAAGCACCAAGACACTGCACGGTCTCCTCCGTCGCCATTAACCGCTCGGCCCATGAACCAAAGTCCCTCTCCTCGAGCTGCCTCCTGCAGCTTCGGATGATAGCTAAAATAAAACAATTCCTCCAGTTTGATGACCTGGAAAAGATCATCCACACATTCATCTCCTCCCGCCTAGATTACTGCAACTCCCTTTACACTGGCATCAGCCAATCTTCCCTGTCCCACCTGCAACTGGTCCAAACCGCGGCAGTGAGACTCCTGACGGGCACCCGAAAAAGGGACCACATCACCCCGATCCTGGCCTCTCTCCACTGGCTCCCTGTGCGGTTCCGTATAAACTTCAAGATACTCCTCCATGTCTACAAAGCCCTCAATGGGCTTGCCCCCACCTACATAAAAAGTCTTCTCACCCACCACTACACCTCCAGGCCTCTCAGATTGGCCGACTTGGGGTTGCTGAATATCCCACGGTCTAGGCATAAGCTCAGGGGCGACCGCGCCTTTGCGGTTGCAGCTCCTAGGCTGTGGAACAGCATCCCCTTTCCCATCAGAACTGCCCCCTCCATCGACTCTTTTAAGTCAAGACTAAAGACTTATCTATACTCCCAAGCCTTTCCTGACGTCCTCTGAGTGAGGGCTACATGTATATATGTATGTAGTCTGTTTTGTGGTGCTATTCTTATAACAAATGTAAAGCACTTTGGCCAACGAGAGTTGTTTTTTAAATGTGCTATATAAATAAATGTGACTTGACGACTTGACTTGCAGCCGACCTTGTATGTGCTGGGGCCAATACCCAGGTCCATCTCCTGCCGTCCCATTCCTTGCATCCGTCATCGCCAGCGGCTCACTCCTCCTTGACTCTCCGGTCTTCGGGGTCGAGATCAACGGCTTCGGAACTTCCAATTGCAGGCAGCGTTCACCAGGTCCCTGTTCATGGTGGCAGGCCACATGTGGCCCCCGGCAGCCCACCAGGCCTTCCCTTGCAGCGGTCCACCGGGTCCCTCATCGTTTGCCGCCATGGCGCATCCCGGGAACCGTCTGCCACCACCGCTGCGCATCCCCGGAGCCTTCATTAGGAATATTCATTATCTATAATTATTTAATTTAAGCTGCAATCATTCTGAATGTCAAAAACATGTAATGCTTAAAAGACCACTTGAAATCTTCCCCAACACGCTAACTGTTTTCTAGCCAATTCATAAAACATTTTGGTAAATTTCCCTTAGGACTTCACTTCTGCATCGCTCTCAACATCCTCCAGCGTTGATATGTCATCTCTCCCAGATCCTTTTCTGACTCCAGTGCAATCTTTGCCTGATAATGACTGATGTATTTTCAACCATAATTTATGCCTTAGAAGAGTCAAGAGTCAAGAGTCAAGAGTCAAGAGTGTTTTATTGTTATACGTCCCAGATAGAACAATTAAATTTTTACTTGCTGCTGCACAACAGAATTTGCAAATACAGTGTGACATGAAACTTCACTCATATCATTTTTGTTCTCCCCTTCCCCCTCCACTCCACTTTCCTTACGGAAATTCATTAATAATTTTAAGGACTCCATGAAATACCTTTTTTTTAAATTTACAGATAGTGAATAAATACACATTATAATTTTGCCATCTGGATTTAAAAACTATTATTTAAAAAACTCATAGGTGTGAATTTGCATTGCAAGTAAGGGATGGATTTTATATAATTAAATGCATTTGAGTTTTAACTGCCTCAGAAATGGTTGAGCAAGGCAATTGTCAATGGACAACAAATTGTGGCCTTGCCAATGGCCATAAATATTTTTTAAATTATGTTATTCTAGGACTCAAAATACCCTGGTGGTGCACAGTTTACAGCTGGGTTCAGTGAGTTATTAAGTGCTTGCTATCACATATCCAAAGAGGTGCCTCAACACTGAAAAAGGAAGGGATGGGCATAATCTCTGTTCCGGGCATTTCTAAATACCGTTAGTTTGGTTATGTTTGGCCTGATGTCAAAGGAATGATTTCCTCTTCAGGCTACAGCGCAAACCACACTTCTCATTATACAATGACAAGGCTGAATTGTTACAAATTATTTACTTAATGCAGACTTGTTACAGATTTAAAACTGCATGCAAAATGCATTAAATTGTTCTGATTTGCATTCTATATATTTTGATGGATTTTAAATGTATAAGGAATATGCAGAAAATTAAAGCACAACCTCTTCCATAAGGACAAAAGAAATAGAAGCACTACAGATTCACGTTCACAATTTATTGGAATAGAATTAGGCCATTCGGCCCATCGAGTCCACCACCATTCAATCATGGCTGATCTCTGCCTCCTAATCCATTTTCCTGCCTTCCCCCCATAACCGTTGACACCAATTCTAATCAAGAATTTGTCTATCTCTGCCTTAAAAATATCCACTGACGTGGCCTCCACAACCATCTGTGGCAATGAGTTTTACAGATTAACTACCCGCTGACTAAAGAAGTTCCTCCTCACCTCCTTTCTAAAAGAGCACCCTTTAATTCTGAGCTATGACCTCTTGTCCTAGATGCTCCCACCAGGAGAAACATCCTTTCCACATCCACTCTATGCCTTTCATTATTTGGTAAGTTTCAATGAGTAGTAGACTATTCAGCCCTTTGTTCCTTATCCATTCAATATGATCATAGGTGATCAATTATCTCAGTGCCAGTTTCTTGAACTAATCCCAAATCTCTCAATTCCCTTACTATCTAAAACTCAGCACTGTCAGTCTGAGTCTCTGCAGTTTTCTTGGAGCGAGTATTTCAAGGGTTCATTACTTTTTGGGTGAAGAAATTTATTGTCACCGAGTGGCTAACCCTTGATATTTAGATGGTGAGCCCTGGTTCTCGACATCCCAACCTGGGGAAAGTAAACGTCATTCCTGATTCTGCCATGTAAGGCTTATTTTAATCAGATAGATTCATAGAGACACACAGAATGGAAACGGGCCCTTTGGTCCAATTCATCCAGGCCAACCAAAATGTCTCATCTAAGCCTTTCCTATCCTTGTACCTGCCCAATGTCTTTTAAATGCTATTATAGTATGCCACAACTATATCCTCTGGCATCTTGTTCTATACACCCATCACCCTCTGATTGAAAATAGTTACCCATGAGGCTTGTACTAAATCTTGCCCTTCTTACCTTAAATATGAGGCTTGTACTAAATCGTGCCCTTCTTAACTTATGTTTGATACTGCTATCCTGGGTAAAAGATTATGTGCATTCAACCTATCTATTCCATTCATGATTGTATACATGATGCTATCGGATCAGCCCTCAGACTCCTGTGCTCCAAGAAATAAAGTCCTAGCCTACCAAACTTCGCTCTACAGCTCATAGAAACATAGAAACTACTGCACGTACCACGTACTGCATAAATACGTGGTACTCCACCTGCAACTGTTCAGACAGGAAGGCTCTGCAGAAGGTAGTGAGGGGAGCAGAGAGGATCATTGGCGTCTCCCTACCCTCGGTACAAGAACTGTTCCAGAGCCGCTGTCTGAAGAAAGCACAGAGAATTGCCAAGGACAAACTGCACCCCCTCCACGCACACCTGGATCTCCTGCCATCAGGCAAGAGATATCGAAGCATCAAAGCCCGAACTACGAGGCTGCTAAACAGCTTCCTACCACAGGCTGTGAGGCTGCTAAACAGTCACTCTGCACCCACAGTTGACTTGACTCTGCGGCTGGCACGGACACTTTAATACTGGCACTGGCCACTCAAATCAGCGGCCCCGGACAATTTTTATGATTGGTTTATTGAATTTTAACATTGTGTTTTTTTACCTGCTTTTAACTATTTATACTGTTCCATCAGGGACTGGATTGTTTTTAGTGTTATTATGTGTGAAGTGTTTAAATTTCATGTGCGATGCTCCGCTATTCACTGGGAAACGTCTTTTCATTTTGCACTGTAACAACTGTTGCTTGCAAGATGACAATAAAGGTTGATAAAAATAGGTGCAGAAGGCCATTTGGCCTTTCAAGTCAGCACAGCTATTCAATATGATGGCTGATCATCTAAAATCAGTATCCCGTTCCTGCTTTTTCCCCATATCCCTTGATTCCTTTAGCCCTAAGAGCTACTGTAAATCTAAATCTCTCTTGAATTGTGAATAATAAATTGTAAATATCCAGTGAAATTGCCTCCACTGCCTTTTGTGGCAGAGAATTCCACAGATTCACAACTCTCTGGGTGAAAATAAAAATCCTCATCTCAGTCCTAAATGGCCTGCCCCTTATTCTTAAACTGCAACTCCCGGTTCTGGACTCCCCCAACATGGGGAACATTTTTCCTGCATCTAGCCTGTCCAATCCCTTTAGAATTGTATATATTTCTATAAGATCCCATCTCATCCTTCTAAATTCCAGTGAATACAAGCCCACTCGACCGATTCTTTCATCATATGCCAGTTCTGCCATCCCGGCAATTAACCTGGTGAACCTACAATGCATTCCCTCAATGGCAATAATGTCCTTCCTCAAATTAGGAGACCAAAATTGCACACAATATTCCAGGTGCAATCTCACAAGGACCCTGTACAACTGCAGTAGGACCTCCTTGCTCCTAAACTCAAATTCTCTTGCAGTTAAGGCGAACATGCCATGATCACTGAGATCCACCCTGGCCGCGATGCGCTGGTACCAGCAGGACCTCGCATTGTCTCTCCCGGAACTTCGGGCCTCACTAACCCATACCTGCAACGGACCACAACTATATTTAATCCGCCGGAAGATCCACCTCTTCAATCAAAAATTCCTGGCCCACCTTAACTCCACCAAGGACCTTAAATTATCCCGCCTCCAGGCCGCTACCGACACCCCGCGACTCGACCGCCCGCAGCCTCCGGGCCCCAACTCTGGCCTGCATCGCCTGCCCGAGTCCCGCGACGCCATCTTGGCCACGAGGAGCGCCTCCAGTACTCACCAGGACGCCGCCTTCACCGACCTCCACGGCGATGCTGCCGCCGACCTTCACCTGCCTACCGATGACGCCCAGCCTCGCCGCTTCAACGGTAACTCGGACTTTCTCCCCCTCGCTGATTCCTCCGATTCTTGCCGCCCCCCCCGGGACCGCCTAGCCTCATCGCCGCATCGGGCCCACCCGACATTGCCATCGCACTGGGTCCGGCGAACATCACAGCCGCAACTGGCCCACACGACATCACCGTCCCACTGGGCCCGTCCAGCGTCGGGCCCACTGAACATCGCCATCAAACTGGACCCGCCTAATATCGCCGCCGCACCAGGCCTACCCTACATCGCCGCCGAACCGGACCTACCGGGCATCGCCGCCGGACCGGGGCTACCCCATCATGGCCGCCTCAACACGCCGACCATCCGCCCACCGGGACCTCCCACACATCACCCTCAGACCCCGACTCAAGCGTCCATGGACTCCTACCATCGGGTCCGCTGACCCTCGCCACTGGATTCCCACCATAGTGTCCGTTGACCCGCGCCACTGCACCTCCCTCCAGCAACCCACAGCCGTCGCCTTACCTGGAGCCTGTACTCTGCACTGGGCCTGAAGCCTCCATGCTGCTAACTCCCACTCTCCTGGGTTTGACTCCACTGAGTCCTAATGCCAGTCTGCCCAGCCTTGCCAACCTCAGTGGCTGCTTCACTGACTCTTCCCTATTCCCCTCTAACTATGTGACCCCTGCTCTTCCCCACCCACACCACAGCCCTCTCACCCCCCCACCCCCTGACCATCCACCACCCCTCTCCCACCCACCCCCCCGACCATCCACCACACATCGCCTCGTCCCCAGTCCACCCACCTGCCTCCCTCCGGCCCCAACCCTCATCCCTGCTGGGTGTTCACCATCCCCCGATCTCCCCCACACTGAACGGTCTGTCCTCAGCAGAGGTCTTACCTTTGTCCCCCTCCGTCCCCACCTCAATGCGTTCCGCGCCCACCACGGCTTGGAGCTCTTCTACCGTCACCTCCTCCTCACAGCGTACTTCCATGGGAAGGAGTCCTCACCCCCCATTAATGACCCCTTTTCCCGTCTCCAACGCACCCCCTCTCATGGAACCCCCCTCGTGACCTCCCGGCTTTGGAACTCTTTTTAAAAACCTGAAGAAGGGTTTCGGCCTGTTGCACCCGCTGAGTTTCTCCAGCTTTTTTGTGTACCTGCCATTAGCTTTCTTCACTGCCTGCTGTACCTGCATGATTACTTTCAGTGACTGATGTACAATCACACCGAAGCCTTGTTGCACCTCTCCTTTTCCAAATTTGACACCATTCAGATAATAATCTGCCTTCCTGTTCTTGCCGCCTAAATGGATAACCTCACATTTATCCACATAATACTGCATCTGCCATGTATCTGCCCACTCACCCAACCTATCCAAGTCACCCTGCAGCCTCATAGCATCCTCGTCGCAGCGCACACTGCCACCCAGCTTTGTGTCATCCGCAAACTTGGAGATGTCACATTTAATTCCCACGTCTAAATCATTAATATATATTGTAAATAACTGGGGTCCCAGCCTTGCGGCATTCCAATAGTCAAGCTCAGACCCTCGACCCCTGGCAACATCCTTGTACATTTTCTCTGCACTCTTTCTAACTTAATGACATTCTTCCTATAGCAGGATGACCAAAACAGAAGATAGTAGTCTAAGTGTTGCCTCTTGTACAACTGCAACACAAAATCCCAACTTCTATACTCAATACCCTGGCTGATGAAGGCCAATGTACCAAAATGTACCAAAACCTTAATGACCACCATATCTACCTGTGGTGTCGCTTTCAGGGAACTATGCACCTGTACTCCTAGATCTTCAGTTCTACAATAGTCTCCAGGGCTTTGCCATCCACTGTGTAGGTTCTGCACTGGTTTGACACCTCATAGTTTTCTGCATCAAAGTCATCTCTTATTCTTCTGAAAAATACCCAGTTCAGATTTATTCTCCTTAACCTCACCTTTTATGGAAATCCCACCTTTACCCCACTCTGCCCCCCCCAGAAATGAAGCTGAAGAAGATTTGTTGCAGTACCTCCATCGCAAATATATCTTTCCTTCTGTAGGAAGATCAGACCTGTACACAGTATCCCCCATGCACTCTCCCATGTGTCCTATGCAATCCTAATGAGGTATCTTTACCCTTGTCCACAAAATTGCTGGAGAAACTCAGCAGGTGCAGCAGCATCTATGGAGCAAAGGAAATAGGCGACGTTTCGGGCTGAAACCCTTCTTCAGACGATCAGCTTGTTAATCTTCAGTGATTTGTGTTATTACACCTTTCACATTTTCTACTAAAATGAACAAAACACACGATTTCCCGCATAACAATCTGCCACATTCTTGACCATCAATTTAGCTTATCTACATCCTCTTACCATTTGGATATTACGGTTAATCTGGACCGAAAGAGAAGAGGTGATGGAGCCATTTAGAGGCAATGGAAGAGATGGGGCAAGAGTTAGCAAGTGATAGGTGGATACAGGTGAAAAGGAGTGAGTGTCAAAACTGTGGAAATCACTGGCAGGTAGCAGTGAGAGAAGGCCTCATAGAATTAATATTAAAAGCGGAAGGAATTGCTTTAGGGCATAGGTTGCAGTGGAGTAGCATTTCATCATGTTCCTTCTCCATCGTCATTCCCAAATTATCAGTACTATTGATACTGTTCAGTTCAGTGCCCATCCTACCCATCCCACTTAAGCAGACAATAATAATAGTGTTCTTTGTGCTCATAAAGGTCCTGGTTCAGAAGTGGGATGGGATTCCATTATCACCATACAACTATTGTCTACACTCTTCATACCACACTAGAATGTTGTTAATATAATTGATTCAAGTGTATTGAGTTACAAATGGGTTTGATTTTTGTACAGTATCACAAAGGAAATCTAGAAAAGTGGTACAGGTAGTACATAATCAAACCATAAATGGATTTTTGAACAAAGTTAAATGAGTTAAAAAAATGTGACAGTACCATTTCAAGAGCAATTAAGGATTGGCAATAAATTCAGTGTACGCCAGCAGTGTAAGCATCCTGAAAATGAATTAAAAAACATTCATAGGAAAAATTTGCATTTTCATATTAAATTTGATGTCTTTATATCTTCTTTGTGTCACTATTTTATTTACTGTGAGGGTTTTATATTTGCAACATATTTCCGGCTAGCCCACATTTATGTAGCTGTTTGTCTAATATTTTCACTGCCAATGGTTTTTGGAAGTCAGACTATAATTCACAAAGATTCAGTGCATTATTTATTTTCTCATAAATGATTTTAGTTATGTGTTTTATTTCAAAAGCAAAATTAGTGTAGGAAAGAAACAATTTATATCTTAGGATTTCATAAGTGGCTTATTGTATTTTTCATGGTATTAGAGCCATAGAGTCATGCAGCACAGAAACAGGCCCTTCAGCCCTACTCATCCATGCCTACAAACGTGCCCCATCTAAACTTATTTACCTGTGTTTGGCCCATATACTTCTAAACCTTTGCTGTTATTGTAACTGTCTAAATGACTTAAGTGTTGTTATTATACCTGTGTCAACTATTTCCACATATACGCACCACACTCTGTGAGAAAACGTTGCCCTCGGGTTCCTATTCAAATTTCCCCCTCTTACCGTAAACCTAAGTTGATGCACATTCACCATGGTTGCACAAACAAATGTGGAGATATTGCATTGAAGCCCTCTATACCCATCTCAGCTATAAGATTCATCTTCGCCAATTTTCGACAATGTTGCTTAAGGGATGAGCATTAACAGGAGGTTGTTTTTCTTCAAATCATAGTTAACCTCTGCAATGATCTCCTGAATTACAGAAATAGTTTTATGATTGGGGTAGGAAATGTCACAGTACTTGATGAAACTGTGCCCCATTCTGGCAGCTGCCTTCTAAAACAGGATGCAGAGTTAAAATGGTGTCTCAGGGGATTAGGACACCCCGTACTCTACAGCTATTTTAACATCCCACCTGCACTCTGCTGGAGGGCAGGGAAGTTTAAACTTGCCCCTATAAAATCTTTGAAGAAAACCAGTCTGCTTTTTGAGATTTTATTTTTGGAAATGCAAATCTTGTATAACATAGATAATTCTACATAAACCTCAAAGAGCCTAATATTAATGCAAAGTTGTCAGCGCAGCTGGATTCTTTGTGTTGTAATACTAAAGTATAGGAGTGTAAATGTGGTTCATAATCATCGCGCCATATCTTTAAAAAAAGTTTAGAAAGGAAACATACCGTTGAAAATGTATTGCACCATTACTCCAATATGTTACATGATGTGGTTCCAATGTGGCTGTGCAGGAAATTAAAAGGAGAAGTTCACCAAATGGATCCTATTATACAATAATTTGTGGTCATTTTTGGTCATCAAAAATAGGATACACCTTTAAGGGATGTGAATGAGTTGTTGCTAGCAATTTCATTATCAGAGTACCCACATTGTGACTTACTCTTTCTCCGTGGCCCACATCCAAGCTGCAAATGTTAGGAAAAGTAATAAGTCAAATGGGAACATTTATTCTGGTTTAGAATGGTGCATAGATTACTTGTAATTATTAATTGCAAGTATTCTCTTCACTACAACAGCCGCAAATCTGTGACAAGGCGTCCCAATCACCTCACCCTTCCCTGTTTATTTTACTTTATCTGTTTCCTGTCAAAGAATCATGAATATATTGACAAAACCACCTTCTTGAGATTGTTGTGGAGGGAAGGAAAGATTTTTTACCATGCTGCCTTTCTAATGGTGCATGCAGATTTTAAGAAAAGAACAATATATATATAGATTAAGTCCTATTTGCTCTGTGACTTATCAGTCCAATTTTGCTTCCATCTGCACATCATAGGGAACTCGGGAGAGATTTTTTGATGATCATTAGTTTTCTCCTTTAAGGAGCTCAAATCCTGTTATTTTTTTCCTTTATTGATGGCCCACCCAATATTAATTGGGTTGAATCCTACTTTGAAAAACTAACATCATGCAAGTGTGGCAAATATTAGTTCACTTCCATTTTTCCCATCCATCCTCATTTGAATAATTCCACACACTTCATTGCAGTTTCTTTCGGACTTTTACCATACCGATATTAGCCTTTGAATGAATTTGGATGTACTGTAGTAAATAACTGGATTATCCTGATTTATACTTTTATTATGGCTCCATGTAGTACAACTGTTAAATACAATTTAGACTGAGATTCCTAAGTAGAATGGCACTTGAGAAATAATGTTAAGATTTAGTAATGTAGATACTATATTCATGTAAAAAACTGATCTTTAAGGTACTAATATCCTAGCATAATTTCATATATAAATTAATTCAAGTAATTCAATATTTTTTTTCTGTTCTTTGCTTTGTTGTACAGGGTGCATTGCACTGGGTGCACTGTTGCATCATTCAAATGAGTAGGCATTACAATGAGTGTTTGAACTTACACAATGTAACTACAATGTACTCATCAATGAGTATTTTATATTTAAGACTTAATTTTTTTATATTTAAGACCTAGTTATGGTCTGCACCAGAAGTACAATTGTATCCTATACCATTAAAATGTCTTCATAATTTTATTGGTATTTAATAAGTCACCTATTCATCTTACATTTTTGAGAATAAAACAAGTTTTTATTTTTTTCAAAATGTATCCTTTGAGTGCTGGTGTAAATTTGGGATTTTTTTGGGATTTTTTTTTGTTACTTCTATGTACATTTGGGAATTTGTTTTGTTACTTCTATGTACTTATCATGAAGATTAGACATGAAAAGAACCTCAAATTGGTGTTGGTCTTGGCATTTGCCTCTCTCAGTAGAAAATTAAATATTTGGAAGGAATGTGCTGTAGTGTTTCATCTCCATCATTTGACTTGAGCTAGGAACATCCTGCTTTTTGGCAACTACTTAATCTAGAGTACTCAAAAATTTGGTGCCATTTTTTATTCTAAATTGAATGTTGGGTTTCCTTTACTGGCCATCTCTCTGATCGCCAATATCAACTCTGTGTCATTGGCTGATTTCAATGTTCACAAGCTGAACGTTGTACCAGTGCCTTTGTTACATGCAGACCACATTTTCAACTCAATCCTGACTCGCTTCCCTCAGTTTGTTGTCCATAAATGTAAGTTAATCTAAATCAAAGCTGCCGGAATTTTGTCATGCCATATCATAAGACATAAGAGCAGAATTAGGCCACTTGGCCCATCAAGCTTACTCTGATTTATTTCCCCCTCAAGCCCCTTCTCCTGCCTTCTCCCTGAAGTATTTAATGCCCTTCATAATGAAGAACCTATCAATCAATGCTTTAAAAATACCCAACGTCTTGATCTCTACTGTTGTCTCTGGCAATGAATCCACAGATTCACCACCCTCTGGCTAAATAAATTCACCTATCAGTAGGAGCTTACTGAAGTACGCTGGCTCCTGGTTAGCATTAACATGGTTGCAGATTTCTTATCCGTGTTTTCATACGGCAACAGTGGTCTTAGCCCCTCCATATATCTCTTAACTATTTTAACTCCATGATTCTCCAAACTTTTTGTAAATTCTAGCCTTCTGGATATCTCGAAATGTAATCAATAGAGGCAATTACCTTATGTGCCCTGGTCCTGACCCTGTGCTCTGAAATTCTCTCCTTTACAAGGCTCCACCTCTTTACCTCTATTTTCTTTGTTAGAGTATTTAAATCCTTCTGGTCTCTCTTTTAATAGAGTCAATTCTCAATGGTTCTGATTAGCATTGTCGTTTTTTACATTCATAAGATAATTAAAGTAAACTTGATATAAAATAAAAGGCATGTCACATGACACAATTATACATCACACTTATAGAACAGTTTTATCTTTGAGTATCAGAAAGTTAAATTGATTTACCACAGCTTTTCATGCAACAACAGGCTGGACAAGACCTGGTCATGTTGAATAAAATATCTACAATTAGGACAATCTTGAATTGGGTGTTCTATTTCAAGTTCTGCTGTTTTGACTTGGAAGGAACAATGTAATGTTGGCATGTTAAAAAGGCAGCAAAAGAGTTTGCAAGTAATCAAACCTCAACCAATTTATGAAAAAGTTATGTAAAAGTTAATCACATAAATTGTGCTTCTGGTCTGAACTCTTTCCAAATTGCAATGGAGTTGATTATTAAATATAATTTATAGATTGGTGCATTGTGAGAAATGTATATTGATAAGTGGCTTGTGTAGACTAGTTTTTATGCACTATTCTACATTTGAGAGGGTTGCTGTCACCTTAATGATTGAATGAATGTATGATTGAATGAATGAATGATTGAATGGATGAATGAATGAATGATGAATGAATGAATAAGTTTATTGGCCAGGTATTCACATACAAGGAATTTGCCTTTGTGCTCTGTCCGCAAGTGACAACATAACATATAGTGACAGTTAGGAATGACACATAAAACATTAAACATTATAAATAAAATAATTAAGAAGCTGTATTACAGTATAGCACAATATGCTGTATGGATTTACGAAGTGGAAATCATGTTTGATTAATCTTCTGGAATTTTTTGAAGATGTAACTAGGAAAATGGACAAGGGAGCGCCAGTGGATGTAGTGTACCTGGAATTCAGAAAGCATTTGATAAGGTCCCACATAGGAGATTAGTGGGCAGAATTAGGGCACACGGTATTGGGGGTAGAGTGCGGACATGGATAGAGAAGTGGTTGGCAGACAGGAAACAAAGAGTAGGGATTAACGGGTCCCTTTCAGAATGGCACGCAGTGACTAGTGGGGTTCCGCAAAGCTCAGTGCTGGGACCACAGCTATTTACAATATACATCAATGATTTGGATGAAGGGATTCTAAGTAACATTAGCAAATTTTCAGATGACACAAACCTGGGTGGCAGCGTGAACTGTGAGGAGGATGCTATGAGAGAGCAGGGTGACTTGGACAGGTTGGGGGAGTGGGCAGATGCATGGCAGATGAAGTTTAATGTGGATAAATGTGAGGCTATCCACTGGTAGCAAAAACAGGAAGGCAGATTACTATCCAAATGACGTCAAGTTGGGAAAAGGGGAAGTACAATGGGATCTGTGGGTCCTTGTACATCAGTCTATGAAAGTAAGCATGCATGTACAGCAGGCAGTGAAGAAAGCCAATAGTCAATAGTCAATAGTCAATTTAATTGTCATTTGGACCCCTTGAGGTCCAAACAAAATGCCGTTTCTGCAGCCATACATTACAAACAAATAGACCCCAGACACAACATAATTTACATTTTACATAAACATCCATCACATTGCTGTGATGGAAGGCCAAAAAAAAAATTATCTCTCCACTGCACTCTCTCCCCCCCCCCCCCCCCCCCGATGTCAGAGTCAAAGTCAAAGCCCCCGGCTGGCGATGGCGATTGTCCCGCGGCCATTAAAGCCACGCCGGGTGGTGCGAGGTCGCACACCGGGTCTTGGTGTTAGAGCCCCCGGCGTGCGCTCGCATAGTCCCGCGGCCATTCCAAGCCGCGCGGGGCGGTGATGTTAGGCCCCGCTCCAGGAGCTCTTCGACCCCGCAACTCGGGCGGGAGAAGTCGCCGTTGCAGGAGCCCTGAAAGGCGGTCTCCCTCCAGGGATCCGCGGGCTCCCGGTGCCGACGTCCGCAGACCCGCAGTAGCAGCCTCCTAATCTCCGGATGTCGGGCCGCAGCAGCAGCAGCAGCGCTCCTCCACCGCTCCACCCGCTCCGGACTCGGCCAGCTCCACGACGGTGACGGTGAGTCGTCGGCACCAGAGTCCCCGGTCTTCTTCTGTTGGAGGCCGCGCCTCCTTGCAGCCCCAACGACAACGGAGACCGACAAGAAAAGGTCGGGTCTCCCGTGCAGGGAGAGATTTAAAAGTTGCCCCCTCCCTCCCACCCCACCCCCACCCCCCCCCACACATACCCCAACATAAAATAACAAAAACTACATAGAAACATAGACAGAAAATAATAAAAACGCGGACGGGCTGCAGAGGCCGCTGCTGACCACAGTCGCGCCGCCTACCGTGAATTAGGCCATTCGGCAAAAGCAAATGGCATGTTGGCCTTTATAACAAGAGGAATCGAATATAGGAGCAAAGAGGTCCTTCTGCAGTTGTACAGAGCCCTAGTGAGACCACACCTGGAGTATTGTGTACAGTTTTGGTCCCCTAATTTGAGGAAGGGAATTCTTGCTATTGAGGGAGTGCAGCGTAGGTTTACAAGGTTAATTCCCGGGATGGATGGACTGTCATATGCTGAGAGAATGGAGCAGCTGGGCTTGTACACTCTGGTGTTTAGATGAGAGAATATCTCACTGAAACATATCAGATTGTTAAGGGTTGCTAGAGGCAGGAAACATGTTCCCGATGTTGGGAGAGTCCAGAACCAGGGGCCACAGTTTAAGAATAAGGAGTAAGCCATTTAGAACGGAGACGAGATAACACATTTCCTCACAGAGTGGTGAGTCTGTGGAATTCTCTGCCTCAGAGGGCGGTGGAGGCGGGTTCTCTGGATGCTTTCAAGAGAATAGCGGAGTCAGGGGATATAACAATTACAGCGCGGAAACAGGCCATCTCGGCCCTACAAGTCCGTGCCGACACAACTTTTTTTCCCTTAGTCCCACCTGCCTGCACTCATACCATAACCCTCCATTCCCTTCTCATCCATATGCCTATCCAATTTATTTTTAAATGATAAAAACGAACCTGCCTCCACCACTTCCACTGGAAGCTCATTCCACACCGCTACCACTCTCTGAGTAAATGGGTAACAATGTCCTAGGGAATATCCTGTCAGGACCTGGAGACTTATCCACTTTTATATTTCTCAAAAGTGTCAGTACTTCTTTTACTTTGAACCTCATAGTATCCATAGCTACTCTACTAGTTTCCCTTACCTCACATAATTCAATATCCTTCTCCTTAGCGAATACCGAAGAAAAAAATGTATTCAATATCTCACCCATCTCTTTTGGCTCTGCAGATAACTGTCCACTCTGTCCCTCCAATGGACCAATTTTATCCCTCATTATCCTTTTGCTATTAATATAGCTGTAGAAACCCTTTGGATTTACTTTCACCTTACTTGCCAAAGCAACCTCATATCTTCTTTTACCTTTTCTAATTTCTTTCTTAAGATTCTTTTTACATTCCTTATACTCCTCAAGCACCTCATTTACTTCATGCTGCCTATAATTATTGTAGATCTCCCTTTTTTTTCCGAACAAGATTGTGGCATTCACTGCTTTGGTAGCTCACTCAAGCTGCTGAAGCACGCAGATCACTACTTGGTAGCTCATTCAATCCTTCTATCTTTGTAAGCTTACTTGTGCCTTCTGAAGCTTACTACTTTGCTAGCTTACTTGTTTGTGCCTTCTGAAGGTGTCCAATTTCCCTTGAAAACCAGTGCTCTTTCCAATTTTTAATGTTTCCTTTCAACCGAACAGGAACATAAAGATTCTGTACGCTTTAAATGTCCTCCATTTCTCTTCTACATCTTTCCCATAAAACAAAAACAGGGATATAGAGAGAAGGCCGGAACGGGGTACTGATTGGGGATGATCAGCCATGATCACATTGAATGGTGGTGCTGGCTCGAAAGGCCGAATGGCCTACTCCTGCACCCATTGTCTATTGTCTATTGTCTATTGTCTATTGTCTATTGTATGCAGGAAACTTGCAAGGACCAATCTGCATGGTGTTGGCAAGAAGTCCAGCCAGGAGATAACAACGGTGGTTTGCACAACATGTCCATCTACCTGCTATCATAACATTTAATGAACCTTGAGGGCACAAGGGACTGTGGATGATGGAGCATGAAATTAGGGCAAAAAGAAAGACAAGCAATCTGGAGGAACTTGGCAAGTAAAGCAGTATTTGTGGAGGGTTGATACCCTTCATCTGGGTTTACTAATATATATTTGGGGTACTAACTAATCTTATGTGGTGATCTTGAAAATGTCGTTACACTGTTCCTCAGTCAACATTAGATTTTAAATGTTTTGAAACTGTGTGTAGGCTGGTAGTTTTATTTTCTTGAAACTAAGGATGCAATTAAAATAGTGAACATTCTTAAGAACTGCTTCCAATAAGTATTCAGAAGACAGTACAAGCAGAATCAATGACTTTATTATTAATAAGATGAAATACAATGTTACACAATGGTCCCAAAATAAATGCTTGAGAATAGATGGAATTTATTCTAAAATACAGCTAGAGACTAAAGAGAACACCTATAAGGCACAGACAATTTTATAAAGAAGCAACTGAATTATTTGTCTCGCAATTATCCCAGAAAATGTCATCAGAAATGCAGTTAAATGTCAACATTCCCCACAAAATACTGTTTACGATTATTATTTTCAGATCTTGTAAAAGGCCATGTGAAATTTTGAATGTGAGATTCCAAGGCTCTGCTGCCACCTACAGTCAAACATTTATGTACTGCAGTGGTGGAGGCACGGAAGCCGGCAGATGCTGGAATCTGGAGCATCGAAAACATCTGCCGGAATGACTCAACAAGTCAAGCAGCATCAGGGGGTGGAAAGGAATGGTAATTTTCAGGTCAAAACCATGCAGCAGTCCTGATATTGATTCAACCTGAAACATCAACCATTTATTTCCACCCAGGGCTGCTGCTTGACTCACTGAGTTCCACCGGCAGTTTGTTAGTTGCACGTAATACTACGTTCCTCATCTTATTGGGCAGTCTCTTGGAATTAATGTTTAACCTGCATTCTGGTTCTGGCATGGCTAAACAGATCGAAGTGGGAACCATGAACTCTGCCAAAGATGAGGTAGACGTTGGATGATAGCATGGGCATGGGTGAGGTTATCTCTCTCTTCTGCTGCTTTCTACAGGACCTCTATGAGTTCCAGCGAACTCATGGCTCTCAATGCCATCCTGAAGTTTAACCTGATCTGCTGGACATGTCTTTCTGCTCTGCGTTTGCAATTCTTAGATTTTTTTTAATGTTCTCAGTCTCTCACTAATCCCATTTGCTCATTGACTAGATAACTTTGTTTACAGTTTATCCCCATGGTTACCTGGTTTTACTATAGAGGAGGCATCCTCTCAGATTCCATCCTTTTTAAAAAAAAAATTATTAGAAGCAAGTTGTCGACTTCAGGAGGGCACAGCCATAGCATACACCCCTCAACATCAGTGGCACTGCAGTGGAGAGAGTGGAGAGCATAAAGTTCCAGGCAAATTACAGACAGCCTTACCTGGTCCAGGAACACCACTGGGACCGTCAAACGGGCCCATCAGCGACTGCACTTCCTGAGGAAACTAAAACAGGCCTCACTTCCCACCAACTTTCTCAGGACTTTCTACAGGGGTACGGTGGAGTCTGTACTCACGTACTGCATAAATACGTGGTACTCCACCTGCAACTGCTCGGACAGGAAGGCTCTGCAGAGGGTAGTGAGGGGAGCAGAGAGGATCATTGGCGTCTCCCTACCCTCGGTACAAGAACTGTTCCAGAGACGCTGTCTGAAAAAAGCTCAGAGAATTGCTAAAGACAAACTGCACCCCCTCCGCATACACCTGGATCTCCTGCCATCAGTCAAGAGATATCAAAGCATCAAAGCCCGGACTACAAGACTGCTAAACAGCTTCCTACCACAGGCTGTGAGGCTGCTAAACAGTCACTCTGTACTCACAGTCACTTGATTCTGCGGCTTGGCACGGACACTTTAATAACTGGCACTGGCCACTTTAATAACTGGCACTGGCCACTCAAATCAGCTGCCCCAGTCATTTTTATGATTGGTTTATTGTATTTTAACGTTGTGTTTTACCTGCTTTTAACTATTTATTTATACTTTTCCATCAGGGACTGGATTGTTTTTAGTGTTATTATGTGTGAAACGTTTTAAATTTCATGTGCGTTGCTCCGCTATTCCCTGGGAAACGTCTTTTCATTTTGCATTGTACAACTGTTGCTTGCAAGATGACAATAAAGGTTGATTGATTGATTGATTGATTGTACTAAAATATAACCAATGGTATATGACATAATACAGTTATTGTACAGCTTCAATTTTGACTTTTAGCTATAGTTAGGAGAAAAGAAAGGAGAAAAAGCAAGAGAGAAAAAGTGGAACGTGCAAGGGTAGAACCCCTAGACTACCATATAGTGTTGTAGCCAAAGAGTGAGTAAATAAAAGAAATAAGAAAGGAATAGAGAAATAAAAAGACAAAAAAGAAAGAAAGAGAAGAGTGATGATATATCTACCTCACATCCCTCCCCACCCAACCCATAATTAGATTTAACTCCAAAATTGTGTTGTACCATACTTTCCTTGTAATAAATCAATGAATGGTGTCCATGTTTTCGAAAAATTATCTGTTTTTTCTGCTAAGGCAAGACTAATATTTTCAAGATGTAGCGTCTCAGACATGTTTGTAATCCACAGTTTAAGAGTAGGGACAGATGTATGTTTCCAAAATTTGAGTATTCGTTTTTTCGCCGTTATCAGGCCATAATTAAGGAAACGTCTTTGAAATAATGATAGCTCAGAGCAGGCTTCTGACATACCTAGAATAATCAATCCCGTGTCGGGGTCCAATTTTGTTTTTAGTGTTTTTGAGAAAATTTCAAAAATTCCTCTCCAAAAATTATGTAACTTATTGCAAGAGGCGAAGGAGTGTGTTATAGTTGCTTCCTGGAGGAGATTTTATCACAAATAGGAGATACATTTGGAAAGATCTTATTCAGTTTAGAATTTGAGTAGTAGAGTCTGTGCAATATTTTAAATTGAATTAACGAATGTTATTGTTAATTCACGGGCATCGTGTGGCCGTGCAGAGGCCAGTCCCACTGAGAAACGTGGAGTGGTATGTAGTTCTGCGCAACATCGCGCGGCGCTCTGACATTTTTGTAGTGAATGAAATCTTCAGGAGCATGAAATCGTGCGCGACCTACGCGTGACTGTCGCGTCTCAACGTGACCACGAGGTTGCGTAATTAGCGTGCCAAGGACACGTAAGTGGGACAGGGACTCAAGTTTGAACATTGAATTTCTTCAAGGAGGCTTTGAGAACATCCTCAAGTTCTCTCTTGTCTGGTAATCTTCTCCCATTTACAGAGCTTGGAAGAATTTGTGTCTTGGGAGTCTCATGTTGGGCATTGTGTAATATGGTTCAATGTAGCTGACTGATACTACAATTCAAAGCTTTGGTGAAATTTTTTTGATCAAGTTTTTTTCCCAGTGGTGACTGGAACGATGAAGATTTCTCTTGAAAAACCACAAATGTGTTTAAAGTATTCAATGTGTCACCATTAAAAGTAAATAGTAATTTCTACAAGCAATTTATGATATAAATAATTTTCAATATGTTTAATCTTTACTGAAAATGGTAGGAACGTTATGTATGTAGCTTTATGACCATGAATGTCAAGTGCTATTTAGCTATTATGTTTTTTTGATTGTTGAAAGAAAATGTGTTCTTTTTTTCCCAGGTCAGTGTTATTGCTCATCAAAATTGGCATTAGTAGTGGTGAGCTGTTTACTTGTATACTCCACTCCTTTTGCTGTAGGTGCTCATTCACTTCACTCAGTGTTGCAGTGTTAATTTTTTAGGTGCCAGAGCTGTCAAACAGGGGCGCCATTTCAGGTTTTGCTTGGGGGGGGGGGGGGGGGGGGGGGGGGGGGGGGGGGGGGGTGGCAAGCTAGTCTCCCAAGAGGGTCAAACAAGATTATAGCCTGTCACTACATCCCAGTGCATAACTAGTACAATAAAACATTTAATACTTAATTTAATTCTACATTATTCAACCTCACCCTGGACAAGTCCGTGGTCCCTGCCTGCTTCAAATCCATCATTGTACCGGTACCAAAAAATGCCTCCCCAACCTGTCTGAATGACTACCGTCCGGTGGCCCTTACCTCAGTAGTCATGAAATGCTTTGAGAAGCTGGTGAAGAAACACATCTGCGCCTTCCTCCCTCGGAACATGGACCCGTTGCAGTTCGCATACCATCCCAACAGATCCACGGACGATGCAGTCTCCCAGGTCTTGCACACTGCTCTCTCCCATCTGGACAGCCAGAAGGGGGGCTACGTGAGGATGCTGTTCATAGACTACAGTTCAGCCTTCAACACGATAGTCCTCACCCTGAGCACAGGATCGCCCCAGGGTTGCGTCCTCGGCCCCCTATTGTACTCCCTGAACACACATGACTGTGTGGCTAGGTTCAGCTCCAACTCAATAATTAAGTTTGCTGATGACACTGTGGTGGTGGGCCTGATCTCGGACAATGACGAGAAGGCCTACCGGGAGGAGGTGGCTGGTCTAGCACTCTGGTGCCAGGATAACAGCCTCCTCTTAAACATTAAAAAAACAAAGGAGCTGATCATGGACTTTAGGAGGGCACATCATCCGAGGACGTACACTCCATTGAGGATAAATGGGGATCCTGTGGATAGGGTGAACTGTTTTAAATATCTGGGAGTCCACATCTCCGAGGATATGACATGGGCATCACATGCCTCAGCACTCGTGAGTAAGGCAAGGCAGCGCCTTTACCACCTCAGGCAATTGAGGAAATTCAGAGTGCCTCCGAGGATCCTCCAGTGTTTCGACGCAGCGGCGGTGGAAAGCATCTTGTCTGGGAACATTACCATCTGGTTTGGGAATTGCTCTGCCAAGGACAAGAAGGCTCTGCAGAGAGTAGTGCGTTCGGCCGAACGCACTATGGGAACTTCACTTGCCCCCCTGCAGGAACTATACATCAGGAGGTGCAACTCCAGAGCCAACAATATCATGAGAGACGCCATCCACCCCTGCAATGGACTGTTCCAGCTGCTACGGTCAGGCAAATGTCTCCGTTGCCATACGGTGAGAACGGAGAGGTTGAGAAGGAGTTTCTTCCCAGAGGCCATTCGGACTGTAAACGCCTATCTCACCAGAGGCTAACTCTACTGAACGTTTTTCCTTCCATTATTTATTATGTAAAAGAATATGTGTGTAATGATTGTGTTTATAGTTTGTTTGGTTGTTTGGTTGTTTGGTTGTTTGTCTTTTGCACAAAAGTCCGCGAGCATTGCCACTTTCATTTCGCTGCACATCTCGTATGTGTATGTGACAAATAAACTTGACTTGACTTGACTAATAATATGACAACATATTTCACAGTTGCACTCATTAAATATCATGAAATATAAGTATCAAACAAGTAAAGAAAAATACGGCAATCATGAATTTTTACAGAGGTGCCGGCCCGGCATTAACTCACCCTGACTCTCCTGCAGCTCTGGGCCTTCACACACACTCACTCACACACACACTCACACACTCACACACACACACACACTCTCACACACACACTCACACACACCCACACATCCACACACACACACTCACACTCCACAGACACCCACACACGCTCACACACACTCACACATTCACACATCCACTCACCCACTCACTCACCCACTCACCCACTCACTCACTCACCCATGCACTCATTCACCCACTCATCCACTCTCTTACCCACTCACTCATTCACCCACTCACTTACCCACTCACTTACTCACTTACCCACTCCCCCACTCACTCACTTACTCACCCACTCACTCACTCACCCACTCACACACTCACCCACTCACTCACTCACCCACTCACACACTCACCCACTCACACACTCACCCACTCACCCACCCACCCACTCACACCTGCAATGGAACACAACTCTACTTCATTCATTACCAGGTCCACACCCTCAACAAACGCTTGCCCACCTACCTGGACACAAGCTTGCCCGCCTCCAGACCAGTCCCTCCACCGCCACTCCTCGACTCGACCACCCGCCCGCAGGCCCAGAGATCCACTGTTGGACTGCGGCACCGCCTGCCCGACCAGCACGAAGCCGAGATGACCACCACGAGGAGCAGCAACAACATCCATTGCCTCTCCAACCCTCACTGCCTTCCCGGCCAAACCCAGGCACGGACCACCAAAACTGCCATAGCAACCAACTGTCACCGCCTCCCTGGGGCCGACCTTAACTCTATCCCCGGGGCCACCGTGCTGCTGCCGCCAACCCGTATCTCTACTCTAGCCCACTATGGGCCTCCACCAGTGACTCCGCCAACCCTCGCCTCGCCACTGGCCACCAGTAGGCCAGAGCCGCCACCAAAGATTTACAGTGATGATAGTTTAGTTTGGAGGTACAGCATGCAAACAGGCCCTTCGGTTCATCAAGTCCTATTAGTTCTTTGTTCACCAGTTTTTGCAGATGGAATAATGATATGTGTGTGTGTGTGTGTGTGTGTGTGTGTGTGTGTGTGTGTGTGTGTGTGTGTGTGTGTGTGTGTGTGTGTGTGTGTGTGTGTGTGTGTGTGTGTGTGCGTGTGCGTGTGTGCGTGTGTGCGTGTATATATGTGTATATATCAGGCTAATTTTAATGACATAATGTCTAGCAGCAACTGGTCTAGTGGCAATTCTCCTTTCCTACGGTAACTTTACTAGACTCAGCCCTGAACAATATTGGCCTCAACTCAATGTTGCAGTCAGGACTGGCAAATCCTGTAAATGCTTAACAGAGCATGCAACCGGATGTTGGCATATTCTCTGCACTGCACCAAATTGGTGCTAACTAATTGTGTGTTATAGTCCCTGTACTTGTTTTTGCAGGCCATAACATTTAGTCCTTTATAGCTTCCAAATAATCCCCTTGTTTGATGACCATCTGTATAAAATTTCCTTTAGAATGATTCAGTTCTTTGGTTGAGTTGGAAAATTATACCACTACAAGATTGTTATATTGCAAAACTGTTTGAAACATATAAATTTCACTGTCAGACAGTTAACTACCAGTTGCTCAAGGGCATGCACTTGTGATAAATTATGATTATCTGTCAACGGTATGGGGATATGGTAAATCAGATAGGTTTACCTCAGAAAAAATAATCAATCTGTCAAGTAGTATTTTGATAACTAAGCTAAACTTGGCTGCCAGTGTAGCCGCAACATTTTTTTAAGGTCCTATATAAGACTAAGCTCTGTCCAAAATTGCTTGGTAAACATTGGATTAGGTTTCGATGGGATAAACAGATTGCAGATGGACACCTTTTGGTCAGCTTAACTGACCGGTGTATTAAACTGGCTTGTATGGTATTTCATCAAGAACTGGTCTCTGTAGAAATCTGAAGGCAGCTCAGAAATCACAAAAAATGCTCAGCCTGCAAGAATGTTGATAAAGGATTCACTTGGATGGAATGTGTATCCTTGCCTTAACAAATGTAACAAGGAGATTGAGCAGGTGTAAACACTCACAGAATTTTGTCCTCTATGTGTCAACATTCCAAATGAGAAATGATATCTGACAGATATCCAATATTCCTTTCACCTCAGGTAATTTTCATTTTGCTATTTTGACCAAGTGGATGGTGTAATGGCCAACAATTGATGGAGGGTAAAGTAAAACTGCTGATAGATGTGAACATGAGAGATGAGGCTGTATTTACAGCTATTATGGTTGATTTATTTGTTTCAGAATAGCGAGACCAGAACTAAATTGTCTATCATTTCCTCTTGGTCCAATATCCTGGCGGGGAGATTTGCAAAGGCTACTGGGGAGACTTTAAACTAGTATGGTTGGGGGGAGGGACTCGAATTGGGAAAGCTAGCAGTCAGTGTGTGAGGCAGGAGGCAGAGAATGTTAGCACTCTGACCCAAAATGTAGGGGAGAGAGAAGAAAAAGACAATAAACAGAGAATAAGAGAGGGTGGGTTTCTTAAATGTGTATATTTTAATGCTAGGAGCATTGTAAGAAAGGTGGATGAACTTAGAGCCTGGATTGACACCTGGAAGGATGATGTTGTGGCAATCAGTGAAACATGGTTGCAGGAGGGCTGTGATTGGAAACTAAATATTCCAGGATTTAGTTGCTTCAGGTATAATAGAATTGTAGGGGCAAGAGGTGGAGGTGTTGCATTGCTTATCAGGGAAGATATTACAGCAGTGCTTTGGCAGGATACATTAGAGGGCTCGTCTAGGGAGGCTATTTGGGTGGAACTGAGAAATGGGAAAGGGGTAGCAACACTTATAGGGGTGTATTATAGACCGCCAAATGGGGAGCGAGTATTTGGAAGAGCAAATATGTAAGGAGATTGCAGATATTAGTAGTAAGCACAAGGTAGTGATTATGGGAGATTTCAATTTTCCACACATAGACTGGGAAACACACTCTATAAATGGGCTGGATGGGTTGGAGTTTGTAAAATGTGTGCAGGATAGTTTTTTGCAGCAATACATAGAAGTACCTATTAGAGAAGGGGAGGTGCTGGGCCTCCTGTTAGGAAATGAGATGGGTCAGGTGGCAGAGGCATGCGTTGGGGAACAGTTTGGGTCCAGTGATCACAATACCATTAGTTTCAATATAATTATGGAGAGGGTCAGAACTGGACCTAGGGTTGAGATTTTTGATTGGAGAAAGGCTAACTTTGAGGAGATGCGAAGGGATTTAAAAGGAGAAAATTGGGACAGATTGTTTTATGGGAAAGATGTGGACGAGAAATGGAGGACATTTAAAGGTGAAATTTTAAGAGTACAGAATCTTTATGTCCCTGTTCGGTTGAAAGGAAATAGTAAAAATTGGAAAGAGCCATGGTTTTCAAGGGAAATTGGACACTTGGTTCGGAAAAAGAGAGAAATCTACAATAATTATAGGCAGCATGGAGTAAATGAGATGCTTGAGGAGTATAAAGAATGTAAAAATAATCTTCAGAAAGAAATTAGAAAAGCTAAAAGAAGATATGAGGTTGCTTTGGCAAGTAAGATGCAAGTAAATCCAAAGGGTTTCTACAGCTATATTAATAGCAAAAGGATAACGAGGGATAAAATTGGTCCATTAGAGAGTCAGAGTGGACAGCTATCTGCAGAGTCGAAAGAGATGGGGGAGATATTGAACAATTTATTTTCTTCGGTATTCACCAAAGAGAAGGATATTGAATTATGTGAGGTAAGGGAAACAATGGGATTCAAAGAAGAGGAGGTACAGACACTTTTGAGAAATATAAAAGTGAATAAGTCTCCAGGTCCGGACAGGATATTCCCTACGACATTGAGGGAAGTTAGTGTAGAAATAGCAGGGGCTATGACAGAAATATTTCAAATGTCATTAGAAACGGGAATAGTGCAGGAGGATTGGCATACTGCGCATGTTGTTCCATTGTTTAAAAAGGGGTCTAAGAGTAAACCTAGCAATTATAGACCTGTTAGTTTGACGTCAGTGGTGGGCAAATTAATGGAAAGGATACTTAGAGATAACATATATAAGCATCTGGATAAACAGGGTCTGATTAGGAACAGTCAACATGGATTTGTGCCTGGAAGGTCATGTTTGACTAAACTTCTTGAATTTTTTTGAAGAGGTTACTCGGGAAATTGATGAGGATAAAGCAGTGGATGTTGTATATATGGACTTCAGTAAGGCCTTTGACAAGGTTCCTCATGGAAGGTTGGTTAAGAAGGTTCAATTGTTGGGTATTAATGGTGGAGTAGCAAAATGGATTCAAAAGTGTCTGAATGGGAGATGCCAGAGAGTAATGGTGGATGGTTGTTTGTCAGGTTGGATGCCGGTGACTAGTGGGGTGCCACAGGGATCTGTGTTGGGTCCACTGTTGTTTGGCATGTACATCAATGATCTGGATGATGGTGTGGTAAATTGGATTAGTAAGTATGCAGATGATACTAAGATAGGTGGGGTTGTGGATAATTAAGTAGATTTTCGAAGTCTACAGAGAGATTTATGCCAGTTGGAAGAGTGGGCTGAAAGATGGCAGATGGAGTTTAATGCTGATAAGTGTGAGGTGCTACATCTTGGCAGGACAAATCAAAATAGGACGTACATGGTAAATGGTAGGGAATTGAAGAATGCAGGTGAACAGAGGGATCTGGGAATAACTGTGCATAGTTCCCTGAAAGTGGAATTTCATGTAGATAGGGTGGTAAAGAAAGCTTTTGGTGTGCTGGCCTTTATAAATCAGAGCATTGAATATAGAAGTTGGGATGTAATGTTAAAATTGTACAAGGCATTGGTGAGGCCAATTCTGGAGTATGGTGTACAATTTTGGTTGCCCAATTATAGGAAGGATGTCAACAAAATAGAGAGATTACAGAGGAGATTTACTAGAATGTTGCCTGGGTTTCAGCAACTAAGTTACAAAGAAAGGTTGAACAAGTTAGGGCTTTATTCTTTGGAGTGCAGAAGGTTAAGGGGGGACTTGATAGAGGTCTTTAAAATGATGAGAGGGATAGACAGAGTTGACGTGGATAAGCTTTTCCCACTGAGAGTAGGGAAGATTCAAACAAGGGGACATGAGATGAGAATTATGGGACAGAATTTGGGGTAACATGAGGGGGAACTACTTTACTCAGAGAGTGGTGGCTGTGTGGAATGAGCTTCCAGTGAAGGTGGTGGAGGCAGGTTCGTTTTTATCATTTAAAAATAAATTGGATAGTTATATGGACGGGAAAGGAATGGAGGGTTATGGTCTGAGCGCAGGTATATGGGACTAGGGGAAAATACGTGTTCGGCACGGACTAGAAGGGTCGAGATGGCCTGTGTCCGTGCTGTAATTGTTATATGGCTATATGGTTATACGGTTATACGGTCCACGGTTGTTTATGGCATATCTTGATGCAGGGATAGGGACTTTCTGCTACACCTGTTGTGCCTTTTTCATAGACCAGCATAAATCATGAAACATATTATGTTAAACAACAAAGCACCCCCACTCCCACCACCCCCTGATTTCCATCATGCCATCATAGTCCCTCCACCCAACACACACAAGTACGCACATATGCTCACGCACACATGCATACACACAGCAGAAGGGTCTAAGTAGCAAAAAAAGTCTGTTTTAGCATTTCCTCTATCATATCATATACAGAAGGAAGGCATTTATTAAATGTACTTCCCCCGTGTGAGTGGAACTCACATCAACTGCTTGTGCCATTTTGCAAGAGAGTGGATCTTGCCATACAGTAACACTGGTTTTTCCCTTAGAATATAACACATCATGATTGCTGAGACAAATATATCATGACTCTAGCTAGAATACCAGGCATTGGCCAACACGAAAGATTGTTTAGTGGAAACAAGGAACTGCAGATGATGCTTTATCCCAAAGGTAGACACTGCGCTGGGGTAACTCAGTGGGTCATGCAGCATCTCTGCAAATAAAGGATAGGTGACATTTCTGGTTGGGACCCTTCTTCAGACTGGTCCAGCCTGTAAATGTTGTGATATTCTGATTTTGTAATGCGTGTCTTCCTTGAATTGCCATAATACAATTTCATCAGCAGGTAACTAGTCGGGAGATCCAGGAGGCAATAAATAATGCTGTAGAGAGATGATCGCCATTTGGATCAATCTCCCTCTCTATTATTATAATGGAGATTATTATACATAAATATATGTTCATTTTTCAACCATTCAGAGGCATTGACCAACTTTGTGGGCTTATATTTTTCAGAACTTTCCCACATTTAAATAAGGAAGTGTTGCAATTAAATGCAATTATTCTAACATTGAGCAAGTGGATATTGCATTTATATGAAATAATATTTCCAAATTATTTGTTCACAAAACCTTCATTGAGTGTATTTGAAAGTTCAAGGTGCAAATTTCAAATTGTAGAAGCATATTTTTTAAACACACAGATTTAGGGTTCAGGAAATTCTATTGCTGGACAAATGATAAATGTTCTGTTATTTAATAACAACAAAGTGGTGATCTGATGTTACCTGGAATGCTGAAATGGTGAGTTTACAGATTGGATTTTTTCCAGCACTTAACTTTTAGTGGATTAAGCTGTTCAGCCCTTTAAGCTTGTCCCACTATTCAATTAGATTATGGATGACCTATACCTTAACCACTTATCCACCTTAATGCTTTGGCCAAGCAGCAATCGATTGATTTCAGTTTTGACTCTTTCAACTGACATCAATAGATTTTTGGAAGAGAAAATTCTAAACTTTTTGGAACAGAATTCTAAACTTTCTTCAGAAACTGGAACTTGAATATTATTCAAGTCATACATGGGTTATAGAGTCATACAGCACACGAACAGGCCCTGCGACCCAACTTGTCCATGTCGACCAAGATGCCCCAGTTCACCAAGTTCCGCCTGCCTACTTTTGGCCCATATCCCTCTAAATCTTTACTATCTATATAGTTATCTTTTTTAAATGTTGTTATACCTCCCTCAACTATCTCCTCTGGCAGCTTGTTCAATTTACCCAACACCTTCTGCTCCTTCAAATATTTTTAAATATTACCCTTCACACCTTAAACCTATGTTATCCAGTTCTTGATTCACCTATCCTGGGTAAAAAAAACATATCTTATCGAGTCCCCTCATGATCTACACACCTCTTTTTATCTCTCACTCCTTTGCCTCCTGCGCTCAAAGGAATAAAGTCCTAGCCTGCCCAACATCTCCATATATTTAGGCCCTTGAGTCATGGCGACATCCTCGTATATTGTCTCTGAGCTTTTTCCAGCTAAATAACAAGATTATCTAAAATGAACACAATACTCCCACCACAATGACTCACCAACATCTGGTACAACATTCACATAAAATCTTAACTTCTATACTCAATACCCTGACCGATAAAGGCCAATCTACCAAGAGAGAAGGAACTTCAGGACTATGAGGAAATGCTTTTTCTTTTTTGAGTTGGTGTTTCAGATGCTTCTTGCCTGGAAGATTGATTAGTTAAAGTCTGAACTTTATTTGTTGACCCAAGGAACTGCAAATGCTGGTTTACCGAAAAAGTCACAAAGTGCCAGAAAAAGTTAGTGGTTCAGTATTCCTGAGGTCAGCCAAAGCCTGTTGGATCTCCTGGTTGTTAACCATTTCAACTCTCCTTCTCATTCTCATATTGAACTTTATGAGTGATTCTTCAGTAAGTGTCTACATTGGTGTCCCGATATTTTGATGCCGCATGGACGGAAAATCTGTATTTCTATACCTATTTCTTCTTTTTCTATATTGTTAATAAACATAATCCTGATAAATAAAGATGAAACCCGAGAGGAATAAAGTGTTATATTGTAATTTTTTTCCCAATGTTCGATGTCTATCCCTGGAAAACCGCAGGTCTCGCTGGTTACTCGTAAAAATTTCAGTTGTCATATTGGGGATATACCTTAAATGAAAATACTCTTAAAGGGTAGGTATTAAACACTTAGATCTTTTTTTTAATTTATTTAAAAAAAAAATTTAAGCAAAATGGCGGCGGCGGCGGCGGCAGATTCAAATTGATAACGGTCCCTTACAGCGAGTCGGCTTCAATTGCTTCAATTGCCGACTGCGGTATATTTCCATCCTGGACGAGGCCTGGACCTACCACCTGACGAGTGACCACTGTAGGGTCGCTCCGGTTGCGGTGGTCTGTGGCGTTTTTTGGCCGTTTTCTGCCGTGGAACGATTGTCGCCCTGCGGCCTATATTGCTAGCTGCTAGCTGCTAGCTGCTAGAACCGCTAGAACCCTGCACGCTGCCCGGAGAGGACACTGGCGTTGATTGTTCGCCTTCTTCTCCGCCCGCTGTTCCCCCCCCCCCCCCCCCTTTTTGTTACCTGTCTGTTACCTACCTGTTACCTACCTGCCTGCCTGTTACCTGCCTGTGCCTGTGCCTGTGCCTGTGCACCTTCGATGCTGGACACCTCCCTGCACCAGTGACGCTGGATCCTCTCTGCACCTGCACTGCTGGACAACCTCGCTGCATCTGCACTGCTGGATACTCTCTGCACCCTCATCGCTGGACTACCTCTACACCTGCTCTGCTGGACAACCTATCTGCTCCCTCAATGCTGGACACCTCGCTGCACCCGCTCTGCTGGACAACCTCTTTGCTCCCTCACTGCTGGATACTCTCTCCACCTGCACCTGCACCGCTGGACACCTCTCTGCATCCTCACTGCTGGACACCCCTCTTCACCTTCTCTGCTGGACACCTCTCTGCACCCTCACCATCAGAGCCAACCTCTCTGCTGCTTCCTGCAGCTGCTCGGTCTCCTCATCATGCTCAAATATTCAACTCTGCAACTGATTAGTCTCTTCAACAACCACATCCCATCCTGCATCCAAGTCATTAAACAGCTTAGACTTCTACGTCAACCCCGTTTCATCCACAGAGGCTCTCGACGCAAGCTTGTTTACTTCAACCACGGACATTCCATTCCATCCATCTGCTCACTACCATGCTCTACTCCCCCTCAACCACGTCACCCCCCATCCCAGCTGACCGCACGCACTGTCAACTGGGACAACCTCAGATCTCTCCAGCCAGCCCCCATCCCTCCACCCTCCCACAATGCCAACTTTGCCCTCCTCAACACCAGGTTGCTCAACAACAAAGCCCTTGCCCTCCATGAACTAATCCTTGACAACACTCTGGACTTCCTTCTGCTTACTGAAACCTGGCAACAACCCAATGTCTTCTTCTCCCTCAATCAAGCATCCTCACCTGGATTTAATTACATCTCCAAACCCCGCCCCTCCCGCCATGGAGGTGGCCTCGCTGTTATTTTCAACCAGAACTTTCGGATCACTGAACTCACCCTCCCCCCAGTAGCATCATTTGAATTCCTCGCCTTCAAAGCCCATTCCTCCATGACAGTCATCCTCATTTACCGGCCGCCTAAACCAAACCCCTCCTTCCTAGAAACATAGAAACATAGAAATTAGGTGCAGGAGTAGGCCATTCGGCCCTTCGGCCATTCGGCCCTTCCTATCTGACTTCACTGAACCTCACACTTGCCTCATCCTTTTCCCCACGTCTGCTGCTACTTGCTGACTTAAATATTCATATGGACTCCCCCATCTGCAAGCTTGCATCTGAATTCGCCTTTTTACTTGACAACTTCTCTCTCACTCAGCACGTCACCTTTCCCACCCATGACAAAGGTCACATCCTTGACCTGGTCTGCTCCACAAATCAACCGGTACTCGACCTCCATCCATGCTTCTTCCCCCTCTCTGATCATAAGCTTATACGGTTCACCATCCCTTCTCCAACACCTCGCCCCCGCTTCCTCCGTGAAATCACCTTCCATAATCTAAAATCCATCGATCCCCACCATCTCTCTGACCTGCTCTCCACCACTCACCCCCTGGACTCAACCCATATCTCACCTGATGATCTCACAAACCATCCCAACTCCACCTTGTCTACCTCCCTTAACATTATGGCCCCCCTCAAAACAAGAACCGTAACTTTCAACACATCTTCACCCTGGTACACACCTGCACTTCGTAAGCTGAAACAGACTGGTCGCTGACTTGAACGACTCACAAAGAAATCATCTCTCACAGTCCACCATGAAGCTTACAAACTCCACCTCACTGACTACAAAGATGCCCTCATTGCTGCAAAATCTGCCTACCGCTCCTCCATATTCACCGACCCCTGCCTAAATCACAGAACCCTCTTCTCCACAGTGGGCAACCTCCTCAAGCCTCGAGCCAACACTCTCCCTACCTCTACTCCGGATCTCTGCAACTCATTCCTCCACTTTTACGCTGATAAAATCAGCACCATCTATGAATCTTTATCCCCTGTACCCGACTCCCCAGCATCTACTCCACCACCTACCGAGGCCGCTCCTTTCAACATCTCCACTGACCTCCTTACCCCTCCTCCACACTGCTTCCTCTCCCAGTTTGATCTGGTCACCCCTACTGAAATCTCCAAACTCATCAGCTCTTCCAAACCCACTACCTGCTCCCTCGACCCTCTCCCCATTCCCCTGCTGAAGTCCTGCCTCCCTGGTTCTCTGCCCCTACCTCACTAATCTCTTCAACTCCTCATTGTCCCAAGGAATTGTCCCCTCCGCTTTCAAAACTGCTGCTGTTACACCAATCTTAAAGAAAAGTGGCCTTGATCCCTCCTCTCTCATTAACTACCGCCCAATCTCAAACCTCCCCTTTCTTGCAAAAACCCTGGAGCGTATTGTTGCGTCACAACCTCATTCCCACCTCCTTGCGTATAACCTACTTGAACCCCTCCAATCTGGCTTTCGCACCCTCCATAGCACAGAAACTGCTCTCCTCAAAGTCCTCAATGACCTCCTCACCTCTGCTGACACTGGTTCCCTTAACATCCTCATCCTCCTCGACCTGAGCACAGCCTTCGATACAGTGAACCATAACATCCTGCTCACCAGACTCAAAGACCTTGGCATTGAAGGTTCTGCACTCAGCTGGCTCCGTTCCTACCTTTCCAACAGATCCCACTTCATCTCTCTCCATAACCACCCCTCTGCTACAGCCACAGTCACTCAAGGCATTCCCCAAGGCTCCGTACTCGGCCCCCTCCTCTTCATCATCTACATCTTCCCCCTTGGTCAGATACCTCCGCCACTTCAACCTGGACTTCCACTGTTACGCTGATGACACCCAGATCTACCTCGGCTCCAAATTCCCCCCCCACAACCCCCTCCCCCCCCCTCTCCCATATCAACTCCCGTTTGTCAGCTATAAAAATCTGGATGCAACATAACTTCCTCAAACTCAACAGCTATAAAACAGAATTCCTCCTCATAGGCTCCAAAGCCACACTCGGCAAAATCAATAATCCCACTCTCACCATCGATGGCACCACTGTCTCCCCATCTCCCCAGGCCCGCAACCTTGGCGTGATCTTTGTTTCCACCCTCTCCCTTGAGCCTCACATCCGCCATGTCATTAAAACCTCCTTCTTTCATCTCCGCAACATCGCCAAACTCAGACCCTCTCTCACACCTCCCGCTGCTGAAAGACTCATCCATGCCTTCATCTCCTCCCGACTGGACTACTGCAACTCACTTCTCCTTGGCATCAGCTCCACCTACATCAACCGACTCCAACTGGTCCAGGCTCATCACCCACACCAAATCCTGGCATCACATCACTCCAGTCCTCAAACAACTTCACTGGTTTCCCATGTCCCACCGGATCACCTACAAAATCCTGGTCCTTACCTACAAAGCCCTCCACCATCTGGCCACCCCATATCTCACTGACCTCCTCTCCCCCTACCAACCCTCACGGTCCCTCAGATCCACATCAGCCGGTCTCCTCTGCACCCACAAGTCCAACCTCCGCAATTTTGGGGACAGGGCCTTCTCCAGGGCAGCTCCCAGGCTCTGGAACTCCCACCCCCAACTGATCCGCAATTCCGTGTCCCTCACCATCTTCCAGTCCCGCCTCAAGACCCATCTCTTCACCTCTGCTTATCCTTAGCCCCATGTCCCCCTCCCTTTTCATCTGTGCTTGAATTGCCTCATATTGTGTTTTGAATTGAATTCTGTCTTTAATTTGTGCACTAGTCATGTCTTTACTATTTATTTCATTCCCCTTACATGTTTTTCCTCTACTTGCTAAATTTTTGTAAGGTGTCCTTGAGTATCTTGAAAGGCGCCCATAAATAAAATGTATTATTATTATTATTATTATTATTATTAGATCTTTTTCACCCTTCAAAAAATGCCTCTATTCTTGATAAAATTATAAATCTTTCAATTTTTTTCAAAAATTTCTTGTCCCGACGATTGGAGTCAGATGCCGTCACTCACCTGTGTTGCGCCATCCCTCATGGATATAAATGGAATGGACGCGCACTTCCGGTCTTCAAAGACTGGAGAATTCGAAAGTCACCTACCGTGTGAGTTTCTCCTGATTTGCCGGACGAGAAGCGTGCCAAAACTCATTTTTTTTGCACCATAACAGAGTATCTTTAATCAGCATCATATCCGAATGCTATAGAACCCATAGAAAATCAAACATTTTCGTAATTTTTTGATTTGTAGGTGCAGATAGGTTTGTGCCATGTGCCATACATCCAAACAATATCGCCAGGCATTGCCTTCCATGCTGGGCTAAAGGTTTGGGCCATCATATCCGTAACACTCATCTCGTCATTTAACCCCCGATCTCCCGGGTGACGGTTCCTTAAAGTTTGGTATGATCCAGACCTGGCATATCTTTTTTTTGTTTATTTGCTTTATAGCTCCATCCCCAGCTCCATCTCCAGCTCCAGCTCCATCTCCATCTCCAGCTCCAGCTCCAGCTCCAGCTCCAGCTCCAGCTCAAGCTCTAGCTCTAGCTCTAGCTCTAGCTCTAGCTCTAGCTACATCAGCTCCATCTCCAGCTCCATCAGCTCCATCTCCAGCTCTAGCTCAATCTCCATTTCCAGCTCTTTCAGCTCTAGCTCTAGTTTGAGCTCCAGCTCCAGCTCCAGCTACAACTCCAGCTCCAGCTCCATCTCCAGCTCCATCTCCATCTTTAGTTCCAGCTCAATATAGATAGTCAGTATGGATAGAACTAAGTAAGTAAGTAAGTAAGTTTATTGGCCAAGTATTTACATACAAGGAATTTGCCTTGGTTCTCCGCCCACAAGTAACAACATGACATACAGCGACAGTTAGGAATGACTCAGAAAACACTAAACATTAATAATAATAAAACATTGATCAAGCATGTGAACCAACAAAATACCAGATCAAAGGGAGGCTACAGATTTTTGGCTGTTGAGTAGAGCAACTACTCGTGGATAAAAAATGTTTTTATGTTTGGCTGTGGCAGATTTGACAGTCCGGAGTCGCCTTCCAGAGGGAAGTGATTCAAAGAGTTTGTGGCCAGAGTGAGAGGGGTCAGAGATGATCTTGCCCGCTCACTTCCTGGCCCTTGCAGTGTACAGTTCATCAATGGAGGGAAGGTTGCAGCCAATAATCTTCTCTGTTGATCGGATGATTCGCTGCAGCCTCCAGGTGTTGTGCTTGCTGGCTGAGCCAAACCAGACCATGATGGAGAAGGTGAGAACAGACTCTACAATAGCCATGTAGAATTGGACCATCATGGCCTGTGGCAGATTGTGCTTCCACAGCTGCGGCAGGAAGTACATCCTCTGTTGTGCCTTTTTGACTGTGGCGTCGATGGTAGTCCCCCACTTAAGGTCCTTGGAGATGATGGTTCCCAGGAACTTAAAACACTCCACAGATGTGACTGTGGCGTTGTTGATGGTGAGTGGGGTGAGTGGAGGGGGGTCTTAAGAGCATTGAGCTCTAGGTTGTTGCGATGGCACCAGGACGCCAGCTATGACACTTCCTGTCTGTATGCAGATTCCTCCCCGTCCTGGATCAGTCCAATCAGGGTTGTGTCATCCGCAAACTTGAGAAGCTTGACAGAGGTGTCTGTGGAGGTGCAGTCGTTGGTGTAGCGAGAATAGAGGAGAGGAGA
This sequence comes from Leucoraja erinaceus, assembly GCF_028641065.1. NCBI lineage: Eukaryota > Metazoa > Chordata > Chondrichthyes > Rajiformes > Rajidae > Leucoraja > Leucoraja erinaceus. The sequence goes on from NC_073383.1 coordinate 57,378,168, forward strand.
GAGTATGCAGCCTTGTGGTGCTCCTATGCTGAGAGTTTGTGGGTCTGAGATATGCTTTCCCAGCCTCACATGCTGCTTCCTGTCTGTCAGGAAGTTGCTGACGGAGGGGTTCAGGCACAGTAAACTCGAAAAGGTTGGAGTGTAGTAGGTCTCGCACAATGGTGTTGAATGCAGAGCTAAAATAGGATTCTCGCATAGGTCCCCTGGCAGTCTAGGTGCTGTAGGATGAAGTGCAGGCCCAACTTGACTGCATCATCCACAGATCTATTGGCCCGATATGCAAACTGCAGAAGGTCCAGCAAGGAGTTTGTGATATTGTTCAGCTTGACAAGCACAAGCCTTTCGAGTGTCTTCATGACTTCAGAGGTCAGTGCGACAGGCCTGTAGTCCCTAATGGGATTAATCTACAGGCCCCCAAACGGTAGCCTGAACATAGGGCGCAAGTTGAATCAGGAGTTAAAATTGGCATGTAGTAAAAGTAATGCTGTGGTTGTTATGGGAGATTTTAACATGCAGGTCAACCTGGAAAATCAGGATGGTAGTGGACACCAAGAAAGGGACTTTGTAGAGTGCCTTTGTGATGGATTCATAGAACAGCTTGTATTGGAGCCTACCAGGGAGAAGGCAATTCTGGATTTAGTGTTATGTAATAAACCGGGTTTGATAAAGGACCTCGAGGTTAAGGAGCCATTAGGAGGTAATGACCATAGAGGGAGAAGGGTAGATCACAGGTGTCAGTGTTAGAGTTAAATAAAGGGGACTATGGGGCCAAGAGGGAGGAGCTGGCCTAAGTTGACTGGAAAGATACACTATCAGGGATGACAGTGGAACAAAAATGGCAGGTATTTCTAGGAATAATACAGAAGGTGCAGGATCAGCTCATTCCTAGGAGGAAGCAAGTTTCCAAGGGGAGAAAGCGGCGACCATGGCTGACAAGGGACGTCAGGGACAGTATAAAAATTAAAGCGAAGAAGTCCAACGTAGCAAAGTTGAACGGGAAGCAAGAGGATTGGGTAATGTTTAAAGAACAACAGAAGATAACCAAAAAGACAATATGGGAGAAAAGATGAGGTACGAAGTTAAGCTAGCCAAGAATATGAAGCAGGATAGTAAAAGCTTCTTTAGGTATGTGAAGAGGAAAAAATTAGTTAAGACCAAAGTTGGACCCTTGAAGACCGAAAAAAGTGAATTTATTATGGGGAACAAGGAAACGGCAGATGAGTTGAACAGGAACTTTGGATCTGTCTTCACTAAGGAGGACACAAACAGTCTTCCTGATATAGTAGTGGCCAGAGGATCTGGGGTGACGGAGGAACTGAAGGAAATCCACATTAGGCAGGAAATGGTGTTGGATAGACTGATGGGACTGAAGGCTGATAAATCCCCAGGCCCTGATGGTCTGCATCCCAGGGTACTTAAGGAAGTGGCTCTAGAAATCGTGGATGCATAGGCGATAATTTTCCAATGTTCTATAGACTCAGGATCAGTTCCTGTGGATTGGAGAGTAGCTTATTAACCCACTTTTTAAGAAAGGTGGGAGAGAGAAAACAGGGAATTATAGACCAGTTAGCCTGACATCAGTGGTGGGGAAGTTGCTGGAGTCAATTATAAAATAGCCGAACATTTGGATAACAGTAACAGGATTGGTCCGAGTCAGCATGGATTTACGAAGAGGAAATCATGCTTAACTAATCTTCTGGAATTTTTTGAAGATAACCATATAACCATATAACAATTACAGCACGGAAACAGGACATCTCGACCCTTCTAGTCCGTGCCGAACACATAATCTCCCCTAGTCCCATATACCTGCGCTCAGACCATAACCCTCCATTCCCTACCCATCCATATAACTATCCAATTTATTTTTAAATGATAAAAACGAACCTGCCTCCACCACTTTCACTGGAAGCTCATTCCACACAGCTACCACTCTCTGAGTAAAGAAGTTCCCCCTCATGTTACCCCTAAACTTCAGTCCCTTAATTCTCATGTAATGTCCCCTTGTTTGAATCTTCCCTACTCTCAGTGGGAAAAGCTTTAGTTAGTATGTAGCTATCAAAATGGACAAGGGAGAGCCAGTGGATGTAGTTTACCTGGGCTTTCAGAAAGCATTTGATAGATAGATAGATAGATAGATAGAATTTTATTTGCCACACAACCAGGGTCGGTGGTAATTGGGTTGCCAGCAGCGGTACAGTAATAAAGAACACACAACCACAATAAACATTTTACACAAACATCCCCCACAGCATTCATCACTGTGGTGGAAGGCACAGAGCTTGGTCAGACCTCCTCCATTTTCCCCCGTGGTCGGGACCTCCACCTCCGCAGCCGTTGCTGCGGGCGTCCAGATGGTAAGGGACAAAGTCAAAGTCAAGGTAAGTCCAGGATCGGCTCTTCCCCACCGGAGACCGCGGCTTCAGGCTGGTGTAGGCCGCAGGCCGGCGGTTGAAGATTTAAGGTTCCCGCAGCGCCGCAGCAAGAAGCACTGCAGACCGCAGGGCCGATGGTTGAAGCTCCCCTCCAGGGGTGATGGTAAGTCCATGCCGGCCCCGCGGTAGAAGTTGGCCGCGGGCCGGCAGTGATGGCTTCTTCTTCCCCCGGGTCCCACATAGGAGATTAGTGGGCAAAATTAAGGCAAATGGTATTGGGGGTAGAGTGCTGACATGGATAGAGAAGTAGTTGGCAGACAGGAAGCAAAGAGTAGGGATTAACGGGTCCCTTTCAGAATGGCAGGCAGTGATTAGTGGGGTACCGCAAGGTTCAGTGCTGGGACCGCAGCTATTTACAATATACATCAATGATTCGATGAAGGGATTCAAAGTAACATTAGCAAATTTGCAGATGACACAAAGCTGGGTGGCTGTGAACTGTGAGGAGGATGCTATGAGAATGCAGGGTAACTTGGACAGGTTGGGGGAGTGGGCAGATGCATGGCAGATGAAGTTTAATGTGGATAAATGTGAGGTTATCCACTTTGGTAGCAAAAACAGTAAGGCAGATTACTATCTAAATGACGTCAAGTTGGGAAAAGGGGAAGTACATCGGGATCTGGGGGTCCTTGTTCATCAGTCTATGAAAGTAAGCATGCAGGTACAGCAGGCAGTGAAGAAAGCGAATGGCATGGTGGCCTTTATAACAAGATGAATCAAATATAGGAGCAAAGAGTTCCTTCTGCAGTTGTACAGAGCCCTAGTGAGACCATACCTGGAGTATTGTGTGCAGTTTTGGTCCCTTAATTTGAGGAAAGACATTCTTGCTATTGAGGGAGTGCAGCGTAGATATACAAGGTTAATTCCCGGGATGGCGGGACTGTCATATGCTGAGAGAATGGAGCAGCTGGGCTTGTACACTCTGGAGTTTAGAAGGATGAGAGGGTATCTCATTGGAACATATAAGATTGTTAAGGGTTTGGACACGCTAGAGGCAGGAAACATGTTCCCGATGTTGGGGGAAGTCCAGAACCAGGGACCACAGTTTAAGAACAAGGAGTAAGCCATTTAGAATGGAGACGAGGAAACACTTTTTCTCACAGAGAGTGATGAGTCTGTGGAATTATCTGCCTCAGAGGGCGGTGGTGGCAGGTTCTCTGGATGCTTTCAAGAGAGAGCTAGGTAGGGCTTTTAAAAATAGCGGAGCCAGGGGATATGGGGAGACGGCAGGAACAGGGTACTGATTGGGGATGATCAGCCATGATCACATTGAATGGTGGTGCTGGCTCGAAGGGCCGAATCGCCTACTCCTGCACCTAGTGTCTATTGTCCATCTCCAGCTCCTCCAGTTCTAGCTCCAGCTCCATCTCCACCTCCAGCTCGATCTCCAGCTCTATCTCTATCTCTATCTGTATCTTCATCTCTATCTCTGTCTCTAGCTGTACCTCTATCTCCATCTCCCGAACTTGATCATCTCCATCACGCTAAGCCTATCCGTCACACAATATTTTCTGCTCATAATGTGTAAAATAATATGTTGACCATAATTATCAAATGTAATTGATAAATGAACAGTATGATTTTGCCTATTCATCTGGTAAATACTGTTTTAGATGAAGTTGGTGAACAATTATGTGACGATTGCCATTTTTGCTGAAAAGCATCATTTTTTTCAGCAGTAAACTGTTATGAAGGTTTAAAATCAATGCGATAGACTGAAAAAGTACTTTTTTGGTGGTTTATTTGAGGAAGATTATCTATAATTTGAAAGTGGGACAAAAATTGGATTTTATATTCTTAAATCAGTTATATTTTACAGTGTTGTTCATCATAAAAATGCATCGGATATGACTGAATGTAATGGCCAACCTGGAAAAAGAAGAGGAAAAAATAAATTAAATTCCCTAAAAGATTGCACCAATTTTTTCCCATAGTAGAGATGTTCATCTATGTGAAACAACATTCAAAGTTGCAAAAATGTAAGTTTTATAATTGGTTTTCCAGAAATCTCCCTTATATCCTGGGCCTCCTCCATTGCCAGAGTGGGGACACACACATACTGGAGGAATGTAACCTCATATTCCATTTGGGTAGCTTACAACCTACCAGTAAAAACTGTTTTTTCATTTGGAGATACAGCTCGGAAACAGGCCCTTCGGCAACTGAATTCTCCATTGAATTTTAGATAATTAGCTACAAACACTCCCATCCCGCTACTCCGTTCTGCATCGGGACATGCATCTATTTCTCTCCTCCCCCTCACCTGTATCTACCTATCACTGGCAAGGCTTGGCCTGCCCCTCCTCCCTTCCAGCTTTCTCCAGCTACCCCTCCCACCATACAATTATGCTGAAGAAGGGTCACAAGCAGAAAAGTCACATTTCAATGCTCTCCAGAGATGAGTTATGATTTGATGTATTTTTATTATCATTAAAGGAATAATTGGGACCTCAACTGCACTAGATTTTGCTAGTCACTGCAAAAAATGGTGGAAGAACATAATGCATCCAGTACCTATATTTGATGAAAACTAAGTAATTTTTGACATGCCCATGCCTGGGACCAGTTAAATTATTGATTTAATATTCAAAGGATAGCAGAGAAAACTCTAATAATTCCTTTTTAAAGTGCTTATGTTATGCACAAAATTGAAGTTCTATCTTTACAAAGATGATTGTTTCCAGTCAACTGCACACATGTTGAGGCATAGACAGCTACTGTTTCTTTGGTGTAATATTTTTTCCCAAATAACTAGAGGATCTTTTTGTCATTTACCAGCTTGTGTAAATGAAAATGAAATGCCTCAGTCAGCACGAAAAGGGAACTTAATAAGGGCATTGGGATGTAAACCTCATTTGTCAATGGAAATTGTTTCATGAGTCGTAAATCACAGGAAATAAAGTGGTAAGGTTAGATTGAATTGCAAATCCGTAAATTCTCAGTATAATCATTTATTTTCAAGTTAGACCTGCAGGCCTATAAAGTTTGAATTATTGTGAGTGCATAATGTGGAATATATGCATTGCATTATTTAAAATTCAACCATAATTTCAAATGCTCATTACTGTATTCAAACGCTGCAATGTTTATTTGATAAAGTTCTAATTAAGTTTATTTCAAAGTTTAACCTTGTAGAATCAAAACCAAGTCATTCGGCACTTCAGCCTATTCAATTAATTTACTTGTCTTTCTGAGTCCTTAATATTCCAGCTGAATACCATTTATAATTCTCAGTGTTGACATTTCCAATGGAATTGGTTTTAACAGCTTGAACGAAAGAGGATTTCTGTTTTCTTTCCTCATCAAGTGGTCTTTGGTCACTAACATATGTGGCTTAGCACTCTCAAGATTGACAAGTAATCTCTCGTAAAATAATTATTCCTTAGATTATCTTCGAGGATGGAGAATAATATAAAATAACAAAGTTCTTATTCTTTAAGAAAATGGGAGAACACAATGAATAAAACATATGTTGTGGAAATGTTTTCTACTTTCTAAAGAAAGTGGACTTTGTTGGAGTTTAATTGGATGGTCCCCAAAGGTGTTGAATTAACTCACACCAATCACACATCAATTTTGTGCTGTCAATTTATTATAGTAATATTATAACCATATAACCATATAACAATTACAGCACGGAAACAGGCCATCTCGGCCCTACAAGTCCGTGCCAACACAACTTTTTTTCCCTTAGTCACACCTGCCTGCACTCATACCATAACCCTCCATTCCCTTCTCATCCATATGCCTATCCAATGTATTTTTAAATGATACCAACGAACCTGCCTCCACCACTTCCACTGGAAGCTCATTCCACACCGCTACCACTCTCTGAGTAAAGAAGTTCCCCCTCATGTTACCCTAAACTTCTGTCGCTTAATTCTGGAGTCATGTCCTCTTGTTTGAATCTTCCCTATTCTCAAAGGGAAAAGCTTGTCCACATCAACTCTGTCTATCCCTCTCATCATTTTAAAGACCTCTATCAAGTCCCCCCTTAACCTTCTGCGCTCCAGAGAATAAAGACCTAACTTATTCAACCTATCTCTGTAACTTGAAACCCAGGAAACATTCTAGTAAATCTCCTCTGTACTCTCTCCATTTTTGTTGACACCCTTCCTATAATTGGGCGACCAAAATGGTACACCATACTCCAGAATTGGCCTCACCAATGCCTTGTACAATTTTAACATTACAACCCAGCTTCTATACTCAATGCTCTGATTTATAAAGGCTAGTATACCAAAAGCTTTCTTTACCACCCTATCTATATGAGATTCCACCTTCAAGGAACTATGCACGGTTATACCCAGATCCCTCTGTCCAACTGTATTCTTCAATTCCCTACCATTTACCATGTACGTCCTATTTTGATTTGTCCTCTGCCAAGGTGTAGCACCTCACATTTATCAGCATTAAACTCCATCTGCCATCTTTCAGCCCATTCTTCCAAATGGTCTAAATCACTCTGTAGACTTTGGAAATCCTCTTCATTATCCACAACACATTATCTTGATATCATCTGCATACTTACTAATCCAATTTACCACACCTTCATCCAGATCATTGATGTACATGACAAACAACAAAGGACCCAACACAGATCCCTGAGGCACCCCACTAGTCACCTGCCTCCAACCCGATAAACAGCCATCCACCATTACCCTCTGGCTTCTCCCATTCAGCCACTGTTGAATCCATCTTGCTATTCCTGCATTTATACCGAACAGTTGAAACTTCTTAACCAACCTTCCATGAGGAACCTTGTCAAAGGACTTACTAAAGTCCATATAGACAACATCCACTGCTTTACATCCTCGTCAATTTCCCTAGTAACCTCTTCAAAAAATTCAAGAAGATTAGTCAAACATGACCTTCCAGGCACAAATCCATGTTGACTGTTCCTGATCAGACCCTGTTTATCCAGATGCTTATATATATTATCTCTATCTTTTCCATTAATTTGCCCACCACTGAAGTCAAACTAACAGGTCTATAATTGCTAGGTTTACTCTTAGAACCCTTTTTAAACAATGGAACAACATGCGCAGTACGCCAATCCTCGGGGACTATTCCCGTTTCTAATGACATTTGAAATATTTCTGTCATAGCCCCGGCTATTTCTACACTAACTTCCCTCAATGTCCTAGGGAATATCCTGTCAGGACCTGGAGACTTATCCACTTTTATATTTTTCAAAAGTGTCAGTACTTCTATTACTTTGAAACTCATAGTATTCATAGCTACTCTACTAGTTTCCCTTAACTCACATAATTCAATATCCTTCTCCTTGGTGAATACCGAAGGAAAAAAAATATCTCCCCCATCTCTTTTGGCTCTGCAGATATCTGTCCACTCTGTCTCTCCAATGGACCAATTTTATCCCTCGTATCCTTTTGCTATTAATATAGCTGTAGAAACCCTTTGGATTTACTTTCACCTTACTTGCCAAAGCAACCTCATATCTTCTTTTAGCTTTTCTAATTTCTTTCTTAAGATTCTTTTTACATTCCTTATACTCCTCATGCACCTCATTTACTTCATGCTGCCTATAATTATTGTAGATCTCCCTTTTTTTCCGAACAAGATGCCCAATTTCCCTTGAAAACCAGGGCTCTTTCCAATTTTTACTGTTTCCTTTCAACCGAACAGGAACATAAAGATTCTGTACTCTTAAAATGTCCCCTTTAAATGTCCTCCATTTCTCTTCTACATCTTTCCCATAAAACAAAATGTCCCAGTTCACTCCTTTTAAATCATCTCTCATCGCATCAAAGTTAGCCTTTCTCCAATCAAAAATCTCAACCCTAGGTCCGGTTCTGACCCTCTCCATAATTATATTGAAACTAATGGTATTGTGATCACTGGACCCGAAGTGCTCCCCAACGCATACCTCCGCCACCTGTCCCGTCTCATTTCCTAACAGGAGGTCCAGCACTGCCCCTCCTCTAGTTGGTACCTCTATGTATTGCAAATACATTGTAATATTCTCTGGGCAAGTCACGTTAGGGTGTTGTTATTTGACTTGCATCACACGGGCCAAAATTGCTGCTGCTCAGAGGAAAGCCGCCCCCTGACCAGGTATGGACTGAGAAATGCAGTTTCCCCTTTCCCCCCACCCCCCACATAAAAAAGTCTAAAACCTCCAACACAAAACACTTTAACTCACTAAAAATTAAAAAAAGAGGAGAAAAAACGACAGCTGCAGGCTGGGCAGCCAAACCCAGACAGGACGGTGCCCCCCAAGCACATAGTTCCCTGAAAGTGGCGACATTAATAGATATTGTGGTAAAGAAACATATCGTATAAGACTATAATCAGACAACAACGGCACCTCCCTTGTTTTAGACCCTATGATTTCATTACCAATCTATCTACTTATGTAGATATTCTGACCTCATTGAACAGGAGCGGAAGCAAGTCATCCTTGAAGAAAATACTTATTTAGATAGGGATGGACAATAAATGTTCTCCAATGCAAGTGCTTTGCCAAATAAAACTGAAATTGTCATCACTTCCACTTGGTGGCTCTCTTACTCTGTCATGCAGTGCACCTTCCAAGAACGATATACACACAATAACAAATACACACTAGTATATAAAGAAGTACAGAATAGTTACTGAGGTAAAATAAAACTGAGTACAGCATAGTTCTAACTAAAGATAATTTAATTTTAAAAGAACAATGAAATAATATAAGTTGATAATTGCTGCCACATCAGGAGCATAATTAATGTTCAAATTGTCATGATAAATATTTTCGGTAGATCAGAAAATATCAAAAAGAAAAAAAATGCAATCTTCACTGATTTACTTGCATTTGGAAAGGTATAGGCATATAGGGTGTAGGCATGGGTTTGTATGGAGAAAGTCATGTTTTAAAACTTGATTGAAGGTGGGACAGTGGATAGCCAGTCCTCACAGATCTCCTGTTTAAGAAGGAACTGCAGATGCTGGAAAAATCGAAGGTAGACAGAAATGCTGGAGAAACTCAGCAGGTGAGGCAGCGTCTATGGAGCGAAGGAAATAGGCAACGTTTTGGGCCAAAACCCTTCTTCGGACTGATGTGAGGGTGGGGGGGAGAAGGAAGGAAGAGGAGGAGCCAGTGGGCTGAGGGAGAGCTGAGAAGGGGAGGAGAATGTAGGGACTACCTGAAATTATAGAAGTCAATGTTCATACCGCTGGGCTGCAAACTGCCCAAGCGAAATATGAGGTGCTGCTCCTTCAATTTACGGTACCAGTGATGTTGCCTGACCCACTGAGTTACTCCAGTATTTTGTGTCTATCTTCGGATGTATAGACCTTTGGTGAGATTGCATTACTGCAGGACGATTGTATGCAGGTCCCGCTGCCACATTACAGGAAGGATGCACAGACTTGGGAGAGGGTACAGAAGAGGTTAACAAGGATGCTGCCTGCATTAGGGAGCATTAACCATGAGGAGAGATTGGAAAAACTTGCATTGTTTTCTCTAGAGTGTCAGAGGCTGAGGGGCAGCCTGATAGATGTGTATAAAATTATGAAAGGCATACATCGGGTAGATAGAGCCTTTTACAGTAGAAATGTCAAATGACAAGAGGACATAGCTTTAAGTTTGAAGGAGTGTGCAAGGTAAGGATATTTACACAGAAGGTGGTAGGTGGCTGGAGCGTGAAGCTGGTAGTGTGGTAGAAGCAGACATGATGGTGTCATTTTAAGAGCCATTTAGACAGGCACATGAACAATGGAGGGATATGGATCATGTGCAGGCAGATGGGGTTAGTTTAACCTGGGCTCATGATTGGCACAGACATCTTGGGCCAAAGGGCAAGTTTCTGTGCTGCACAGTTCAATATTCAAACCGATAAAGATGAAGGTTCCTGAAAAATAAGGTGATTTGTCTGCCACAGTACGCCAGTGTTCCCACAAATATGACTGGTTATGTATATGATAACGAAGTGGAAATGCATGGTGAATTTGTATTGAATAATGCATCTTAGATATGCCAGTTACCTGAAAACAGCACAATGAGCAGAAGGGTTTATTTGTCCCAGGAGAGCGAGATAATATTTTTAATTTTACTGACACTTTGCACAGAGGAACTAGCAGTGTTTGTTTTCTTAATCAGTTAGGGGGGTTTAAGGGGCATTGAAATGGAAGGTGAGGTAACTTAAATCTACATTTGACAGTTAAAGATAGCATAACATGTTCAAATGATAATTATTCATGGAATGGATCCAATTAAAGCAGAGCTGTGGAGGAATTCATGTCCGCAGCGGTGTTAATCTGCTGCTTTCTGTATAAAGCAGCATCTGAGTCTGTGTTGCGCTTCAAATAAGTTGCAACTTTTGAAGTAATATGTCATGTAACCTTCTGAAGATTTGCTTTTGCCACATTAATGTGAGATTGGTTTTAAGTCGACACATGTTAAATTAGGTTTTTCATATCAAAATCTGGTATTATCAGAGCCTGGGTTTCTGAACAGTCAGGACTCTGTGGCCAACCTATTAGCGGGATTTCCACCATGTGAGAAAATTTGATTTTGTTTCCCCCCACTATTCTCTGTCAAATTTATTGGCTTTTTGGATATACAAATGTCGAGACCTTGAGTTAAATCATCACCCATTCAGCAAATAATTAGTGTCCAAAACCTGAAACTGTGGTTATCAAATCATATGGTCCACTTTTTATGTATCATGAAAGTATTTTTGTAATTCACCGGGCATGATTTAAGTGAGACAAAACAAGGGCTTTGGCGAATTCTGCGCTTCAGTGAGGAAGGCGTGCAGAAACGAGGCAAGGACAAGATAAGATGTTTAAAATTTACTTCTCCTTAAATCAAAAGGATTTATTTTTATGTGTGCATTAAGGGGGCAGTGATGGCAATCAGTGGATTGATGGTCAATCAATGGTCCTCCTGTCAGTTGTGGGAAATCAAGTCAAAAGAGACAAGAGTGTTTTATTGTTGCATGTTCCAGATGGAACAATGAAATTATTACTTGCAGCAGAACAACAGAATATGTAAGCATAATACACTGTAAATAATATAGTAAACGAGAGGAAAAAAATGTTCAGTGTGTGTATATATACACACTCACATATACATATAAACATGTATATATATGTATATATATATATATATATATGCATACACACACATACACACAAATATAACCATATAACAATTACAGCACGGAAACAGGCCATCTCGACCCTTCTAGTCCGTGCCGAACACATAATCTCCCCTAGTCCCATATACCTGCGCTCAGACCATAACCCTCCATTCCCTTCCCATCCATATAACTATCCAATTTATTTTTAAATGATAAAAACGAACCTGCCTCCACCACCTTCACTGGAAGCTCATTCCACACAGCTACCACTCTCTGAGTAAAGAAGTTCCCCCTCATGTTACCCCTAAACTTCAGTCCCTTAATTCTCATGTCATGTCCCCTTGTTTGAAAAATGTTTGGAATGCCCAGGAACAAACATGTATATATATATATATATACACACACACACACATACATGCACACATACGTGCACATAAAAAACAAACAAACAATAATAGTGCAATAATAACAATAATAGTCTGTGTAGTTTTGAGCTTATTGAAGGTTGTCGTGTTTAATAGTCTGATGGCTGTAGGGACGAAGCTGTTCCTGAACCCGGACATTACGGTTTTCAGGTTGCAGTACCTTCTTCCCGAAGGTGTGGATGAAATGAGTGTATGGCCAGGATGGTGTGGGTCTCTGATGATGCTGGGTGCCTTTTAGATTCCTTTTGATGGTGGTGAGGTCAGATCCCATGATGGATTGGGCAGTGCTCACAGCTTTTTGCAGTCTTCTTTGCTCCTGGGCATTCCCTGATGACAGATCAGGGAGCAGTCATGTGTGCCTGACGACTATATCAGCAGGAAGTAGGTTTTTCACACTCCTCAGACTGCATGTATCGGTCGGAGTGGCAGCTGAACACATGTAGCATGGATAGGAGTGTGTAGGAAGGAACTGCAAATGCTGGTTTAAACCAAAGATAGACACAAAATGCTGGAGTAGCTCAGTCAGACAGGCAACATAGAGAAGGAATATGTTATGTTTTGGGTCGAGACCCTTCTTCAGACATGGATAGGAGGCAGAGAAAGTTATAGGCAGTTGGTTCAGGGAGGTGCTCACACCAAAGGTTCAGCCAGATGGATGGGTGACTGCTAGGAGAGAGAGCAGGTCATGTAGGATTCTCCTAAGGCCATCTCCCTCTCAAACAAGTATACCATCAGTCTGAAGAAGGGTTTCGGCCCGAAACTTTACCTATTTCCTTCGCTCCATAGATGCTGCTGCACCCGCTGTGTTTCTCCAGCATTTTTGTGTACCTACCATTTTGGATACTGGTTGGGTAGTGATAGCCTTTGGCTCACTGAGTTACTCCAACACTTTGTGCCTATTATTGTAAACCAGTATTTGCTGTTCCTTGTTTCTAGTGTAATTTTGTTTAATTCCCAAAATAATCAAGGTTAGAATTATTGGATTTATAGTTAAATGGGATGTGCAATTCAAATTATGCATCCATTTCAGACAACTTTATATGTTTATTTTACACCTATTCTGGGAAATTATCAGCTGGTAAAATCAAAAGTGATTAGGCAAAGGATTGTTTTTGTTATATGTATTGTTCATGGAATTATCCCCTAGTTGGAATTACAAATGAGTTACTTTGAATCCTTTATAATTTTCAGAGATATATCAATTGGAAGAAATCTTCATGAATCTGTTCGCAATTGCCCAGGTTTTATGATAATAATCAAGGGAATCTATTAGCATTCATTTCTCATTAGCATTCATTCATCTCCGATGCTCTCAACTTGGGATTTCTGTGCTTCAACATGAAATCCCCAAGCTTCTATTTGTGATGTAGTGCATCTCTGCAGACCACACTGATTGCTGGCCTCTTCATGCAATCAAAGTTAATAACTTCAACTGATGGGAATTTAAACTATTTGCGAGCTCGTCTTAGTCTAAAGTACCCAGGAAATCAAATGCTTTGTTATATGAGGAATAAATACATTTTTAATGGCATTCAATAATGCAATTAATGCTAGGCAAAGTATTCGACCTCCCAAAAACAAATTAAATGCAGTTACTTATTCTAAATAAATATTCTAAATTAAAACAGAATTTTAAAAAACCCATTTAATTGTGATACTTTTTGCTTCTATGTTAATCAGATGGTTTGGTTTAGTTTAGAGGTACAGCATGGGAACAGATCCTTCAGCCCACCTAGTCCACGCCGACCATCTAATACATTCATACTATTTCTATGTTATCCCACTTACTCATCCATTTGCTCCACGCTACGGGCGATTTACAGAAGGCAATTAACCTGCACTTCTTTGGGATGTGCAAGTAAACCAAAGGAAATCCACGCAGTCACAGGGAAAACGTGCAAACTGAACTCAGACAGCACCCAATGCCAGGATTAGTCCCAGATCTGCCAGCTGTGCCACTATGCTACCCATAATAATGTTTATTTCTCATTTTTATGGGTTGTATAATGTTAATTAAAAATTGCTTTCCTGCATTATGTCTGTCACAATTCTTCAATGTGTTTTATTCCCCAGCAAGACTGATGGTATTAGTTTAGATTAGTTTAGAGATACCGCGAGGAAACGTGGCAGCAACTAACGATTACCCATACACTAATTCAATCCTACACACAAGGGACAATTTACAGAAACCAATAAACCTATAAACCTGCCGTCTTTGGAATGTGGAAGGAAACCGGAGCACTGAAAAAAAACCCACGCGATCACAGGGAGAACATAGAAACTCTGTACTGACAGCACCCAGAGTCAAGATTGAACCCGGGTCTCTGGCACGGTAAGGCAGCAACTCTACCACTGTGTCGCGTTTGCACCACAGTGAACAACAACGTTTGCTATTCCATCAACTTGATGTCAAGAATTTAGCAGGCCTCAAAAAAGAGCAGTTTTGGGGGGGAGTATTTTATCAGATTAGCGATGAACAATATTGGCTCACTGCTAACTACAAACCCTGGGCCAATATCAGTGTACAATCTCTTGCCTAATATGTATTAGAATTGACAGTGGTTGGACTGACCACACATCCTCTTCCCCCACCTTTTGCAAGGACACCATTCAATATCCCCAGCTGTTTCTTCCCCGTTCCTTTTCTCTCTGGTACCTTGGAAATGTTCTTGTACCTAAAACACGGTTTGCGTGCTGCCACAGTAGATGGAGCTCTCAATTGCACATATTATTTTCCACAATTTAGTTTAGTTTAGTTTAGAGATACAGCGCGGAAACTGGCCCTTCAGCCCACCCAGTCCACGCTGACCAGCAATACCCGCATGTTAACGCGATCCTACACACACACGAGAGACAATTGACACTTATACCAAGTCAATTAACCCACAAACATGTACGTCTATGAAGCATGGGAGGCAACCGAATATCTCGGGGAAAACCCACGCAATCACAGGGAGAATGTACACACTCTGTACAGACAGCATCTGTAGCCAAGATTGAACCTGGGACTCTGACGATGGAAGAGCTGTAAAGCAGTAACTCTACTGCTGCATCACTCTGCCGTCCTTGCAAACCTGAGTTTCCACTTCTCTGCCCTTTCAATTCACCATCCCATTAGACTTCTAACCTCTCTATTTGTGGCCTCCTTCATTGTTACAAAGTAAGATCAAGGAACAACACTTAATTTTCATCTGAGCACACTGCACCTTAATTTCAGATAACCTGTTCTTTCTTTCTGTTGGTATCAGGACTGGCCACGTGTAAATGCCATTCTTCTCTTTCTATTTGTATATTCTGGCTTTCTCAGCAATGCCGCAGTGGGTCAGACTATACAACATCAATCGGAATTTTCAACATTAGAAATACGTTGCGTTGACAAAAGAGCTATTCAATGGTTGTCCATCATTTCCACGACTTTCCCTTTGTTCCACAGTGGCCCTCCCCCACTGCTTCTGTTAGTTGATGCACGTGTTTTCTTTTTCCCAGTACTGATGAACAGCCTTCAACCTGAAACTTTAATTTGTTTCTGTTTCCACAGATGCTGCCCGAGTGGCTGAGATTGTTTCGCATTTCTGTTTCCAGCCCTACTTATCTGTATGTTCAAACCCAGGCTGTTTGGTTCAAAGTGGTTGGGTATTCCAAGCCTACATGACAGGAACAATGTGGAGTAGGTGTGGATGCCAGTGAGTTTTACACCATTATTACATGCATGCAGATTGCCCAACGCATCACCGGTTCCACGCTCCCCTCCATTGAGTCTGTCCAAAGCAAACGCTGTCTGCGGAGGGCGCTCAGCATCGCCAAGGACTGCTCTCACCCCAACCATGGACTGTTTACCCTCCTACCATCCGGGAGGCGCTACAGGTCTCTCCGTTGCCGAACCAGCAGGTCGAGGAACAGCTTCTTTCCGGCGGCTGTCACTCTACTAAACAATGTACCTCGGTGACTGCCAATCACCACCCCCCCCCCCGGACACTTATTATTTTTTATTCAAATCGTTTGCTATGTCGCTCTTCAAGGGAGATGCTAAATGCATTTCGTTGTCTCTGTACTGTACACTGACAATGACAATTAAAATTGAATCTGAATCTGAATCTGAATCAGGTATACCTTGATAGATCTGGTGGGCGGCGCGACTCTGGTCAGCAGCGGCCTCTGCAGTCCGTCCGCGTTTTATTATTTTTCTGTCTGTGTTTTTATGTAGTTTTTGTTATTTTTTGTTGGTGTGTGTGCGTGCGGGGGGGGTGGGGGTGGGGTGGGAGGGGGGAAGAAACTTTAAAATCTCTCCCTGCACGGGAGACCCGAACTTTTCTCGTCGGGTTTCCGTTGTCGTTGGGGCCGCAACGAGGAGCGGCCTCCAACAGGAAGAAGCCGGGGACTCTGGTGCTACGACTCACCGTCGCCGTCGCGGGGCTGGCCGAGTCCGGAGCGGGTGGAGCGGTGGAGGAGCGCTGCTGCTGCTGCTGCTGCTGCGGCCCGACCGGAGAGTCGGAGGCTCCAACGACAGGTCTGTGGACGGCGGCACCGGGAGCCCGCGGCTCCCTGGAGGGAGACCGCTTTTCAGGGCTCTCGCAACGGCGACTTCCCCCGCCCGAGTTGCGGGGTCGAAGAGCTCCTGGAGCGGGGCCTTACAGCACCGCCCCGCGCGGCTTGAAATGGCCGCGGGACTCTGCGAGCGCACGCCGGGGGCTCCAACACCAAGACCCGGTGTGCGACCTCACACCACCCGGCGTGGCTTAAATGGCCACGGGACAATCGCCATCGCCAGCCGGGGGCTTTGACTTTGACTCTGACATGGGGGGGGGGGGAGAGTGCAGTGGAGAGATAAGTTTATTTGGCCTTCCATCACAGCGATGTGATGGATGTTTATGTAAATTATGTTGTGTCTTGAGTCTATGTGTTTGTAATGTATGGCTGCAGAAACGGCATTTCGTTTGGACCTCAAGGGGTCCAAATGACAATTAAATGTATCTTGTATGTATCTTGTATAGGTTACCCATCATGAATTCAGAAAAGGTGCACATTGGTGACTGATGACTTGGATGACACTTCTATTAGGCAAACAACAATGAACCACACTGGCATCACCCAATAGTTTGGAATGGGGCCACCAGTATTCAGCCACTGACAGATAAGTATGTCCTAGGCTTGCACAGTTCTTTGCTTTCTCTTTATACGCCTTATCTTTATCTTCCTGTGTATCTTCCTGTATAGTTGGTGCAGCAACGTGGTGCAGCTGGTAGAGATAGCTGTTGCCTTATAGTGCTAGTAGGGTTGATCCTGCCCTAACATGCTGCCTGTATGAGGTTTGCACATTCTCCTTGTGACCAGATGGATTTCCTCCAGCAGCAGGAATCTCCTCCCACATCCCAAAGCCGTGCAGGTTTATGAGTTAATTGGATTCTGTAAATTGCCACGTGTGTAGGGAGTGGTTGAGAAAATGGGATAACATAGAACAAATGTGAACGGGTGATCAATGGTCAGTTTGGACTAGGTGGATCAAAGGACTTGTTTCCGTGTTGTATCTCTCAACTAAACTAAACTGCCATGGAGTCCAATGGGAGAGTTTGTGTTGGCTGGGATTTCCCTTCATTACAATTGTTCAAATAAACTTTGAGAGTCTAGGAGCAGTTCCTCACTAAACGGAGCGACTGAATACACTTGCAAAAGCAAGAACTGCAGATGCCGGTTTACAAAAAAGGACACCAAGTGCTGGAGTAACTCAGCACGTCATGCAAAATGGATAAATAACTTTCCAGGTCAGGACACTTCTGAAGAAGTCTGACCTGCTGAGTTACTCCAACACATTGTGTCCTTGGCTGAATGCTCTTCTTTATTTGAATTAATATTAGCCCTTTCAGTTAATTTACATATTGAATATTTTTTAAGCATTGTACAATTTACAAATTTTGGTTTACTTTAAAAAAAATATTTGCCTGCTTTTCATTTATTTCTAAATGTTTCTGAACAACCTTGCTGAATGGCTACATCAGTGATACTACAAAAATATTGGAGACATTCAGCACCTTAGGACGCATCGGAAAGAAAAATAGAGTATGTAAATATAGAAAAATGTTTCATGTCTAAGACCTTTTGTCAGAACCCTTCTGACAAAAGTTCTTGGTCCCAAAACATTAATTCTGCTTCTCATTCCATAGATACTGTCCAACATGCATATTGTTCCCAGAATTTTATGTCTGTATTCAGATTTCTAGCATCTGAATGCACTTCTGGGGTGTCAGGGGTTATGGAGAGAAGGCAGGAGAATTAAATTAGGAGGGAGAGATAGATCAGCCATGATTGAATGGAGGAGTAGTCTTAATGGGCCGAATGGCCTAATTCTGCTCCTATCATTTATGACCTTATAACCTTATGGTCTGCAGTTCTTTGTGACTTTCATCAGCTGTGTCACTGAGACTGGCAATATGCAAAGGTTATTGCTATAGTTGGCATCTCATTAGAGGCAAACACAAGATGCTGGCTGGGCCAAGTGCTATTTGGCCCAATAAGTATAATATTTATTGACATTCACTAGAATCTGTTGGTTAATGATGTGAATGATAAATCAGTGAGGAAAAATACCAGGCTGGTAAATATTTGGATTGCAATGGACATTATTGAATGGGCAGATATTATTATTGTGTTTATCAGTTTAATAGTAATGTATTTTAAAAACAAATTGTTAATGCTTTTGCCTAAATATTATTTTAATAACTTTTGTAACCAATCTTTCAAATACAGTAACTAACAGAAAACCTTATTTTTTTTAAATCCAAATAATTCAAGCCCTTCATGAACAAAATGGGAGTTCAATGATTAGATACCATTGTTTGGTCCAGTTTTGTAATCATGAGTGGAATACTGGATTTGATTATAATATATAGCCAACCAACAAAATTACTTTTTGCATTGATAACCTGGAAATGAGTTCTTGGAAATCAGCTATCTCTATGAAGGACAGTATTTTTCTGGAGATTACTTCAGGAAACCTTGAAATTTTATAGAGTGGAATAATGCAAAGTGCAGAATTAATCTTTCACGAGGGCTTTATTCACATTTGCTTCCAACAGCAATTCACCTCTGCACCCAGCTGGCAGGACTGATAACCAAACTGTGAGCGCACATTAATAATGTTTTTTCCATGAATCAGTCATGAGAAGACAATCATGCACCTTGCTGCACCCTTCAGCTGTTGAACAAACATATTGAAAACATAATAGTTTTTATGCAACAGTTGAGCATATATCTTAAGCACTAGACCCTTCAAATTCAAGCTATTCCTGTATAATTTGTAATCTCCATCAGCATTCATAGTAATAAGAAGAAATTAACATGTTTTAATCAGTAATAAGAAATTTTGCCCCCTGATATTCTCTTATCCTAGTTTGTACAGCAATATTTCCCCTACTTATATGCATGTTTGAAGGTTTAAGATTGCAGTCAATTTATTAGTTCTGCTGATTGTCACAAGTACTGCTGGGCCTTTAGAAGTCAAACCTTTAATCTATAATGATCTGACAAATTAATTGGTCTGGTGATGCGCAAGAAAACTGTCTGAAAGTGACTTCCATAAATTGTCTTGTGTTTAAAATTAACTTTAAGAAGTTGTCATGTGTGATACCTCAAAATCTAACTAGATTGCTTTTATGTGTAAGGAAATAGTTGTTACCGTGTTCATCATTGATTCTGGAACAAAACAATTATAGGATAAGGTAGATTCAATTATTTGGCCTTTTGAGATTAAATAACATTCAGTACATGGAATGCAAGATGCTCATTTTGGGATGAAAAAATCAAGAAGAATGTCACATGTAATTCATCCATTGATAATTTACGATAAGATTGCAGTGCTGTTTCTGAAATGAAACAAATATGAAATGGAACCTGTCAGTTGCACAGCCATATTCATTTGTGTGATGCCAGTTTTCTGCCATATTTAATTATATCTACAGATTTTTATTGTAGATATTATTCTTATTTTCATACATCCATGAATGTTCGAAATACAAAAATAATTTATTCCATTTGCAGTCTAATTCATCTATTATTACTGCGAGTCATTTCAATTTTTGGCATGCTCTGGTTTCCAGAAAGGAAAGTATTAATCAAGCAGAAGAATATTAGTACGAGTTTTAATAAAAAAGAAAATTCAGGCAACAGAGGTGACAGATCTAATTACTAAAGTGGAAGTTTATTTGCTAAGTACACAGAACATGGAACAGTACAGCAAAAATCGAAGCACTTTGGCCCAGAATGTCTAGCCCAAACATGTCCAAGAACAGCTCTTAACCGCCTGCAAATGATCCATATCCCTCCATTCCCTGCTTATCCATATGCCAATACAAAAATCTTCTAAATGCCTCTATTGTATCTGCCTCAATGTCACTATTGTATCTACCCATGATAAGAGCCTTTCAGGACTCACCATCTCCTTTAAAAAAAATCATGTCATGCACATCTCCTTTCAACTTTGTCCCTCTCATTGCAAAGTTATATCCTTTCATATTTGATTTTTCCATTTGGGGAAAAATGTTTTGCCTGTCAACCCTATCTATGCCTCTCATAATTTAATATAAAAAGAGTTTTCCACTGTACCTTGGTATACGTGACAAAACACTAAACCAACCAACTCTGGTGTTCCAGAGAAAACAATACAAGCCTGTCCAACTTCTCCCTGTATTTAATACCCCCAATCCAGGCAAAATTCTGGCAAATCTCGTGTGCGTCCTTTCCAAAGCATCCACATTCTTCTTGTAATGGGGCAACCATAACCTTATGCAATACTCCAAATGCGGCCCAACTGGTCCTATAAAGCTGCATTGTGAATTCCTAACTCTTATACTCAACGCCCCGGTCTATGAAAGCAAGTATACCATATGCATTCTTTACCACTGTATCTACTTGTGTTGCCACTCTGAGGAGTTATGGACGGACCACAAGATTCCTCTGTACATCAATGCTGTTAAGTCATGCCATTAATTATATATTTTTGCTTTAACTTTCGACCTCCCAAAGTGCAACACATCACACTTGTTCAGATTACATTTTATGAGGCCAACTTAATTGTCTAAGTGATTGCTGGACAATATAATACTCAGTCATAGAGTGATACAGATACAGAATAGAATAGAATAGAATGCAATTTATTGTCATTCAAACCTAGGTTTGAATGAAATATCATTTCTACAGTTTACACACACAGTCCAAGACCCACACTTAACACAGTTTTACATAAACATCCATCACAGTGAGTCTCCAACATCTCCTCACTGTGATGGAAGGCAAAGCCTTTATCTCTTCCCTTTGTTCCTTCTCCCGTGGTCCAGCAGTCCAACTGCAGTGTCGAGGCGAACTGGGGCTCCGATGTTAAAGCCCCCGGCAGGCGATGGTAAGTCCTGAGGCCGTTTAAGCCATGCCGGGCGATGTTAGGCCCCGGCTCCATGTCCTTAAACCCGCGATTCCAGCGGGAGAAGTCGCCGTTGCAGAGCTCGGAAAAGCGGTCTCCCACCAGGGACCTGCGAGCTCCCAATGTTCCCGTCCTCCGGGTCTGCGGCCAGTGCCTCCGAACTCCAAAAGTCGGGTCGCAGCCGCCCGCCACCACAGCTCTTCCCGCTCCGAAGTTGGCCAGCTCCGCGATGTCCGTTCTGCAGGCTCTGCAACTGGAGCCCCAGGTTAGTCCCGGCCAGAGGTCGCCGCCGGCTCCACGATGTTAGGCCCAACGACATCCAAGATCCGACAGGGAATAGTTGGGTCCCCACACAGGGAAGAGATTCAAATGGTTTCCCCCCAGCCAGCCCCCCCCCCCCCCCCCCCCCCCCCCCCCCCCCCCCCCCACATATACACAGCTAAAAAAAAAAAAAAAAAAACTGACTTAAAGACATACATTTAACAAGACAAAAATAAAAAAAGACAGAAGACTGTAGTCGAGCCGCTGCCATTAGGCGCCACCACTAATACAGTGTGGAAACAGGCCCTTCAGCCCAACTTGTACACATCGGCCAAGATGTCCTAGCTACACTAGTCCAACTTGCTTGCCCTTGGTCCATATCCCTCCAAACCTGTCCGATCCATGTACCTGTCTAACCCTCAGTCTGAGAAAGGGTTTCGGCCCAAAACGTTGCCTATTTCCTTCGCTCCATAGATGCTGCTGAGTTTCTCCAGAAATATGCTGAGTTTCTCCAGCATTTTTGTGTACCTAACTGTTTCTTAAATGTTGGTATAGTCCCAGCCACGACTACCTCCTCTGGCAGCTTGTTCCATACACCCACCACATTTTGTGTGAAAAAGTTACCCCTCAGATTCCTATTAAATCTTTTCCCCTTCACCTTGAACCTATGTCCTCTGGTCCTCGATTCCCCTTTTCTGGGCAAGAGATTCTGTGCAAATACCCGATCTATTCCTCTCATGGTTTTATACATTACTTTTATTTCATGACTTCTATGAACTCAGTGAGAAGAACAGTAAACAATGAGGTAACAAACTCTGTAAACTAAGCAATAAATAGACATGTGCATTTCAGAAATAATATATAAATGGTTATTCAAGATTAGCATTTAACCTCTTAGGTCTACAAAAATTACAAAATATTCAACTACTTAAAACCACGGTCACCATTTTTGGACTTGGAGTTGCAAACAGTAGCTATATACAAGACATTAATTTTCAGTATATGCAAAACCGGCCACTTGTTTTAAAATTGCATTGCGGAATACTGATAAAGAATTGTAAATTTTATGCAAATATAGATTTACAACACTAATTAAAAACTAATATTTGAAATATACAATAGAGCAGGCAACATTTGTGGAGAGCATCAAATTTGTTGGTTCAAGTTAATAACTTTGGACCAGAACTGGAACTGGCTAGTTTTAAAATGTAGACAAAGACAGGAAGGAAGGAAACAACAGAAGAGTTTGGTGGAAAGCAGTTAAGGGCTTGTCCCAGTTATGCAATTTTTTCTGTGACATGTCACGGGGTGATGCCTGTATGGTCGTGAGTAGTCACCCAAAGAGTCGTTCCTTTTTCTGGTCGCCGCTGGATTTTCAACATGTTTAGATTTTTCGGCGACATGCTGCGACTATGACGGGATGGGGAAGACCCCCAAAAAATCGCGTAAGTGGGACAGGCCCTTGAGGATTAAGTGATGAATGACATGTTGAGGTGAGTTATTAAGGCAATGAGACAAATAATGGCTGGGTTCAAATGGAAAAATACTAATTGTCTAAATTATTGAATCAAGTGTTGAATCTTGAAGATTGCAATAAATATAATTGAAATATTAAGTGCTGTTGTGCTTCATTGGGTGACTTGTAACGAACTATTCCACCTGTTAATTCTCTCTTCTATATCTTCTGACATCAAGAGCACCACCAGGCCCTTCAACCCTGCCTAGCATTCAATATGGCCATGGCTGAACCACGTGAACCTCAACTCTTCTTCTGTGCCAGCTACGTATAACCTGGTTGACATTAGGAATCAGCCAGTTGTGAAATAATTTCTATTAACATGATCTTTCCAGGCCCCACCATGTGATTCAATTAATAATGAGAATCAATAGTCAATAGACAATAGGTGCAGTAGTAGGCCATTTGGGCCTTTGAGCCAGCATCGCCATTCAATATGATAATGGCTGATCATCCCAATCAGTACCCCGTTCCTGCCTTTCCCCCATATTCCCTGACTCCGCTATTTTTAAGAGCCCTATCTAGCACTCTCTTGAAAGCATCCATAGAACCTGCCACCACCGCCCTCTGAGGCAGATAATTCCACAGATTCGCCACTCTCTGTGAGAAAAAGTGTTTCCTCGTCTCCGTTCTAAATGGCTTACTCCTTATTCTTAAACTGTGGCCCCTGTTTCTGGACTCCCCCAACATCGGGAACATGTTTCCTGCCTCTAGCGTGTCCAAACCCTTAACAATCTAATATGTTTCAATGAGATTACCTCTCATCCTTCTAAACTCCAGGGTGTGCAAGCCCAGCTGCTCCATTCTCTCAGCATATGACAGTCCCACCATCCCGGGAATAAACCTTGTAAACCTATGCTGCGCTCCCTCAATAGCAAATATGTCCTTCCTCAAATTAGGGGACCAAAACTGCACACAATACTCCAGGTATGGTCTCACTAGGGTTCTGTACAACAGCAGTTAAAGGGGTTGGACAGGCTAGATTTTAAGGGGTTGGACAGGCTAGATGCAGGAAGATTATTCCCGATGTTGGGGAGGTCCAGGACAAGGGGTCACAGTTTAAGGATAAAGGGGAAGTCCTTTGGGACCGAGATGAGAAAAGCATTTTTCACACAGAGAGTGGTGAATCTCTGGAACTCTCTGCCACAGAAGGTAGTTGAGGCCAGTTCATTGGCTATATTTAAGAGGGAGTTAGATGTGGCCATTGTGGCTAAAGGGATCAGGGGATATGGAGAGAAGGCAGGTACAGGATACTGAGTTGGATGATCAGCCATGATCATATTGAATGGCGGTGCAGGCTCGAAGGGCTGAATGGCCTACTCCTGCGCCTATTTTTCTATGTTTCTATGTTTCTATATTTGATTACTCTTGTTATAAAGGCCAACATATCATTTGTTTTCTTCACTGGCTGCTGTACCTGCATGGTACTTTCATAGACTGATGTACAAGGACCCCCAGATCCCATTGTACTTCCCCTTTTCCCCTTGACACCATTTAGATAGTAACTTGTTTTTGCTACCAAAGTGAATAACCTCACAATTATCCGCATTAAACTTCATCTGCCATTCATCTGCCCACTCCCCCAACCTGCCCAAGTCACCCTGCATTCTCGTAGCATATTCCTCACAGTTCACACTGCCACCCAGCTTTGTATCATCTGCAAATTTGCTAATGTTACTGAGAATCCCTTCATCCAAATCATTGATGTATATTGTAAATAGCTGCGGTCCCAGCACTGAGCCTTGCGGTACCCCACTACTCACTGCCTGCCATTCTGAACGGGACCCGTTAATCCCTACTCTTTGTTTCCTGTCTGCCAACTACTTCTCTATCTATGCCAGCACTGTACCCCCAATACCATGTCCCCTAACTTTTCCCACTAATCTCCTATGTGGGACCTTATCAAATCATTGACCAGGATGTTTAAGAAGGAACTGCAGATGCTGGAAAATCGAAGGTAGTGGGTCTGAAGAAGGGTTTCGGCCCGAAACTTTGTCTATTTCCTTCTTTCCATAGATGCTGCTGCACCCGCTGAATTTCTCCAACACGTTTCATAATGTTTATTCAGGAGATTGCAGATTGATGCTTATTATGGATTTTCAAATTAGAACAGTGACCGTAAGCAGCCAAGTACTAACAGTTCATTTTGGTATATTATTTACACAAACCTATTCATGTGATTTTCTTTTTTTCTAGTTTAAAATCCACTTATAACCATATAACCATATAACCATATAACAATTACAGCACGGAAACAGGCCATCTCGACCCTTCTAGTCCGTGCCGAACACATATTCTCCCCTAGTCCCATACACCTGCGTTCAGACCATAACCCTCCATTCCTTTCCCGTCCATATAACTATCCAATTTATTTTTAAATGATAAAAACGAACCTGCCTCCACCACCTTCACTGGAAGCTCATTCCACACAGCCACCACTCTCTGAGTAAAGAAGTTCCCCCTCATGTTACCCCTAAACTTCTGTCCCTTAATTCTCAAGTCATGTCCCCTTGTTTGAATCTTCCCTACTCTCAGTGGGAAAAGCTTATCCACGTCAACTCTGTCTATCCCTCTAATCATTTTAAAGACCTCTATCAAGTCCCCCCTTAACCTTCTGCACTCCAAAGAATAAAGCCCTAACTTGTTCAACCTTTCTCTGTAACTTAGTTGCTGAAACCCAGGCAACATTCTAGTAAATCTCCTCTGTACTCTCTCTATTTTGTTGACATCCTTCCTATAATTAGGCGACTTGATTGCCCTTTGTTTTTTTTTGGTCTCTAAGCCATCCTAGTTTATGTCAATCTTCATCATTATTTATCCCTGCGTTCCAAACATAGACCTCCACCTTCCTACTCCTTTTTCCATTTTGAGTCTGCTGCAAAGAACAAGCCTTGTACCCACTTGCATATGTCAAGTGGACTAGAATATTTTAAAAAAGGGATGGTATGCTGAGGCTTTATAAGGCGCTGGTTCAACTGTATTTGGAGTATTGTGAATAGTTTTGGGCTGCATATCTGAGGAGGGATGTGCTGGCATTGCAGAGGGTCCAGAGCAGGTTTACAAGAATGATCCTGGGGATGATATGATGAGTGTTTGACGGCACTGGGCCAAACCCACTGGAATTTAGAAGGATGAGGAGGGACCTCATTGAAACTTGCAGAATAGTGAAAGGCCCAGATGGAATGGATGTGGAGAGGATGTTTCCACTAGTGGGAGAGTCTTGAACCAGAGTGCTCAGGCTTAGAATAAAAAGATGTACCTTTAGAATGGAAAATAGTAAGAATTTCTTTAGTCAGAAAGCTACAGACAGCTGTGGGGGCCAATTCATTGGGTAATTTTTAAGCAAAGATTGATAGATTGTTGATTAGTAAGGGTGTCAAAAGTTATACGGAGAAAGCAGGATAATGGGGTTGAGAGGGAAAGATATATCAGCCAGGATTGAATGGCAGAGTAGATTTGATGGGCTGAATGGCTTAATTCTGCTCCTATGGCATCCAATTGGGTATTTAATTTTTTTTAAACAGCCTTGGAATGCGCAGTGCTGTATAGTGTTCCCAAAACCCGATTCCAGAATGTAAAATAAATAGTGTATATTATTAGATTCTCCTAATAAACAAGTCTTCATCAGCTCCAGAAGTCCCAATGTGAGTTGATGAGCTGCTTTCAGTGTGGCTAGTTTTGTTATAAATATGCAGCAATAACTTCAATTGTTTAATAAATGAAGTACCTTCATTTAGACATTCATTAAAAATTCTTGAAATTGAATGAAAACAGTGCTATTTGACCTTTAAATAGAACAACTTGGTAAGTATAAATGTGTGGCCCAAACCTTGACAAAACCTTATTTTTCATCCACTTCGAAAGATATCCAATTAACTTTGGTAGCTGTTTTTGAAACAAGTTAGATCGAACCTCAAAATGAACAACTTTTTTGACATGATTGTGAAACACTTTTGAGCAAGTGAGTATTTTATTTCCTCTGCTTCCACTCTACACTGGGAATGAACAGCACAACGAGAATCTGCAATTTGACATCAAATATTCTCATGGGTTTAAATTTTTCAAGTCTTGACTAATTAGTCTGGATTATCCGCTCATTAAAACCTTTGTATTTTGGAAAGATATGTCAACTTTGTACAGGTGCTCTGGACTTAACACCATTGTAGAAAGTGCAAAGTTAATTTCCACTTCTTTCTTTCACACACAGCTGGGTTGGCAGGGGAATTTACTCTGAAACCGCTCATTTTAAGGATAATGAAGGTAGGTGGTATGGGGATTGAAAGAACTAATCTAATTTAGAGAGACCAAAGAGCATGCAGAGGCTGATCTTAACTCTCCTTCAGACGTAGATTTTATTTTCTTAGAATTACCAAGGTGATTTCCAGGATGAAGATGTTCAGCAGAGGAGGAAAAAACTACATGACAAACAATTGGGGTCTGGAATACACTGACAAAGCTAGTGGAGGCCCATTCTATTTCAGAAAGCGGAAGCAGCTTCAAAAGGCAGCTCACAAATATGAAAAGCGATTTTCAATGGTTCAATGGTATGTTATTATCACATGTACCAAGATGAGTAATATTCTTTTTTTTGCATACAGTTCAGTAAAAGTATTACCATACATAAGTTTAGTTAAGTACAAGTATACAAATATTATTTAAGTACAAGTGTAAAGGAATAGTACAGTGATGCAAGAGTCACCATGTTTTGGTGTCATTTTTCGTGATTCATATCCAAGTTGTTATTAATGTGGAGTTCATAACTTGCCCATAAAGGCTTGTTCTCCTGATGTCGTTGCAGGACCAGCCTGGCCAAGCAACGTTGGCGGTGTCCTCCATCGCTCCTTGATGCTGCAGGCCATGTTCGATCCCCATGCACGGCCACTTGGGGGGGAGGAGCCATCTTGGTGAACGGCTGCTAGCCAGCAGCCATCCGTTTTCAATTACTTTTTGTTATAGATTTTAGTGAGTCCTGTTTTTTTGTTTGTAGGGGATATGGTCTTTTTAATGTGGGGGGTAGGTGCAACTTTATTTCTAGGTCTCTACCTGGTCGGTGAGGCAGCCTTTTCTCTGGGCTGTCTGTCGACCCATCCTCGTGGCCTACCAGCGGGCATGAAGCGCCATTTCCTGGCGGGGACCGCCCAGCACCTCGGCTTCGGCACAGCGTTGGAACGCTACAGCGGAGCGGAGTGGAGCGGACGATGCCTTGCCTGGGTCGCCGCGCTGGAGCGACGCGCTGGAGCTCTGGCGAGCTGGACCGCCGAGAGCAACATCTCCGGGCTGCGGGTCTGCGGAGAGGCGGAGGCGGCAGTGCGGAGAGGCGGCGCCGACTTTATCATCGGGAGCCTGGGAGCTCCAAACCGGCGCGGCCTTGTCGGCTTCGGCAGCTACAGGCTCCAACCAGGAAGCAGCCGTTCCAGGTGGCCCAGCTGCCGAAAGGACTCTCCCAACGCCGGGGCAAGACCACCCGGTGAGAACGGCCAGGAACATCGGGCCTCCGTAGAGGCAATTGCGGTGGCCTCAATAGGCCTGACTTTAGGGTGAAGATGGGGTGGGGACTGGACATTGTGCCTTCCCCCACAGTGCTATCCACTGTGGGGGGATGATTTTTTGTCTAATTTCAATCCTGTAAGTCTGTGTCCAAGAGGGCTGCCGTGAAGAGAGAGTGGACGCTGGTGCGCTTTGGCTGCCGCTGCTCTCTCATCACACTGTGTTTTTGATTTTCTGTTTTTGGATTGAATTCTGTTTTTAATTTGTGTCTCTGTGATGTCTTTATTACTTATTTTTTTCCGATTATATGTTTTTATTCCGATTACTATGTAAGGTGTCCTTGAGATGTCTGAAAGGCGCCCATTAAATAAAATGTATTATTATTATTATTAGAGCATCATTCAATGAGAACATACCTTGGATTCTCATTTCAATGTTGAGGTCCATTGTCCATAGGATGGCCGAATATTCATGGTATCTTGAAGTTATTCTTTCAATATACCTCAGAGGGATATGAGTCTTGTGCAGGCAGAGTTTTGTTTTTCTTAGCATCAAATTCGGCACAGACATTGCGAGTCAAAGGGCCTGGTTCTGTGCTGTGCTATTCTATGTTCATATAAATTTAAAGCACAGAAGGGGATGATTCCATTTATAATCACTGAATTGTGACACGCAGATGACATTTGTTCAAATGTGCATTCAAAGGCTGTAACGAGTCATCATGGGTTTGTTCTCTGAAGCATGAGACCATAAGTGGATGACCTCAGGTTCGTCTGAGAAATTGAGTCATTCCTCGACAAGTCCTACAGTAAGATCATTAACCTAAGGTACTGGAAGAGAGAAGGTGGGTGATGGTGAGAAAGGGAAGGAAACATGGATTGCAAAGGTCCCTGGGTGTTGTACCTCTTGTGAACAGGTTCACCCACTTAGAAGCTGTCGGGACAGAAGACGTTATCACACTGAGCGGCGGACTGGCTTGCGAAGCAAAAAGTGCTGTTGAGCCAAAACCAAAGAGGCCGATGTCAGGCAACGCCATTCTAGTTGGAGACTCCAATGTGAGAGGTACGGACAGGGGTTTCTGCGGCAACAGAAAGGAAGGATTCGAGGATGAAAATCCTCAAGGGCGAAGGTAAACAGCCGGAAGTGGTAGTGCCTGTTGGCACAAACGATGTGTACTGGAAGATAGCTAATGTTATCCCGTTTTTCGAGAAAGGAGCGAGAGAAAAAAATCGGGGAATTACAAACAAGTTAGCCTGACTTTGGTGGTGGGAAAGATGCTGGTCAATTATTAAAGAGGTAATAATGGGGCATTTGGATAGCAGTAAAAGGATTAGTCCAAGTCAGCATGGATTTATGAAAGGGAAATTATGCTCGACTAAACTTCTGGAATTTTTTGAGGATGTGACAAGTACAATGGATGAAGGGGTGCCAGTGGATGTAGTGTATCTCGACTTTCAGAAACCCTTTGATAAGGTTCTGCACGGGAGACTGGTGAATCAAATTAGAGCACATGGTATTGGGGGTAGGGTGTTGACATGTATAGAAAATTGGTTGGCAGACAAGAAGCAAAGAGTAGGAGTGAACGGGTCCTTTTCAGAATGGCAGGCAGTGGCGAGTGGAGCGCTGGGGCCGCAACAGTTTACCATATATATTAATGATTTGGAAGAAGTAATTAGGAGCAACACTAGCAAGTTTACAGATGACACAAAGCTGGATGGCAGTGTGAACTGTGAAGAGGATGTTAAGAGGTTGCAGGGTGACCTGGACAGGTTGAGTGAATGGGCAGATGCATGGCAGATGCAGTATAATATAGATAAATGTGAGGTTATCCACTTTGGCGGCAAAAACAAGGAGGCAGATTATTATCTCACTGGGGTTAGGTTAGGTAAGGGGGAGGTGCAGCGAGACCTGGGCGTCCTTGTACACCGGTCACTGAAAGTTGGCGTGCAGGTACAGCAGGCAGTGAAGAAAGCTAATGGAATGTTGGCCTTCATAACAAGAGGTTTTCAGTGTAGGCGTAAAGAGGTTCTTCTGCAGTTGTATAGGGCTCTGGTAAGACCACATCTGGAGTATTGTGTATAGTATTGGTCTCCTAATTTGAGGAAGGACATCCTTGTGATTGAGGCAGTGCAGCGTAGGTTCACAAGATTGATTCCTGGGATGGTGGGACTATCATACGTGGAAAGATTGAAAAGACTAGGCTTGTATTCACTGGAGTTTAGAAGGATGAGGGGGTATCTTATAGAAATATATAAAATTATAAAAGGACTGGACAAGTTAGATGCAGGAAAAATGTTCCCAATTGGGCGAGTCCAGAAACAGGGGCCACAGTCTTAGAATAAAGGGGAGGTCATTTAAGACTGAGGTGCATAAAAATCTTTTTCACCCAAAGAGTCGTGAATTTGTGGAATTCCCTGCCACAGAGGGCAGTGGAGGCCAAGTCACTGGATGGATTTAAGAGAGAGTTAGATAGAGCTCTAGGGGCTAGTGTAGTCAAGGGATATGGGGAGAAGGCACGCATGGGTTATTGATTATGGACGATCAGCCATGATCGCAATGAATGGCGGTGCTGGCTCGAAGGGCCAAATGGCCATCCTCCTGCACCTATTTTCAATGTTTCTGTAAGCCTTATGCTGAACGCACACAGAAGAGACGCCCTCTATCCACTGACCCCGCTGAGTAACTTCACACACCTCCCCTAAACAATAAGGATCCATGACAGGATCCAGGAAGACAGGAGCCACTTCCCATATTTTGCGAACTGTTTCCCATTAAAGGAAGATGTACATGATGAAATCCAGTACCACTTCAGATGCACCAGCACACCATTTGGCAGCCTGAGGTAATGATTGTTTGAAATTGTAATCTCATTCATAGCACAAAGCTTACGATCTTCTAGGCAACAATGGTGTGTGCTGTCCTATAAAGCTCCTATTATATTGGGAGTTTAAAATTTCCCAATTATAGACTGGGGTTGCCACACAGCCATGGGCGTAGATGGGGTGGAATTTGGGATGGAATATTTTTCATCAAACTTCGTGATGCAATATGTGGAGAGGGCTAAGCTTGACCTACTCTTTGAAGATAGGCCAGGCAAGTGACTGAGGTATCAGTGGGTGAGCAATATAGGGGCAGTGACCACAGTTCTCTTCACTTTAAAATGGTTATGGAGAAGGACATGAAGACACAAGGAACTGCAGACTCCTGTAGGAGTTCAGTGAGTCAGGCAGCACCTGTGGAGGGAATGGACAGATGATATGTCAAGTTGGGATCCTTCTTCAGGTTCTAAAAGGAGAGCTGGACCATAGATGTGGTCTATATGGATTTCAGCAAGGCTTTTGATAAGGTTAACACAGAACAGGAACAGTCCATTCGGCCCACATTGTCTATGCCAAACATAACGCCAAGATAAACTCTCACCTGCCTGCACATAATCCACGTCCCTCCATTCCCTGCATGTACATGTGCCTATCCTAAAGCAATTACAGCCCAACAAAGATTGTTATGCTAAGCTTGACATTGACCTTAAATGAACTCATATTGTTGTGATACGATACAATACAAAACAATAGAACTTTATTTATCCCAAGAGGGAAATTGATCTGCCAACAGTCATAAAACACAAAATACATGAAACATGAAATTAAAGTGACGAGTGGAAAGGATTGGGGATGTGCAAAGATTGGGGAGGATGGGGGGGAGAGGGGACTCAGTCTACCCCATGACAGAAGGGGGAGTGGTTGTACAGTTTGATAGCCACAGGGAAGAAGGACCTCCTGTGGCGTTCTGTACTGCATCATACTGATAACAATAAACCAGGGCACTGCTGAATTTTAGGGAAGTTGTTAAAAACCCATAAACCTTAAAATAAAGACACAAAAGGGCTGGAAAAGTTGTAGCTCAGGTGGCATTTTGTTTTGAAAGAAGAAGAACTATAATTTCAGATCAATAATCCTGCTTTACCTGCTGAGCTTTTCCAGCTGTTTTATTTCCGATTTGCAGCGTCTGTAGTTTTACAAGCAATATTAATCAAAAGTTACTAGATGAATGTCTAATCATTTCATGTTGAATCTTCAAATAAATGATTAGAAATTTATTGTCCACATCAAGAATTTATTTGATGCCTAAAATTTAGTTCACAGTACCACAAAATGCCCATGATCGCACAAACATCAGGTTCCTCTTAAGGTACTCAACATGTGATTAGAATGAATCAGGCAATCTAACCTAGGGAAATAAAATTTAAAAAAATCAGATAGCAAAACAATGAACTAAGATTTTTTAGCATACATTATTTTCATAAATGCATATTAATATGAGAGGTTTCTTTGAGACTTTCAGTTAGAAAGTGAATAAGTAAACCCTGGAACCAAAGGCAGGCTAATGGTACATTTATAAACAGTTCAGCACCTGAACTGTCAACTTATTCTCCTGCTATGGGTGCTCCCTAACCCACTGAGTCTTTCCAGCAATTTATATTTACGCTTCAGATTTTTAGTTTGTACTTTATGTGGTTTGCTTTCTTCCAAGCAATTATCAAGTTCAATGCCTCAGAGTATAGTGTGGAGAGTGAATAGCTTGCTCATCATTGAATTTTTTTTTTTTCATCCATTATCCCTCCTGAGACAAAGCTGTTAATTACCTTTTTGAATAGCTGACAATGAATCAGCTTAGAGTAACAAATATGGCCATGTGAAGTTGCAACTATTGCAGCAACTTGATGGAAAAAAAATGTTTGTAATGGTTTTATTCTTCACCTCAGGCAAACGTGGTGGTTCCCTCCCATTGGAATGTTTGTGTTTGCTTGGACACACTAGTGAGGTTGAACTCCCACTGTGCCAGCTGCAGTTACTTTCTTGCTGGCCAACTGCTGCTTTTTAGGCAGTTATCACATTGACTTTACAGAAGCTCAGTGCTCCTAAATGCATACTAGTTGGATTTCTTATATCGGACAATCTCACTCTTAAACATTTAGGTATTGGTATTAGTTAGCGAGTCTGGGGGACAGCCACAGGGTGAATGTCCAAACTCTGTACATTCAGCACCTGAGGTCAGGATTGAACATGGGTTGATGAACTGTGCAATAGTATCATGAACCGTTGTGCCCCTGTCCTGCATGGAATGCACAGAATTGGCTGAATAGGGATTTATGTTGTTGGCATCTTAGGAGGAAGCTAAGGTGAAACATTAGCTGCACATGGTTGCAAATG
The DNA here is from genome assembly GCF_028641065.1 of Leucoraja erinaceus. Taxonomy (NCBI): domain Eukaryota; kingdom Metazoa; phylum Chordata; class Chondrichthyes; order Rajiformes; family Rajidae; genus Leucoraja; species Leucoraja erinaceus. Next base: position 57,411,997 of record NC_073383.1, read on the forward strand.
CTTTAGGTTTGACTTTAGCATTGTACCAACACCACAACCATTCTCTTTCCTCTTAGAATTAAAATTCAGCAGCATTATTCGAAACCCAATTTTTGGACCATTTCATCCACATAATTTATATATTATCATATATCTGTTGTAGAACAGGGTTATACTTTTAGGATTTACAATTTGCTTTTGTTCATTAATATCCCTCAGATAGAGGTGTCTCAGACACTTTGCTGCTGACATATTAAAGTGGAATTAACGTTTTGTCAAGGTTGGCAAACCATACTAAAATGTTAAATGAAAATGTTTTAATTTTATACATATTTTATACATATCAGTAGTTTTAGATGAGCAAAATGTTATTCTGTTTAACATATACAGGTTTGGAATTAGTCAGCCATTATGTTGGGAATCAAACCTGAAATATTATTCCTGCAAAATGTCTTGTTGGAATCATTATATTGATTTAATTGCAAAAGCTTTCACATCTGTAAAAAAATGTCTAAATGAAAAAAAAACACGTGCAAAGCATTGCCATTATAAATAAATATCCCTCAATTGCATATTTAAATGTAAGAAAAATTTATGAACGAGGGCTTAGTGCTAAATTGTAATGCAAATTGGATGGGATATAAAATGAATTATTTATATTGTGTACAAATAATTGTTAAGGTATTTCTACATTGTAATTCAATATAGTAAAACAGTGAATGACTAAATAAGATATGAATTATTGAATAAATTGATAATAAAATCAATGCTCCAGCAAAACGTAAGCTGAGCATTTTTATTGCAGATTTCATGATCACACAGCATCTCAAAGCATCTTAGTCTTTGAATTACATTTAGAACACATTTAGAGCAGTGCAGCAATGGGCCCTTCGACCCACAAAGTTTGCGGCGGATATGTAAATATTTCAAGTGGCAGCAGCCAGTTTGTGCAGAGCAAGTTCAATTGCACAGATTATTCATGTTGTGTGAGAATTGTAAGCTTTGCTGCTTTTATTTTCAAAGATAGTTCATATTACAGAAAAACACACTATAGTAAAAATGTTTAATAGCGTAATATGTTTCAAACCACCTCTCTGACCCTCAGAATTACCAGTGTAAATTCTCAAACTCTCAATGTTTAATTTCTTGTTAAAAAAGTGTGCTTACTTTCTTTCCACTATTCTCTTTTTTGTCAGTCTGTCTATTTAGTCCACTCTTTGTGCTAGAGGAACAGTACCTCAAATTCTGCTTGGGTAGTTTACAACCCAATGGCATGACCATTGAATTATCCAATTTCAAGTAGCCCACCCCTCACACTTTGTCCCGCTTCCCTCTCTTCCAGCCATGCACATATGCATTTCTCCCATTATCTGGCTCCACCCATTTACCCTGTTCCTTGCCCTCCTTCATACACTAATTTCCCATTCCAAAATCTCTCATTTCCCTTTTATCCCTTCTCTTTCCTCTCTCCCTTGTTGCCTTCCATTCCTATATCCCTCTGGGTTTACATTTCACTGCTTCGCTTTGCTTCTTTTCTAATACCCTTTTGTTTCCTTTTCACCTCTAGCCTTTGTCACTTACTTGAGTCATATGTCAATTAACCCCTCCCTCTCTCATCAATATCCATCAGCAACAAGGCTTTGTCCCACCCTCACTACTCTTTTGCAGCCTTCTGCACTGCTTCCTCAGTCTGAAGGAAGGAAATGACCCAGGTTGTCGTCTGTCCGTTTCCCTCCACAGGTGATGCCTGACATGTTGAATTCCTCCAGATCTTTGTTTTTTTTAGTTGTTCATTGTTTGCAATTGTGACCTGAATTGGAAATTCATAACTTTAGAAAGCTCTATATACAATGTAATAGGAAAACTAATAAGACAGGCACAGAAGAGTGGATTAATTTGAAAATAGAGGAGTCCTTCACAACTAAGTACATTGCACTGATGCATCAATGGAGGCACATATCCAAGAAGGTTAGTTCTTGAACTGGATAATCGAGGATGTGTTTATCGTGCAGGGAAGGTGTACTGACTTCAGAATGGGTCCAGGTCAGCCAAGAGATTACTAGGCATTTACATAATATAGGAATGTTACAAAATTTTGAGATTAAAAAAATAAGCCTGTAATTTATCCCATCAGATAAAGCATAAAAATAACTTTAATTTGATACCTAATTCATTTTTATATCTTATTAAAAAGTTATGGCCATTTTCATACTCTGAAATTAGCATCTTGTTCCCTATTGCTTTTCCATTGACTTAACACAAAAGCTGTGATCGAGGACAGTCAAAAGCCCATAACCTTCTTAAAAATTAAGAGAACTGATTGAAATGTTCAGTTATTATAGATTGAAGCATTCTGAAACAAATATAAAACATCTTACTTGGATGACCAAAATTAAAGCATATAATTAGTTAGTTACCTAGTTGTAGCTAATTACAAAATTGACCGTTGTGACGGAAAGTAATAAACACCCAGTCTGCCTTGAAAATTCAAATATGTGATATTCTCAAGATCAGAACTTTAATATTATTGTATTATATGCTGTAAGTCTATAACAGATAGGTAAATAAATTACAATTTCCAGCAATAGACCAAGTCTTTATGGAGAAGATCAGTTGCTAGCTGGTACATTGGCATATCATAATCAGTAGCATCATCATACTCCTCAGATTGTAACAAATAAGCAACTCTGTACACCTTGTTTTTCCACAACTTTTCAATTTTGGCATTGTGAAATACAGGTTTTTGCTCTTCAAACCACGCATGACATGCCTTTCTGCCCACTACTTTCCCATTAAGAATGTCCTGTAGATCATCACATTTGGAGTGGTCCAAATTCGGATAATCTATGCGAACGCTGTCTAAATCAGCCTCTTTTGCTGGGCATTTGGATTGACAATGTTGCATCTTTTCTTCAGAGACATCTGTTTAAAATGTAAAGGAAAAAAAAACACTGAACAGCATTAACAGAAACAAGTTATTATTTGCAGTTTTAGAAAAAAGGTAGAAATGATAAAGTTAAACGCTGAACCAAATAGTAAACACCCAACAAAAAATTCATATTGATCAGTTTCATCTAATCAATTAAATTAATCTGAATTCAATTACTAGATCTAAACATCTATCCATTTCTTAAGAAAAGGCTATTTTTTTTTAAATAGCCTAAGTATCCAAATAACAAATAACAAATTGATCCTATTCACACACAAATTCAAAATATAATATGTTTTTTAAAACTCACTTTGTCATGAATTTATATGCCAAATGGAAGGAATTTAATGTTTAATTCCCATAAATCAATCCAGAAACATCCACTCTCAAGATAATCAATCTTTGATCAAAATCATTATTTTTTGCACAATACATCTGACTAAAACTGTACTCTGGTTATTTTGTGTGAGAATAGTGATCATGGATAGACAATAACATAAAATATAGGTGATTTAGATGCTCTTATGGCATGATTGTCCAAAAAAAAATAATTGTTTTAATTATCTTGAGAGTGGATGTTTCTGGAATGTGACCATTTGGAATGTTGCCGTTGCCGTTGCGGTAAATTTAAGCCCATATCGGCATGCAAGACACGGCCGATTCATATGTGGGCCTAAATAACATTTTTCGCATCATGAGATTAAAATAAAGGCACACCATAAAGCAAAATAATATGTTAAATAGACAACTGTATAATTCTCCTCCACCGCATTGCAGACATTGGACTTTTGTCTATGGAGCTGTTGCGCTACAATGCTAAGCACTATATTCTGCACTCTGTATCTTCCCCTTTGCTCTACCTATTGTACTTGAGTTTGGCTTGATTGTATAGTATTTTCTGGTGATTGGATAGCATGCAAAACAAAGCTTTTCACTTGTATCTCGGTTCATGTGGCAATAGTAAACCTAAAGCTAAAGCAACAGTAAAACTTAAACAAAGCTACGATAAACTCAGGGATAGGTACATGCAAGTGGAAATGTCAACATTTTTTCCTGGTGATGCTGCCTAATATGTTGAGTGCCTCCAGTATTTTTTGTCTTTGTCCCCAACCATTCTACCCGAACATGCAGTTGACTGTAAACTCGACCCAAAACTTCACCCATTCAAGCCGAAACATCACCCTCTCCCACTTGGCCATCATTTACGCGACAGGCCGGTGGCACGCAAAGATTTAGTGCAGCACGAAATCCTGGCGTGCTGTGCGATACTGCGCGCAACTCCACACTCCTCCACGCCATTCCATGCGCCCGTCCCGCACTACCCACACGCACCCACACGCTACCAGGTCGTGGAAATGACAGCCAAGTGGGACATGCCCTTAACTCTTAGAATTTCCGTTGTTGTCATGATCAGAGCAGTTAATTAATTGACTACAAAGCACTTAATGTGATCCTTCACCAACATTTCTTCAAGTGATATGCTAAAGCTGAATAAAAAATTGTTTGAATTAGATATATATGGCTGTTTGTGAAAGAAATTAAAGTGGTTATCATTTCATTATTTTAAATGTTGTAAAGGAAGTGAACAAGGGTAGACAGTTCAAACCTATTCCCAGCATGGAAAAAATCAAATACTTGATGGAATAGCTTTAACGTGAAAGGCAAAGTTTAAAGGAGATGTGCGGGGTAACTTTTTTTCATGCAGAGGGTGGCGATTGCCTGGAACGCGATGCCAGAGTTGGTGGTTGAGGCATATGTAATACTAGACTAAGTGGGACCCGTTGGGTCCCAGCATCACACGGGAGGGCTGGTCCCCCAACGCAATATTCCACCTCTCCATCAATTCCAATATTGGTTGCCAGGGGGGGGGGGGGGGGGGGGGGGGCTTTCTGGAGCACTAGTATGGGTGTTGTGGGCTGATGTGACTGGTTACCAGAGGACTAGTATGGACATTGTGGGCCGAATGGATTCTTGGGCTGGCGGCTCAGTCACTCAAGCCTGTTGTGCTGGCAGTTCAATTGCTCACAGCTGGTGGGTTGGCAAGGCCACCAAATTCAAGTGCAGTTTCTTACCACTTCTAGCAGGGTGCAAGGCCACCAAATTCAAGTGCAGTTTCATACCATTTCAAACAAGGTGCAAGGCCACTAAAAACAGTGTTGTGACCTCTCCCTCCTCCATCTTGCAGAGACTGAGCCGCACCCACACTTCTCGTTTTTATAATCCCTCCCACAAGAAGGGCCATGGCCTTCATGGCGTGATTGACAGGAGAGAGAATCTCAACATTTTGTAAACACTAGTAAATCTTTTATTTTTCATTGATGGGAAAAATCCTCAGCACCTGATGTGCGGAGCGGGACTCAGAGTAAGATGGCCAAATATCACAGCCATACGTGGTAGCGTTTTTTCTAAAATCAACATAAAGCGCAAACAGGAAGTGGTTAAGATTAGACTTTTAATTATATAGGAGGCAAGGCAACTTTAATTAGGCAAGGTAACATTTAATAGGCATGTCAACTTTAATTAGGCAAGGCAACTTTAATTGGGCAAGGCAACTTTAATTGGGCAAGGCAACTTTAATTGGGCAAGGCAACTTTAATTGGGCAAGGCAACTTTAATAGGCAAGCCAACTTTAATTAACCAACTTTAATTAACAAGGCAACTTTAATTAACAAGGCAACTTTAATTAACAAGGCAACTTTAATTGGGCAAGGCAACTTTAATTAGGCAAGGCAACTTTAAATATGCAACACAGCTTTAGCATTTCCAAACCAAAGGCAACACAGCTTTAGTGTTTCCAAACCACAAGCCAACAAAGCTTTAGCATTTCCAAACGAAAGGCAACTCAGCTTTAACATTTCCAAAAGAAAGGCAACACAGCTTTAGCATTTCCAAACAATATTTTCAAACCACATTAAGGGCACTGACAGGTCAGTAAAACCACTCACAGTTTGGTACACATGTGTTCAGTGTTATTCACAGCTCAGACTGAAAGATGCGAGCCTCTCACTCCCCCATCTTGCGGAGACTGACTGAGGCACTCAACACCTCTAGGTTTTATAGTCCCTCCAGAAGGGACGTGGCCTTCAGGAGAGAGAATCTCAAGATTTTTTAAACACTAATAACTCTTTTATTTTTCATTGATGGGAGAAATCCTCTTGTCCTTCGCAGCGGAGGGGGACTTTGAGCAAGATGGCCAAAAATCATAGCTATAAGTGGCAGTGCTTTTTCTAAAATCAATATACAAAACACCAGGAAGTGGTCAAGATCAGACTTTTAGTAATATAGATTGGTATTTAAGAGAATTTTGTATAGGCATATGCATGTGCAGAGAATGGAGTGATATGGATTATGCACAAGTAGATAACAGAGGATCTTGGCACCATGTTTGACCTGGACATTGAGGGCCAAAGTGTCTGTTCTTGTGCTGTATTGTTCTATGCTCTAAAAGGGTTGTGGTGTGATATCTACCTGATTATTATTACATTATTAAACATTTTGAAATGTTATAGAAACATAGAAATTAGGTGCAGGAGTAGGCCATTCGGCCCTTCGAGCCTGCACCGCCATTCAATATGATCATGGCTGATCATCCAACTCAGTATCCCGTACCTGCCTTCTCTCCATACCCCCTGATCCCCTTAGCCACAAGGGCCACATCTAACTCCCTCTTAAATATAGCCATTGAACTGGCCTCAACTACCCTCTGTGGCAGAGAGTTCCAGAGATTCACCACTCTCTGTGTGAAAAAAGTTCTTCTCATCTCGGTTTTAAAGGATTTCCCCCTTATCCTTAAGCTGTGACTCCTTGTCCTGGACTTCCCTAACATCGGGAACAATCTTCCTGCATCTAGCCTGTCCAACCCCTTAAGAATTTTGTAAGTTTCTATAAGATCCCCTCTCAATCTCCTAAATTCTAGAGAGTATAAACCAAGTCTATCCAGTCTTTCTTCATAAGACAGTCCTGACATCCCAGGAATCAGTCTGGTGCCAGGCAGTTTTCCGTCTGCCTCTGGACCAGTTATAATTGCCCAATGAGGTTGTATTAGTCATTTCCATGTTATTTTTCCCTCAACTGATTGGTCTTGCGTATTCTCTCTGATTGTCTGCAGCAGTTTATATCATAAATTTGCGTGGGTGATATGTGTGCTGCATAGTTTTTTGACGTGCTCAATGGGCCAGCTGTTATATTTTGCCTCCCTTTAATAAGACATGGGCATCAGATGAATGCAAGATTTTGATGGCAAGAGGCATCACATCAGTTTCAGGGCATACTGTAGGTGTTAATCGCAAAGCTGGTATCTAGCTATCTATATCTAGTTTTCTGCTGAAGGTGAAATCATTCTTAAAGTGCTGCGCTTCATGTGATGCGGTGTGCAGTTCCACACTTTTTTTCATGTTTTGTAAAAATATATTAGAGACCTTGGCAATTTAGCTCAGAATAAAACTAACACCCAATTAAAGTAATATGAGCCTGAAGCCATATATGAACCATTCTCTCCTTCTCCAAAACGCAATGATGAAACAAATGTGTTCCTATGAATTCAATGATGATCACTCTTTATAACTGAACCCATTTTAGAGTGAATAGGTATAACAAGATTTGAATTCTTTATCCTTTGATTATTTATCCTCATACATATCATACTAAATTAATAATGAGAAGAATGATTTAAGAAATAAAATTCTCTAAATTGTGACCCCCAGATACTTTGTCTTAATAGAAAATACAGTCAGATTTGTATTTTCTTGTGTCTTTTGGCTCCTCCTGTCAACCTTTAGCATTGACCTCCATCGACCAACCATTGGCAGCGTACCACGTGTGAATTCTCCATGTAGTATATTTCTACAAAAGCTGTCGGTGACTTAGATATTTGAAAACGTGCTGTGAATGTGTTTGATAAATAGTATGTATAAAAAATATTAAGTGCTGAATTACTGTAAGTTATGATATGGTATAGAAAAATATATTTGGCATTTATTGCAAACTGACAAAGTTTGACAAAGCACATGTGATGTCAAAAGGGGATTGGGGGGAACCAAGATGTTACGGTTGATTGCCGAAGTCTAAGCCAAAAATCTAAAATAACCTCAGATTCCACAAAAGCAATTTTCACTTTTTCCAAAACTACCATGAATAATTAAACCACTATTTCCTCAGACATAGCTTAGTTATGATGGGATCAGATGCTGCAGAAAGGAAACTGAAAAATACATTGTTTCACAGAAAAGAACCATAGCTAAAGTTTATTGTCATCAAAATGTTTTTCCCAAAATAGAAATAGTCCAAAGAATCTATAATTTGCATAAAGCAATTGGATTTCAGATGAATTTGTGACTTACAATAATCTAAGTTAAAGACGTTTTAAATTACTGAACGACCCAAGAACATTCTTGATACATATATTTATAAGGGCAGAAAATCTTTGAGTAATGTGGCAGCTTAACGTGACATAAAAATAGGATGTAGGGGAATTACCATGCAATAACGTAATGCAGAGGGCAACTTTGCAGATTGATGTGATCAATCTTAGAATCACATTAAAAAAAAAAATTCCAACAACAATTTTGCATACACTGAGTTTTCAAGAACAGAAATTTGTCCTTGGTCACTTGCATCAAATACAAGTACACAACATTTTTAGAAATCATTGACTCCAACGTCAGAAGCAGAGTTCAAGTCACAACCACATCTATATTCCATGGAAGCACAAGGAAACAAAATCAGAATTTGTCTTTTAATCCCCGACAGCGACACAAACAGCTGAAAAGTGCGACTATATTTGAGACAGCAGAAAGCTAGAATTTCGGTAGAAGGTTAACTGTATCACATTTATATGTTTCCTAATAAAGTAACTGAAAATGTACTCGGGTCACCATAGCTACAAATGCAAAATTAAATGTAGGCAAAATATAAGAAGTGAGATTAACAATGACAGAAAAGAATATTGACATGACACATTCAGCATGATGATTCAGAGATAATTAAGTGTCATTTTGTATCACCGCAGAGTCTCTGCCTTGGAGAGGATGCACGGTGGCACAGCGATAGCGTTGCTGCCTTACAGCGCTTGCAGCGCCGGAGACCCGGATTCAATCCCCACTACGGGTGCTGTCTGTACGGAGTTTGTATGTCCTCCCCCTGACAGGTACAGTATGTATGTAGGTAAATTGGCTTATTAAAATGTTTAAAAAAATTGTTCCTATTGTGTGCAAGATAATGTTAATATGTAGACTGCTAACTTGTAGACAGGTTTGCTAGTACTACTTGGGATTCAATGCAGCAGTGAGGCAGCTGGGAGCTTAAATGCCGGTACAGAAATCTGTTAGCAAGTTCAGTTGACAGGATAGGCAAGATCACAGCAGGGATGGAGAAAGGGTGGTTGGATTAAATTTCATTTATTTTAATACTAGAGGCTTGACAGGTAAGGCTGAAAATCTCAAAACATAGATAGGTTTGTGCAACTGGGATGTTATAGCCATCACTGAAACATGTTAAGGGAGGGCCAGGACTAACAGCTAATGATTCCAGATTCAAGATTCAAGAACTTTATTTGTCACATACACATACAGGATGTACAGTGGCAACGCTTAAGAGATTGTGCAAAACAACAGAACCAGTATTGACAATAAAAAAGAAACGATGATGTTTACAATATTTACAATAAAAAGACCAACACTATTTGCAGTGGAAGTGGATATAAATTAAAAAAAGTGTGTGTGTGTGTGTGTGTGTGTGTGTGTGTGTGTGTGTGTGTGTGTGTGTGTGTGTGTGTGTGTGTGTGTGTGTGTGTGTGTGTGTGTGTGTGTGTGTGTGTGTGTGTGTGTGTGTGTGTGTGTGTGTGTGTCATGGTGAGGGCCCTGGTGAGATCAATGTTTACAGTCCTGATGGCCTGTGGGAAGAAACTCCGTTTCAGTCTCTCTGTTTTTGCTGCGTGACTGCGGAGGCGCTTGCCTGACCGCAGCAGCTGGAACAGTCCATTGTTGGGGTGGTGAGGGTCCTTCATGATCCTACAGGCTCTGGATCTGCACCTCCTGGTGTATAGGCTCTGCGGGGGGTGAGGTGAGGGGGGGGGGGTGAGGGGGGGGGGGGGGGGGGGGGGGGGGGGAGGCGGGGGTGTGAGGGGACTGGTGTGAGGGGGTGAGGGGAGGAGGTGTGGGGGGGGGATGGGGGGGTGGTGGGGGGGGGGGTGTGGGGGGGGTGAGGGTGGGGGGGGGGAGGGGGGGGGGGGGGGGGGGGGGGGGGGGTGAGGGGGGGGGGGGGGGGGGGGGGAGGGGGGGGGGTGTGAGGGGGGGGTGAGGGGGGGGGGGGGGGGGGGGGGGGGGGTGGGGGGGGGTGAGGGTGAGGGGGGGGTGTGAGGGAGGGGGGGGGTGAGGGGGGGGGGGGTGGGGGGGGGGGTGGAGGGGGGGGGGGGGGGGGGGGGTGGGGGGGGTGGGGAGGGGGGGTGGGGGGGGGGGAGGGGGGGTGGGAGGGGGGTGGGAGTGGGGTGGGGTGGGGGTTGGGGGGGGGGGGGGGGGGGGTGAGGGGGGGGGGGGGGGGGGGGGGGGTGTGGGGGGGGGGGGGGGGGGGAGGGAGGGGGGGGGGACGGGGAGGGGGGTTGGTCGCGGGGGCCCTGTTCAGGACATCAGTCACTGAAAGTAAGCATGCGGATACATCAGGCAGTGAAGAAAGCCTTCATTGCGAGAGAATTTGAGTTTATGAGCAAGGAGGTCCTACTGCAGTTGTACAGGGCCCTGGTGAGACTTGAGTATTGTGTGCAGTTTTGATTTCCTAATTTGCGGAATGACATTATTGCCATTGAGGGGGTGCAGCGTAGCTTCACCAGGTTAATTTACGGGAAGGCGGGACTGACACATGTTTAAAGAATGTGCTGACCGACCGGGCTTGTATTCGCTGGAATTTAGAAGGATGTTATAGAAACATATAAAATTCTTAAGGGATTGGACAGGCTAGATGCAGGAAAAAATGTCCCCACGTTGGGGGAGTCCAGAACCAGGGTTTACTCGCAGTTTAAGTATAAGGGGTAGGCCATTTAGGACTGAGATGAGGAAAAACTTTTTCACCCTGAGAGTCGTGAATCTGTGGAAATCTCTGCCACAGAATGCAGTGGAGGCTACTTCACTGGACGTTTTCAAGAGAGAATTTGATTTAGCTCTTAGGGCTAATGGAATCAAGGGATATGGGGTGAATGCAGGTAATGATTTTGGATGATCTGTCCTGATCATGTTGAATGGCGCTGCTGGCTCGAAGGGCCGACTGGCCTACTACTGCACCTATTTTTTATGCTTCTATGTTAAGACATAACTGGGCAAGTTTTGTATTGTTGACTAGTAGCCTGTGTGCTGTCTATAAAGTGACAGCTTGCTTAGTGGTATGATTTGTTCCAGATCAGCTTTATAGACAGAAATCTGTCAGCCTTTGTGTTCTCAGTCACTGTGATATCACGTGGAGTGAAATAAATCAACAAAAAACTTGTTTGAGTCATGGATTCATAGAATCATGGAATAATACAGCATGGAAGTAAGCCGTTCAACCCAATATCTTCATGCCATATTATCAATGGGCACCCTGTAGTATTAATCTGATCACTTAGCACTTGGTATTTTAAGCCTAAGCAATTCAAGTGCTCATCCAGACACTTCTTCAGTGCTGTCAGTGACCCATGCTTAGCCACAAAAATGAAAACATGCCTCAAGAAAGAACAGGATTTGGGCAGAAAATGGAAAGTAATATAAAAAGTTGAATGTTTGTTAGGGATGAAATTCTGGAACTGGAGTGGAAGTATTTATGTACATGTGCAAACAGGCATCCTATTCATGCATTCCCTGCAGTCCATTCTTCCTGCCAATGTATAACACTTGACACGTCTGTATTAAAATTTAATCCACTATTTGTCTGCAGCCTGTTGCTGTCTTCCTGCCACGTACAATTAACCTCCTCATTATTTACCACAATTACCCATAGCCAATCTTTCCCATGCCTCCTCGGCAGTTTAATCCCGTCCATTTTCAATATCGCAACCACGCACGCACCCTCTCATACTCCACTGATATGTCGGCATGTTTTCTCTTCCATGAAATTACACAAAATGGACATCAGGTATTCCAGCCATGCCTCTGACTCGAAGCTTATTTCTTCCATAATTAATGCTATTTATCCTACCTCTTACTGCCTGGTTACAAAACGTTTGCATACCCATTAAGTCCATTGCCATTTTATCTCTCATTCTTTCAGTTTGCTTGTTTAATTTTCCTTTTCAATTATCCTCTCAGTTTATTGTATTAACCCTGGATCGTCGTGAAATGATTCATCCGATATGCACCATACATACTCCCTTATTAACATCTTCCTCCTTCTTCAGATATGGAGATTTGGGTTAAGCTCATCCTTCACCTTTATGGGAGTGTAGCACGATTCTATCCCTGAAACATCACATTCTATGCTATACATGTTCCAACCACAGTTTAAGCTAATCAATTCTTAGCTTGACGTTATTCTGCCTAAATGCATTCTCATCCCAGTGAAGTTAACATTGTCAATTTTTTAGAAGTTCTACTTGCAAATTCTACTTTATGAATCAAAACTTTGCAGACTGATGATCACTGCCTCAAAAGCATTCTCGTACTGGCAATTTACCCACTTGATTCCCTAGAACTTGATCCATCAACGTCCGATTCCATATTTGGCCAGAACAAATAGATCACTGGGTATCCAAACCATTTCAGAAATACTTTCACTTGTCATTTCTCTAATATTCTTCCAGTTCATATTGAGTAAACTAAAAACTCCCAATATACAATTTTGCTGTTCTTACACATTTCTGTAATCTCCCTATAGATTCATTCTCCTATATCATCAGTTGGTGGTCTACAGACTACTCCCTCCAGCCCACAAGAACTCTCTTCCTGCATCTTAACACAAATGAGAAAGATTCTGTTATTAACCTCTCCAAGATAATCTTCCTCTCCAGCTCCATAATTTCATCCTTAACAACCATTCAACTTTGAATATCACCTTCCTTTTTTCTGCACAAATCCATATATTTCTTGAGGTATGTTTCAATTGTTGCCACATCTTAATCCCCCATGGCTATTTCCATTTGCACTTCATCCACCTTAAGTAAAATACCGTATGTGTTTTCATACATTCAATTTAAATTTTTTATTTTATTCCTTTGACTGTATTTTTGTCTATTCCATTTAATGCAGTGCCACATTATTTTGTAATAAGATTTAACAGTACCACATCATTGCCTTGATTACTTTGTACTATTACTATTTGCTGGCACAATTCCTCTCTCATCCTCTCCAACCAAACTGGTGAAAGGAGATTGAAAATAAACAATGATAAATCTTTCTTTCCATTTGGTAAAAAAGATACATCTCATGTGTCAAAGATTTCTCTTTGACACACAACGTGATGGTTGAAGGAACAACCTGATTCTTCCAAGAACAAATTTGATATCCATTTATTATAATTAGAAATATTACTTCAGCCAGACCTAGAGCACATTGACTTATCCCAATAAATTAATTGTATTTCCTTCCTTAATACAAAAATACGCTGGTAAAGTAAAACACAGTTGAATAATGTTGCCTTTGGAAAGGAAGCTGTTCTCAGTTAAGTGAAAATTGTCTTGAAAAATAAATTAACGATTAAAGCTACATAACTTAAAAGAACAAGTGAAGTCTAGCAGTTCCAAAGCATCTAATTTATCCCCGTTGAATAACCACCACGAGCGCCACACGATTGGCAGCCCCGCCAATAGTCTGTCTGTTTTTTCGTCTTTTTTTAATTTTTAGTGTGTGCTAAAAGTCTGTGTAAATATTCTGCAGTTTGTTTTATGTGGGGAGAGGGGGAGGGGGTCGGGAGAAACTTTTTTTCAGTTTCTTACCTTGCCGGAGATGCGATTAGTTTTCGGATTGCATCTCTGGGTGCTCTGCGGCCTAGCATCAATGGAGTTGGAGGCCTCCTCGGACTGACTTGAGCTCCACTGCGGGGTGTGGACTTAACATCGGAGCCGATTCCTTGCCTGGGATCGCTCCAACCGCAGCCTGCGGACTTAACATCAAGAGCTCGCAGTCTCTTGAGAGGCTAGTCGGGTAGCTCCAACGATGCAGAGGCTCGACCAGCCCCAACCCAGGGTCCTACACCCAGTGCGGGGGAGCTGATATCCCCCCGATGATGGAGCTGATTGCCCCGATGCGGAGGGCCAAAATGCCGCCGGCTACGGGAGTCAAGATCATCCCGTCAACGGAGGACTCGAAGCCCCCTACTGCGGGAGAGCTAAGGGAAGATAATTTAACTTTTTTTTGTCTTCCATCACAGTGAGGAATGCAGAGGAGTCACTGTGGTGGATGTTTATGTTAAAATGTATTTTATGTGTTCCGTTGCTTTTTATTTGTATGACTGACTTGGCAAATTAAATTCCTCATATGTTGCAAAACATACTTGGCTAATAAAGTATTATTGTGATTGTGATTGTAATTTAATCTATGCTGTGAGAAATTCAATGAGAAGAGTTTTAAAAACTGTTACCTTTCCGATAAAATTGATCTTGAAATACTTAGTAGAATTTAATCCAAGCAGCTGGGGAATTCTATGCATAATGAACTGGTGGACTTTCATTCTGAACAAACCTCCAGCTACAAAGACAGGTTTTGACTTATCTTATTCATACTGACATTGGATTTGAGGTGAAGATAGCAGCTTTGCTGCAACCAATCTGTTTTCGGTAGCGAGCATGTATGTGAGGACTCGCTATCCTTTTGATTGATTATAGAAGGAGTGGATGGGATTGTTAAGAAGGCTGATCATCTATATGATATTTGTAAAACTTTTGTTTGGCTTTACATGGATTTTCCTGCATTTTTAAATAATATTATAACTATTCATAGTGTCATAGAGACATAAGGCATGAATACAGACCCTTTGGCCCAAACTGCACATGCCAAAAAACATGCCCCATCTACATTAGTCCCACCTGCTTGCATTTGGCTCATATCCCTCTAAACAAATCTTATCCATGTGACTGTCTAAATTATTCTTAAACATTATGATGGTAAGCATGCTGCCTGCTCATTGAATTGTTAAAATGAGTTTGTTATTCAGTATGTTATCATGATCCCAAATTGATTGCATAGGTTTGGACTACTTAAAGCAGGGTTTGGACTAATTTCAAAGGGGATTTGGATAAATACTTGCAAAGGATACAACTTGCCTGGCAGTGGAAAGGTGAGTGGATCAATTTGAATAGTTCTACCTAAGTGTGAGCATGGATGAAGCAGACTGAATATCCTGTGCTCTGCGAAATAACAACTTAAAAAAATTGCTATCAACCTTCACCTGTTGGGTGACTGACCGATCCAATCTCTGACTTGCACATCAAGAACTGAGGGTGAAATTAATTTCAGACTAAAGCCCCTGTCCCATGATGTGAGTTCACCCAAGAGCTCTCCCGAGTTAAAAAAAAAAAAATCAAACTCGTGGTATGTACGTTGCGGGTACGTAGGACCTCGTGGATGTCCCGTAGCGGCTCGTAATGCTAACGGCAGGTACTCGGGAAACACGGTAACTCAAAGTTTTTTCAACACTGTGAAAAATGTCCAAGAGTTTCCCGAGTACCTGCCGTTCGCATTACTTAGTTCTTGGTTTCTTGGTCCTCCAAAATATTCCAAATGGAATTTAAACTGGAGGTGCTACCGGTTACGAGCCGCTACCGGACATCCACGAGGTCCTACGTACATTCTACGTACTCAACACCAGTTAAAAACATTTTTTTTAACTCGGGAGAGCTCTTGAGTGAACTTGCATCGTGGGATAGGGGCTTAATGAAATGAAAGTGTCCTCCGTTTACCAGCTACAATGACTCTTTGAAGAAAGAACTTATGGAGCCCAGAAACATTTTTCGGTTTGACAGGGAGTCAAGTCAAATCAAGAGAGTTTATTGTCATGTGTCCCAGATAGGACAATGAAATTCTTGCTTTGCTTCAGCACAACAGAACATAGTAGGCATGAATACAGAACAGATCAGGGACAACAGATGATTGAAAATGACAGTAATGTTTTCTGGTTTTGAAACTGCCTTCATAGGTTTCTTAGCTGAAAGAGGATGCACTGTCTTAAGGATAGGGATTCTGTACATTTATTCGTCTGCCTGATATGAGATCACCATGTTTATTGTAAGTAAATAATTGCAGTATTTTCGAACATATTTTCTTATTAGTAGTTAACATTTACAAACACCTCCTGGTCCGTTTCTATCAATCCATTATCGAAAGCATCATCACCTCCTCAATCACAGTCTGGTACGGAAACACTGACAGTCGCTCACTACACAGAATACAGCGCATTGTCTCCAAGGCCTCCAGGACCATCAACTCCCCCCCCTCCCCTCAATCCATTCCATTTACCTCCAACGTACCTCAAAACGGGCAATAAAGATCATCTCGGACCCCTCCCATCCAGCAAACCACCTTTTCCAGTCTCTCCCTTCAGGGAGGCGCCTCAGGTCACTTGCCACAAAATCCACCCATTTTATAAACAGCTTCTTCTCCTCAGCAATAAGAACACTCAATTCCCTCCAATAACAGACGACACTAAGGACTCTTGATGTATATAGTGTCTTGTCTATGGTCTTTGTCTGTTCTTTTGCACTATGTTCTGTTGGTGAGATTTGTGATTTGTGATGTGGTATGGATGCACTTTATTACTATGATCTGTGGTGTTATGTGTGTTAATGTGACTAATGCAGTGTACCATCATGTACCGAACCCAAATACCACCAACCCTGTTTGCGTGGCAAATAAAGATTCTATCTATCTATCTATAAATCAATTGATGCTCTCGGATATAATATATTGCAATGTTATACAATAGTTTCAGTCTTTAAATAGGTGCTATCCTACACACATACAAAGAACATGCCAAATTTGCAGGAATGGGGGTCTATGGTATCTATATTAATGGGACCAGATATTGTTTGTTAAACTCCAAGAAAAGGAGTTCATGTGGAAACCAAGGGCTGTAAAGGTATAAGTGGTGAGATAGACTGAAAGAGAGAGTTATGGACACCTAAGAAACTGCAGATACTGGAATCCTAGGCAAAACACAAAGTACTGGAGGAACTCGGCAAGTCAGGCAGCATCTGGGGAGGGAATGGGCAGATGACATTCTGGGTCTGTGAGAGCGATATGTGTGTGCTAAAGTTTAACTATGTATTTTCTTCTCTGAGCCCCTCCAGTTCTGCATGATTCTCAGGCACAACATTTTCAGAATACAATCATGAATAGAGGACACAAGAGTGTATTTTGCACTATTAGAAATGCTAATAGTTAGAGGTCGGATAACGTAACAACATTTAAACAGTGATTTCTCTATGGAACCAAGGAAGTGTTATATTGGAATCTTGATGTTTGTCTGAAGGACATTTATTTATACATGGAATTTCATACTAATATGCAATTCACTTATTTCAACAAAAGAGATGGTGGTGGAAATTGTATTTCATTAAGAACCTCTAAACTTCAATCTAAATATGTAATTCCAATGAAACTGGCCTTCAAATTTAAGTGAAACCCAATTAAAAGTATCTCATTGTAACTATTGAAAGGTCAATTCCTGGGACGGTGGGATTGTCATATGCTGAGAGAATGGAGCGGTTGGGCTTGTATACTCTGGAATTTAGAAGGATGAGAGGGTATCTTATTGAAACACATATGATTATTAAGGGTTTGGACAAGCTAGAGGCCGGAAACATGTTCCTGATGTTGGGTGAGTCCAGAACCAGGGGTCACAGTTTAAGAATAAGGGGTAAGCCTTTTGGAACGGAGATGAGGAAACACTTTTTCCACACACAGAGTTATGAGTCTGTGGAATTCTCTGCATCAGAGGGCGGTGGAGGCTGGTTCTCTGGATACTTTCAAGAGAGAGTTAGATAGGGCTCTTAAAGATAGTAGTGTTAGGGGAAATGGGGAGAAGGCAGGAACAGGGTACTGATTGTGGATGATCAGCCATGATCACGTTGAATGGCGATGCTGGCTCGAAGGGCCAAATGGCCTACTCCTGCACCTATTGTCTATTGAAATTGTTTGTGATCACATGGAATATATGTGTAATATTTGGATTCACCTAGTCTCCTTTTGTGTTAGCTAACCAATTGCATCCAACCTAAGTGTAAGCTATCTGAGGATTACCTGGAGATTCTAGACATTTACAGATTTCAAGACTTCCTCGACTTCATTTGTTGAGCGGCCTGAAATCGTAAAGGTTGCAGGACAATAATCTGCATTTAGATCCAAGAATTAATTATAGCACTGAAAGGTCAGCATTCAGAATTTTTCTTCATGTTTGGTGCATGGCAAGAATTAAGGTACAAATTAAGGTACTGTGATATTCAAATTAACCAAGTAACAGTAGGAGAGAAACCTCAAGCTGTGACTAGAAGCAGCAGGATTAAAGGATGATATAATTGTGTCGAGAAAGGTAGCTTTTAATATGGGCACAAATAGTTACTCAAAGGAAATCAAAGGCTACAGTTTAACTACTTCATTCTCTGTGAAGCCAAGAACTGAAAACCTGATTGTATGTTGACCAAACGGATCAGGGAGATTGAATCGTCCCATGGTGAGGTCCAAGTGGCAATGAATGGGAGGGGAAAGGGGAACAAGTGTGTGCCCACTCAGTCGGGATCAGTCAGGAAGATCATAGATTTCCTTTTACAGCTGAAAGGAAAGGAGAACACTAGCTGGACAGAGAAACATCAAAAATAGTGCACTGTTTCCTCAAAGATGTTTTATTGAAGAAAGTATCAGATCTTTTACACAATAATTGTCTAGTCAACTAAATAGAATCAAGAGGGAATTGAAATCCTAGGAGTTGAAACGGCATTTTTTTAAAAGATATACAGCATCACGGCCCACCTTCTCTCTACAGCTTCTGTAGTTCTTTCTCAAACAAAACGAGGTAGTATATCTTTTCAGTTCAGAATAAATTGATGATAGCTAAATTACCATCATAAATTACATAACATAAAAGAAGAAAATGAAGTCTGAGCTTTTATAATGCATCTCACATATTTCTATTGAATCTGTGATGTAACAAATTCAGCAAGAAGAATATTAGTAACTATTTTATTTCCCAATTCAGGAAAATGTTGAAGTACTTGGCAAAATCCAATCCAAATATCCAGGACATGGAATTCATAATAAGATGATGGTGTCGAGCACTGAATAAAAATCCGAGCTCAGCGACAATGGAAAGTTTTAACTTCTTACACAGGATGGTAGCTTTGTTGGTGCAACGGTAGAGTTGCTGCCTGACAGCCCCAGAGACCCGATACTGACTATGGGGCTTGTCTGTACAGATCTGTACATTTTTCCCGTTACCAGTGTGGATTTTCTCCGGGAGCTCTAGTTTCCTCCCACACTCCAAAGACGTACAGGTTTGCAGATTAATTGGCTTGGTGTAATTGTAAATTGTCCCAAATGTGGGTAGGATAGTGTTAATTGTGGGAATCGCTAGTTGACAGATTTGACAGATTTCCGTGCTGTATCCCTAAACTAAACTAGTCTGTTTCGGGTAGTGAAACAGACTATGTGTGCGAGGGCTTGCGATCCATTTGACTGATGGTGAAATGAGTCCGTAAGGGTGATATTTGCTGTTGCAACTTGTTTTGGGTTAGGTAAATAATGAAAGAATTAAATAAATATATTTATGATAGAGTGAAAATGTTGTCCTCACATCTTTCCAGGAAATGTTTATGAAACACTTTGGTATGGAATGGCATTTGCGATGCTTGTGGTCTCTCCCTGAAAAGGGGGAGCAGGAGCAGATTACAAAAAGTTAATAATATATGGGGTTGTGAACTTGTGACTATGAGCTTAGGGAAGGGTAGCCTGTTTAATGTCAGCATGTGATTCACTGAATCATAGACTGCATTAGGGGAAGGGTAATCTGGTTAAATATTAGAAGTCATGCCTCATAGGATCATTAATGACTTGACCCCTGAGACAATTGTGATCACAATGGAATCCTTTCATTGCAAAGAGAGGTAGAAAAAAAGAGAAAGCCATTTTTGTGCCAGCTGTAATATTAAGATTGTAAAGTGTATATTTATTAACCCACAGAGTAAGGAATACTGGTTTTAATTCTTTATTAGACCCCAAGTTCAGGTTTAGTTTAGAGATACAGCATGAAAACTGGCCCTTCTGCTCACCGAGTCCACACCGACCGTCAAGCGCCTTATCATCATAGAGAGAATTGTGATAATGGCTCTTGGAAAGAGAGTTGGGAATGTGGCTATTGTGAAAAGAGAGAGAGTTGTTAATGTGACTTTGCATCGGACCAAGTTGAATGGCTGACAGCATTTGTAAGTTGTGAGATGTGGATGTGGGACATACATTTACTAAATAGGTGAATGATAAATGAACCTCCATCTTAGAAAATGGTCTTAATTGTTACAGACTGTCAGAACGATGAATTGATCAATGTCTGGGATTAGTGGTTCACTTGATGGGATGCATCATCTATGGACATTCACTGCACCGGATAGGTATGTGGTCATTACACGGCGCAGGGCTTAACTTTTGAATTTTGTGGCTCTGCACTCGGTATCTTCTGCAAATTTGTCTCGGAGCCTCTAAAACCTATGAAAGGAGCTCATCTTATCTGCTTCACTTTTCCTCAAATGCATCCAGCAACCCTGGAGAGCAGTCTCATTACTACCTTTACACGGGTTGCAATGAATTCCACAGTGAATTCTAGCAATGTCCCTATGAGGCATAGATTTGCTTCACATCAATCATTTAAATGAAACCAAATTCCCAATTATTTTCTGATAAAATGTGCAAACACACACCAGCAGTATAGCACAATTATATTTTATTAACATACAACATAAAGGATGCATTGGATGGAAAGATGTAAGGAGGGCAGCACAATGGTGCAGCAGTGAGGTTTCTGCCTTACAGCGCCAGAGACCTGAGTTTTATCCTGACTACGGATGCTGACTGTATGGAGTTTGTAAGTTCCCCCTTTGACCACGTGTGTTTTTTCCCCGGGTACTCTAGTTTCCTCCCACATTCCAAAGATGTACAGGTTTGCAGGTTAATTGACTTTGGTAAAAATTGTAAATTGTTCCTAAAATATAGGATAGTGTTACTGTACAAGGATCGCTGGTCGGCACAGTCAGTGGACCGAAGGGCCTGTTTCTGTGTTGTATCTCAAAACTAAATGTTTCAGAATGGCAGGCAGTGACTAGTGGGGTACCGCAGGCTCAGTGCTGGGACCCCAGCTATTTACAATATATATTAATGATTCGGACGAGGGAATTGAATGCAACATCTCCAAGTTTGCGGATCACACGAAGCTGAGGGGCAGTGTTAGCTGTGAGGAGGATGCTAGGAGGCTGCAAGGTGACTTGGATAGGCTGGGTGAGTGGGCAAATGCATGGCAGATGCAGTATAATGTGGATAAATGTGAAGTTATCCACTTTGGTGGCAAAAACAGGAAAGGAGACTTTTATCTGAATGGTGGCCGATTAGGAAAAGGGGAGATGCAACAATGTCATGGTACACCAGTCATTGAAAGTAGGCATGCAGATGCAGCAGGCAGTGAAAAAAATTGAATGGTGTGTTAGCATTCATAGCAAAAGGACTTGAGTATAGGAGCAGGGAGGTTCTACTGCAGTTGTACAGGGTCTTGGTGAGACCACACCTGGAGTATTGCGTACAGTTTTGGTCTCCTAATCTGAGGAAGGACATTCTTACCATAGAGGGAGTACAGAGAAGGTTCACCAGACTGATTCCTGGGATGTCAGGACTTTCATATGAAGAAAGACTGGATAGACTCGGCTTGTACTCCCTGAATTTAGAAGATTGCAGGAGGATCTTATTGAAACTTACACAATTCTTAAGGGGTTGGACAGGCTAAATGCAGGAAGATTGTTCCCGATGTTGGGGAAGTCCAGAACAAGGGGTCACAGTTTAAGAATAAAGGGGAAATCTTTTAGGACTGAGATGAGAAAAACATTTTTCACACAGAGAGGGTGAATCTCTGGAATTCTCTGCCATAGAATGTAGTTGAGGCCAGTTCATTGGCTATATTTAAGAGGGAGTTAGATGTGGTCCTTGTGGCTAAAGGGATCAGGGGGTATGGAGAGAAGGCAGGTACAGGATACTGAGTTGGATGATCAGCCATGATCATATTGAATGGAGGTGCAGGCTCGAAGGGCTGAATGGCCTACTCCAGCACCTATTTTCTATGTTTCTATGTTTCTAAACTTGAGTCTGTTTTTGGGGGCAACAAAAAATGTTTCTCTCTCTTTGTAATGCACCCTGTCATGTAGCTGCTTAAACAAACTATATTTCCAGTAATCATTCCTGTTTTTGTTTCAGTTCATTCAGAATTCTACTGAAAACGTGCATGTTCAAAGGTTTATTTCCATGTGAAGGGAAATGTAATGCCTCTTATTACCAAGGCTGCAGTCCCACAAATATTGTCCAGTATGGAGGAGTCAATTCTATCCATTTATCCTAGGTGATAGGTCCACTAAAGAAAAAGGTTATTCTCAGTATAGAATGTCCTCCTTGTAAGGCCAAGTGTTTGGATGTAATCCAAATATTGGTTTCACACACCTTTTAGTATATCTAAGGATAGACTTTGACAAGGCTGAAATGTTTACTGAGTTAGGGAAGCAGAAGGGTAGGCTTACGTCGAGTTTTCGATGTGCCAATCACCCGGGAGTACTTAATCTTATCATTAACAGTTCAAGCCACAGTTCATATCTTACTTTCAGCAGAACTTTCTTATACATAGTAAATAAATGATGTACTGTATTCATCTATTTTTAAAAAAGCTATATCCAGACTTCAGCCAATATTTTAAGGGTCGCAGTATCTTCCTGGAGAGATGCACTCTAAATGAGAGCATGCAAAAATTAATTGATGAGATTTTGCCAGATACACTGACAAGATAAGTAATTTTTATAATGCTGTCTTAAAAGGAGCAATCTAGGAAAAATGAATGACTTTATAATTCTATGTTAAAATATTAACAGATCTTGACCACTTCCTGTTTTTCTGTTTCATGATTTTAGAAAAAACGCTGCCACTTACGGCTGTGATTTTTCCTAGGTTACTCAGAATCCCCTCCGCTGCGCAGGAAAAGAGGATTTTTCCCATCGATGAAACATAAAAGAGTTATTAATGTTTTTTAAATGTTGACATTCTCTCTGCTGCCCCTGCTGGTAGGAGGGGGGAGGAACTATAAAACCCGGAAGTGTTGTGCCTTATTCAGTCTTTGCAAGATGGGGGAAGTGAGAGGGTCACGTCTCTCAGTCTGAGCTGTAAATAACATTGAACACATGTCTACTAAACTGTGAGAATGGTTATACTGACCTTGAGTGGCCTTAATGGGGTTTGAAAATGAAAATGTGGTTGGCTTGAATTAAAAGCACTGCAAATGGTTGGTGGGGGTTTGCGTTGAAGTAAAAGCACTGCAAATGGTTGAGTGAAGTGGGGTTATGGGTTGAAGTAAAAACACAAATGGTTGGGTGGTCTAAACTTGACAACTTCCTGTTTGCACTGTATATTGATTTTAGATAAAACGTTACCACTTATAGCTGTGATTTTTGGCCATCTTACTCAGTCCCCCTCCGCTCATCAGGTGCAGAGCTGCAGAGCTATTCCCGCACTGTATTAATTTATGACTTTATGACACTAACCATCTGGAGCTTCCTATGTTTTGTTCAATGTGCAAATCTAGTAAAAGTGCAAACTTTTGCCTACTGAAATAAAGTGTTGCATTTAACTTTGTTATTTACACCTGGGGAATGGTTATCTCAATGAATGGTATTTACAGTATTATCTAGCCCTAAATGACCTAGGAATTGAGAATAGACAAAAAGAGTGGCCTTTCAGCCCATTGAGTCTGCGCTGAACATCAATCACCCACTTGTGTTTAACCTTTTTTTATTCATAGCTATCAACTCAACATGGTATTCTATCTCATCTACACTCAAGCGGCTATTTTTATTCGTTATTTAACTTACTGGCTCACACTTCTTTGAAATTTGAAAGGAAACTGGAGAACCGAGGGCAAACCCATGCAGTCACAGAGAAAGCATGATAACTCCACAGAGAGCACCAGCAGTTAGGACTGAATTTAGGTGACTGGAGCAGTGAGGCTAAATTATTGAAGTCTGACTTGTGTTTTTTATTTATTTTTATTCAATAATATCCTCAGTATCTGGTGTGCAAATTTCCCATTGGATAGCCTGGAAGCAGAGCATAGCAGGTTGGCAGGAGCAGTGAGAACATTTCCAACCAGATATCCTGGATTATAACTGAGCAGGATTGGGCTGCAAAAGCAAATCATTGCTGCTGAAATCATATATCTGCAGGTGATAAAATCAATGTTCAGTCGGCTTTCCATCAATGTGGCTGTCAGGAAGATGACGGAAAAATATATTTGACATAGAATAATTTGATGCAAGTTTCATTATGTGCTGAATCTTCTGCTTTTCAGATAGTGAAGGCAATTGTGAAAACCATATGTGACTAATGGTGATCCTGCTAGCTCTAAACAAATCTCTTTGGAAATGAGTTGGTGCCAGCATCTCTGACAATGGAAAACCTGGAACCGAGTCAACCAATTGCATCATGTCTCCCATATCCCAGAAAGAATTTAGTGAAATGGAATATCACCACATCTGTCAACGCTGTTGAAGGTTTTATCAAAATAAATAATTTTGGGGGAAAAAAAAAATATAGAAAATGCATACTGAATCTTCCATCCTATAAAATTGAGAGAAAAGCTTTGGCTTTTAGTTTAGTTTAGAGATATAGCACGGAAGCAGGCCCTTTGGCCCACCGAGTCAGCACCAACCAGCGATCTCCACACACTAACACTATCCTACCCACACACTAGGGGCAATTTACAATTTTACCAAGCAATTAGCCTACAAACCTGCATGGCTTTGGAGTGTCGGAGGAAACCAGAGCACCCGGGGAAAACCCACGCAGGTCACGGCGAGAACGTACAAACTCCGTACAGACAGCACCCGCAGTCATGATCGAACCAGAGTCTCTGGCGCTGTAAGGCAGCAACACTACGGCTGTGTAACCATGCCGCCCTTCTTAATATATGTATTGCTTGATATCTTAAATTAAAAGCCGTTTCTAGTTTTATATTTTAAAGAGGCTTGTATGGCATAGGAACGATCTGTTCTTGCCCAAATCTTTGAAATGTATGAACATACTGCCTCAGAGTGAATGTAAAAGAGATGGCAGGGCTCTTCAGAAAGCAGTTAATTATCTAATTAATTGCATGTTGTTATGTCTGAATGGATAATTAAAAGTGAGATGTAAATTATTAAATTCAATATTGATTGCCCCTAACATGGGCATTAGGTAAACTAAATGCCATCAGCACCTATTTTATTATTGACTCTGGTTCAATTACAATGATTACAAAGCACAAATTGAATTTGGATGAGGATTTAGAAATTATTGCACAACGTTTTCGTGCAAATAAACAATGACATTCAAATAATCATGTCAAAATTATGTTTGCCTTCAGGATAGAAATGTGTTATATTTGTGCATCGGTTCACATGTTTTCCAAACCATCTGCAAATTTGACAAGGAAATCTCTGTTCCACTTAAAATACTTGTACCTGCCAGATGATGATCATCCATAATTTAAAATCCATTTCAATAGAGTCTACACTGCTGTCATTTCTAACTTTTCATTTTATTTCATTTTACATGCAAATAATAGATATATGTGCAAGAATAGCAGAATGAACAACCACTTAGTGCGCTGTTTTCAGTAAAAATTGATTTTGAAAAAAAATTGAAATCTACATAATTTGAGCAACTTTAAAGCTTCTCTGGCTTCCATTGAAGTTATGCCGTCAATAAAAATCACGGAAAGATTTCTAAGCGGTTTCATTTTCCCATTCAGTTATAAAGGTTCCCAACCTTTTTCATCCCGTTTTACCCCTGGCAACTTTAATAGCACATTCACTTATTTATGAACAACTAATGATGAACTGATACTGGTATACCAGAACCAAACACAGTCGGTCAATGTGAAAAAATATGTACAAATCCAGAATCAACAAATTTACCCCCTGGGTAGGGTAAATTTACCCTAGGTTGGGAACCCTTGAAGTAGCGTCTCCTTTTTTCCACAGATGCTGCCTGACTCGCTGAGTTACTCCAGCATTTTGTGTCTATCTTAAGAATTCTACTTCATCACCAATTTTCATCCTGCATTCAAATTTACTTGGACTATCTCCGACACCTCCCTCCCCTTTCTTGATCTTACAGTTTCCATCACTGGAAATAGACTATTGGCTGATGTCTATTACAAACCCACTGACTCCCACACCTCCAATATCTCGACCACTTCTTCCCACCCTGCTTCCTGCAAAGACTCTATCTGCTACTACCAATTCCTCCGTCTACGCCGCATCTGCGCCCAAGATGAGGTGTTCTATACTAAAACATCCAAGATGTCCACAATCATTAGGGAATGGGGGTTCCCCACTCCCATCATAGATGAGCCCCTCACCTCGCAGCTCTGGCCTTCCTCCCCCTCCACCTAGTCGCAACAGTCCCCCTAGTCATTTACCTTCCACTCCATCAGCCGTCGCATACAAGTCAAATCAAGTCAAGAGTTTATTGACATGTGTCCCAGATAGGACAATGAAATTCTTCCTTGCTGCAGCACAACAGAATATAGTAAGCATAAGTACAGAACACTTCAGTGTGTCTATATAGCATAGACCATATATATATATATATATATATATATACACATAAATAAACAGATAAAATGCAATAGGCTGTTATAGTTCAGAGTTTGTTTGTTGCGAGTTTAATAGCCTGAAGGCTGTGGAGAAGAAGCTTCCCCTGAACCTGGATGTACCAGATTTCAAGCTCCTGTACCTTCTACCTGATAGCAGCGGAGAGATGAGTGTGTGGCACATAATCCTCTAAAAGTTCCATCACCTCCAACAGGATCCCACCACTAGCCGCATTTTCCCATCTCCACCCCTTTCCGGAATGACCATTCCCTCCGCAACTCCCAAGTTAACTCTTCCCTTCCCTCCCCTCTCAAACCACCCCCTCCCCATGTACCTTCCCCTGTAACCACATAAGATGCAACACCTGTCACTACACCTGTACCTCCTCCCTCCAAACTGTTCAGGGGCCCTGACAGTCCTTTCAGGTTAGGTAGACATTCACTTGCACCTCCTCCAACACCATCAATCGTATTCATTGTTCTAGATGTGGACTCTTATACGTTGGCGAGACCAAACGCAGACTGGGTGATCGCTTCTCGGAACACCATCACTCAGCTTGCCGGAACCAACCCGATCTCCTGGTTACTGGACACTTTAATTATCTTCCCATTCCTACACAGACCTTTCTGTCCACAGTCTCGTCCATTGTAAGTGAGGCTAAATGCAAATTGGAGGAACAGCATCTCATATTTTACTTGGGCAGCTTACAGCCCAGTGGTATGAATATTGATTTCTCTCACTTTAGGTAGCCCCGGCATTCCCTCTCTCTCTATCCCTCCCCCACCTAAGCTGCACTAGCTTGTCATTTTCAACAACCTACGAACAGCCTGTTTCTTTTATCATCGTTACTTTCTTGCATATCTTTAATTGATTGTTCTTTATCTCTCCACATCACCGTCTAGTCTATATCTCTCATTTCCCTCATCCCTAACCAGCCTGAAGAAGAGTCTCGACCTGAAAAGTCACCATTTCCTTCTCTCCAGAGATGCTGGCTGATCCACTGAGTTACTCCAGCTTTTTGTGTCTATCTTTGGTTTAAACCAGCATCTGCAGTTCCTTCTTACACATTAAGAAGCCCATTGTTCTGTTTCAGAACATATGACAATAAAACACCCTTGACTCTTGAAATACTGAAAAGGTCTGTGCTAAAAATCAAGGCTTTTGAATTTATAATGTGATGGAGTCTAATCTTGAATCTGATCTCCTACGACAGAGTCTTTATTTTGTTTCACTATAATAACTTTAATATCCACAATTGCAATTGATTCAGTTTGCTGGACATGAGTCTAGAGACAAGAGAGTTTTATTGTCATGTGCTATGGGGTTTATTGTCAGAAAGGTTATTTTGTGTTAACTTTTAAATTTGCAATGTGACAAAGTGGAACCGATGATTGCCCTTGGCAGTGAAGGAAGAACGCAAATAGAAACATAGAAACATAGAAAATAGGTGCAGGAGGAGGCCATTCGGCCCTTCGAGCCAGCACCGTCATTCATTGTGATCATGGCTGATCGTCCCCTATCAATAATCCGTGCCTGCCTTCTCCCCATATCCCTTGGAATGTCAAACAGTGATCAAGATTACCGGAATCACACATGACAAGATCTTCAGAAGCAACAGTCTCGGTTTCCTCTTCCTCCTAGGCTAATGATAAGGATTGAACCTACCTGAGAGGAGATTGTGAAATAGTTACCTTGAACACACAGGAGACTTCAAATGCTAGAATCTTGAGTAGGAATAAGCACTTCTGGAGCAACTCAATGGAGCAAGCAATAGCTGTGGACGGAAATGGACAGTTGATGTTACAGGTAGAGACCATTCATCTAGACTGAAAGAATAGACATGTTCAGAATAAAGAGGTGAGGGTGGGGAGCGGGATAAGAGCAAGCAAATAATATGTGTCCGCAGGTGGGGGGGGGGGGGGGGGGGGGTGTAATTGGCAGATGGAGTCAGGTGGGGGAGGGAAGGGGCAAAGATAGTGACAGAGGATGGGAGGAGTAAGTGAAGCCAACAATGGTCAAAGGACAATACAAACAATCTCCCAGAAATATTGGGAACACAAGATCTGGTGAGACGAATGAACTGAATAAGTTAGGGAAATAGCATTAAGGAAAAAATATGTTCAAGACCAATATATTCTCAAGGTCCATAGCTGACATCGCAGGATACTCTAAAAAGTACAATAGATGTTTTAGTGGCATCTATCATTTGGATATTTATCTAAATATCCTTTAGAATCTCAAACAGAATTAAAGGATTAGAGGGTGATTAATGCAAGACTAATATTTCAAAAAGAGATACATGGAAAACATTGAATTTATGAGTAATCCCATGAGTGGTGGAGAAAGCTATCAAATCCATTATAAAATTATTAACAGAGGACTTTGGACTGACAGGAACAAACAAAGTCAAGAAGGAGTTGTGAAAAGGAGGTCATAATCAATTAAAATACCAGAATGGTTAGAGGAAGTAACCTGCAGAGTTGATGAGGGAGAACCAATAAATGTAATGTAGTTGGACTTTCAGAAAACTTTCAATAAGTTTACACATAAGAGATAGCATGCAAAACGAAATCATATGGGATTGGAGAAGAGCAATAAAGAGGTTTTGTTTATCCAATTACTCGTGGGATACCACTGAGATCAGTGTTAAGATTCCAACTCTTCATTATATAAATTAATGTTTTAGATGAAGGAATTAAATATATCTCCTAGTCTGGGGATGACACAAAGCTGGATGAGAAGATGAGCTTGTGATGCAGACTGATTTGGACAGATTCAGTGGGTATGCAGATACAAGGAGATGAAACCCAATGTGGATAAATGGGAAGTTATCCGCATTTGTGGCAATAACAGGAAGGCAAGTTATTACCCGAATGGCAACATGTTGGGAAAGGTGGGGTTACAATAGAAACTGGGTGTCCTTTACACCAGTTGCTGAAAGTATGCACGTCAGATACAGCGGGTGATTAGCAAGGTACATTAGTCTTCATAGCACAATGAATCCAGTGTAGGACCAGGAATGTCTTGCTTTGGCTGTGTAGGACTACGGTGAGACCAGTATTCGGTGCAGTTGGGTTGTGCTTATCTGAGGAAAATTGTTCTTGCTATTGGGGGAGGGCAGCAAAAATTCCCCAGATGGCAGGCCAGATGTATGAAGAGGAATTAGGGCTTATTTGGGTTTACATTCATAAGAACGTAAAAGAACAAAAGAGATTACGTAGACGTTCTATTCCAGTTACTAGATGCAGGAAGGTGGGGCAGTTCAGGACCATCCATGCTCAGAGTCTAAGAGTAAGGAGTAAACTATTTGAAATTGAAATAAGGATAAAGTTATTCTCCCGTGAGGTGTGAATCTATGGACTCCTCCACCACAGAAAGCTTTTGAAGCCAGATCATTAAATATATTCAACATGGAGTTAGATGTTATTATTAGAGCTGGAGGATCAAAAGACCTGGGTGTTTCTCGAATTTGCATGTTCTCCCTGTGACTGTGTGGGTTTCCTCAGGGTGCTCCGGTTTCCTTTCATATCCCAAAGACGTATGAGTTTATAGGTTAATTAGCTCTGTAAAAAAAAATCCCCCGAAAGTGTAGCAACTGGACAAGAAAGTGTGATAAGATTGAGCTAGTGTGAATGGGTGATTGATGGTCGCCGTGTATTGAAGGGCCTGCTTCCCTGTTGTATCTCTAAAAAAAACGAAGTAAAGAGATCCATGCAATGAAAACAATGATCTGTTCTGTTGTATTTCTTGAGACAATGTGACTTTTACCAGGCCTTGGGCCTCAAGTACAACAGAAGTTTGCAACAACAAATCGTCACAACAGAACGCTTACTATCCTACCACATGTTACATTTTTTAATAAATCTCTTTGGTGGCCGCTGGGCAGATGCAGTTATTGTTTCAATGTTATCTCCAACCACTGGAGGGTGGCAAATTGTTACATAGCTATTTTATTTAACACATCACTACACACCATCTATACACTAGAATTATTTACATAAATAAAGCTGCTTCCTCTTTCTCAGCTGATAAAGCTGAGATCACAAGAAACAATGAGATTTTATGAGGTACACTGAACAACCACTTAGAAAAGCAAAAATATTCAGCAAGCTGAAATAATTTTGACAAACACTTCCATGTGCTGATGGTGAAAATAAAGAGAGCTATATTTGCTGAAGCTTTGACAGTGCATCAAGCTGTTGTTCCATGTACTAGCTTTGTGGCATGGCCTAATGATATCCATGGGAGACATTTGTTACTTGGTGATTATGACTGTTAGTCTTTCAGTAATGACACAGTCTTGGATGTTATGAAGAGTTAGTGCCAAATTGCTGAGTCTTCAAAATCAAGTCAAGAATCACTATGTATTATAATTACCAAATAAATTGCACAAAGAGTTTGGATTTTTAACTCTATTGAGGCATACATTATAATATAATATATTCAATGATGAATTAAATACATAAAGAAAAGGTGTGGATACATAATCTTGTAGAAGCCAGGAACTGCAGATGCTGTTTAAAAAAAATAATAAACAAAGTGCTGGAGTAATTAAGCGGGTCAGGCAGCATCTCCAGAGAATGTAGATAGGTAACATTTCAGGTCGTGACCCTTCTTCAATATTTGATGATTAGTCACCAACTTAATAAAACATGTGGGATCAAGGAGACAGAGATTGCAGATGCTGGAGGAAGAAGTGGAGGAACTCTGTGGGTCTGGCAGCATCTGTGAAGTAAATGAACTGATGAAAGGTCCCGACCCAAAACGTCGTCTGTCCATTTCCTGCCACAGATGTTCCTCCAGCGGTTTCTTTTTTATTTGGAACCTAGGCATTCCTTTATAAATTTATCTTGATCATGCAATATAATAACTATGAAGATATACTTGGTCTGGAATTTCAGTTCCAGCTGTATCCAGTTCTATCCAGGAAGGACAAAATAGCTTTGGAGAGAATATATTACAAAATCCTATAAATGTGCAATGGACCAGATGATATTTGTGATAAATGAAACAATAGTAATGGTAGTGACAGTGGCTTATTATTGACATGTGAAAGGAATAGTGAAATATATTTTGCTTTGGTATTGTCAACATGAATCATATGATGAATTTGTATATTAGGTAGTACTAAAGAGAAAAAAGGAAACAGATTGCAGAATGTAGTATTACAGCTACAGGGGAAGTGCAAGGGTTACAATGAGAAGGACGGAGATCAGTAATATGTCCTTATGGGCCTGTCCCACTTAGGTGACTTTTTAGGTCACTGCAGGAGACTATGCAGTCACCACATGTTCACGGGTAGTTGTTGGGGAGTCGCCTTCATGGTCGTGAGGAGTTTCCGCATTCTGGGAACTAGTCGCGGACTCATCATGGTTGATGCAAATTTTCCAACATGTTGAAAAATTAGCAGTGACTAGAATGAAGTCATCATGAAGAGTAACGAGATTTCTCGTGCCATAGGTGGGTCGCCAGGAGGTACTAGTGGGTTGCCAGGATGATAACACTATCCACCTCAGCACTATTAATACAAACTGGAGTATGATCTTTCACCCTAGATGTCTATGATGACAGGCTCATTCATTTTGCTGACTTTGAAGGAGTGTTTATTGGCTTGATACATGTTATTAAGCTCTCTACCTTCCTATGCTCCATTTCATTGTTGCTTTAAGATCCAACCTCCAAGTATGGTGTTGTCTGTAAACGTGTGAATGGAAATAGAACAGAATTTGGTCACACAGTCGTGAGTGTATGTGGAGTATAGTAAGTAGCTGAGCGATGTTGTAAACTATTGTGGAGGATGTTTTGTGGCCTATTTTTACTGAATGGTGTCTATAAAGCAGGAAGTCGAGAATCCGGATACAGAGTCTTCATTCCAGGAATTTGGAAATTATTTTGGTTGGAACTATGGAATTGAAGGCAGAGTTGGTCAAGAAATAACAGTCTGATATTGATGTGCTTGTTAGCCAGATGTTCCAGAGATGTGTGTTGAACCAGGGAGATGGCATTTGTCATGGTCCTGTTGCACCAGTAGGTGAACTGCAGTGGGTCAAAGCTGTCTGGGAGGCTATAGTTGATGTGGGATATGACCAGCTTCTCACTGAAACATTTCAGGTCAATGACCTGAAATCATTGGATATTGATGTTTTATAGCTGAATACTGATAGCATTTTCTACCTTTGTTGTACATTTCAATGATCCACAATATTCTGTTTTTGTTTCTTTGGTGTAATTTTCACAACAATTAAAAAAAAAATGGAACAAAACAAAAGTGCTTGAGTAACTCAGCAGGTCAGGCAGTATCTGTAGAAGGAGATCGACAGAAATTGCTGGAGTAACTCAACGGGACAAGCAGCATCTCTGGAGAGAAAGAATGGGTGACGTTTCTGGTCAAGACCCTTCCTCGACCCGAAACGTCCACCAATTCCTTCTCTCCTAAGATGCTGCTTGTCCCGCTGAGTTATGCCAGCATTTTGTGTGTATCTTTAGTTTAAACCAGCATCTGCAGTTCCTTCCTACACAGTATCTGTAGAGGGAATGGATTGGCTATGTTTCAGGTCTGAACCTTAATAACACTTGATTCAATGTAACAATGGAATCTTGTAGATGACATATGGGCAATACTTTTCCAGTAGCTTACTGCCTCTTGTTGTTCATTAATTTATAAATCATTTATTCAACAACAGCCCACAGAAGCAACTGCTCACTGCCAATATTAGCGGTGTTCTTTAAAACTGATGACATCACTACAACATAAATCGTTACTTGGTCTTGCTGCTATCTCTACTTTTTCAAATCCATGCCTTCTCTTCACATATTTCCATTAACCATAATCTACTTGTAATTGAAATTCATTAGATTTTTTGTCTTATTGCTTTCATGACTGCATGACTTACTGAACCTTGCCTGCATAACAAAATATCTTCGCAGAAGACTATCCTATTAAAACTGACAGGACATTTGTCATTCTGATAATAAAGCTCGCTGCAACCTATGGAATGTGGTAAATAACTTAATATTTATTGCCTGCTCATGCAGAATAGCTAAAGTTAATACAAAACAAATTGCTGTGTTGTAACCCAAAACCCTTAATCCCACAAAATTTATACTTTTGTGATGTTATGGCAAAAAAATCTATTTAAAATTTGAAGATGATGTATTTTGATATTTAACAGTTTTTGGCATTACTTGAAAAGTTGCTAGCTGTTAATTATCATCCAAGGTTATCTTTAACTGTTACACACAAATATTCATACATTTTACTTACACTGACAGATGTACGAGTATGCTTTGAAACTCAGTGAATGAAATATAAATTTATCTTAGTTTGAAGTATTTAGCTACTGGCAACATACTTCATTATTTCTATCTTTTATGCTGAAAGTCTTGGTAGTGACGCATTCCACTGCTTGAATTGCTGTCCACTGTCTCTCCACCCCACACTTATCTGGGCTAGACATAGCCTCATCCATCCTACACCCTGGACATAGTCCATGGTCAGCAATAAAGTGAGAAGCTCTTCCTCCTTAAAAGCACTTAACAACTTTTGCCACCCGTGGTAGCTTTCTCAGATATTAATAGTGTGAAATTACTCTGCCATTCAGAGACAATGGGTCAGGGCATCCTAAATGTTGCTCACTCCCTGAATTCATCGCCCATGGTAAACAAAACTCAACAGACCAGTAAATGCTGAAATTGGATACAAGAACCTCAAAATGCTGTTTCAATCTGCTCAGTTTCTCTATCCACAGATGCTGCCTGACATGCTGAGTGTTTCCAGTAGTCCTTATTTTTAATTTGCTATCCACACTGGCCCTTCTACCTACACATAATTCTTTTGACTGGACAAAACTGCAAGAGCTGACCCTCTGCACACAAAAGGCACTCTGCCAACCTAGTTTGTGTCTGAGCATATCACTGCTGTCAAAGACCTCCAGCTCTGTTTGCAACCAGTTTTACATTTCTTTTTACTAACTACTCTCAGTTGAATCACTTCACAACGAGTGATTGTGCCTTCAGCTGTCTGAATCCTCAGCTCTGCCAAACAGCTGAGGCACTACAGGCGCTTAGCATCAACTCCCTCGCTCTTTCAGATCAGTTCTGTTGCTGAGCTATTAAATCAGACCCGAATAATTTGAAAAAATAATAACTGTCCCCTCCCCTTAAATCTTTTAACTGCAATCTCCTTTCAAATAAAGAGGTATAGGATCTGGGCGCTCCCTTACTATACTCTTCCTGAATAAAAGTTCAGAATGTTAGTTTAATGCCACTGTTAGACATATATTTCTGCCACCTAAGATAGACACAAAATTCTGGAGTAACTCAGCGGGACAGGCAGCATCTCTGGAGGGAAGGAATGGAGGATGTTTCAGGTCGAGAACCTCCTTCAGACAGATGTCGGGGAGAGGAAGATACATAGATAAGGAAGTGTAAGGTGTGAAAATAGGACAAAAGGCATGTTCAGCGAAATCATAGCTGATCCTTCAAGA
This sequence comes from Leucoraja erinaceus, assembly GCF_028641065.1. Lineage (NCBI taxonomy): Eukaryota > Metazoa > Chordata > Chondrichthyes > Rajiformes > Rajidae > Leucoraja > Leucoraja erinaceus. The sequence continues at coordinate 57,447,200 of NC_073383.1, forward strand.
GGAGTCCACACCTTGAACAGCGGATACAGTAGATGAGGCCCCGCAGCCCGTCAGTGTTGCCTGTCCTGCTCATATCCAGGAAACGTCAGGGCCGGCCACCAATAGCCGCTGCGTCGGTCGGCCTAAAACATTGCCTCTACATGTGGGATCGGAACTCAGGATGACGGTTCCTGGTTGAGACAGGTGCAGACGTTAGCGTTTTACCCCCGTCGGGGATGGATATTCGTTCCGGCAAGTGGGGGCCTCCTCTCATTGCAGTCAACGGCAGTTCACACAACCAATTCATCTTTGGCCCCTGCCATTTTACCTGGACCTTTACGGTGGCCGACATCTCCCTGCCATTGCTGGGCGCAGATTTCTTCCGGCCCAATCCCTGATGGTGGATGTGCGGGGGCAACGTCTCGGTCATGCTGCCACAATGGAGCTGATCTCCTTACGCCCCAGCATCTGTTACTCCACGCAGCGACCCGGTGTCTTCTGTGGACAATATCTATGCGCAGATACTGGCGGAGTTCCCGGACATTTTGACCCCTCAATTTCTTTCAACCAGCCCCAAACACGGTCTGTAGCACTACATTCTTACCTCAGACCCCCCCCCCCCCCCCTCCACATGGCTTCCCCCTCCACATGGTTCCTAATGTGGTTGGCGATCTTGTGGGGATTATTTCCGCCTCAATAATGACACGATCGCTGATCAGTACCCGATTCAGCATATCCAGGATTTTTCCACCCATCTTGCTGGGGCCCATTTCTTTTCCAAAGTCGATCTGATGCGGGGCTACCACCAGATCCCAGTGTGCCCTGAGGATGTGCCCAAGGCGGGGTGGGAGATTGCAACCTTCACGTGGTCTGCCGTTTCAACAAATGCAATCAACCCGATGTGCACAATCAAATAAGATCAAATAGAACAAGTTGTCTTACAACTTTAGGCTGTGCACGCCATACGCAAGAAGAAGAAGAAGTGCCCAAGACGGTCATCATTACTCCCTTCGGCCTTTTTGAATTCCTACAAATGCCTTTAATCTGAAGAATGCCGCGCAGGCTTTTCAGCGTCTGATGGACCCAGAGAGTCGTGGCTTCGACTTTCTATTTATTTACCTGGACAATATTCTCGTTGCTAGTCGCACCCGCCAGGAACACTGTGCGTACCTCTGCCTCCTCTGTCAATGGCTCAGCGAGCACGGCCTGGCAATCAACCTGGATAAATGTCAGTTTGGCCTCTGTTCCATTTCCTGGGCCATCGGTTTACCCAGTATGGTGCGATTCCGTTGCCTGACAACGTGGAGGTCATTCGTCGGTTCCCGCGGCCTTCCACGATACGGGAATTACAGGAGTTTGTGGATATGGTTACCTTTTACCACTGCTTTGTACCTGCGGCGGCTCGGATTATGCAGCCGTTGTTTCAGTTTCTGGCCGGTAAGCAGCCGGACATTACGCGGATTGCCGAGGCCGTGGCCCGCATTTGATGAGGCCAAAGAGGCGCTCACTCACGCCACCATGCTGGTTCATCCTCGGGCTGCTACCTGGACCGCTTTGACTGTCAACGCCACGGACTCTGCTGCGGAAGGCACGGTGGAGCAGTTCCATGATGGGCGCTGGCAGTCTCTGGCCTTTTTCAGTCGACAGTTCAAGCCTGCGGAGCAAAAATACAGTGCGTTGGATCGAGAGCTCCTGGCATTGTACCTGGTGGTGAGGCACTTCCGTTAGTGTCGCAAGGGCTATTCTTTTACTGCCTTCATGGACCACATGCCTCTCACTTTCATGTTTGCGAAGGTGTCGGATCCCTGGTCTGCTCGGCAGCAGAGACACTTGGCATTCATCGAGATTACCATGAACGTCCGCCACATTGAGGAAAGGACAACCGGGTTGCTTACACGTTGTCTCTGCCTGTCATCCGCTGCGGTTCTGGATGTCGCTCCAGGGATTGACTTTTCCGCCTTGGCAGCTGCTCAACTGGAGGATGCTGAGATGCCCGCCTACCGCACTGCCATCTCTGGGCTGGTGTTGGAGGATGTCCCATTTGGCCCGGTGGGTGCTACTGTCCTGTGTGATATCTTCACTGGTCAAGCTCCCTTCATTCCTGCTGCCTGGCGTGGGTGTTTGACGTCCTCCACGGGTTGGCGCCCCCTTCCATCCGGTTCACGATTGCGCTGGTGGCGGCCCAGCTCATGTGGCATGGCTTGTGCAAACAGGTCAGTAACTGGGCCCGGGCATGTGTTCCGTGGTCCAAGGTCCAGCAACATGTTCGGGCGCCCAGCGCCACTCTCTTCCAGTCATCTGGTGTACTGGGACAGTCCATCACATCATCTCCATTTACCCATTGAGACCTCTTCTTGTGCTTCCTCTTCACCCTTGCTCTTCCCCGTCTGTCTTTCTTAAAAGGCTGCTGAAGCAAAAGTGCTACTGCAAACAGCAGTAGTTGTATTTATACTAACATCCTCCAAACTAGTTCCTTCCTTGCTTGCATGGTTCAGAATGATTAAAAAAAAACAAAAAAAAACCTGGGAGGCATTTTTTTTGTGAGAAAAAATGCAGACACCACATCATTTTATCAGGTGATCATTTGAGCTGTAGACACTCGTCGCTGGTCGTTGTGGTTTTCGGTGTGGTCCTCTGAGGTGGAAGAGGGCCGTGGTCATTCACGGACCAATTTGCCAGAGACCATCCTCGAGTAAAACGTTCATGCCAGTCATCAACATAGTCGAAGGAGATCGAAGGAGATCGAAGGAGATCGAAGGAAGTCTTCTTCATAATGGAGGGAGGCCTTCAGCATAGTCGTAGGAGGTCGTACACATAGTCGAGGAAGGTCGTAGGTCACCGCAATCTTGATTTTTTTTTTGCCGCTTAAGGTCGCCAGAACTCGTGGTGGAGGTCTCCCAAGTGGGACAGGCCCTTTACAGAGCAACAGAGACACAGGTTCAATCCATATTAATTGTTCCTAGTGTGTGCAGGATAGTGTTAGTGCGTGGGGAACGCTGGTCAGTGCGGACACGGTGGGACAAAGGGCCTATTTCCCGCTGTATGTCTAAAACTAAAAACCACAATTAAAATGAAAAGGAAAAATATAAATTGTTACTAAGGCAGATATATTTTTAAACTAATTTAAAGAAGAAAATGACTATGACAAGAAGAAGGGTGCAATAAGGGAACTCTACATCTCTGGGCCTGCACAGCTGAAGGCACAGCCATGATTGGTGGAGCAGTTAAACATGGAATAAAAAAGAATCCTTTGGCTTTACTAAATTATTTTTCTGGTTAAAATGTAATATAGTTCTAACCATGACTACGCTAGTCAAAATTCCAAACTGGCTATGATCTATAATCCTTACTGTTCCACAATAATAAACCCCCTTCAAAACACTTTTAAAATAAACTAAACCATGAAACAAACCTCACATACGTAAAATAAATGTAATTTATCTTATCTTTCTTTCTTGGAGCCCTACTGTGTCCATTCGAAACCAATTAATTTTGGAATCCTGCACCAGTTTAACCTTGTGAAGAATGGGGGAATAGATGGCCCAGTTTAAATGTCAGTGGGATCCTGCAAGACTCTGCAAAAAATCGATCTCCATGCGGAATGTGCTGACAGATGAAAGCCAGGGAATGACCAGTGAGTTCATCCAGTTAGTTTGAGAATGTAATGTGGGAGCTACCAACAAAATCTAGTAAAATCCAGTCTGGTAAAACATTTTCATCCTGCTTCTAGAAAAAATAATCAGTGAAAGCAGTGTTTGTGGAATATTCGATAACACTTGAAAGAGATGGTTCATGTTGTCAAAGCTTCATTTTTTAAAAATATTTAAATATTAAATATGCACATAACAATTAAATAATGAAACATAACATTCTGCTATGTGTAGATACCATTTATTCTCCTTGATGATACCGAGTTGAAGACTTTCCTGTAACACTTTTTGTAGTTTTCATACTTGTGATTACATAAGAAAAGTAGTTATCTTCATTTTATTTAATTTGGAATAGATTGTTTGTTTCGTTATTTTCATCAGATTTTGTTGCACATGAAATAATGCAGAAAAAGTACAGAAATCATATATCATTGAATAAGCTGATATCTTCCAAACTGGGAATGAAACATTGCCAATAACAAACTGGGTTTCTATAATTGGAAATAAAATGACAGCAAAGAGAGAACAAACTAGTATTTGCAATTATTGCTAGTTTATAAGTCATCCTTTTATTTAGTTAATCAATATATATAGTTTCTGGATAATCTCACAACAGAGAGGAAATGTGTTCTGTTCAGTTACTGGATTCAACCTCATCAATCTTCATGATCAGATCAATGGCTGTTTGACCTTAGTGGGTTTTCAATTCGAAAGCCTGAATTTTCCACCAAGACTAGCTGGTTGAAGGTTCTGATTAATTCCTATGAAAGTTGATTCAAATGCAGTTTATCATTTCAGCAAGACCTGACCCAAGATCCAAGTGACTACAGTGGCCATTGCAACTGAGGAATACAATACAGAATGCCGAAAGTAAAGATTCATTCGGATTGCAAACAGGTATTTAAAAAGCAATATTAAGGTATTCTATTAGATGAAAACTAACTATTTCTTGTGAGAAACAAATTGGTCTATTTGACAACAGATCACGTTTAGCACTTGTCAACATGAATGGAACTTATGGAGGGGAGACGATGTGCTACATTAATTCAAAATTTTGTTATGCGAAAAGCTACCTTGTTTGCCTTCTTGCGCTTGCATGATGAATATCTGTGGAGTGCTCTGGCTATCTCCTCATTTCTCAATGTCCCTACTGCCACACTCAATCATAGATTCTTTCATCAGCTATCTTGTCACTTCAGGATGGCAAACAGCGGCTCATCAGAACACAATTCATCAAAAAATGTATCCTATGTAATGTGATAGCTGGCTGCAAAATAGACACTAACATGGCCTTGAATGGAGGCCTTGGAATGAGACTGGTGACGAACCCACTCAGTAGTTCAGACTACAGTAATATTTCACCATAAGAAATCATGGATAAATGTTTATAATCAGCAACTTCGATGCCCAGAGGATGCCTGATGTGATTCATAGTATTAGAGCACAAATTGTATTGCATTTTACAGTACAGTCTGTTTGGCTTTGTTACCATATCCATACTCAGCAAAAATATGCACCATATAAGTTTTCAGAATAACACAAAGTGTTGGAGGAAATATGGGTCAGGCAGCATCTGTGGAGAAAATACAAACGTATTGACTCAGGATCCTTCTTAAGTCTGAAGAAGGTTCACAATGTGAAACATTGTCTGTCCATTCCCTCCTCCGAAGCTGCTTGACCCATTGAGTTTGTCCAGCACTTTGTGTTTCAGGATATGCAGTGTCTTGTGTCCCTAAGTTTCCAGAATAATAGTTAATGAGTTTGGATTGTTACCAGATGTCTCTGTCACTACAGTTAAAAAGCGATAACCATTGCATTGATGATCTTGCAATCATGTGTCTGCAATGTTGCAAGTAGAAACATACTTTATTCTAATCTATCAAGTGACCAACATAAGTCTTATTAATAATTTTCACTGGCTTCACCCCGTGTTAACGTATGATAACAGGTTCAAATTGAATAATTCAATAAAGTTTTCTATTCCATTTCATATCATTCCAAATTGGAATCAAAAGCTTTCCGGTTGGTAACACCAACAATGGCGGCATGCAGAACAAGCATGTCACTGTAACTGTAAACCAAAACCAACATATAAGCTTCAATCTGATTATTGTATGATCGTGTTTTTGACGCTCATATTTTAGATATGAAGAAATCAATGGCCATGGGCTCTGTGCAGGAAGTGATTCTGAAATAAACAATTTTATTGAATGCCATAGCAGGTATAAGGAGTTGAATAGCCTGCTCTCACTTCTCTCTTTTATACTAGGTTTCTGTTGCGTAAAAAACAACTTTGTGATGCATGCTCGTTCACATCATTGCTTTATCCAACCAAGAATAACTGTATGGGCTACACACCCTCCTTCCCTACCTCTTGCAGTGGACACACCTATTCCCACCCTGCCTCTTGATAAGACCCCATCCTCTACTCTCAATTTTGTGTGTTTCCGCCACATCTACTCTCAAGATGAGGCTTTCCATTCGAGGACATCCAAGATGTCCTCTTTCTTTATTAAATGTGGTTTCCTCCCTTCTCCTGTACATGGATCCCTCACTGGCATCTCCTCTGAAGCCCACATATCTGCTCTCAATCCCCCCAAGATGGAACAAAGATAGAGTACCTCTGGTTCTTATCTTTCACCCCACCGGCATCTGCACCTAATGCATCATTCTCCGGCATTTCCACCAATTTCAATGTGATCCCACCACCAATCACACCTTCCCACCTCCATCCATTTCTGTCTGCTGCAGAGACTGCTTTCTCTATAACTCTTTGGTTCACTGATCTATTCCCACCCATACTTTCTCCTGCAATCACTGGGGATGTAACACCTGTCTCAATGCCTCCTTTCACAAGCATCCAGGGACCCCAGCAGACCTTCCAGGTGAGACAGAGGTTCACACACACCTCCTCTAACCTCATCTACTGCATCAGGTATTCCTAATGCGGCCACCTTTACATCGGCAAGTCCAAGTGTAGATTCCGCATTGTCCTCTCTCCCCCCCACCAGCCTTCTCCCCCTGACGACAATCAGACTGAAGAAGAGTTCCGACCCAATACCTCACCAGTCATGTTCTCCAGAAATGCTGCCTGACCTGCTGAATTATTCCAGTACTTGGAATCTTTTTTCTATAAATCAACATTTATAGTTCCTTGTGTTACATTTAACTGCATTTTCATCCAGCAGAGGTCAACATCTTGACTAGATACCACCACTACTATCTGCATTTAATTAAAACGCGACTGAATAATTTATAGAGGTGAACTGTGGCTGCACCAGATCACATTTAACACTAAACACTATGGGTGCTGTCTTTATGGAGTTTGTACATTCTCCCACTGACCACATGGGTTTTCTCTAGGTCCGGGTAATTTTTTGTTAATTTTGCAGTGCTGAATGTTTTGTGACAAGAAGAAATTTGCAGGGATCTGGATTCAGACCTCATTTGTATGTGATGCCTATAAATGACCTGGACAAAAATGTAGACACAAAATGCTGGACTAACTCAGCGGGCCCGGCAGCATCTCTTGAGAGAAGAAATGGGTGATGTTTCAGGTCGAGACCCTTCTTCAGTAAATGTAGATGGGTCAGTTATGGGCCTGTCCCACAGGCAATTTTTCAGCGGACTGCCGGTGACTGTCAAGTTGCTGGCAGGCGTCTGATAAACCGACAACTGAAATGGCGACTGTCAGATTGGAACACATACAAACACATCACTTCCTTCACCAGCCTGTTATGCAGGCGGGGGACAGGCAAGCGGGCGGAGCGCTGTCTAAAACATTCACACGTGCAAAGCCAAAGTGATAAAGACACGCGCCGCGATGAACAGGAAAGTTGGTGCTATAATTAAGATGGCTAGCACAGTGTACGGTAAGTCCCTTAAAAGAGGGGAGGAGGGGGGAGGGGAGGGGGGGGGGGGGTGGAGAGAAGGGGGGAAAAAGAGTGGAGACCATTTTTAAGAAGCCAGATATACACAGTTGTGAAGCTCAGCGGACATTTAACATTACCGGTCGGTTATCCTTGTTTCTGAAAACTACTGCTTACCGTTCTTTCCCCAATGGGCCAATGAAAATACCGGTCAGCACCGGCTACAACCTACGAGATCCTCCGAGAACCTTCGACCCCCAGGCAATCCATTAGGAACTCCTGGCGACCCACCTAAGGCACTAGAATTCTTGCTACTCTCCATGGCGGTTTCTTTCTAGTCGCTGCTAATTTTTCAACTACCCGCTAACATGTGGCGACCATGTGACGACTGCATAGTCTTCCTGCAGTCACCTAAAAAGTCGTCTAAGTGGGACAGGCCCATTAGTAAGTTTGCAAATGTCACCAAGAGTGCTGGAGAGTGGACAGCGGTGAATACTGTCATAGTATTGGTGAGATATAGGTCAACTACAAATATGGGTGGAAAAATGTCAGATGCAGTTTAATCCAAGCAAGTGTGTGACATTGCACCCTGGAAAGGTATACAGTTGATGGCTTACCAGCATTAATCTGCAGAGGGATCTTGTGGTCCATGTCCATAGCTCCCTGAAAGTGGCAACATAAGTAGATAGAGTAATCTAAAGAAAGCTTATGGTATGGTATGCTCACTTTCATTGGTTGGGACATTGAGTATAAGCATTAGGAAGTCATGATGCAGCTCTACAAGACTTTGGTTAGGCTGCATTTGTATTGGATTGTATTGTATATCTTTATTGTCATTTCCTGAGTATTCACATACCCAGAGGAAACAAAAAAACGTTGCTCAACCAGTGTCCATTCAGTGTGCATGAAAAATAAATAGAAATAAAAAATACATGCATCATGAACAAATTTAACACTCTACTAAACATTCAACAGCCGTTCCGACCGGCAGCGGCACAACAGTGGCTCTGCTGCATTGTGGGGGTTTGTGCGCGATACTTGGCAGGGGGCAAAGTCCATTTAACAGTCTTATAGCCTGTGGGAAGAAGCTGAGGAGCATCCTGCTGGTTTTGCAGCTAATGCTCCTGTACCTCTTCCCAGATGGGAGGATGGAGAAAATGTCATGCGATGGGTGGTAAGGGTCTTTGATGATGGAGATGGCTCTGCTGATACATCTCTTCCTGTATGTGTCCAGCAGGAAGGGGAGTGGAGCACCAATAATCCTGCTGGCGGTCTTCACTATCCTGTCTAGTTGGTGCCGTTCGTACGCCTTGCAGCTCCCGAACCAGGAAGTTGTAATATTGCATGCAGTTGTGGTTCACATATCTGTTTAAATTTTGTAACCTCGATACATTTCTCTCTGTCTTGTTAGAAGGCAACTGATAAATGTAATTAAACATTTTCAGATAAGACATGGGGCAGTATGAGGGTGCAGCAGTAGAGTTACTGCCTTACAGCGCCAGACACCCAGGTTCAATTCCGACTACGGGTGCTGTATCTAAACAAAACTGGTAGAACTGCTGGAATTTGCCTCAAAGTTTAAGACCCCACATTAAAAACTGCCGGAACTTATTCAGGCACATTGCAACAGTAGTAGATGGACTGATATTCACATGCGTGGAATACAGTTGTTAGAGAAAGCGCCTACTTGGCTCCAAAGAAATCTCAATCATCACTTTCGATGAATGATTAATAAAACAATAACTTTGTTCTAACAAATTTAGTTTCTGCCATTACTATATGATGGACTGTCAAAAATGATTCACTACAGTAGTCTTAGAGACAATGCAGTCTGATTAAAATAAAAATATGGAAGAGTAATCATTTTAAGGAATTATAGTTACCTTGGCAATTTTGAATCCTTACGTTATGATGTAGGATTTGAAACTTTAATGTATTGTTTACACATCAATATTTTGTCATTCAGTTCTGTGAAAGAACAAGTTAAATGCTAACGGGTAAATGACCTTGATAAAAAAATATATATATATATATCTACCATAAAATGTAATTGATGGGATGTTGGGAACTGCTTGTACAACCACCACATAATAATAATTTGCAATGTTACCATAAAAAACAAATATATAAACTGAAATCATGCAGCAAGGCAAATGTATTTTCTCATATATTTTATAAAATTAAACTGTTATTTGTAGCCTTTAAATGTTGAATTGAAAAATTACATTCATTCAGACTAGATAAATCATTAATGTAATATATTTTATGATGAAAACAATTCTGGAATATTGCTCAGAAAGAAAATCACTTTTCCCTTTTGCTTTAGAACCATGAAGGCAAGAATCAGATGTTTTACAGACCCTCGGAATGAAGTTCCAATGAGGAATGTTAATAGTATATTAGAAATCAGGGAAGCAAGTGGTATTTAAGCAAGAAATACAGACAATAAGCATGAAAAACAAGAAGATTGCATAGAAACCAGTCATACCATATACAAACACAATAGGAACACAAACGGACCCCAACCTAAGTGTGTTTTGCAAATTCCTTGGCTAACATACATGTCCAATGAATGCATTTTGCAAACTAATCCACTTCTTTCTATACCACTCTAAGGCTTGAGCATTAAACATCAGGCTGACGTTACAGTGCGGTAATGAGCAAATGGGACGTGTCATCTTGCTTATGTAACGTAAAACTAGGGTGGATGTAAAGGATATAATCTACCAAATTTGGAACCAGTCATGGGGAAGTCAACACTTTTGGATTCTAACGTTAAGGTTGGTTGGCCTTCCCATTCCTACACAGATCTTTCTGTCCTAGGTCTCCTCCATTGTCAGAGTGAAGCTAAACGTAAATTGGAGGAACAGCAACTCATATTTCCCTTGGGCAGCTAGAGCCCAGTGTTATGAATATTGATTTTTCTTACTTCAGGTAGCCCCTCGCTCTCTATCCCTCCCCCCTGCCCATGTTGCACAAACTTCAAGTTTTCATCCTACAAACACCCAGTTGCCTTTATTGTCATTACTTTTTTGCATATCTTTTATTCATTATTCTTTATCTCTCCACATCATCGCCTATATCTCTCATTTCCCTTATCCCTAACCAGTCGGAAGAAGGGTCTCGACCCGAAACGTCCCCAATTCCTTCTCTCCAGAGATGCTGCCTGTCCCGCTGTGTTACTCCAGATTTTTGTATCTATTTTTTTTTAAACTACAAAAAAATTATTCAGACCTGCAAACCTTTGATTGTATCCAAAGCCAGACTAGCAATACAGGATGGCCAGTAGGTTTGACAGTATCCCCCATACTGCTTGGATCTCTATCACTGCAGACAGGCCAGGAGAGGCCACTCCTCAGCACTATTGGTAACAGCTGGGTACAATTATCTGACTGGATTGGCCCACCTGAATCTCATCAGCCCACTCCTTTTAAAACCCAGACATTCTAGCAAAAGGGAGGAGAGTAGGAGTAGCATTTATAGTACTAGAATTTCACATCAAAGTAGGGAAGAGGATCAATAATGAGGTCTCAGTATACACAGGTGAAATGATTGCAATATTGTTAGCAGTACAGTGGGTCGAGGATACTAGGCCTTTAAGGACAGTTATTTGTTCAGATTCAAGTTTAGCAATAAAGAGTTTATAGCACAGTCATTCAGACAATAGACCAGACATTTTGATATAAATACAACAAACACTATTCAGAATTCAAATGATGTACATTGTGAGAGGTATGAGGAGGAGAGAGGAGAGAGAACGGATGAGTGAGCAGTTCAGAAAAGAAGGAGTACAATTTGAGTTGGTAGATATTTTGCAAGGGAGTTCAAATAAGTGCTATCAAATCCTGATGCTTTTTCTTAGGGTAACCAATTTGTTCGGAAGGATATAGGTTATTAGAATATGTAATGGTGTTGTTTGATCCACACTCCATGCCAGTTGGTGGCGGTAATGCACCAAAAAAGTTGTTTGCCAACCGCCAAAAAACACTATATAGAAGAAGAAGAAAAGGGAGGAGGATTGCAATATTGTTAGTGGTACAGTGTGTTGAGGATACAAGGCCTTTAAGGACAGTTATTTGTTCAGATTCAAGTTTAGCAATAAAGAGTTTACAGCACAGCCATTCAGATAGTAGACCAGACATTTTGATTGAAATACAACAACCACTATTCAGAATTCAAATGATGGGGCTTACAGTCATATTTTTATGGGTACCAGCACACATTGGCATTAGAGGAAATGAAATGGCAGATAAGGTAGCAAAAGAGGTAACAAAAAGAAGTAAGATTGATTTAAGTATTAACATAGGTAAAACTGATATCAAAGACATTATTAAGCAAAGACTGAAGGAAAGATGGCAAAAGCAATGGGAGAAAGAGCGGAAAGGATGGTGGTTCTACAGAGTCCAGAGGAAAGTGGGAGAAATGAGATGTGCAGGAAAAAACAGAAAAGAGGAGACAGTAATTTCAAGAATTAGATTTGGACACACTGGTCTGAACAGTACTAATTTTATAATAGGCAAGCATAATACAGGCAGATGTGAATACTGTGGGCAAGAAGAGACAATAGAGCATGTCATTGTACATTGTGAGAGGTATGAGGAGGAGAGAGGATGGATGAGTGAGCAGTTCAGAAAAGAAAGAGTACAATTTGATTTGGTAGATATTTTGCAAGGGAGTTCATATAAGTGCTATCAAATCCTGTTGCTTTTTCTTAGGGTAACCAATTTGTTCAGAAGGATATAGGTTATTAGTATATGTAATGGTGCTGTTTGATCCACACTCCATGCCAGTTGGTGGCGGTAATGCACCAAAAAAAGTTGTTTGCCAACCGCCAAAAAACACTACATAGAAGAAGAAGAAAAGGGAGGAGAGCAGGAAAGTATTTGGCTAGCTGTGCTTGGCTTGTGCAGGATTGAGGAAGACTGAGTTGCTGGGACAAACCTGTAACCACCAATGCCATTGTGAGGTCATTACTGGGAAGAAGCACTAGACAGCCAGCATCTCTACTTTGTGGCTGGGGCTAATCTGAAATGCCAGTGTTGTTATCTGCCCATGGACAACAAGGGGCTGCAACAGACAACACACAGACAAAGGCTGAGCTGCTACAATAAGCTGATACTGCCAGTGCTGCTTCTTAAAGCCCCAAGGCTAAACTGCCAGGATAAACCTGAGATAACCAATACCTCCTCTTGAGGCAAGGGGGAAGTGCAGGGAGAAGCCTGAGAATGCCATGCCTCCTCACTTGTGACCAGGACAGAGCTGCAGGGAAACCCTAAGATTGCTGGCATCACTGCACTTGTGCCCTAATGAAGAGGGTCAGTGCCCCCATATGATCATGGACTTTCCTGTTAATGTACATAAAATGTGAATTTGCTCTATTGTCGGTGATGGAGTGGTTGCTACCAAACCTGGCATCATCCCTGACACCACAGAGTTTGGTGTACATGCTGTGAAGCATGAGAGAATAGGCAAAATAGAAAGAATAACAAAGCAAAAATTGTGAGCAACACATGGGTGATGAATAACTGTCTTGCTTATGGGAAAATGTGGGTTTGTTGTGGATTGGGGAAGAAAAACATATCCACATATACGTTTTCTCACAGAGAGTTGTGAATCTGTGGAATTTGCTGCCTCAGAGGGTGTTGGAGGCCAGTTTTCTGGATACTTTCAAGAGGGAGCTGGATAGGGCTCTTAAAGATAGCAGTCTCGGGGTATATGGGTAGAAGGCAGGAATGGGATACTGATTGGGCATGATCAGCCATGATCACATTGAATGGAGGTGCTGGCTCGAAGGGCTGAATGGTCTACTCCTGCGTTTATTGTCTAAAATGCTACTACTCGGGTAACCAATGATAGTTCTGATGTCTTCCCAGAAATGTGAAGCTATTGTCATGGGAAACAAGAAATGTGGGAATCAAGAAGGAGGCTAATGGAAATGGCAGAGTTAAAGTAAAGAAGTAATAAGCAGAATGAGCATTTGAAAGTGGAACTGTTAAAACTGCAGTTAAAATTAAGGAATCTTCCATCTTAGGTTGCATTGCACTTGGTTAAGAAAATATTTTTGATGATAGCTTCACATTTCTGGGAGGCAGACTTTTTCTAGAAAACAACCTTCCATCTAATAGTGAATAATTCCATCTACAGTGATTTACAAACCCAAATGAAATGTTGCCAGGTATGGCATTCCAGAGTTGCTGATCACATAATGGGCACAACACACAACTTTGTGAGGTTTACATTGATACAACAATGATCACAAAACAATATTTCCTAATTTTCTATTGAAACATAGAAAATAGTTGCAGGATAGTTGCTATTCGGCCAAATCCAGCACTGCCATTCAGTACTATCATGGCTGATCATCCAAAATCAGTACCTTGTTCCTGCTTTCTCCCCATATTCCTTGATCCCATTAGCCCTAAGACCTATATCTAACTCTCTCAAGGGCAGAGAACAGTGTCAAGGTTACCAATTAACTACTAAAGAAAGATAAATCATCACTTCAGATTCCTAATAAAGCACCCACACCTTTCATAAAACCAAGAAATGACAAGCAGTCTTTGTGTGGATACTGATGTGTAGATGAACTAGATCTCTTCTGCCAACAAGACGGTGGTTGCCATGATTGGAAATTCAAAAAAGATTTTGGAGGTCAAAGCGGAGACCACCAAAGAAAGACAGTCATATAACTACAGTAGTGGTGCAAAAATCCTTTCATTAGTAAATACAAAAGGGATACAATCCACACCTAGAGGCAATACTGATCAACACAAAACACCCCAGGTCATCCAAGGTCATGTTAGAGGAGGGCATCTTATATTGGAGGAACAGGTACCATTTCAGATAGACACCAAAAAAAGTTTGTTTGATGGATACAAGTTTGGAGTGACTAAACAATGCATTGATGCCACTGCAGACTGGGAATACCACAACTTGACAGCATGTTGCTGCACAGCTACAACTAATTATCACAAAAAATAATACCTTACAGCCCATTGAATTCATCCAGACTCTGTGTGAGAACAATCATTGAAGTACTTACTCAACTCCCTTTTAAAAGCTACATTTGAATCTGCCTTCACTACTGATCCAGGCTAAACATCCCAGGCCTTAATTGCTCACCATGAGAAAAACATATGTCTACAGGTTAACTTTGGTTCTTGAGCCAATAACTTTCATTCTATGGAGTCGCATAAACTACAGATGCTGAGATTTTGAACAAAAACAAAATGCTGGAGGAGCTCAGTCCTGACCTGCTGAGTTCCTCCTGCACTCTGGTTTGTTGTTTACTTTCATTCAATGTCCTGTCAATGTTGCCCTTCCACCAGTGGACTGTTGACTTCATAACCTTCTAGCTTCTTGTAATCTTTTTCAGTTCCAAACACAAATACTCCATATTTCCCAGATTACCCACATAAATAGTACCTTATTCCTAGAATCATGTTAGTATGTCCCCTCTGTCTGCCTCCAAAGCCATGCCCAGAATACTCAAAGTGGGCAAACCAATGTTTTAGAAAGATTCACGATGACCTCCTTGTTCTTGCATGCTTTGTCATAGTTTATAAAGCACAGGATCTAACATCCTTATTATGTGGCCCTGCCGCATTCAATGAATTTTGTACCTATATCCTCAGAACTCTGCACAGTTTTTAGAACTTTGCCCTTCAGTTTACGTTGCCTTTTCGCATACTTCTTACTACTAAGAAAGTCTTCATGTTTTTCATCATTAAATTTCAACTGACACCCACACAGCCATTCAACAAGCCTATCTACTTCTACATCTATTATTTTCCTCTTCATAATTCCCTATACCTTCAAATGTTGAGATTTCTCCATATTTTAATTAAAAATTAAAATGTGTGCCAAGTCCAAATCATTAAGGTAACTAAAAACACAGTCACTCTGACCATCCCAGGGCAGCTTTACTGGACACTTCTCTGCAGTCAAAAACAAATTTATACTAATGTAAAAGATCATTAATGTTTATGACAAATCTATTATGTGATAGCTTATCAAATTCCATTCGGAAGTTCGTAGACAACGCATGAACTGAATTTCCCTCATTGCCTCTTTTCGTTATTGTTCATTAAAAACAATTCTGATGTTAGTTTAACATGAGTTTCCTTGAATAAATCTTGCCAACTATCTCTAATCAATTCATTTTTGACCCAATTACTGCCGATTATATTGTAACGGCACCTGCTGGTGCCTGTGGGTAGCCGAACCCTGCGGTTGGCTACCTCGGTCATATGACCATGGGGAGGGGTTTTGTTTTAGCTCGTTTTCTGGGCAACTTCATTAATTCTGTCGACCACCGTTGTGGTAGGAGCATTTGTATTTAGCTGTTGTATGATCACCGTTGTTTTCACCACTTTCACAATAAAGCTCGTTTGGAAACCAACTATCATCTTGACTCGCTAAAATATCCCTAATTATTGTTCATATCGTTTTCACCACCGAGTTTAAACTGATGTGTCTGTAGTTACTGGGCTTATCCATGAATCTTTTTTTTTTTAACAAGAGGCGCATATTTGCATGTTTCCATTTGTCAGGCACCACTACTGAATTAATGGATGCTTGGATAAATTGGTTGGAACCTCAGTAAATTCTTTCCACTTAATTCCCTCAGTAATCAAGGATGTTTAAGGTGTTGATGTGAGAGGAACAAGATTTAATAAAACCTGAGGGCCAACATTTTCACTCAGAGGGTGGTGGGTATATGGAATGAGGTATGGAAAGAGGAGGTAGTTGAGGCAGGTACTATAACCGCTTTTAAAAGAAACTTGGGCAGGTACATGGATAGAAACGGTTTAGAGAGTTATGGGTGAAATACAGGCAACTACTAGGTCTTGCTTAGATAGGGCAGAAGGTCCTGTTTCCCTGCTGTATGACTCTATGATGCATCCAACACCAGATGACTAAGCCACTTTAATTACAGCTAGCCTATTAATACTCCTCTTTATAAATATTTAGCACGTTCAAAATCTTAGAGCCTTTTTCCTTTGCTGATATTTAAGCAACATCTTCTTCTTTGGTAAAAAAACTGCTATAAAATATAATAATATATATATATTATGTAATATTACATAAAATAGTGAAAGTGAAATAGCGAATAGTGAAAGGCTTCGATAGAGTGGATGTGGAGAGGATGCTTGCCCTAGTGGGAGAGTCTAGGACTAGAGGTAAGAGCCTCAGAATTAAAGGGTGTTCCTTTAGGAAGGCGTTGAGAAGGAATTTCTTTAGTCAGAGGGTGTAATTCTTTGCCACAGAAGGCTGCGGAGGCCAAGTCAATGGATATTTTTAAAGTAGAGGAAGATAGATTCTTGGTTAGTATGAGTGTCAGGGGTTATGGGAAGAAAGCACGAGAATGGGGTTAGGAGGGAGAGTTAGATCACCCATGATTACATGTTCTCGACCTGAAATGTCGACCATTCCTTCTCTCCAGAGATGCTGGCTGTCCCATTGATTTACTCCAGCATTTTGTTTCTATCTTTGATTTAAACCAGCATTGGCAGTACTTTCATACACAGCCATGATTATATGACAAAATAGACTTGATGGACCGAATGGACTAATTCTGCTCCTATCACTTACAGGCTTATGACAAAATATAATGATATAAAATATAATAAATAGGATATAAAATACTCTTCAGCTGTGTCCTCTGCTTCCATCATTAGTTTCATTTCTCTCTGATTCATACCATCCTTTTTCTTACCATGCTTTTACTGTTCACATGACTAAATAATATTTTTAGGATTCCTTGGATGTTTGTGGCCTATCCTTGCTAATTTTATCCCTTTCTCTCTTTTATTTATTGTTCTACTACCCTTCTGACCATTATGTAATTAACCTTGTTTTTATTTTTGTTTACTACTATGATCAGTTGAATTCTTTATTTCACTCTCTATCTTATTGGTTTTAATTTTCCTACATCTCTACCTGAGAAATGTACCCAAACACCAGATGAAACATTTCTACATTGGAGACGTCCCATTCTTTAATTAACCTTTTGCCTGCCAGGTATTGATTCCAACATATTCAAGTCAGATATGCTTACATTCCACTCCAAATTCCACTGCTTCAATTGACTACTTTTATCCTTTTCTAAAACTTGGATGGAACAGTGGATCAATGGCAGTGTTGTTGCCTTGGAGCGCCAGGGACCCGTGTTCGATCCTGACTACGGGTGCTGTCTGTACGGAGTTTGTCCATTCTCCCCATGACCTGTGTTGGTTTTCGCCGAGATCTTCGGTTTCCTCTCACACGCCAAAGATGTACAGGTTTGGGAGCGAATTGGCTTGGTATACAAATGTAAATTGTCCCTAGTGTGTGTAAGATAGTGTAAGTGCGTGGGGATCGTTGGTCGGTGTGGACTTGGTGGGCCGAAGAGCCTGCTTCCACGCTATATCTCTAAATTAAAAATGAAACAAAAGAAGCTGCTGCCTTACTGCGCTGGAGACCCTGGTTCGATCCTGACAATGGGTGCCATCTGTACTGAGTTGGTACGTTCTCCCTTGGAACACATGGGTTTTCTTCCGGTGCTCTGGTTTCCACCCATTTTCCAAAGATGTACAGGCTCGTAGGTTAATAGGCTTCAGTAAGTTGTAAAGAATTGGGCCTGGTGTGTAGGATAGTGTTATAGTGTACAGGGTAATCGCTGGTTAGCATGGACTCCGTGGGCCGAAGTGCCTGTTTCCGTGCTGTGTCTCTAAAGTCTAAACTATTCAAAACCTTTTGGTAAATGTTTCCCAACTTACACTTGCATTATAGATTGGCCTGCCACCTCAGCAACTACTCTCCCTCTTTTCTCTTTAAGTTACTTCCATCCCAGCCTACACAGTTCAAGCTATTGGCCATAGCAGCATAGTTATGCATAGGGATCTTGGGATCCAGGTCCACAGCTTCCTGAAAGTGGCATCACAAGAGTGGTGAAGAAGGCATATGGTAAGCTCGCCTTCATTGGTCGGGGCATTGAGTATAAGTCAGGAAGTCCTCATGCAGCTATATTGGACTTTGGTTCAGCTGAATTTGGAGTATTACGTGCATTTCTGTTTGCCCCAATACAGGAAGGATATGGAGTCTTTATGGAGGATGCAGAGGAGAGTTACTGGATTGTTGGATTAAAGGATATTAACAGCAAGGAGACATTGGACAAACTGGATTGTTTTCTCTAGAACACTGGAGGGTAAGTTGAGAGCTGATAAAAGTATATAAAATTAAGGGATGCAAATATAAGGTCAGAACCTTTTTCCCAGGGTAACAATGTCAAAGACTAGAAGGCATAACTTTAATGTTTAAAGGAGATGTGCAGGGTAGGCTTTTCGCACAGAAGGTGATGGGTGCCTGGAACAGCTGCCAGGTGTAATGCTGGAGACAGATGCTATATTGACATTTAAAAAGCTTGTATATAGGCACCTAGATGAGCAAAGATGGAGAGGTGTGGATCATATAGAAACATAGAAACATAGAAATTAGGTGCAGGAGTAGGCCATTCGGCCCTTCGAGCCTGCACCGCCATTCAATATGATCATGGCTGATCATCCAACTCAGTATCCCGTACCTGCCTTCTCTCCATATCCCCTGATCCCCTTAGCCACAAGGGCCACATCTAACTCCATCTTAAATATAGCCAATGAACTGGCCTCAACTACCCTCTGTGGCAGAGAGTTCCAGAGATTCACCACTCTCTGTGTGAAAAAAGTTCTTCTCATCTCGGTTTTAAAGCATTTCCCCCTTATCCTTAAGCTGTGACCCCTTGTCCTGGACTTCCCTAACATCGGGAACAATCTTCCTGCATCTAGCCTGTCCAACCCCTTAAGAATTTTGTAAGTTTCTATAAGATCCCCTCTCAATCTCCTAAATTCTAGAGAGTATAAACCAAGTCTATCCAGTCTTTCTTCATAAGACAGTCCTGACATCCCAGGAATCAGTCTGGTGAACCGTCTCTGCACTCCCTCTATGGCAATAATGTCCTTCCTCAGATTTGGAGACTAAAACTGTACGCAATACTCCAGGTGTGGTCTCACCAAGACCCTGTACAACTGCAGTAGAACCTCCCTGCTCCTATACTCAAATCCTTTTGCAATGAAAGCTAACATACCATTCGCATATAGGCAGATTGGAGTACTGTGTAATTCTGATCACCCAGCTAAAGAAAGGATGTCATTAATTTAGAAAAGGAGCAGAAGAGTTTCACTAGGGTGTTACCTGGACTTATGAGTTTGAGTTAAGAGGAACATGAATAAAGTAAGTGCTCAGTATTTTTACCCAGGGTACATGGTTCTAAAACTGGAGGGCATAGACTTAAGGTGAGAGGGTAGAGAGTTAAGAGGGTCCTCAATACCAACTTTTTCACCCAATGGTTAATCTGTAATTAAAATGAGCCCGCAGAAGCCATAGAATTATGAATTTCATAGGACATTAGGAAAGATTTATGGATAGGAAGGATTTAGTATGATATGGGTTAAATCCTGGCAAATGGGACTATTCCAGAATTCCAACCTGATTGCATGGACAAGGTAGGCCAAGGGGCCCATTTTCCTACAAAACAAAAGCCCGATGTCCCTAGTGCAACCAAGACAGTTGTATAGTTCAATGATTCTATCTCCCCACTCCACTCTCAATCCTCATGCAAGATCTCAAAACAAAATGTTGACAATTCCTTTCCCTACACATATCAATCAACCTGCTATTTTCCACCAGCATGTTGTTTTGTTTGCATTTAGATCAATTATTTTGTCAAGATCACCATTTTATTAAGATCACTCAGTAAAATTACCACAAATGAAGATGATTACCAATAACGGATTAAATGTGATAACGTCAGGAAACCTCAAAAAGACTAAAAAAAATAATGCACAATACAGGAAGTGAGAAGATTTATGTTCAGTAAAGTGATACAACAATATGCTGTAGAATTCAATAACTCACTCAAACAATATCAGACAAATAATCATGCAAGGAAATCATTTTGGTGTGGAAAAGCTTTTGCTGGTACAATTCGAGGGGTACGTTTTTATGTTCTATTTTATTGGGAATCTTTATTCCTTTTCCTCTGGGCAATGCTAAATTAAAACTTATGACTTCCACGCACAACCCTGTTCTTGTTTCCCATTAACAGCTACATTTCCCAAAGTATGGGAAGATAAGTCTAACATTATTAAATCTAAAATGGATGCGAAGTTTCATGCTTGCAACACCATTAAAATATTTCAATTTTCTGTTGTTCATTAGCTATTGTGTCCCCATCCCATTCCAACCTCCACTATACCAGCAGTGGACATATTCAAAGTGTGAAAAAAAATTGTTTGAGATATTTTGAATGTTTATATCTCACCAAACGTAAACCTATGCTTTTCTGAAGTAGTAAAATTGCCTTCATAATTTCTGACATTAAGCTTTATTAGGATGAAAAAATTCCATGCTTACTTAATACTTAAGTTGCAGCATGAAGAGACAAACGTATTTTCTCACAAAAATATTTTCCCACTGCTGAGTATGTAATCATAAAGTTTATGAGTGCAATCTTATAAAGTAGGCGTATTACATATTGCCCAAAGAATATAGTCTCGATTCTTGCAATGCCACTGTTAGGCAGAAATATTTATTGGCTATCCGGAATATATATGTAGTCTCTGGTTATCATATTTTCATGTTGCATTAGCTGATACTTTCTTCAACTTATCAGTTAATTTGGAGGTTGGCTGGCTGGAGCAAATGTCACACATTGGAAAACACATCAAGGAAAGGAAAATATATTCAGTGCTGCACCAGGATCAGATTAGTTCTTCCAAATAAAGTCAGAAAACTGAGATTCAGTAGAGAATGGTCTTACTAAGGTGATTGCTGATAACCAATGCTTTTCAGTGGTCGACATTTCTGCTTTTTAAATAGATTGCCTCCACTCTGCTCTGCTGAATAATGGTAAGATTATCACTCGCATGATTCAGTGCAAGGTCTGTTCATCAATATAAGTCATATAATTTAACTGGTTTCTGCTTTTGCAAGAGATCTATGTATAAGTTCATGATCAAAATCTAAACTGTCGCCCATGAGTACAAGCCAAGGAAATTACATTTAATATCAATAAACTAAAGCCTAAAATATCAAGATTTCAAACAATAACCTGCATATGAAATGTATGTGTGAGGAATATTTCTGCCAGGGAAACAAGATTGGAGAATAAAATTGCAATGGGTTGGAAGACTGTGTAGTGAGAAAGTATTTTTGTGAGAATATAAGTTTGTCACTTTATACTGCAACCAAAATATTAAGGAAGTGTGGATTTTACAGGGCCCTTTGAGCCTGTTTCCTCAGTGACGCTTTAAATGTAGGATATGTAATTGTGAGCAATTGGGTGGTGGGGAAATGGTGATGAGTGAAGACCACATGAAAACTATTTTTGGTGAGTGTGGAAAACCTTATGCAACACTCCAAGTTTAGTCGTTTTGCAGGATTGCATCTGACTCCATTGTGGTTATAATTGTTGCTTAACCTATTTCAAAGCATTTGTCTTCACTGCATTATCTATAAATTGTTTCCAAGCATTGATCAGCATTGTGTGGAAGTTCCAGATGTTAATTCTAAATTGATCTTTTGTACTGTGATCTGGTGAATGTTGCTTACAAAATGACTAAAATATTATTAGTCACAGACTAAATGAATTAAGATATCTGTGGTTAATTCAGTAAAATGCCTAAGGTAAAGATCAACAATAATCTTTTCGCATAGTGGTATTGGTACTGGTAATTCTTTATTCTCGTTGTAAAATACAGTGAAAAACTTTGTTTTGCCTACAATGCAGGCAAATAATATCATACATGAGTCCAGTCAAACCATTCACAAATGCAGTAGGCAGTGTTTAATTTAGTTTAGTTTAGAGATACAATACAGAAACAGGCTCTTTGTCCCACCAAGTCTGTGCACATAAACACTATCCTACACAAAGCCAATTAACCTACAAACCTGTACGTCTTTGGAGTATGGGAGGAAACCGAAGATCTCGGAGAAAACCCACGCGGTCACGGGGAGAACGTACAAACTCCAAACACACTGCACCCGTGGTCGGGATCGAACCAGGATCTCTGGCGCTGCAAGCGCTGTAAGGCAGCAACACTACCAATGCCCCACAAGTGCCAACAGAAAATAAACTGTGCAGAATATAATGGAGGTATGTTACAAAACTTACCTGTCCTGGATTATATTTTGCGCGCGATTTGGGCGCCTTTGAGTGTAAGTTAAAATGTCTTTTGCTGGATTATATTTTGTTGGAGTGCAAGAATTGTTCCGTTCTGTGTATTTTTTTTTTTTTAAATCACCCGACATTTTCAGTGCTAGAGTAATTTAAAAATCAGCTTCTAAAGCCATCAACGGTGACAACGGGGACGGATTTCACGTACAGGACAGGTAAAGCAAAGCTGTTTATTTTATGTATAAAAGTGCTCCTTAAGATGCCTTTAATTCACATTTTACGTTGCGAAACAGTGATTTTTTCCCCATACGAATACGGTAGTATTTTTCCCGCAAATATGGGGTTTAAATTCACCTCAATCGCAACTTTCCAAATGATCGCATTCCAGAAAATCCCACTCGCAAGATGATTTAAATGGCCATTAATTTATGGGAATTAAACACAAAATTCCTTCCATTTGGCCTATAAATCCATGACAATGAGATTTAAAAATCATGTTATATTGTGAATTATTGTATTGTTAGGCTATTTAAAAATGTTAATATTTTCTTAAGAAATGGATAGATGTTTAGATCTAGTAATTGAATTATATAATTAGCTACAATTGGGTAACTAATTATATGCTTTAAATTTAGGTCATCCAAGTAAGATTGTTTCATATTTATTTCAGAATGCTTCAATCTATAATAACTGAAAATGTCTTTCAGTTCCCTTAATTTTTAAGAAAGTTATGGGGTTTTGACGGTCCTTGATCACAGCTTTTGTGTTAAATCAATGGAAAAGCAATAGGAAACAAGATGCTAATTTCCGAGTATGAAAATGGCCATAACTTTTTTTAATACTGAAGATATGAAAGTGAATTAGGTGTCAAATTAAACTTCTTTTTGTGCTTTATCTGATGGAATAAATTGCGAACTTGATTTTTTAAATCTCAAAATTTTGGGCTATATAATGCTATAGATACAGAGAATTTGCAGATGAAAACGAGTGCAAGGGCTGCAACAAGATACATTGGGGAATCAGGACTAAACCCTGAGCTTATGAGAGATCCATTCAAGAGACTGGTTATAGCAAGGAAGAATATTTTGCTGAATCTGGTAGTAGAAGTTTGGGCCTTTATATCTTCTGCCTAATGGGACGGGGGAGAGGAGGGAATGAAAGGGATGTGAATAGTCCTTGGCTCCAGAAACCTCCACAGTTTCTTGCGATCTTTGGCAGAGCAATTGCCAAACCGGAATGCGATGCATCTGATAGGTTGCATTCTGTGGTGCCCATGTAGAAAGTGGTACCTGTAGTGGCACGGGCAATCAAAAACCAAATAGCCTTCTCCAGATTTTATTTATGCTCCCACGAAAATGTTCCACAGTGAGCTTATCCCCAAACCTAATATCCCTCTAAACCACGGGTCGGCAACCTACGGACCCCGGGCCGAATGCGGCCCGTAACCCAAAATCATCCGGCTTGGAGGCCTATATATATTTTTTCTGCAATCATCTGGCCCACAGACTTCCTTCATCTCCGGTAGCTCCCAGTCCTGAGACCGTTGACGCAAGGAGTCATGCGCTGACGGCCGCAAAGCCGCCAGCATGGCCGCGTACCCTCTGTGTCTGGTCTTTACTGTCGGGATCCGGGTTGTCAATAGGCGGGGGATGAGTGAGTGTGAGTATTTGAGCTACCGCCTTCAGGACAAAGCCCAGGCAATGGTCCATAGGTACGCAGTGTTCGTGAGCACCTGTAACTAGCGGCCAGTGTTCTGGGTGGCGTCCTCGAGGGGGCGGGATCTATGTGAACACGTGATTTGATGCCTGCCATCCGGGGCGGGATGGGGGTGGGATGTATGTGTAAGTGATAGATGTGGCCCGCCATCCGCCCACAGACATGCGTCCTGGCCCCTATGCAGAACAAGGTTGCCGACCCCTACTCTAAACCATTCTTATCCATGTACATGTCAAAATGCCTTTTAAATGTTGTTATTGTCTGATCCTAATGTTATTTCCATATAACGGATGCCTGCGACAGCATTGCTCATCATCCACTTGTGGCGGCTCCTAAGGGTCGTCCCATTATACTGCCGAACCCCTCGGCACAGGAGTGGTGCAGTCCGGAGGCGGTCCTTAGCCGGAGGGTATAAAAGGCAGGGTTTGGGTGCCATCTTCCCCTGGTTTCATCTTCCCCTGAACCGGGAGGAAATAAAGTATAGTGCTTCTCAAACTGCGGACTACTTGCCTCATTCTGAGACCCACGCACTACATTGGTGACCCCCGACGCTCCATTGGCATCATGATGGAGACAGAACAAAGCCCTACCTCCTCACACGCCAGCCCGACCCTGTCTCTGGACGCGGTCTCCGTAAAACTGCCCAGCTTCTGGACCACACGGCCGCTCATCTGGTTCCAGCAGGCGGAGGCCCAGTTCAACCTGCGGGGCATCACGGTCGATGCCACCCGCTTCTATTACCTGGTGGGAGCCCTCGACCAGGATGAACCGGGAGAAAATAAAGTATAGTGCTTCTCAAACTGCGGACTACTTGCCTCATTCTGAGACCCACGCACTACACACTGATCTTTTTATGCAATTATCCTTTGGTTGGGTATCACAGGCATTATGATCTTAATTCCATAATGCTGACCTCGGGCTGAGGACAAACAAGATTTCAACATGATCCCACCATACCCACCCCCTTTTCACTATCTTCAGAGACCACTCCCTCCAAAATTCTATAGTTCACTCATCCAATTCCCACCCAACCCGCCTCCATCCCACCCAACCCACCCCCTCCCCAGCAACTGGCCATTTGGTAATGATGTAAATTGCAAGGAGCTTAGACTGTCCTGAAGATACCTCAATCACATGGCATCCATTTGATCAAATTGAGCCCTTAGCTTGTTTTGGAATTCTCTCTTGGCATCCTTGAAAGCTTTGCAGAGATGAAACCACTTTCATAGACACTGAGGAGTTAATCTTCTTGACAGCCTCAGATCTGTACTTTAGAAGGGAGTGAATCTTTCAATTCATGCACGGTTTCTAGTTAGGGTAATCCTCGGTTTGTTTGTGGAATAATGTTGTCAACACATTTCTTGATAAAACCAGTGATGACTGAGGTATCTCAGGAAAATCAGGATGACTGATGACTGACTCAGTTGGGCTGGATGAGGTAGTCTTGAACATGTTCCAGTACACCCACTTGAGGCAAACCGGAAGTAAACCCTCAGCTGTCTTAGTCACTACATTTTGCACTGATGCCTTGCATTTGTATAATATAGTGCATACTTGATAAAGAAATCGGTTTCAAATTGCTAACTGACATGAAACAGCTATCCCACAAACTAGCTTAAATCACATAAAACTTTACAAAAACACGCAGACAATTTCCAGTAATAAAACAGACTGGAGATTTAAACATGCGATTAAATTGCAAAAATTACTGCATTAATGTATCATTTATTTTTTTAAAATAGGATGAGCACATATTGTGGAAAATTGTCTGGAAACTTTGAATTGTCACTGACGAATTGCTACTCTCATGGGTACAGAAAGACGCTGCACAAGTAATCTGCATTAACCACAGTGCCTGATGTTTTTAAAGTCTCAGAAACTTGCTAAATCAGGACAATAAATGTGATACTCAGCAGCTGAGCTGTTGAGAAAAGTCCAGAACAAAATAAAATGTACCCATTGAATGATTGAAAACTACTAAACAAAACATAAAACTACATGGCAACATGACAATACTGTCATAGAAAAAGATAGGCACTGAATACAATCAAGATCATTTCGATCAAAGGTTATTTAATGTTTCTGCACTCAATGGGCCTGGTTATATTTAAGGTGTCAAGTACAAATGGGAAAAGCCATACTCGGTAAAGGAGTCCAGTCTGACACACTGTAATCTTTACTGAGTCTTTAATACAGACCATGTTGAACAGGTCCCAGTACTGACTGCATGCAGTCCTCAGGCATACTGGAACCAAGGGAGGAGTAAGGGGAAGATATCACAGTTATACTGAGCTGAGCGTCGGCCACATGCATCTCGGTGCCCCTCTTGTACACGATCAGAAAGTCGAACCGCTGGAGCTGTTACATCATGCGCTGGAGTCTAGCTGGAGCGATATGGATAGGCTCATTGAGGATGGTCACCAAGGGTTGATGATCCGTCTCGATGGTGAACCTGGTACCGAAAAGAAAGTCCTTGAACTTGGAGCAAGCGAATACAACCGCAAGAAGCTCCTTCTCAATTTGTGCATAGCGCTGCTCAGTGTCTATCATGGTGCACGAGGCATAAGAAATGGGCTGCAGCGAGCCGTCATCATGGAGTTGCAGGCAGGCAGCGCCGAGTCCGAAGCGGGAGGCATCACACGTAACTACAATGGGACGTTGCAGATCGAAAAACTTGAGAGTCGGTGTGCTAATCAGCTTTGTTTTGAGAAGGTCGAAAGCTTGCTGGTGTTGGGGAAACCAGGACCAGGCAATGTCTTTTTTCGTCAGTTGCCTCAGGGGTGCGCTCAGCTCGCTGAGGTCGGGGATGAACTTCCCCAAGTAGTTAACCATGCCCAGGAAACGCTGCAGGCTGGTCACGTCGGTCGGGGCAGGCAGCTCGGTGATAGCGTTGGTCTTCTGCGGATCAGGTTTCAGCCCGTGGGCTGTGAAGATGTGGCCAAGATAGGGTACTTCAGCTACACGGAACTTGTACTTTGACGGGTTGAGTTTTAAGTTGATCTGGCGAGCGCGGTCTAGAATCCGTCGGAGGTTGTGGTCGTGCTCAGCAACATCTTTCCCATGAACCAGAATGTCATCCACGATAATGGCACATGGCAGGCTGGCAAACAGTTGCTCCATGGAGCGTTGAAACACTTCGCTGGCAGAGTTGATGCCGAACGGCATCTGCAAAAATTTGAATCTTCCGAAGGGAGTGCCAAAAGTGGTCAAGTCTGAGGAGTGTTTGTCTAGAGGTATTTCCCAGAATTAGCTCCTGGCATCAAGGACAGAGAACACTGTGGCCTGACCAACCTGGGCAGCAACATCTTCTACAGTCCTCATAGGGTAATGAGGACGTCTTATTGCCAGATTTAAGTCTTTGGGGTTGATGCACACCCGTATCTCGCTCTTACCCTTCTTCATGGTGGCGACCATGGTGGAGACCCACTCGGTGGGTTCGCTGACAGCTGCAAGCACTCCCATGTCAACCATGTTCTTCAGTATGGCTTCGACCTTGCCCTTCATGACAAACAACACCCTGTGTGGAGCACGGATCACTGGTACAACCGACGGGTCAGTTGCGATCTTGTATACAAAGGGCAGCTTACCCAGTTCATCGTCGAATAGGTCAGGGTACTCGGAGAATGGATCCAGCATCACCCGCACTTCGTGGACAGTTGTCAAAGGACACCATCTTGAGATACAAGGGGCTGATTGCTCAACAGAGTACCCAGTCACAGTCAAGGTTGAAAAAGGCAGGTCACGGGTTCTTCAGCACAGTGGATGGTCAGCCCCCCCCCCCCCCCCCCCCCCCCCCCCCTTCGTTTTACAGTACGGTCCCCAAAGGAGCACGCAGCCTGAGAAATCCAGTTAACACCTCATTATTTCTGATCTTCCTCAACAGAGTGACATAACATTCAGTGCCACCGTGTCCAGCTTAGCAGTGAAGGACTTGTTGTTGACAGTGACAAGCACAGAAGGATCGGGGAGGCGAGATTGATTATGAAGGAGAGTGTAAACACTGGCATCTCCCATGGAAATACTGGGCTCAGAGTCGATGGCAGTGTTGACAGAAGACTGTGAAGCGAATTCGTTATCAACTCGTTGAAGGTTGTTTAAAACTTGCCTGGGAACTGGAGGAACGTTCCCACGGTAGCGACAGGCAGCTGAAAAATGGTTCATCTTCTTACAGAAATTACAAGCTTTCCCAAATGCTGGGCATTGCGACTGCATAGAGTGGACTTAACTGCAGTTGGGGCACTTCTTGACAAGCGGGACCCGAGCGGCAAAAGTCAGCCGTAGCGCAGGGCGAACGTTGTCTTGCTTGCGAAGGGGCATAGCAACACGAGTTAGATTAACAGTCCGATTATCAGATCCCCTCTGCCCATGTGGCGGTTCAACCACCTCAGCTATACGGCATGCATGCATAGCCTCAGACAGGGTGAGATCCGGTCTGCGCAGCAGCTCCACTCGTAGCTTCTGGTCCAGCATGCCGGTGACCAAAATATCTCTGGTGAGCTGATCACGCATGTTTTCGAAATGGCACTGCTGAGCAAGGTAGCGCAGGTCAGCGATAAAACATTCAACAGGTTCATCAGGCTGCTGTTTCCTTGTAAAGAATCTAGCCCGCTCCAATATACGGTTGGAGGGCAAGTCACAAATCTCCGCAAACTTGCGTAAGAGACATACCGGGTCTTTGGCAGATTCCGCTGGTTCGACGACCTGGTCGTTGTCATCCAGGACCGCTGGATTGTAAGTGAAAGCCTGAGCACGTTTCATAGCATCGGTACCGGCAAGGTTCAGCAGGAGTGAGGCTTTGACCGCATCAGGGTCGTTTCAGTGAACGATGTTGATGAAGTGATTATAGTCCATCACGAAAGTGGCCCATTGCTCCGCAATGTCAGCGTCAAAGACAAGGGGAGAGGGCTTGCGGCACGAGAATGCCATGGTAAATAGGGAATTAAACACTAGTAAACTAGGAGCAAATAAAACCCGATAAACAGGAGGCGCGCGTTTAACTTACTGACACCATGTAAAGGAGTCCAGTCTGACACACTGTAATCATTACTGAGTCTTTATTACAGGCCATGTTGAACACGTCCCAGTACTGACTGCATGCAGTCCTCAGGCATACTGGAACCAAGGGAGGAGCAAGGGGAAGATATCACAGTTATACTGAGATGAGTGGGCGTGGTTAGTGGTATTGAGGTAGCTACATTATAGGTTGCATGCATAAACCATCTACATTGATAAAACCAGTGATAATTGAGGTATCTCAGGAAAATCAGGATGACTGATGACTGACTCAGTTGGGCTGGATGAGGTAGTCTTGAACATGTTCCAGTACACCCACTTGAGGCAAACCGGAATTAAACCCTCAGCTGTCTTAGTCACTACATTTTGCACTGATGCCTTGCATTTGTATAATATAGTGCAAACTTGATAAAGAAATCAGTTTCAAATTGCTGACTGACATGAAACAGCTATCCCACAAACTAGCTTAAATTATATAAAACTTTACAAAAACACGCAGACAATTTCCAGTAATAAAACAGACTGGAGATTTAAACATACGATTAAATTGCAAAGATTACTGCATTAATGTATCATGTCCTTTTTAAAAAGTGGATGAGCACATATTGTGGAAAATTGTCTGGAAACTTTGAATTGTCACTGACGAATTGCTACTCTCATGGGTACAGAAAGACGCTGCACAAGTAATCTGCATTAACCACAGTGCCTGATGGTTTTAAAGTCTCAGAAACTTGCTAAATCGGGACAATAAATGTGGTACTCAGCAGCTGAGCTGTTGAGAAAAGTCCAAAACAAAATAAAATGTACCCATTGAATGATTGAAAACTACTAAACAAAGCATAAAACTACATGGCAACATGACAATACTGTCACAGAAAAGGATAGGCACTAAATACAATCAAGATTATTTCGATCAAAGGGTATTTAATGTTTCTGCACTCAATGGGCCTGGTTATATTTAAGGTGTCAAGTACAAATGGGAAAAGCCATACTCGGTGCAATATACGAGTTATTAGACATACTTCACGAGCTATGAAGAATGGGGCTATGTGGAAAGGATTTCCTAACAGAGAGCGATTTCTGAAGGAGCCTAAAAAAAGTCCCAATGCAAAACATGTGACTTTCACCATACTCCAACCTTTGGAGCCAGAAAAGTATCATCATAAGCAGCTAGGATTGCCAAAATGCTACATTATTAACTCCCATTTTCTTATTTCCAGGCTAACCTACAATGAATGATTCTCAAATATTCTTGTATGAATTCCTGTACAGATTACCTAAATGGCTTGCTATATCATCTCTGCAATTCCTGACGAATGGCCTATTGTTAAAAGCATTTTTCCCCTGCACAAAATGCACCTTCCTCAGAAGATCACATCAGGAGATGTCTGATAGTGTGGGTAGCTTGGTTAAGATTCTTCTACCATTTATGCTGATCTCTGCATGCTCCCAATGCATTCTGAGTGCTAGGTTGAATGCTCCTGCACTTTGAACAATCTGTGTGCAGAGATGCCCAGGTCAGTCAGGATTTTGCATTATTTTCAGAGGTTTTATGAACAGCTTTGAGACTCTTCCTCTGTCTGCCTGGTAATCTCTTCCTGGGACATCACATTGCATTGCTCATATTGGCTGCAGTGGATAGCCAGGGGGAGCAATGGCTATCGTTTAAACCCATTGCAGCTTACTCTCAATCAGCATTTAGAAAACCCTCATGGAAATTCAAGTGAGTTTATTTTTAAGTCATGAAGCAATTGCCCATTTCAATATAAACAGGGGGGGATGAACTGTTAGAGTCTCAACTGTAGAAGTATTTAATTCTCTTCACAAATGAATCCAATCGCTTTTGTGTCACACCTTCATACACGTACTCACTGTTAGAAAATGCTCTATTCCTGTTGTATTCAATTCCATGCATAGAAGAGGATTCCTCTATGCTATGTATAGAAGCTGGGATGTAATGTTAAAATTGTACAAGGCATTGGTGAGACCAAATCTGGAGTATGGTGTACAATTTTGGCCGCCCAATTATAGGAAGGATGTCAACAAAATACAGAGAGTACAGAGGAGATTTACTAGAATGTTGCCTGGGTTTCAACAACTAAGTTACAGAGAAAGGTTGAATAAGTTAGGTCTTTATTCTCTGGAGCGCAGAAGGTTGAGGGGAGACTTGATAGAGGTCTTTAAAATGATGAGAGGGATAGACAGAGTTGATGTGGATCAGCTTTTCCCTTTGAGAATAGGGAAGATTCAAACAAGAGGACATGGCTTCAGAACTTTAGGGGTAACATGAGGGGGAACTTCTTTACTCGGAGAGTGGTAGCGGTGTGGAATGAGCTTCCAGTGGAAGTGGTGGAGGCAGGTTCGTTGGTATCATTTAAAAATAAATTGGATAGGCATATGGATGAGAAGGGAATGGAGGGTTATGGTATGAGTGCAGGCAGGTGGGACTAAGGGAAAAAAGTTGTTCGGCACGGACTTGTAGGGCCGATATGGCCTGTTTCCGTGCTGTAATTGTTATATCGTTATATGGTTATATGTGGAAAGGATTTTTTGCCCACATGGGCAAAAATAGAGCGGATGTGTGACATCATATAAACATGTTCATATTCGTCAGCACCTTGAAGGAGGTTGGTGTTATAAATAATGTTAGGACAGACTAAGCAGTCAATACTATTCCTTAACAACTTAATTATTTATGTCTTACTTAATCATTGGCAAAATACCACAGCACCTTAGCATTTGGCAATTTTTTTTACAATCATGTCAGTTTGCAGATAACACTAAACTAGGTAGTATCAGACGGTCAATATGGTTATCACGAGTCCGGACTAGAAGGGCTGATTTATAAAGCAAGGTAGGACAGGCTGGGACTTTATTCCTTGGAGGGTAGGAGACTGAGGAGTGATCTTATAGAGCTGTATAAAATCATGAGTGGCATAGATAGGGTGAATGCACAGGTTTTCATTTCTCCCATTGTTGGGCAATCAAAAACTGGAAGGCATAGGATTAAATGAAAGGGAACATATTTAACAGGAAACCGAGGGGACTTTTTCCACTGAGGGAGAAATATAAATGGAATGAGTTGTCAGAGGAAGTGGTTGTGCTGGATACAATAACACCATTTAAAGGACATTTGGACAGGTACATGGGTAGGAAACGTTTCAAGGGATATGGTTCAAATGTGGGCAAATTACATTCACGTAGATGGGCATCTCAGTTGGCATGGATGAGTTGGACCAAAGGTCTGAATAGCTGGAATTACTGATTATTATTTTATTGTTTTACGATTATTGTATATTTCTTTGGGGTTGTTGTGTTTTTTTTATTGCATTAATGAGCCCATAAAGCTACAGCAAATATCAGTATTATTGTTCTGATCTTGGTACATATGACATTTAAATACTCTTGGCTCTCTTAACTCCTTCTGTGCCATATGTTCCATGACACTATGACTCTACGTGTTCCACTAAAGTGGGACATTTAATGTCAATAAAAGAACTTTTCCTTCTGTCCAGCATGAATCAAGAATTCCTTCCAACTCTTGACATGAAATGGATGAGATTAACAATCTTGCACATTCTGAGCAGGATTCTGTTCACAATGAAGAGTGATTTGAGTAAAGGAGAGCATATCTCTGCCCTCCAAGGGAGAGATAAACTATTGCATACAATATCTTAGCTCAGGTAAGGAACTGAACTTAGTATGCATGGCATTTCTCAGCTCTTTCAAAAAGCAGTCAGTTTAAACCCTGATTTGTGGAGCAAAGCTGTCTGTAACATCCTTTTGCCTCCTCAGAACTGCAATCAGCCTATGTGTTCCATTGTGAGCAACAATAGATTTACAATTGACATTTCACTGCTCAACGTGAACAGTGATGTGTTGACAAATGGCATTACTTTGTTCAGTGAGACCGTGGAGCTCCGTGTGAAGCTTCTCCCTGGTGTTCCTTTAGAGCTTCAAGTTGCTCCTCGGTGGCAGAGAGCAGACCTCAACCTGAACAGAACAAGACTGAATGGAAGTAGAAAGGCTGCATTTGGCCTTCATCTGAACAAATAAATACTACATGATGAGATTGTCCCTGATCACTTGCAACAGAGAGCCTGTCAAAGACAAAGTGAAAGTCATAGTCTCTTGGTTCTGCATCACCTCAAACAAGAGGAAGGAAACAAAGACGTTTCTTCAAGTAAAATCTAATGTGCATTTCTGGCAGTGACATCCAGACATCTCCCATCATGGGGATGAAAAACCTTATTTTAATTGTAATTGTATTTAATTTATTAGCCAAGTATGTAAAAACATACAAATAATTTGATTTGCCATTGTCATACCAAAAGAGCAACAAGACACACAACTACATTAAAAATTAACATAAATATCCACCACAGCACACTGTGATGGAAGGCAATAACGTATTATCTTCTACCCTTCTATTCTTCCTCAGTCGGGGCAGTCAACCATCCGCAGTTGGGGCAATCGAAGCTCCCGCAGCTGGTGATCATAGCTCCCGCATCGAAGTGATCAAATCTCCCACGATCGGGGAGGAGGGTCTAAGCTCCTGCAGTTGGAGCTCCCATAGTTGATCCCTAACCAAGGGACCACGAGCATCACGATGTTACTGTAAGTCCGCAGGCTCCTGTGGTTGGAGCTCCCGAAATCGATCCCTGACAAAGGGATCGCAAGCTCCACAATGTTCAGTCCGCAGGCTCCCATGGTTAGAGCTCCCAAAGTCGATCCCTAGCAAAGGGACCGCCAGCCCCATGATGTTAGGCTGCAATCCAGACAGATACGATACAAAAAAAGTTGCATCTCCATCGAGGAAAGAGATTTTTTTTAAAGTTTCCAGCCCCCCACCCCCCAAAGAAATCAAAAGTAAAGATACACTAAAACATATCTTTAATTACAGACTAAAAACAACAAAAGAAGAAAAGGACGAGACAGACTGCTGGCGAGGCTGACATCCTACGGCGCCACCCGTAACCCATAATCTCCCCTCTAATCCTTCCAAGTGACTTAAAATTTGATTTCGGAATCTTTTTTTCCATGATTTGTTTGTATTTGGCCCATGTTCCTCTTCCTTCCTGTCTGTACAGTATATCTGTCCAAATGTCTCTTAAAAGTCATAATTAGCAGTGTGGCCTATTTGACACTGTGTAATGTTTTGGCAAAGCACCACTGCTCTTGTATTTCAGCAGAGGAAGCAAACCATTTGTATACTTTTTAATCCACTTTATTGATTATCTTAACACACTTCAAGGTCCTCTTGTTCGCCCACCCCACTCAATATATTATCACTGGAGGTGTATTTCCTGCTGTTGCATCTCTGTTGCGTCTCTCCAAATACATTTCCACACATTTCTCTGTATTTTCCACTAAACTCAGCCGATCATCTGTATATTCCCATTGGCACGCTGTTTCCAAGCTGATTATCCACCGACATTTAATCCCACTTTATCATCCCCATCAACTCATCCAGATTGTACCACTAACTCACACACTGGGGAACATTTATAGTGGCCAATTAATCTACAAACATCCACATCTTTAGTATGTGGAAGGAAACTTGAACTCTCGGGAAAACCATGCAGTCACAAAGAGAGACACAAAGTTGTGGACCAACAGCAGATCAGGCAGCATCCCTAGGGAATAATAGACAATAGACAATAGGTGCAGGAGTAGGCCATTTGGTCCTTCGAGCCAGCACCGCCATTCAATGCGATCATGGCTGATCATCCCCAATCAGTATCCCGTTCCTGCCTTCTCCCCATAGCCCCTGACTCCGCTATTTTTAAGAGCCCTATCTAGCTCTCTCTTGAAAGCATCCAGAGAACCTGCCTCCATCGCCCTCTGAGGCAGAGAATTCCACAGACTCACCACTCTCTGTGAGAAAAAATGTTTTCTCATTTCCGTTCTAAATGGCTTACTCCTTATTCTTAAACTGTTCAGGTTCTGGACTCCCCCAACAGCGGGAACATGTTTCCTGCCTCTAGCGTGTCCAAGCCCTTAACAATCTTATATGTTTCAATGAGATCCCCTCTCATCCTTCTAAACTCCAGAGTGTACAAGCCCAGCTGCTCCATTCTCTCAGCATATGACAGTCCCGCCATCCCGGGAATTAACCTTGTAAACCTATGCTGCACTTCCTCAAATTAGGGGACCGAAACTGCACACAATACTCCAGGTGTGGTCTCACTAGGGCTCTGTACAACTGCAGAAGGACCTCTTCACTCTTATATTCAATTCCTCTTGTTATAAAGGCCAACATGCCATTCGCTTTCTTCACTGCCTGCTGTACCTGCATACTTACTTTCATAGACTGATGTACAAGGATCCCCAGATCCGGTTACACTTCCCCTTTTCCCAACTTGTCGCTATTTAGATAATAATCTGCCTTCCTGTTTTTGTTACCAAAGTGGATAACCTCACATTTATCCGAATTAAACTTCATCTGCCATGCATCTGCTCACTCCCCCAACCTGTCCAAGTCACCCTGCATTCTCATAGCATCTTCCTCACAGTTCACACTGCCACCCAGCTTTGTGTCATCTGCAAATTCGCTAATGTTACTTTGAATCCCTTCATCCAAATCATTTATGTATATTGTAAATAGCTGCGGTCCCAGCACCGAGCCTTACGGTACCCCAATAATCATTGCCTGCCATTCTGAAAGGGACCCGTTAATCCCTACTCTTTGTTTCCTGTCTGCCAACCACTTCTCTATCCATGTCAGCACTCTACCCATGTGTCCTAATTTTGCCCACTAATCTCCTATGTGGGACCTTATCAAATACTTTCTGAAAGTCCAGGCACATTACATCCACTGGCTCTCCCTTGTCCATTTTCCTAGTTACATCTTCAATAAATTCCAGAAGATTAGTCAAGCATGATTTCCCCTTCGTAAATCCATGCTGACTCGGACTGATCCTGTTACTGCTATCCAAATGTGCGGCTATCTCATTTTTTATAATTGACTCCAGCATCTTCCCCACCACCGATGGCAGGCTAACTGGTCTATAATTTCCTGTTTTCTCTCTCCTGCCTTTCTTAAAAAGTGGGATAACATTAGCTACCCTCCAATCCACAGGAACTGAACCAAAATCTATAGAACATTAGAAAATTATCACCAATGCATCCACAATTTCTAGAGCCACTTCCTTATGTACCCTGGGATGCAGACCATCAGGCCCTGGAGATTTATCAGCCTTCTGTCCCATCAGTTTACCCAACACCATTTCCTGCCTAATGTAGATTTCTTTCTGTTCTTCTGCACCCCAGATCCTCTGGCCACTACTATATCAGGAAGATTGTTTGTGGCCTCCTTAGTGAAGACAGATCCAAAGTACCTCTTCAACTCATCTGCCATTTCCTTGTTTCCCATATCCAAATTCACCTTTTCCAATCTTCAAGGGTCTAACTTTCGTCTTAACTAATTATTTCCTCTTCACATACCTAAATAAGCTTTTAGTATCCTGCTTTATATTCTTGGCTAGCTTTCCTTCGTACCTCTTTTCTCCCCGTATTGTCTTTTTGGTTATCTTCTGTTGTTCTCTAAACATTACCCAATCCTCTTGCTTCCCGCTCATCTTTGCTACGTTGTACTTCTTCGCTTTAATTTTTATACCGTCCCTGATGTCCCTTGTCAGCCATGGTCGTCGCTTTCTCCCATTGGAATCTTCCTTCCTCCTAGAAATGAACTGATCCTGCACCTTCTGTATTATTCCTAGAAACACCTGCCATTTTTGTTCCACTGTCATCCCTGCTAGTGTATCTTTCCAGTCAACTTTGGCCCTCATGGCTCCATAGTCCCCTTTATTCAACTGCAACACTGACACCTCCGATCTACTCTTCTTCCTCTCCAATTGTAGATTAAACCTGACCATGTTATGGTCACTGCCTCCTAATGGCTCATTAACTTCGAGGTCCTTTATCAAATCCGGTTCATTACATAACACTAAATCCAGAATTGCCTTCTCCCTGCTAGGCTCCAATACAACCTGTTCAAAGAATCTATCACGAAGGCACTCTACAAAGTCCCTTTCTTGGGGTCCAGTACCGACCTGATTTTCCCAGTCTACCTGCATGTTGAAATCTCCCAAACAACCACAGCATTACTTTTACTCCCATTATGGTCTTTTTACCCTTACAATTCCTTAGTTCTATCCATACTGACTGCACATCTTCTGTTTCAATGTCACCCCTTGCAAGGGACTGAATTTCATTCCTCACCAACCCCACCCCCTCTGCCCACCTGTCTGTCTTTTCGATAGGAGGTATACCCTTGAATATTAAGTTCCCAGCCCTGGCCCTCTTGCAGCCATGTCTCAGTAATTCCCACAACATCATACATGCCAGTTTCTAACTGAGCTTCAAGCTCGTCCACTTTATTCCTTATACTTCGCGCATTCATATACAGTACTTTGACCTCCGTATTCACTTCCCCCCTCGCAATTGGCCCTGACCTTACTCTGTTGTCCATTCTCAAACTTTCCTTCCCATTAATTCGAGAATCTTTTGCAATTTTTCCTGTAGCCACTTCCCCTTCATCTCCATCTTTATACTCCCAATTTGTCAATCCCTCCCCCCCCACTATTTAGTTTAAACCCACACGTGTAGCCCTAGCAAACCTGCCTGCTAGTATGTCGGTCCCCCTCCAGTTAAGGTGTAACCCGTCCCTTTTGTGCAGGTCACCCCTACCACAGAAGAGATCCCAGTGGTCTATAAATCTAAATCCTTGCTCCCAGCTCCAGCCCCTCAGCCACACATTCAGATCCCTTTATCTCCCTGTTCCTGTCCTCAATAGCACGAGGTACTGGTAGCAATCCAGAGATAACCACCCTAGAAGTCCGACCTTTCACTCTTCTTCCCAACACACTGAACTCATGTTGGAGAACCTCCTTCCTCTTCTTCCCGATGTCATTTGTGCCTACGTGCACAGCTACTGCCGACTGTTTACCTTCTCTCTCTCGAGGATGTTCAGAATTCTGCTTGCGACATCCTGAACCCTGGCAACAGGGAGGCAACAGACCATCCTCGCATCTTGTCTGCCGCCACAGAATCTCCTGTCCACTCCTCGGACAATGGAGTCACCCACCACTAGGGCTCTGCCCGACATCGGTCTCGCCGGTCGAGTCCCATCTCCAGGATTGGAGCCACCGATGTGTCCGACGCTCAGACTGGAAACCTTGTCTCCCCGGACAGTTCCCAAGAGGGCGTACCTGTTTTCATTAGGCACAGCCACCCGAGTCTTCTGCATTCCACAATTTCCACCCTTTTTCTCCATCACACACCTTGGTTCTTCCCGTAACCTCGGCATGACTACCTCACTGTAGATCCTGTCCAGGAAACTCTTGTTTTCCCGGATGGCCCTGAGGTCATCCAGCTGCTTCTCCAGTGCCCCAACACGGTCCTTTAGGAGCTGAAGCTGGACGCACTTGCCACAGTTGTAGCAGTCAGAGGCTCCATCTGTGTCCCTGGGCTCCCACATTCTGCAAGCCTCACACTGTCTCATCTGCCCCGACATGTGTTCACCGCGTTCTGTCCTCTCGCACTTTATGTGTAGCCTCCTATCCTCAGCCTCCTCGCCGAAGACTCTCGAGCCAAAGACTCACACTTTAGCACACGGCATTGGGGGTTCAGTATTGATGTGGATAGAGAACTGTCTGGCAAACAGGAAGCAAAGAGTAGGAATAAACGGGTCCTTTTCACAATGGCAGGCAGTGACTAGTGGGGTACCGCAAGTCTCAGTACTGGGACCCCAGCTATTTACAATATATATTAATGATCTGGATGAGGGAATTGAAGGCAATATCTCCAAGTTTGCAGATGACACTAAGCTGGGGGGCAGTGTTAGCTGTGAGGAGGATGCTAGGAGACTGCAATGTGACTTGGATAGGCTGGGTGAGTGGGCAAATGTTTGGCAGATGCAGTATAATGTGGATAAATGTGAGGTTATCCATTTTGGTGGCAAAAACAGGAAAGCAGACTATTATCTAAATGGTGGCCGACTAGGAAAAGGGGAGATGCAGCGAGACCTGGGTGTCATGGTACACCAGTCATTGAAAGTAGGCATGCAGGTGCAGCAGGCAGTGAAGAAAGCAAATGGTATGTTAGCTTTCATAGCAAAAGGATTTGAGTATAGGAGCAGGGAGGTTCTACTGCAGTTGTACAAGGTCTTGGTGAGACCACACCTGGAGTATTGCGTACAGTTTTGGTCTCCAAATCTGAGGAAGGACATTATTGCCATAGAGGGAGTGCACAGAAGGTTCACCAGACTGATTCCTGGGATGTCAGGCCTGTCTTATGAAGAAAGACTGGATAGACTTGGTTTATACTCTCTAGAATTTAGGAGATTGAGAGGGGATCTTATAGAAACTTACAAAATTCTTAAGGGGTTGGACAGGCTAGATGCAAGAAGATTGCTCCCGATGTTGGGGAAGCCCAGGACAAGGGGTCATAGCTTAAGGATAAGGGGGAAATCCTTTAAAACCGAGATGAGAAGAACTTTTTTCACACAGAGAGTGGTGAATCTCTGGAACTCTCTGCCACAGAGGGTAGTCGAGGCCAGTTCATTGGCTATATTTAAGAGGGAGTTAGATGTGGCCCTTATGGCTAAGGGGATCAGAGGGTATGGAGAGAAGGCAGGTACGGGATACTGAGTTGGATGATCAGCCATGATCATATTGAATGGCGGTGCAGGCTCGAAGGGCCAAATGGCCTATTCCTGCACCTAATTTCTATGTTTCTGTGTTTCTATGTTTACTCACTGGGCTCTTCCCTCACCAGGCCGGAACCTGGAGCACTTCATACTTAAGATGGGTTCTGACCCAAAACATCACCTATCCATGTTCCCCAGGAAGGCCTCCTGATGTGCTGAGTTACTCCAGCACTTTGTGTCATTTTTTGGTAAACCAACAACTGCATTTCCTTGTTTCTCGTCAAGTCACAAAGGGAGTGTGCAGACTTCACATGGACAGCACCAGAGGTTAGAATTGAGCTTGAAGGCTGGTGCTGTGAGACCACAGGTCTACCAAATCTGTGACTCCCCTAAAATTGGATTAATGTAAATAGAAGGTTCACCAGACTGATTCCTGGGATGTCAGGACTGTCTTATGAAGTCTTATGAAGAAAGGCTGGATAGACATAGAAAGACTATGATCAATATAGACTCAAAAGGCCAAGGAGTTGCTTGATCTTATGATTCTATGACTTTCTATAATCTTCCAGGCTCTCTGTTGTATTAAGCTTTCAGTGTCTGACATGTGTTTCTCTTTTTTTCCTTATCTTAACTTTAATGTTTCTTGGAGTCTAGAGAATTCTAGATTGACCAGTTTCACTCATTTAGTTTGTGGGAACATAATCACCTTGAACCCCATGAATCTCCATTTTGACAGCCTCTTCTTGGTACAGGACTGATTTATGTTCAAGTTGCTATCTCCAGTAGTTAATCAAGAGAATGTCAAATGAAGGCAAGTATCCCATGAGCCTTCTTTGCTACCATGTGTACCTGTGCTACCAGCTATAAGGATTTTTGCACTTGTACATCAAGATCCCTCTATTCCTCAATACTTCCTAGGCACAACCATTCATTATGTAGGTCTTACCCTCATTAGTCTTCTCAAAAGTGCTTCATTAAGGGTGATCTTCGTAAGATAAAGGTGTAATCCCGATATACCAACCCTAACTCATTGCAGCCCTTGCACTTTTTCATTTTTTTATCTGCTCTCTCTCAGCAGCTGTAACACTGTAATGCTGTACCACTATATTCTCCACTCCTTATTTTCTCTTTGAACTACAGTACCTGTTGTACTTGTGTATGGCTTGATTGTACTCTTGCAAAATATGACTTAATTGGATAGCATGCAAAACCAAGTTTTTCACTATATCCTGGTGCAATAATAATAAAAATATTAATGCACCAATACACTTATCACAATTACATTTAATTTGCCATTTCATCTTAATAACTGATCAATTACTAAACTACCCTCCATACACACTACCGATTTTTTGGCATCTGAAATATTCCTAATTATACCTACATTCTACTATTAATGCCTGTTAAAATACAACATTATTCTAATCAATCCATGCCAGTTTACGTATTATGTAAAACAAATTAAGCATTTATAATTTGTTTTCTTTCCTGCCTTCCACAATCATAGAATGTTATCTGTTCAATTTTAGGCAGAGAACCATTGTAATATTATAAAATATTTTCTAATCACAGAAAATATGTGGAAGAATTGAAATTCAGACAGGAAACCAAGAAGTCGTGATTAAGCTAGGACACTTGAAAGACGTGGCATCATCTTTGATAAGTAGAATACGCAAGAGTCATTGTCATATTGACTTGAAATCTCCTTGAGTCAGGAAAATGAAACTGACAGCTAATAAGAAACAGTGGAACTAGTGATATAAGATTGAAGAGAAAGTCACAGAGCATGGTGAGAGAAATGCCTGGAACTCATGAAACAGCTAGGGAACAAATATGATAACTTAAAGATGAAGCACATTGATTCAGGCTGTTGACAAGTGCCAGAACCAGAAGTTATGAGCTGGGTACAAAAAGAAAGCTGTGGAAGTGTTTCAGGTATTTGTCCAGAAGGTGCCTTCTATTGCAGTGCATCGAAAAAAGAAAATTGAAACAGTTTGGTAGATTTCAGTTATAATGTACTTGATATTGCAAGTGAAATTGTCAAGTCGAAGCATAAATTGTGAATAATTGCATGAAAATGTCATTGTAGAGCACCTTCCAAAGGACAGTTGGTCTACTGACCTCATCCATGCTTACAGATCTGTAGCAAATCACTGGATAAACTCCCTTCACCAAATCGTAAGCTCCTTACAGCATGCCATTCTGATCTCCCACCAGTTTCTGACCACTGATCATCTTAATCTCCAACCTTATCTAGTTCCAAATATGTTGTCCTCTTCCAAAATATCACCCCCTTCTGGCCATCAAGGTCGTGCCAGAGAGTGGCAACATTATACATGAAACACCTCTGAAAATCAATTTGGAACAGTCTTTTATAAATATTTTTTCACATTAACTACCCAGCCCCAAGTGCTGAAAGTCTCCTGTTAGCCATCGCTAAATCAAAGTAACTCTCGTAACTACTCATGTTTACTAGAACCAACACTTTCAGCACAGCTTTGAGTACGAAGAGACCATGGAAAAGTGTCTATATAGACATAAGCAAGGCATTTGATAGCGATTGCTCTCAGGGACAACTAGCTGAATGGATAAAGAAATTGCTCCATGTAAGGAAGTAGAGGGTGATGGTGGAGGGTTTTTTCCTCAAACAGGAGGCCTGTGACTACTGGTGTGCCTCAGGGATTGGAGCTGGGCCCATTACTGTTTGTGGTTTATATCAATGATTTGGATGGGAATATACAAGGCATGATTAGTAAGTGTGCAGATGATACTAAAGGTAGTGGTATTGTGGATAGTGAAGGTCATCAAAAATTACAGCAGGATCTTGATCAGCTGGGCAAGTGAGCTGAGAAATTCAGGTAAGTGAGAGGTGTTGCATTTTGCAACGTCAAATCAAGACGGGGCCTTTACTGGGAATGGCAGGGCTCCGGGGAGAGTTGTAGAACAGGTGGATCTAACAGATAGAAACAAACTGCAGGAGTACCTCAGCAGGTCTGGCAGCATCTCTGGAAAAAAGGAATAGGTGACTTTTCAGGTCGAAACCCTTCTTCACTTTTCTCCAAAGATGCTGCCTGACTCTTTGAGTTACTCCGGCAGTTTATGTCTATCTTCAGTATAAACCAGCATCTGCTATTCCTTTCTACATAGGTTTATCTGAGAGGTACATATCTGTAGTTCCCTGAAACTGGTGTCACAGGTAAATAGGGTGGTCAAGAAAGCTTTTGGTACATCGGCCTTCATCAGTGAGGGCATTGAATATAGAAGTTAGGATGTTATGTTACAGTGGTGCAACTTGTTGGCGGGGCCGCATTTGCAGTATTGTGAAAAGGGGAAGTACAACGGGATCTGGGGGTCCTTGTTCATCTGTCTATGAAAATAAGCACGCAGGTACAGCAGGCAGTGAAAAAAGCGAAAGGCATGTTGGCCTTTATAACAAGAGGAGTCGAATATAGGAGCAAAGAGGTCCTTCTGCAGTTGTACAGAGCCCTAGTGAGACCACACCTGGAGTATTGTGTGCAGTTTTGGTCCCCTAATTTGAGGAAAGACATTCTTGCTATTGAGGAACTGCAGCGTAGGTTTACAAGGTTAATTCCTGGGATGGCGGGACTGTCATATGCTGAGAGAATGGAGCGGCTGGGCTTGTACACTCTGGAGTTTAGAAGAATGAGAGGGGATCTCATTGAAACATATAAGATAGTTAAGGGTTTGGACACGCTAGAGGCAGGAAACATGTTCCCGATGTTGGGGGAGTTCAGAACCAGGGGCCACAGTTTAAGAATAAGGAGTAAGCCATTTGGAACGGAGACGAGGAAACACTTTTTCTCACAGAGAGTTGTGAGTCTGTGGAACTCTCTGCCTCAGAGGCCGGTGGATGCAGGTTCTCTGGATGTTTTCAAGAGAGAGCTAGACAGGGCTCTTAAAAATAGCTGAGTCAGGGGATATGGGGGGGAGAAGGCATGAAGGCATGAATGGGGTACTGATTGGGGATGATCAGCCATGATCACATTAAATGGTGGTGCTGGCTCGAAGGGCCAAATGGCCTATTCCTGCACCTATTGTCTATTGTCTATTAGTCGCCCGACCTCCGGAGATTCGGAGGCTGCAACTGCGGGTCTGGCGGACGGCGGCATCGGGAGCCCACGGATCCCTGGAGGGAGACCGCTTTTCAGGGCTCTCGCAACGGCGACTTCTCCCGCCCGAGTTGCGGGGTCGAAGAGCTCCTGGAGAGGGGCCTTACAGCACCGCCCCGCGCGGCTTGGAATGGCCGCAGGACTCTGCGAGCGCACGCCAGGGGCTCTAACACCAAGACCCGGTGTGCGACCTCGCATCACCCGGCGTGGCTTTAATGGCCGTGGGACAATCGCCATCGCCAGCCGGGGGCTTTGACTGACTCTGACATCGGGGGGGGGGGGGGGGGGGGGGGGGGGGGGGAGAGTGCAGTGGAGAGATAAGTTTTTTTTTGGCCTTCCATCACAGCGATGTGATGGATGTTTATGTAAATTATGTTGTGTTTCGGGTCTATTTGTTTGTAATGTATGGCTGCAGAAACGGCATTTCGTTTGGACCTCAAGGGGTCCAAATGACAATTAAATTGAATCTTGAATCTTGAATCTTGAATCTATTGAGTTCAGTTTTGATCAATGTTGAGAACATGGGAGGCTGAGGAGTGATCTTATAACGTTGTATACAATGATGAGGGGAATAGGTAGGGTGAATGCACAGAATAATTTACCCCGAGTAGGGGAATCAGAGGACATAAGTTAAAGGTGAGAAGGGATATATTTAATAGAAACCCGAGTAGTAGCTTTTTCCACACAAAGGGTGGTAGGTATATGGAAAGAGCTGCCTGGGGAGGTAGTTTAGGCAG
Organism: Leucoraja erinaceus; assembly: GCF_028641065.1. Taxonomy (NCBI): domain Eukaryota; kingdom Metazoa; phylum Chordata; class Chondrichthyes; order Rajiformes; family Rajidae; genus Leucoraja; species Leucoraja erinaceus. The sequence goes on from NC_073383.1 coordinate 57,492,138, forward strand.
GTAGTATAGCTAAATTTAAAATACATTTGGACAGGTACAGTACATGGATAGGAAGGTTTAGAAGGATATGGGCCAAATGCGGGCAGATGAGACTAGTGTAGATGGGGCATGTTGGTCGGCACGAGCTAGTTGGGCCATAGGGCCTGTTTCCATGCGGTATGACTCCATGACATTGAGAGTTTCAGTGGGAGAAGGATAGAGATTTGGACCGAGGTGAGAATCATTGGAAAAATAGAAGTTGACTGATCCTGATAATGAAACAATATGGGCAGTCAAACTATGCCCATCCTGGTGTCATCTGTTCAAACTAGATCCACCCAAGTTCTTGTTTGGAAAATCAGCTTAGTAAGCCACTGATGTGGAGGTCACAAAAGCAGTCCCCACCAAAGTGTCATACTGAGAAAGTTAAATCTGAACTATGGTGCCCCATTAAAAAAAAAAAACTAGGTTTCACTGATGCACTGTGAAGCACGATCATTAAATACCTAAATAAAATAATGCAAAAGTGATTACAAAACTATTTTACTATTTTATTTATAATTGTACAAGAATGATAAGAATTGCATAAAACTGTGAATGTGGGTATTAAAATGACAGTGATACCAATTATTATTTTTCACTTACTAATCAAAAAGGCAATTAGTCAGATTCGGACTGCCAATTAGCCACAGATAGTTATTTACATTTTGGTAGAATGCATACATATTTATTGTTTTACATACCAGGTATAAAACATTCCTTTCCTGAAATAAATCGCCTGGAAATTCCTCCTCTTAGTTAATTGCCGAGTGGTTGTTTTGTGGAAACACTTCATGCTGCTTTAGATTGCCCATGCAGTGATATTTAAGAAGATTCCGGTGGAGACTTACTTATGTAGATTACATCAATTGAAATAAAATGAACAAGAGCTACCGACTAAGCAATTTGTTATTGCTGTGGAAGAATGCAAGTATTTCTTATAAATATGTAAAGTTTCTCAGCTGCTCTAGTGTGCCATGTCAGAAAATATGTTTTCATTGGTACAAAAATCACAACTGAACACAAAATCAGCTTATAATTCTTTAAAGGTTTGAAGCTGTTCCGTTCTATGAGCACAGTTATTTCGGTAGGACAAAATTCCAATAGAGGATATGACAGCAGTACTTTTTGATGGGTTTTTTTCATTTAGCAGTTCATGAAAATCATGAATACATACAAATTTATTAGGTGAACTCAGTATTTGATTCACGATCTATCAAAAAGAAAGAAAACATGGTCGCATGTAGTGGTGGTTCAGGGCAATTTTCAGTTTTGCATGTCTTATTGGTTCTCTGTAAGATTTGATTTTTAATTGCTGAAAACTAAGTTAAATTGTCAACATATTTAAATGTAATAACCATGAAAAACCTAATTTTCTGCTCTGCTCTGTAACTCATTTTGTGCTTATTACATGGTTGACTCAGCAGCTCATGTTTTGCCATGTTTTGTTGGGGAATTCAATCTCATCAAATTAACTCCACACCCACCCGCAGAATCCTGTAGTGTATTTGTAGAAGGTATTTACCATTCAACAAGGCTATCATTAAGGAGCAATGAGGGAGGAAAAAAACTGCACAAGTCCACAGATCCATCTCCTCAGTTCACAAATCATTGAAAGTGGCAGGGCAAGTTGAGAAGGCAGTTAATAAGCTATACACCAATCTGAGGTTTATCAATACAGGCATAAAGCATACAAGCTGGGAAGTTTGTCTAAAACCTTGGGCTTCCCTCATCTGGTGTTCAGCTCCAGTTGCCATTATAGGAAGGATGTGTCCAGCAAACATTTATGAGAATGGTTGCTGGGATGCGAGATTAAAGCTACAGGAGAAACTGGACTGATGATCCACAACTGGGGAGGGAACCTACAGCTGATGGAAGTGTCATGGGGCCTACTGCTCTTGTAGTCCACGGTCATAGAGCCAAGAAGGTGTACTGCACTGAAATGGGTTCTTCAGCCCACCATATCTTTGCCAATTTGCCCATTTATACCAATCTAATTTTCCCACTAAGTCTGAAATCATCTATGCCTTGTCGATATAAGTGTCTGTCAAAAGGTCTCTTGAATATAGCACGTATCTAATTCCATCACTTCCATTGGCAACATGATTGAGGCATCAATGTGTCTTCATGGAAAACAATGATCCTATGATCCCCTTCAAATCTTCTAACCTTAAAACTACATACACCATTAAAAATACACCATATACCATAATTGTTCATATTCCTACCATAAGAATAAGATTGTGTTTACCTATGCCCCTGCCCTCTCTTTGCCCCTGCCCTCTCTCCCTCTCCCTCTCTAGCTGCACCTGCGAGTTGGAAGCTATGCGTGAGTGGATAGAGCAGGGGATGGGGTAAAAGGAGCAAATTAATAATATTAATATAATATCAAGGGGGGTGGTTAGTGTGTGTGTGACGCCACAGGCCGCCCCGCTGCCCCCTCCCCACCTGCCCCCCCGCCATCCCCGCCATCCCCGCACCCCCCACCCCTGCCCCCCCCCCCACCCCCCCCCTACCCCCGGGTATTAAATCTATTGAGACCACAGCAAATATCCAGTGGTAGACGCGCCGTAAAAAATAATAAGATAAGCACCCATTTGCCTTTGAAGTCTATGCACCTGTTCAATAGAATTAATTTAACAATCCCTGCAGTTTCATTGAATAATTTATGTTTCAGTGTTTGATTTGTGCTTGAGATGTTTCATGATTTATGTAGATAGTGATAAATAAGAATGGGAAACCGCATACATCTTGCATTGTTCCTGATTGAAGGTTTGTCACACAGAGTAATCAACTGGAGCACAAACTAAGATACTCTAAAGGGTCTGTCCCACTGCGGCGACCTAATCCGCGAGTTAAAAGAGTGTCTTTGACCTTCAAGCTCGACGGCACTCGCCTGAAAAACCTTGAGGTGGATCGACTGTCCGCGTTGAAACCGGGAGCTGGATCGACCGACCGCACACACAAACACATCGCAAAGGCGGGGGCCAGGGAAAGCGGGGGAAGGCACGAAATCCAGACCCGTGATGGAGAGGAAGGTAAAAGCCGGCTGCACAGTGTATGGTAAGTCATTTAGAGAGCGTGGAGGGGGGAGAGATGGGGAGAGAAGGGGAGAGAAGGGGGGGGGAAGAAGGAGTGGAGTCACTTTTAAGAAGTATAATAAAGCTTAGCGGGCATTTTACCTACCGGTCGGTTTTCTTTGGTCCTGAAAACTCCAATGAGCCAATCAAAATGCCCTGTCAGTGAAGGAGATTGCCTACGGCTGACCTTGACTGCCTGTAACTAAATAGCGACCCCACTCCACTGCACTATGAGTTAAAAAGAACCATACCGACCAAATTTTACTCGCAGAAAATCTTTCAGCATGCTGAAAACTTTTCCACGACCTAGCTGAGGCCGCGAGTATGCGAGAACTTCCCTCAAGCATGAAGGAGAGTTCCAGTGACCTCATAGGACCTCTTAGGATAAACTTGTCAACCATGCTGCGAGTTTGAGTCGAGGGCAAACTCATCTAAACTCGCAGATTAGGTCGCCGCAGTGGGGCAGCCCCTTAACTGCAATACTCAGAAGATGGCTATGTAACACGATGTCACAACTGAGCAAGTTATATCTAAATTAACTAAACATCATGCACATTATTCTGGATGTTTACTGAAAGCTTTGAGTGTAAATATAGTGATTGCAAGCCACTGCAGAGACTTCTAAGGTGTTAAGTAACTCTTGCAGGCACTCAAGAAGAGAGAATACAAATACATCGTTAACTGGTAAAATGATATGTATCACATAACCAAGTGTGCATTTTGCAAAGAAGCAACCAGAGGTGGGAGAAACACTACCAGAAGTTTGAAAATCACAATAAAGTGCTATCGTGCAGCGAAGGTATACGAGGTTAATTCCCGGGATGGCGGGACTGTCATATGTTGATAGAATGGAGTGACTGAGCTTGCAACGACATAGGTAAAAAAAGAGAAGAGGTCCTGAAAAAAGAATTTAGGGAGTTAGGTAGAGAGTTAAGGAGAAGGACTGCAAAGGTAACAATCTCAGGATTACTGCCTGTGCCACGCGACAGTGAGAGTAGGAATGGAGCGAGGTGGAGGATAAATGAGTGGATGAGGGACTGGTGCAGTGGTTATGGATTCAAGTTTCTGGATCATTTGGACCTCTTTTGGGGAAGGTGCGACCTGTACAGAAAGGACGGGTTGCACTTGAACTCGAGGGGGACCAATATCCTGTTGGGGAGATTTGTAAAGGCTACTGGGGAGACCTTAAATTAGTATGGTTGGGGGGAGGGACTCAAATTGGGAAAACTAGCAGTTAGTGTGTGAGGCAGGAGGCAGAGAATGGTAGCACTCTGACCCAAAATGTAGGGGAAAGAGAAGAAAAAGACAATAAACAGAGAGTAAGAGAGGGTGGGTTTTTTAAATGTGTATATTTTAATGCTAGGAGCATTGTAAGAAAGGTGGATGAACTTAGAGCCTGGATTGACACCTGGAAGTATGATGTTGTGGCGACCAGTGAAACATGGTTGCATGAGGGCTGTGATTGGAAACTAAATATTCCAGGATTTCGTTGCTTCAGGTGTGATAGAATTGGAGGGGCATGAGGTGGAGGTGTTACATTGCTTATCAGGGAAGATATTACAGCAGTGCTTTGGCAGGATAGATTAGAGGGCTCGTCTAGGGAGGCTATTTGGGTGGAACTGAGAAATGGAAAAGGGGTAGCAACACTTATAGGGGTGTATTATAGACTGCCAAATGGGCAGCGAGAATTGGAAGAGCAAATATGTAAGGAGATTGCAGATATTGGCAGTAAGCACAAGGTAGTGATTGTGGGAGATTTCAATTTTCCACACATAGATTGGGAAACACATTCTGTAAATGGGTGGGATGGGTTGGAGTTTGTAAGATGTGTGCAGGATAGTTTTTTGCAGCAATACATAGAAGTACCTATTAGAGAAGGGGCGGTGCTGGACCTCCTGTTAGGAAATGAGACGGGACAGGTGGCAGAGGTATGCGTTGGTGAACAGTTCGGGACCAGTGATTACAATACCATTAGTTTCAATATAATTATGGAGAGGGTCAGAACTGGACCTGGGGTTGAGATTTTTGATTGGAGAAAGGCTAACTTTGAGGAGATGCGAATGGATTTAAAAGGAGTAAATTTGGATAGTTTGTTTTATGGGAAAGATGTGGAAGAGAAATGGAGGACATTTAAAGGTGAAATTTTAAGAGTACAGGATCTTTATGTCCCTGTTCGGTTGACAGGAAATAGTAAAAATTGGAAAGAGCCATGGTTTTCAAGGGAAATTGGACACGGTTCGGAAAAAGAGAGAGATCTACAATAATTATAGGCAGCATGGAGTAAATGAGGTGCTTGAGGAGTATAAAGAATGTAAAAAGAATCTTAAGAAAGAAATTAGAAAAGCTAAAAGAAGAAATGAGGTTGCTTTGGCAAGTAAGGTGAAAGTAAATCCAAAGGGTTTCTACAGCTATATTAATAGCAAAAGGATAACGAGGGATAAAATTGGTCCATTAGAGAGTCAGAGTGGACAGCTATCTGCAGAGCCAAAAGAGATGGGGGAGATATTGAACAATTTATTTTCTTCGGTATTCACCAAGGAGAAGGATATTGCATTATGTGAGGTAAGGGAAACAAGTAGAGTAGCTATGGAAACTATGAGATTCAAAGAAGAGGAAGTACTGACACTTTTGAGAAATATAAAAGTGGATAAGTCTCCAGGTCCAGACAGGATATTCCCTAGGACATTGAGGGAAGTAAGTGTAGAAATAGCAGGGGCTATGACAGAAATATTTCAAATGTCATTAGAAACGGGAATAGTGCCGGAGGATTGGCGTTCTGCGCATGTTGTTCCATTGTTTAAAAAGGGGTCTAAGAGTAAACCTGGCAATTATAGACCTATTAGTTTGACGTCAGTGGTGGGCAAATTAATGGAAAGGATACTTAGAGAAAATATATATAAGCATCTGGATAAACAGGGTCTGATTAGGAACAGTCAACATGGATTTGTGCCTGGAAGGTCATGTTTGACAAATCTTCTTGAATTTTTTGAAGAGGTTATTCGGGAAATTGATGAGGGTAAAGCAGTGGATGTTGTATACATGGACTTCAGTAAGGCCTTTCACAAGGTTCCTTATGGAAGGTTGGTTAAGAAGGTTCAATGGTTGGGTATTAATGGTGGAGTAGCAAAATGGATTCAACAGTGGCTGAGTGGGAGATGCCAGAGAGTAATGGTGGATTGTTGTTTGTCAGCTTGGAGGCCAGTGACTAGTGGGGTGCCGCAGGGATCTGTGTTGGGTCCACTGTTGTTTGTCATGTACATCAATGATCTGGATGAAGGTGTGGTAAATTGGATTAGTAAGTATGCAGATGATACTAAGATCGGTGGGGTTGTGGATAATGAAGTAGATTTTCAAAGTCTACAGAGAGATTTATGCCAGTAGGAAGAGTGGGCTGAAAGATGGCAGATGGAGTTTAATGCTGATAAGTGTGAGGTGCTACATCTTGGCAGGACAAATCAAAATAGGACGTACATGGTCAATGGTAGGGAATTGAAGAATGCAGGTGAACAGAGGGATCTGGGAATAACTGTGCACAGTTCCCTGAAAGTGGAATCTCATGTAGATAGGTTGGTAAAGAAAGCTTTTGGTGTGCTGGCCTTTACAAATCAGAGCATTGTGTATAGAAGTTGGGATGTAATGTTAAAATTGTACAAGGCATTGGTGAGGCCAATTCTGGAGTATGGTGTACAATTTTGGTTGCCTAATTATAGGAAGGACTAGACTAAGTGGGACCCGTTGGGTCGCAGCATCACACAGGAGGGCTGGTCATCCAATGCAATATTCTAATATTGGTGGCCAGTTGGGGGGGGAGGGGCTTTCAACTTCAAGCCAATGCACCCACACCCCATTTGCAGTAAGTAATGCATATTAACTTCAAGCCATTGCACCCAAGTCACCATCTACAGTAAATAGTGCCTTTCAACTTCATGCCACACCCAAGCCACCATTTGCAGTAAGTAGTGCCTTTCAACTTCAAGCCACACCCAAGCCACATTTGCAGTACCAAAGTGGTGCCTTTCAACTTGAAGTCGATGCTCCCAAGCCACCATTTGCAGTAAGTAGTGCCTTTCAATTTCAAGCCAAAGCAACCAAGCCACCATTTGCAGTAAAAGTGCCTTTCAACTTCAAGCCAAAGCTCCCAAGCCTCCATTTGCAGTAAGTAGTGCCTTTCAACTTCAAGTCAAAGCTCCCAAGACACCATTTGCAGTAATAGTGCCTTTCAACTTCAAGTCAAAGCTCCCAAGCCACCATTTGCAGTAAGTAGTGCCTTTCAACTTCATGCCACCATTTGCAGTAAGTAATGCCTTTCAATTTCAAGACATACCCAAGCCAAGCCAACCAGGGAGGGGGAGGGGGAGGGCACATTCTGGAGCGCTAGTATGAACCATTTTAGAACCAATAGACATTTTTTGCAAGCTTTAGAACCAATAGAGACATTTTTTTGCAAGCTTGAGAACCAATAGACATTATTCTTGCAAGCTTTGCAAGCATTTTTTTGCAAGCTTTAGAAGACATTTTTTTGCAAGCTTTAGAACCAATAGAAGCTTTACAACCAATAGACATTTTTTGCAAGCTTTAGAACCAATAGACATTTTTTTGCTAGCTTTAGAACCAATAGACATTTTTTTGCAAGCTTTAGAACCAATAGACATTTTTTGCAAGCTTTAGAACCAATAGACATTTGTTTTGCAAGCTTTAGAACCAATAGACATTTTTTGCAAGCTTTAGAACCAATAGAGACACTTTTTGCAAGCTTTAGAACCAATAGACAGTTTTTTTGCAAGCTTTAGAACCAATAGACAGACTTTTTTGCAAGCTTTAGAACCAATAGACACACTTTTTGCAAGCTTTAGAACCAATAGAGACACTTTTTGCAAGCTTTAGAACCAATAGACATTTTTTTGCAAGCTTTAGAACCAATAGACATTTTTTTGCAAGCTTTAGAACCAATATATATATATTTGCCAGCTTTCGAACCAATAGGCACATTCTGCAAGCATTTTAGAACCACTAAGGGCACTTACATTTGAGTAGACATGTGTTCAGTGTTATTCACAGCTCAGAGAAACGTGACCCTCTGCCTTCCTCCATCTTGAAGAGGCTGTGTGGCACTCCACTTCCTGGTTTTATAGCCCCTCCCCCCCTGCCACCAGTGGGGGCAGCAGAGAGAATAGGGAATTTTGTAAAAACATTAATATCTCTGTCATTTTTAATCGACGGGGAAAATCCTCGGCACACGTGCGGCGGAGGGGGACACCGAGCAAGGTGGCCAGAAATGACAGCCGTAGGTGGTGGCGTTCTCTTGGAAATCGCAGCACAGATGGCCAAAACCGGTCAAGAACAGAGTTTTAGTAATATTATTATAGGAAGGATGTCAACAAAATAGAGAGAGTACAGAGGAGATTTACTAGAATGTTGCCTGGGTTTCAGCAACTAAGTTACAGAGAAAGGTTGAACAAGTTAGGGCTTTATTCTTTGGAGCGCAGAAGGTTAAGGGGGGACTTGATGGAGGTCTTTAAAATGATGAGAGGGATAGACAGAGTTGACGTGGATAAGCTTTTCCCCACTGAGAGTAGGGAAGATTCAAACAAGGGGGCATGACTTGAGAATTAAGGGACAGAGGTTTGGGGTAGCATGAGGGGGAACTTCTTTACTCAGAGAGTGGTGGCTGTGTGGAATGAGCTTCCAGTGAAGGTGGTGGAGGCAGGTTTGTTTTTATCATTTAAAAATAAATTGGATAGTTATATGGACAGGAAAGGAATGGAGGGTTATGGTCTGAGCGCAGGTGTATGGGACTAGGGGAGAATATGTGTTCGGCACGGACTAGAAGGGTCCAGATGGCCTGTTTCCGTGCCGTAATTGTTATATGGTTATATGGTTATATGGTATACACTGGAATTTAGAAGGATGAGAGGTTATCTTATGAAAACAAATAAGATTATTAAGGGATAATGTAGGGGGGGAGAGGGGAGAGAGTGGGGAGGGGTAGGGGGAGAGGTGGAAGAGGGACAGAGGGGTAGGGGGAAGGGGGGTGGAGGGGAAGTGGGTGGGGTAGAGAGGGAAGGGAGGTGGGGGAGAGAGGGATAGGGGTGGAGGAGGAGGAGAGGGTGAGTGGTGAGGAGAGGGAGATGGAGAGGGGGGAGGAGAGAGGGGTGGGGGGGGGGAGGAGAGAGAGAAAGGGGAGAGAGGTGTGGGGAGGGGGGGTAGATGGGGTACCACCATGAGGTACAACCTCCAGTTTAACTTCCATTTGGAATATTTTGGAGGACCAAGAAACCAAGATGGGTCAAGCTAGAGGCAGGAAACATGTTCCTAATGTTGGGGGAGTCCAGAACCAGGGGCCACAGTTTAAGATTAAGGGGTAGGCTGTTTAGAAGGAAGATGAGGAAAATTTGTTTCACCCAGAGATGTAAATCTGTGGAATTCTGTGCCTCAGAAGGCAGTGGAGGCCAATTCTCTGGATCCTTTCAAGAAAGAGTTAGATAGAGCTCTTAAAGATAGTGGAGTCAAGGGATATGGGGAGAAGGCAGGAACAGGGTACTGATTGTAGATGATCTGCCATGATCACAGTGAATGGCAGTTATGGCTCGAAGGGCTGAATGGCCTACTCCTGCACCTATTGTCTCTAATGACCCATCAGATATTGATAACTAAAGGGAAAAAAGTATAACATCTTTTGAAAAATGCAAAAAATTAAGGAATTGGAGCACCAAAATGCCATTTAGCCCTTTGAGTCTCCTCCATTTGGCAAGATCTAATTCAAACACCATTTTCTTGTATCCTATGTACCTTGATTCCTTTAATATCCAGAAATCTATCAATTTCTGCTTTGAACACATCAATAATTGCACTTCCAGGTAAGAGAATCACAAATATTCACCACCTACTAGGTGAAGAAATTTATTTTCCTTTCAGTCCTAAATGTCTTCTCCTTATTTTGAAACAATGAGCTCTTACTTCTAGATTCCTGAGCCAGGAGAAATACCCATATACAGGAGTATTTTTTCATGACAGTATTCACAGCAGTGACTACGCACAATCCTTGTGAAGCTAAAGTCCTGATATATTTTCCTGTGGTACTAAAATTGTAGTGCATTGCACTTTGGGAAGTTGAATATAAGGGAAAAAGTATACTGTTAATGGCAAGACCCTTGACAGCATTGATGTGCAGAGACATCTTGAGGTCCATGTTCATAGCTCCCTGAAAGTGGCCACACAAGTAGATTGAATAGTAAAGAAGGTGTATGATATGCTTGCCTTCATCAGTAGGGTCATTGAGTATAAATGTAAGGAAGTCACGATGCAGCTCCATTAGACTTTGGTTAGGCTGCATTTGGAGTATTGTGCACAGTTTTGGTCACCCCAATATAGGAAAAACGTAGAGAATTTGGAGAGGGTCTTTTTCATAGATAAATTTGAATAACCATATAACAATTACAGCACGGAAACAGGCCATCTCGACCCTTCTAGTCCGTGCCGAACACATAATCTCCCCTAATCCCATATACCTGCGCTCAGACCATAACCCTCCATTCCCTTCCCATCCATATAACTATCCAATTTATTTTTAAATGATATAAAAACGAACCTGCATCCACCACCTTCACTGGAAGCTCATTCCACACAGCTACCACTCTCTGAGTAAAGAAGTTCCCCCTCATGTTACCCCTAAACTTCAGTCCCTTAATTCTCATGTCATGTCCCCTTGTTTGAATCTTCCCTACTCTCAGTGGGGAAAGCTTTTCCACGTCAACTCTGTCTATCCCTCTCATCATTTAAAAAACCTCTATCAAGTCCCCCCTTAACCTTCTGCGCTCCAAAGAATAAAGCCCTAACTTGTTCAACCTTTCTCTGTAACTTAGTTGCTGAAACCCAGGCAACATTCTAGTAAATCTCCTCTGTACTCTCTCTATTTTGTTGACATCCTTCCTATAATCAGGCGACCAAAACTGTACACCATACTCCAGAATTGGCCTCACCAATGCCTTGTACAATTTTAACATTACATCCCAACTTCTATACTCAATGCTCTGATTTATAAAGGCCAGCACACCAAAAGCTTAGGAAATAAATATTGTGCTTATGTATTTCATTTGTTTTGAATGTAGGTGAGAGCCAGCCATGAGTTGTTCATTTGGTATAATGACTATAGTTTCACCATTGGTTGTAATTGTTTCATCATTTGTTGTAATGACTATTGTTTCACCAGTGGATGAAATATGCTCAGTCTTGAAAATATTACAAAATCAATAATTTTTGGCTGAAAATATTATCTATGTCAATTAAGACATTTAAAGTGTCCTGTCATCAAACACAACCAAAGTAAAAGTGTTGCAATTAAAATTGGTGCTCAGTAGAAAAATAGAAGGACAGGGGATGTGGAGGCAATAGATGCACAGATTGTTTTCACTAAAAAATCCATAAATTCCAGAAATTCTAGACTATTTCCCAATGATTGGAATATATCAATTGTAACCTCAGCATTTGATATAGGATAGAGGAAGAAAATAGGGAATCATAAGCCAGTTAGCAGTGGTAAGGAAAATTCTAGAATCTGGTATAAAGGAAGTTAAAATAGGTTACATAGAAAATAATAACAGGATTGGATAGTGTGTATGTTGAATTATGAAAGGAGAATAACATACATTAGAGCTTCATAGGGTAACTAGCAGAATAGCTGAGTGCCAGAAACCTGTGTTTGAACCTGACTTCGGATGGTCTCAATGTGGAGTTTGCATGTTCTCCCTGTGACTGCATGTGTTTACTCTAGGTATTCCACATTCCTCCCACATTCCAAACACATGTGAGTTTGTAGATTAATTTCCTCTAGTGTGTAGAGAGGTTATCAGACGGTGGGAGAACATACAACAAGCCTGAATGTGAGATCAATTATCGTATATTTGATATATCATGCTGCATCTTTAAACTACACTAAAATAAACTGGGCAGGTCTTGACGAAGGGATGGATAGAAATTTGGTAAGAAAATACCTTTTGATAAGCTCTGTGATTATTTATATATTCAGACCTACTGCAGTTTTGTTATTATTGCGTTAAAAGCTATTATTTTACTTTCAATTTGCAAATTACTTCCAGGTGGTGGCCACTCAATCCTTCAAACCTGCTCCACCATTGAATAAGATTATATCTGATCCAAATGCAAGCTCAACTCTGCGTTCATGCCTCTCCATTGTAAGCTGCATAATAGCATTGGACAAGATGCAAAGGGAATTCACGAGGATGTTGCCTGGGATGGAACATTTCAGTTATGAGGGGGGACTGTGTAGGCCTGGTCTGTTTTCCCTGGAGAGGAAGAGGTGAATCTTTTCCCCCATATCAGAGGTAGATAAAACTAGAGGACATGTAGAGTGGAGGAGTTACGAGATTTAGAAGGGATATATGGGGAACCTTTCTCACTCAGAGAGTGGGGAGTACCTGGAATACACTACCTGAGAGTGGTGGAAGCAGCATTTAAGAAATGCCTAAACAAGTGTTTGAATTGATTTGGTGCAGATGTCGACGGGCCAAGTGCTGGGAGATTAGATTAATACGAATGGTCAGTAAGGAGGTGGTGGGCGAATGTTCTGTCATTAAATTGTTGATCCATGATGAAGGATTTTAATTTGTAAAGATTTCAAGTAAAGCAACCCCATAATTATCATTATGTATAATTAAGTGGTAATGCAAAAATAATCCGATTTATCAAAATGTCTCATTTAGAAAATGGTTGACTTTATAAGTAGCTTACATTCATTTTCTTTTTAATCTGATATTGCTTCAGATTTACTCACGGCCAAGGCAGTATTTTTCATTTGGAATTGTCTTAATTCCTTTTGTTTTTCTGCACAAAATATTGCAAAGTAAGGTAAGTTAACAGTTAATTGGATTCCTATCCTTTTATGATTGAAAATTCTAAACTGAAATGTTGTTGTTATACCTATTTTTTTCAGAAGTTTATTACATGTACATTTTAGAAGAAAAATACAATGTGCTGTGATTGCTGCATCTTAACCCCCCTAGGAGTAGTATTATACTAATTCCTGTTTATGGCTCATAACCACTCTACTGACCTCCTTAGAACACATTTCCTGCTTGGGCCAGTGGTAAATTGTGCATATTATATTAGTTTCATCCAAATGTTCTGTTCAAATAGTATGTTCCCAGGAGCAATCATTGTACATAATAGCATCTAATCATGTTCTCTCAGTTCACTTTCATTAGCCTGCCTGGTGTTGGAGAATGCATCCCATGTCATAAATTGTCGCTTAAATTCCAAAATGACATCAGTTCAGAACAATAAAATTGATCTAGCATCAGTTAAGGACCCCACACTTGATACAAAACCTAATAAATTCTATGCATTAATTTCTACCCTCAAAACTACCGGGGATTTGACATTTTCCAACTAATTCACCAAACACAGATAACGTTAATGGGAACTAAATAGCATTCTAAGGAGTTTTATAATATTTTTCCTAACACAATAACATGATAACATCATCATCACAGTCATTTTATGAAACCAGCTCAATGGAGGAACAAAAGTGATTCTATTTAATATATTCATATAAATTCCAAAATGAGCATCCACTGATGCCCATATACATTGTACAGAACTGCAATAATATTGTGGGCCGGAGTACTTCTGGGTAATAGGGTTTAATTTAGAAAATATAAAATAATATCATTAGAATAATCTGTGCAATGTCTGAATGTGTGCAGAAAAACTCACAGAAAATCGTGTTAAAATGTAGCATTAGTGATGTATGGAATATTAGTAGTTGGCAGATAACTCATGAGAAAATAAATTTTTACTCACAAATTTGTTTCCAGTGGTATTATTTTGTTGGTAAAATAAGTTATATTATGTCAGTCTTCCAAAAAGTAAATAGAAACATCAAATAGATGTTACATAATTATACATCTATCTATTATTATATAAAAGTCTGTGGCTGCCGCCTGCCGTCCATCTGTCCGGCTGCCGGCTGCCTTTCTTCCTTTTGATTCGCTGCTCCTTCCTATCAACTTCCAACACACTTCAAAACAAAGTTGCAAGACAGGAACACTCTGAACTTTTCACCTCAATGGGATATCACAGCAAGTGCTTCAACAGGAGGGGGAGGGCCAATTGGTTTTGCAATTGGAACTGCTGTAGCAGGCAGGGTAGGTGAAATTGGAATTTGTTTTCAATCCACTGCTGAGGGAGGAAGGGAGTGCTGGAATCTTACATTTGGGAACGGGTTCAGTTCCGTTGGAGGAGATGGGTGCATGGTGGAATATTGGGTTGGGGGATCACACCATTGGGGGAGCAGACGGGTCTGCACTTGGTCTAGTATATTACTAAAAGTAAGATCTTGACCGCTTTTGACTCGCTGCAATGTGATTTCCGAGAGAACGCCACCACTTACGGCCGTCATTTTTGGCCACCTCGCTCAGAGCCCCCCTCCGCCAGACTGGACTGGAGGATTTTTCCCATTGATGAAAAATCAGAGATATATTAATGTTTTAAAAAATGGCACCATTCTCTCTGCTGCCCCCGCTGGTGGCAGTGGGGAGGGACTACAAAACCTGGAAGTGTCATGGCTCACTCAGTCTCTGCCAGATGGAGGAAGCGAGAGGATCACGGCTCTCTGCACTGCGAATAACACTGAACGCACGTCTACTCCACGGTGAGTCCCCGGATGTGGTTTTCAGCAAATGTGTTTGTTGTTTGCAAAGTGTTTGCCCAAATAGGTTGGCTTTTTAAAGGGCTTTGAGCAAATGTGTTTTGTTGGCTTGCAAAGTGTTTTTGTCCAATTGGCTTGGCTTTTAAAGAGCTTGCTTGCAACAATTTTCGGATGGATAAAGCGTGAATAAACATTTTATTAAATCAGGACTGTGTTTAATTTCAAAATTGGCGCTCATTCTGTGATTTTTGCTTAGTTGCAAGATGGCGGTGATGACGTTATTTCCGGTTCGTGGCAAGAAGTGAGAGGGTGACGTCAAGATGGCGCCGAGTGCAGGCGCCGTTGAATAATTCAAGAGAGCTGACTGCTCTGTCTATGGTGAGTGTGTTTGTTGGATGTTAGTTAAAACACATTTTTGCTTCAGCAGCAGCAGCCTCTACAGGAGGCTTTAAACATTTGTTTTACACACTGTATATTCAACACGTTCTGAAGTTACTTGGCATTTTAGTATTCAAGAGTCAAGAGTCAATTTAATTGTCATTTGTACCCCTGGAGGTCCAAACGAAATGCCGTTTCTGCAGCCATACATTACACACAAATAGACCCCAGACACAACATAATTACATTTTACATAAACATCCATCACATAGCTGTGATGGAAGGCCAAAAAAACTTATCTCTCCACTGCACTCTCCCCCCCCCGATGTCAGAGTCAAAGTCAAAGCCCCCGGCTGGCGATGGCGATTGTCCCGCGGCCATTGAAGCCACGCCGGGTGGTGCGAGGTCGCACACCGGGTCTTGGTGTTGGAGCCCCCGGTGTGCGCTCGCAAAGTCCCGCGGCCATTCCAGCCGCGCGGGGCAGTGGTGTCAGGCCCCGCTCCAGGAGCTCTTCAACCCCGCAACACGGGCGGGAGAATTCGCCGTTGCAGGAGCCCCGAAAAGCGGTCTCCCTCCAGGGATCCGCGGGCTCCCGGTGCCGCCGTCCGCAGACCCGCAGTAGCAGCCTTCGCATCAGCAGCAGCAGCGGCAGCAGCAGCAGCAGCAGCAGCAGCAGCGGCAGCAGCAGCAGCAGCGCTCCTCCACCGCTCCACCCGCTCCGGTCTCGGCCAGCTCCGCGACGGCAACGGTGAGTCGGCACCAGAGTCCCCGGCTTCTTCCCGTTGGAGGCCGCTCCTCGTTGCGGCCTCAACGACACCTGAGACCCGACGAGAAAAGGTCGGGTCTCCAGTGCAGGGAGAGATTCAAAAGTCCCCCCCCCCCCCCCATCCCCCCACGCACACACCCCAACATAAAATAACAAAAACTACATAAAAACACAGACAAAAAATAATAAAAACGCGGACAGGCTGCAAAGGCCGCTGCTGGCCAGAGCCGCGCCGCCTACCGTGTGTGTGTGTGTGTGTGTGTGTGTGTGTGTGTGTGTGAATGAGTCTGTGTGTGTGAATGAGTCTGTGTCTGTGTGTGTGAATGAGTCTGTGTGTGTGAATGAGTCCGAGTGTGTGTGTGTGTGTGTGAGTCTGTGAATGAGTCTGTGTTTGTGTGTGTGTATGAATGAGTGAGTGTGTGAATGAGTCTGTGTGTGAATGAGTGTGTGCGTGTGTGTGTGAGAGAGAGAGAGTCTGTGTGTGAGTGTCTGAGTGAGGTGGAGTGTGTGCGTGTGATCAACAAATACCAAATAGTACAAACTAGCACAACAGAAAGCCAACCCTCCTAACTAGTGGTTAGACTTAAATATACTACTGGGTACTTTCATTATATTCTGTACAATAAATAATTGTATTACTCAGCCAGAATATGGCAGGAAGGCTGAAGAATAAAAATAATACTGAGCTATTGAACTTAGTGTGGAAGTCCAATTAATAAATAATCCTCTAGAACAATGGATAACATAATGGTAATTGTAAAGAATCAGAATCACACTTTATTCACTAAGTATGTTTTGCAACATATGAGGAATTTCATTGGCCAGGTCAGTCATACAATTAAAAGCAACAGATCACCCAAAAAACAAATTTTAACATGAATATCTAACACAGTGATTCCTACACATTCCTCACTGTGATGGAAGGTGAAATAAAGTTCAAGTCTCTTCCTTTTGTTCTTCCTCGGTCGTGGGCCTTGAGCCCCCATTGACGGGACGATCTCGACTCCCGTAGTCGGCGGCGTTCAGGCCCTCCATGTCGAAGCGATCAAGCTCCCGCATCGGGGGGGACGTCAGCTCCCCCGCGCCGGGCGATCGAACCTCGCGTCGGGGCTGGTCGAACCTTCCGCGACGTTGGAGCTTCCCGACTAGCCTCACCCGAGACTGCGAGCCCTTGATGGTGATTCCATGGTGGTCACAGTGGGAGAGATCCCAGGCAAGGGATCAGCTCCGATGTTAAGTCAGCGCCCCTCGAGGAGACTTCCAGCTCCAGCAATGGAAGGCCGCAGAGCCCGGAGAATGTGATCTGAAAATTGATCACATCTCCGGGAAGGTAAGAACCTGAGAAAATGTTTCCCCCGATCCCCTCCCCCCTCCCCTCACATAAAACAAACCAAAGAACATTAAGACAAAATTTTACGCACTAAAAAATAAAATAAATAAAGAAAATACTAACAGACTGCCGGCAGGGCAGCCATCTGAGGTTCAAATGACAAATAAACGGTATTTGATTGTATTGTATATTGTATATTGTATTGTATTGTATCTCCCCAGCGCCCCTGGTGGTCAGCAAAGGAAATTAGGTTAAAATAAATGTTGTGGACCAACCTATTTGGGCATTCAGACAGGCAGACGACTATGATTAGGGATGGGAAATTTAGTAAAATATAGGATGCATAAATATTACTGCTGATCTCAGTGCAACATATGATGGAGAAGCCAACAAGAAAATTGATGGCAACACATGGATTGAGAAGCATCAGCAAGCTGAATGTTTCCACTGCACTTCAACTGAGATGTTAACCTTTGAGGTTAAATGAGATTGTAGCAGAAATACATCTACAATCTCATCCAATTATGAAGGATTTGAATTTGTTTCCTTATGATTGTACCATTGAGGAGTTAAAGACTACTATTTCCATTAGTTAAAGCAAGCACCTGATCTGTCATCAAGTCATGCACAGTCCTGACTTTGAAATATATTGAAGGTAGAAACAAAATACTGGAATAACTCAACGGGTCAGGCAGCATTCCTGGAGAAAAGGAATAGGTGACGTTTCGGTTCGAGACCATTCTTCAGACTGAGAGTCACAGGAAAGCGAAACTAAAGATATTTAGTAAATATATAGGTGTTCCTTTTATCCTCACTGGTGTTAAGTTTTGGAACTCCCTATCCAACTTCATTATGAGGGTCCCTTTCATGAAAGGAAAGCAGGTATTTGGTATGCCACAGCCTTAACAAGAGCAAAACTGGGAGCACGTTTCTGCAAATGCACCAGCTTCCAAGCCTTCTGGTTGAATACAGCACATAACAATGCCAGTGCATATTCTCAGTGGACTTTTGCAGGAATTACACTGTTAGCCGTCTATCTTTTGAGTCTATCTTTGGTATTAAACGGCATCTGCAGTTCCTTCCTTCACTGTTAGCCTGCAACCTCTTGAGATAAGTATTACAAAGGCCCTTCAGTCAAATAATCTGTGATAATCATATAGTGGTACTGATTGTGATTGTGTTCAATCAAACCCACACAGGCAGAATACATTTTTGAAGATTCATTCAAATTAATGCACCACCAGGGATGGAAGTTTATATATTTTTTAAATGTTGTAATTTCATGACTTAACCCACCCTTAAGAAATTCAAACCTTTAAATATCACATTTTATAGGTGCAGATTAAATGATTTGATTTTAAAGCAGAAACGTAGTTGAGTGAGGGATATATCAGGCCATGTAGTTATACATAGTGGTGGCGTACTATACCACCCCATCAATGTTTGATTTGAATTGGCTGATCTCTTTCGAGCCTTTCCCATTAACTCCTGCATTCCAAAGGCTATTACAATGCCACACACACAAGGATCACTACTACCATTATGATTATGGACTGATGCACTTGCTGCAGGTAGATTAATAAGGTCAAGGTTCACTTGAGGTTTATTCCTCAAGTTAGGGTACTCATTACCTCCCTCAACCCAAAGGCATGCATCGCAATCAGGGCTTATAGTACAAAACCACTCATGGTGATGAACACTGAGGTTCTCCAACTATGTGTGAGCACTGAGCTTCTCCAACAACTGCTCTTTAACCTGGCAGAGCATCTATTCAACAACTAGGGAGGATAATAAATCAGGAGGACACTTCTTTGCAACACCATGGGTCTCGAGTCAATGTTGAAGACACCTACTTGTGTACTATTGGGTCACCAACTGTAGTGAAGGGCCGTGACAGAGAACGCTAGTAGACTGTCTGTATTGGATGAACTGGTTACAACTGGCGCCAGCCCTGATACTAGGATGGCTTCTAAGTGACAGAAAACCCAATTAGAGTAGCAATTCTACAACAATCATGACAAAAAGTAGTACAAATGTATTTACAGGACACAAAGATTGGCAAAGAACAATGTCTTTTTACTGGAAATCAAACAACCAAAATTGCACATTTTTGCAGTCACATCATTAAGATGATTCAAAATCATCTTTTTGGAGTAAGTTTTCCATCCATTAATTCCTACTACTTATTATGCTGGTCAGAGATAGAACATAGCCTCATTTATCAACGTTCAGTAGTGTTGTCTGCTGAACCAGGCTAAAATAATTGGATTTTAACAAACCATGAAATCCAGTTTACAGGCAGGAGCACCAGGTGGAGGTTTTGGTGGGGGAGGGGTTGGAGTGGGAAAGGTTACTGATGCATGACAGGTGGAAAGCAATAGTGTCAGGCAAAATGAGCATATAAATCTTGCAATGTACTCGGAAAACCATTTATCATTGTCTAACAGGCAATCTGGCAATGCTAGCTAAAATCTTCATATAAAAGCAATAGCCTATCCTGCACTGTAATTCCAATGATCCTATTAAGGCAGAAAATGTTTTGGAGTAGATTGATTCAATTTAAGAGGTAACACTTGAATAGATGTGATCAGCTCGACAGCTGTTTTCTAGGTTGTAATTTTAGTGATTCTACACAACAGACTAACACTTTTCCAATTCAACAGACAGTCAGCCAGATTCCAAGGGGACCTGGTTGGATTGGCCTTTGCTCCATATTATGGAGAAGTGATTATAGAAGAAGATAATTTCTGGAAACGGTTCACTGTTAGAATGTAAAGTCAAGAGGCAAGAAGGTTTAATTGTCATATGCAACAGCCCACCAACTCCCTCCATTTCATTTTCTTATAACTGACCTACACATGGGGCAACTTTAATTTACCAACCTACGAATTAGCACATCTTTGGTATGTGGGACGAAATCCAGAGCACCTAGAAGGCACCCACACAGAGAACATGAAAACTACACACAGACAGCACTAGAGATCAGCATTAAACTTGACTGTCTGCGGGTGGCTGAATGGCTTTAGTTCATTTTTATTCATACAATTGCATGATTTGCAGAAAAATTGTGATCTGAATGTAAAATTAGTTTGCAGACCAGCCTAAAGTAAGGTGAATAGTCCGTTGGCTACTTTTTAGGTGCTTCCTAGCCTTCTGGTTGAATACAGCACATAGCAATGCCAGTGCATATTCTCAGTGGACTTTTGCAGGAACGACACTGTTAAACCCCTTTTTCACGGGGCGACTTGACGCAAGAGTTAACCAAAGTTGAACATCGTGGGAACCTCTTGCGATAACCGTACGGCATTCGTGGACCACCGTGGCGCTAACGGCAGGTACTCGTGTAACTTAGTGACTCGGGAGAAAATTCAAACAAGCTTGAATTTCTCCAAGAGTAACTTGTACACTTGTGGTTGAACATTGCAACATTATATTCACGTAGTGGCCAGTGCGATATCCGTACTGACTCTTGCGTGTACCGTGGGAACTCCTGCGAACGGTGAACCCGGAAGCTGGACAGAGGGGACAGAAGGTGAGTAAAAATTGTCTTCTGTGGGATTGAATTTTAAAAAAAAAGATTTGAATTTGCATATGGACATCAACTTATTCATGTTATGTTAATGTGATTCAAGAAAATAACTATAATCTTTAAAAGTGACTTTACTGAAAGGTCCCGCATTTTTATGGTCCGTGATAAATTTTTCACATGTATTTCTTTGAGAGAAAGGGACTCGCCGACCAGCGATTACTTTCCGAAGCAGGGTCCCGCTACCATCTTTTATGGTACCCGTCAAGAGTATCAAGAGTATATTTAATTGTCACCCATGTCCAAATGAAATTCGTTTTGAGAGATATCCATCACTCTGTGATGGAAGGTCCTCTCCACTGCACTCTCGCCCCCCCCGATCAGTCAAATCTGGCGATGGCCTTTCCGCCATTGAAGCAGGGTCCGGAACGCTGGAGCCCAATCTGTTCGCTCAGATACCCAGGAGCTCTTCAACCCCGCAAACTCGGGCGGGAGAAGTCGCCGTTGCAGGAGCCCCGAAAAGCGGTCTCCCTCCAACCCGCGGTCTGCCCCTCCGGACCCGCGCAGCTCCCCCCGGTGCCAGCAGCAGTAAGGCACCGACGAGGTGAAAAGGTCGTGTCTTCAGTGCAGGGGAGATCAAAAGTTTCCCCCCCCCTCATCCCACCCCCCCCACCCCCCCACACACACACCCCAACAAAATAACAAAAACTACATATAAACTCGAACAAAAAATAATAAAAACCGGACAGGCTGGTCAAGGCCATGCTGAGCGAAAAGCGGTGTGTCTCCCTCCAGAGCCCCCCGGTGAGCCGCGCCGCAGCAGTGAACTGCACATGCTGAGTCCCCGGCTTCTTCCTTTAAAACGAAGAGAGACACAAAAAGCGGGGAGTAAGATTCAAGCGAGTCAAGCAGCATCTCTGGAAAAAAATGGGTGATAATTTCGGGACGAGACACATCTTCAGACTCAATTCCGATTAGGATGTCTGAAGAACGAAGGGTTCCGATTCGAATCGCATCTCACCTATACTTTTTCTCCAGAGATGCTGCCTGACACGCTAGGACTTACTCCAGCTTTTTTATGTTTTTCTTCCCAGATGCTGCCTGACACGCTGACTGACTTACCTGACTACCTGCTGAGTTACACCAACATTTTGTGTCCGTGTTCACTATGAACATTGAATTATTTAATTTTAGGTAACTTACACTCTCTCTCTCTCTCCCCCGCCCACCCCCTCCTGCCCTCCCTCCCCCATGCAGTAAGTGTCGGTTAACCAGTCCAAGGTTTGCAACGCTGGTTCCCTCTTGGGATCACACTATCCCTAGCCAACAATTGGCATATCAGGGAACCAAATATAGACATAAAGTGCTGGAGTGACTCAGTGGGTCAGGCAGCATCTCTGGAGGAAAGGGTTAGGCGACATTTCGGGTCGGGACCCCTCTTCAAAATACCCTGCTGAGGTCATCTGTTGTTGGCCCTGATTTGACCCGGTCTTTTCTTGCTTCCAGTTCCCCCCTACAATCATCCCGAAGAAGGGTCCCGACCAAAAATGGAATCTATTCCTTTTCTCCAGAGATGCTGCTTGGCCCGCTGAGTTACTCCAGCATTTTTTGTCTAACTTGCTGATTCAGACAGTTTTTGATTTACTCTGAAACACACGTTGGAAATTTAAACTTGGGCGCAACTAACATCGTCTTACTACCGTGGGAACTCTTTAACTCAGCGGGAAGGCAGCAGTTAATTGTTGCTCCCTTCAGTTTCCCAGGGGGTCGGGACGGGACTGGAGTTGGGAGGGAAAGGTGGGGGAGTCGAGGGAGAGGAGGGGGAGACAGATGGGGGTGTCTTCATTTACTGGCGGCGGGTGTCTGTCACTGAAACAGGCAGGTGAGATTTCACATCCACCTTGTGTGTCTCTCTCTCTCTCTCTCTCTCTCTCTCTCCCTCCCTCCCTCTCACACAGGCATGACTGGAGGAACTCCGCGGGCCAGGCAGCATTTACGGAGGGAAATGGACAGGCGACCCATTCTTCAGGCTCTCTCTCTCTCTCTCTCTCTCTCCCCCCCCAACTCCCACCCACACACGTGAATGCTGGAGAAACTCAGTGGGTGCAGCGGGTGCAGCGGGGCTGAAACGTTGTCTATTTCCTTCGTTCCGTAGATGCTGCTGCATCCGCTGAGTTTCTCCAGCATTCACGTGTGTGGGTGGGAGTTGGGGGGAGGGGGGGGGGGGGGGGGAGAGAGAGACATAAGGCAGCCTGAAGAATGGGTCGCCTGTCCATTTCCCTCCGTAGATGCTGGCTGGCCCGCGCAGTTCATCCATTCATGCCTGTATGAGAGGGAGAGAGAGAGGGAGAGAGGGAGAGAGAGAGAGAGGGAGAGGGAGGGAGAGAGGGAGAGAGAGAGAGAGACACAAGGTGGATGTGAAATCTCACCTGCCT
The DNA here is from genome assembly GCF_028641065.1 of Leucoraja erinaceus. Lineage (NCBI taxonomy): Eukaryota > Metazoa > Chordata > Chondrichthyes > Rajiformes > Rajidae > Leucoraja > Leucoraja erinaceus. The sequence continues at coordinate 57,515,336 of NC_073383.1, forward strand.
GTTTCAGTGACAGACACCCACCGCCACTAAATGAAGACACCCCCATCTGTCTGCCCCTCCTCTCCCTCGACTCCCCCACCTTTCCCTCCCAACTCCAGTCCCGTCCCAAGTTCGGTCTGTGAAACGCAACACGCCAGCCCCGACAACCAGCCCGGTGGTCAGTGCCTCTCTCTCTCTCTCTCCCTCCCTCCCTCTCACACAGGCTGAGAGACTCTGCCTCTGTTAGTGTACGTCTATTTCTCCCCCTCTCCCACACACAGTAAAGACTGAGTAACTGTGCTCACTCCATCTGTGTCTCCCACATACACAGTAAAACTCTGCTTTGTGTGTGTATATGCCAATTCAACCAAGGGAGGATATTTATAGAGTGTGAAAAAAAAAGTGACATCATTTGTGCCACGTGATGATTTAATTACACTTGACAGTTTACAATGTCATTCAAGATTTAACGGGAAAGCTCGGGAGACAGACAAGTCACTCGCAAAAATAACAGAAATGCCGAGTACCGTGGGAACTCTTTGTCTACCACCCCGTTATATTGTGTGATATCGTGCTAGACCACAACCACTTCACTTTGGCTACATCTTGCGTCAAGTCGCCCCGTGAAAAAGGCCTATTAGCCATCTGAACAAGTTCTCGACACAAAACATCACCCATTCTTTCTATCCAGAGGTGCTGCCTGTCCCAATGAGTTACTCTGGCATTTTGAGTCTATCTTTGGTATAAAACAGCATCTGCAGTTCCTTTCTTCGCTGTTGGCCTGCAACCTCTTGAGATAAGTATTACAAAGGTCTTTCAGTCAAATAATCTGTGATAATCATATAGTGGTACTGATTGTGATTGTGTTCAATCAAACCCACACAGGCAGAATACATTTTTGAAGATTAATTCAAACTAATGCACCACCAGGGATGGAAGTTTATATATTTTTTAAATGTCGTAATTACATGAAAACCCACCCATAAGAAATTCAAACCTTTAAATGTCACATTTTCTAGGTGCAGATTAAATGATTTGATTTTAAAGTAGAAAAATCCTGTGGTCTTCCACGAGTAAGCAACTGATTCTGAATGTAATCATACCAATCTCTCCTTAAAGAGGTTGTTTTGAAAACTTACCCACTTATATTTCCATCCTCTTTCGATAGTACTAAGCCATTTTGACTTGTGGAGCTTTGAATTCTATAATCAATGCTTAGAGATGCTGATCAGGGATGAATATCTAGGCATTTTTTGGCTGAGGTTATATTATTTTTACAAAGTATAGAAGTAGAGAGATCTTGTTTCAACTCTGTAGGACTTCGGTGAGACTATACTTGAAGCCCTGTATGGAGTTTTAATCTTATTTAAGGAGATGAATGTCTTCATCGGAGTCAATTCAGAGGAGATTTTCTAGGGATCCTTGGAATAGACATTTTCCTATGTGAAGAAATTGAACAGGTTTGGCCCACATTTATTGGAATTTGGAAGAATGAGAGTGCCGTTATTGAAACATATGAAATTCTGTGTTGACACTAAGACAATGCTTCCCCTCACAGTGAAATATAGAACCAAGAGGCATAATTTCAGATTGGCATATTGTTCCTTTAAGATGGAGACGAGGATGAATTTCTTTACTACCCTCTGTGTGAAAAGTTACCCTTCAGATTCCTATTAAATCTTTTCCCCTTCACTGTAAACCTGTCCTCTGGTCCATGATACTATGGGCAAGAAATTCTGTACATCTACCCTATCTATTCCTCTCATGCTTTTATACACTTCTATAAGATCACAGTCATCCTCCAGCGCTCCAAGGATTAGAGTCTTAGCCTACTCAATCTTTCCCTATAGCTCAGACCCTTGAGTCCTGGCAACACCCTTGTAAATCCTCTCTGTACCTTTCCATCTTGACATCTCTCCTATAATATGGTGCCCAGGACTGAACACAATACTCTAAATGCAGCCTCACCAATGTCTTATATAGCTGCAACATGATCTCCCAACATCTATACTCAATATTCTGACTAATGAAGGCCAAAGTCTTGGGTAAAGTCCAACGGTTTTGTCATGAAGGTGTTAAGGGTTATGTGAATCAGACATGAAAATGAACTAAGGCTAAAATTATATCAGCCGTTTGGAACAGACCCAAGTAGAATGTGTACCAATGGTATCATGCAAGTTTAGTTGTAGAGAAAGCCCCTGAGGTAATCTGCTATCTGACATTCAATCCGCTCCCTACAGAATGAACATTTATAATTTTCTCCCAAATATTGCTGCCATTACACTCTTGTTAGTCCACCTTTTTTTTGCCTACTAAAGGCTCAAAATCTAGTTCAGAAGGTGTCTAGATTTCCTTCCTAAGTAGAATGGCTCTAGCTTAGCTGATGAATTCTGAATAACATTTTCATGGACTAATTTTTCCACAGGGAAGATGGACACAAAATGTTGGAGTAACTCAGCGGGACAGGCAGCATCTCTGGAGAGAAGGAATGGGTGAAGTTTCGAGTCGAGACTCGTCTTTAGACTGAGAGGGAATACTGCTGTGTCCTGGGAATGAATGTGAGCCCACTGATAACACTCCTTTTGAAGAGCCAACAGACTGTCAAAGTTGCATTGATTGTGCAGTGATATTAATTGTGCAGTGATATTAATTGTCTGGGGTTATGGGGAGAAAGCAGGAGAATGTAGTTAGGAGAGAGAGATAGAACAGCCATGATTGAATGGCAGAGTAGACTTGATGGTCCGAATGGCCTAATTCTGCTCCTATCACATGATCTTATGATCCTATGCAGTCTCCAGAATTTGAGGGATGATCTCTTGGAAAGTGTCTCTGCAATGTTGCAGTTGTGTGTAATTACAATCTCTGGAACTATGATGCCAACCTTTTCAATCTTTAGCCTTGGACGACCGCTATGTAGTAAATACAGTTTTGATGCATCTGCTCAAATTGATATTCAGAATGTGTGTAGCTCTGAGGTGATACAATTAATCACTGAACAGCATTTATAGTAATTGCTGAAATGACAAGTAACATAAAATACACTGGAGGGAAAGATGCACTTTCCTTGTTAGCACATAATAAATGGCTTCTTACGTCACCCGTGCTGGCTGCACACCTAGAGCATGACCTCTGTGCTTTCCAGCTGGGGAACAAAATAGAACTGTAAAAGCAGCACTTGTCAGCATACATTGATAAATAGATCCCCAGGAAAATGTGTTGTCTGTCACAAGTTGGGTTTGTAAATTTTAATTAAAGGAACTGCACGGTAAGTATATTCATGGCTGACCTGAAAAATGATCTTCTTTTTACCCATAGATTTTTCTTGCATCCACCTGAGCAAAGCTATTGACATTGTAAATTTAATAAAGGTCACTAGTATTGTTATTTTGCAGACTAAGCTTTTGTTGTGGTTTTTGAGCTGTGTTGCTCTGATTTTTCAAGCTAATTCTGTGATGGGACATTCTGTTACGATTTTTTTGCTGCAGTAGTACTTGACAGTAAACCTGCAAGAAATGCATTCCTGTCACACTAACAATAAAATGGAAATACAAATCTGACCTGGCACTGTTTGGAAATAGGATAGATCTGCCAAGATTCTGTGTGCAGATCTTTTGTTGACTCAAGGTTTATGTGCTCCTTTTCTCTGTTGAATTAGATTTTTGTTTTAATTATACCTTGCCCAAAGATGATATGTTAGTAACTCTTATCCAAGGCAAGGAAGCCAGCATTCCATGCGTTAATTTTACTTTGTCAGTTTGAATTGTGTAATGTTTCCATGGTGATACTGGACTTCATTACTCAATAGTGTTGGTTCCAGAGATGTGAACTATCTCTAATAGTGCTGTACTCAGTGAAAATACATTCTGCATTTTGTTGAAATAGTCAAATGGAAAACTTTGTATCAGTTGTGTCAGCTATTTTGAAAAATAAGTACTTCTTAAATGTTCTCTGGAAAATATTTATTTGAAATAATTAAATCGGAAATTAAAACCCGTTTTCCTTAATCGCTTGTTATCCTTGGTGTGCTGATGCATTGCTAAATTCACCTAAACATTTTATTTAATACAGTCTTCAGATCATATCAATTTGCTACATGCTAAACACACTTTTTTTTATTTTATTTTTATCCCTAAAACAGTTTTAACTGTCTACTTTGGTCTGGTCTAGAATTGTCTGAGGTATGGAGGTTATACACTCCAGTAGTGATAAGGTGAAGAGAGAACAATGGAACAGCTGGTGTTGTTTTGTAAAATAAGACACAAAGTGCTGGAGTAACTCAGCAGATCAGGCAGCGAAAGAACAGGTCCAGACTCGCCCACTATGTGAATGAGGCATTAAATGGGCACGCTATTACAAGGACGTGAAAATCTCACATTCCAATTTATGAGTTCTCCTTCTATCCCAACAAATAGTTCTTCCCCAAGCAACATCATATTTCACTTGGGTAGTTTACACCACAGCAGTATGAATATTGACTTCTCTAACTTCAGATAGTCCTTGCTTTCTCTCTCCATCCCCTTCCCCTTCCCGGTTTTCCCACTAGTCTTACTGTCTCCACCTTCATTCAATTTGTCCCGCCCTTTCCCCTGATATCAGTCTGAAGAAGGGTCTCGACCCGAAACGTCACCCATTCCTTCTCTCCCGAGATATGGCCTCATCCGCTGAGTTGTGTCTCCTGCATTTTGTGTCCACCATCACCTAACACATAATGACTACAGTATATTAAAGGTTTTGAAATAACAAAGATGTCTTTCCATGCTGTGACAGCAACAATAACTTTGACTTTTATCAAGCCATTAATATAACAAATTTGTCCCAAGGATCAAGAAAAAATGGCGCTGAACCACAAATGATATACGACCAATATTTTGATCAATGTGATATGTTTAAGGAGCATGTTAAAAGATAAGAAGAGAACTAAAGGGACAACATTTTGGGAGTGAATTATAGATCTTACAACCATCGTATTTTCTAAGTTTGGTCTCCATTTGTAAAACAACTAAATCTCAAGTCAATCAAGAGGCTGGGTATTGGAATAGTGCATTCATCACATAGGGTTGGGGTAAATTTCAAAGATATGGAAGGGCAAGACCATGAAGAAATTTGAAAAAGAAGAGAATTAAAAATAGAGTAAAACAAGTGCGGCCAACCAAGAGTGTATTGGAGCTGTCAAAAATGAAAGTAAAATTGCATGGATGGGAGTCTCTGCAGGAGAGGAGCTGAGGCAAGGCTGGAATTGTACCTTGGTTGAAAGAATAGATAATTTGGGGAAGTGAAAAAATTAGGAAAGGACCATTGAGTATGGTCACACTAATAGCGGTCACATTTTGTGACAGGATTAAGGTAGAGACTCAAAACTAGAGGAATTGTATCACTGGATTATAAGATCTGTGAGGCATGTTCTATCTTTTGGAAGGAAGATGGAGGAGTTTATTAGAAGATGTTCTGTGCTCGGGTTCAGTGCCCAGTCACTTATGGCTTGTGTGGGAAAATTATCCCCACCCTCCCGTCTCCTTTGGCCAGTGATGTGATGGAAGCAAAGAAGTGGAAGCCCAATAACCAAATGGAAACAAAGCCAAAACGCCAAATAACCGAAAGGGTGGGACGCCCAAAAGCAAACTCACCGAAAGGCCGCTCTGCCGAAATGCCAACTAACCGAAAGGGCGGGACACCTAAAAGCAAACTAACCAAAAGGGCGGGATGCCTAAAAGCAAACTAACTGAAAGGGTGGCTGCCTAAAAGCAAACTCACCAAAAGGCCGCTCTGCCGAAACGCCAACTTACTGAAAGGCTGCATCACCTACAAGCCAACTAAACGAATGGCCGCTCTGCCGAAAGGTCAAATAATGGACATGACGTCGTGGGGTGGGGGGGGGTGGGATTTGTCAGTGATCGGTCCAGATCCCCGCGTCCATCACATCACTGGCCAAATGAGACGGGAGGGTGGGGATAATTTTCCCACACAAGCCATAAGTGACTGGGCACTGAACCCGAGCACCAAGTTGTAAGCGGCCGAAGGAGTGCATCCCTCATGACAGCCCCCAATTTCCCACGGCTACGGCCACCCTTCGCCCCGTCTAGGCTGGGCTGTGTGTCGGCAGCACCGGGTGGAGCAGAGGTGTGGGACAGGCTGATCCCTCCGCCCACCCAGAGTCACTGACCCATGATACACCGCCATCAGACCCCAACCCCACACCAGGGTGATTCATCCCAGAGACCCACACCAGGTGATTCACCCCCCACCTTGGCTGCAGGGACAGATGGCTCAGGGCATTGGCAGCCATAGTAAATCGTTTTTAAAACAGGGGGGACCCACAAATTCCCTGAAGTGTGTGTGTGACTCGGTCTCTGCAAGATGGGGGAGCGATAGGTCACGACTCTGTCTGAGCTGTGAATCAACTGAACACACTGAATGTCTACTGAACTGTGAGTGTGGTTTTATGTGGTGTTTTGTGTGGTTTTATGGTGGTTTCACCCTGCTTGAAATGGTATGAAACTGCATTTGAATTTGGTGGCCTTGCACCCTGCTTGAAGTGGCATGAAACTGCACTTGAGTTTGATGGCCCTGTACCCTGCTTGAAGTGGTAGGAAACTGCCCTTGGGTTTGGTGGTCCTGCACCCTGCTTGAAGTGGAATTTCAAGGAACAGCCCGTCAACTGCTCGCCCACCATCTGTCTTTCCAATCTTATTAAAGTATCAAGGGTTATTCCAATTAGCTGCTGTATCTCAGTCTATCTATATTCCCAGATGATGGGGTTAAGCAGCAGTGATTGATTAAGAGAGTATTCCCAAGAAAATTCCTCTATGACTTTCAGTATAGCGGCACAGAAGAATTATTTTACTTCTTAATAGACAGACTTCCTGCAAATTTCCACTAATGCACATTTTATTCTCAGAACAATATTAATCGTGAGATACATTTGTCAGAATCTTCACTGTCAGCTGTGCAAATATTTAATCTGGCATAAGGGGAGTAAAATTCATGTTGTACTGATTTTTTCCGTTGGGCTGTATCCTAGGTGATGACATCAACACTGCTGCTTAAAAAGATAAAATTAACAGGTGACTGAAAAATAAATCAAATAACCTTAATAACTTGAATCAGAAACCCACAAAACATAGTGAGCATGTTTTCAAGTACATTCTAATCAGTAAATAAAATCTCACTTTTTTGGGGATTTTGATTTAATTACATTTTGCCTGTAGAATAATGTTATGACATTTTGAAATTAATACATTAAAAAAACACAGCAATCAATAAATACTGTACTCAACATCAAAGTACTATTCTAAACAGTGTAATTACCTGCAATATTGCATGACATGGAAAAGTATCTTTTAAGAGACAGTAAAAGAGGGCTGGAAAGAAATCTCAATCCAGCGTCCTGTTTTATTAACTCTGCAGTTCATTTACTCAGATTATATACAATGCAACCCAGTGCAGTTAATACATGATCTAATTTCTGTAATCACTTTCCAGTAACGTTCTGTGATCAATGCAGTGACCCAAGTTAATTGGGTCAGGCTTGATACACAAATCATTGTTATTGTATCGTTTCAACACATAGTATGTGGAATCCCATCCAAGTAAGTGCCAAGCCAACTGATTTATATGAGATAAGGTATTATCTCTATTAAAGTGTGCTGAGATAAAACAAACTATACTTTGAAAGATGGAAAATCATGGATGGATATTCACTCAATACTAATTGCACATATTTTATAACAGTATGAAAATATTTGGAAAAAAGTTTCAATCTTTAAATCCCTTTTTAATTTTTTGTATAAATAACATACACACTGCACTGCTTTGTTCTCATTATACTGCAGCTGATAGCTGTGTCACATAGAATTATTAATATTGGTCGTGTACACAATGGGAGAAGTGCTGAGAATAAGGATAATTTGACAGATCTCTGGGGTTTGACAAGGTCAAATAGACTATTTATATGGAGTGTTAGTTGGTGTTCCGTTTATAATCTTGGGATATTGTTCGGGTATGAATGATTGGAATCTGAAATTTATGATTAGCCAAAATAAAGAGTACTTCCGAAATGCTTATTTCTAGTTCGTACAATTGACATATGCTGTACTGATATTGCAATTATTCTCCCAATTTCGTTAGCCCTTGCTGTCTCCTCCACTTCCTCAGCCCTCGGCTGTCTCCTCCCATCCCCCAGCCCTCGGACTCCTCCTCCTCCTTTTTCCTTCCTTCTCCCCGCCACCCCCTATCAGCCTGAAGAAGGGTTTCGGCCCGAAACGTTACTTATTTCCTTTGCTCCATAGATGCTGCTGCACCCGCTGAGTTTCTCCAGCATTTTGTGTACCTTGCAATTATTTGTTTGCTTTAGTGAATGGCACATTTTCCATGACAGACAGCTGAACGGGCCAAGACAATGGGTATTTTTAAAGCAGAGATTGAGAGGTTCTTGATTAGTAAGGGTGTCAAAGGTTACAGGGAGATGGCAAGAGAGTCATGATTGAATGGTGGAGTCAACTTGATGGGAAAAATGGCCTAATTCTGCTCTTATGTCTTATAGAAACATAGAAACATAGAAAACAGGTGCAGGAGTAGGCCATTCGGCCCTTTGAGCCTGCACCGCCATTCAATATGATCATGGCTGATCATCCAACTCAGTATCCTGTACCTGCCTTCTCTCCATACCTGCTGATCCCTTTAGCCACACGGGCCACATTATGATGTTATGATGGAAATAAAAATGAAAACTGCTAAAAGTACTCAGAAGGTCAAGTGGAGAAATAAATAGTTAATGTTTCAGGTTGCTCTGTTGATGATCTGAAGCAGTAACTCTGTTTCACTCTCTGCAAAAGCAGCCTGCATTGCAAAATATTTCTAACACTTTATGTTTTTATTTCAGATTACCACCATCTTGATTTTGATTTTTGCTTTGCAAATAGGAGTGAAAGATCTGACCAGATTGCACGAAGGAGTGTTCTTTAGTGAATTTGCTTCTATCGTGTACGGGCCTATAACGTAGATCCAATTAGGCTCATTGACACACCCACAATTCTGGAACCTTTGCCAAGAACTCTAGCCATATTACATAGAAATGCAATGTAGCCTAGAAAGTATAGAAACAGCCTAGAAATTGACTGCAAAGTATTTGGGGACAGCATGAAATGTTGGTATTTGTCATTACTAATATAACCTTTTTATGATAAATTGTTTTTATTATCAAATTTTATTTTCCTGGCTCCTACGTTTAGACTTAGTCTCTAAAAAAGTTTGGTCTAAATAAGAAGACAAAGCTAAGGAATGATTACTAAATAATTGTACACCTTTCTAACTGTGACCAAAATTATTTCCCATTTCCATGCCAAGGGAAAACAATATTTACTAAGATATTGGAGTCCTCTTTTGTGTATATTTCCCAGTATGTGTTTGTAATGTATTCATCCAAGCACTAGAGGGGGAATTACTTTTCTCCTGATAGAACACAGGCTAGGCAAAAATATGCTCAAGACTATTTTGGAAGTTTTGTGGATTATTTTACAACAATTGCAAGTGCATTCTAGAGATTTGAATGTGATTAATTATTCCTAAATGTGAAATGACCTTTTCTTACTATAAACAAGTACAAAGGAATCTATAACTATTGTGTACCAATATTCCTCGAATAAAAAATGATTCTAGTAAAGTGCCATTGGGAATGTCTTGAGAAACTCTCCTGAACTTGATCTAATCAACGTTGTGCCCTTTAGATGAAAAATCTGTATACTATGGGCCAAACAGATTTTTGGGTTATTGATAATGCAAATAAAAATGTTATACATGATTCTACTAGAAGATGTGTTTAATGTGGTATCTGATACAGGTAGTGATGTGGTATTGAATAATATTAAGAAATGCCCTAAAAACAAATCAGAACTGCACGGTTTGGAAATCTGAATTTTAAAAATGTTGGAAATATTCGATGCTCAGGCCATATCTTTAAATGGAGAAATAGAATTAATGTTCAATTTATGTTAAGTCAGATGCAGTACAATATATTAATTACTATCTCTGCAGCTGAATAATGCATAACTGTAATTATATTTTCTGAAAATTCTGCCAATAAACATTTAATTTCACTGGTGTAAAATGAAATAAACATTGTAGAGAGATGTATTTTCCCAACATTTTATATTATTATTTCTTGGAATGTAAAAGTACGTCTTTGGTTGAGCAACACTATTACCTCCAGGTAAAGATCCTGCCCACCATAAATTCTGTATATTTGCTTAATATTAGAGAACTCTGCAGAATGCCCGATTTATGAAAACTTAATTGTAGCTCATAAGTAATCAGGCAGTGAAACATAGTTTAGTTTATTATTGGCATCTGTATTGAGGTATGGTGAAAAGCTTTTGGCTGCATGCTATCTAGTTAAAGAAAAGACTATACATGAACACAATCAAGTTGGCCACACTGCACAAATAAAGGATAAAGGTTAGACATTCAATGCAAAATATAACACTGAAGTCCAATAAAGTCTGATTAAAGATAGTTCAAGGTTACCAATAAGGTAGATGGGAGGTCAGGACTGCACTCTAGCTGATCAGAAGACTATTCAGTTGCCTGATAACAGCTGGGGAAAAACTGTCCCTGAATCTAGAGGTATGCTAGATTTCTGTACTTCTAGCATGGCGGTGGAGGGGAGAACATGGAGAGACTCGGGTGAGACTGGTCCTCGATTATGCTGGTTGCCTTACCGAGGCAGTGTAATGTGTAGATTAAGTCAATGGAAGGGAGGTTTGTTTGACTGATGGTCTGGTCTACATCCACAACTCTTTGCAATTCCTTGCGGTATGAATGGAGTTGTTCCCAAACCATGCTGTGATATATGCATCTTATTGGGATGTCTGTAGAAGTTGGTAAGGGATGTTGGGGACATGCCAAACTAGGTGTGCTTTCTTGGTCATTGCTTCAATATGGGTGGTCCAGGGCAAATTACTGGTGATATTTATTGTTATGAACTTGAAGCTTTCGAACATCTCATCTTGGGCACCATTAATGTAAACTGGGGGCGGTGGGGAGGGTGTACTGCTTCACTTCATGAAGTAAATCACAACCTCCCTTGTCTTTCTGACATTGAAGCAGAACTTGTTGTCTTGGCACCAAATTACAAGGTTCTCAATCTCCTTTCTGTACTCTGTTTCATCATTATTTGATATGCGTCCCACTACTGGTGTGGGCTGCGAACTTGTAAATTGAGTCAGATTGGTATTTGGCTGCACAGTTGTGAGTGTATATGCATTGTAGGACGGGGCTAAGAACACATCCTTGCAGAGCACCAGTGTTGAAAATTATCGAAGAGGATGATTTGTCACCTATTCTCATTGTTTGTGGTCTGTGGGTCAGGAAGTCGAGGATTCATTTGTTGAGGGAAGTGTTGATTCCAAGTGCCACGAGTTCAGAGATGAACTTGGTTGGGATAATGGCATTGAAGGCTGTGTTATAGTCGATGAATAGGAGTCTGATATAGGTGTCCTTTTATTGAAATGTTCCAGAGATGAGTGTCGGGGCAGGGAGATGGCACCAGCCATAGACCTGTTGTGGTGGTTGGCAAACTACTGTGGATCAAAGCTCTCGAAGCACTTCATGATGGTGGATGTCAAGGCCACTGGACGGTGGTCAATAAGGCATGAGATCTTGCTTTACTTTTGCACCCGGATGATAATAGTCTTCTTGAAACAAATAGATAACTCAGGATGGAGAAGGGAGAGAATAAATATGTCCATGAACACTCCCACTAGTTGGTCCACATAGTTCCTCAGGATTCAGCTAAGGACGCCATCTGGACCAGTTGCCGTTTGTGGATTCACCCTCAGGAAGGCCAATCTAACTGTTCAAGAAGGAACTGCAGATGTTGGAAGATCGAAGGTACACAAAATTGCTGGAGAAACTCAGCGGGTGCGGCAGCATCTATGTAGTGAAGGAAATAGGCGACGTTTTGGGCCGAAACCCTTCTTCAGACTGATGGGGGGGGGGGGGAGAAGGAAGGAAAAGGGGAGAAGGAGGAGCCCGAGGGCGGGCGGATGGGAGGGTGGGAGGAGACAGCTAGAGGGTTAAGGAAGGGGAGGAAACAGCAAGGGCTAGCAAAATTGGGAGAATTCAATGTTAATGCCATCCGGACGCAAGGTCCCCAGGCGGAATATGAGGTGCTGTTCCTCCAATTTCCGCCAATCTAACTCCTGCTCCAATGATCCTGGCAAAAGGCACTCTCCAGTCTGTCAGGACGAATGTCATTGCCCTGTTAGCCTTCTGAGCAAAGAATGCATTAAGTTCACCAGGGATTATCACCAGCAATGCTGCCTGACTTTGTTTTGTAGCTCATTATAGGATTCAATTCTTGCCACAGGCAATGGGTATATGTGTGGTTATCCTGGGACACAAGTTTGTTTCAATATTGTATAATCGCATTCCTGATGGCTTTATGAAGATCATAGCAATGTTTCTTGTACCTTTCTGGATTATTTAACGTATAACAGTCTTGGCTTTCACCTGGGAATGAACCTTACATTTCATCCATGGTTTTTGTTTGGGTAACACTTGGTATGTATTCTTCTCCACACACTCCTCTAAGTACTTACTTTCATGTTTTGAAATGTTTGCCCCTTTGTAATTTAGGAGGCAAAATTGATATGGGCTACTTTCCTTCCCACTTTGATTTTGTTTTACGTGAATGGTATTACAATAGCTGATAAATAAAAGTGTTTTGACAGTGAAGCTTTCCTTATCTTAATGGCTAAAACTACCTTAACAGCTATTTCTACTTTCAAGTGTTATTTTGCTCCTTTTGCTGCTCTTAGGTCTCAAGATGATTCAAAGTATCCTGTCAAAGATCCCCTAGAATGGTTGAGGCTTCCAACCAAATACTTACTGGTTTTAGTCTGGAGATTCTGGAAGCACAATGGCACTCCATTACTTGTTACAACATCTCAGCAATATATGCTATCTCACAGCTCCAGAGACCCGGGTTCGATCCTGACAACAGGTGCCGTTTGTATGGAACATTCTCCCCGTGACCGCATGGGTTTTTTGTGGGTGCTCTGGTTTCTTATAGAAACTTACAAAATTCTTAAGGGGTTGGACAGGCTAGATGCAGGAAGATTATTCCAGATGTTGGGGAAGTCCAGAACAAGGGGTCACAGTTTAAGGATAAGAGGGAAGTCTTTTAGGACCGATATGAGAAAATCATTTTTTACACGGAGAGTGGTGATTCTGTGGAATTCTCTGCCACAGAAGGTAGTTTAGGCCAGTTCGTTGGCTAGATTTATGAGGGAGTGAGATGTGGCCCTTGTGGCTAAAGGGATCAGGGGTATGGAGAGAAGGCAGGTATGGGATATTGATTTGGATGATCAGCCATGATCATATTGAATGGCAGTGCAGGCTCGAAGGGCCGAATGACCTACTCCTGCACCTATTTTCTATGTTTCTATGTTTCCTCCCACGCTCCAAAGATGTGCAGTCTTTAGGTTAATTGGCTTCAGTAAAAGGGATTCAATGGGAATGAACCGGACTAGGCCTCATCCTAAATTTGATGTAGATATTCTCTCAGATCCTACGTTCAATACATCCCAAATGCATTAATCGTAAAAATCCTCATTAAAGTACATTTTGTGGATATAATATTTGAGTTAATCAACTGACCCTGCAAAAAGTGAAAACTCAATGGATTGTTAATTGTCATAATTGTTGTGAATATTTGTGACTTATTTCCCTACTATTAAGATTTCAATGGCAACTGTGAAGGTCGCAGCCACAGAAAAATATAGCTTCTCCTCTACTCCTGACACACTGAACTTCTTGGTACTCCATCACTTGTTACAACATCTCAGCAAAATATGCTCGGCACTGTCCGAGTCCCCTTAATGAGGAATGTGGAGGAGCGTGGTGGGTGTTTGTGTCAATTTGTATGTAGTTTTATTCCAATATTCCAATATACGCAATATTCCACCATCCATAGCCCTTAACTGCGCAGGTACGGCTCACTTCCCCTCATCCCCGGGCACTCCCTCCCCCTCCTGCGCAAATAGAAAGACCGCCAAAACGGAAGATAACAAGGTCAGAGTTTAGTTATGTACTGGACTAAATGGGACCCATTGGGTCCCATGTTCACACGGGAGGGCAGGTCCATCAAGGGGGGGGGGGAGGGGATATCATGAGCGCGAGTATGGGTGTTGTGGGATGAAGGACCGGTTTCCTGAGGGCTAGTATGGACATTGTGGCCCAAACGGACTCTGGGGCTGGCAGCTCAGGGCGGCAGCAGCATAGCAGATAGCACAATAGGGCGGCAGATAGCACAATAGGGCAGCAGATAGCACAATAGGGCGGCAGATAGCACAATGGGCTAAGAGTTCGGCTGGTGACCGGAAGGTAGCCGGTTCAAATCCCGCTTAGAGTGCATACTGTCGTTGTGTCCTTGGGCAAGACACTTCACCCACCTTTGCCTGTAATGGAATGTACGGCGGCAGGCGCGGGCACACCGCGACGCCCTGTGTCTCCCTTTCAAGGGAGATGCTAAAAATGCATTTCGTTGTCTCTGTACTGTACACTGACAATGACAATAAATTGAATCATTTAATTTCATTTCATTTCAGTTGTGTTGCTTGTTGCTTTTTTGTTTAGACTGAATGGCAAAACTAATTCCTCATGTGTTGCAAAACATACTTGGCTAATAAATTAAGATTATGATTACAATTATGATACTGATTACATGTAATAATATATATCATATAACCATATAACAATTACAGCACGGAAACAGGCCATCGTGACCCTTCTAGTCCGTGCCGAACACATAATCTCCCCTAGTCCCATATACCTGCGCTCAGACCATAACCTGTTTCCGTGCTGTAATTGTTATATGGTTATATTATATGGTAATAGCAATGAACCTGTTCTTCAAACAAGGCATTTTAGTAAATTTAGTAACATACTAGACTAAGTGGGACCCGCTGGGTCCCAGTCACACAGGACAGCTGGTGCCCCAATGAAACCCATTCCCCAACGCAATATTCCACCACTCACCCGTTCCCCCAACGCAACCCGTTCCCCCAACGCAATATTCCACCATCCATAGCCCTTAACTGCGCAGGTACGGCTCACTTCCCCTCATCCCCGGGCACTCCCTCCCCCTCCTGCGCAAATAGAAAGACCGCCAAAACGGAAGATAACAAGATCAGAGTTTAGTTATGTACTGGACTAAATGGGACCCATTGGGTCCCATGTTCACACGGGAGGGCAGGTCCCCTAACACAATATGCCACCTCTCCATCAAGGGGGGGAGGGGATATCATGAGCGCGAGTATGGGTGTTGTGGGATGAAGGACCGGTTTCCTGAGGGCTAGTATGGACATTGTGGCCCAAATGGACTCTGGGGCTGGCAGCTCAGTCACTCAAGCCTGGCGTGCTGGCAGCTCACTCACTCATGGCTGGTGGGCTGGCAGTGGACTCACGGCTATTCCTTGAAATTCCATTTCAAGCAGGGTGCAAGGCCACCAAATTCAAGTGCGGTTTCCTACCACTTCAAGCAGGATGCAAGGCCACCAAATTCAAGTGCAGTTTCACGCCATTTCAAGCAGGGTGCAAGGGCACCAAATACAAATGCAGTGTCATGCCATTTCAAGCAGGGTGCAAGGGCACCAAATACAAATGCAGTGTCATGCCATTTCAAGCAGGGTGCAAGGCCACCAAATTCAAGTGCAGTTTCATACCATTTCAAGCAGTGTGCAAGACCACAAAATTCAAGTGCAGTTTCATTCCATTTCATGCATGGTGCCAGGCCACCAAATTCAAATGCAGTGTCATACCATTTCAAGCAGGCTGCAAGGCCACTAAATTCAAGTGCAGTTTCATATCATTTGAAACAGGGTGAAACGACCACAAAAAACACCACGAAACATACAATCCACGTAAAAAACACATAAAAACACATAAAAAACAAATAAAACCACACTCACAGTTCAGTAGACATTCAGTGTGTTCAATTGGATCACAGCTCAGACAGTCATAATTTGGTCGCCCAATTATAGGAAGGATGTCAACAAAATAGAGAGAGTACAGAGGAGATTTACTAGAATGTTGCCTGGGTTTCAACAACTAAGTTACAGAGATAGGTTGGAGCGCAGAAGGTTAAGGGGGGACTTGATAGAGGTCTTTAAAATGATCAGAGGGATAGACAGAGTTGATGTGGACAAGCTTTTCCCTTTGAGAATAGGGAAGATTCAAACAAGAGGACATGACTTCAGAATTAAGGGACAGAAGTTTAGGGGTAATATGAGGGGGAACTTCTTTACTCAGAGAGTGGTAGCGGTGTGGAATGAGCTTCCAGTGGAAGTGGTGGAGGCAGGTTCATTGGTATAATTTACAAATAAATTGGATAGGCATATGGATGAGAAGGGAATGGAAGGTTATGGTATGACGCAGGTGGGACTAAGGGGAAAAAAAGTTGTTCGGCACGGACTTGTAGGGCCGAGATGGCCTGTTTCCGTGCTGTAATTGTTATATGGTTATAATATATATCAATAGCAATGAACCTGTTCTTCAAACAAGGCATTTTCTCTCTCTCCCCCATCTTGCATAGGCTGAGCCACGCCCACACTTTTATATGCCCTCTCCCTCCCACCAGAAGGGCGTGGCCTTCATGGCATGATTGACAGGAGAGAGAATCTCAACATTTTTAAAACACTAATAACTCATTTATTTTTCATTAATGGGAAACATCGTCTGCACCTGATGAGCGGAGGGGGACTCCGAGTAAGATGGCCAAAAATCACAGCCATAAGTGGTAGCGATTTTTTCTAAAATCAATACACAGTGCAAGTGGTCAAGTTTAGACTTTTAATTATAAGCTTTTTCAAACCAACCACCATAATTGCTTTGCTTTTTCAAACCAACCACCCACCACCACCACCACATTTGCTTTGCTTTTTTAAACCAACCAACAACCACCACCACATTTGCTTTGCGAAACCAACCAACCGACCACCGCCACATTTGCTTTGCTTTTTCAAACTAACCAACCACCACCATATTTGTTTTGCTTTAACAAACCAACCAACCACCACATTTGCTTTTTTCAAACCACAGGTCAGTAAAACCACTCACAGTGAGACCAAGTGGAGGTTGGGCGATCGTTTCACTGAACACCTCCGCACGATCCGCAAGCACCTACCTGACCTCCCCTCCCACTCCGTATCCAACCTCTCTGTCCTGGGTCTCTTCCAGAGCGAGCAACACCAGAAATTGGAGGAACAGCACCTCATATTCCGCTTGGGGGGTCTGCATCCTGAGGGCATGAACTTTGAATTCTCCCAATTTTGTTAGTCCTTACTGTCTCCTCCCCTTCCTCAGCCCTCCTGCTGTCTCCTCCCATCCCTCAGCCTTTGGGCTCCTCCTCCTTTTGCCTTTCTTCTCTCCCCCCCCACCCCCGATCAATCTGAAGAAGGGTTTTGGCCCGAAACATTGCCTTTTTCCTTCGCTCCATAGATGCTGCTGTACCCACCAAGTTTCTCCAGCTTTTTTGTGTACCTTCACAGTTTAGTAGACATGTGTTCAGTGTTATTCACAGCTCAGACTGAGAGTTGTGACTTCTCGCTCCCCCATCTTGCAGAGACTGAGGCAGTCCACGTCTGGGTTTTATAGTCCCTCCTCCTCCCACCCGGGGGGGGGGGGGGGGCGTGGCCTTCATGGTGTGATTGACAGGAGAGAGAATCTCAGCATTTTTTTACATTAATCAGTCTTCTATTTTCAATCGATGGGAAAAATCCTCTTGTCCTGCGCAGCGGAGTGGGACTCTTACGATGGCCAACAATCACAGCCGTATGTGGTAGCGTTTTTTTCTAAAATCAATATGCAGTACATACAGGAAGTAGTCAAGATTTGAGTTTTAATTATATAGATAGATAGATTGGGAGCTGCCAGAAAGTGTTAATTTGTAAGATGACTCTCTCGATAACCTAACTCGTTTTTTTTTTTTTTAAATATTCTCACATTCTTTCATATTGATGTCAAGATTTCTTCCGCTCCAGATACCTAAATTAATTAAACTAAATATTCTTGGCCTTCAATGTTTTTCTTCTCCTCTGTGAGGAGAAAAGTGAGACTTTTTTTGGATACATGGAGATCTCAACCAAATCTCACAAAAAAAATAAAGAGACCTTGGAATGCAGCAAGAAATCGAAATGTTGGTTCCCCATGCATGCCATATCGCTGGCTATGTTTCATTACACATCAGTTTCATGCACCAAATGTATTTGTCAGTTTTTCACAGTGAAAGGCAACATGCAGCATGATGCCAAGTCATTGCGTTAAACTGATCTTAGAATGTTGCAAATGTTCCACAGCTGGAAGGATATGATACCTTGTGTTTGTATGTATGTTAAATCTAAACTTTTAAGACCACAAGAAATTCTGTATCCAACCTATGCTTGGAAGACAAAGTGTGGTGAAATATCCTGTGTGCAATATCCAAATGATTTACACTTTTTCTCTGAACAGAATTGGGACAGGAAAAGCAGTGATGGGCATCTGCATGCCACTTTACAACTACAGCATGCCTGCTGTAATCTATAAAGAGTAGCCATCTGTTGCCATGGAATAGGTTACAGTCATTGCGGATTTAAAGGCTCAAGGCGGGAGGATCGAGCCTATGGTATTTAGGTCAATTCTGGATTTGTTTTTTTCTACTTTTATCAGATTTTCAAGAGCCTTTGAACCAAATGTTCTCATTTTACATTTAGCCAAAAACATTACTGCCACCAATGAGAAAGTCTTATTTGAGGTTATTGGAAGAGCACTTGCAGTGAAATGTCACATAGGTCAAGATGCATTAGTGAAATACTGTGTACAACTGCAGATAAGGTGCACCAGATCTGAAATTACACTAATAAAAACAGCAAAATTAGTAGTTTCTTAAAACCACGAGAATGGTTTTAAGAAACGACTAATTCCAAACCATAACTGACTAAATAGTGCAGGCTATATCATTCATGTACCTGACATGAGACTCCTAAAACGGAACCTCTATTCAATGCTTTGTCAAGGAATGTAGTTACAAGCCAAAAGAAGAAGTTCACGGATATGCTTATAGTCCCCTTGATGGAATGCAATATCCCCACTAACTCATTGGTATTCCTGATCCTTGAAGGGACATTCATGATTGTAAGGTCATAAGTGATACGAGTAGAATCAGGCCATTTGGTCCATCAAGTCTACTCCGCCATTCAATCATGGCTGGTCTATCTCCCCCTCCTACCTTCTCCCCATAACCTCTGCCACCCGTACTAATCAATAATCTATATATCTCTGCCTTAGAAATATCCATTGACTTAGCCTCCAAGTCTAAAGAATTCCACAGATTCACCACCCTCTGACCAAAGAAATTTCTCCTAATCTTCCTAAAGGAACGTCTTTTAATTCTGAGGCTACGATCTCTAGTCCCAGACTCTCCCACTTGTGGAAACATCCTCTCCACATCCACTCTATCCAAGCCTTTCACTATTCGAATTTGATAGAATTAATGAGGAATCTGTGTTAAAGCTGACTTCCTTCACTAGTTGTTGCCTCAAAACGTAATCTCCAATATTATGCTTTTCTGATGTTTATTCAGTTTAAATTCTAGTCTACATTTATAATACACTGAAACACGCAGGACAGTGTTTTACTGTTAAGCCCCAGTCCCACTTACGTGTCCTTGGCACGCTAATTACGTGACCTCGTGGTCGCGTTGAGGAGCGATGGTTCCGCGAAGGTAGCGTGCAATTTCATGCGCACGCACAGCCGTCTGGAGCGCATTACGTCATTTGAAGATGGACACAAAATGCAGGTAGACAAAATTGCTGGAAAAACTCAGCGGGTGCGACAGCATCTATGGAGCAAAGGAAATAGGCAACGTTTCGGGCCGAAACCCTTCTTCAGTCTGAAAGAAGGGTCTTGACCGGAAACGTCCCCCATTGCTTCCGGTCTCCAGCATTTTGTGTCTATCTTCAATTTTTTTGGCACCGCTCTGGCAGTAGAAGTAGGGGCGGATCTGGACCGCAACGGCCGTGAGTCCCAGGCCGAGTTCGGCGATCGTTTGCCTGCTTCTGCTGCTGTTGGAGGTGAGACGTTGCATCACGCCAGGGTCTTGGGACTGTCCCACTTTGACCGTCAGTTACGCAACAGGCCGTTAGCGCGCAAAGATTTTGTTCTCTATGAAATTTTGGAGTTCCGCACGATACCGCGCACAACTACATACCCCTCCGCGCTTCTCAGTGGGACCAGTCCTGCGCAGTCATACGATGCCCATGCGCCTCAATGCAACAACGAGGTCGCGTAGTTTGCGTGCCAAGGACACGTAAGTGTGACAGGCCCTTTACTGTAATGTGAATTTGATACTGAATTAAGAAACTTGTCATGACTCGCTACACTATAATGATCATGTTTACTGCAATGTATTGAGTCCAACAAATGGTTCCATAGAATTAAATATTTAAAGTTGGAGCACTGACACTGTAGCTGACAAGACTATTCTCATTGTTTAAGCATCAAAGTAACCCATATGGATGGTCTAAGGGCTTCTGTGGATAATGAAACGTAAAATTATTGTTGTGAGGATTGAATCACTGAATATACAAATCTCAATATTGTTAGACAGACAACGAAGTCTATGA
Source organism: Leucoraja erinaceus (assembly GCF_028641065.1). Lineage (NCBI taxonomy): Eukaryota > Metazoa > Chordata > Chondrichthyes > Rajiformes > Rajidae > Leucoraja > Leucoraja erinaceus. The sequence continues at coordinate 57,535,972 of NC_073383.1, forward strand.
CCATGCTTTGATGTGCAAAGTGACAAAATAAGTCTGGTCTGGAAATGTCCTTGATATCTGTCACAATGAAGAAGAAAAACATAATTGATGGTGCCTGATGCCTGGTTTGATGTAGTCAAATTACCATAACGCCAATGTCTTACATTTGGCTGATCCAGAAGAGCTCATATCAAGGTCATGTTAATTCACAAACCATATCTCGAGTGTCCAGTATCCTGTGCTCTTTGTTTACAAAGCTACATTTTTAACTGCAAAATTGAGCACTGCTGGTAGTTTATATTTGAACAGGTTCTTGTTTGTATCAATTTCCACACTCCACATACCGTGGTCGGCACAGTGGTGCAGTGATAGAGTTGCACCCTTACAGCACTAGAGACCCGGTTCCATCCTGACTACGGGTGCTGTCTGTATGGAGTTTTAATGTTCTCCCTGTGACCACGTGGGCTTTCTCCGGGTGCTCCGGTTTCCTGCCGCACACTGTAGATGTACAGGTTTGTAGGTTAATTTTGCGTCAGTAAAAATTGTGAATTGTCCCTAGTGTATAGCAAAGTGCTTGTGTACGGGGATCGCTAGTCGACGCGGATTCAGTAGGCCAAAGGGCCTGTTTCCGCGCTGTCTCTAAACTAACTAAAGCTAAACATAATTCTGCAAAAATGTCCCCTTAGCAATAAATAAAATTAGCAAATCACTTGGTTGTGAAAGATTCTGTAGTAAAGGCTCCAAGAAACTAGACTCATAATGTGTAGGGAAGTGCATTCAGTCCCTTGTTCATATCAGCTCTGTGAAAGGGCTAGTCCATTAGCCACAATCTCTGCATTTCTTTTCTTTAAAAATTTGGATAGTGTTGAAATTTATTTTCAAATCAGCTCGCTTTACACTTTCAAATCATATACTCCTGTGCACAACAGCATTAAAAAAAATCTCCAAATGTCTCCTCTTTCACAATGATCTTATATCCCTGACTATTGTTATCCTCATCTTGTGAAGACATTTTAAATAACGTGTCAAAGTATTTAATCTCTGTCAATCTCACTGGATGCATTATGTGGTTATGCCAACAGGTCAGACTGTCACCAAATGTCTTTTCATTGAAGCCAGATGAACCTCTAAGCAATTCTTTCCGTCTATGCTGCAAAACAACATACCCCAGATAGAAGAATTCCGAAATAAAAGCAGCTTCAAACATAATGTTTTACCTTGTTTACCTTGTTCTTCTCTTAAAAGATGGACATTTTATAATTTAGGTGATGCGCTGAAAAAGAGAATACATTGTTTAGACCATCAATAATGAAACTGGTTAATTAATCTGGATCCGAAAACCTGCCTGTATTATCTGTATATCATAAAGTCTGCTTCAAAATGTACATAGAAAAGTACACCACCAGAACAGACCCTATGGTCCACAGTAGCTGGACTGAACATAATGCCAAGATAAAATAATCTCAGCTGCCTACGTCATAATCCATATCCCTCCATTTCCTGCATATTGATATGCCTATCCAAAAGCCTCTAAACACCACTATCATATCTGCCTCCACCATCACCCTTCTCAGGGTGTTCCAGGCACCCACTATCCTACTTGCCCCACACATCTTTAAATTTGGCCCCTTTCACCTTAAAACTATGCCCTCTAGTCTTTAAAATGTCCACACTGCGAAAAGGTTTGGGTGTGTCTACACTATCTATGCCGCACATCATTTTATATTCTTCTATCATGATAGTGTTTCTTTAAATGCTATAGACAACAGACAATAGACAATAGACAATAGGTGCAGTAAGCCATTCGGCCCTTCGAGCCAGCACTGCCATTCAATGTGGTCATGGCTGATCGTCCCCAATCAGTACCCAGTTCCTGCCTTCTCCCCATGATCCCTGATTCCACTATCTTTAAGAGCCCTATCTAGCTCTCTCTTGAAAGTATCCAGAGAACTGGCCTCCACCGCCCTATGGCAGAGAATTCCACAGACTCACAACTCTGTGAGAAAAAATGTTTCCTCGTCTCTGTTCTAAATGGCTTACCCCTTACTCTTGAACTGTGGCCCCTGGTTCTGGACTCCCCCAACATCGGGGACATGTATCCTGCCTCTAGCATATTCAAACCCTTAATAACCTTATACGTTTCAATAAGATATCCTCTCATCCTTCTAAACTCCAGAGTATACAAGTCCAGCCGCTCCATTGTCTCAGAATACGACAGTCCCGCCATCCCGGGAATTAACCTTGTAAACCTACGCTGCACTAGCAAGAATGTCCTTCCTCAAATTAGGGGACCAAAACTGCACACAATCCTCCTGGTGTGGTCTCACTAAGGCCCTATACAACTGAAGAATCTCTGGAACTCTCTGCCACAGAGGGTAGTCGAGGCCAGTTCATTGGCTATATTTAAGAGGGAGTTAGATGTGGCCCTTGTGGCTAAGGGGATCAGAGGGTATGGAGAGAAGGCAGGTATGTGATACTGAGTTGGATGATCAGCCATGATCATATTGAATGGCGGTGCAGGCTCGAAGGGCCGAATGGCCTACTCCTGCACCTAATTTCTATGTTTCTATGTAAGAAGGGCCTCTTTGCACCTATACTCAACTCCTCTTGTTATAAAGGCCAACATGCCATTCACTTTCTTCACTGCCTGCTGTACGTCGGTCTCGCCGATCAAGTCCCATCTCTAAGACTGGAGCCACTGACGAGTCCGCCGCTCAGACTGGAAGGGTCGTTTGCCCCGACGGTTCCCAAGAGGGCATACCTGTTTTCATTAGGCACAGCCACTTGGGTCTCCTGCACCCCACGGTTACCACCCTTTCTCTCAGTCACAGCCTTTGTTCTTCCCGCATCCTCGGCGTGACCACCTGCCCAGGAAACTCTCGTTTTCCCGGATGGCCCTGAGGTCATCTAGCTGTTTCTCCAGTGCCCCAACACGGTCCTTCAGGAGTGAAACCTGGACACACTTGCCACAGTTGTAGCAGCCAGAGGCTCTATCCGTGTACCTGGTCTCCCACATCCTGCAAGCATCACACTGCCTCATCTTACCCGTCATGTGTTCACCGCGTCCCGTCCTCTCCAGCTTTTTGCGTAGTCTCCTCTCCTCCTCACAGAACACTCTTGAGTCAAAGACTCACACTTCCCTCACTAGGCCACTCCATCACTGCTGCTCCCCTAGAGCAGCCTTGCTTATATTGGCTGATAAATTGCCTAATTTGCCAATTTACAAATCAAATTCCTCTGTTTTAAACTGTTTTTCCCCTCTGACTCACCCTGCTTCTCTTTGATTGCTGCTTCTCCGAGACCCACATAAGCACTGCATTAAAATAAGTTGTTTTTAATCCCTATATAACTTGATTCTTCCAGGGAATTTGTATGTGACTTATCATCTAACCTTGAATTCCTCAGCTTGTAAATGGGAAAAGGTGTGTTTGAATTGTAATTTTTCTTATTTCGCCACTCCACAGGTTTTCAGATGTTAATCTGTCGGAGCTTAACCACATACATTTCAGGAAATGGATAATCTAAGGTTCATAAACTTTTGCTAAAAATGCCTTCAGCGGTCTTTGCAGACATTAATGCAAAATGTCACAATTTCCATGTCACGAATCAAATGGATTTCATTTAACATCGAAACGCTATTTAATAGCATGGGTAGTAGAAGGTTATTTGAAACTACAGCTGAGTAAATAATATGGCTTTCTCCATCGAGTGCTTTTGAAATATGTGAGGCATCCTAAATCCCTGAAACACAGATTGCACAAAAAGATCAATCTTACCTTTCCCAAACAAGGTGCACTCTGAAGGTTATTGATGAGACTGTCCTCAACACTTGGCCTTAGCCCCATTTACTGAGGTTTTAACGTTACCAGATTTTTTTTTTGCTAATGAATCATCATCTGGAGCATTTTTTTCTCACTACAGTAGTAAACTTAATACAATGTATAGATTGCTTTTAAACATTACCTCTGCACACTATTTCCAGGATTGCATTGAGCAACAGCTGAACTTTCACCTAATTGAAATGATAAAATGCATCCATCCAGATTCCTGATATTTGAATCACTAAAAGTAAGGCTGGCATTTCACAGCAACCATCAGTATAAGGTGAAATGTGAGATAGAAATTGGCATTTTATTGTCCATGGTGCTTCATTGAACTGAAATGGAACTACAAATCTCTTCAACTCCATTTGCATGCTTGCAGAGAGTTCTGTTTCCCAGATAGCTAATTTTTAATGTTAAGAAAGCGAACATGGAGATCACACCTGAATAATATCGAACATGCTGAAAAATTGCCACATACAAGTGCAATGAGTGGCTATTTTAATATACAGCAATATACTGTGGTATGGTCATATTATACCAATATGAACAAAGTCATATAAACAAAGCTCTGGAGGAGTTATTGCACAGCTTGGCTTCAGAGTGCCCTGAATACAAATTGGGATTTGTTGTCAGGGTGACACAATCACTTACAGCCTGACACAGAACTAAAACCACTTTGAATTGACACAAGTTTGAAGTGCAACTGCATCCTAATATATTGTGCCTTATTTTTTGTCATTGCTGGGATAATGTTAGATAGATAGATCGATAGATAGATCCTTTATTGTCATTCAGACCTTTTGGTCTGAATGAAATTATGTTGCCTGCAGTCATACACAGAATCAATAATAACAAAACATACAATAAACACAAATTAAACATCCACCACAGTGAGTTCACCAAGCACATCCTCACTGTGATGGAGGCAAAGTCTTAGTCTCCGTCCCTTCCCTCCTTGTTCTCCCTCTGCGCTGAGGCGATCAATCCAGGCCGAAGATGCCGCTCTCCAGTCCAGCGGACCTCTGTGGTGATGTCGCCGCAGCTGAAAGCCGGATCGCCGTCTCCGCTCCGAGATAGCCCGCCACAGCATCAGCTCCGGGCAGCCGCCCCAGCTCCAGGTCCCGCAGTCTCTGCTCCAGGCCGCCGCCCCAGTTCTGGGTCCTGCAGTCTCCGCTCCGGGTCCCGCAGTCTCCGCTCCGGGTCCCGCAGTCTCCGCTCCAGCCGCTCCAGGTCCCGCAGTCTCCGCTCCAGGCCGCCACCCCAGCTCTGGGTCCTGCAGTCTCCGCTCCGGGCCGCTGCCCCAGCTCCGGGTCCCGCAGTCTCCGCTCCGGGTCCCGCAGTCTCCGCTCCGGTTCCCCCAGTCGCCGCTCCAGGTCCCGCAGTCTCCGCTCCAGGAGCCGCCGCCCCAGCTCTGGGTCCCGCAGTCTCAGCTCCGAGCCCCGTTACATCAGCTCCAGGCCGCCGCCGAAAGCCAGAACGCCGCACCAGCAAGTCGGGCCACCGCTGCCTTAGCCCCGAAGACGGCCAGCCTCGTTGGTAAGTCCTGGCTGGCTCAGCCTCCAGAGCCTCGGGGTCAGTCGCAGGTTGGAGGCTGTCAGCTCTGCCATTAGGCCTCAGTGCAGACGGAGGCAGAGAAGGGGGATACGACACGAAAAAGTCGCATTCCCCCTGAAGGAAGAGACAGAGAACATGTTTCACCCCCTCTAACACAACCCAACAAACAAAAGTTGTGCCGCTTTTTAACAGATAGCAATTATCTGTTTATTTGTTATAATTTATGAAAATTATAATCTAATGGCAAGACACACATTTGAGAATAAAGTGATCTTTATTGGCAGATACAGCTCGTGCGCTGAGAGTGAGCACTGACTGAGTCTCTGCAGTTACAGTTGGGCACACCCCTGTGACTCATTTCATCTTTTCCTGCCAAACGCAGTCACGTGCCAATTCTACTAATGAGGGTTCAATCTATAACTGGCCTAACCACCTAAACCACCAGATGGCCCCACATGACCCCCCCCCCCCCACCGGAGTAACGGAAATGATCAGGCAACGGAAATGATCAGGCAGATGAATGAGGTGGCCTGACCTCATACACACATTGACCCCCACAACCGTCAAAGGCGAAGGCGGTGGACACCCCCGCCGAAGAGGCAGGGCCACCTGTATGGGCTGAGCAATGTCCAAATGGGCCGGTTTAAGGCGAGCCACCTACACAGTCTTTCACTGGCCCCCCATGTCCAGCACAAAGGTCAAAACACCACGCTGCAGCACCAGAAAAGGATTTTCGTACGGTCATTGCAGCAGCGTCCGGTGAGCATCCTAATGCAGGGACACAAACAGGCAGTCCTTGGAGATCAGACGTGGCGTGCGAAAGAGCCATCCCATGATGAGACGTGGGAACAAGAGAGAAGGAGCGCTGCCCCCTCACATCCATCAGCAGGGATTGTGCCCGAAGGAAATGGCACCCAGCAATGGTAAAATGGCAGGGGCCGAAGATGCAGAGACGGTTCACCAGACTGATTCCTGGGATGTCAGGACTGTCTTATGAAGAAAGACTGGATAGACTTGGTTTATACTCTCTAGAATTTAGAAGATTGAGAGGGGATCTTATAGAAACTTACAAAATTCTTAAGGGGTTGGACAGGCTAGATGCAGGAAGATTGTTCCCGATGTTAGGGAAGTCCAGGACAAGGGGTCACAGCTTAAGGATAAGGGGGAAATCCTTTAAAACCGAGATGAGAAGAACTTTTTTCACACAGAGAGAGTGGTGAATCTCTGGAACTCTCTGCCACAGAGGGTAGTTGAGGCCAGTTTCATTGGCTATATTTAAGAGGGAGTTAGATGTGGCCCTTGTGGCTAAGGGGATTAGGGGGTATGGAGAGAAGGCAGGTACGGGATACTGAGTTGGATGATCAGCCATGATCATATTGAATGGCAGTGCAGGCTCGAAGGGCCGAATGGCCTACTCCTGCACCTAATTTCTATGTTTCTATGTTTCCATATGTCCGGTTGGAGCTGCTATTACCTTAGTAAGGAAAGGTCCCCGTTTACCGGAATGAGGGCAAAATGCTGACCTCTGCACCCGTGTCGACGAGGAAGCGCCACCCTGAATGATGGTCCCAGGCATAGAGGCGATGTTTCAGGCCGGCCGCAGCCACCACTACTGGTGGTCGGCCGTGGCATTTCCAGGAAACGTGCGGGGTGGGCGGCATTGACGGGCCTCCGATCCCCAGCGCTTGTGATAGAAGCACCACGTTTCCTTACCAGCGTTGCTCGGGCCTGGCTTCACAGCCGAACCCCCGGTAGAGGCAGGAACTGGCCGCTCGGCCCACTGAGGTACTGCCATCACCCAATCGATAGCAGCAAAACCCTGATGTTTTGTCTGACACAGGTCATCCGCTCGCTCAGCCAGCTGCAGGGGATCGTCAAAATGATCACCCACAAGGAGTAGTCGGATGTCCTCGGGCATCTTCTCCAGGAAAGCATGCTCAAAAAGGAGACAGGGCTGATGAACATCCAGCAAGGTGAGCATCTCGCTCATTAACACGATCAGCTTGCGATCACCAAGACTACCCATGTGCATGAGCCTCGCCACCCGATCATGGTGGCTGAGACCGAAGGTACGCAGGAGGAGCTCCTAGAGGCCTCATACTTGTCGGCAGCTGCCGGCTGGCGCAGGTAATGCACGAGGTGACCGGCCGTGACCTGATCCACCACGCCGACCACATAATAATACTTTGTGTCGTCGGCCGTAATGCATCAAACATGGAACCTCTGGGGCTCCAATGTCCATAACACGGGCAGCTTGAGAGAAACGTCATTCTGTTGAGCCGGGATGTCAGCTGCTTCGGGTTGCTCAGGTAGGTTATCGGCTGCGTCCATCATGAAAATCCAAAAGAACCGTTTTGGATCGTCGGGGTCACCAATATGGCGAGACACGCTTAAGAATAAAGTGATCTTTATTGGCAGATACAGAGTCAGACACTCGCGTGCTGAGAGTGTGTACTGAGTCCCTGCAGTTGCAGTTGGGCATACCTGTTGTGAAGTGTTTGTAATGTACTAACATTGGAATGGAATGGAATTTGTGATGTATATGTAATGTAATATCTAATGTAAATGCCAGTGCCCCTTGAGGCCAAAAGCAGAAGTTGGCAAATGTACTTGTGCCTCGTGGCTGAGGTCAAATGACCTTCTGGAGGCTTCAGTCATTGTAGATTAAACTTATCTTACAAGACAGCGGATGTGTAATTATTGTGCTAGTCACAACAGTGCCTTACAGAGAACATTACATGGTGTCAAAGTAAAAAAAAATATATAGAGGGACTCAAGCCTCCGGGACCACTCTCCATGCAAAAAGAAAAAGAAAGGTCGGAACGCCACCGACTACGGGTGAGTTCCACGGCTGTGTAGCTCATGGCCAGGCCCAGTAGCTGTCACCAACGTCGGGTGAGGGCCTAGTACCGTGTAGCCCATGGACAGGTCCGGTGACCGCCACCGATGACAACTGAGTCTCCAGCCAGCCGGGAGCAGAGTCAGCTCGGCTGTGAGTGAGAAAGTCGGGCCGCGTGAGAGAAGCGGACCGGCTGAGTGAGAAAGCCGGCCGCGAGCAGAGTCAGCCCAGACATGAGACAAAGTCCGGCTGAGTGAAGAGAGGGTCCGACCGCGAGAAAAGCGGACTCAACCGTGAGAGAAGCGGGACACAGCACTTCACCAGCCCTCGCCTGCGGGACACTGGCCCGATGGGCGGAGCAGCGGGGCCTTCAACATTGAGCTGCAGTAGCGCTAAACCTCGACAGTTGGCGGCATTTAACGGTGCCGCATGGCCTGGGGAGGCATGGCTTTTAGCAGTCTGCAGACTCAGTAATGTCATTGGTTTTGCTTTGTGGGCTTATGAGCCTGTAAGCTACTCGTGGTGGAGGCCACTTAGAGGCTGTCTTTGTCACCGCCAAGCTCAATGTCTGAAGAAGTCCCATCACAATACATCACCGATATAATGTTCTCCAGAGATGCTGCCGAACCCGCTGAGTTACTCCAACACTTTGTGTCCTTTTAGTCTGCTACCATTACGGATAACCTAAGACATGGACCAGCACAAGATTCCATGCATTGCATCTGCATTAAAGCATTCAGATCTTGCCTTGAAGATTTGAAACATAGAAACATAGAAACATAGAAATTAGGTGCAGGAGTAGGCCAATCGGCCCTTCGAGCCTGCACCGCCATTCAATATGATCATGGCTGATCATCCAACTCAGTATCCCGTGCCTGCCTTCTCTCCATACCCCCTGATCCCCTTAGCCACAAGGGCCACATCTAACTCCCTCTTAAATATAGCCAATGAACTGGCCTCAACTACCCTCTGTGGCAGAGAGTTCCAGAGATTCACCACTCTCTGCGTGAAAAAAGTTCTTCTCATCTCGGTTTTAAAGGATTTCCCCTTTATCCTTAAGCTGTGACCCCTTGTCCTGGACTTCCCCAAAATCGGGAACAATCTTCCTGCATCTAGCCTGTCCAACCCCTTAAGAATTTTTGTAAGTTTCTATAAGATCCCCTCTCAATCTTCTAAATTCTAGAGAGTATAAACCAAGTCTATCCAGTCTTTCTTCATAAGACAGTCCTGACATCCCAGGAATCAGTCTGGTGAACCATCTCTGCACTCCCTCTATGGCAATAATGTCCTTCCTCAGATTTGGAGACCAAAACTGTACGCAATACTCCAGGTGTGGTCTCACCAAGACCCTGTACAACTGCAGTAGAACCTCTCTGCTCCTATACTCAAATCCTTTTGCAATGAAAGCTAACATACCATTCGCTTTCTTTACTGCCTGCTGCACCTGCATGCCTACCTTCAATGACTGGTGTACCATGACACCCAGGTCTCGCTGCATCTCCCCCTTTCCCAATCGGCCACAATTTAGATAATAGTCTGCTTTCCTGTTTTTGCCACCAAAATGGATAACCTCACATTTATCCACATTATACTGCATCTGCCAAACATTTGCCCACTCACCCAGCCTATCCAAGTCACCCTGCAGTCTCCTAGCATCCTCCTCACAGCTAACACTGCCCCCCAGCTTAGTGTCATCCGCAAACTTGGAGATATTGCCTTCAATTCCCTCATCCAGATCATTAATATATATTGTAAATAGCTGGGGTCCCAGTACTGAGCCTTGCGGTACCCCACTAGTCACTGCCTGCCATTGTGAAAAGGACCCGTTTACTCCTACTCTTTGCTTCCTGTTTGCCAGCCAGTTCTCTATCCACATCAATACTGAACCCCCAATGCCTTGTGCTTTAAGTTTGTATACTAATCTCTTATGTGGGACCTTGTCGAAAGCCTTCTGGAAGTCCAGATACACCACATCCACTGGTTCTCCCCTATCCACGCTACTAGTTACATCCTCGAAAAATTCTATAAGATTCGTCAGACATGATTTACCTTTCGTAAATCCATGCTGACTTTGGCCAATGATTTCACCACTTTCCAAATGTGCTGCTATCCCATCTTTAATAACTGATCTAGCAGTTTCCCCACTACCGATGTTAGACTAACTGGTCTGTAATTCCCCATTTTCTCTCTCCCTCCCTTCTTAAAAAGTGGGGTTACGTTTGCTACCCGCCAATCTTCAGGAACTACTCCAGAATCTAAAGAGTTTTGAAAGATTATTACTAATGCATCCACTATTTCTGGAGCTACTTCCTTAAGTACTCTGGGATGCAGCGTATCTGGCCCTGGGGATTTATCGGCCTTTAATCCATTCAATTTACCCAACACCACTTCCCGGCTAACCTGGATTTCACTCAATTCCTCCAACTCCTTTGACCCGCGGTCCCCTGTTATTTCCGGCAAATTATTTATGTCTTCCTTAGTGAAGACGGAACCAAAGTAGTTATTCAATTGGTCCGCCATATCCTTGTTCCCCATGATCAACTCACCTGTTTCTGACTGCAAGGAACCTACATTTGTTTTAACTAATCTCTTTCTGGCTCCGATTGGTTTAAAATTGTGTTGCATATTAAGGATAGTTAACTGAACTGATTGTCAATGTGACCTTTGCTAACTGAAATAGTCTGCAGCTATTGTTAATTTCATTTCTAATAACTTTCTTTGAATCCTGACTGTGACCTTAAAGTCCTGGTATCTCACACTGTTGCTCATAGCATAGATATGATGAAATGTTGGGCCTTCTGCAGTAAATTGTAATATTTTACCTCCTGGTGATTTCTTATGAAAAACTCAATCTTTCTGTTCTGATGCTGCATTTGAGATTACACCACGTCTAACATTTCAATTATTTCAAGATATTGCTATATGTCTTCTCCAGTTCTGCTTTAACTCTTTCAAGGAACATTTGTGTGATGATGAATACCGGTACAGTCATAACTGTGACTTGGACCACTTGTCTGATGATACTCTCCTCTTGTGGATCTTATGATGCTGTCCTCATTTTTGGACATTTCCTTTGGGTGCAAGTTTTGTTGTTTTTCTGATTGTACTCCGTGACATTCTTGGTTGCCATCTTCATATTATTTGAGATTCTGTACATTGAATCAAATGAAAAGCTTTTTAGTGCCTGACAGTTGCATCCGGATCTTTTCATCTTCAGATCAGACCTGTTTCTCAGTAGACCATCCAATTACTACCAACATAAAGGACCTTAAAGTGTTTTTGAGCAAGTAAGTGTATTGACTCAGAGTTCTCCAAGCTTTTGATTGCATTTGTCAAATTTAGAGTGTTCCACAATCCTAAACTGTGGATTAAAATATTCTTCCAACCAGCTTTGCAAATAACTTAGTTTTAGCTTTTTAAAGCTACTAAGTTAGCAAATGATTGGGACATGTTGGAGCTGATTTCCATGTAATATTCCTCTCTCATGTTTCTTTACTCCAATATTCAATGCCTGCACGAGTTCAGCACTGTTTGAGGTTTGAGAATATTATTAGGCACAGAAGCCTTCTCCATCCTCTCTAATACAGAATCTTAATAAATTAAGCCTTTTCATACTTGATCCGCCATTTTATTTCTTTTGCTGCAAAATGGATGTCATAATGCAAATCTGCTTGTTTACAATTTTATTCTCAGATTGTTTCATTATTTGGAGATTTACAGTACCTTAGTTACTTCCTCCAAAATTAATTAATTGTGGATTTCTGTCCCTGTTTAATATGACTCGTTCAAAATGGACCCGGAGGAGATTCAAGGTGATACACATTTTTTTGCCTGTTTGTTCTGCTCTTGCCTCCTATCCCAGAGTTTTCACACAATCCACTAGGTAATTACACTTGCTCACGATGATCCTTGCTGCTAATTGTAACATTTCCTCGTAGGGATCTTGACTTCAACTGGAGTGTTGGCAGGTTCTGCAAACAGAGGTAATTATAGGACACACACGTTTCAAAATAGGGTTTTTACTTTATTCTGACAATAGCAGTGGTCACACTCTGCAACGAGTCCACAAAATATACACCCTCACGTGAAGTATCATTTTTTGAACACATAAGAAAAAATACATGATTAGATTACATTTATGTCTCAAAATGCTGTATATTCTGCTGTAAGTATTCTATATGCTGTAAGTATTCAGTATACTTACAATTTTTTGCAATTAAGTGTCTTTAAAATAATGTTTGGAAGCTGTTTAGTCAGACATTCCTGCTATTTGGTCTAGAAGTTCACTGAGATATTCTCCATAACTAAATGAAATTGTCAGAATTCAGGCATTGCTGAATGGCTTCCATTTTGGAAAATACATTTTACAATTTAAAGATGAAAAGGAAATATCTGATTAAGTTATTTTGTAATGTAAAAAAGGAGAATGGTTTTCATAAAAGTCACTCCACTTTAGACTTCAATTTTAAGTTCACCACATCAAATCTAACCTAATCTATCCATTCTAATGTTCATTGCTGTAGGAAACCTAACTTTAAATGCTTTACTGAACTTGTTTGCTTGTCGCTTGTGGTTCTCATCTAACTTTGAAATGAAAGAAGCATTTTAAACAGCTAGTCTTTAGGTGATTCTTACTGGCTTGAATAATCATATGAAAAACCCAAAGTCTGAAGGTTGACCTCGTCACATCATATATATGAGCGGTTTCAAAATGTGTATGAAAGTATTTAAAACAGAGAAGATTTAAAGATTGGCAATTACTAACAAATGGGGAAGGCGACACTGATCGGTAAACAGTTAAATGGGTTAAGCATAGGCCAAGATAAGTCTATACTTTATTTCTGATCCTGTCTGAAATCACTACGCTTGCATTCTGTTGCATATTTTATTCAGCGTTGCTCTTGGATCGAATGCAACACTCTTTCCTCTGAGTCAAAACGGTGTGAGTTTTGATTTCCACTTCGGGAATGTGCACATATATCCTAATCCAGAATGAGCGCTGTGCGATATGATCAACTTTTGTGTCAAACATTTAATTTTCAGAGTAAAGTTAATTCACATGTAATTTGGACAATATCATTCAATGTCCAAATTTAAAATAACACATAGACTGGCCATTAATCTGTTGGGCAAGTCAAATCAAGTTTATTGCCTTATGCACAAGTATGATGAGGTACATGAACAATGAAACACTTGCTTGCAGCAACACCACATGCATTTAGACACAGAAAAACATAAATCACATGCACATTATGGAAGCCTTTGAAAAGAAATGCCTGCGAAAGAACAAGACATTAGTGCAAAAATACACAATTTTACTTCGGAGTCACGTGAGGGACTCCATGAAGAAGCCCGCTCACAGCGCATGCGTGTCATATCGCATACACGCATTCAACGAGTCAGACGTGGGAGAGGACGTCTCCCTAGAGAGAAAGACAAAGAAGCAGACGTGCCTGCTGTATTCTGAAGAGACTGGTGTGTTGCTGAACAGCAGGCAGCCAGCTAAGGACGTCAGGGCACATCCACAGGTCGTTACTGGTGTGATGCTGAACAGCAGGGAGCCAGCTACTGATGTCAGTATAGAGCTGAGGGGCTGCCAACACATAGTTTGCTGTTGTTTAATGACCAGCAGCAGGCAGCAATAAATGTCGGCACCAGCATCTCCCAGAAGGGAGCGAGTGCCAAACTTCACCCTAAATGGGTTGAGGTGCCCGTGAGTACCAGGACCAGGGGAATGGTCCAGTGCCCGTAGGCATGGGGACGGGCTGTGGGATATACCGCGTGCGACTAGTGCCCGAGAGCACCAAGGTCGGCAGGAGTGGTCCCATATATTAAGCACCCGCGACGACTAGTGCCCGAGAGCATGTAAGTCGGCTGGAGCGGTTTGCTGGAGTAAATTTCTCCATAGTGGCAGGCTCCAGGATTGGAGGATAGCCACAGTGGGCAAATAATATAAGTCCCACAGCAGTTTCCCATATGGGCTGCATGAAATGTCAGACGCCTCTGAGGAGGGTATGGAAGGTCTGACGGGGTAAAGCCTGAGCAGGTGATGGAGCCACTGTCCCCTATTGAAGGGGGGAAAACAACCTGCCGAACATGATGAGCAGTACTGCCAGCAGAACTCACGGAGAATGATTTCGAGAAGGATGGCTGTGAGTATTGAAGGACTGTGAGTCCACCCATTAACTTCAAGCTTATATTTTGCTAAAGTGTTGGCAAGGGTTCTATACTCTGGGAATATTGTGGTGCTCTCAATGTAGCCATTGTTACAGGTGCATTTGCAGACGTGTTGGGAAGGCCGTAATACTCTGAAAGGTCTCATGGCGGGCATACAGCTTTGGCCCGCATGTTTTTTTTAAAAAAGGTGTACAAAATTAGTGACCTTAAGGATGCCATTAGCACTATTTTTGAAATGTGTAGTTGAAGGGCCATTCAGCCAGCTCTAGACCCTAGTTCGCTATACTATGTGAGCAAAGGGCTATAGACCCCGTTATTTGGGGGGGGGGGGGGGGGAGACCTGTCTAAACAGGTAAAGAATTGGCGTGGTGGCTTGACTTTGGGGCTGATTAAAGCTTCCAAAGGATTTCTGGGGAAGACATTAACCTTATGTGCATCCTAAGAGAGGTAGTGTGTTTTTGTAATTATACTACAAAGAATTGGGCAGAGGTACCCAGCAGCAGCGTCCTGTTTAGGGTTTGGCCGGGACGACCACTGTGGAGATGCAAACTAACATTAACCTTTAGGCTCTCCACAACCGCATATGAAACCAAGGAAAATAAATTGGTTACCACCAATAACCATGGAGGTAGGTGAATTTGGGGCTCCAGTATTAATAGGGAGCACGGAAGTTGGGGGGATATTGCAACTTCATGTTGATGCTTGGTGTAATATATCCATGGACAGATATATCCTTAGCAGTTTTAAGGGATATCTGATAGAGATCTACACGAACAAAACCCTCCAGTACATAACCGGATAGATATACATGCTGGTATGAAATAAACTAAACCTGAACACCAGGATTTGTCTCAAACATCTTTATTAGAAATAAGAAAGATGGGGGATGCCGTATTATTATGGATTATCAATACTTCACAATGTTGTGCAATATATTCATTTTAAAAATGGATATGTTTAGCAGTGCTAAGATTTAGTGTGCAGCAGGCTAGTCTATGGGAAGTATTAATTTAAGATCCTTGCTATTCAATATCAAACTGGGGGGGGGGGGGGGAAATTTTAAACCAGTGTTGGGACTGCTGCAACACCAAAATCATAGAATTATGGTATAGTTGGATGATATCCTTATTGTGGGAATAACTTAGGAATCGGCATGTTAGGCAGTGGTTGCCACTAATCAATTGTTTGTGCAGCTGGGATGCATTGTCCATCCACTTAAGTCAAAATTGACACCATTAACACATTTAATATGTTAATGACTTACTAATATGAAAAGCCACAGAGGTCAACCCGGCTGTGCTATTACAAACAGATGCCAGTGCAATTGGTTATGGTACAACTGATACCATCTCGACCTATGGGGGAGATGGAATATATAAGAAGCTAACCTACATAACACTAAGGGTTAGAAATGTTAAGTGCATTTCATGGGCTAAAATCTTATTGCTCAGGAATGAAACTGCAGCATGGTAGATGGTAGATAGATAATACCTCGGTAATGGCATATTTAAGTCAAATGGGTGGAAAGATATCACCAGCTTGTGATGAATTGGCAAATTAAACTTGGGAATGGTGTGTCCAAAGGAATATTTGGTTATGGGCTACGTATCTACCAGGGATACTAATTCAGTGGCAGACACCAGGCCACGAAAAATTATTGGAAGTACTAAATGGATGTTGGATAGATGGTATTTGCTAAAATCAGTAAAGTAGGTAAGGCCGGATATTAGAATTGCATCCGGGGTTAAATCACCAGTTACCGAGGTATGTATCATTGATACCAGATCCTGAGGCAGAAGCTACAGATGCTGTTTCACTGCACTAGGGGAGGGTTTTTTCATTTATGTATTACCTCCTTGTCTATTTTATAAATTTGGGGTACGAAGGGACATTCAACAGGAATCGGCATCGGGGATGTCTTAGTACCTGATTGGCTTACCCAACTAAGTTTTTCCGGGGTACAGGACATGGTGCTGGAACTATGTATAACGGTAGACGTAGTCCTAAGTTGCTGGTGCATCCAGTAACTGAGGATAGCTATCCATGTCATAGAAAATATTGATTTAGTAGGTTGTAGACTCTAAAACACCGCTACGGGACATGGGGCTATCAAAAGAACTGTGGACATGATCACTGCAGCACGAAGAAGGTCTACTCAATAACAGTATTTAGGTCATATTAAAATGGACTAATTACTGCCATGATAACTTTCTGGACCACAGAAATAAGGATGTTCCGGGGGTGCTACAGTTGCTTACCAGCCTGCAATATGGAGGACTGTGTTTCAGCACTGTGAATAGTGCCGAAAGTGCATTGTCAAGTTATTAATGGCAAGAAACAGTAAGACAGTCTGAGGGATCACATCCTCTGGCAGTTTAAAAAATTTTAGAGGATATGTTAACACCAAGCCACCAAAAAATAAGATACAACTATATTTGGAATGTAAGTGTGGCTTTGATCTTGCTAAGGAATTGGTCGCCGGCTACAGCATTAAATCTGGATAACTAACTAGAAATGGTAATGCTGATAGCGCTAGTCACAGTGCATAAGCTCCAGTTATTGCTAAAAGTAAGACTGGATGGCTTCACTATTGCGGCACGAAGATTGGGGTTTGTGATCCAGGACCGTATTATTAAACAAAATAGGCCAGGATTAGCGGGGCAGGTCATAGAATTGATGGCCTACCCGGAGGACATATGCCTCTGTATAGTAAAGTACGGTTTTGTTATACAGTAAGGAAAAAAGGCTATCAGAGGCAAGGAATTGGCGTTTAATCAGCTATAAGATACTGTACCATAGAGTGTAACTCAGACCATTTCGCGGTGGCTGAAATATGGGATATGATAGGCGGGAGTGGACAATAACATATTTAATTCTCACCCCACCAGGGCTGCAGCTACATCTGCAGCAAAACGCCTTGATGTATCCATGGACCAAATCCTCAGGATTGCAGGATGGTTGTTGGAGAAAACGTTTCAGAAATGTTAACAAACCAGTTAGCAGTATGGGAACGTTTTTTCGGGGAACAATTTTAAGTTCTGTATGATAATTTATCCCTGAAGAATACAGGGTTATGATTTGAATTAATTCGATATTATTTATCATTTCCATTAAATAATTGGTATGAATGCTTTGAATATAATTAACAATTTCTCTCTAACTACCAAGGCAGTTGTGAAGCATGGACTCGTTTCCACGGCATGAGGTCACAGAGCTTTGAAATCTTCATGGAGTCCCTCACGTGACTCCGAAGTAAAATAGTAAGATTAAACGAGAACTTACCAGTTTGAAGTTTGATCTGTATTTTATGAGGAGGAACGTTGAGGGAATACATGCCCTCCGCTCCCACCCTCATAGGGTCATATCTTAAGCTGGTATCTATTTAATAATCTTGCTATTTTAGGTCAATATAGGGTATCTGTGACCTCACACCGCTGCTTTGAAGGATGACACGCATGCGCTGTGAGCGGGCTTCTTCATGTATTCCCTCAACGTTCCTCCTCATAAAATACAGATCAAACTTCAAACTGGTAAGTTCTCATTTAATCTTACTATTATAGAATAGATGTCATGGTAGTGCAAGATGTGGTACGATTAGGATTGTGTAGGTAAGTTCAAGAACCTGATAGTTATTGAAGAGTAGCTGTTCCTGTACTGATTGGTGTGGGACTTCAGGTTTCTGTACCGCCTGCCCAATGGTACCAGAAGAGGCCAAAGCCCAGATGGTGAGGTTACTTGATAATCGATGCCACCTTCTTAAGGCACTGCCTTCTTGAGACAGACTTGATTGCTGTATCCTGTATCATAATAATAAGTATATTTCCTGCATCATAATAATGTATATTTCAGAAATACTTCATTTGTAAAGTGTTCTGAAAATCTCAGAGGTTCTGAAAGGTTGTTTGTAAGTGCAACCTCTTTTCATTTTGTTGCACTCCTGTTTATATTTATATAGGCCCTATTCTGTCTTCAGACCAATTTCAGCCTGGAAGAAAAACCACAATGGATTCCTTGGACTTCACTTAAAATCCAATTAGGGTTTTATTGGTGGAATAAAACTAATTTGCATTGATTTATCTAACCACCACCCGAATTAAGTATAGCTTGTCCATTTCTGGCAATGTTATAATTAATTAAGGAGATAGTTGAGAGAAAATACATAGGCCGGGCCATGCAAGGATGACAATTGTTTACCCTTATGGAGAGTAAGTGAAACAGATGGGCTCTTATGATAATCTGATCGTTTCATTATTATATTACTATGAAAATCTTCTGTTTTAATCTCAGATTTATTTACGACTTGGATTTAAAATGTCCAATCACTAAACCTGAATTCAAATTCTCTTCTCTCGATTACTGGTCCAGAACTCTGGCTGTTAGTAACTGAACCTGCATGCCACTGTAACCATGGAAATGATGGGAAAAGCTATGTCCCTGTCAGACAGTTATAGGAATAAATTCAGCCTATATTTTTACAGGATAATCACGGTTCAAATCTGGAGAACACGGATACAATCAAAGGAGCTACCTCAGTGCTTATCAATTGCTGATGCATTTCCTGATGTGCCTCATTTCCAAACCTCTGTGGGTGAAGTAGTATTTTCATGTGATTCTCCATGCTGTATGGTTTATAGACCGACCAAGTTGGATATGTCAAGATGCCTAATCAGCAGTGGAGAATGTGGAAAGGCGATAATTAAGTTTAAATTGGTGTTTGTGCTCGGATGTCGAACACGCTATTACTATTCCTCTGTTAATTAAGGTTCAGTTCCAAGAGTGCTAGCTTCAATGTTATCTTTCAAGATACAATTTGCATGTTTTTATCATCCTAAAATGAATTGTCACTTGTCGCTTGTTCATCAGTTCAATTAGCTGAGAATCATTCCCACGATTTGTTTACTTATTTATTTTTGGGGGTTGGGGCATTGCTGGCAGAATCTAATACTGTCTTCGTAGAGTCAAGCAAATAATTTGCAGGACTTACTATATGGCGATCAGGTTGTTTGTGGAATCGGTCCAAAAAGAGAAAATGGCTATGTGTGAGAGAGGGTGAACTCCAGGAAAATATGCAAACATGCAAAGACGCTGGTAGACACATGTGCTGGAGAAACTCAGCGGGTGCAGCAGCATCTTTGGAGCGAGGGAAATACGCAACATTTCGGGCCAAAACCCTTCTTCAGATCGTGAAACGTTGCCTACTTCCTTCGCTCCATAGATGCTGCTGCATTCACTGAGTTTCTCCAGCACTTTTGTCGACCTTCGATTTTCCAACATCTACAGTTCCTTCTTAAATGCAAAGATGCTGAACTGTTCTAAGCTAGATTCAAGGTATTGGAAAGAAATGTTGAAAAAAGTTAAAGCATGAGACAGGAGACAACTTGGGGAAAGACTCATAAAGGCATCTTTGTGAAAATAAATTCCTTCTCACTGAAACAATGTTCGCAAAGTAGATTAAAAAATAACTTCTACAAGCAGAGCATGGCAAAGAGGACTGAAATTCTATGGTATGGAGGGAGATAAGTCGTACTGGGACAGAAACATGTTCAGATTCAGAGGTCTGTTTGAACACAATGTACATGGTGTCAAGCAAGATAATTTCTACAGAAGGAACCCCTATGGATGAAATATAAACAAAAAATGGTCAGGATAATCAGCAGGTGATCCAAGATGGCGGCGCGAATGGTCGCAGCGGCTCACGGCTCTCTGTCTCGGTGCTCTTTTTTGTTGTTTGTGTACGTTGTGTTGTCCGTGTACGTCTTTGCTGTCGGTTCTGCGAACATCCGCTACACCTGCTACACCCGACAAAACCTCGTGGATATCGGTGATATCGGTGACCAGCGCCAGACTGCGGTTTCGGGTGTCTTCCATCGCAAGTATAACATCCCGGGCGACATAGCAAGACCACCGGGGTCCCCGTGGATTGTTGTCGGGTCTAGGAGGTGGCGCAGACGGAGGAGGGAGAGGAAGCAGAAGCGAGGCCGCAGGTCCGGGGCTTTGCTAAGGCTAAGGAATCGACCACACAAGCCACGTCTACCGAGCCTGTATCTCTCCAACGCCAGATCCCTGGTTCACAAAATGGATGACCTGGAAGTACAACTCGCTGGAAATCGATATGTCCGCGACTGCTGTGTTATGATCATCACCGAAACCTGGCTTCACCCGGGGATACCTGATGCTAGCATGCAGCTAGCAGGACGCTTTCTGCTCCGCGGGGACAGGACTATGGACTCCGGTAAGAGCAGGGGAGGGGGTCTCTGTATATACGTGCATGAGAATTGGTGCAACAACGGGATAATCATAGACAATCATTGTTCCCCTGACCTCGAGTACATGTCTGTAAGATGCCGGCCTTTTTTTCTACCGAGAGAACTAACAGTCGTGATTGTCACGGCTGTGTATATTCCACCTGACGCCAATGTAAACAAGGCGCTCTCTCTCCTGCTGAACACCATTAACGAACAGCAGCGGGACCACCCCGAAGGTGTTCACATAATCGCAGGGGACTTTAATAAGGCCAACTTGAAGACTGTACTGCCGAAATTCTATCAACATGTCAAGTGTTCTACTAGAGGGGTGAACACGCTGAATCATGTCTACACCAATATCAAGCACGCGTATAGAGCCATCCCCCTCCCCCAACTCGGCCAGTCAGATCATCTCTCCCTCCTGCTCTCTCCAGCCTACACCCCCCTCAGACGCAGTGCCAGGCCCACCATAAAGTCTGTTACAACCTGGCCTGAAAATGCACTCTCCAATCTACAGGACTGCTTTACACAGACAAACTGGGACATATTCAAACACCAGGATCTGGAAACTCTCACAGAATCGGTGCTGGACTATATCAAGTTCTGCATCGGAAATGTGACTGTAGACAAAAACATACGGGTTTTCCCAAACCAGAAACCCTGGATGTCCAGCCAGGTCCGCACACTCCTCGGAGCCCGCGATGCTGCCTTCAGGTCAGGTGACAGAGCTCTGTACAGGGCTGCTCGAGCCGATCTGAAAAGTGGTATTAAAAAAGCCAAGGCGGACCATAAGAGGAGTATAGAGTCCCACTTGTCCAGCAATAATACACGGGAGGTATGGCGGGGCATACAAGACATTACCAACTACAGAGGCTGTGCCACAAAGTCAGAAGACCTGAGTGCGCCGCTGGCAGAAAAGCTAAATTGCTTCTTCTCCCGCTTTGAAACATCACAACAGCAGCACTCACCTGCTACAGCCCTGTTCCCACCCTCACCTAGCTCCTGTACTACTCCACTCACTGTCAGGGAGCACGATGTCAGACGGGTGCTCCTGGCAGTGAACCCCAAGAAGGCTACCGGCCCAGATGGAGTACCTGGTAAGGTGCTCAAAGCGTGCGCCCACCAGCTCACTGCCATCTTCACCAGAATTTTCAACCTCTCCCTGGACCAGGCAGTTATTCCGTCCTGCCTAAAATCAGCCACAATCGTCCCTGTGCCGAAGAAGTCTCCCATCACCAGCCTTAATGACTACGGTCCTGTGGCCCTCACTCCGGTAATCACAAAGTGCTTCGAGAGATTGGTCCTCCAGCACATCAAGGACTATCTACCACCAGACTTCGACCCCCACCAATTCGCCTATCGCCAAAACAGATCCACAGAAGACGCCATTACCGTAGCTCTCCACTCTGTGCTGAGCCATCTGGAGCAGGGGCAGAGCTACGTCCGGATGCTCTTTGTGGATTTTAGCTCAGCTTTTAATACAATCATTCCGGACATTCTCATTGGTAAACTGGTCACTCTCGGCCTCCCCACTCTCACATGTGCCTGGATAAAAGATTTCCTCACCAACCGGTCCCGGACTGTGAGACTCGGCTCCCACCTCTCCTCCACTCGCAGGTTGAGTACCGGTTCCCCACAGGGCTGTGTGCTAAGCCCCCTCTTATACTGTCTCTACACCCACGACTGTAGTCCGGCCCACAACAACAACCGCATCGTCAAATTTGCTGACGACACTACTGTAGTCGGACTTATTTCAAAGGGAGACGAGGCAGCCTACAGAGAGGAAGTCCTGAAGTTGACAACCTGGTGCTCAGAAAACAATCTGGCTCTGAACACCAAGAAAACAAAAGAGTTCATTGTCGACTTCAGGAGGCACAGCAACGACTTAGCCCCCCTACACATCAACGGTGAGTGTGTGGAGAGGGTCAATACCTTCCGGTTTCTCGGCGTCCATATCGCTGCTGATATCTCCTGGACGGACAACACGACAGCGGTCATCAAGAAGGCTCAGCAGCGGCTGCACTTCCTGAGGGTCCTCAGGAAGCACAACCTGGACTCTAACCTGCTGCTGACCTTCTACCGCTCGTCCATCGAGAGCCTGCTGACATACTGCATTACAGCATGGTATGGCAGCTGCACCATGGCAGACAGGGAGAGGCTTCAGAGGGTAACTAGGACAGCGCAGAGGATCATTGGCTGCCCTCTCCCCTCCCTGATGGACATCTACACCTCCCGCTGCCTTAGCAGGGCAAAGAAGATCATCAAAGACAGCTCCCATCCTGCGTTTGGACTGTTCGACCTGCTGCCCTCTGGAAGGCGCTATAGGTGCATCAAATCCAGGCCAAATAGACTCAGAAATAGTTGCTTTCCGAGAATTATAACTACTATTAATTCTAATTCACACATGCACTGACTTCACTGCCCAACACCATGGACTTCCATCTGTATATATGTATATATGTATGTAGCGCCGCAGAAATTGTGCACCTATCCCCCCCCCCCCATCCCCCCCACCCCCCTCTTCTCCCGGCTGTTTTTTGTTTTTCTGTCTCTTGTTTTTTGTGCTAAATTGTATGTATGCACTGAGTACGAGCAGCTTTCAGTTTCACTGTACATGTATAGTGACAATAAATGGCATATCATATCAGGTCAGGCAGAATCTGAGATGAGGAAAAGACGTATATTTCTCATGAAACATTAATTGTTTCTCGTTCCTCAAATATGCCCTGGTCTGCTGAGTATCTCCAGCACTTACTGTTTTTATTTTAGATTTCCAATATTTCCTTTATTGCTTTTAAAACATGCAGTAGCTGTATCTATGACAAACAGCTGGGCACAGATATTTCAACTTGATCAGTAGTTTCTCTCTGTGGTAGAAGACAATGTTCCCACCCAGACCACATTGGGTGCCCTTGCCCTTACTGCTCTTAGCATTTCATCCAAGTATCATTCAACATGCAAAATGCAAAATGTTGGAGGAACTCAGTGGCTCAGGCAGCATCTGGGGAGGAAATGGGCAGGTGACATTTTTGTGAGGGAGCCTCCTTCAGACTTTGCAGACATTCTCCTCCAAGTCTGAAGAAGGGTCCCAACCTAAAATGTTGCTTGTGCAATCCTTCCCCAGATACTGCCTTGTCAATTGAGTTCCTCCAATGAACTGTGTTTTGTTCAAGATTCAAGCATCTGCAGTCCCTTGTATCTCTATTATTCAACATGGTTGTGCACTGATTCATTGGCTGAGGGAGATATGCAGTTTATTTATTACTTCTCTCTAAATAATAGGAGTGAGTAATTAACCTGTTAAAATGCAACTTTTGAAAATCTTTTATTTTCCTGAATAGGAATTTTCTAAGAAATGCCAGAGTCATGTCTCTTTTGATTTTTTTTTCCACTTTGATACTGGATGCAGCTGCATTTTTAAGATAAGGTAGATGGATGTTTCTTGATATAAATACGTTAACTAGATTTATCTATCAAATCCTGACTATGCTTGTTGAATTGCCAATATTTGGTATCAAAATAAGGAGTGAAATAAGAATATGATGTTGCTGACTTCATTAAAAAAGGCCAAGGAATGCCTTAAAGTTTGCCTATAAAAATAAACCCATGTCATTAGCATTTACATTATTTTTAATTACTATTAGGAGCAATATATGTTATTTTAGTCTCCTTAGGATATAATTTCTATGGAGTGAGTGCAGTGAAAAATCAGCAGTTGGATGTGTTATCTTTGTACTGGTATCGGATTTTTTTTTGTGTTATATAAACTGAGATACAGTGAAAAGTTTTGTTTGCAAGCTATCCCGTCAAATCATACTGTACAACAAGTCATACACAAGTACAACACGTAGCGCAAAGAGGAAAAAAAAACACAGAGTGCAGAATGGATTGGGCGACAGATGGCACAATGGGCTAAGTGTTCGGCTGGCAACCTGAAGGTGGTCGGTTCGAATCCTGCTTGGAGTGTGTACTGTCGTTATGTCCTTGGGCAAGACACTTCACCTACCTTTGCCTGGGACTAGAGACGGAAATTAGCTGCTGATTAGCTACAATCTGCATATTTACATGCAAAATGTTAATTAATATGCATTGTCCCTATAAACAAAACATTATTATTATAATCATATAGAATTACAACATTGTAGCATTACAGTTACAGAGAAAGTGCAGGATCGGTAATGAGGTAAAATGAATGATCAGGACTGCACCCAGGCTTATGGGAACACTGTTCAGTATTCTGTTAACAGCGGGGAAGAAGTAGTTTCTGAAAGCTGATGTCATTCCTCCAACCTTCTGTTCAAAGCGAGCATAGAGTGTATTGTGTTCATCGAAGATGGACTCATTCCTGCCAAATTTACTGCCTGACCACTTCGTAGCCTGTTGTAGCATGCAAGCCTTGCCACAACTTTGAGTGTCTGTGTTACAGAATTCTAGGTTGTTACAGAATTTCCTCGTGGCATCCTCTTATGTAGGTTCTAAGAAGATTCCTTGAACAACTCAGGATCATTTGACTTGAAGCTACAAACTTGGAGTTCACCTGGGAATGGACTTCATGGTTCATCCATGATTTCTGGTTGAGGAACAAGTGTATTATCTTCTTTGTCAGGCAATCCTTTGTACACTCACTGATGAGTTCCGTGACGGCATTGGCATTCTCATTTAGGTTGGCCGCAAAGTCCTTGAATATGAACCAGTCCACCCACTCAGCATTCTCTGTTTTTATCTTAGATTTCTAGTAACTGAGATTTTTTTTTTTCAAATGACAGTTCATTGAAATAGACAATAGGCAATAGGTGCAGGAGTAGACCATTCAGCCCTTCGAGCCAGCACCGCCATTCAATGTAATCATGGCTGATCATTCCCCATACGTACACTGTTCCTGCCTTCTCCCCATATCCCCTGACTCCGCTATCTTTAAGAGCCCTATCTAGCTCTCTCTTGAAAGTATCCAGAGAACCAGCCTCCACCGCCCTCTGAGGCAGAGAATTCCATAGACTCACAATTCTCTGTGTGAAAAAGTGTTTCTTCATCTCCGTTCTAAATGGCTTACCCCTTATTCTTAAACAGTGGCACTTGGTTCTGGACTCCCGCAACATCGGGAACATGTTTCCTGCCTCTAGCATGTCCAAACCCTTTATAATCATATATGTTTCAATAAGATCCACTCTCATCCTTCTAAATTCCAGAGTGTACAAGCCCAGCCGCTCCATTCTCTCAGCATATGACAGTCCCACCATCCTGCGAATTAACCTTATAAACTTATTACACTCCCTCAATAGCAAGAATGTCCTTCCTCAAATTAGGAGACCAAAACTGCACACAATACTCCAGCTGTGGACTCAATATGGCCGTGTACAACTGCAGAAGGACCTCTTTGCTCCAATAATCAACTCCTCTTGTTATGAAGGCCAACCAGCCATTCGCTTTCTTCACTGCCTGCTGTACCTGCATGCTTACTTTCATTGACTGATGAACCCCCAGATCCCGTTGTACTTCCCCTTTTCCCAACTTGACACCATTTAGATAACAATCTACCTTCTTGTTTTTGCTACCAAAGTGGATAACCTCACATTTATCCATACTAAACTGCATCTGCCGTGCATCTGCCACACAGCTTTGTGTCATCTGCAAATTTGCTAATGTTACTTTGAATCCCTTCATCTAAATCATTGATGTATATTGTAAATAGTTGCGGTCCCAGCACCGAGCCTTGCGGTACACCACTAGGTACTGCCTGCCATTCTGAAAGGGACCCATTAATCCCTACTTTTTGTTTCCTGTCTGCCAACTAATTTTCTATCCATGTCAGCACTCTACCCCCAATACCATGTGCCCTAATTTTGCTCACTAATCCCCTATGTGGAACCTTATCAAATGCTTTTTGAAAGTCCAAGTACACTACATCCACTGACTCTCCCTTGTCCATTTTCCTAGTTACATCCTCAAAAAATGCCAGAAGATTAGTCAAGCATGATTTCCCCTTCCTAAATCTATGCTGACTCGGACTGATCCTGTTACTGTTATCCAAATGTGCCGCTAATTCGTCTTTTATAATTTACTCCTGCATCTTCCCCACCAATGTCAGGCTAACTGGTCTATAATTCCCTGTTTTTTCTCTCCCACCTTTCTTCAAAAGTGGGATAACATTAGCTACACTCCAATCCACAGGAACTGATCCTGAATCAATAGAACAATGGAAAATTATCACCAATGCATCCACGATTTCTAGAGCCCCTTCCTTAAGTACCCTGGGATGCAGACCATCAGGCCCTGGGGATTTATCAGCCTTCAGTCCCATCAGTCTACACAACACCATTTCCTGTCTAATGTGGATTTCCTTCAGTTCCTCCGTCACCCTAGATCCTCTGGCCACTAGTACATCAGGAAGATTGTGTGTGTCCTCCTTAGTGAAGATGGATCCAAAGTACCTGTTCAACATCTGCCATTCCTTGTTCCCCATAATAAATTCACCTTTTTCAGTCTTCAAGGGTCCAACTTTGGTCTTAACTATTTTTTTCCTCTTCACATACCTAAGGAAGCTTTTACTATCCTCCTTTTTATTCTTGGCTAGCTTACCTTCGTACCTCATCTTTTCTCCCCTTTTAGTTATCTTCTGTTGCTGTTTAAACATTACCCAATCCTCGTGCTTCACGCTCATCTTTGCTATGTTGTACTTCTCATTTAATTTTATACTGTCCCTGACGTCCCTTGTCATCCCTTACTCCCCTTGGAATCTTCCTTCCTCTTTCGAATGAACTGATCCTGCACCTACTGTATTATTCCCAGAAATACCTGCCATTGTTGTTCCACTGTCATCCCTGCTAGGGTATCTTTCAAGTCAACTTTGGCCAGCTCCTCCCTCATGGCTCCATAGTCCCCTTTGTTCAACTGTAACACTGACACCGATTTACCCTTCTCCCTCTACAATCGTAGATTAAAACTGACCATATTCTGGTCAATACCGCCTAATGGCTCCTTTATCAAATCCGGTTCATTCCACAACACTAAATCCAGAATTGCCTTCTCCCTGGTCTGCTCCAGTACAAGCTGCTCTAAGAATCCATCACATAGGCACTCCACAAACTCCCTTTTTGGGATCCAGTACCAACCTGATTTCCCCAGTCTACCTGCATGTTGAAATCTCCCATAGCAACTGTTGCATTACTTTTACTACATGCCAATTTTAACTCCTGATTCAACTTGCTATATCCACGCTACTGTTTGAGGGCCTGTAGATAAGTCACATTAGGGCATTTTTACCCTTACAATTCCTTAGTTCTATCCATACTGACTTCATATCTCCTGTTTCAATGTCACCGTTTGCAAGGGACTGAATTTCATTCCTCACCAACAGAGCTACCCCACCCCCTCTGCCCACCTGTCTGTCTTTTCGATAGGAGGTATACCCTTGAATATTCAGTTCCCAGCCCTGGCCCTCTTGCAGCCATGTCTCAGTAATTCCCACAACATCATACCTGCCAATCTCTAACTGAGCTTCAAGCTCGTCCACTTTATTCCCTTATACTTTGCGCATATACAGTACTTTGACCTCCGTATTCACTTCCCCCCTCGCAATTCTCCCTGACCTTACTCTGTTGTCCATTCTCAAGCTTTCCTTCCCATTAATTCGAGAATATTTTGTAACTTTTCCTGTACTCACTTCCCTTTTAACTCCATCTTTATACTCCCAATTTGCCAATCCCACACCTCCACTATTTTGCTTCATCAGCTTCAAAAGAGCTGCTGCTGAGAGCAGTAGATGTAATTTTAGTAATATCCACCTAACGTGTACCTTCCCTGCTCTCATGGTTCCGAATGATTTTTAAAAAAACCTGAGAGGCTTTTATTGTAAGAAAAAAAAAAAAAATGATCTGCTAAAATAACTCTGCAACTATGATTGAGCACGCCCAGGAGTGACATGTTTATGTTAATATTAACCTTTTTTTCACCCAGTTTTATTCCACCAGGGAGGTCTTACCTTCCACTACCTGCAACCTCCGGTAACCACCTTCAACTAGCATCGCAACCGGCTTTGACTAAAAAATTACCGATTTTTAAAACGGCAACCTATTTTTAGTCGAGGCTGGTTTTGAATTTTTAAAAATAATCACTGGAACGTAAAGGAGCTCGACTACGCGGAAAACACTTTCGACCATTAGGGAGAGTGACAAAAACCTCCGGGAACCACATGGAAACCTTGGGTGGGGCGCAAGGTCTCCAAAGGTTTCCGTTCAGGTTTCCTAAGTGGGACATGGGCTTAACTCTCTAAACTCATGTTGCAGAACCACCTTCCTCTTCTTCCTGACGTCGTTTGTGCCGATGTGCCCAACTACTGCTGGCTGTTCACCTTCCCTCTCGAGGATGTTCTGAATTTGGTTTGTGACATCTTGAACCCTGGCACCAGGGAGGCAACAGACCATCCTCACGTCCTAATGCATCCTAATGTCCAGTGCTGTCAATGCACTGCAACTTGTAGAATGTTATACCTGCTGCATCTAACAATTTGCTACATCTTACTGATGTTGATATTGAAAGGAACTTTGGTGTGCACTGCCAAGGTGCAGGCAAAGCAAATTTCTTAGAGGGCACATAGTATGTTAGCCTTTATTACAATTGGTTTGGGATATGGCAATAAGGTGGTTTTATTGTAATTGGCTTCGGCCCTGGTAAGATCCCACCTGGAGTATTCTGTGCAGGTTTGTTTCTTTTTCTCTATGAAAGGATATACTTGTCACTGTAGTAGTGCAGCGAAGATTTACAAGAGGAAGGTTTGAGTAGAATATAATTATATTCTTCATCTTAAAGACAAATGAGAAGAGATCCATTGAAGTGTACTTTTTTTTTAAAGATCTTAACTGGCAAGATACTTGAAGGATGTTACCCCTAGCTGAGAGGTAACTAAGGCGTCAGAGAATCATAATGGGATAACTATATAGCATTGGCATCAACATGGATTATCTTCACACAAAATATGGGAAATCTTCTGTAAAACATGCTCCCTCCCATGCTTCAATGGTATCAGGTCCATCCCCAACCCCCAATGTGGGCACCCTCCACCTTTCCCACAATATTGACCTCACCACCCTCTCAAACTCCAAACTTTGGGACTGTGCTCTCTGCGCATTCCAGCCTACGTGCCTCAGCCAGAAAATGCAGGCCTGAGCTCTGCCCTCCTCTCAACCACAAGAACTATCTTGGATCCCTTCCTTCATTTACTTCCCTTCCTGAGGCTGTTGTATCTCTGATTCTATTCCAGGCAACAGTATGTCCAGACTGTTCACCTCTTTCCTCTGCTGTGGACATGGCATGATTCCAATCCTGGCATCAGCAGCATCAAGCCTTTTCCTTCTACCCATCTCCATCTCCATATCCATCTCCATCTACATCTCCATTCGCTTTCCTCTCATCCACCCCACACAGCGGCATCCTTAAGTCATTTCTCCTACACACCCCACTCAGCAATATCTCCATGGTTTTGCTCCTACCCAACCCAATTGACAGCAGTGCCTGATCTCTCCCCACACAAAACCAGCAGCACCCTTCAGTTGGTCTCTCACAAGATGATGCATGAATAGATTCAAAGCTACCCAATGGCTACTGACCCAGGTTGAGCTATGAATGACCTGCCAAGCTTGCTCAGGAGATGACGACCATGGGAACACTTTAAATCCCAATAATTTGTAATGCCCAAAGCCTTGATTGCAGTGATTTATGATGAAGTGTACCTATGACCAAAATGGTCACTATTCTACCACATTCACTCTATGGCCATGCATCTTGCAGAGTACACTACAATCTTTAGGCCATTACCTTGTTGACATGCTTTTTGAACTCATCATCAACATCAAACGATTCCAGAGTTGTTGTGAGTTTAGTTCTCAATGGTTCAGGTTAGTTAAATTAATTTATAAAGGCAATGCCGTTGTATCAGTTGCAACCTACAGAATGATGTGAATCAACTGGATTAATCCTGGGCTCCAGGGAAATGAAATTCCAAATACTATATTGTTGTCATTGAAAATGTAAGAGAAAGGGCAGGGAATCATTGCTTGAGGCAGTATGTATGTGTGCAGGTCTAAATCTATTATAATTCATAAGCAGTGAAGGCAGTCATGTACAATCAAAATCCATGTTTTCTTTGGTCAGATGGCTAAAGATTTACAGATTTTAATCTAAGAACACACTCAAAATAAATGTAACTCAACACGCTGTGCTGATGAAAGTTGTGTTTCACGACCCTCGGGGTCGCAGTTTCAGTGAAGCATAACCCCATCAGAATCTTGGAGAAGAGAATTTGCATTGACTGTGAAGATGGGACTTGCTTTGGGGCATATTCATACTCTACAGGAATCCATTGTCATGTTAAGTTTATGTTCTTATATATTGGATATTAAAAACCAGTGATATTATACATTATACTGCACCATCACTGTACCAAGATCAGCTGAGGGATCAAAAGGGAAAAAAAAACAAGAATACAACTGAGGTTAAACTGAAATGTGACCTTTACATTGTTCCTTTGTCTGCACTCAAGTGATATATGTCAGAAATAGTACCCTTCAAGGATCTGGTAGCAATGAATATTTTGATATTACAGCTTTCTTCCTGTTGCACCAAACAATAACAGACAGGAAATCAATTTTAGGAATATGTTCTTTGGGAATATCAAACTGAAAGAGAAAACTTTCAAGACCAATAGGAGTTTTGCGTAAAGTATTTTTTTTTTTTGTTTGCAAAATAAAGGTTGAAAAATTGAAAAACTGCGTAAAAATTAATCGTTTCTCCAGAAATGAAGCTTCAAGCTTCTCCGTCGAAGTCGAGACCCAAGGATTTAACCATCGAAATCAACAAATGTATTAATATTGGAAGAGATCAAAATATAGCCTTAATGTCTGTGCAATGAACAAACACCCCTAACAACATAGCCTGAAGAATTTGTGCTTGGTGTCAGAGGATGCAGGCAAGGTACTAATAAGTATTTTGCATCTGTTTCACAAATGAGAAAGGCATGGAAGACAGTGGGATCATTGTGAGGGATTCTCTGGATTATTCTCTGGAGTGCAGAAGGTTAAGGGGGGACTTGATAGAGGTCTTTAAAATGATGAGAGGGATAGACAGAGTTGATGTGGACAAGCTTTTCCCTTTGAGAATAGGGAAGATTCAAACAAGAGGACATGACTTCAGAATTAAGGGACAGAAGTTTAGGGGTAACATGAGGGGGAACTTCTTTACTCAGAGAGTGGTAGCGGTGAGGAATTGGTCATATGGATTCAGAACTGGCACACTCATTGAAGAAAGTGGTGGTAACTCATTGTGGTACAATGATGTTATTCTGGCTGGAGATCTGCGATGATTGGAGTTCTGCAGAGATCTGTGTGGGGTAAGTTTGTTTTTTCACAGAGAGAGATAGATGTCTGGCATTGATGCCCTGGGTGATAGTGGAGGCGGATACAATAGTGGCATTAAAGAAGCTTTTAGATAGACACAAGGCAGGGAAAGGATGGAAATGGATCATGTGCAGGCAGATGAGATTAGCTTTTCCTGGCATCATGTTTGACTGAAGGGACTTTTCTTGGCATCATAGTGGGCTGAAGGGGCTGTGCTGTATATTTCGATATTCAATGTACTACATTAAAATATATAAAATTAAAAACAAGGAAGAATTGAAAGAAAAAACAAAGAAGAGATGTAAATGTACAATCCTGCAAATGAAATATTAATTCAAAGTAAATGGTACGACAAATTAATTAGTTAATCGGTGCACATGATCAAATATAATAATTTTTAGTAGTGACTAAAGGGCTATAACATTGGTCTATACAAGGTCTGCAAAGTAAAGCAATTGCAAACTGGAATTGGAATTTATATTTTTAATTGAAAATATTAAAGGTTGGTTAAAGGTTTATTTTTTAAATACATTTTAATAGTAGGACAACAAATTATCAGAATTAGAACATTCATCCAATATTTGGTGTTCATCTTCATACATTTATGTTCATAAGTGCTAGGAGCAGTATTAGGCCATTCGGCCCCTCCTCGACTCCATCATTCAATCATGGCTGATCTATCACTCTGGATGTAAAGAAACAAAAAGCTGCTACAATATGGCAAACAAGTGGAAACGTCTTTCAGTGAGAACTTGTCATTGTCCATATTTGTTTAACAGAATGATGGAAGTGCATTCAAGCTGCTTCTAGTGATCATCATATTGCTTGGTGCAGCTCAAGATGCCTATTATTTCCATCTAAAGAGCATGCCATTTTATTGTTTGTTTGATAGCCAACATTCATTTATTTCATTTGGTATAATTAGTTGCCGCTCAGGTCAAGGTCAACTCAAGGTGACATGCTTGGAGTAAGAATTTCAGAAACAAATAAGTCTCCCAGGGCATTTTAATGTGATAGCTAAAATGAGCAAAGCTCCAATATCTTTCAACTTGACTCATTAATGGAATGTGGCAACTGCTACTAGAGGTTGTAAAATTTCCCATTTGGTCTATACTGTAAGGTGCTCAAAGTCAATGAGCTAAATGGTGGGATGAAAGAGAGGCTGTGGAAATCAGGGCTAATACATTAGAAATATTTAGTTGATTATTATCCATGCACCAAAGTCTTGGGTAACATATAACAATAGAGAAATATTGAACAAACAGAAGCCTTCTGAGTGAATGCATCATTTTTGTGGTCTTAAACAAGGCAATAGTGTGTGGCAATTGCTCAACCAAACATTTGTGTCATTGGGTTTAAGCCATAAATACGATATATTTCCAATCTTAGAAAACCTTTTCTTTGCAGTAATTTGCAAACATATTGGTTTTTCAAGCTGCACTAACTATTTAATATTTCCATTGTTACTTCTTGACTTAAGCACTGGGCTGCATTGTGATGCGTAGAGTGAGATACAGCACAGAAACAGGATCTTCAGCCCATCAAGACCACATGACCATTTGAACAGGTACATGTATAGGAAAGGTTTAAAGGGCTATGGGCCAAACACAGGCAGGTAGGACTAATGTAGATGGAACTTCTTAGTTGGCAAGGGTAGGCTGAGGCAAAGGGCCTCTTTCCATGCTGTATAACCCTGGGTTCGATGGGAAACTAGATGCTGTCTGAGGAGTAAGCCCGTTCTCCATGTGCTTAGGTTTTTTTGCGGATGCTCCAGTTTCCTCCAACAAAACCAAGACATGCAGGTTGGATTGCACATTTTACAACTGTCTAATATTAATTCCATTTTATTCTGCCCAGATTCTACTCCTCACCCGCATACTAGTGGCAATTTACAATGTCCAATGAACCTTCATTTTAGTTATTATTTATATTTTAGTGTATTCATTATTAATGTTGCATTCATATGCTCAAATTGGTTTTAGATTAACTGGCTAATAGTTTTACATTAATTAAATGCTTTTCAACTGTTTCCAAATGTTAGTCATGGAGTCATGTAGCATGGAAACAGGCCCTTTGACCCATCCAGTACATGCCAACCAATCACAAAAATCATAATCATAATCACACTTTATTAGCCAAGTATGTTTTGCAACATATGAGGAATTTGATCTGCCGTACAATCATATGGATAAAAAGCAACAGAACACCCAAAATACATTTTAACATAAACATCCACCACAGTGACTCCTCCACATTCCTCACTATGATGGAAGGTGAAAAAAACTTCAATCTATTCCCTTCTTTGTCCTCCCGCGGTCGGGGGCCTCTAACCATCCATTGATGGGACGATCTTACTCCTGTAGCCTCCTCATTGGGGCGGTCAAGCTCCTGCATCGGGGGTGAATCTCAGCCCCCAACCCCACCCCCCGCCCGAGATACGACTCGGAAAATAATCGCATCTCCGACAAGGTAAGAGATTGAAAAAATGGTTCCCCTGACCCCCCTGCCCACCCCCACATAAAACAAACCAGAGAACATTAACACAAACTTTTCACACTAAAGATAACAAGAAAATGATGAAAAGGACAGACAGACTGTAGGCGAGGCTGCCATTGATGTGCCACCCAAGAGGCCCATCTACGCAAGTCACCTGATTGCCTGTGTTTGGCCTATATCCCTCTAAACCTTTTATATACCTGTTTAAGTGTATTTTAAAAGCTGTTATGTCTCAACTACCTCTTCTGGCAGCTTATTTCATATATCCACCAGCCATACATTGCTAAGCAGGTTCCTATTAAATTTTTACCCTCTCACCTTAAACCTATGTCCTCTGGTTTTGATTCCTTCCCCTGGGTTAAGGACTGTGTTCATTCACCCTATCTATTCTTTTTATGATTTTTTTACACCTCTATAAAATCACCCTTTAAGCCCCTGTCCCATTTAGGAAACCTAAACGGAAACCTCTGGAGACTTTGCGCCCCACCCAAGGTTTCTGTGTGGTTCCCGGAGGTTGCAGGTGGTTGCCGGAGGTTGCAGG
The DNA here is from genome assembly GCF_028641065.1 of Leucoraja erinaceus. Classification (NCBI taxonomy): domain Eukaryota; kingdom Metazoa; phylum Chordata; class Chondrichthyes; order Rajiformes; family Rajidae; genus Leucoraja; species Leucoraja erinaceus. The sequence continues at coordinate 57,571,014 of NC_073383.1, forward strand.
TAGTGGAAGCAGTAACATAAGTTGCCAGATGATGATCAGATTGTTCTTTGGGTGGTACCTTTGTTTCTACTCCCTGCAGCCACATTTGCTTTTCGTTTTGCATAACGGTGTTATCTATTCCTGTAACTAACCACCATCCCCACTGCGGCCACCAACCCCTAAAATAAATCAATAGCTTTTGCATCGTATGTATTTCCAATTTGGTTTTGTGTCAACGATTTTGCTCTCTCAATTAGAATTATAAGGATGTAAAAAGTATACACAGAGGATTTCGGTGTTTTTTAGTTGATGTCAGCTTGGTTTCTTTTTCGTTTAGTATATGCATCAGAGGGTTCAAAGTACACAAAAAAAACTGCAAAAGTTGAATTAAAGGCAATTTATTAGAGTGCAAAATCCAGCAATGTGCTATGTCTTTGAAACATATCCCCATCTGCATTATTTTTAGAAATCCAGTTGGACAATGGAGTTTATTCCAATATTGCCACATTTTTATTTTATTGAGAACGTTACATTGACAGATATGATAAATTATTTGTTCTTTCTTTCAAATGTAACAATTAAACTACTAAAGCATTTCAAACTTGCGGTATATAATTGGGCAATAGCACAACATATATTCTTTATAACTATAATGGTTTGAAAATTAGAATGATATTTAGCTATTCTCTCTTATTTTCCTCTTAATGTAGGAACATGCCGCCAGACAAATATGCTCATTCAGTGGTGTAATGAAATATATGCAGGATTCAAGGATTCGGATCAATGAATGGAGGAAGCACATGGTGAAGAGCATAAATAACTATTTATTAAAGCAAACACAAGTAAAACACAGAAACACTATCAACTATCAGTAAAGTAACAATACAAAATAACACGTCTCACGCCACTCTATATATTCGCGTCTCCTGTCTGCACTGGCTGGCACCGGCACACACCACAGTCCAAGCTCTTCCTGTGTCTCTCTCTTTTGTGAAGCTCCTTTTTCTCCTCGAAGCTGATGCTCATGCTCTCATGGTAGAACCATGTATTTATATAATAAGTGTTATCTTTAAGAACAACAGGTGATTATGTGTCAAGCTAGTTATCCTCCTTGGCACCCTAATGGCGTGAATTATGTGTCCTATCAGACACCGAGCTCGTCTCGGATGTCTCTGGGAAAGCAAAGCATAACTCAGAGACCTCACAGGTGTCCTCATGATCTACTGGTCCCTTTAAAGTGTCCCAAGCATTCTTCGAAGCACATCTACTGGTTTTCCTAAGCAGGGTTTGAAATGTGGTGCTGCTAATTTAGCTGACACCTTAATTTTAGCTCACATAGTCTGTTTAACCCTTACATTACAAGTGGTAATATGGCAGTTCAATGTAAGCAATCCCAAACCAGTGAATGACTTTATCACTGAAACGTAGCAACAATGAAGACACTGAACAACATTTTAAGTAACTAGCTAAATAAAAGAAGGAACAAATTAATTTTGTGATAAAGCAGAGATATAATCATTTTTTGTTTGATTCCTTTTAATAATTCTCTGCCCCATGCAATCAATTGCATAATCACTGTGCATATTTGCTTGTAATTAAAATGATAATATAGAATTAGAATGACTCCCTTATAACACCTAGAAACATAGAAAACATAGTAATATGCCATTAGAAACTTTCCTTGGATTATTTAGATTGATTATTGAGAATGATTGGTTATTTCATACCGAGGATGTTGTTGCAAATGTTCCTAATGATAATGTCCTAATTCCAATCAATTTCAGCTCTTACATGAATGACCATCTCTTCATCTAAATGAGAGAAATCTAAAAGTATCCGGATTAATTGCAGTACTCAAGTAGATTTATAATTCTTCAGATAATGTATATTGTACCTTCAGGCAGAAAAACGCGGACACCATTCAGGCTAGAACTAATAATTGGCAAGTAACATCCGTATCACTTAAGGCTCAAGCATAGGCCATCTCCTTTAGAAATTCAATGACACCACCATTCCCATCAACAAACCTTTGGATTCTCTACTGATAAAAATTGCACCTGCCAGAAATTGGTTGTGTATTCTACCACAAGTGAATTGCTCCAAATCTATCCAAAGATAATCTACCACTGACCAAAGTCAACAATATATTAGAAAATTGTCAATTTATCTTGTTGCTTCCAATTCAAGAGCACTTAAAGGGCCTGGCCCACTTACGTGTCCTTGGCACGCAAATTACGTGACCTTGTGATCGCGTAGATGCGCACGGGCATCGTATGGCCATGCGGGACTGGTTCCATTTAGAAGTGCAGAGGGGTATCTAGTTGTGCACGACATCGCGAGAGGCTTCGAAATTTTTGTAGTGAACAAAATCTCCGCGCGCCAACGGCCTGTCAGGGAACTGACGGCCAAAGTGGGACTGGCCCAAGACCCTGGCATGATGCATCGTCTCACCTTCAACAGCAGCAGAAGCAGGCAAATGATCGCCAAACTCGGCCTGGGGCTCACGGTCGTTGCGGTCCGGTTCCGCCCCCACTTCTACTCCCAGAGCGGGCCATGAAAATTGAAGCTAGACACAAAATGCAGGAGTAATTCATGTTTCGGGTCAAGACCCTTCTTTTCAGACTGAAGAAGAGTCTTGACACGAAACGTCACCCATTGCTTCTCTCCAGAGATGCTGCCGGTCCCGCTGAATTACTCCAGCTTTGTGTCTATCTTCAAATTACGTCACGCACTCCAGACGGCTGTGCGTACGCATGAAATCACGCCCGACCTTCACGGGACCGTCGCAGCTCAACGCGACCACGAGGTTGCGTAATTTGTGTGCGAAGGACACGTAAGTGGGACAGGCCCTTAAGAAGCTCAATACCAGACAAGACAAATTAGCTGTTTGATCAGCAACCTATCCTTCATCTTAGATATATACTACCTCCACCACTGCATTTTGCTATTTGCAGTATAAATTATTTAGAAGATGGAATGAAGCAATTTGCTACAAGCTGTTTGATGAGACTTTCAAACTCACAATCTTTCCCACAGAGAACAAGAGCAGCAGCCTCATGGAAGCATGTATCCATCTAAGTCACGCATGGTACTAACTTGGAAGCATCACCATTCCTGGGTCAGAATTCTGGTATTCTCTGCATAACAAAACCAGGTTGCACTTATGTATGTCGATATTTTGTATGAGTGACATCAAAACAATACCCGTTCATTATCAGCATGCATTGTGTGGATGCATACTTGAGGAATTCAGATTGAAAATTGGGAAGATTAATATTTGCACATCAACAAATTCTATTTGTTTATATTTGCACACAAGTTCATTGGTGTAGCACTTGACATTATTTGGCATGTTAGAATATATAATCCCCTTGTTACTTTAGGACAGTATTACACTGAAATGAGTAAATCAACTAAAAGTATTGTACTGCATCTCTGAAACAGCAAAACTGCTGTGGATGCTTACATGTTTAAGATGGAACTGCAGATGCTGGAAAATCGAAGATAGACAAAAGTGCTGGAGAAACTCAGCGGGTGCAGCAGCATCTATGGAGCGAAGGAAATAGGCAACGTTTCGGGCCGAAACCCTGCTTCAGACCAATCTGAAGAAGAGTTTCTGCCTGAAACGTTGCCTATTTCCTTCGCTACATAGATGCTGCCGCACCTGCTGAGTTTCTCCAGCACTTTTGTCTACCGTGGATGTTCTACATAGTTGGCATCATTTTATCAGAGTGACAGGATTTCAGACTAGTTTCTGCCTGATCTGCAAACGGCAGTTGGTGACATGCTGTATACCAAGTAGCATAAATTGTGTGGCTTTCAATGTATTATTCAGAAATCCTTTCAACAAAAATAAGGTTGTCTCCTGCTTCTTTCAATTGGTGACAGCACATCAAGTATTGCACTCAAGGTTAATTAGAAAAATTATCACATCAGTACAAAACAAAAGAAGAGTTGACAGAGCTTTCTGCATTCTGATACACCAACCTACACCAGTTCTATTCTGCGTGCACCTATGATCTATCAAAGTCACTTCCCTGACAGTCCCAATGGACATTTGGTGGCTCAGTCAAGCATGGCTGCTCTGGCATGTCTACTGTACAAATGAAATTGGATGATTTAAATGGCTTGTCGGTTTTAACCTCGTATATTTTGTAGAGCATATATTTGTCATGCCTGAATTATGTGAATGAGTGGAATCTGTTGGATTAGCACCTGACATCACTGCAAGCAATGTGACAAACCGTGGACTAAATGTCAGTCAGGAAACGGACCTCCATTTCTGTCTCGCAATAGTGAGACGGATGACATGCAAGAGACAGGCTTATGTTCCAACAATAAATTTATTTTTCTTAGCACAAATATTAATGATGCTCACAACTTCAATTATCTATGTGTGGAACAGAGGCATTTGAATAAATGTTTACAAGAAAGAGATATTCATTTGCACGATAGAAAGGTAAAACATAATCAAACATAGAGAATGTTCAAAAGTCACAATTTGATTCTATGTTTCTGTGAAATATCACCATGATTTGGAATTTACTTTTTTTTTGTAGCTATTAAAACTGTAGAATACATTTTCCATCTTCTCCTGAATATTGAAGATGATATTAAACTGAGACCAAGTTTATTGCTTAGTATGCATTAAACAAAATGTTCATCGTTCTAAAAATATTTTTTGCAAACTATGTTTTGGATAAACCATTTTCACGCTCTCATCTTTCACTTGCTCATTGTCTATTTGTCCGTCTTTTTCTCTCTCTCGTGCAGAACAAACCATCTATCACACTGTGAAGCATAATCAAATCCCCAGTTAAAATAAATTGAAAGGGAGAAATAACGCACCTAACTGTTTCCGCTGCAGAAATGATGTGACTGTGAACAAAGCTGCATATCCTTCTGTGAATGATTTACCTCCTAACTCATCAAAGCGTGAGAGTTTAGGAGCAGAGGCCATAGCCAAAAGAATAAAAAGACGTACCTTTAGGAATGAAATGAGGTGGAATTTCTTTAGGCAGAGGGTGTTGAATCTGAAACCTGTGGAGAGCAAGTCAATGGATATTTTTAAGGTAGAAATTGATAGATTTGTGATTAGTACGGGTGTCAGGGGTTATGAGGAGAAGGCAGGGAAATGGGGTTAAAAGAGAAAGATAAATCAGCCATGATTGAATGGTGGCGTAGACTTGATGGGTCGATTGGCCTAATTCTGCTCCTATCGCTTATGATCTTATGAACAAAGCATGTTGGCCTCCTGCTGACTCACAGCCAAAGAATAGTATGGTTAAAGTGAACTGAACATGAATCACCTCTGCATGAATTTTCCAATCTGTCTGTATTGGAGGCCACATAAATAAGTTATTTTTTGCATCAGGGCCTCAATGCCATTTATAGTGTGCTTTTCCATTTAAATTGTCATAGTATTTAATGTTTTTTTTATTCTCATCATTTGAAATTGAACACGAGTAATTATTTTTTGCATCAGGGCCTCAATGCCATTTATAGTGTGCTTTTCCATTTAAATTGTCATAGTATTTAATGTTTTTTTTTATTCTCATCATTTGAAATTGAACACGAGTAACTTAACTTTTTCGTTTTAGCCCTCATTCCAAGACCTTCAAATTATATAGATATTCAAAGTCTCCACAGTTGCATTTGGCTGAAAGAACAAGTCACGGATCGATTTCAGATTAAGGACTAACAGAAGATTAATGTGTTAGTTGCTTTGACATTTCATGGAGAATAGTAAAGATTATAATTGTTTGAAATACACTGTTTGCACACAGCACTTTTGACTTGTCTGCTTAATGTTAAATACATTTCCTGAAATTTGCTCTGCAGAAGCATATATTGTCGGCAGACATTTCTGGCCTCATACTGGAAGGTGTAATTCAGCAGGCTATCTGAATCTTTATTTAATTGGCATTATTGATGGGTCATATTGCCTCCTCCTCTATTACATATATTTTTTGTGATTGTGATATTCTCCACCTTCTGAAGCTGAGAATTCACTAAGCAGAAAGATAGCATGGATTTTATCTGAGTTTTTATCCAGTGAGTAGGCATATAAAGAGCATTGGCTCAGTATTGCTGAATGCTAGGAAATAATGAGCAAAATCCTCTAAAACATAATAATTGTTCCTTAGCTTTCCAATTCCAACCATCTTTGCATCAGATAGATTTGAATTTGCAAACTCACCTTCCGCTTTTAATTAACCCCACAGATAAGAAGTTCAAGTTGTGAACATATCATGGATAATCAATGGAATAAGTTGATGAGGGCTTGAGGTGAGAATAGGAATTCAGAGCAGAGATAGAGAAAGCAGTAAATTTAAGTAGTATGTTTTTAACTATAATAATAATAATAATAAACGTTATTACGGACTCAAGGTCCAGACAAGAGGCAACATTACATTAAAAATGTATTGCATATCAAATATCATAAATATATATAAAATCATGGTATATCACATAAAAACATCATAATTTATATTTAACAAAAATCCACAATACTTAAGTTAAAAATCCAGATTAAAAGATGATCAATGTCCTACAACGAGACAACGATACCAGTGTCTCCACAACTGGGATTCGTAGCGTGTAGTGCTAACCCTTATGTTTGTCAAGGCCACAATAAGCACATTTTTAGAGTAATTTATCCTGCAAATGAATTTATACATGTGGCGTCTTAGGATAGCTTCTAAAGTACTGACTCCTGCAGCCACAAACATATTACTGGCACTACACCATCTAGGTTGCCTTAGCAGTATTCTCATGGCATCATTATATGCCACCTTTAGTCTCTGCATACTTGTCTTTAAATAGTTCAACCACAGGTGCGCAGTGTAGAGGGGTGTGCAGTATGCTCTAAATAACGACATCTTCACCACATCTGCACACGCACCAAATTTACGCAAAGAGCTATAACTTATCGTTCCAATGCTGTCACATTTTTCTATTAATGTGATCAAAACTGCATACAGTTCTATAGCTGTGGCCTACCTTTCACACAGTTCTAGTGGGAGCTTCAATCAATTAATTTTCTATGCCTCATCAAGAAAATAAAACAATCCTGTGTGTTTTCTCAGCTATCTTATCTATATGCTCTGTTATCTCCCAGGTGCTTTAGTTGCAAAAGTATTCCCATTTCTTATTCGGATGCATTTTATACATGAAGAATATCTGGCGACGCAAGAGAGTGCAGATGCTGGAATCATGAGGTAATATGAGGTAATCATGAGGCTGCACCTGACCCATACCTCCTTTTTCCTAATCAGAGCCTCAAAGACAGAGTTTCATTTCTCTTGTCAACCATGGATGACATGACTGGTAAGATTGACTCCAGGTCATGTGCCATCCTCACTTCATTGAAGTGATTTCCCTTGATTGTTACATCCAAGCTGATGTTAACACAAGACACATAAAATTTGATATTAACTTACCCTCTTTAATACTATAATTGGGGATTGGAGATTGTAATAATCACCAGTGACCACATCCACAACATGGCTGAGATAGAGTGGACAGAAAGGCCTAGATAGATAGAGTGGATGTTGAGAGGATGTTTCCAGTACTGGGAGAGTCTCGGCCAGAGAGCACAGCCTCAGAATAAAAGGATGTACCTTTAGAATGGAGATTATGAGGAATTTCCTGAAACAGAGGGTGGTGAATCTGTGGAATGTGTTGCCACAGATGGCAGTGGATGCCAAGTCACTGGGTATTTTTAAAGCTTATACTGGTAGGTTCTTGTTTAGTAAGGGTGTCAAAGGTTATGGGGGGAAGGTGGGAGAATGGGGTTGGGAGGGAAGAATAGATCAGTCATGATCGAATGGAGGAGTAGACTCGATTGGCCAAATGGTCAAATTCTGCCCTTATGTCTTATGAATTTATGAACACGACATCTGTCATTGACTAAAGACTGTCCAGTTTTGGCCTGCTCTATTAATTCCCATCACCAAGAAAACCTACTGTACAAGCTGTGAACGCAGGCTTAAGAAAAACATTCCATTCAGTCATATCTTTAGAAATAAAATCAAAGTATTCACAATGCAGATGTAACCCATTAATAAACAAGTTACCCTTGTGCTTCTCTTTTATATTTGTCTTCCAAGCACCTCTATAACTGCCGTGTAGTATTTTCCATTCCACCTACAGCCAAGTTGATGAATGATTGCTGCTACATTGGAAAAGCCAACAGATGTCTGTGAAGGTCCCTTTAGTCCCTGCTGGTGAATCATCGCAGACTGTTAACTGCTGAGGAGCAAGTATAACAGCACCAAAGGTATGTCAGAGGTGGGAGCACAAATGCAGCCATGCTGAGTAAAGGCAACAGCACCATGCTTGACTGACCTCATAGGACTGCAACATCAGACTGCTAAGAAATGATGTGTAACACCCCCGTTAGCACAAACAAGCATCAAGAATCCAATCTAGTTTGTGTCGGCTTGAATCCGAGTCAATCCCAGCAGGTAGCAAGCAAAGCGATAGCGATAAAAATCTGAATGGCTGGAGTAACTCAACAGGCCATACAGCTTCTGTGCAGGGAATGGACAGGTCATGTTATAAGGTGGGGGTGGAAGATTGCAACCTTCACGTGGTCCGCCCTGTTTCTACGAATGCAATCAACCTGGCGTGCACAATAAAATAAGATCAAATAGAACAAGTTGTCCTACAACTTTAGGCTGTGCACGCCAAACGCAGAAGAAGAATAGACAATAGACAATAGGTGCAGGAGTAGGCCATTTGGCCCTTCGAGCCAGCACCGCCATTCAACGTGATCATGGCTGATCATCCCCAATCAGTACTCCGTTCCTGCCTTCTCCCCATATCCCCTGACTCTGCTAGTTTTAAGAGCCCTATCTAGCTCTCTATTGAAAGCATCCAGAGAACCTGCCTCCACCTGAGGCAGAGAATTCCACAGACTCATCATTCTCTGAGAGAAAAAAGTGTTTCCTCATCTCCGTTCTAAATGGCTTACTCCTTATTCTTAAACTGTGGCCCCTGGTTCTGGACTCCCCCAACATCTGGAACATGTTTCTTGCCTCTAGAGTGTCCAAGCCCTTAGCAATCTTATATGTTTCAATGATATACCCTCTCATCCTTGCAAACTCCAGAGTGTACAAGCCCAGCTGCTCCATTCCCTCAGCATATGACAGTCCCGCCATCCTGGGAATTAACCTTGTAAACCTACATTGCACTCCCTCAATAGCAAGAATGTCCTTCCTCAAATTAGGGGACCAAAACTGCACACAATACTCCAGATGTGGTCTCACTAGGGCTCTGTACAACTGCAGAAGGACCTCTTTGCTCCTATATTTGATTCCTCTTGTTATAAAGGCCAATATGCCATTCGAATTCATCACTGCCTGCTGTACCTGCATGCTTACTTTCATAGACTGATGTACAAGGACCCCCAGATCCCGTTGTACTTCCCCTTTTCCCAACGACACCATTTAGATAGTAATCTGCCTTCCTGTTTTTGCTACCAAAGTGGATAACCTCACATGTATCTGCATTAAACTTCATCTGCCATGCATCTGCCCACTCCCCCAACCTGTCCAAGTCACCCTGCATTCTCATAGCATCCTCCTCACAGTTCACACTGCCACCCAGCTTTGTGTCATCTGCAAATTCACTAATGTTACTTTGAATTCCTTCATCCAAATCATTGATGTATATTGTAAATAGCTGCGGTCCCAGCACCGAGCCTTGTGGTACCCCACTAGTCACTGCCTGCCATTCTGAAAGGGGCCTGTTAATCCCTACTCTTTGTTTCCTGTCTGCCAACCACTTCTCTATCCATGTCAGCACTCTACCCCCAATACAATGTGCCCTCATTTTGCCCACTAATCTCCTATCTGGGACCTTATCAAATGCTTTCTGAAAGTCCAGGTACACTACATCCACTGGCTCTCCCTTGTCCATTTTCCTAGTTACATCTTCAAAAAATTCCAGAAGATTAATCAAGCATGATTTCCCCATCATAAATCCATGCTGACTCAGACCGATCCTGTTACTGCTATCCAAATGTGCGGCTATCTCATCTTTTCTAATTGACTCTAGCATCTTCCCCACCACCGATGTCAGGCTAATTGGACTATAATTCCCTGTTTTCTCTTTCCTGCCTTTCTTAAAACGTGGAATTGACATTAGCTACCCTCCAATCCACAGGAACTGATCCTGAGTCTATAGAACATTGGAAAATTATCACCACTGCATCCACGTTTTCAAGAGCCACTTCCTTAAGTACCCTGGGATGCAGACCATCAGGCCCTGGGGATTTATCAGCCTTCAATCCCATCAGTCTATCCATCACCATTTCCTGCCGAATATGGATTTCTTTCAGTTCCTCTGTCACCCCAGATCCTCTGGCCACAACTATATCCGGAAGATTGTTTTCATCCTCCTTAGTGAAGACAGATCCAAAGTACCTGTTCAACTCATCTGCCACTTACATAGAAACATAGAAATTAGGTGCAGGAGTAGGCCATTCGGCCCTTCGAGCCTGCACCGCCATTCAATATGATCATGGCTGATCATCCAACTCAGTATCCCGTACCTGCCTTCTCTCCATACCTTCTGATCCCCTTGGCCACAAGGGCCACATCTAACTCCCTCTTAAATATAGCCAATGAACTGGCCTCAACCACCCTCTGTGGCAGAGAGTTCCAGAGATTCACCACTCTCTGTGTGAAAAAAGTTCTCCTCATCTTGGTTTTAAAGGATTTCCCCGTTATCCTCAAGCTGTGACCCCTTGTCCTGGACTTCCCCAACATCGGGAACAATCCTCCTGCATCTAGCCTGTCCAACCCCTCAAGAATTTTGTACGTTTCCTTGTTCCCCATAATAAATTCACCTTTTTTGGTCTTCAATGGTCCAACTTTGGTCTTAACTAATTTTTTTCCTCTTCACATAACTAAAGAAGCTTTTACTATCCTGCTTTATATTCATGGCTAGCTTACCTTCGTACTTCATCTTTTCTCCCCGTATTGCCTTTTTGGTTATCTTCTGTTGTTCTTTAAACATTACCCAATCCTCTTGCTTCCCGCTCATCTTTGCTACGTTGTACTTCTTTGCTTTAATTTTATACTGTCCCTGACATCCCTTGTCAGCCATGGTCGTCACTTTATCTCCTTGGAATCTTTCTTCCTCCTAGGAATGAACTGATTCTGCACCTTCTGTATAATTCGTAGAAACATCTGCCATTTTTGTTCCACTGTCATCCCTGCTACTGTATCTTTCCAGTCAACTTTGGCCAGCTCCTCCCTCATGGCCCAATAGTCCTCTTTATTCAATTGCAAAACTGACACCTCTGATCTACTCTTCTCCCTCTCTAAAGAAGTCATAAGTTCATAAGTGATAGGAGCACAATTAGGCCATTCAGCCCATCAAGTCTACTCTGCCATTCAATCATGGCTGGTCTATCTTTCCCTCCTAACCCCATTCTCCGGCCTTCTCCCCATAACAAGGGGTCACAGCTTAAGGATAGAGGGGAAATCCTTTAGGAACGAGATGAGAAAAACATTTTTCACACAGAGGGTGTTGAATCTCTGGAACGTTCTGCCACAGAAGGTAGTTGAGGCCAGTTCATTGGCTATATTTAAGAGGGAGTTAGATGTGGCCCTTGTGGCTAAAGGGATCAGGGGGTATGGAGAGAAGGCAGGTACGGGATACTGAGTTGGATGATCAGCCATGATCATATTGAATGTCGGTGCAGGCTCAAAGGGCCGAATGGCCTACTCCTGCACCTATTTTCTATGTTTCTATACTTCTATAACTCCTAACACCCGTATTAATCAAGAATCTTTCTATCTCTGCCTTAAAAATATCCATTGGCTTGGCCTCCACAGCCTTCTGTGGCAAATAATTCCACAGATTCACCGCCCTCTGACAAAATAAATTTCTCCCCTAAAGGAATGGCCTTTAATTCTAAGGCTTCTAGTCCTAGACTCTCCCACTAGTGGAAACATAATTTCCACATCCACCCTATCCAAGCCATTCACTATTCGGTAAGTTTCAATTAGGTCCCCCTTCATTCTTCTAAACTCCAGCAAGTAAAGGCCCAGTGCCATCAAATGCTTGTCATATGTTCGACAGATTACATGGATCAGTACTCTTTGGATCAGTACTCTTCTTCAGATTGATGGAATAGGGTGGGAAAAGCTGAAAAGAGAGGTGAGGCTTGGCAAATACAGATAAGGGCAAATGGGAAGTGACAAATGCTAGCAGTGAATAGGAGACAATAGATTGTCAGATCATAATAGAAGAAGGGGAGTGAAATATATCTAGATGGAAGGGCATGTTTGGTAGGGAAAGGAAAAGAGATGGAATAAAATGAGACATGGGGATGTGGTCCATCTGAGAAATTGTGTGATCCACATCCGCACTGTTTTGCATGCTGATAGTTCTGTCATCATCTACCACACTGTCGCTCATACTAGGTTAGAATTATGGAAGCACAGTCAAATAGTCACACAGCGTGAAACAGGCACTTCAGCCCCTACTCATTCATATCATAGAAACATAGAAACATAGAAAATAGGTGCAGTAGTAGGCCATTCGGCCCTTCGAGCCTGCACCAACATTCAATATGATCATGGCTGATTATCCAACTCAGTATCCTGTACCTGCTTTCTCTCCATATCCCCTGATCCCTTTAGCCACAAGGGCCACATCTAACTCTCTCTTAAAGATAGCCAATGAACTGGCCTCAAGTACCTTCTGTGGCAGAGAATTCCAGAGATTCACCACTCTCTGTGTGAAAAAAGTTTTTCTCATCTTGGTCCTAAACAGATACCCCATATCGACACAGGTACCCCATCCAAACCAATCCCATTTGCTTGAGTTTGATCCTTATCGCTCTAAAACTTTCCTAAGATAGACACAAAATGCTGGAGTAACTCAGCAGGACAGGCAGCATTTCTGGATAGAAGGAATGGATGATGTTTTGGGTCGAGACCCTTCTTCAGACTGAGAATCAGGGGAGAGGGAAATGAGAGATATGGAAGGGTAATGTGTGAAAACGAGAAATCAAAGGGGACGAAGTTCAAGGAAAGTGTAGAATAGATCATTGTCAGCTAGGGGAAGGCATACAATGGAACTTTAATCAGGAGGACAGTCAGACTGGTCAGAGAACTAGGATGGGGGAGGGATGGAGAGAGAGGGAAAGGAAAGACTACTTGAAGTTAGCAAAGTAAATATTCATACTTCCAACTCAGGAACCTGTCTAAATGTATTTTAATTGTCATTATTGTACCTGACTCGAATACTTTGTTGGCAACTCTTTCCATATATACACCATAGTCTGAGGGAAGTTAGATGGAGATCTAGGGGCTAGCGGAATCATGGGGAGAAGGCAGGCATGGGTTACTGATTGTGGATGATCAGCCATGATCACAATGAATGGCAGTGCAGGCTCGAAGGGCCACATGGCCTCCTCCTGCACCTATTTTCTATGTTTCTAAAAGGTTGCTCCTCAGGTTCCCATTATTTCTTTCCCCTCTCACCTTAAACGTATGCATTCAAGATCTTGATCATTGTCCTGGGATAAAGACAGCATTCATCCTATGTATTCCCCTCATAATTTTACATACCTTTATAATTTCACCCATCAGTCTGCGTTCCTGGGTAAAAGTCTTAGCCTGCTCAACCTCTCCCTATTGCCCAGACTCACGAGTCTTGGCAACATCCTAGGACCTCTCTTCATCACCCTATCTATCTGTGATGCCACTTTCGGGGAACTATGTACCTGTATTGCCAGATCCCTCTGCTGTACAACACTCCCCTGGGCTCTACCGTTCACAGTGAACGTCCTGCGCTGATTTGTCTTCCCAAAACTTAACACCTTACACATCTGAATTAAACTCCATTTGGCATTCCTTGGCCTACTTACCCAGCTGATCAAGATCCCGATATAATATTGATAACCATCCTCACTATCTGTGATATCACCTATTTTAGTGTCAGCTGCAAACGTAACAATCGTGCCTTGCAGTCTTTCAAATTGTTGATAAAGATGACAAACAGCAATGGGCTCAGCACAGACCCCTGAGGCACATCACTAATTTCAGGCCTCCAGCCTGAAAAACAATGTCCCACCTCCACCCTCTGCTTCCTACCATTAAACCAATGTTGTAACCAATGTTTAGGAGTTAGCTTTCCTAAAATTCATGCAGTTCCATGTTAGTTGGAATGGAGGACCCAATCACCTCCCTGTTGGCAAAGATGAATTCTAAACTCCATTCAAAACCCTGTGAGGATATGAAGAATGACTTTCCCATCCTTATGACTAGGCTTGCAGATTTTTTGGCTAGATAGATAATGCATAAAACATATCCATTTACTTCAGCCTTTACTGTAATGCCTCATCATGATCTTCTCCTGAACCCTCTGGAGCTGTACTGGTGATAAAGCAGGTCCTTCCTGCAAGTCAGCACGACAGTTAAACTTGCCGCCAGGAATGGCCATGGTCCATCGAGCAAGATGTCTGACAGTGTGACATTTCCAGCTTTGATTATCCACTACATTCCAGGAGCAATTAGCAATCAGTTGGTGGAATAAGTGGTAAATGAAGATGCACTATTTTCCTTGTTGGATGCCGGCTCTTTAGCAGAGATGGGGCAGCTGGAGGGAATAGGGCTCTTTCAATTCTGTGGCGTTGATGGCAAAATGTAGCAGTATGGTGATATTGTAATTCTGAACATGCCTTGAAAATAATATTCAGGCCATTATTTTAATTTAAAAAAACTATGTCCCTTGGAAATTCAGTGAAAGGCTTGGGACGTGTTAATGTAAACCTATATATTATGTTGAAGAGACATCTAGGCAGACACTTAAAAGGCAAGAGAGAGGAATACAGTGCAAATATGGGCAAAAAAGTATGCAAGGAAGTGGTTGGCTGTAGAGGCCATTTTGGAAGTATGACTACATGACCTGAACTCTTGCTGAAATGTCAGATTATTATTTTCTGGTTACTGTTTACACCAACTTAACTTTGCGAGTATCATGAGTTGATTATTTTAAAACCAAGACAAATTAAATCACTGTGTATTTCCAGTGCTTTCAAAACGTAAACCTATCATCCAAAATAACAAAATGCCCCATGTTTTCAGTATAGATCATGTTTAGATTAAAGTCTAATAGCAGCACTGAAGTAAGTTTTCCCTTGCTGTACAGAAAGAAACAAACGTCACACATAATATAGGAAGAGGTAGAAAACCATGTCTTAATACAAAACATGGGAAGAGAGAAATAAAAATGGAAATGTTGGAAACACTCAAGATGTCATGTGGAAATTGTGGCGCAAGAAACAGAAAGAACATTTCAGGTCAATGACCTTTTGAAAAAGTAAGAAAACAAGTTTTTTTTTAACGCAGAGAGGGAGAGAGGTAGAAAACACAAGGGGAATAACTGTGATGGGATGGACATCAAGATTGGCTGGGTGATGCAAATGCTGTTGGTGCCGCCCTATAAACATGTTAATCATTGCTGATTGTTTGGAGGAGTGTTAATAAAGGACAATGTATGAAGGCTGTTATATTAGAAAAACATGTAGAAAAGAACAGTTTCTAGAAATATGAAGTAAAACAGAAAGTTGGAAATACTCAGCGGATCAAGAGGCATCTATGGAGAGAGTAAAACTGAGTTCATGTTAAGGGTACATAATCTTGCATCAGAAAGACCTAGTTATGTTACACTTCTTTGCAACAGCATAGGAAGCCAAAGACATACAGACTACAGCCAGAGTGGGATGGGGAATTAAAGTGGCAAACAAGTGGAAGCTCAGAACATATATATTCTACAAAGCAGTCACCGAATCACCCAGTAATTCATTCACAGTTCTTCCAATTTAATGTTCTCCTCTATAATGGTGAATTTTAATGCAGAATGGGTGAATACTTTGCACAACACATCCATTCAACCTGCAAGGCATTCTCTATTAGTTCAAATTTTCAGTAATTGCTGCATCTACATCTCACGGTTCCACAATGTTTCTCACTCTATGACCCTTATTCAACTCCCTCTAGTTTTACCCTCCTCCAAAGAGATCAACAACGATCGACTAACAAAAACCAGTTGCTACAATAATTCAGCGGGTCAGACAAAATCTCTGGAAGTCATGGATAGATGATGTTTTGGGTCGGAACCTTTCTTCAGACTCTGAAGGAATCCAGCACTTTGTGTTTTGTTCAAGATTCCAGCATCTCTTGTTCCTTGTTTGTCAATAATTAACCAGCATTCATTATATTTTTAAAAGGCACCAACATTTCTGTCACCTGGACAACCTTGGTCATAATCCCATCACAGATATTTTCTTTATTCTCTTCACCCGTTGTCCACTCTAAACTTCAGACACACTTGATTTCTCACTTTTACAGTTCTAATGAAGATTTGTTGGTATAAAAATATATATTTTGTTTTCTCTCTTCACATTCACTACTTGACCTGCTTAATATTTTCTTTATTGTTTATTTTAACACTATCGTTTGCCATTTTGCTTTTCGTTGGAAAGAATGGACTCAGCTTCTTGAAATGGGTTTATGTTCCTTAAATAAATTACCTACATCTGTCAAAGAAGCAAGACGTGTTGCCTCAGCCAATTTAACACAGAACTGTCTTGATTGCTGTCTGTTGTGGCAAAGGTTTTCATTGATAAAAGCATTATTAATTTGACATAAAATGTTTACTTTCATTTGGGGCTGACCAGGTACCATGGGTAATTTTGTGGGCATTAGTCAGTATCTCCTGTGACTGATGAATTGTCATGGCATGTTTGGGTAGATTCATCAATTTTTACAGAATGATTAAGTAGTACATGCATTAGTACATTGCTGCTTTGTTTTCATAAGTTTAGGAAGAGGGGAATCTATCTTCATGAGATGATTTGTTCCAATAGTCAACCTAGCGATGGACTAGAATCATAAGAGCATTTAATGTTTCAATTTATAGGTGGGCTATGATGGCAAACGTATTAATCCCTTGAAGCATATGTTTCTGGTGGCAGTGAACTGCAACTTGGCCTTTAGGAAAAGCCATAAATGATCATAAAATCATTTCTCTATGATCTCATTAAACATTCTTCAACACCAGCTGACCTATTATTATGGCTGTGCAGAATACCAAATATAACCACAGAGTGTGTGGAATGTTAAGGAGAGAAGAGTGGGGAAAAATCGACAATGCCATACAATGTTATACTGTATTTGGTCTATTTAATATGATGTTATTCGTTCATGTGATCAGAGGATATAGTGACATCATCATGCCCTACCAACCTCTGTGCAAAAAACAACATACCCTGCACATCTCCATTAAACTCTCCCCTCTCACCTTATAGCTATACCCTCTAGTATTGGACATTTCTGCCCTGGGTAGAAATTATTTTATACCCTTTCTATGCCTCTGATCATTTTATATATTAGACAATAGACGATAGGTGCAGGAGTAGGCCATTCGGCCCTTCGAGCCAGCACCACCATTCAATGTGATCATCCACAATCAGTACCCCGTTCCTGTCTTCTCCCCATATCCCTTGACTCTGCTATCTTTAAGAGCTCTATCTAACTCTCTTGAAAGCATCCAGAGAACCGGCCTCCACCACCTTCTGAGGCAGAGAATTTCACAGACCCACAACTCTCTGGATGAGAAAGTATTTCCTCATCTCCATTCTAAATGGCTCACCCCTTATTCTTAAAATTCTATCAAGTTTCCCCTCAACCTCCAATGTTCCAGAGAAAACGATCCATGTCTATCCAACCTCTCTCTGTAGCTGAAACGCTCTAATCCCGGCAGCTTTCTGGTAAACTTCTGTTGCACCCTCTCCAACACTTCCACATCTTTCCTTTAATGGGGCGACTGGAACTGCACACAATATCCAAATATTAGTAAGGATGTTAAAGGTTATGGAAGAAGACATGAGAGTGGTGTTGAGGGGGGGAAAATCGATACCATGATTGAATGGCGGAGCTGACTCGATGGGCTGATTGGCCTAATTCTGCTCCTATGTTTTATGGTCTAATGGTATAGACAAATGATTAAGCATTGCAAATTGATAACTTCTCGCTGCTAGAGCTAGAAATAAACATACTCTTTTGAAGCCATTGTGCTCTGTAATTGTTTACTGCAAATAGAATTTACCTTCACCCCATTAATATTTGACAGCCACCTTGGACTGCATTCTTTGTGGTTTTACAAAAGGCTGGTGCAAGCTTTTCAGCATGATTATGGATGTTCCACAGTTTGTCCCAAGGAGAACGAGGATGAGAAGCAGATATGCTTTCGTCGGCTAGATAAACTGGTACAATTGTGCGAAGTGGCACTTTAGGTGATGAAATACCTGCTGTTCATGCAACCTCCATGGTTCACTGTCATTTATCACATTCACTATTGGATGATCCATTCAACCCTTTAACCATGTAATATGTCCAGATTTACTTCTTTAAAAACTGTATTGTGGACCAACGTTGTTAAATGCACAAGATTGAAGGTCACAGCTAAATTGCAAACAGTTTCACTGCCAACACGCGAGGGAAAGCAAATCTGTAGAAGGCATGCAATTGAGCTTATTATTACTATGCAGTCGAGGCAACAGCTCTTGAATCTCTTGCTTTATGTTCAGAAGCAATGCTTCCAGTTTATTGTCTGTTCTCAAGATTAGCATTCTAGCATTGACTTTGCTGTGAGAAGATGCAGAGACATCATCCGCATGAATTATTACCTTTTGGAATTGTCAAATAGTCATACAGCATGGAAGCAAGCCTTTCAGCCCAACTCATCCATTCCAATAAAGGTGCCCATCTATGTTAGTCCCATTTTCCCATTAGTACTCCCATCTATCTATATATATATAAAACTCAAATCCGTCTGTCCGCCTGCAGTACGGATCCCTTCCTGCCTTTTGATTCGTTGACGGCTGCTCCTTCCTCAGCTTCCAACACACTTCGATAAAAATGTTGCAAGACAGGAACACTGAACTTTTCACTGCTGCAGCAGGCAGGGATTTCTTTTTAAAGAGGCAGGGCAGTGCTGGAATCTTACTTTTGAGAACGGCTTCAGTTCCATTGGAGGAGACGGGTGCATGGTGGAATATTGGGTTGGGGGATCACACCATTGAGGGAGCAGACCCAACGGGTCTGCACTTGGTCCAGTTGCCATTAATATTGCCACTTCCATACCACAAAACCATCCTGATAATTCTAATTAAAATAATGAAGAATCTTGGAAAGGTAAAATAAAGCTATTTCTGAACAAGGTTGAGTGCAGTGAATGTTCAATGGTGATGGTGCAGGTTCAATGGTAGGGGCAATTAAGAGGTTCTTAGATAGGCACATGGATCTGCAAAGAATGGAGAGATAAGGCAGATGATATTTGTTTAGCCTGGTGGCATGTTTGGCACAGACATTGTAGGTTGAAGGGCTTGTTTTGGTGCTGTATTGGTCTATGTTCTGTTCTATAGCCCATTAATTTTTGCATGGTGCAAAAACAAAACTAACTTGTGCCAACGAGGAAAAAAGGGGAACTAAATATGTTCAAATGCGAGATGAGGTAGATAATTTCTATCTAAAATGGGAGCAGACTCATTTGAAGAATAAGCACCAGTTGGACTCAATGTACGGTCCCTTTTGCAGTATTTCAATGCAAGCAATATCTATAAACCCTGAAGAGTGATATTATTTCAGAAGCGTACCTCTGTCCAACAAGATCTGGTCCCTCATAGGCATGGTCGAGAGAGAAAGTGGGAAAGAGTCCTTGTGGTGGCAATTAATGAGTATGTTTATTATTTCTTGGCACATGGCTTCCCATCCTAGCACTGGTGAAATAATATTATTGTTCAAAGAAAGTTATCCAAAATATGTTCAAAAGGATACCTTGTGTTGACAAAGAGCTCCTGCGGCTGGCCCTAGTGGAGCTATAACATCAAAAGGAAAATGCAATGGTTAATTCTCGCAATGACATGATAAACTTGAATAATATTGGTGTTTGAAATGTAATGGTAGCATGGAAGGTGGCTGCAGTAGTCTTTTTCACTTGCATCAGCAGAGTATCTTTTATTATTATGTGACCTTCCACATCTACTGTTAACACCTCAGACAGAACATATGTAGCTGCAGTACTTGTTTAATTCCAAGTCAGCCATAAAAATGAGTGTTAAATCAAACTGTGAAATAATTTTTCTATTTTGCCAAATATAGTTTAGTGCCTTGTCATATAGAAGAATATATATTGTGCATTTGCTATATACTACTGCCATCGGTAATATAATGTGCTGCGCTGCCATGCAGCTGATTTATAAGAATTAGTGGTTGCTAAATTTGGGTTTCGATTGAGCATCTCCAGGCACTAGAACAGCCAAATTGGTTCCAAAATGGCATATGATCCTTATGCCTGCTGACATTTGTTCTGTGCTCCAATCGACATACTAATGAAGATGTTAGAATGTGCCACATTCCATAGTTCAATGTCGGAATGTATAATAGGCAGATTTTTAATGCAAATTCGTGAGCAATGGTGATTAAGCCCCAGACTGGCCAATTTTGAACTCAACACTTTACCTATTGCTCTTTCCCTTAATTTACGTATGACTGAACATGATCAGTGGTGGTGAAGGTTATCTATCAGTGTAATTTAAAGTTTCTAAAGTCTATAAAGAGAGGTGTGTTCATAAATTTGTCTGACACGAAGGACCTCGCAGAAACCATTTTCTCCTGGATGTGAGAAAAACACAATATGCTGGAGGAACTCAGTGGGCCATGCATCATCTGTGGAGGGAATGGACCAACGTCCTTTCAGGTCGGGTCGCCTATCCATTCCATCCACAGATGGTGCCTGATTCATTGAGTTCTTCCAGCACTTTGCATTTGTCTCAAGATTCCAACATCTGCAGTTCCTTGTGTCTTCCAGAAGGCTTTCGACAAGGTCCCACATAAGAGATTAGTATACAAACTTAAAGCACATGGCATTGGGGGTTCAGTATTGATGTGGATAGAGAACTGGCTGGCAAACAGGAAGCAAAGAGTAGGAGTAAACGGGTCCTTTTCACAATGGCAGGCAGTGACTAGTGGGGTACCGCAAGGCTCAGTACTGGGACCCCAGCTATTTACAATATATATTAATGATCTGGATGAGGGAATTGAAGGCAATATCTCCAAGTTTGCGGATGACACTAAGCTGGGGGGCAGTGTTAGGTGTGAGGAGGATGCTAGGAGACTGCAAGGTGACTTGGATAGGCTGGGTGAGTGGGCAAATGTTTGGCAGATGCAGTTTAATGTGGATAAATGTGAGGTTATCCATTTTGGTGGCAAAAACGGGAAAGCAGATTATTATCTAAACGGGGGCCGATTGGGAAAGGGGGAGATGCAGCGAGACCTGGGTGTCATGGTACACCAGTCATTGAAGGTAGGCATGCAGGTGCAGCAGGCAGTAAAGAAAGCGAATGGCATGTTGGCTTTCATAGCAAGAGGATTTGAGTATAGGAGCAGGGAGGTTCTACTGCAGTTGTATAGGGTCTTGGTGAGACCACACCTGGAGTATTGCGTGCAGTTTTGGTCTCCAAATCTGAGGAAGGACATTATTGCCATAGAGGGAGTGCAGAGAAGGTTCACCAGACTGATTCCTGGGATGTCAGGACTGTCTTATGAAGAAAGACTGGATAGACTTGGTTTATACTCTCTAGAGTTTAGGAGATTGAGAGGGGATCTTATAGAAACTTACAAAATTCTTAAGGGGTTGGACAGGCTAGATGCAGGAAGATTGTTTCCGATGTTGGGGAAGTCCAGGACAAGGGGTCACAGCTTAAGGATAAGGGGGAAATCCTTTAAAACCGAGATGAGGAGAACTTTTTTCACACAGAGAGTGGTGAATCTCTGGAACTCTCTGCCACAGAGAGTAGTTGAGGCCAGTTCATTGGCTATATTTAAGAGGGAGTTAGATGTGGCCCTTGTGGCTAAGGGGATCAGAGGGTATGGCGAAAAGGCAGGTACGGGATACTGAGTTGGATGATCAGCCATGATCATATTGAATGGCGGTGCAGGCTCGAAGGGCCGAATGGCCTACTCCTGCACCTAATTTCTATGTTTCTATGTCTATGTTTCATTTTCTCAGATGTGGGTGTATTAGTAGATATTCTCCCTGAAATATCGCTTGACTGGAAAAATAAGAAAAATAATGTGAAGAATGGCACTGATTAACAAATTGGGGACAGAAGTTAGGAAGAAATAGTAAAAGGAATCTTAAACGAGTCTTTCAGTGCAGAACAATGATTTCTGTATGTTGAATTTCAGAAAATTATCTTTACATTTGTTCATTGGAGTCCTTATCGATTGGTCATGGCTCTACGATGGTCCTTTTGCCAGCAAGTCCTCCAAATGCCTAATTTACTCTTCAATGAATCTCTTTAGGTTCAGTGTGTCTTCCTCAGTCATTGGAACATCTCAGAAGTGGCATTGAAGATTACATAGAACATGGAACAGTACAGCACAGGAATGGTCCATTCGGCCCTCAATGTTTGCGCTGAACATGATGCCAAGTTAAACTGATCTCATCTGCCTATACAAGATCCATACCCCCCTATTCCCTGTACTGCCATATGCCTATCTAAAAGCCTCTTAAATGCCACTATTGTATCCCTCCACCACCACCACCACCACTGCAAAAGCATTTCAGGACCCCACTACTTTCTGTGTAAAAATCTTGTCCCATACATCTCCATTAAACTTCTCTCTCTCACCTTTTAGCTATGCCATCTTGTGTTGGAAATTTCCAACCTGGAACAAAGGTTCTGACTGTCTACTTTGCCTCTCACAATTTCTTATACTTCTATTATGTCTCCTCTCAACCTTTGACTTTTATTAGAAACTAGACCAAGTGCAGACCCGTTGGGTCTGTTCCCCCACCGCGTGGTTGCGAGGGGAGGGGGCGGCCTGAGGCATCACACACAGCATCTGCTTTAAACGAGTGCAGGGGGGGGGGGGGGGGGGGGGGCTGGGCGGGTGCCGCGAGCAAGGGCATTGTGACATCCACAGCTGCTGCAGTTTGATTTTGGGATAAATCCTGTTTGATCGGGATGTATTAATTTATGAATCACTAAACTTAATCTATGTGCTAAAATTTTAGTTACTATCTTTTGATCATTGTTTAAAAGAGCAATTGCTCTATATGAACCTGGATCCTCAGGGTCCTTATCCGTTTTTGGTATAAGTGTTATTGTTGATTCGTTTAAAGTTTCTGGCAGTTTCTGTTGAGTAAAAGCATAATTATATAATGTCTGTAGACATGGAGAAATCAGATCATGACATTTTTTTATAAAATTCAGAGTTTAAGCCATCAGGGCCTGCGGCCTTTCCATTTTTCAAAGATCTAATGGACTCTTCAATATCTTTTACTGATATTTCAGCACCTAATAATTTCCTCTCTTTCAGATCTAAGCCTCTAAGATTACATTTCTGTAAAAATGTTTCCATTTTCGCAGGACTCTCTGTCGTTTTGGTTGAATAAAGTGTTTGATAATATTGTAAAATCTGTCATTGATATCCGTGGGCAATGTCAGTGTTTCTCCCATATCTGATCTAATTTTATGAATTGTTTTTTCTCCATCCAATTTATGAAGTTGACGGGCTAATAGTTTTTGTGGTTTATCTCCAAATTCAAATTGTAGTTTAGTGTGTTGATAAAGTTATATGATTTGATCTGAATATATTTGAATTAACTTATATTTAAGTGCAGCATTTTTATTATGTTTCATCATAGAGGGGGCAGCCACATTTTCTATATATAATTGCCTTATTTCCATTCCCAATACATGGTGTTTAGCACGATTCTTTTTATTATGATAGGCTTGTGATGAGATTAAAGCTCCTCGTACAAATGCTTTGAATGTTTCCCAGAGAAGGGAGACAGATGTTTCAGTGCGGTCATTCGACTCGAAAAAACATTCGGCTCTTCACATTGATGACACATGACTGTGTCGCCAGGTCCACTACTAACCATATCATCAAATACGCGGATGACACAACAGTAGTGGGCCTCATCCGCAACAATGACGACCAGGCATACAGAGAGGAGGTGGAGCAGCTGGTGAGCTGGTGCAGCAGGAACAACCTTCTCCTAAATGTGGACAAAACCAAGGAGATTGTCATCGACTTCAGAAAGAAAAATCAGCCCAGTCACACTCCGCTGTGCATCAACAACTTAGCAGTGGAGCAGGTGGAAAGCATCAAGTTCCTGGGAGTGCATATAACGGATACCTTAACCATATAACCATATAACAATTACAGCACGGAAACAGGCCATCTCGACCCTTCTAGTCCGTGCCGAACACATAATCTCCCCTAGTCCCATATACCTGCGCTCAGACCATAACCCTCCATTCCCTTCCCATCCATATAACTTGGACTACAAACATCAGATCCCTCGTAAATCGCGCACAGCAGTGGTTGTACTCCCTCCGCAGGTTGAGAAGTTTACACCTCCACCCTCCCATCCTCACCACATTCTACAGAAGCACCATTGAATCAGTCATGACCAGCTGCATCTCTATGTGGTGCAGCGGCTGTACAGCTGCGGACTGGAAGTGCCTTCAGAGAGTGGTGAGGACAGCGGAAAAAATCATTGGGACTTCTCTTCCTTCCATCATGGACATTGGTTACAAACGCTGTCTGACAAGAGCTAAGGGCATTACCAGAGCCCCCACACACCCACAATATGGACTGTTTACACTGCTGAACTCTGGGATGAGGTACCGCAGCATGAAGAGCGGGACAACCAGGTTCTGCAACAGCTTCATCCCCCAGGCCATAAGACTATTGAACTCACAATCAAACCGATGCTAGAACTTTCTTATACATTGCCACTTTTAAAAACTTTCCTATATATCTATTTTACAGAACTATGCACATGAAGCACTTTTTATGGGCACACTAAGCACTTTTACTGATCGCCTGATATAAATGTTATATTCTGCTGCTACTTTGAAGCGTCAATGCAACGAAATTTCATTCAATGTGCACTGTGTCTATGTGTATACCTGAATGACAATTAAATTTAAAGTAAGAAAAAAAAAGTAAGTAAGAAAAACATATTAATCTGTGTAATAAGATATTCGTAGCATGCTTTATCATATAAAATTTGAGGGTTAAGTCTCCATTGTTTAATCATCAGTCGGATTCTCAATATACTGGGTGAACTCCAGTGCTTTCTTGTAATCGGTGAAGAAATGTTCCTTCTGCTTGTAGGTGACTCTCAGTTTTGCAGGGTACATCAGTCCATATCTCAGATTTGGTATCTTCTTAAGGATTCCTCTTGTCTCATTGAAAAGCGCTCTCCTCCTAGCGACCTCTACAGGATAGTCTCTGAATATACTTATCCTGCCTCCTTCAAATGTGAGATTTCTGTTGCCAGCAATTTTTGTCATGATGTCATCCAAAACATGGTCATATTGCACTTTCAATATCTGTTGTCTGGGGGGGGGGGGGGGGGGGGGGGGGGGGGGGCGCTAGCACTCGGACGAGGTTTCAGTGCTCTGTGTGCCTGACCTAGTAGAGGCTTTTGATCTAAATTTGAAACCTTTTGTAATAGATCTGCAGCAAAGTCACCAAGGTTTTTATTTCCCTCTTTGCCCCCTTTAACACCAACCATTCTTAGATTCTGGCAGATTCTGGTCAGCAGCGTCCATATCGCTGCTGATATCTCCTGGACAGACAACACGACAGCGGTCATCAAGAAGGCTCAGCAGCGGCTGCACTTCCTGAGGGTCCTCAGGAAGCACAACCTGGACTCTAACCTGCTGCTGACCTTCTACCGCTCGTCCATCGAGAGCCTGCTGACATACTGCATTACAGCATGGTATGGCAGCTGCACCATGGCAGACAGGGAGAGGCTTCAGAGGGTAACTAGGACAGCGCAGAAGATCATTGGTTGCCCTCTCCCCTCCCTGATGGATATCTACACCTCCCGCTGCCTTAGCAAGGCAAAGAAGATCATCAAAGACAGCTCCCATCCTGCGTTTGGACTGTTCGACCTGCTACCCTCTGGAAGGCGCTATAGGTGCATCAAATTCAGGACAAATAGACTCAGAAATAGTTGCTTTCTGAAAATTATAACTACTCTTAATTCAAATTCACACATGCACTGACTTCACAGCCCAACACCCGGACTTCCATCTGTGTATATATGTATATAGCGCCGCAAAATTGTGCACCCCCCCCCCCCCCCCCCCCCCCCTTCTCCCTTCTGTTTTTTTGTTTTTCTGTTTCTTGTTTTTTGTACTAAATTATATGTATGCACTGAGTACGAGCAGCTTTCAATTTCACCGTACATGTATAGTGACAATAAATGGCATATCTATATCTTCTGACGTCCCTCCAAGTCAATACATATTTCAGTCACTTTATTCAATAAGTCTGTTAAACGCTTAGTCTCGGAGAGAATTATTTTGTAGTTTCAGCACTTGTATCGGCAATTGACTATAATTCAGTTATGGCTGCAGTGTTCTGATTTACTGTATCGGTAATGGGATCCAACCTAGTTAAAGTTAGATTCCATCAGATTAAGTTTAGCATTTACCTCTTCCATTTGTTGATTACATTTCTCAGACATTTATTCCGTCCAGGTAGACAATTCTTCTCGAACAGAAGCAGTGATTTCTTCTTTAAAAATTTTCAGTTCTTCTTTAAAATTCATTTCTTCTTTAAAAATTTTCAGTTCTTCTCTTATACTTCCGATTTCTCTTGAAATAAAAGTACAAAGGTCCTCCATTTCAGCTTTTTTAGTCTTTGACCTGATTTGAAACTTCCTCCTGGGACGACAATGAAATTGAACCCGAGGCTTCAGTCAGGCCTACTTCTTCCACCGGTGGTTTAGTCTAACCAGATTTCCTTGCCTGTTCTGGTGGGGGGGGTACGTTGTAACGACATTAAACCACCGGAGTCGCGGTCTGATGACGTCCCTCACCCTCGACACAGGCTGCCGGTGAGTTCTCAGTAGGTCAGTCCCATTTTTTTCTCCCGTTTTTGTTCGGATTTAGCATGGAGCTAGCTAGCGCGTGCCTCTACTCCAGCATAGCGCCACCGGAAATCCCGTCAATGGGTATTTTTAAGGAAAAGTTTGACAGATTCTTGATTAGTAAGGGTGTCAAGGATTATGGGGAGAAGGCAGGAGAATGGGGTTGAAAGGAAAAGATAGATCAGCCATAATTAAATGACAGAGTGGATTTGATGGGCTGAATGACCTACTTCTGCTCCTATAACATGAACACATGATTACAATTCTCTTCAGGTGCTCTATTCAGATCATGTGGATCCAAACAGATCTTCAATTTGTTTGACCATACCAACCTACAAGGAGCAGGAGTAGGTGTGCTTTGTTTCTCTCAGTCTTTCCAGCTTAATGTTTAGTTTCTCTTGGACCCTATGAACACATCTTGGAGGGGGTTACCACCAGCTGTTTCTTCCTGTTCAGCTATATAAATGATTTTACTTCTAGCTTTCCAATTGCTTTGGAAGAATCTGCAAATTCATCTTTGACTTTTTCTTGTTTATAAAAGACTTTGGTTCCATATTAGCCTGTACTCTAAACAGCTTCTTTGTAATCCCGTAGGTTTTATTTTCTGGGGCTTCATGCTTAGTAATAATTGGCACACAATTCTCTTCAAATATATGGTTATATGGTCAAATATATGATTATATGGTTAAATACAACAAACTTCTCTGTACTGTTCAACATTTTCAGCTTGTATTTGCCCAGTGGTTTTGCAGTCAAGTAATTATACTTTGTTAACACTTGTTTATCTTTTCAAGTTCCCCAGCAAATGTTTTAAGAATGATAATAGTTGTTCCTCTACTTTCTAACATAAACTGTATTACTTTTCCTTCTACGTCCATAGTAGCAAAGTGTTTGGGTACTCGTGGGCATCTCTACTTGCTCCATTTCCCTTCTGTCAGAGTTTAATATCATGTCTTTAACTTGATTTACTCTCTTTTAGATATCTCTTCTCCCACCACAGGATAGGTAGTTAGCTGCAGCGACATTGTGAACTGGCCTTGTCTCGTCACTAATCTTCTTTTGTCTCATCTGCGAAGACAAACGATTCATCCTTATTTGTATTCCTTCCAAAGCACTGACCATTTTTCTTTCTGTCATTCACGCTATTTGGCACAATATTTGCATAAGTTAAATCATCGCTGCTACAGTTGGACAGATTTGTGTGCCTGCTCACCAGCTCATCAGCTCTGTCAATGCTCTCAGCCCAACAGGATTTGACATATTTTGCCAGATCGAAACAGATGCTCCTTCAATCCTGCATCTTAAATTCCAAAAAGAATCGTGACAGCATCAAAAAATCTCTTCATCATCAGTTACAATTTGTCGCCAACAAATTCAATTCGGTCAAGGACATGTTGAATGTTAACCCGTTTACTAGCATCCCCCAGAAAAATTTGAATCTATCCATTATATAATTGAGTGAACAGTTGCAGCGTATCTCAAAGACTAGAGAATCTCTTACAGCACTTCATTGGTAAGCCTGACCATTTGGCAGAGCTCTTTGTTTCGGTGACCAACCAGAAACAACAGCATCTTCACTTTTCTTCTCTTTATTTCACATTGCCAACAGGAATTTCTCCTTCCATTGCGTCCATTCATTTGATAAAATGCACCTTTTAAAGTCCAGCTACTGCGACCATCCGTCAATGGTGTAGTGGCAAATCGCTGAATTTGAAGATAGAGTTGGAAATGCATCCAGCTACATAATACATAATAATGGGTATTGAGTGAGTAGAGCAGAGGGCTGAGCACACAGCTTTGAGGTGCTCCTACGCTGATGGTTATTGAGGAGGAAGTGTTGCTGCTAATTCATCTTGCTTGTGTTCTGTCGATGAGGAAATTGAGAATTCAGTTACAGTAAGGATGCGCAGAGACCTTGTTCCGCCAACTTGATTATAAGTTTAGAGGGGATGATGGTGTTGAAAGCCGAGCTGTAGCCAAGCTGTAGTCTATGAAGAACAGCCTGACGGTTATGTTTTTATTGTCCAAGTGGTCCAGTACAGAGTGAAGAGCCAGCAAGATTACATTTTCTTAACATATTGTGGCAGTAGGCAAAATTCAATATTGTTCTCCTTAGTTAACTAAAAAAGATATTAATAAATTGAAGACAAAAAGGTTTACTGGTCTGATATCTGGAATTGGTTGATAGTATTATGAGAAAAGGTTGGACAAACTAGGTTTGCATTCACTGGAGTTTAGAAGAGTGACAGTGGATTTGATTCAGACACATATGATTCTAAGGGTTTGATAGAATGAATGTGTAAATATTTTCTCTTGAGCAAGAATCTAGAAATACTGTAGGTGTCACTGCTTAAAAGTAAGGTGTTATCAATTTAAGACAGAAATAAGGTGAAATTTCATCTTGCAATCTTTGAAATTCTCTGTTTCAAAGGACAGTGGAAAAAATGTATCTGAGTATTTTTATGATGAAGGTAAATAGTGTAGATACTTGATGAACAAGGGAGTGAAAAGATACTAGAGTGAACATGCAGTTTTGATATTATAAGCTCATTGAATGATGACCCGACTTGAATGTCCAAGTAGTGTACTGTTCTTACCCTGAATGTTCACATCTTCTTAAGAAGATGGAAAAAACTCTGGTAGATAGAAATAATGAGAAGATACAAGCACTTGTAAGCACTTAGTAATGACATTCGTAATGAATTTAATGGGACTGTAAGCTTTAAAAACCTGTGTATTTTAAATCCTACATCTAAAGAAGTGATAACAATGAAGATAGTGAATGAGTTGGTTGTCAGCTCCCAAACCCTGACATTAGCAGTAATGAGTATATATTAGAATATATCAATAATGAACGGCAACTTAGCAAATAATAATGAAAATAAATCATGTTTGACAAACTTTCAGAAGACCATCCATAAGTTCCCACAATAAATGTTATTAGAGAATTGAGGATAGTATACTGGTATGGATTGAGGATTGATTATTAGACAGGAATAAATTAATCATTTTTGGCTGGGTGATTGTACCTACTGGGGTGCTAGAACTAGTGGGCACTATATGGATACTGTTTGGCACCATGTATTAATCATTCTGAAGAAGGGTCTCAACCCAAAACGTCACACATTCCTTCTCTCCAGAGATGCTGCCTGTTACTCCAGCTTAATTCATCATTTAACGTGTTAAATGTGCCAGTGCCAAGGCTAACATATTCATGTTTGCTAATGATGCAATGATCCCATTGAATGGGAGTACGAGTTATAAAAATGACATGGAATAGATTCAAGAAAATATGGACAGAACAAATAAATGTCCAAGAGAATGGAATTTGAAATGGGAAAATGTGATGCCGTTCCTTTTGAAAGAAGAAATTTGAATTTTTTGAAGAAATAGAAGATGAAAAAGAGGAACCTAAATGTTTGAATGTTTAGAGGAACCTTGCCGGTTTTGTACATTAATTACTGAACGTTAATATGTTGCTACATTAAACAATTGGAAAGGTAAATAGAATGTTGGCCTTTTTGGCAAGCGGATTGAAGTACAAGACTAAAAGGTATCTTACCATAATTATTTAGACCTCTTCTGAGACTATACCTGGAATATTGCATGCACGTTTGGTCTTCAGACCAGGATATACTTGGGATTGAAGGAGTTCACCATATTTATATATGGTGTGGTATTTGCTCCTGAGAAAATATACTAGACCTGTACACCACGTTTGGAAGCATGAGAGATTTTCTCTCTGAAATGCACAAATTTCTTACAGGACCTGATGGGAAATGATGTCTTCTCAGCTGGGTTGTTAGAATGAGGATCATTGGCTCCAACAATGGAGTCAGTAATTCAGAACTGAGATAGAGCGAATTTGGAGAAGATGTTTCCACTAGTGGGAGAGTTTAGCACCAAAGGCTATAGCCTCAGACTAAAAGTTCGTACCTTTAGAAAGGAGATGAAAATGAATTTATTTAGTCAGAGGGTGGTGAATCTGTGGAATCCATTGCCAAAGCCAGCTGTGGAAGCCAAGTCAATGGATAATTTATGGCGGAGATTGACAGTTTCTAGATTAGTAAGGGTGTCACGGGTCACGGGTTATGGGGCAAAGGCAGAAGAATGGGCTTGAGAGGGAAAGCTAGATCAGATATGGTTGAATGGTGGAGTAGAATTGATGGGCCAAATGGCCTAATTGTGCTCCTGGAACTTATGAAATTTCTTCACTCAGATGTTATCTTTATATTTTTTGACAAAGAGGGCTGTAGATGTTCTGTCACTGAGAAACTGGTCATAAGATTTTCAATATTAAGAGAATCAAGGGATATGGGGGCAGTATCAGAAAATAACATTGAGGTAAAAGATCAGATGAATGATCTCTTTGAATGATCCATTCCTTCTGCTTCTTATGTATCTGCTCATTACCTCATGGTTCTGCAGATCCATGCAACAATCCAATAGTGCAGTTGACATTCCTTATTTCATTCGTGTAGATTAGTAAAAACACAAAATTCAGATTACTGACTGCTCCAAGAGCCAGATTTATCATGCATTCCAATCCCTAAGCCCATTTTAAGGGTCTGTTTAATTTAACCCCCAGCATGTTTTATGATGTCTGCCTAGTTTCATGTTTGTTGAATATTTCAATATCTTGAGTGATCTTCATTGCTTTATGTCTACACCTAATAATTTCCCAAAGATTAGGCCCAGACTTGTCTCGTACAGTGTTGTCAGCTCAGTCAGCTGTGCAAGGGTGCAGTGCTGTAAATCTTTCCAGCCCTCTACAATCCTCTTGGAACTATAGATTTGCTTTCTGCCGGATTGTTCTTGTTTGCAAACATTCCCTAATCTACATTCTTCTCCTGTCTGGAAATTATAAAGCAGCATTGACAAATTGCCATCTTTGTTTAATCATCCTAAATGTTTCTAAATGCCTCTCTGTCATGCCAGGCAAAGCACATTTAATTTAAAAATAGGCTCCTCTTTTTAAAAATGTTCCCATTGCACTGTACCAATTTAATCATAAAAAGCAATACAAGCTATCCAAGTCGCAATGTCAGGGCATGAAAGACAGTTTTATATGCGAGATTTTATTCCCCAACAGTTGATTGTTTAGAATTACTCTGACAGCTTCCTACCATTAGCATAGGTCAGAGAAGAAAAGTGGCATTGATGCTCACCCACAAATGTAGCTCAACCATTACTGATAATGAAAGGGGTAAAACAATCTTTTTAATGGACACGGCTGATACAAAAATGCAATGCAGTCTGAAGAACGGTCTCGACCCGAAACATCACCCATTTCTTCTCTCCAGAAATGTTGCCTGTCCTGCTGAATTACTCCAGCTTTTTGTGTTTATCTCTGGTTTAAACCAGCATCTGCAGTTCATTCCTACACAATGCAATTTTTTACCTTTTGTTATTCTTGTTACTAGATGAGCAGTGGGCAAACTAGAATTTCAATATGATGGTAAAGGATTTTTTGGGATTGTTTTAGATTGACTTAACAGTCTGACCTGCATCCTTAACATTGACTCATGTAAGGTGTCCGCAACGAAGCACCTTCCAATACCCTTCACTTGGTTGTTCCAAGATGCAATTTGATTGTATGGAGCCTGCAGTCATCTACTTCATGCCCTTACATACATTCAATTGTATGCAGTTCACGAACACAATTTTCTTTTGAGATGCAACCAGGGTACTTTCTGAAAGTCTTAATACTACTTTATCTACTGTGTATCCTGCAGCATATAACCATATAACCGTATAACAATTACAGCATGGAAACAGGCCATCTCGGCCTTTCTAGTCCGTGCCGAACACTTACTCTCACCTAGTCCCATTTACCTGCACTCAGACCATAGCCCTCCATTCCTTTCCCGTCCATATACCTATCCAATTTATTTTTAAATGATAAAATCGAACCTGCCTCCACCACTTCCACTGGAAGCTCATTCCACACTGCTACCACTCTCTGAGTAAAGAAGTTCCCCCTCATGTTACCCCTAAACTTTTGTCTATTAATTCTCAAATCATGTTCTCTTGTTTGAATCTTCCCTTCTCTCAATGGAAAATGCGTATCCATGTCAACTCTGTCTATCCCTCTCATAGTTTTAAAGACCTCTTATAAAGACCTCTATCAAGTCACCCCTTAACCTTCTGTGCTCCAAAGAATAAAGACCTAACTTGTTCAACCTTTCTCTGTAACTTAGGTGCTGAAACCCAGGCAATTTATTGTTCAATGTATTGTTCAATGAGCGCGAATTTCATTGGCAAGATCAGCATTCAGTGTCCATGCATGATTTCCCTTGTATTGGTTTCCTGGACCACTTCAGAAAGCAGGTAATGATAGACTAAATTATGCTCTACCTGGAGTCACATATCGGCCTGACTATATGAGCACAGAAAACGTTTTATTCTTGAAGATGTTAGAGAACCAGATACTGATTTTTTAATGACAGTTCAGTTTAGAACCTTTCTAGCTTTTTATTCTAGAATAAGCTAAATTTAAACTCCTTTGATGTTATGCTTGGATTTGAATGCATGTCTCCAAATTACCAGATCATGTCTATTGCTTATTTGTTGATTTATTATTATATTTGCGTATTTACAGTGCTACAGTGAATGGCTACAAAACAGCATTGGTGATGTACTTGCGCACTTTAAATGGAAATGTAAAAGACAAAATAATTACAAGAATAGTTTGCAATGTTAAGAAAAGTAAGATTAACTTTCTTGAGCTTACACGGGTGTATTAGGTATTCTGAGTGGATACGTGTTGAATTATGGTAAAATGTCTTTAAAAATGGAAGCAAACTATGCTGATGGCAGGAAACAATTACTTTTCTAACAGGTGAGCCATATAACATGGCTTAGCTTCATACTTATATGGATGAATGAACCACTTTTGGTTCAATAGAATGGAAATTTTTAGATCATCTGATTTACGAACATGCCTTCAAATAAGTTACATTCCGATTAATTTTTTCAGCCACATGTTTAGTTTTCAGAATTTGTGCCAATGGATGAGGGGGCTTCGTAATTCATCATTCTATCTTGTGCCTTGCCCATTCATTTAAACATAAATTCCTAATTATGAGATTTTGTATGTAGTTATATAAGTTGTCCAAAACATTCATTAAGCCTAAAATATATAGTTTTATAAACAAAAGGCTTGAGTAACTTAGCAGGTGGCAGCATCTGTGGAGAGAATGGACAGGCAATGTGTCAGGCCATCTGTCCATTCTTCCGCAGATGCCGCCTGACCAGCTGAGTTCTTCCAGCCTTTTGTTTTTTGCTCATGATTCCAGCATCTACAGTTTCTTGTGTCTCCAAGGTTAATACATAGCTAGATTACATTGTCAAAAGTTAATGTTAAAATATTATATGGGTTACATGAATAATTATGTGAAATCAGGTGCTCCATCTTGAAATAATCTGTATTATCTTGCTGTCCCAATTTCACATTTTTAATTTCTACATTAATAAAATTGCTAAAGTTGCAAGTAAATAAAGAACTGGATTTTCAATTAAATTTGGACAAGCAAATTGACAAGCAAATATATTCTATTGCTGTTATTAATAATACAGATGTTAAAATTTAGCCAACAATTCCATAGAATACAATACAATACAATACCGTTTATTTGTCATTTGATTTGGGTTGGCGGCGCGATTTGAATAGAATGTAACAATCATTTTAGTATGTATTGTTATTGTTACTAGAGGGCTGTATGGGGTATTATTGCAAATTAATTTCTAATAAGTGTGTGTGTTTGTGCTGTAACATTTTCAAGCTTTTTTGTTTTTTTTTCAGCTTAGTAGTCAGTTGGCAAATGGATGTGTCATCACCCTGAAAAAAACAAAACAAATGACTTTGATGTAAAGACTACAGAGTATCAAGGGAAAGTTAAGATGTCAGTTTAATTCACTCTGCTCAGTTTTAATATGGATTAAACCTTGTACGATGAGGGATTTGAATCAGATTGGAACCCATGGCACCAGGAGGGAGCAAACCCAATGGCTGCAGCACCTGACATTAACTAATTGCTTGTAGGTGATGTAAGCTTCTGGCTGTCTGGGGTAAAAACAACTGTGACAGTCATATTGATGTTTGCTTTATTTTATCATGTGAATCCTTATTTAGCTATTATGGCAATCTGAGTAATACTGAGAATCGCTATCAAAATCTCTAACATACTCTGTTAAATTAACTTGTGCAGCCTTCCTAGAGTCAAATTTTGTTAAATATATTTTTGATTCTAACAGCAAAGATTATATGATTTTTTAAAAGTCATGTTATAATTTTCCCAAATATATCATATGGTAATGTGCCCTGACATTTTTGACCATGAGGAACTGTACAATTGGATGGCACAGTAGTGTGGTTGGTAGATTTGCTGCTCACAGCGCCAGAGACCCAGGTTCAATGCTGACCTCGGGTGCTGCCTCTGTGGAGTTTGCACAATCTCCCTGTTGTTTTACTTCAGGTGTTCCGATTCCCAAAAGACGTGGATTTATACGTTAATTGGCCTCTCTAAAAAATGTCCCTTGTGTGAGAACACGTGGGTTAGCAGCGCGACCGACATCACAGCGGCATCTGCAGTCCGTCTGTCTTTTTTTATTTTATTGTCCTGTTGAGGGTATAGTTTGTGGTGGGTTTTTGACTGTGTATGTGTGGGGGGCGGGGGGGTGGGTGGGGGAAACTTTTAGATCTCTTCCATGTACGGGGACCCGACCTTTTCCCTGTCGGGTCTCCGTTGCCGTTGGGGCCTAGCACCGTGGAGCGGCCTCCAACCGGAATGACAGCTCAAGTCACGGAGCCTGCGGAGCTGCGGACCTACCATCGTGAAGCTGGCCGGCTTCGGAGCGTGGAGAGCTGCGGTGGCGCGCTGCTGCAACCCGACTCCAGTGGATGGTGACACCGGGAGCTCGCGGGTCCCCAGTGGGAGACCGCATTGTGTGGCACCGGCAATGGCGACTTCTCCCGCTCGAATTGCGGGGTTGAAAGTGACCTGGAGCGGGGACGTACATCGCCCGGCGTGGCTTTAAGTCGCCGCGGGACTTGCTAGCTCCTGCCGGGGGCTTTGACTTTGACTTCGGGAGAGGAATGGAGAGCAGGGGAGAGACAAGACTTTGCCTTCCATCACAGTGAGAAGGAGATTCACTGTGATGGATGTTTGTGTAAATTGTGTTGGTGTGTGTCTTGGTTCTTTTCTTGTATGACTGCAGAAACCAAGTTTTCTTTGAACTTCATGTGAGGTTCAAATGACAAATAAACGGTATTGTATTGTATTGTAGAAATGGATGCAAAAGTGGGATAACATATAACCATATAACATATAACAATTACAGCACGGAAACAGGCCATCTCGGCCCTACAAGTCCATGCCGAACAACTTTTTTCCCTTAGTCCCACCTGCTCATACCTCAAAAACTCATACCATAACCCTCCATTCTCTTCTCATCCATATGCCTATCGAATTTATTTTTAAATGATACCAACGAACCTGCCGCCACCACTTCCACTGGAAGCTCATTCCACACCGCTACCACTCTCTGAGTAAAGAAGTTCCCCCTCATGTTACCCCTAAACTTCTGTCCCTTCATTCTGAAGTCATGTCCTCTTGTTTGAATCTTCCCTATTCTCAAAGGGAAAAGCTGATCCACATCAACTCTGTTTATCCCTCTCATCATTTTAAAGACCTCTATCAAGTCCCCCCTTAACCTTCTGCGCTCCAGAGAATAAAGACCTAACTTAGAAACATAGAAACATAGAAATTAGGTGCAGGAGTAGGCCATTCGGCCCTTCGAGCCTGCACCGCCATTCAATATGATCATGGCTGATCATCCAACTCAGTATCCCGTACCTGCCTTCTCTCCATACCCCCTGATCCCCTTAGCCACAAGGGCCACATCTAACTCCCTCTTAAATATAGCCAATGAACTGGCCTCAACTACCCTCTGTGGCAGAGAGTTCCAGAGATTCACCACTCTCTGTGTGAAAAAGTTCTTCTCATCTCGGTTTTAAAGGATTTCCCCCTTATCCTTAAGCTGTGACCCCTTGTCCTGGACTTCCCTAACATCGGGAACAATCTTCCTGCATCTAGCCTGTCCAACCCCTTAAGAATTTTGTAAGTTTCTATAAGATCCCCTCTCAATCTTCTAAATTCTAGAGAGTATAAACCAAGTCTATCCAGTCTTTCTTCATAAGACATCCCAGTAATCAGTCTGGTGAACCGTCTCTGCACTCCCTCTATGGCAATAATTATTCAACCTTTCTCTGTAACTTAGTTGTTGAAACCCAGGCAACATTCTAGTAAATCTCCTCTGTACTCTCTCTATTTTGTTGACATCCTTCCTATAATTGGGCGACCAAAATTGTACACCATACACCAGATTGGGTCTCACCAATGCCTTGTACAATTTTAACATTACATCCCAGCTTCTATACTCAATGCTCTGATTTATAAAGGCTAGCATACCAAAAGCTTTCTTTACCGCCCTATCAATATGAGATTCCACCTTCAAGGAACGATGCACGGTTATTCCCAGATCCCTCTGTTCAACTGTATTCTTCAATTCCCTACCATTTACCA
Source organism: Leucoraja erinaceus (assembly GCF_028641065.1). Lineage (NCBI taxonomy): Eukaryota > Metazoa > Chordata > Chondrichthyes > Rajiformes > Rajidae > Leucoraja > Leucoraja erinaceus. The sequence continues at coordinate 57,608,573 of NC_073383.1, forward strand.
TGTACGTCCTATTTTGATTTGTCCTGCCAAGGTGTAGCACCTCACATTTATCAGCATTAAACTCCATCTGCCATCTTTCAGCCCATTCTTCCAAATGGCCTAAATCACTCTGTAGACTTTGGAAATCCTCTTCATTATCCACAACACCCCCTATCTTGGTATCATCTGCATACTTACTAATCCAATTTACCACACCTTCATCCAGATCATTGATGTACATGACAAACAACGAAGGACCCAACACAGATCCCTGAGGCACCCCACTAGTCACCTGCCTCCAACCCGACAAACAGCCATCCACCATTACTCTCTGGCTTCTCCCATTCAGCCACTGTCGAATCCATCTTGCTATTCATGCATTTATACCAAACAGTTTAACCTTCTTAACCAACCTTCCATGAGGAACCTTGTCAAAGGGCTTACCAAAGTCCATATAGACAACATCCACTGCTTTACCCTCGTCAACCTAGTAACCTCTTCAAAAAATTCAAGAAGATGTCAAACATGACCTTCCAGGCACAAATCCATGTTGACTGTTCCTAATCAGACCCTGTTTATCCAGATGATTATATATATTATCTCTAAGTATCTTTTCCATTAATTTGCCCACCACTGAAGTCAAACTAACAGGTCTACAATTGCTAGGTTTACTCTTAGAACCCTTTTTAAACAATGGAACAACATGCGCAGTATGCCAATCCTCAGGGACTATTCCCGTTTCTAATGACATTTGAAATATTTCTATCATAGCCCCGGCTATTTCTACACTAACTTCCCTCAATGTCCTAGGGAATATCCTGTCAGGACCTGAAGACTTATCCACTTTTATATTTTTCAAAAGTGTCAGTACTTCTTTTACTTTGAAACTCATAGTATTCATAGCTACTCTTCTCGTTTCCCTTACCTCACATAATTCAATATCCTTCTCCTTGGTGAATACCGAAGAAAATAAATTGTTCAATATCTCCCCCATCTCTTTTGGCTCTGCAGATAGCTGCCCACTCTGTCTCTCCAATGGACCAATTGTATCCCTCGTTATCCTTTTGCTATTAATATAGCTGTAGAAACCCTTTGGATTTACTTTCACCTTACTTTCCAAAGCAACCTCATATCTTCTTTTAGCTTTTCTAATTTATTTCTTAAGATTCTTTTTACATTCCTTATACTCCACAAGCACCTCATTTACTTCATGCTGCCTATAATTATTGTAGATCTCCCTCTTTTTCCGAACAAGATGTCCAATTTCCCTTGAAAACCAGGGCTCTTTCCAATTTTTACTGTTTCCTTTCAACCGAACAGGAACATAAAGATTCTGTACTCTTAAAATTTCCTCTTTAAATGTCCTCCATTTCTCTTCTACATCTTTCCCATAAAACAAAATGTCCCAGTTCACTCCTTTTAAATCATCTCGCATCTCATCAAAGTTAGCCTTTCTCCAATCAAAAATCTCAACCCTAGGTCCAGTTCTGACCTTCTCCATAATTATATTGAAACTAATGGTATTGTGATCACTGGACCCGAAGTGCTCCCCAACGCATACCTCCGCCACCTGTCCCATCTCATTTCCTAACAGGAGGTCCAGCACTGCCCCTCCTCTAGTAGGTACCTCTATGTATTGCTGCAAAAAACTATCCTGCACACATTTTACAAACTCCAACCATCCAGCCCATTTACAGAATGTGTCTCCCAGTCTATGTGTGTAAAGTTGAAATCTCCCACAATCACTACCTTGTGCTTACTACTAATATCTGCTATCTCCTTACATATTTGCTCTTCCAATTCTCGTTCCCCATTTGGCGGTCTATAATACACCCCTATAAGTGTTGCTACACCTTTCCCACTTCTCAGTTCCACCCAAATAGCCTCCCTAGATGAGCCCTCCAATCTATCCTGCCAAAGCACTGCTGTAATATCTTCCCTGACTAGCAATGCAACACCTCCACCTCTTGCCCCTCCAATTCTATCACACCTGAAGCAACAAAATCCTGGAATACATAGTTTCCAATCACAGCCCTCCTGCAACCATGTTTCACTGATCGCCACAACATCATACTTCCAGGTGTCTATCCAGACTCTAAGCTCATCCACCTTTCTTACAATGCTCCTAGCATTAAAATATGCACATTTAAGAAACCACCCGTCTCTTCTTCTCTGTTTATTTCCTTTTTTTTCTTTCTCCTCTTGTGTCCTCTTCCTGTCTCTCATTCTGTCTACTAGCTTTCTCTATTTGAGTCCCTCACCCCAACCATTGTAGTTTAAAGTCTCCCCAGTGGCCTTTGCAAATTTCCCCGCCAGGGTAATTTCCCCGACAGGATAATATAACTAGTATGTACTAGCAAGGCCAACCTTAAGAGGTGCGGGGCCCAATTGGGAACAATTTTGGTGAGCCCCAGGTTCGCAGCAAAGGTCTGTAGAATCATAGAAATACAAATAAAGTCTATTATAGACTTTATATATCTATGGTAGAATGGACAGTAATCAAAATGTGCACTTAAATGTGCCTGCGAGTTAATAGACCAAACAGATCTAAGCTACATTTTAATATAAAATTGCATACATGTAAGCCTACAAGTAACAAACAAAATTTGTAGATCACCTCTGAAAAGTACATAGTTACAATACCACTTGTTATATTGAATGTGAAATGAAAAAAAGTAATTTAATTAACTAGATCCTGGCAAACCAATAAAACTATTGGCAAAAAACAAGTCCGGGCATTACATTTTGGGCTTCAGCCCCATCCTACCCTTTGGGCTTCTACCCCATCTTAAATGTTGCTCCAAACCTCTGCCCAGCACTCTCTGTATTGTTCACCACATCACCCGGTGAGAGAGAGGGGTGGAGCCGGGGCTGTGTGCATGAAGCACAGCGACTGGATGGGCGGGAGCACTGCCCTGGGACCGTGAGAGACCTCTCCCCCTTCTCCATTCCTCCTCACACACCCCTCCCCATCTACCTCTTTCTTCCCCCTCCACCCCTCTACTCTCTCTCCACCCCTCTCTCCCCCCTCCACCTGTGGTAGATCTATCCGAGTCGAGAGTAGATTACTCCAAAGATCCTAGAGCGGAGCTTTGGAATACACTAGCGCGGGGCCGCCTTAGGCGCAGGGCCCAATTGGGAGCAATCAGTCTAATCGGCTTAAGGCCGGCCCTGTGTACTAGTGATTGATAGTCGGTGTGGATTCGGTCAGCTGAAGGGCCTGTTTACATCCTGTATCTTTCAATCAATCCAAACAAATAATTAAACTAAGATGATTAATAAAATAGTCTTGAGTACTTTTGCTTTGTTTAGTGAGATAGTAACTCAATAAATATTAAGTAAATGATCATTTAGAGTCATAAGGCATGGAAACAGGCCCTTCAGCCCAACTTGCCCACGCCAACAGATCTACATGTCCCTCCTGCCTGCATTTGGCCTGTATCCTTCCAAACCTTTCCTATCCATGTACCTGTCCAAATGTCTATTAAATATTGTGATAATGCCTGCCTCAACTACCTCCTCTGACATCCTGTTCCATCTACCAACCACCCTTTGTGTGCAAAGGTTGCCCCTCAGGTTCCTATTAAATCTTTCCCCCCTCACTTTAATCCTATTCCCCTCTGGTTCTGGATTTCCCTACGCTGGGTGAAATACTTTGTGCATTTACCCTATCTATTCCCATCATGATCTTACATACCTCTATAAGATCAATCCTCATCCTGCTGTGCTCCAAGAAATAATGTCTAAGCCTGATCAACCTCTCCCTTTAGCTCAGGCCCTTGAGTCCTGGCAATATCCTCGGAAATCTTCTCTGCACATTTTCTTGTTTAACAACATCTCTTCTATAACAGGGTGACTAGAACTGAACACAATTCTCAAAAAATTTAACGGTTGATATGTATTGCACAAACAGAACATTGACATATATTCGCATCATTAAACTAATTGCTTTTGAATTAAAATTCTTATGTTAAACTTACCACAGTGTTTTATTAATTTAATCTATGTTTATTGTTCTCGAGAAATTGTGTTTGAGCAAATTGTGAATAATAATATGTAGACATCAAAAATCCTTTCACAGCAACAAAGAGTAGTCAAGAACATTAATTCCAACTTTTTAGATCTGGAATCCTAGTTGTTTAGCTGGATGACACCAGTACAAAAGATATAATTGGCTGTTAATAATATGGTACTTTCACACTATTATTGCAATCACAGTTTATTCCATATTTCTTACCATTTTTCTTTTTTATAGAAACAGAGAAAGTAGGTGCAGGAGTAGGCTATTCAGCCCTTCGATACAGCACCACCGTTCAATATCTAAAATCCCTGTTGCTGCTTTTTCCCCATATACCTTGATTCCGTTAGCCCTAAGAGCTATATCTAACTCTCTCTTGAATATCATGTAGCTAATGATATCCCGTTGAACATAACATGATAATCAGTGTTCTGAACCTATATGTTATTTATGGCTTAAGTTCAGCACAATTCAACCATAACCAGTTAAGAAATAATCATTTACCCAATGATCAGAGTTGATTATCTCATCCGAAATAAAATGACTCATTCCCATCTGCCCAACATCTTTGCAGATGAAAGCAGATACATCAGTTAGTCTATCATTTGCACTTGACAGACAATTGGGAAAAGAGAGGGAAATCCCTTCCAGCAATGACTGTAGTAGCCATTTACCTTAACTCAGTATGTTATGACTAAACCAGTTATCTTTAAATTTTATCTGCATGTAATTATCTGGATGATATTTATTATGTAGTCGGAGGCGTGTTTGTGACTGGGATTTTCACGCAGGCGCGCTAGTAGTTTTTAGTTTTTAGTTCAGTTGAAGAAGCATGGGGAACGCACAGCTTTCGACCATGCACGAGTTTGACTACGAGTAAGATCAAAATGTACTTAAGCAAAAAGAAGTTTGGATGAATATCTTACTGTTTTTACTGTGACAATAAAGGAACTATTAATCAAGAGACTGTGTTTTGAAGATTTATCCTTGGACTGCTTTGAATGTCTCATGGCGAGCTCGTAGATGCGTAACAAAACTATCTCCTTACCCCTGTCTTCATTCATAGTGGCTAGAGGAAAGATTCCTTGAACAATATAATAATCTGCCATTACAACAACAGCTTCATTGACGAGATGGAGTTTGGAGTATATTCTGCTCTCTGTTTTGAAGCCTGTTAGTGCCAGCTGGGCTCTCTACAAAATTCTGACTTTTTTCACTGGATATTCCACTCTGCGGTTTGAGTGAGAGCAAAAAAAAATGTACCTTACTTCTCACACAATAGTCTGACTGCAACCTCTATACAGAGCCTTCAGGATAACAATAAAAGACTGAACTATTAGAGGTAATGAGATATTTTCTGACAGTGAACATCAATGGACCTGGAATAATATAAGCCTAAAAGTGCCCTTCAAAACATTACCATATCTATGCATTCTGAACTTTCAGAATAAGTTTTTTTTTAATTAAAAATTGATTAAATTGATTGAAGGATACAACTTTGAAAAACGCCCTTTGGCCCGATAAGTTCATGCCAACCTTCGATCACCCATTCACACTAGTTCTATGTAATCCCATTTCGGCATCCACTCCCTACATATGAGGGGAAAATTACGGAAGCCAATTAAGCTACAAATCCACAAACCTTTGGGATCTGGGAATAAAGCAGAACGTTGGTGGGAAAACGGGGCAGTCTCAGGGAGAACATGCAAAATCCACGCAGACAGCATCCGAGGTCAGGAATGAACCTGGGTCTCTAATGCCGTGAGTCAGCAGCTCTACCAGCTGCATCATTCTGCTACTCTCTTATTTCTTATTAACAACTGTTCACATTTATCATGCTTCACGAGTTCAAAATGTTGCAAGTTTTAAATAATGATTTGATCATTTAATTGTTATGTATTTATTATATTTTAAGTGAAACAGTTTGCTGCGAGGAAAGTCAATTCTAACATGTTTTTATATTGCAATCCGTCAGGGCAAGTCAATCTTATTGACCCCGACATACTGGTACCATCCTAAATTGGGTATCTACAAATCTTGTCCATCTGGAAACATATTGTCTGGCAATACTTATGAAAATGGGCGTGAGACATTATTTAGGCTTATTGGCTTTTATTTGTGAACTTTGATTGCATTTTTTTTTTTAATTAAGTGTATGTTTAATTCAGAAGTGATTTTTCATGAAAGTATCTTCCATCCTTCACCAATCAGCCAACTCAATGTCTAGATCAGAAAGTAAAACAAATCAAAACACTTCAGACACATGATATTGCTACTTTATACTTTCATCAAGGTAAGATAATGCTTCAGTGCAGCTGCAGCATCCACCAATGTGAGACCTTGCAATAGGGGTAGCTTTGCAACTGCTGCTCCAGAACCCAGTAGAATGGAAAGCCTGCTGGCAGTAGACCTATATTGTAATAAGAATTCATCAAAGTGATTTTAAATTCATTCATCTGGGACGATCCAAAAACCTCAGGACAACTTGGCTACCAGCCTCCAAAGTTTGGAGAAAAGGAATAGGTTACGTTTCGAGTCAAGAGCTTCATCTGACTGTGAGTCAGGGAGAGGAAAAATAAAGGCATGAGAAGGTACAGAATAAAGCATAGCTAGAAAAAAGCACTAGTGGTTCTGCTTTGTTCTGTAACTCCCCATACCTCTAGTTTCCCTCTCCCTGACTCGGAGTCTGATGAAGGGTCTCGACCTGAAACATCACCTATTCCTTTTCTCTAGAGATACTTCCTGACCTACTGAGTTACTCCAGCATTTTGTGTCTATCTTTGGTGTAAAGCAGCATCTGCAGTTCCTTCCCACACAGCCTCCAGTGTTTGTTTCTCTTTCCTACCTAGTTCTTGAGACACCTGCTTTTGATGGGATAGACATGCCCCTGAAAAGATCCCAAGATCGATGCAGATGCCTTGAGTAGGAAAATATCATAATTCTCCTTGAAGCAGTACTGCTGCAAGTAAGAATGTCATTGTTCTATCCGGGATATATAACAATAAAATACTCTTGACTCTTGAGAATTCATTAAACTCACAAAACGGAGTACTTACCATATTTAACTCAAACATAAATGATTTTTAGAGGTGGCTCTGTAAAATATATCACATTTACACTTTCTTATTTTGAATATCTGATCTGGTGCATACTTTTTAAAAACTCGCCGATGAACCAGCTGAGGCAACTATCTAAATTAATTCTTCTAGGTTTCTGTTTTTAAATTTACCCCTTATCCTGATGGCACTGAGAGCACTGCACAGTAATGTATGTTTCCCAATCTTAACTAACATTTCCACCTAAATGCAAATGACCACATTGTTCAGAAGATCAATATTTGGGTCCTCCTAGTGTTTGATATTTAACACCGTTTATCATTCTTTTGGGGTTATATAGTTAAATAATGAACCTACATTTACAGCAAGCCTTACCAACATGAATATCATGATGTTTTATTCTTCTACCAACAATATTTTTAGGCTATCTCAAGTGCTTCATTGCCACATTACCCCAATTTCTTTAATGAATGTTTATTGCATTTCTTTGAATAAGGTCTGGTTTATATCCTTCAGAGATGCTGCCTGATCCATTGAGTTACTCCAGCATTTTGTGTCTATCTTCGTGACTACCAATTTGTATTTATATAGCTATTTTAACCTATAAACTATTCCAAAGTGGGCAGAAAGACAATCAGTCTGAAGAAGGGTTTTGGCCCGAAACGTTGCCTATTTCCTTCGTTCCATAGATGCTGCTGCACCTGCTGAGTTTCTCCAGCATTTTTGTGTACCTTCGATTTTCTAGCATCTGCAGTTCCTTCCTTTTTTTTTTTTTTCCCCCTCCCTCCCTCCCTCTCACGATCTGCAGTTCCTTCTTAAGCAGAAAGATAACCATGTTCACTAACAACACTAACTATGACAATGTTCAAATAGTTAAAGAGGAAAGGTAATAAATAGTATTTGGCTCAATTAAATCAATTTTAAACAATTTTAGGCTACTTTAAGATTTTCCAATATTACTTACCCATCTTCGGCAGCAGAAAAAAAAATACATTCAGGTGTCATTGTATTCACTAATTGATGAACTGTTGGCATTTTGGTAAGTTATTGTAAGTAAGTAAGTGAGTCAATATGAATTTCTTTCACTCTTTCTCCTGCTTCTAAATGTGTTGAACTCGATTTATTTTGTCTTTTATTTGTTGTATCTGTAGTTCCATTGCAACAATGCATACTCATCTGTTTCATACTTTTTCCTCAGAGTAAATGTAACCAAAACAACACTGCTTGTTCTATTCCAGTAAAACGCTATTAAATTGTTTCTAGTTATTGATTTTAATCAAGCAAGGCTAAGACTAAACCTGTAGCAAATTGAATTGAAAAGCAGAAAATGTAGGGCATGTGTAGGTCTGTCAACATGATGTAAAAAAATGAGGACTCTCCCTTCTCGCATTCACTTCCTAAACTACTCTGTTTTGCTATATTTTTGCCCCCCTTCACTCGCTCTTCTTCAGGAACAGGTGAAATAAATCTGATGATGGATTGTTTTAGAAGATTAATCATAATCCTACATAAATGGCACGGTGGCACAGTATTAGAGTTGCTGTCTTACATCACTTGCAGCATGGAGACCTGGGCTTGATCCCGACTCCAGGTGCTGTCTGAATGTAGTTTGTACGTTCTTCCCGTGACCGCGTGGGTTTTCGCCGAGATCTTTGGTTTCCTCCTGCACTCCAAAGATGTACAGGTTTGTAGGTTAATTGGTATATGTGTAAATTGTCCCTAGTGTGTGTAGGATAGTGTTAATGTGCGGGGATCGCTGGTTGGTGCGGACTCGGTGGGCCGAAGGCCCTGGTTCCGCACTGTATCTCTAAACTAAAAATAAAACTAAAAAGCGTGATCCTGCTATTCCATAAAAGCGTAATGCATATATACTATTTTGTATAGGTCTCACTGTAACTGTACCTAAAGGATATCATAGTCATAGAGTCAAGAATGATACAGTGTGGAAACAGGCCCTTTGGCCCAACTTGCCCACACCAGCCAACTTGCCTACACCAGTCCCACCTGCCTGCGCTTGGTCCATATCCCTCCAAATCTGTCCTATCCATGTACCTGTCTAACTATTTCTTAAATGTTGGGACAGTCCCAGCCTCAACTAGCTCCTCTGGCAGCTTGTTCGCCCACCATCCTTTGTGTGAAAAAGTTACCCCTCAGATTCCTATTAATGTATTTTCCTCCACCTATGTCCTCTGGTCCTCGATTCCCCTACTCTGGGCAAGAGATTCTGTGCATCTACCCGATCTATTCCTCATGATTTTATACACCTCTATACGATCACCCCTCATCCTCCTGCCCTCCAAGGAATAGAGATTCAGCCTACTTACCTCTCCCTAGAACTCAGAGTCTCTAGTCCTGGCAACATCCTCGTAAATCTTCTCTGAACCCTTTCAAGCTTGACAATATCTTTTCTATAACATGGTGCCCAGAACTGAACACAATATTCTAAATGCGGTCTCACTAACATCTTATACAACTGCAAAATGACCTCCCAACTTCTATACTCAATACTTTGACTGACGAAGGCTAATGTGCCAAAAACCTTTTTGACCACTTTATCTACCTGCGACTCGATCTTCAAGGAACATTGCACCTGCACTCCTCAATTCCACTGTTCTACAACACTGCCTACCATCCACTGTGTAGGTCCTGCCCTTGTTAGATGTCCCAAAATGCAACACCTCACACTTCTCTGTATAAAATTCCATCAACCATTCCTCAGCCCACCTGGCCAATCGATCCAGATCCTGCTGCAATCTTTCACAACCATCTTCACTATCTGCAAAACCACCCACTTTCGTATCATTAGCAAACTTGCTAATCTTGCCCTGTATGTTGTCATCCATATAACCATATAACAATTACAGCACGGAAACAGGCCATCTCGACCCTTCTAGTCCGTGCCGAACACATAATCTCCCCTAGTCCCATATACCTGCACTCAGACCATAACCCTCCATTCCCTTCCCATCCATATAACTATCCAATTTATTTTTAAATGATAAAAACGAACCTGCCTCCACCTCCTTCACTGGAAGCTCATTCCACACAGCTACCACTCTCTGAGTAAAGAAGTTCCCCCTCATGTTACCCCTAAACTTCAGTCCCTTAATTCTTAAAATCACATATGGCTGTGCCTTTCTCATGGACTCAAAGAATACCAAGGAAACGGAGTTAAAACAATCAATATGGCGAGATATAATCAAATGTTTCGTAAACTGAAGTGAAAAAATACTAAGTTTACCAGAAAAGATGATATTATACAGCACCTGAAGAACGTGACTAAGGTAAAATGGAAAAGATCAAATCTAAAATTGCACCTGAACTCAAGCCACAATTCCAAATGAAGGAACTTGAGGTAACTTTATTGTCAGAAGGGAAATCATCATCATTCCCAAGCTATAAAGGTATGATATGAAAAACTATATTCATTCCCATGTCAGGGAATGAAGGGCTGCTAAACAAAGTACATATTGGTGAAGAGTGAATGGGGAGATTAGAAATGTGGTACCTGGAGTTTTCTGGATAAAAACTAGCAAAAGGAAAGTCGTATTCACATTAAATTCAAGAGTGAGGTCTGTTTCAGATCTGCTGCAGATAATCCAACTATGTGTTTTGAAAACTACTTTTCATTCCAGAAATTGGACAATTACTTTTGTACATGGAGATTTAAGAGAGGTGAGAAAAAGAAAATAACTGAGAAAATTCACAATTAGCAGAACATTAGCTTTTTAGGAAATTATTTGTCTATAATTGAGGATTGAGATTTACATAAAATATGGAACTTTTAAATTTGTTTGCTACCTTAAATCATTTATATTGTTTCATATTTTTTGACATTTAGAATTAATAAGCCTGTTGACAGCTTTAATGTGTTGTCTTTCCACTGGCTGGTTTGCATGCCACAAACACGTTTCACTGTACCTCGGGACACGTGACAATAAACTAAACTCAAATCAACTAAACCAGACAGCATGATTTATTTAGCCAGCTGTCAAAGTCCTTTGAAGCAGTTTCACAAGTGTTCTCACAGGGTTCTCTCCCTGCATCCACACCTTGATCCCTCCCTATAATGGAATGGGAGACTGTTATTGTGCAAGGTCTTGCTTTTAAGGATTAGACAGCCTTTGGGAAGCTGATCATAAAGGGGAGGTAAACTGCAAGCTCACCATTGACTTCAAAATTTAGTCCATTACATTTCAAAGCAATATTGATAGATTAAGATCTTAGATAAATTGTGATAAATGGATTTAAATGGAGAGAAAAAAAAAAAAAAGTGCTTTAAAAAGGCCAGAAGTACTGAGACGATGTTGATATTGATTGCCCAATTGCATAGGTCATTAAAATGTTGTAGACTGATTAAACAAAAAGTAATCACAAAGACTAAAGAACCGCTGACCTTCAGACCTGGAGGATTAGAATTGAATGGTAGGATGGTAGGCAGGTAAACTAAAAGGCCTGTCCTACTGTACGAGGTAATTCAAGAGTTCTCCCCTGATTTGAGTTTGTGTAATGTACGTAGCTGGTACGTAGGAGCTCGTGGATGTCACGTAGCGGCTCGTAAGAGTAACGGTAGGTACTCGGGAAATCCGGTAAACTCGTGACGTTTTTTCAACTCTGTGAAAAATGTCCATGAGAAAAAAAATATTTGTGATGAAAAAAATTGTTACTTTTTACTCGTACGAGCCCCTACGTACCTGTTATGTACATTACTTGAGCTTGAATCAGGGGAGAACTCGGAGAACTCGTGAATTACCTCATACAGTGGGACAGGCCCTTTAAGCTTGGTTAGACTACATCCACAGTACTGTGCATAATTCTGGGCACCTCATCTCTGACAGGACAATTTCCTCATGAAACAAGTTCATAAAGTCATAGAGTCATACAGCACAGAAACAGGACCTTCGGCTCAACTTGCCCATGTCAAACAATATGCCGCATCCATACTAATCCCACCTGCCTGAATGTGGCCCATATTGCTCTAAATCTTTCCTTTTGATCTCAGTTTAGTATAGATTTACCAAAGTGATTCCAGACCTCACAATGGTTAAATTCCAACATGAGATAATTTAGAAGGTGATTTGTATAAGGTTCTTCAGGGAAACTGCTTGAAGCAAAGAAGGGAAACTGCATCTGCTGGTGTAAAGTGTAGGAGTGAAGTAAACAAAGCATATATTTTCAAAAATGTGGCAACAATTTGGAAGCTAGTTCTGTAGATAAGAATAGATTCTTTATCATTTGTTAATTTTAAGTTGAGGTCGAGATTGTTGATAATCAAAAGGATTAAAAGCTATAGGGAATAATCACTTATATGGAATTAGATCATGATTCAGTCATGAACAATGATTGACTGTCAAATCTAAAGCTGAATTCAACCAAGGTTTGATTAAAAAATAGTACAATCAATTCTTAACCTTTGGAAAACCACCCTAGTGCTTTATTTATTTTTATAGACTGCTTAATCTATGCACTTTTGGTCTTGTTTGCACTCATTACTCAAACATCCCATTCTCTCTGTTTATAATTTTCCAAGTAATATGTGACCTCCTTATTTTTTCTTGCCCAAGAACAATACCTCCAACCTATCTGTTTTTTTAAACTTCATTTTCTTGTGTTATTTCTGGACTTTTGTAATCTCATCGATTGAGATTGTTAACCATGACAAGTCAATAACTCCATCACTTAATCATCTGACTACCCAGGTGCTAGAAGGCCAACTAGATTACCTGGGCCTTTTCACATCAAGCAACTCCTATTTGGTACAAGGTTTTAAAAACTCTTGGGTTAGGAAAGCAAGATTTCATCAAGGCCTAAACAATTCCTAAATAATGTTATTGACATTAAGGCACGTCAATTTTCCAGCTAAAAATAACATTCTTTCTTATCTGAAAAGTGCAACTTGAAATTCTGTAATAGCCATTTGTCCGTGGAGATTAGGGGTTAAATTGTCATCAGCAATTTCACAGAATCTATCATTCATTCCAGACTTAAAATATCTTTCTGCTGAGTTTGTTGTGGAGCAGAATAAGCTGATGCTTTCACTTGGTTCCCTGGGACCAGGAAGAAATGCTGTTTTGTTCCTAACCTTGTAATTTTTTTGGTTTATCAATTATTTGTCCTTGCGAGCAAGGAAAATAGACCATCTTCAACTAAGGTATTGTAGACAGTAAGCAAAGGCCATCATGCAATTTGTAACAAGATGACACTTCCGGGTTCTATCCTGTAATGTTTTAACCAAGTTCTTCTCTTTTACCATCGTGCTAGTACAGGATATCACGGCAAATTCTTTGCCCATTGCTCAAGCATCAGCTTATCAGCTTAGTAATTCCAAATCAAGGAGCCTAAATTAATCTTCTTTAATAGAGCAGGTACAACAAAGTTGTGGGGCTGCTGAGAATGGGCGTATTCACTGTTCATGCCTCGGAGAATGTGGGACTTCTTTGCATGCACAGTCCAGTCAAGACTTCCTAATGATCATCTGCTAGTGCATTGAATATTGCAAGACCACGGTTGAAGTTTTTATTGTATTTGATGGCTTTGAATTGACAGTTTCTTGCGGTCAGTGTCCAACCTATACATTCTCCCTATGACCCTGCAGATTTTTTTTCTCATATATAGATTATTCGTGTGTTATTTGGCTGGGTGGTAGAATTTGGGAAGAGTTTATAATGTAAGAAGATAGGTTGCAGGTATAAATTTTGAGGGGTTTGGGATCTGGCCTGCGTGCTGGCATAGACTCAATGGGCCGAAATATTCACCCTCTATTTTGTAAGGATTTATGTAAATATAACTGCTCTGTTATATATAACTGTGTGGTACACCAGCTGCACAGCGGCTCAGAGGAAAGCGCTCCAGAGGGCCATTGACAACGCCCAGAGGATTGTCGGCTGCCCTCTCCTTACCTTGGAGGACTTACACAGTTCCCGCTGCACCAAAAAATCCCAGAATATCATAAAGGACATTTCCCACCCCGGACACTCCCTGTTTGAACTGTTGCCGTCAGGCAGACGGTACAGATCTACAAGGACAAGGACAAATAGACTAAAAAACAGTTTTTACCCCACTGCTATAAAAGCACTAAATGTAGCCGCCAAGGAACGCAGGGGCGATACAGACTAAGGGACTGTGGTAACTGTGGAATCGACAGAAGGATGGAGGGTTGGGTGTGTATGCGTGCTTTGTCCGTGATATTTATTTAGTTGTTTATCTTTAATATTTTACCTTGTATGTATCATTAGCTTTTAGAAATGTTTGAATGCTGCACTGACTGGCTGACATTTTAAATTTCGTTGTACATGGTTCATGTTACAATGACAATAAAGAAACTATTCTATTCTATTCTATTCTGTCAATTAGTTTTGCTATTATTATCTTTCAGTAGCTCTGGAACAATAGTTGCAGTACCAGCAATAGCCACAAGATGATGATACTACTCTCTTTAACGCTTGGTCTCAGGCTTCATAAATTGGCAAAGACATTCTATTGTGTAGTGCAATGAATTTGTGCAGTAAACTGTGGTATTTTATCAGTGGGATTCCATTTTGCAGAAGGTTTTTCCTTCAATTGATGTTGCATCTGCTCGGTTATAGATTGCTCCTACAGTATTTAAAGGAACAGTTCTCTCATTGCTAGTTGTCAAGTTCTGACCTGTTCATTTTGCAGTATTTCACTTTTCATTATTTCATTGTTTTGAATCTCCCTGCAAAATTATATATCTGAAGAAACCCCATGTGGTTACAGGGAGAATGAGCAAAGTTTAGTGGTCTGAGAAACGAATACAGGAGTTTTCAACAGATCTTTATTCAAAAGTTCGATATCCAGTATACAGGTTCTACAGACACGTCTGCCCACAACGGTGGTCAGCGCTGAACTAACGCGCGTAAGTGAAAAAACACGCAAAACAAGCAGCCCCTCCCAAGTCACGTGACCGCAGCTTCCAAACGCCGGGTTCAATCTCTGCGTGCGTTAGCAGGCGCCACTACAAAAGTCAAGAATGAACCCGGGTCTCTGGTGGTGTGAGACAGTGGATCTATACGCTGCATCACTCAGCCACCCTTTATTTCCTGCAATCTCCATCATAAAATTATGCAATCACAGAGGGAAGGCCTTTTAGTGTGTTTGCTCTTTATGCAATTTCTACCATGTCTCATGCATGCTAAAATATGGCATAACAAAAGTGAGAATGGACAAACTTGGATTGCTCTCATTGAAGAGCCAGATGCAGGGGGAAAGTTTATAAAATTATGAAAGCAACAGATACGGTACACTGTCAGAACATTTTTCCAGCATGGAAATTTCAAATACTAGAGGGCATAACTTTATGATGAGAGGGGGAAAGTTTAAAGAGGTTGTGCAGGGCACATTTTTTATTGAGTTGTAATTGCCTGGAACATGCTGCCAGGGGTGATAGTGGCAGTTTAAGAAGCTTCTAGGTAGGCATAAAAATATGCAGAAAATGGAGGGGTATGGATCACATGCAGGCAGAAGAGGTTAAGTTAATTTAGCACCATATCCTGTGGTATCCTTAATTATCTACTCACCAGGGCGTTACATTGCCTGTTGCCTAAGATTAAATGAATATACTGATCAACAAGGACTGTGCCCTGGAGCCCCTGACAAATACAGCTGACTACAGCTGACAACCATGTCTGAGAAGGGTCCCTTCCCAAAACATCGCCTATCCATGTTCTCCAGAGATGAGGCCTGACCTACTGAGTTCCTCCAGCAATGGCGTTTCTTGCTCAGGGTTCCAGCATCTGCAATTCCTTGTGTCTACTGTTATACAGCTGATGGTGATACATGATCGGGCTGGTGGGCTGTGAAGTTTTTGTTGTTCAGCTTACTCAATCCTGCTACTACTGGTCCTTGGCTAAAGTACTGGATACCTTGCCCCCTCAAAAAAACTTGTTTTGGAAATTGCTTTTTTACAGTTTAGAAGAACATAATATCAGTAAACAACTTTGTCAATCTTCCGTGGAAGGTAGAGCAGTAAAGTGACACACTACTCCAATTGTGGTTTTACCCACTGTCCACCCCATGTTGAAACAGCATGATTTAATTTGCAGAAAGGTGACCTTGACATATCTCAGCTCACAATTTCGCACCGTTGATCAAATGTAGACTGGGTATTTTCAGTGACTAATTTATTTTGTTTTTCTTATATAGTTTTAGTTAAGGAAGATACAAATTAATTGGTTTAACTGCAACCATCTATTCAGAATTTTGAACATGATGTGCCTATTACCCTTGAAATATTACAAAAGCTTGCTGTTAGTTATTAGGCTAATAAATTACAGTTATAAATGTCCTCCCATAAATAGTAACTCTAATTTAATTCCATAATATTTGAATGAGTAGCTGCGCTTGGCTAAAAAGAAAATCAACAGAATAACACACATGCCCAAGCCTCCATTTTCAGCTGCAAAGCAATGAGCTTTTTGTTGTCGTTACCATTTCTGTCTACCTGGAAGTTGACCCAGTTTTAGCAGCTATCCATGTTGCATGGGCAGGCATAATAGTCTCACAACCACATCTGTCACTCGAGTTGACCCGGAGAGAGAGGCAATCATTTGGGTTGGATGTTTGCTCTAATGGCTTCAACCAAAATATATAAATTGGATTCCTTTTTAAAAGCACCTTTCAGATGAACTTACAAACAGACTTTTATATGAATACAGATAAATAAAAGCCAGAATGTACAGTACCTTTCCTTTTCTTGGGGTTTGAAGGGGCAGTTCAGTCATATCCAGAACTTGTGAATTGTCACTCACCCACAGATGTTGCAATTGATTTTGAAATATTCTCTTGTCAATATGGAAATACGGGTTATAGAAACAACATCACAGAGCTGGAAGTGAATAAATGTTGCTCATAAACATTGATTCTATATTGCATATCTTTTGTTATTGAACTGGAGCAGTATAATCATTCAACAACATGAATTTACATAGCACCTTTAACATGGCATAAAGCTCTTCTTCTTTTTGCGTATGGCATGCACAGCCTAATGTTGTAGGACAACTTGTGCATAAGGCTCTGAGCAAGAGTCTAATCAACAAAAACATTTGTTTTGTCATCAAGGAACTATAGATAGAATAACATTCTAACCCCCGCGGAGATGAGTCCCATCACTCAGAGGCTGCTGCTGTCCTTTTATCGGTGCTCCATTGAGAGCATACTAACATACTGTGTATGCGTGTGGTACACCAGCTGCACAGTGGCTCAGAGGAAAGCGCTCCAGAGGGCCATTGACAACGCCCAGAGGATTGTCGGCTGCCCTCTCCTTACCTTGGAGGACCTGCACAGTTCCCGCTGCACCAAAAAAACCCAGAATATAATAAAGGACATCTCCCACCCCGGACACTCCCTGTTTGAACTGTTGCCGTCAGGCAGACGGTACAGATCCACAAGGACAAGGACAAATAGACTACAAAACAGTTTTTACCCCACTGCTATAAAAGCACTAAATGTGGCCGCCAAGGAACGCAGGGGCGATACAGACTAAGGGACTGTGGTAACGGTGAAATCGACAGAAGGATGGAGGGTTGGGTGTGTATGCGTGCTTTGTCTGTGATTTTTATTTATTTGCTTATCTTTATTATTTTACCGTGGATGTTTCGTTAGCTTTAGAAATGTTTGAATGCTGCACTGACTGGCTGACATTTTAAATTTCGTTGTACATGGCCCATGTTACAATGACAATAAAGAAACTATTCTATTCTATTCTAACAAACAATTAAATACTCAGTCATATGTCTAAAAATAAAATAGAGATAACGAAGATATCGTTTCAGGAGGATGGTGAACTCCAGCGCTTAGGACCAAAGCAATTAAAAGCACAGTTCCCAGTAATGGAACAATTAAAGTCCATAAGAACAAACATTGGAAGAACATGAAATCTCAGGGGTTTGAAAGACTGAAAGGGTTACAAAGATGTGGTCTGGCAAGATTACAGTCTCTCCCCTGTCTTTTACATGCGCTGCCTAAAACCTTTGCTGAATCCATCAGGAAGGCCGAGAGCATAGCAGGGATGAAATTGGAACGCAGTGAGGGTACTCAGATCAACTTGTCCCCGTACATGAACTATACCGCCATCTTCTGTTGCGACCCACGGTTGGTCCGCAGATTGGTCAGCAGTTGCGATGAGATTGAGTTGACATCAGGAGCCAGAATAAACCACAAGAAGAGCAAAGCCCATGCTGTCCAACAATTGACCCAAACGATCCTCTGCCCTCCTCACCATTAGATCTGACCACTTAGAATCATTACGGGTGATTCTCTGGCTATGGTTCAATAGATTAGCCAAGTCAATAGACAGGAGTGTTTAAGTATGATACACAGCAGGAATGGAACAATTAAATTCTTATTGCCTGCAGCCTCAATGCAACAAAACAACAGATACATGTACAAAAAACAATAATACAATCAATTTTTACTAGGTAAGCAGACCATAATAGTGCAAATCAAAGTTGGCCATGATCATATTGAATGACGGTGCAGGCTCGAAGGGCCGAATGGCCTACTCCTGCACCTAATTTCTATGTTTCTATGTTTCTATGATAGAGCAATCTATAAAAAAGTCCATAGTAGTTCATTGCTGAGGTAGGGATGAGGTTAGAGTTGTGCAGTGTGGTTCAAGAGACTGATGGTTGACGGGCAGAAGTTACTCCTGCATCTGCATGTTAGAATGAAGCATGCAAGATCACTTTCACCCTACTGCTCAATGGAAAAGGGTGATGTGGTGAATATTGTTGAAAACTGCAGATCAATGAAGGAGGGATAGTTTACATGGTCAAAGTCATGCAGAAGGTCCTTTGCAATATAAAGAGGACTGTTCAGTGTGATGCTACAGTAGAAGCCTAACTAGAGGGATTCGGATATGGAATTGTAACACTGGCCTTTCCACACCGTGACTAAAAAATAATAACTGCTCATACAATTATCTGAATTATCTACTGCTTAATTTATGGGGATCACTGGTCTATATTTTAGTTTTCCAGTCTGATATAGCTGGCTATATAGTGTTGTAATCATACTTTTCATTATCCATTCTGAAAATATGCTTTTTTTAAAAATGTATTATACATTTATATTTACTTCTAAATTTGCATTTTTTAATGAAATGCATTAAGGTCTTGGTCTTGCTTTAATAAATTTTAACAAAACTTAAGAGAACATGTCAATTTCGTTGGTGACACAATTTATGGAGCATTGAATTAAAAATTATCCCAGTAGTATTTTGAAGACATTTTAATTTATTTTTGACATTAAGCCTTTCTTGCTTTTGGGCATTTGATCAGCAAGTAAATAGGAAAGCATTGTGTTCACTTGTTGCCTTCTAAATGCCCTTCATGTTCCACTTAAATAATCCAATCAAAAACAAAGATCAAAACCATTGTAAACCACATCATGCATAAAAACTGTGCCTGTGTCCTCCTTAAATTCAAACCCATTTGCTTGAGGTACATGCGTCTGATAAATACAATGCTTACACTCTGCACAATGGTGTAACACGGTAAATTGACTGTACTAAATGTCACCATTTTTTAGCAGTGTGACTACAAAATAAATCAAGGTAATAGGAAAAAAAGCTGCTCATTGAATCATTTTAGGATGCAGAGATAATTCTATCTGAGGTTTTGCTGAGCAGATGGATCAAAATAGGCTGTTCATTGCATTTACAAAAATGTAAATGCAAACTGAGAATTTTTTATTCAAGATTCTCTAATTAACAAGATTTATTGATTTGGATTTACTTTTATTACAGCTCCTTTAAAAAAAAGTTTATGATAAATTCCCACAAATTATACATTTCCAGCTCTGTAAGACTTTGAGGATAAAATAATCTATAATTAGCCTTATCTCTGAAGCTGTGGAAATAATGAGTTGCTCTCACAGTTCCTTAACTGACAAATTAGTAGAAGTCTGGGTGAATAAGGCCAATGCAGAAATGAAGCAAAAGCTCCCTTTGCATGTTTTCACTTTGTGTCGTTTTTCATCTCAGTCTTTGAAATCTCAAAAGCAAATCACCAGGGTGGAAATACAGGGAACAAAGAAGAACTTATGTGTTTTGCAATCTATGAATTAGTTTTGAAGTCGGCCTTGGCTACATGGAGGAGCCAATTTACAGGAAGCCACAGACTACAAAATAAATCAATCAGATATGTCCATGGGAAATTATATAACGACAGAGCCTAACAGGTTTTGTCATTCATTTCACACAAAATGTTTCAAATATCAGCAAGGTGACTTCAAGTGAGGAATATCCCCGTAGAGGCTGAGGAAAACAGAAACAGTCAAGCCCGACTAATTTGTTCAGAGATGGGAGATATGCTACTCAACCAAACATCTTGAAATATAATAATTGCAGATGTTGGAAATCTGAAATTAAAATGGAGAATATCGGAGATATGCGGAAAGTCATGCAGCATCTTGAGGGAGAAAAACAATTAATATTTAGCTGTCAACAACTCCTCATCAGAATTTAAGATGTGAGAAAACAGATGCATTTTATATGGAGTGATGGATATTTAAAGGGTGACTGATGGAGTGTGAATAACAGCTATGATAGAGGATTTTGCCATTGTTTTCATTATTGTCAAAGAATGAATGCAAAATAATCATAGCTGACAGAGGGCTTCGCAGCTGACAGGGATGTAAGCAGGAAGAGACTGGATACATTTCTAGCTGTAAATATCACCAATAATTTGACCTGATGCTTTATCAAGGTGAAAGTTAATTCAGCAAGCAACACCATTGTGCCACAGCTGCTGACTAACCTGCTGAATATTTCCAGAATTTTCTGTTTTTATTTTAACCAAATAAGTTTGATTTGAAAAGCAATCTGCTCAAGTTGCCGAACCAAGCCATGATGCAACCGGTCAGCATGCTCTCTACTGTGCACTTGCAGAAGTTAGAGAGAGTCCTCCTTTTCAAACTGACTCTCCGTCCTCCTTTTGCATCAGTGTTCTCGGACCAGGAAAGATCTTCGGAGATGTGCACGCCCAGGAATTTGAAGCTCTTGACCCTTTCAGCCATCGACCCATTGATATAAACAGGATGTGTTTAAGAAGGAACTGCAGATGCTGGAAAATCGAAGGTAGACAAAAATGCTGGAGAAACTCAGCGGGTAGCAGCATCTATTGAGGGAAGGAAATAGCCAACGTTTCGGGCTGAAACCCTTCTTTAGGCTGATGTACGGTGCGGGGGGGGGGGGGGGGGATAGGGAGAAGAAAAGAAAAAGAAATAGGAGGAGCCCGAGGGCTGAGGGAGAGCTGAGAAGGGGAGGAGACAGCAAAGGCTACCGGAAATTGGTGAATTCAATGTTTATGCCGCTAGGGTGCAGACTACCCAAGCGGAATATGAAGTGTTGCTCCTCCAGTTTCCGGTGGTGCTCACTCTGGCCATGGAGGAGGCCCAAGACAGAGAGGTCGGATTCGGAATGGGAGGGCGAGTTGAATGCTGAGCCACTGGGAGATCAGGTTAGTTAATGCAGAGGTGTTCGGCGAAACAAACGCCAAGCCTACGCTTGGTCTCACCGATGTAGATCAGCTGACATCTAGAGCAGCGGATGCAACAGATGAGATTGGAGGAGATGCAGGTGAACCTTGGTCGCACCTGGAATGACTGCTTGGGTCCTTGAATGGAGTTGAGGGGGAAAGTAAAGCGACAGGTGTAGCACCTCTTGCGGTTGCAAAGGAAAGTGCCCGGGGAGGGGGTGGTGTGGGAGGGAAGGGAAGAATTGACCAGGGTCAATTGTGGGTCCCCATCCTACTCCTTCCAAAGTCCACAATCAGTTCCTTGGTTTTGTTGGTGTTGAGGGTCAGGTTATTGTGCTGGCACTATATGGACAGTTGCTCGATCTCTCTTCCATACTCTGATTCATCCCCATTCGTGATACGTCCCAAAACAGTGGTGTTGTCAGCGAACTTGATGATGGAGTTCGCACTATGACTGCCTATGTAGTCATGAGTATAGAGTGAGTAAAGCAGGGGGCTGAGCATGTAGCCTTGTGGTGCTCCTAATCTGATGAAAGACATTCTTGCCATAGAGGGAGTGCAGAGAAGGTTCACCAGACCAGATTCCTGGGATGTCAGGACTTTCATATGAAGAAAGACTGGATAGACTCGGCTTGCACTTGCTAGAATTTAGAAGATTGAGGGGGATCTTATAGAAACGTACAAAATTCTTAAGGGGTTGGACAGGCTAGATGCAGGAAGATTGTTCCCGATGTTGGGAAATTCCAGAACAAGGGGTCACAGTTTAAGGATAAGGGGGAAATCTTTTAGGACAGAGATGAGAAAAACGTTTTTCACACAGAGAGTGGTGAATCTCTGAAATTCTCTGCCACAGAAGGTAGTTGAGGCCAGTTCATTGGCTATATTTAAGAGGGAGTTAGATGTGGCCCTTGTGGCTAAAGAGATCAGGGGGTATGGAGAGAAGGCAGGTATAGGATACTGAGTTGGGTGATCAGCCATGTTCATATTGAATGGCGGTGCAGGCTCGAAGGGCCAAATGGCCTACTCCTGCACCTATTTTCTATGTTTTTATGCTTCTATGATTGTTATTGAGTCTGACACATTTCCACCAATATGAACAGACTGTGGTCTGAGAATGATGAAGTCGAGTTTCCAATTGCAGAGGGATGCGCAGAGACCCAGTTCTGTGAGTTTGATAACCAGCTTGGAGGGAATGATTGCATTAAATGCCGAGCTGTAATCAATGAATAACAGCCTGACATATGAGTTTTTGTTGTCCAAGTGGTCCAGAGCGCAGTGGAGGGCCAGCGAGATCGCATCCACCGTTGATCTGTTGTGGCAGTAAGCGAACTGCAGTGGGTCCAGGTTTTTGTCGAGGTAGAAGTTGATTTGCGCCATGATCAACCTCTCAAAGCACTTCATTACCACAGGCGTTAGTGCCACAGGTCGTTAGTCATTGAAGCACGTCACCTTACTCTTCTTGGGCACTGGTATAATTGATGCCCTTTTGAAGCAGGTGGGAACCTCAGACCTCAGAAGTGAGAGGTTGAAAATGTCCGTAAAAATCTCCAGCCAGTTGGTCCGCACAGGTTTTTTTAGAACACGACCAGGTATACCATCAGATCCAGGCGCTTTTCGAGGGTTCACCCCTCTGAAGGATTTCCTGACGTCGGCCTCTGTGACTGAGGCTGAAATACCATCACAGAGAATGGCGGTTCAGAAAGGCACATCGGTGTTCTCCCTATCAAAACGTGCGTAAAACACATTCTCATCAGGGAGTGATGTTTTGCCGACATTCGAGCTACCTCCTGATTTTGCCTTGTAGGAGGTGATTGCATTCAGGCCCCGCCACAGCTGCCGAACATCTGTCTCATCCTCCAGTTTGGAGCAGAAGTCCCTTTTGGCCTTTTTAATGGCCTTACCAAGGTCGTATATGGACTTCTTGTAGACCTTGATGGTAAGTCCACAGTGGTCGCAGTGGGAGCGATCCCAGGGAAGGGATCCGCTCCAATGTTAAGTCCGCGCCCCGCGGTAGGACTCACGACAGTCCTAGGCGGCTTCCAGCTCCAGCGATAGTAGGCCGCAGAGCCCGGAGAATGTGATCCGAAAATTGATCACATCTCCGGGAAGGTAGGAACTTGAAAAAATTTCTCCCGATCCCCTCCCCCCTCCCCCCACTTTAAACAAACCAAAGAACATTAAAAGCAACTTTTAACAAACTAAAAAATAATAAAAAGAAAGAAAAAACAAACAGACTGCCAGCAGGGCTGCCATCTCCCCGGCGCCCCTGGTGGTCTAGATTTTTGATCAATTACAGGTGTTAGGCATAATGGGGAGAAGGCAGGAGAAAGATCTTAGGTGGGAGAGATAGATCAGCCATGATTGAATGGCCGAGTAGATTTGATGGGACGAAAGGTCTAATTCTGTTCTTATCACTTATGACATTAAAATAAACAGCAATGTGCTGCTCATCAGGCACTCGTAGTAAAATCAGGCACTCATTGTGATTTTATAACTACAAATTTTTTATTGACATGGAACTACCCTTTAAACCTAGAACAACGCAATGCACACAAAATAGTGAGCACTTAAACCCATACCATTTTCATTGGTTATAATTATTATGGTTTGTCTATACCCTGCACAATTGTAGTAATAGATTTTAAATGTCAACACTTTACATTGGAATTCCATTTATGATCTCACCTGTGTGTTAAATGATAATGTGTTATTTTTTATATGAAAGAAACACAGTTTGTATTCTGAAAGGTTGGTGTCTGGGAGGCATAGTGAGTTTAGACATTTGATTCGGTCTCGCATCTGGTGCCAGCTTATCTGGTCAATTACTATTTGTATGTTTCACTCCGAAGTAGGGTGGCACTGTGGTGCAGCGGTAGAGTCGCTGCTTTACAGCATCAGAGACCTGGGTTCAATCCTGATTACGGGGATTTGTCTGTACAGGGTTTGAACGTTCTCCCCGTGACCAGCGTGGGTTTTGTCCGAGATCTTCGGTTTCCTCATACACTGCAAAGACGTAGGTAGGTTTGTAGGTTAATTGACTTGGTATAAAAGAAAATTGTCCTTAGTGTGTAGGATAGTGTTAATGTGCAGGTATCGCTGGTCGGTGCGTTCTCGGTGGACCAAAGGGCCTGTTTCTGCGCTGTATCTCTAAACTAATATAAACTAAACTAGTCACTTAATGTCCAGTGTAGGTAGTATAAAATATAACTGGGTTTTCTCTTTTAAAATGAACACAGTAGTGTGCTACTGGTGCAGAACAATCCAATTTGCTGCCTGGTGTCTGTCTTTAGAAAAACTCAATGCCTGAATTGTAACATATTCATTTTGTGATGCTAATACCTCTAGCCTTAATGGGTATGTAACTACTGAATCGTGCAACGGCTTTCTATAATCACTTGATTATGCATTTCTCAGTAACTTTCCATTCCATAATCACAGAAGGAGCTCTTTCTTGCTAGGTGCTTCATTAAACTCAGTGAGAAGGAGCTGCTCCCATTTCTCTCTCTCTCTCTCTCTCTCTCTCTCTCTCGATCATCCCCAATCAGTACCCCGTTCCTGCCTTCTCCCCATATCTCCTGACTCCGCTTTTTTAAGAGCCCTATCTAGCTCTCTCTTGAAAGCATACAGAGAACCTGCCTCCACCAGAGGCAGAGAATTCCACAGATCACCCCTCTCTGTGAGAAAAAGTGTTTCCTCGTCTCCGTTCTAAATGGTTTACTCCTTATTCTTAAACTGTGGCCCCTGGTTCTGGACTCCCCCAACGTCGGGAACATATTTCCTGCCTCTAGCGTGTCCAAGCCCTTAACAATCTTATATGTTTCAATGAGAATTCCTCTCATCTTTCTAAACTCCAGAGTGATTACTCTTTCCCGCCCTCTATCTTTGCAACTGCATTACAGAAGAAGCTGGTGGATTTGCATGACAGATGCATGACAGATGCAGTATAATGTGGATAAATGTGAGGTTATCCATTTTGGTGGCAAAAACGAAAGCAGACTATTATCTAAATGGTGGCCGACTAGGAAAAGGGGAGATGCAGCGAGACCTGGGTGTCATGGTACACCAGTCATTGAAAGTAGGCATGCAGGTGCAGCAGGCAGTGAAGAAAGCGAATGGTATGTTAGCTTTCATAGCAAAAGGATTTGAGTATAGGAGCAGGGAGGTTCTACTGCAGTTGTACAGGATCTTGGTGAGACCACACCTGGAGTATTGCGTACAGTTTTGGTCTCCAAATCTGAGGAAGGACATTATTGCCATAGTGCAGAGAAGGTTCACCAGACTGATTCCTGGGATGTCAGGACTGTCTTATGAAGAAAGACTGGATAGACTTGGTTTACACTCTCTAGAATTTAGGAGATTGAGAGGGGATCTTATAGAAACTTACAAAATTCTTAAGGGGTTGGACAGGCTAGATGCAGGAATATTGCTTCCGATGTTGGGGAAGTCCAGGCAAGGGGTCACAGCTTAAGGATAAGGGGGAAATCCTTTAAAACCGAGATGAGAAGAACTTTTTTTACACAGAGAGTGGTGAATCTCTGGAACTCTCTGCCCCAGAGGGTAGTCGAGGCCAGTTCACTGGCTATATTTAAGAGGGAGTTAGATGTGGCCCTTGTGGCTAAGGGGATCAGAGGGTATGGAGAGAAGGCAGGTACGGGATACTGAGTTGGATGATCAGCCATGATTATATTGAATGGCGGTGCAGGCTCGAAGGGCCGAATGGCTTACTCTTGCACCTAATTTCTATGTTTCTATGTTTCTATTTATTTTGGGGAGATAGGAAGCACTGAGTTTCCTGAGTTTCCCATTAGTGGAGGGCGGCCATTCCTTGGTATGCGTGCTCAACCAGGTGGCGGCTCTCCGTCTCAGGACTCTGCGGAGGTATATGCATGCAGAGAATCAACACAGGTGGCACGCTCTGGCCACATATTTTTTCCGCCGGGGTCATTGCCTAAGGGGGGGTTTTCCGGCGTTCACATGAGGTCCCTGTGGAAACCGCGTGTTCCCTCCCCAGGGACACCGAGCATGGACATAGGCCTGGAAGAGGGGCAAGCAGCCGATTCTGGAGTGACCATCGACTATCTTGGCCAGGCCCAGGAGTAAACCAACAGGGAGGTCCCATGCCCCCGATCAGCTCTCCCCACTCCCTGCCGTGTGTCCAAACACCAGGATCGTAGGACTAAAATGCAACCAAAACTTGAGGAAAAGCCCCTTCAGATATTGGTACAGGGGCAGCAACCTCACACAATCCATATACGCATGAAACACGGTCTCTTCCTCGGTGCAGAAAATACAGGCCGACGAGTCCGTGAACCGACTCAAAAGTTTATTACGTGCCACCGCTCTGTGCAACACTCTCCACCCCAGGTCTCCAATGTAAAGGGGGACGACTCCCTTGTAGAAATACCTCCACTGGGGACGGCCGTCGCCTTCAGGTGGTAATACGTGTCCGGACGGAAGACGAAGGCAAGGAGGTGCAGAATGTGCAGGAACATTCTGTACAGTATGCGTCTCTTCGCATCACGAAATGGCACGCTGGGCATCTCAGAAAGGCGGCTTAAGTTGTGTGGAGCCAGCACCCAAGAAAATTCCCAGAGACTGGGCCTGGTGAGCAAATCCGGCGGAGCGGGAGTAAGCTCAGTCAGAACCACTCTAAGCACACGCTTCTCCTCGACACCCACCATGACAGGGTGAGGACCGGCCAATCTCCCAGCAACAACACCGCCCTCCCCCTGTGGAGCAACACGCTGGCAGAAAACAACCAAATTCCTCACTCTTAGCACATCCCGATAGAAATTAGGCAAACCCCGTAAGGCTGGTCGACTGATGCCCACCGATTGATGCTCCACGCATACTATGTCATCTCCTCCGTCAGGGAGTCCACCTGCCACTGACCCTCTAAAAGTCCAGAACACTTACTCCAGTTAATCCTGGTGGACGATGCAGCCGAGAAAATCTTCTGGCAGTCACGCATCCTCCGCAGGTCAACAGGGTCAGTAAACATAAGGAGTAGATCATCAGTATAAGCCGAAAGAACCACCTCCACTTCTGGTCCTGGTAGAGCCAGGCCTGTCAATCGCCTCCGAAGAAGACACAGGAACGGCTCCACACAGACCGAGTACAACTGACCAGACATGGGACACCCCTGGCAAACCCCTCTCCCAAAGTGAATGGGAGCCAACAACACACCATTAACCTTCACAAGACACTCCGCTGCAGCGTACAAAAGCCGGAACCGGGCCACAAAATACGGTCCAAATCCGAACGCTTGCAGCATCCCGAAGAGGTAGTCATGGTCTATGCTGTCAAAAGTCTTCTCCTGATCAAGGGACAGAAATGCAGCTGGCTGACCAGTACCCTAAGATAGATGAATCAGGTCCCAAACCAGGTGGTTGTTATCCTGAATGGACCGGCCATGGACTGTATAGGACTGGTCCGGGTGGATCAGTTGGGACAGCATGGGTCCCAGGCGATTTGCCATCGCCCGTGCAAAACTTTATACTCTGTACAGAGGAGAGAGACCAGGCGCCAGTTCATCAACAGACGGAGTTCGCCCTTCTTGGACAGCAGGACAATGACTGCCCTACGCCACGAGAGGGGCATCTCCCTGGTCACCAGGCTCTCCCCCAGGAACATCATGTAATCACCCCCCCAGGATATCCCAGAGGCGCTAACAAACTCCCATCGTCAGCCCATCCTGCCCAGGGGACTTGCCCCTCCTGAGCAGGGCACGAGTCAACTCCTCCAATGATAAGGGGTCATCAAGAAGTTCAAACACCTCCCTGTCTACAGTTGGTAGACCCTCCCACAGGACCCACTGAGCTTCCCCGCTGAATCCATCTGCGGAAAACAGTCCCATAAAAGGACCGAACTAAAGCACTGATCCTCTCTGGATCTGTGACAGAGGAGCCATCATCACTCCATTCAACGTGTCGATGAATATTCTATTGAAATTCTACAGGTGTATAGAGGAGAACATATTGACCATCTGCATTATGGACTGGTTTGACCGCACAACAACCAGGAATGAAGTACGAAAGAACTGCAAATGCTAGTTTAAATCAAAGGTAGACACAAAATGCTGGATTAACTCAGTGGGACAGGCAGCATCTCTGAAGAGAAGGAATTGGTGACGTTTCAGTCTGAAGAAGGGTCACGACCCGAAATGTCACCCATTCCTTCTCTCCAGAGATGCTGCCTGTCCCACTGAGTTACTCCAGCATTTTGTGTCTATCCAGGAATGAAGGAGATTACAAACTATGGTAAATAGATATGCTCTAATTTCTTCTTACTATCAAGAAGAAAACACAGGTGCCTGAACGCCATGACCCTTAATGCAAGAATAGCATCAAGCTAACAAACATCAGGCTTTTAAACATTATACCACACTAACCCCAGCATCTATGAACTTCTATGAACTGACTATCTTTGGTTGCACTAAGACATTTTTCACACAGAGAGTGGTGAATCTCTGGAACTCTCTGCCACAGAGGGTTGTTGAGGCCAGTTCATTGGCTATATTTAAGAGGGAGTTAGATGTGGCCCTTGTGGCTAAAGGGATCAGGGGGTATGGAGAGAAGGCAGGTACGGGATACTGAGTTGGATGATCAGCCATGATCATATTGAATGGCGAATGGTGCAGGCTCGAAGGGCCGAATGGCCTCTACTCCTGCACCTATTGTCTATGTTTCTATGTTTCTATGACATGAATTTTTGCATTAATAAAGTAAAAATATATTGAATTTATTATATATAAATAGATATATGCACACACAGTACCTATGCGTATTGCACTTGTGAGCATATTAAGCAGCTGCAAGTAGGAACTCTTGACTCTTGATGATCAATTTAAATCAGACAAGTATGAGATGCTGCACTTTCACGTCAAACTAGGGCAGCATTTGCACCCAATAAATGGTAGGGATATGGAGTGTATTGTGAAACAGTGAGATCTAGGAGTGCAGTTGTTTGGTGCCCTGAAAGTGGCAGTTCCGGTAGACACGGTGGTGAAGAAGGTATTTGGCATGCTTGCATTCTTTGGGAAGAGTATTCAGTATAACAGTAGAAACATCATAATTGCAGGTGTACAAGTCATTAGTGAGATCACGCTTGGAGTATTGGATGCAGTTCTGGTCGCCCAGCCATAGCAAGGATGTCATTAAGATGGAAAGGATCCAGAAAAGATTCAGCAGGCTGTTACCTGGACTTGCAGGCTTGAATGATAGAGAGAAGTTGAATAGGCTGGTGTTTTTGTTTTCTTTGGATTGTAAGAGGCTGAGGGGTGAGATTACAGAGATGTACAAAATCATGAGGGGCATGGATAAAACAAATGTTCACACTCTTTTTCACAGGTTAGAGGATTCTAAACCTAGAGGCCATTGGTTTATGGTGAAAGTGGAGAGATTTAAGAGGGACTTCAAGGGCAACATTTTCACTTGGATGGTAGTCCATATCCAGAACACGATGCCATAGAAACGGTAAAACTGTGACTTTCAAAATACTTTTGACAGATATATTGATTCGAATGATTTAGAGGGATATGAAGCAAATGGGACTACCCCACAATGCCAACTTGGTCAGCATGGATAAGTTGAGCCAAAGGGCCGGTCTTCATGTTGTACAGCATTATGATTGAAGAAAAACTAATAATTTGCACAAGCATACTAAAGCTTCATAATTAAGTCTATTCTTCCCTATTATAGCTAGTATTACTAGCCAGGAATATAAAAGTCAATTATGTTAGTGGTAGAAATAAGGATTTGTTTTCAAGGACAAACAAAACCTCATTGTCAGTGTGTTTAGGAAGGAACTGCAGATGCTGCAAAATCGAAGGTAGTCAAAAGTGCTGGAGAAACTCAGCAGGTGCGGCAGCATCTATCGAGCGAAGAAAATAGGCAATGTTTCAGGCCAAAACCATTAATCTGAAGAAGGGTTTTGGCCCTTGCCTATTTCCTTCGCTCCATAGGTGCTGCCGCACCCGCTGAGTTTCTCCAGTACTTTTGTCTACCTCTCGTTATGTCAGTTACAGGAAGTATTAATAAGATTGCGATGGTCGAATTTGTTCTTCCCAGAGACTAGCAATGGGTTATTACAATTTTTATTTTTATAAATGATCTGATCAATATCGGTAGCAGTACTGTAATGTTTACAAGTGGCATGGATCTTATCAACATAATATATGGTGAAGAAACAAAGTACTTCAAATGCTGGTTAATACACAAAAGGACACGATGTGATGGAGCAACTCAGCAGGTCAGGCAGCATCTCTGCAAAACATGGATAGGCAATGTTTTTGGTCGAAACGGTGACAAAAGCAGGATCTCCACCCAAAACATCACATTTATATGTTCTTCAGAGATGCTGCCTGATCTGTTGAGTAACTACAGCACTTTGTGTCCTTTAATAGAGGGTGATGTGGACACATATAAACATTAGCATAATAAGGAGCTTTGGGGCATTAGGGCACTAGCCCCTAGAGTATTAGAGTTCTAGGGGCTAGTGGAGTCAATGAAACATGGAAACATCTAAAATAGGTGCAGGAGTCGGCCATTCAGCCCTTCAAGCCTGCACCGCCATTCAATATGATCATGGCTGATCATCCGACTCAGAATCCTGTACCTGCCTTCTCTCCATACCCCCTGATCCCTTTAGCTACAAGGGCCACATCTAACTCCCTCTTAAATATAGCCAATGAACTGGCCTCAACTACCTTCTGTGGCAGAGAATTCCAGAGATTCACCACTCTCTGTGTGAAAAATGTTTTCCTCATCTCGGTCCTAAAAGATTTCCCCCTTATCCTTAAACTGTGACCCCTTGTTCTGGACATCCCCAACATCGGGAACAATCTTCCTGCATCTAGCCTGTCCAACCCCTTAAGAATTTTGTTAGTTTCTATCAGATCCCCCCTCAATCTTCTAAATTTTAGCGAGTACAAACCGAGTCTATCCAGTCTTTCTTCATATGAAAGTCCTGACATTCCAGGAATCAGTCTGGTGAACCTTCTCTGTACTCCCTCTATGGCAAGTATGTCTTTCTTCAGATTAGTAAAGCAAAACTGTACGCAATACTCCAGGTGTGGTCTCACCAAGACCCTGTACAACTGCAGTAGAACCTCCCTGCTCCTATACTCAAATCCTTTTGGTATGAATGCTAACATACCATCTGCCTTCTTCACTGCCTGCTGCACCTGCATGCCTACTTTTAATGACTGGTGTACCATGACACCAGGGTCTCGTTGCATCTCCCCCTTGTCTAATCGGTCACCATTCAGATAATAGTCTACTTTCCTGTTTTTGCCAGCAAAGTGGATAACCTCACATTTATCCACATTATACTGCATCTGCCATGCATTTGCCCACTCACCCAGCCTATCCGTCACCTTGCAGCCTCCTAGCATCCTCCACACATCTAACGCTGCCCCCCAGCTTTGTGTCATCCGCAAACTTGGAGATGTTGCATTCAATTCCCTTGTCCAAATCATTAATATATATCGTAAATAGCTGGGGTCCCAGCACTGAGCCTTGTGGTAATTCACTAGTCACTGCCTGCCATTGTGAAAAGGACCCATTTACTCCTACTCTTTGCTTCCTGTCTGCCAGCAAGTTCTCTATCCACATCAATACTGAACCCTCAATACTGTGTGCTTTAAGTTTGTATACTAATCTCTTATGTGGGACCTTGTCGAAAGCCTTCTGAAAGTCCAGATATAACACATCCACTGGTTCTCCCTTATCCACTCTACTAGTTACATCCTCAAAAAAATCTATAAGATTCGTCAGACATGATTTACCTTTCATAAATCCATGCTGACTTTGGCCAAGTGAGTCGAGGGATATGGGAAGAAGGCAGGCACGGGTTATTGATAGGGGACGATCAACCATGATCACAATGAATGGCGGTGCTGGCTCGAATGGCCGAATGGCCTCCTCCTGCACCGATTTTCTATGGTTCTATGTTTCTAAGACAGTATAGTGAATTGGCAGGTGAAGTTCAGTATAATAAAGAAAGGGACTGCATCTTGTGAAGATTAATGTTGAAAAGACATAACACTACAAATAACTCAGATGTTGATGAATAGAAAGACGTTGATGTCCATATTCATACTTCCATACCCAGGGTATATTATTAAGGCAGTTAGTGTAGCATTTAGCTTTCTTAAATTTAGGGATAGAAGTGGGATGTGCGTGAGAGACTGTGTCTCACAAATTTTGACTGAGTGTTTCGAAGAAGTATCCAAGAAGTTTGATAATGGCATGGCTGTAAATGCAGTGTATGCGGACTTCAGCATGGCTTTTGATAATGTTAGCCTTGGTCAGTTTTGATGGGAAGGCATCCATTTCACAACCTAACCAGTGGTCCAGAGATTACAAGCCCAAGGTACTGTATTTTTGATCTGGGCTGAGAGTTGAATTGTGTGCCTTCCATCATTTATTGAATATATTTCATATTCTATACTTCAGCAAAACCTTAAACAAATGAATTAGCTGTATCTTTTGTTGAGTTCGCTGGCTTGTTTGCAACCTAAGGAACCTCAAGGAGCAGGGGCCAATCAAGAATCTTACAAGTTTACAGTACAACAGGATGGACAGTACAATTGGACAGATATATTAATTTGTGCAGGTTCTTGTTTTGGCTGTGGGCCCTGTACTAGGTTTATAATGGAAATTGCCCTACAAATCCCACATCCTTTATTGGACGCGGGTAATTGTCAACTAATGGGTGCATCTAATACAACAATGTATCAGGAGACATATAACATGGCATATTCAATTCATGAAGGTATCCTTATTCATGACCATCCAAGAAATGGTGCAGTCAGAATTTTCCACAAGTCAACTGTGTTTATGAATTTCTCATCATTTCTCCATCTAAGTACTTAGAAACATAGAACATAGAAAATAGGCGCAGGAGGACGCCATTTGGCCCTTTGAGCCAGCACCGCCATTCATTGTGATCATGGCTGATTGTCCCCAATCAATAACCCATGCCTGCCTTCTGCCCATATCCCTTGATTCCACTAGCCCCTAGAGCTCTATCTAACTCCCTCTTAAATCCATCCTGTGATTTGGCCTCCACTGCCCTCTGTGGCAGGGAATTCCACAAATTCACAACTCTCTGGTTGAAAACGTTTTTTCTCACCTCAGTCTTAAATGGCCTCCCCTTTATTCTAAGACTGTGCCCCCTGGTTCTGGACTCACCCAACATTGGGAACATTTTTCCTGCATCTAGCTTATCCAGTCCTTTTATAATTTTATACTTCCTCAAATAATGTCAATCTGCAGCCTTGGACTAATGCCGCACAACGGCGAGAATAGTTTTCCCCCCTCTACATCATCTATCTTCGTGATCATAGTTCCCTGAAAATGTTATTGCAGGTAAATAGGGTGGTGAAGAAGGCTATTCACACATTGGCCTTCATCAGTCAGGGAAATTAGTAGAAAGGTTGGGATGATCTGTTACAGTTGTACAAGATGTAAGTGAGGCTCCACTTGAAGTGCTGAGTTAAGATTTGGTCACACATTCAGTTAGAAAGAAGATTTATGAGGAAATTGCCAGGACTCAAAGATTTGAGCTGGAGGAAAAGCTTGTGTGGGCAATAATTCTATTCCTTAGAATGCAGAAGATTGAGGGGTATAGAATCATGGGAGGAATAGATAGGATAAATGCACTGTCTTTTTTTGTAGAGTAAGATATTCATGAACTGCAGGACATGGGTTTAAGGTAGGAGAAGAAATATTTAAGAAGAACCTGAGGGGCAACTATTACATAAAAAGGATGGTGGGTATAGGGAATGAGCTGCAGGGGAAGAAGTTGAGGCAGGTACAATAACGGGTGTCAAGTGGTTATGGGGAGAAGGCAGGAGAATGGGGTTCAGAGGGAAAGATAGATCAGCCATGATTGAATGGCGGAGTAGACTTGATGCGCCAAATGGCTTAATTCTGCTTGTAAAACTTATGTACTTAAGAACTTATGAACTACATTTAAAAGGATGATGCTTTAATATTTGTGGCCATGTTCCAGGGATTCTCACATTTTGATGGGGATAGCACAGTTTTTCAAGGAAGCTTTGAAAACACCCTTGAATCTTTTTCTCTGTCCATCTATTAATCTCTTACCATATATCTCCTCTACTGAGCCAGCATCCCCAGCAATTTAATCCTAATTTCACTTGGTCAGTTTTGATGGGCAGGCTCCTGAAAGAGACATCCATTTCACAACGTAATCAGTGGTCCAAAGCTTACAGGTTCAAGGTACTTTTGACCTTGGCTGAAAATTGAATTGTGTGCCCTCTGCTGTATTTTGGATACATTTTATATTCTATACTTCAGCAGTATTTAATTTTTTTTTGAAAAAAATGAATTACCTGCATCTTTGGTTGAGTTTGGAACTTGGAGGATCTATAGAAGAGCATGGGTCACTCTGGAAAGTTACAAGTTTACAGTACAACAGGAGGCCGATGTGTTCTTTAAGAGATGACCTACTGATTGCTGATGATACAAAAGTGGGTAGTTTTGCAGATACCCTGTAGTGAAGATGGTTGTGAAAGATTGCAGCAGGATCTGGATTGATTGGCTAGGTGGGCTGATGAATGGTTGAATTGAATTAACCATATAACCATATAACAATTACAGCATGGAAACAGGCCATCTCGACCCTTCTAGTCCGTGCCGAACACGTATTCTCCCCTAGTCCCATATACCTGCGCTCAGACCATAACCCTCCATTCCTTTCTCGTCCATATAACTATCCAATTTATTTTTAAATTATAAAAACGAACCTGCCTCCACCACCTTCACTGGAAGCTCATTCCACACAGCCACCACTCTCTGAGTAAAGAAGTTCCCCGTCATGTTACCCCTAAACTTCTGTCCCTTAATTCTCAAGTCATGTCCCCTTGTTTGCATCTTCCCTCCTCTCAGTGGGAAAAGCTTATCCACGTCAACTCTGTCTATCCCTCTCATCATTTTAAAGACCTCTATCAAGTCCCTCCTTAACCTTCTGCGCTCCAAAGAATAAAGCCCTAACTTGTTCAACCTTTCTCTGTAACTTAGTTGCTGAAACCTGTTTATCCAGATGCTTATATATATTATCTCTAAGTATCCTTCCCATTAATTTGCCCACCAGTGACGTCAAACTAACAGGTCTATAATTGCTAGGTTTACTCTTGGACCCCTTTTTAAACAATGGAACAACATGCGCAGTACCCCAATCCTCCGGCACTATTCCCATTTCTAATGACATTTGAAATATTTCTGTCATAGCCCCTGCTATTTCTACACTAACTTCCATCAATGTCCTAGGGAATATCCTGTACGGACCTGGAGACTTATCCACTTTTATATTTCTCAAAAGAGTCAGTACTTCCTCTTCTTTGAATCTCATAGTTTCCATAGCTACTCTACTTGTTTCCCTTACCTCACATAATTCAATATCCTTCTCCTTGGTGAATACCAAAGAAAATAGATAGTTCAATATCTCCCCCATCACTTTTGGCTCTTTTGGATCTGTCCACTCTGACTCTCTAATGGACCAATTTTATCCCTCGTTATCCTTTTGCTATTAATATAGCTGTAGAAACACTTTGGATTTATTTTCACCTTACTTGCCAAAGCAACCTCATATCTTCTTTTAGCTTTTCTAATTTCTTTCTTGAGATTCTTTTTACATTCTTTATAGAAACATAGAAACATAGAAACATAGAAATTAGGTGCAGGAGTAGGCCATTCGGCCCTTCGAGCCTGCACCGCCATTCAATATGATCATGGCTGATCATCCAACTCAGTATCCCGTACCTGCCTTTTCTCCATACCCCCTGATCCCCTTAGCCACAAGGGCCACATCTAACTCCCTCTTAAATATAGCCAATGAAGTGGCCTCAACTACCCTCTGTGGCAGAGAGTTCCAGAGATTCACCACTCTCTGCGTGAAAAAAGTTCTTCTCATCTCGGTTTTAAAGGATTTCCCCTTTATCCTTAAGCTGTGACCCCTTGTCCTGGACTTCCCTAACATCGGGAACAATCTTTCTGCATCTAGCCTGTCTAACCCCTTAAGAATTTTGTAAGTTTCTATAAGATCCCCTCTCAATCTTCTAAATTCTAGAGAGTATAAACCAAGTCTATCCAGTCTTTCTTCATAAGACAGTCCTGACATCCCAGGAATCAGTCTGGTGAACCTTCTCTGCACTCCCTCTATGGCAATAATGTCCTTCCTCAGATTTGGAGACCAAAACTGTACGCAATACTCCAGGTGTGGTCTCACCAAGACCCTGTACAACTGCAGTAGAACCTCTCTGCTCCTATACTCAAATCCTTTTGCAATGAAAGCTAACATACCATTCGCTTTCTTTACTGCCTGCTGCACCTGCATGCCTACCTTCAATGACTGGTGTACCATGACACCCAGGTCTCGCTACATCTCCCCCTTTCCCAATCGGCCACCATTTAGATAATAGTCTGCTTTCCTGTTTTTGCCACCAAAATGGATAACCTCACATTTATCCACATTTTACTGCATCTGCCAAACATTTGCCCACTCACCCAGCCTATCCAAGTCACCCTGCAGTCTCCTAGCATCCTCCTCACAGCTAACACTGCCCCCCAGCTTAGTGTCATCCGCAAACTTGGAGATATTGCCTTCAATTCCCTCATCCAGATCATTAATATATATTGTAAATAGCTGGGGTCCCAGTACTGAGCCTTGGGGTACCCCACTAGTCACTGCCTGCCATTGTGAAAAGGACCCGTTTACTCCTACTCTTTGCTTCCTGTTTGCCAGCCAGTTCTCTATCCACATCAATACTGAACCCCCAATGCCTTGTGCTTTAAGTTTGTATACTAATTTTTTATGTGGGACCTTGTCGAAAGCCTTCTGGAAGTCCAGATACACCACATCCACTGGTTCTCCCCTATCCACGCTACTAGTTACATCCTCGAAAAATTCTATAAGATTCGTCAGACATGATTTACCTTTCGTAAATCCATGCTGACTTTGTCCAATGATTTCACCACTTTCCAAATGTGCTGCTATCCCATCTTTAATAACTGACTCTAGCAGTTTCCCCACTACCGATGTTAGACTAACTGGTCTGTAATTCCCCATTTTCTCTCTCCCTCCCTTCTTAAAAAGTGGGGTTACGTTTGCTACCCGCCAATCTTCAGGAACTACTCCAGAATCTAAAGAGTTTTGAAAGATTATTACTAATGCATCCACTATTTCTGGAGCTACTTCCTTGAGTACTCTGGGATGCAGCCTATCTGGCCCTGGGGATTTATCGGCCTTTAATCCATTCAATTTACCCAACACCACTTCCCGGCTAACCTGGATTTCACTCAATTCCTCCAACTCCTTTGACCCGCGGTCCCCTGCTATTTCCGGCAAATTATTTATGTCTTCCTTAGTGAAGACGGAGCCAAAGTAGTTATTCAATTGGTCCGCCATATCCTTGTTCCCCATGATCAACTCCCCTGTTTCTGACTGCAAGGGACCTACATTTGTTTTAACTAATCTCTTTCTTTTCACATATCTATAAAAACTTTTGCAGTCAGTTTTTATGTTCCCTGCCAGTTTTCTTTCATAATCTATTTTTCCTTTCCTAATTAAGCCCTTTGTCCTCCTCTGCTGGTCTTTGAATTTATCCCAGTCCTCCGGTATGCTGCTTTTTCTGGCTAATTTGTACGCATCATCCTTCGCTTTGATACTATCCCTGATTTCCCTTGTTATCCATGGATGTACTACCTTCCCTGATTTATTCTTTTGCCAAACTGGGATGAACAATTTTTGTAGTTCATCCATGCAGTCTTTAAATGTCTTCCATTGCATATCCACCGTCAACCCTTTTAGAATTAATCTTGGCCAATTCACATCTCATACCCTCAAAGTTACCTTTCTTTAAGTTCAGAACCATTGTTTCTGAATTAACAATGTCACTCTCCATCCTAATGAAGAACTCAACCATATTATGGTCACTCTTGCCCAAGGGGGCACGTACAACAAGATTGCTAACTAACCCTTCCTCATTACTCATCCTCATTATACTCCTCAAGTACTCCTTCCTCATTACTCATCCTCATTATACTCCTCATCCTCATTATACTTCCTCATTACCCTTCCTCATTACACTCCTCAAGCACCTCATTTACTCCATGCTGCCTATAATTATTGTAGATCTCCCTTTTTTTTCCGAACCAAGTGTCCAATTTCCCTTGAAAACCATGGCTCTTTCCTATTTTTACCATTTCCTTTCAACCAAACAGGGGCATAAAGATTCTGTACTCTTAAAATTTCACCTTTAAATGTACTCCATTTCTCTTCCACATCTTTCCCATTAAACAAAATGTCCCAATTTACTCCTTTTAAATCCTTTCGCATCTCCTCAAAGTTAGCCTTTCTCCAATCAAAAATCTCAACCCTAGGTCCAGTTCTGCCCCTCTCCATAATTATATTGAAACTAATGGTATTGTGATCACTGGTCCCGAACTGTTCCCCAACGCATACCTCTGCCACCTGACCCGTCTCATTTCCTAACAGGAGGTCCAGCACCGCCCCTCCTCTAGTAGGTACTTCTATGTATTGCTGCAAAAACTATCCTGCACACATTTTACAAACTCCAACCCATCCAGCCCATTTACAGAATGTGTTTCCCAGTCTATGTGTGGAACGTTGAAATCTCCCACAATCACTACCTTGTGCTTACTACTAATATCTGCAATCTCCTTACATATTTGCTCTTCCAATTCTCGCTCCCCATTTGGCGGTCTATAATACACCCCTATAAGTGTTGCTACCCCTTTCCCATTTCTCAGTTCCACCCAAATAGCCTCCCTAGACGAGCCCTCTAATCTATCCTGCCAAACCACTGCTGTAATATCTTCCCTGATAAGCAATGCAACACCTCCACCTCTTGCCCCTCCAATTCTATCACACCTGAAGCAACGAAATCCTGGAATATTTAGTTTCCAATCACAGCCCTCCTGTAACCATGTTTCACTGATGCCACAATATCATACTTCCAGGTGTCAATCCAGGCTCTAAGTTCATCCACCTTTCTTACAATGCTCCTAGCATTAAAATATACACATTTAAGAAACCCACCCTCTCTTATTCTCTGTTTATTGACTTTTTCTTCTCTCTCCCCTACATTTTGGGTCAGAGTGCTACCATTCTCTGAATTGAATCCTTTATTTGTCATTCAGACCTTTCGATCTGAATGAAATGTCGTTGCCTGCAGCCATACATGTAATAATAAACAACACACAATAAACACAAATTAACATCCACCACAGTGAGTTCACCAAGCACCTCCTCACTGTGATGGAGGCAAAAGTCTTAGGGTTGCTGTCTCTTCCGTCCTCTTCTCCCTCTGCGCTGAGGCGATACCCCACCGGGCGATGGTAAGTCAGTCCCGCGGTTCAAGTTCCGTGGGCCCGGGGGTGATCGAAGCTGCCGCCCTCCAGTCCAGCGGACACAGTTGTTGCAACGGGAGCTCCGGAAAACAGGCGTCAACCTGTGACCCGCGACCTCCCGATGATGTCATCCACTGGCCCACGGCCGAGCCCCGGATTCAGGTCACCGCCGCCAGAACACCGCCTCAGCCACCGGAGCACCGTCTCCGCCCCGCACCGGGCCGCCCACACGGGAGCATCTCAGCCCCGCACCGGGCCGCCCCCACGGGAGCACCTTCCAGCAGGGAGCCGGGCCGCCCACACGGGAGCGCCTTCCAACCGGACCGCCCCCACGAGAGCACCTTCCAGCCTTGATGGAATTTAATACAGAGAAGTGTGAGGTGTTTGAAATAATATTGTTGGCTAAGAGGGTGCACAAGTTAATACTAATACTGATTACCTAAAATAAAAATTGGTACAATTTCCAAGCACTTCTTCTCCCCCAGAGTTAGCATAAAAAAGCGCACATGTGTGTGTTTGTTTTTTGTTTAAAGGGGAGGGGTTGTGGGGAAAGAGAAAGAGGACATTTATGAGATTCAGTAATTTTTTTCATAATTTAATCATGTACAGATTGATTTCGAACACATTTATTTCCAGAACTACTCGAGTTAGTGTTCGCAGAAAAGGTAGGGTTTCTCCAGGGACTGGTAAATTCTCTCCTCTGTTTCAGCCAAGCAGAAAATTGGATTTCATACAGAAATCTGGGTTTCAGCTGATAAATAATCTGGCAAATAGTCTGACTTTTCCACTGTGACTTCCAACAATGTTGAATTCCAGTATTTTCTGACTGCAACTGAGAATTCCTTCAATATTTTGAATATTGGGGAATTTAGATTACTGTCGCT
Organism: Leucoraja erinaceus; assembly: GCF_028641065.1. Classification (NCBI taxonomy): domain Eukaryota; kingdom Metazoa; phylum Chordata; class Chondrichthyes; order Rajiformes; family Rajidae; genus Leucoraja; species Leucoraja erinaceus. Next base: position 57,649,403 of record NC_073383.1, read on the forward strand.
AAGGATGTGCTTGTAAATCCAAATGTCGTAGCACATGGTTGCATGATCTTCCCTAAATTGTCGAGGATCAACATGCTAATTATCCCTGGGCCCAGCAGTGGAAGTAACCTCAGCATCTGAATCAGCAAAGCATCAGACACCTTAATACAGTAACGTAATCATAATGTGATGACCAGTACTTTTGTATAAGGTTGGTCACCATTTCCTCATCGCATTTTATAATCCTGGATGCTATGCAAATGGCATTGAATAGCACAAGCTTACATTACGCATTTGTAATGTTTTCATACATATTCATGTGTATGTTAATGAGTTGGTGTTCAATATAAGCAGGGAATGCTGGGTAATAAATCTCTCTCTCAAGATCCAGGCAACCAGTGTGTAAGTTGTTCTTCATCTGCTGTCTGGAATATAACAAAATTGGCAATGAGGATGGGATAGAGTTTGTGAACTCATCCGTTAAATACAGTGCAGGACTATTTTGCAACATGCAGTATTGTTTAACATTTTAAACAGCAAATACTGAGCTGTGTCGCAGTTGTTTGCAAACTGGACATGATAGGCCGCAGATCCTTCTATGTGTGGGATTGTAGTTTAAAACAACAGCTGTACAAATCGTTGAGAGTTTGTCAGGCTATATCTATGTTATGTCTATGTGGGAAGATGGCTACCTTGGAATTGTATAGGAAGTTAGACTGATTTTTTTTTTGTCGAGTTCCTCAAGCTGTATAGCCTGTGTACAGCTGTACAGCCAAGATTTAGGTGAATTGTTACACCAGAACAGACAGGAAATCGAGATTTTTGAACGGACTTTATAAAAAAAAGAGAGGGACATGATGGCGGTGTCCACGGGCTACATCGGAAACCTTGGCACTTTCAACAAGAGTAGAGAGCCGTTCAGCCCCTATATGGAGAGAACGAACATGTTTTTCACGGCAAACAATATAATGGAGATTAGCGGTGAAGGAGAAGTAGTGACCAAAACAAATAAGGCCATTTGCGAATGCATGAAAGCGATTCTGCTCACGGAGATCGGTCCTGAAGTATATGGCACACTCGTGAATCTCCTTGCGCCCATAAAGGTAAAAGATGTGCCATTCAACGACATTATGAAGAAGTTGGAGGAGCACTTCAACCCAAAGCCTCTGGAAATTGCAGAAAGCTATAAATTCGGCATTAGAAACCAGAAGCGATAAATGTTTGTTTCAAAACGCTAATATAACACATTCATTTGTAGGATGTACAAAGTTGAACCAACTGTTAAAATGTGGATTAGGAATATGATGGACAAAGCACGCCTTGAAGAAATGAGACTCCGACTAATAGATAAATATGACAAATTCTTAATGAGTTGGTCTCCTTTCATCAACTTCATGTGATGCAGCGGTACCGTAAAGATTGCTGATTTCCGTTCATGACGTGGATAGATCTACATCTCCGAATACAGATTTGAAAAATTCTCTTTTAAGGGGCCTTCTCTTCTATTTCTACTTTCCACTTTCTATTTTTTTTTAATTTTATATATATATACACACTTCACGTTTTTCTACTCTCTACCATCTATTTTTCCACTTTTTCCTCTTTCTATTGTTTTCTTTTTCTTGTCTTGCTTACTTCCTTCTCATAACATAAAACTAGAGGTTGTACATAGAATGGATTACGGTATGACATAGTTGGCACCTAAAATTAGGTTCCACTGTACTGTTTTGTACTGTATTAACTTCTAATAAATTTTTTTAAAAAAAATAATAAAAAAAAAATAAACCAGAAGCAGAATGAGACAATCAATGAGTACATAGTAGCCTTGAGAAACTTTGCACTGTAACTTTGGAACCTTTCTCGGACGCGCATTATGCAACAGATTTGTTTGTGATCTAGTGGATGAACGAATTCAGTCCAAACTCATCAACACTCCAGATCTTACATTTGAGAAAGCATGCAAGATTGCTACCACAATGGAGATGGCATCACAGAATGATCGCGAGTTTTGTCCACCACAGACTGCAGTGGCCGTTTACATCTGTATAGGCAGTGCCTATTGCCAAACCAAGAGGCATTAAACCAAAACCAAAGTATGGCGGGGAGCCAAGTTCAGCCAGTTGTTATCGTTGCAACGGTAATCACTCATTCCAATTTTGTCAGTGCAACATGGCCAAGTGCTATAACTGCCAGAAGAAAGGCCATATCGCCTCAGCATGTAAGGCCAAGCTTAAAGCAGGAAACCAACATCTAGTGGGAAACAAGCGACAACACCAGAGAGGAGTTCACAACTTGGAGATGAACCCAGATGGAAATGAACTTGGGTTGTACACCATTATGCAACTAACAGCGACAGATAGCACAATGGGCTAAGAGTTCGGCTGGCGACCGGAAGGTAGCCGGTTCAAATCCCGCTTGGAGTGCATACTGTCGTTGTGTCCTTGGGCAAGACACTTCACCCACCTTTGTCTGTAATGGAATGTACGGCGGCAGGCGCGGGCACACCGCGACGCCCTGTGTCTCCCTTTCAAGGGAGATGCTAAAAATGCATTTCGTTGTCTCTGTACTGTACACTGACAATGACAATAAATTGAATCATTTCATTTCATTTCATTTCATAAGCCTACAACCAGCCAAGGCAAATACCTTCGAACTAAACTATTGACTAATGAGCAGTTAATCGACATGTGTATTGAAACGGCAGCAGTTTGTTCGGTCATGAGCAAAGACCTGTATGAAACAAAGTCCCCACAAACACCATTGTTTGAGAGTAAGGTCAAGCTGAGAACCTACTCAGGTGAAGTTTTGGAGACATGCGGACAAATGAACTGTAAAGTTCAGCATAATGGTCAGTCAGTAACACTGCCCATCATAGTGGCCAGCTACAGAAATAAACCAACCCTCCTTGGAAAGGATTGGCTGAGTAGAATAGAGTTAGACTGCAAGAACATTTTCAGCATCGATTTGTCCAAATCACATCTTTAAATCGTCATAAGCAAACATGCAGAAATATTTGGCGACAGTTAAATGGGAATAACAGGGTACTCCGCACACATTCGACTTAAGCAAGATGTGAAACCTGTGTATTGTCGTCCAAGACCTGTACCATATGCACTAAAGCAAAAAGTGGAGGAAGTACTCGACAGGCTAGGGTGGAATAGAGTACTCGTGCAGACACACCAGAGTAACTGAGCAACGTCAATTGTGGCCATACCCAAGGGCCATACAAAACTGTTCGACTTTGCGGTGACTACAAAGTCACAATCAACCAAGCCGTTGAAGACGAACAATATCCGTTACCAACCTTGCAAGATCTATACGCAGAACTTAGCGGAGCAGGAGTTTTCACTAAACTGGATTTGTCTCACGCTTATGCCCAACTCAATGTCAACAAGGAAAGTCAGCGGTACTTTACTATCAACACACATAAGGACTTGTATTTATATACAAAGCTGCCCTATGGTGGGAAATCCTCCCCGAAAATCTTCCATTCTGTCATGGGCAAAATGTTGCAAGGCATTCCTTGTGTGTGCAACCAGGATGACCTACTGATATTCACAGAGGGCATGGTAGAACATCTAAAAATCCTCGAGCAAGTTCTCACATGACTGAACTACCACAATGTCAAACTGCAACAAAGTAAATGTGCATTTGCTCGGTCAGAGGTGGTCTACCTTGGACTCAAAGTAGACACCAACGGACTTCACCCTGTGAAGGCGAAAGTTGAAGTAAAAATGAATGCTCCAAAACTCAACAACGTGACGAGCTACAATCATTCCTTGGTATGATGTCCAGCACATTAACTGCTGATAGTACAGTTCTATGCATGATTCATTCCAGATTTAGAAACTGTGCTGAAGCCACTACATCATCTGCTACAAAAAGATGTGAAATGGACGTGGGGAAAGGAACATCAACGTACATATGACGTCTGCAAGGAAAACGTGACAAGTGACAAACACCTTGTTCACTACGACACGACACGGGAGATGAAACTTGCTAGTGATGCTTCAAGTTATGGTGTAGGTGCAGTGATCTGCCACGTAATGAATGCCAGACAGGAAAAGCCTATTGCTTTTGTATCCAGCACCCTATCACCGAGTGAGCGCAATTATACACAGATAGAAAAGGAAGCACTCAGTGTGTTCGGAATCAAGAAATTCCATCAGTTTCCTCTTGGCAGACATTCACTCTAGTGACTGGTCACAAGCCACTACTAGTGATACTTGGTCCCAAGTCAGCTATACCTTCCACGGAGGCTTCAAGGATGCAGCGCTGGGCAATTCTGCTGCCAAGTAAGACTACAAGGTTAAGTACAGAAGCTCCAAGTGCAATGCAGTTGCAGATGCGTTGTCCCGGTTGCCCCATGAGAACTCTGACGTGGGAAGTGAGAACTCAATCTTCATCTACACACTGCAAGTTGTAGATGAAGACTTTCCAGTGACTACTACAGAAATTGCAGATGAAACAGAGAAAGACACTGTGCTGAAGAGTGTCAATGAACAGACATTGAACGGTTGGACTGAAATCGATAGTGGATTGAACTCAGTTCTGAACTCAGAGCTGAAGCCTTTCCATAATCGACACCATGAATTATAATGTGAGCAGGGATGCATTAAGTGGGATTACAGATTGATTGGACCCGAGTCTTTGAGAAACAAAATTATGAATGAACTTCATGCCGAACATCCTGGCATAGTAAGCATGAAGTCAATTGCCAGACATTTTGTGTATTGGCCTGATATTGGCAGTGACATCGAGTCACTGGTGAGCAAATGTAGCATCTGCCAAAATTGCCAGAATAAAACACCAAAAACACCACTGCAATCGTGGTCATGTCCAAGTAGATATTTTCAGAGAGTTCATGTAGATTTTTGTGAAAAGGGTAATGATCACTTTCTGGTTCTAGTAGATAGTCATTCCAAATGGATTGAGGTTAAGCATACGAGGTCAAGCACTACTACTGAGTGTGCCATAGATGAGTTGAGATCATTTTTTGTATGCCATGGTTTATTGGAAGAACTTGTTTCTGATAACAGGCCTCAGTTTCATTCAGAACGGTTCAAAGAGTTCATGCAGCGGAATGGTGTAAAACACACACTTGTTCCCCCATACCATCCAGCCTCCAATGGGGCAGTGGATAGGTCTGTTAGAGTTGTCAAACATGCTCTCAAGAAACAGGTTTTGCAGGGTACTTCAAATCTCAGCATGAAACATCGTTTGGCTAGTTTCTTGCTGAAGTACAGAACCACACAACACACAGCAACGGGTTACTCACCTGCAGAACTGTTGATGAAGAGAAGGCTAAGAATACACCTAAGCCCAGTTCAACCTAATTTGGCCTTGACAGTTGAGCAAAAACAGTTGTCAAAAACACCATTTTGACTCCCACAAAAAGGAGAGGAACTACAGAGAGGGCCTGCAAATCTACAGAGAGGGCCTGCTATGGTTTCACTAAGTATGAATTCATTCCCAAAAGCTAATGGAAATATCAATGCCCAAATGATGGTATGAAATTTTAAAATCAGTGGTGGTAATAGTTTAGGATGAAGATTAATGTGTCCAGCACAGTATATACAGATGGAAATCAATAGCTGGGGAACTGAGAGGGTGGCACAGTGGTGCAACCCGTGGAGTTGCTGCCTCTTGGTAGCAGAGACCCAGGTTCGTTCCTGACCTCGGATGCTGACTGTCTGAAGTTTGCACGTTCTCCCAGTCATGTGTGCTTCCTCCAGGTGCTCCAGTTTCCTCCCAGATCCCAAGAAGTCCAGGTTTGCATGTCAATTATTAACTATAAATTGCATCTACTGTGTTGGATGGATGAGGAAATGGGATAACATAGAGCCAGCGTGAAAATGAATGATTGATGGTTGGCATGGACTTGTTGTGCTGAAGGGCCAGTTTCCATGCTGTATCTATAGACTAAAACTATCAGGTATTCCCCCATCTTCCATATATCATTAAATCCAAAGTACAATCTTCATAAGTGTTTGCCTGAATGCATATACCAATGATAACTGCCTGATACAGACTATCATTTTTCTGAGGATCCCATTTAATGTGTTCTGCCTGGGTGAAAAAGAATAGTAAGATTAAACGAGAACTTACCAGTTTGAAGTTTGATCTGTATTTTATGAGGAGTTACGATGAGGGATTTCGTGAAGAACCCCGCTTCCACGCATGCGTGTCATTCTTCAAAGCAGCGGTGTGAGGTCACAGGAACCTATAATGATCTAACATAGTAAGATTATCAAAGAGATACCAGTTTTTGATATGATCATAAGAGGGTGGGAGCGGAGGGCACGAAATCCCTCATCGTAACTCCTCATAAAATACAGATCAAACTTCAAACTGGTAAGTTCTCGTTTAATCTTACTATTTTACTTCGGAGTCACGTGAGTGACTTCGTGAAGATTTCAAAGCTCTGTGACCTCATGCCGTGGAACGAGTCCATGCTTCACAACTGCCTTGGGTATTGGGAGAGAGCATCATTAGTAATTTTAAAACACAATTATACAAAGAGTTGTGTGGTATAACGAAAAAATATAACATTTTTTTTTTTTAATTTGAGAATCATAACCCTGTAACCTTTCGGGCAAATTATTTTGTTGAACATAAAATGTTTTCTTAATACAATGATGGCTCCAAAAAATAACTGGTTTATTATAAAACCTGTGGAAAACTCTTTTTGAAATGACCCTCCTGCCATTCTGAGGATTTGGTCTGTGGGTACCTGTACAATATTGCTGCGGATGTTGCTGTAGTCCTGGTGGAATGAGAGTTAAAACATTAGTGTCTATTCCTGCCATTTTTAGGACCTATTTGAGCCACCTTGATATAGTTTGAGTCGTGACCCTATCATGCAGTTTCTTGTAAGAGATAAACAACTCCATACTCTGACCTCGAATGTTCTGAGTATATTCTATGTATTGTTAGATGTGTCTTGTTATACACAGTCGTTTGCCATATGGGTGTACCATAAAATCAAACCCTAGACCGGAGGAACCCGATCAGTTTTCTTTTATTAAATCCTGTATGACAACACCAGTTTCTCGGTGAGATGATCAGGGAGTCCAGGCGCAGTTTGCTTAATGGCTGGACTTGTTGTGCAGTAAATAACACCATGAGCATAACCATCTTCCTGGTCTGTTACTGAGGTGACAACGCTGTATGAGCTACAAGCTCCTCAGCATGTTGAGAAACGACACCCACGTCCCAGATTTCGGAGTACCTGGTTTTCTTACCAGGGGTGCGTTCCCACCGCGCGTGCCGCTCCGTTCCTTGTGATAGGGTGCACTTGTGGCACTATTGATGGCACTGTAGCTCCATCGATTATCATAATGGAGGCTTGTTAAAATTCCAATACAGCCAGAATGTTCTTGGCCTTTTGGTCGAGGTTGTTGTCCAAGCAGAATATGCCCCACTTCTTGATGTGTCCAAGGTACTGCTTCCGTGTTGACAGTCTTAGTGCAGATGAGATGAGATTCATCGTCCTGTCTGACCGCCCAATGCCGTGTAGTGGGTCTTTAAAACTCTACAAATCAATAAATCCATAGTCTTATGGCATGGATGACTGCCTCCAGTCACTGGATAAATCAATAATTTTTGGCTAGGTTCATTAGGGAACATGGTTCTAACACCATCCCCTGTATGACTGAATACCATGATTTAGAAGGTCAGTCGGGTACTCTGAAAATTCCAGACGCCGAGTGTAGTTGAATTTCCCCTAGTACCCCATTGATGGGTCCGAATGGGGGAAACATCACCCTATGGCTATTTACATAACAATGCCAAGCTGGTTTTAGAATTTTAGTACATAATATTGGGCTAATGATTGCCCCTTTTGTAAGCTCTATATTGCCTGCCATATAGAAACCCGCAACTGACACCAAGTCTTATCCATAATAAGAGCATCCATCTTAAAATGAATATCTAGAACAAATGTGTTTAGGGTTAAAATCAATGATAATCCTGCAACCCTACTCTATTTTATTTTTAATAAATATGTTTGATACAATTCTAATGTTCCATGAAAAGTATGCTTAATCCCACCTTATGTGTACAATTGTTGTAGCACCATGTGGGTTTTAGATTGTTTGGTTTATGTAAGGACAAAATGCCCTTCTGGTGTATGTTGTACTGTGGTTATTGGGATGAGTAAAACCTATCAGATAACCCTGAATACTGCTGAGATTATATGAATCTGTAGTGATTATATACCATACATAACTGTAGTGTTGCAACCTCCCCTACCATCGTAGGTCCCTATTTTAACAGAAAGAAACCCCACCCACCTACCTCCATGGTACCGGTGGTTGTGTTATTTCCTTGGTTTTTTGAAAAGAAGGGTCTGGTTTGATATTTCTTGTTCGGGGTTGTGTGGGAGGTTGAGGCTTCCGCATCTTCCAGGGTGGCCGCCCTGGCCATACCCTTAAACGGATCCTGCGGGTTATATTGATTTCTGACACTGCCACTGGTATGAGCCACATTTTTTATGGCCTTGCCTGTGGCTGGTATCATGCTCCAAAATAGGCCCTTGCGCTGGCCTTGATGAGCCCCAGTGTCTTGGCTTAGTCCACACACGGTTCTTTGTTTGCAAATGGTAGCGTTTTTGGGGTCCTAGTGCTGGCCGAATGGACGCCTTCCACGTGTAGTTCAGGTCATATTGCATATTATTAAACAGAGCTAGTGCGTCTTGATGGTCTTTGGTTACCTACGTTTAGTCCAGGGTGCGGGTGTATGCTATGATGCCTTCCGTCAATCCCTTTAAGGTTCTCTGGATCTTGAGGTCCTGGTTCCTGATGTTCGTCCATATGCTGCCAAATGCATTGGTTTACACTGGGCACCTGTAATGCCTCACCGTTGCCAGGTGGCAGATGTCTGGCCAGTGTTTGTAAATTTTTCTTGTTGGCGTTTGTGGCCAGACATATAGTAATACTATTGCCATCCTGGATCCAAGTCTACCCATGTTTGACTTGGCTAAAGTAATCAGCCACCATGTCCAGCAGAGTCCCTGCTGTGTTAGGATCATGGGACGCTGTATTACCAGGCTCTGGCCCATCAGGGTCCTGCCTACTCTTTTTTATAGAGTTAGAGATCTCTAGGGTCCCGCACGGGATTGGGGTAGAAGCATTGTGCAGCCTCTAAGAGGTACTGCTGTGGGTTTATCACGTTGGAGCAAGGCTCCATACACCGCTTCTTCCCGCTCCAGCCCTCTCGGGCGCTGGTTGCCGGCGGTTTAATGCAAAGTCGGACCCTTCTGAGTCCACTACTTTGTTTGATTTGTGTCTAGCCTTACCGCTCGGCCGCATGACAAGGGAGAAAAGCAGGAAACCGGTTCCGTAGGATGGCCGGTGCGAGGCCGACATCGTGCACAGCTGACCCCACTACGATTGATCCAAGTGCCGCTGGCTGCTGCTGGCTGCCCGCTGTTCCACCCGGTCCTCCTTCTCCCAGCTTTGTCCTTCCTTCCGGTGGAGCCATGGATCGGAAAAATGTGGCTATGGGCCGGTGTGGGAGACATCTGGCACAGCTGATTCCATCTAGGGCCCAATTTTTCTTTGACCCGGCTCCAATGCTCTCAGCGCTCCTGGCTGCTCCCTTATCCTCTCAGCTTTTGGGACCGACCCCCGTAACTGACAGGTACTGGTCCCCTCGCGGTCGTTTGCAGCCGGTCCACCTTTCCGCCCCCAATCCAATGCCCTCAGTTCTGGGGCATTCCTGTTTATATGGTCCTTAGATAAGGACGTATTAGATATTAAAACTGATATAATAAACAGATACTATACTTGATCTTAGCCAAAAGGCCAGGAAGCGATCCTGTAACCCGCTGGTAGAAGCAGCTGACCCTGGGTACTCACAGTACTGATCCCTCACGCGGTCGATTGCACGCCAGCCCAGTCCACTGCTATGTCCTTGGCCTCGGCGCTGGGCCGGTAGCGCTGCTTGAAGCAAAAAAAACACCAGACTCTGCTGATAAAACCAAAGAGACGAGACTGGCAATCGGGTCGAGACAATGAATCGATTATTCTCTTGGTGCTCGATAGGCCGAACGCCGTTCGTCAAACACATCGTGTCTTTCCGCCTCTTCTGGGAAACGATTGCCGCTGCCCTGGCCCCTTCAGGCTGCCGTGACGCTCCGGCCGCGGGTGCAGGAAGGCCGCTGCTTGCAGGTTTGGGCCAGGCCGCACTGACCCGGGGCCGACGACGCTGCTCCTGCCACTCGAGGCTCAGGAAGTCTCGAAAACGCACAGTGAAGGGAACACTGCCAGGTAGAACCCCCGCAATGGTACGGCTGACCGACAAAAATATGCGCGGCCTGCATCGCCCTGTTAGCCCACAAGCTTGCGGAATGGCGAATCTCGCAATAGACCATGGACCCGGGCAACACAACACAAATGCAGCATTAAGCGCTATCGGAGTCGTCTCTCATCAAGATTCACGAGGCCGAATCCTTCACTTGTCTGTGCCTTCTCGCCCACAGACACTTCAGACCAAATCTAAACAAGTTTGCACCAGACTCACTGTACAACAAGCGGTTGCACGTCCGACGGCGGTGTCGAGGCTTTGGGTCTGGAGCTGCTGCGTCACAAACACGGCGTAAAAGGATAAAAAGATAGGTACAGAGTGCGTCTGTCAGTATCGTAGCCGCACACAGCACCAGGCCTGTATCCTGGCATCCTAAGAAAATGGGAAGGAGCATTTCGAATCTACGTTCCTCCTCCAGAAAAATTCAACGCTCTAAAATAAACACATTCCCTCTCCCAAACAGAGAAAGGGCACCAAGAAACAGAAAGACGCAAAAAAACCGATAGGGGGTGGACTCACCCATCCGGCGGTAACAGGGCGGCTAAAAGACAGTGTGTAGCAAGGATCTGTGGAAGCTAAATATTCGGGTATCCGTGATAACACAAAGTCATAACTCTAATCAGTACGGCCGAAGAATTCGAGGGAAACAAGACGTGTACATTCAATAGAGAACTGCGCATCAGGTATTCTTAGTAAACAGGTAGAGGTTACACAGAGACCCTGTGCGTACCGTGATCGCAACAGTCAGGTGTGTGATCCGCGACCCGCCATCTAAACACGCCTGTCTGGCCGGTTCATCACTGGGGTGACTGCGGAATAAAAAGGGCACAAAAAGGACACGAGGGCACACGGGCCCAGTAAGACGTAGCGATAAGGACACAAAGGAGCAGCAAGGAGGGAGCCACATGTGGAGCCCGGGCACCGAAGGCGGACCAGCGATTAAAAATTTGAAACACACAGCGAAAATTCAGGGACCCCGAAGGACGCGCCAAGATACCTGCAACACACACTCCGAGGCACCAAACAAGTCTCGAGTTAAAGGACGAGGAGGTCTTGAGCAATTGTCGAAAAACAAACAGCGGTCACACACCATACAGGCGGGTTAATGGCGGGGGACTGAGACATACAAACAATTCGCGGGCGTCACAGCAGGACTAGGGTCTACCGAATTTCTAGTTAAAACATGAAACGCCCTAGACTCTGGGTGGTGGGGCGCCCACCGGCCCTCGAGCTGCTGGCTTAAGCCACTCACGATACCCTGCAGACTCAAGCCCACACCCAGCGGCGCAGCCTTCGTGGACACACACAGACAGGGTAAGTAGGACACGGCTACAGTCAACATACCCGTTACGTGTTGCACGAAGGCATCCCCTAGCGCGGATGGACATGTCTTCCACTTACCTACCCCATGACACACAAGTACAGCAGCCTGCACGATATGCCACGAATACCAAACCAACTGCGATAGAAAATCAGATATCTATCACTCACACCACTAACGCGCGAGAAAGGTACCGTCGCATTGTCGTTAACATCAAGGACCAGGGCCTGCACCACTAGGACGATTTTGACGGCTACAGTGAGCTTGCCCGCAAAATTTCACCAGGGGAATGAACAGGTGGTTTCAGATATGAGGACATGGTGCTGGTTAGGTTGAGCGGAGGGTGGCGTAGGGTGGGACGACGGGGGGGGGGAGTAGTCCTTAGGGGAATTTGCGGAAAGCGATCCTCGCAGCACCCAGTCCGCCTAATGTAGGGACACCCCTCAATCCAGGATAGACTAATGATCTAAGAGACCACCCATGCGTCCATGAACTGGTGGGCATTCGTGCGTGAGGCCCTATTCCTGATACCAAGGACTTTTGGAACCGAAGAGGAAACGTGCAATTACCACATTCCCGGTCGGGTACTGCTCATTGTTATTAGCCCGACTCATGAGGTGTCTCGGGGGATTGACCCCGCTTAAACTTGGTTTCCTGATTCACAACTTGTCTCGCTTTTAAGTGAGCACGAATGGTGCTGGAACCGCACGAAGGGTCACGCTCCCCCAGGGGCGGGTTCCGAAAAACGTCCATCCCAGCCGCGAGCCTATGTAGGAGACAACTTAGCGCTATGGGCAAACACCCCACTAGAGCGGAAAAATCAGAAACAATACTCTGTACGCAGAGCGACTGCTGTGAGATCGACAAGCACCTAGGGGGGCGGGAGGTGGCGGGTGTGCCAGGACTAAAAAACACACAAGATGGCGGACGAGGGCCTCAACCAGGACAAAAAGTAACACGAAGAATGTCGACTGGCGCTAGTCTGTCACACGCCGGAGGGCAGCACCAGGCGTACAACAAGCGTCGGGAACACAAAAGCCGGAAGGAGCGGGGAAGGGGCGCAGCGGCAGGCCAGGCGGGGCCCGCGAAAGGCGGAGGGGGGGGATACACTGTAGGGGCCTCCGCAAGTGGGAAAACTCTTGGGGGAGAAGTCGTGGCTGGGGAGGGCGAAAGACAAAGACAGAGAGAAGAGAAAATGGGACGGGCGACACTGCATAACAAGGCCCGATGAAAACATCGGGCCTGGCCGCATCCACCCGGCTGCGAAGGCGCGTGGACGTGCAACCGGCGCACCAATCGAGGCGCCTCGCCTCGATTAACAACGGGTCAGGGAGGCTGCAGGAGGTAGGGAAGGCCATAACACAGGGTCCGGGTTGACCCAAACCAACCGCCCTCTCAAAGGCCTCCGTTCTCAGGGCGGGAAGACCCCCAAAGGGGAACGGAGCGGAAAACGCTGGGAGGGTTACTCGGGGAACAAAGACATGGGCAAGGGGAACACGTTAGCAGGGCCGGGGGAGGAGGTTGGGCCGGGTGCCGGGGGGGAAAAAAAAAAGAGGAGAGCAGTTGCCAGGGAAGTTACGAACCCCAGGAAAAAAAGATGACAGGAATTATACTGAACAGGAGCCAAACAATCCCTTACTGAACCAACACAAGCACCGTGAACACACGGGTATGCGCATACTTGCTACATTGCAAAAAAATCCTGAAACCAATTAACGTTAACCCATGGGCGCCATTGTCACTCTGCAGATATAAATGGTTACAGCATTTGTCTTTCGTCTTCTTGTTGTTTCCCTTGGCTCAACGTAAAGGAAGTCCGTCAAATTTCCTACACTAGATGAATAATTTCAAGGCACTATCCTGGCTCCACCTATTTCCACAGAGGTACCCTATACAAAGCAAATGAAGCAATGACAGCACAGACCCAGCCTCTGCTTTGTGTCACAGTTGCAATAACACCAATACTTGAGTTATATGGGCCTTTTAAGACCTCGGATGCACCACCGTGTAGTCTGTCACCAATTAAGGTGCTACATAGGGAAGGGATGATTGGTGAATGCACTGAATTTCCCTTCCATAACACGACCAAGTCTTGACTGGCATTAGCACTACCAGGGAGCTGAGGTGAGCCACAAAAAGGCGTGCCTGCTATTTCATTGCCATTCTTGTGCACGTATTACACCCACCTTTATAGCTCCGTGGATTTTGATTGAATTGGCAATGGGCAAGCGTGATAAATGCAACATAATTGTACTGGAATCAGTATTGGAAATGGAATTAAGCATGAATGGCCATGACATTTTGTAAACTGATAATGACATTCTAAAAATTAACTTATAGTCAACATATTTATTACTGACTTGTAAATATATTTGCAAATGCCAGGAAAGCTTTAGCTAAAATTAATCCTGGGAAAGATATGGTAGACGCTTGGAGCAAAGATTATTCTGGTTCTGCAGCAACTTTTCAAACCATACACAGCAAAACCCAGTCTCGGAGAAAATGACACAAGGGCGCTATCTTATAATTCGTCCCGCCTACTGGGATCAATTATATCGATGTGGCTGTTAATTTTCGAATTTCGTGCTATGGAAGGGGGGGGGGGAGGGAGGATCATCAAGATTGGGGTGAGTATTCTCAGTAGTTCAAGATCATTCACCTGTGTAGATAATGATTGTGTATCTGATGTTGGTGATTGACAGCCGTTGGAATGTATTTATCATAGAATGTGAGTTCTAATAAAAGGCAGTTAATTTTCCTGCGTCGTCCAAAGTTTTTTGGAGGCATGAAAAATTGGGTTAAATATTGTACATACGGTAACTTTGGGAACAATGTTATCGACCCAAAAATTCCAGATAATCCCAAATAATGAGACAAGCCCGAAATATTAGTGGTTAAACTGTCACTCACCATGCCCCACCTCATTCGCGAGAATAGGCCTACCCGCTATGTTTCTGAAACTGGGGAGCGCTTGAAAGTACTGGGAAACACAAACAAGGGGGAAGAACATAAACAACAATGTTCAAGAGGACCTGCAGATGCTGGACAAATCGCAAGGTACACAAAAATGCGTGTGAGAAACGGACAGCTAGTGCAAGCAGCATCTAGGAAACTAAGTAGATGGTAACGTTTCGGGGGCAAAACCCCTTCTTCATAGCTGATAGGGAAAAACAACGCATCCTAGCCTTCCAGTTTTGTTAATCTTAGAGGGGGGAAGTGAGTCTTAAAAGATTCAAGAAGGAATCCACCTCTTAAAATATCGCTGAAACATCTAGAAAGTAACAAACTACAAACATCCATCTTCTTCATTGGATGTGCTCTGTACCTATCACAGGAACCATACAGTTGAATCATTTTTTTAAACGTTTCCAATGAATTGAGAGCAAACTTGTGCAGGATATCATAGTACATTCATAGTCTATGACTTTGACTATATTCTTTCCAAGGCCCTAAATAATTGCAGCATACGTACAAACATACAGTATACGTACAAACCTTGAGCAAACAGTACCCAAGTAAATTGCTTAAAGAGGAACTACCTGATTTGTGATCTCATGTCCCAGGTTAAAGCTAAATAGGGACTTGCTTTCAAGTACACAAGTTACATGCTGGATGTATGGCACCTCCAGAAGGAAAATCACAAAATGCTTTTCTCGATTATATGAACCTTTAATTAGATAACAATGAGTCTGGCAGGCTCTTTGTCAAGGGTCAAACATTAGCACACAGTTAGCAAATAAGTAATATCATAGATGGAAAAAAAAGCACAAAAACACAATGCTAATTTAAAAGCCTTTCTCGGAATAAAACTGTATCCAGATTAGCCTATATTTTTAATGTTTAAGAAAGGAGCCGCCAATTCATTGGGAAAAACTAGGGGGAGACCAAACAGATGAGCTGGCCATAATGCGAAGTTGGAACAATAAAGTGCATAAAATTGATGCATGGGTATTAAAGATAAGAAATGACATGATCAATATTGAGTAGTGTGTGTGTTGAAGAGTTATTAAAGACGAGCAACTTGCATATACCTAATATATGCGATGATAAGATCTCCAAAACTCTGAAGATCCCAACCATCAGGCTCGACACGATTAAGTATAATAGTGGGGGTCGCTAAATACAATATTAGCGCTAACTTGAGTCGACCAACCTTACGTCCACACATGCGATAAATATCAAACAGACAGTAAGTCCACATCTCTCACACCACGGCTACAGTGCTGCTTCGACTGGAGGGGCGTGAGTTCATATGCACAAATGCTGGGCACACCGGGGAGTCTGGACCAAAGCTCTTGAACTGAGCCATCAATGAATTGGACAAAAATTAAGATATTTAACAGTTATGAAAAGAAGTCACGGGTGTTAAAGTGTTTGGAAGACTACAGATCCTGGTTTAAACAAAAGATAGATCACAAAACCAGCTGCAGAGTAGTATCTCAACTTTTAATCACATGCAGTATGGTCAAACAGGCAAAGACATACACTAGAGCACCTGAGAAGGACTGGAGTGAATAACGTATAGTGTGTGGGGCTCTTGCATTGATTGCGGTAACCTTGCGCTAGAAAGTCACAGACATGAAAGAATAGAGAGGATGACTGAGCAACCCAGATAAAGGAGAAGATAAAGTTTAAGCAATGATAAGAGGCAAATGGGCAGAGAAATGCAGTTGCATGACGAAATTTAGGGTAGCCAGTAAAAGTGATAGTGTGAGGTGTTTGTTGATGGAAGTCTGTTGCCATAGTTTGGAACACGTCAAACTGATTCAATACACGTGGTCACGATTGGAGAGGCTCGACTAAAATTCGAGTAAAGCTTGCAGCGGTAGCCTGGGATTACTCGTGTAGGTAATCAACTAATTACCACCTGCGTCACTCGGAGGTAGGGTGCGAGCGACTGTGCTCTCTATGGACAAAGGATCGACAGCTGCACTAGAACGTGGGTAGAGTGCTCAGCATTTGTCTCAGATGACCTAGACAAAAATGCCTGCAGCTGCACGGAGAGCAGGTGAATAAAGTGGAACAGCACGTTGCAATGAAACGGAGGCGCGTTAACCCAGTGCACAAGATGATAAGGTGCACAAAATGCATCAAGAATGGTGTCATATGGGATACATCTGCCCCAAAGCCACGACATCACACCGCGGAGGTGTAACAAATTCATCTGTAACACATGTGACAAATGAACATTTGGCTTTGAAGAGATGAATAGCTGACTACACACTAAATGTCTGGGGAGGGTTAAAGACACACAAAATGCGTGGTTGATAAACGCGATCGGGAGGCAGAAAAGTGACAATAGTATCCGCGGAGTGCGAACAAGGAGTGACATGCGCAGGAACTGTTTCGGTACCGAAACCCTTCTTAAAGCCTGAAGTTGTGGCTTTGCCTGAATTCCGTGTGAGCCGTATGGAGGATGCCCTCTGCAAGCCTCTGTCTGGTTTTCATGTATGCGTCAGGGTAAATGCTGCGCCCCGATGTTGCTTCCTACGAGAAACTTATATTGCAATATAATGTATTAGACCACTGGAGTATTTATTGAGGTTAGAGCGGGAAATGTCCCCTGTCACGTTGGGGCTGCTTAATTGATATCTGTAATTGATTGTAAAAGAGAACCCCCCACCACAATGTGGTCCATGGCCCATCGAGCCTCCAGGTGACCTCATAAAAAATCCGCCCTGCCATGACGGCGTCTGCGTCGATCTCTAAGCATCGGGAGAGCGCTTCAGCGACCTGCCTGTGACCTTTTGAGTGTCTATGTGACTGTTATGAGCCTGCCAGTATCTAGAGGGCCTTGATCAGGCCAGATACGAGCGATCAGAATCCGTTCGGTGGTTAAGGTAGCAATAATTGAATTGAATACATGGGTTTTTTTGTCAAAAAT
The DNA here is from genome assembly GCF_028641065.1 of Leucoraja erinaceus. Taxonomy (NCBI): domain Eukaryota; kingdom Metazoa; phylum Chordata; class Chondrichthyes; order Rajiformes; family Rajidae; genus Leucoraja; species Leucoraja erinaceus. The sequence goes on from NC_073383.1 coordinate 57,666,895, forward strand.
ACAAGATATAGCTTGCGCCGCAGGTGCTTGATTGCTTGTGCAGTGCTTTTTGACACAATCGGCTTGGGCAAGCTATAGGCAATGAGCCCAATTATCAGAACAAGGGAAGGACCTACACCATTAAATGGTAGTAGGACTCTGCGGTGTATGATTGATAGAGCAGAGCGGATTCTAGGAGTACAATGGCTCGTAGTGCTTGTATGGTTTCAAGGAAAGGTCGTGTCGCAGGTAGGTAAGATGATCAAAAAGGCTTTTGACACTTTGGCCATCATCAGTCAGAGTATTGGGTATAGAAGTTGGGAGGTCATGTTGCCATTGTATAAGATGTTGGTGAGACCGCATTTAGAATATTGTGTTCAGTTCTGGGCACCATGTTATAGGAAAGATATTGTCAAGCTTGAAAAGGTTCAGAAAAGATTTATGAGGATGTTGCCAGGGCTAGAGGGTGTGAGCTATAGAGAGAGGTTGAGTAGGCTGGGTCTCTATCCCATGGAGCATAGGAGGATGAGGGGAGATATTATAGAGGTATGCAAAATCATGAGAGGAATAGATCAGGTAGATGCATAGTCTTTTACCAAGAGTAGGTTAATCGAGGACCAGAGGACATAGGTTCAAGGTGAAGGGGAAAAGATTTAATAGGAATCCGAGGGACAACTTGTTCACACAAGTGCACAAGGTGGGTATATGGAACAAGCTGCCAAAGGAGGTGGTTGAGGCTGGGACTATCCCATCGTTTAAGAAACAGTTAGACAGGTACATGGATAGGACAGATTTGTAGGGTAATGGACCAAGCGCAGGCAAGTGGGACGAGGGTAGATGTGACATTCTTGGCCGGTGTGGGCGAGTTGGGCCGATGGGCCTGTTTCCACACCCTCAGAAACAACCATGATGATTCCAAATTATGTGAAGTATGACAGTCTGCTAATTTTGAGAATGGCTGGATGTTGTTTAGTGTTGTTTTCAGTAGTTGTTGTGTCATGTCTAATCTGGTATTGGGTTTATGGACTGGTTTCCTCAACATAAGCACTGGGTAAATGCTGTAAATCTATGTTCCCTCACTGAAATAGAATCACAAATTAACATCATAATACAAATAGAAAATTACAAATGACGAATAACCAGCAAGTTGGAGACTTCCAAATTCCAATAGGAATCAAGACATTTGGTGAAACCTGCATGGAAAAAATACTGTGTACGAAGGAACTGCAGATGCTGATTTAAACTGAAGATAGACACAAAAAGCTGGAGTAACTCAGCGGGTCAGACTGCATCTCTGGAGAAAAGAAATAGATGACGTTTCGGGTCTGAAGAATGGTCTCGATCTGAAACATCACCTATTTATTTTCTCTAGAAATGCTATTCTGACCAGCTGTGTTACTCCAGCTTTTTGGGTCTATCTTTGGAAAAAGTACTGGCTGTTCAGCAGGCAACTACCAGCTTTTTCCTGCAGTATAAGTAACTAAAAAAAGGTTTAATACAAAGAAGCCTATTCTAAGAACTTATGAATTTCATGACCATTCATTGGTCTGAATACAATAAGCATTTGCCGTTGTCAATGTCTATGAAGATTTAGATGACTATATATTTCAAAGCCTTTCAAAAATATTGCCACAGTGAAGCATGAGAAATAATCCAAACGTTTAATTTGATGAGTGAATGAAATGTAATTACAACTGTAGTCTGCATTTAGTTAGTAAAGTCCAGCAATTCACTATTTTGCTTTAAATCTTTAATTACTTCTGAAACGGACCTTATAAATGTTTAATAAAGTAGCCCAGTTATGAAACATTAACAGACTATTCTGAATTGGTCTATATAAAACTCTGCTGCATCACAAATTTTAATCAATAGGAATTATTGAATTTGGAAATGTCTTAATTGAAAAAAATATAATTCAATAAATGGACCTTAAATAATGCTCAAAGATAAATGATATCAAGCTAACGTTTGAGGAACAAATTTCATATGCATCCATTCAGCAAATGTAGATAGAAACATAGAAAATAGGTGCAGGAGTAGGCCATTCAGCCCTTCGAGCCTGCACTGCCATTCAATATGATCATGGCTGATCATCCAACTCAGTATCCCGTACCTGCCTTCTCTCCATACCCCCTGATCCATTTAGCCACAAGGGCCAATTCTAACTCCCTCTTAAATATAGCCAATGAACTGGCCTCATAGATGCTTTTTATGTTGCTGATTTATAATGCTGTGATCAATTCAGCAGTACATCTTGGACTAAGGTGGAGTATAAGGTAACCACAAATAATTTTCTTCCAAGTTAAAAATCCTGTAATTTTAAGGGAAAAAAAGTTGGTTGCGATTGATTGCAATGAGTATTAATCGGCGGACTGAATCAGCATTTTGTGCCATTTTCATATAATGTAAGTAATTAAGAGATAAAGTGTTCTGACAGCCAACACAATGCGTTATGTCTCCCAGTGACAATGAATGGTTTTCCTTTTATTGTTCTAAACCTATATTGTTTCTGACAGCAGATCAGATTTTTAGTTAAAGTACCAGTGACTGTGAAGTCACGGTTATTTGTAAGACATACTTCACATCACAAAGCAATTTTCCAGTAGTAATGTTATGTCAATATTCTTTGGCAGAAGACAAATGCAGTTATTATTTTGCAATTGTGTGTTTGGTCAAGTTTAGGATTCACAAAGAGAGGCAATTTCACCTACATTGAAAGAGCTACAAATTAGAGCAACAATTTCGAAGGATGAGAGGGGATTTTATTGAAACATATAAGATTATTAAGTGCTTGGACACACTAACATGTTCTCGATGTTGGAGGAGTCCTGAACCAGGGGCCACAGTTTAAGAATAAGGGGTAGGCTATTTAGATGAGGAAAAAAAAATCACCCAGAGAGTTGTGAATCTGTGGAATTCTCTGCCTCAGATGGCAGTGGAGGCCAATTATCTGGATGCTTTCAAGAGAGAGTTAGATAGAGCTCTTAAAGATAGTGGAGTCAAGGGATATGGGGAGAAGGCAGGAACGGGGTACTGATTGTGGATGATCAGTCATGATCACAGTGAATGGCGGTGCTGGCTCAAAGGGTTGAATGGCCTACTCCTGCACCTAGTGTCTATTGTCTATTACAAAGTATTAAAAAAGCTGGAGATTTTAGCTTCGTGATTTAGCTGCAGATCTGGATCCAGGTTTTCCCATCTGTGCTTATCACTAATCGATGAACCAGGAATACACTTTTCAGTACTGGCAGATTTAATTTGTTGGACAAAAAGACACTGATGCCTACAGCAATCACATTGGACATCTCGGACTCATTAAATAGCCAAAAATATTAGTTGGCAGCTGGCTAAGTCATGCCTCTATCCCAGCCTTTTGTCAAACCAATTAATACATTTTGAATGACTGAATTCTGTACAGAATCACAAGAATCTGCTAGCATTTCCTTTAAATTCCAAGCCATGTGATGTGAATAGCAATCCCTAGGAGCAAATAACATTTTAACCTATGTCGTCACTTTTATGCATCCATTCAGGGTAAATACATAGAGGTACACAATCACAGAAAGTCACAACATGGAAGGAATCTATTTGGTCTTGTGAATCAAAGCTGGCTCAATACAAGAAAAATCCAAGTAATTACATTTCCCTGTGATCTCCCCATAGTCCTGCAGTTCATGTCCTTTCAAGTACTCATTTACTTCACTTTTGAAAGTAATGATTGAATTTGTCTCCATTAATCTCATCACAATGCAATCCAGATTCTGTCAATTTTTTTTCTCACCTTTACTCCTTTTGCCAATCAACCTTCATTCCACATCCTTTCCTTTGCTGCCCTTCTGCCAGATGGAGGGGTTCCGATGAAAGGTGTTTGACTTTTTTCTATCTCTGAAGATCCACAGACGCTCCCTGACTTCCTGAGTATTTCCAACATTTTCTGTTTCTATTTTCCAGCATCTGCAATTTATTTCAATTTAATTCTATCAACACTTCTTATTCCACGTAGAAGAGAGTTGAGGAAGTTGGGAAAAGGGACATTTTATTAATTAAGGAGAATATTATGGTACAGAGAGGATATCCAAGAACAGTCAAGGGAAATTACTATTTGGTTAGGCTTAAGAAACAAAAATAGAGCCTTTATACTGGTGGAATCATTCTACCTAGTCAGCTGGACCTTACAGTGCCGACCTCCTCTGCACTGTAAGGTCAACACTGACTCTCCCCCTTACTACCCATTTGCAATTTTTTCTTGGTTTTCTTTGAATTCAATCATCATTCATTTTCCTTTATGTGCTCCCATTTTCCGTAGTTGTCCAGCTCTGTTAGTGAACTATGTTCTGAGTGTCTACAGGATACAGTTATCTGAATTGTTACACCGAGGCCTGTGCTTTTCTGAAAGACTATAATGTTGTTTGTAGACTTTGGCTTTGTATAATTCAGCATACAAACTGGTGCTTCATTCTTATCTGCTTCTGTATATTTTACTGGTGCTTCATTCCTGTACTGGTGGTTCATCTTTCATACAAATTGGTGTTTCATCCTGATTTGCTTGTAGATATTTTACTGCTATCCAATAGTTTTCAGTGTTGGTCAGTTACATTTAAGTAGCAAATTCATTAAATCATTTTTGATTGAAATTGATTTTCTCCATTTGCCAGATTTACACATTAATCGTAGAGTCAATTAACACTGTCACTTCCAATCATCTGTGGTGTGTGGGTCATGGTCAGTTTCCATTATAATCACATTAAAGTAAAGATTAACAAGAGCTCCTAGTCATGGAGACAATGTTAATGTGGGTATAAGGCATCTATTGAAAGATGTCAAACTCTGTAATTCACAAAATGCAGCTCTTCTGTGAATAAATGAGTATTTTGGCAATTATTTTATGTTGGGCTGATCTTAGGTGGGATAACCACAGGGGATCATTCACAGGTGATTATAATGGAGTGTGATGTCCCACTACTATAACAATGAACCTGACCATTTTATATTTTCTCAGAACTAATTTGCGGTTTGCTGCTTCCTTCTCAAAAGGGGCAATAGTTCACCAGATTAATTAAGGGAGCAGTTCAGTTCTTGGAAAGTGCTTTGGAAATTTAAATTTCTTTCTTCACAGAAAACTTCAAGTCTAATTAGTTATTTCTCAAATAGATTTGTTGTAATTAGAAATGGTTTTTTTTAAAGCAATCTTGAAGATATCCCTGACAATGTAGTAAGCAGGAAGACCAAGTTGTCAAACATGTAGAGTGCCTTATTGCCGTATTAGAGTTACCTTATTGCCTTCTCTCAAATCATTCACCTGGAGCGGGAGATTGCAACCTTCATGTGGTCCACCCTGCTTTGACTAATGCAATCAACCAGACGTCCACAAACAGAAGATCAAATAGAACAAGTTGACCTACAACTTTAGGCTGTGCATGCCATATGCAAGAAGAAGAAGAATCATTCACCTGCCTTTCCCATTTAATATCTAAGTGCTCCAAATAACTAAAACAAAATGTAAATTATTGGCAGTCTGAAGAAGGGTCTCGACCCTAAACATCACCTATTCCTTTTCGCCAAGGAGATGCTGCATCGGCCGACCTGAACTTCACTCACCCCCTGCAGTTAAGGGCAACTCCAGAGCAAACAAAATCATGCATGCCAATGCATGTTGGCGCCGCTACGGTCAGGCAAACGCCTCCGTTGCCATGCAGTGAAACGGAGAGGTTCAGTTTTCTTCCCGCAATTCGGAGTACATCTCAAGTACGCGCTATTATTTATTATTCGAATATGTGTGTTACGTTATAAGTTGCGTCATACTTTTTACCAATGCCACTTTCATTTCACTGGGCAGGAGGCGAGACTTGACTGACTTGACTTTGGGCATCCTTTTCGCCATGCTGCATGACCTGCTGGTTAAGGGACGTCATCATGCGAATGCAATGCCACAACCGGGCGGTGATGTCAGTACGCGCAACGCTAACGCACTAATTTGCGTCATACTTACCAATCAGCTGGGCAGGAGGCGAGCCGACTGAATTTGGGCGTCGCACAGCATGGGGCGGTGGCGTCATCACGCAATGCCACGCCGGGCGGGGATGTCATCGCGTGGTGATGTCATCGCGCAACGCCACTAGGCGTACACCGTCAAGACGCTGCGTACGATCGCAATGTGCCTGTGTGCTGACAGGCCATTGGCGCGCGAAGATTTCGGACACGGTCAGATGTCGGGACCAGCCCTGCACAACTCCGCACTTCTAAGTGGGACCTGCCCCGCACGGCCCTACAGTGCCCGTACGCCTCAAGCGACCACGTTTGGTCGCGCCAAACGCATGCAATCGCATGCAAGTGTGATAGTCCCTTTACTCCAGCTTTTTGAGTCTGTCAATTTCTGACTCTCCGTATGGCTGAGGTACGACTCAATATGACTTAGTGGCATTAACGTCCATGGCGATTAAGTACTTTGAGCAGTTGGTTACGGCACATATCAACTCCTACCTTAGCAAGAACCTGGGCCCACTATAATTTTCCTACCGCCACAATAGATCTATGGGGGATGTGATCTTGCTGGCTCTCCATTCTGCACTGGATCATGTGGACAATAAGAATACATACATCAGATTGCTGTTCGAATACAACTCAGCGCTCAATAAAATCATTCCCTCCAAACTTGTAAAATGCTGGGTCTCTGCACATTCCTATGCAAATGGATCCTCAACTTCTTTGTCAATAGACCATAATCAGTATGAAGTGGCAGCAACACTTCCTCCTCCATAACCATCAGGGCCATGTGCTCAATCCCCTGCTCTACTCGCTCTATACCCATGACAGTGCAGACAGTCATAGTTCCTCCTGCATCTTAAGATTCACCAGATGCCACAATTGTTGGACAAATCATGGGTAATGATGAGTATATGAAGTTCTTTGTTCATCACAACAAGCATCAAGAGTGTTTTATTGTTATCTGTCCTGAAATGGAATAATGAAATACTTACTAAGCAGGAATACTCCTAAATACCCTCTCAGTACAGTCACCTCAAACACAAAGTACGCTTAGTTTTAATTATCTAATGATCAAAGATAACAGCAGGCAATTGAATATAATTTAAATGGCTATAATAATATCATATACTTCAACATTTGATTACTGCAAATGGCTCCACTGATGAACATATTTGAATGGTCTAAAAGCTTCTGAAGGCAAAACCCAGACACCCCAAATTATTTTATATTCATGTTATAGGAGCAGAATTACGCCATTTAGCCCATCAAGTCTGCTCCGCCATTCAATCATGACTGATATATCTTTTCCTCTTAACCCCATTCTCCTGTTTGCTCCTCATAACCCCTGACACCTATACGAATCAAGAATCTGTCAATCTCCAATTTAAAAATAGCCATTGACGTGACCTCCACAGCCTTCCGTAGCAATAAATTCCACAGATTCACCACCCTCTGACTAAAAAAATCCTGCTCATCTCCTTTCTAAAGGTATGTCCTTTTATTCTGGACTGGTCCTAGACTCTCTCAATAATGGAAATATCTTCTCCACATTCACTTTCTCCATTGTCATGCTGATGCAAGCTAACAACTGAAGATGTTTGATGTGGACCAATTAACATGTCCAGTTGTCATACATTTGACTGATGCATGTAAGAATGTCTCAAGGTCACGTTAGTTTACAAACAATTTCTCTTGAGCAGCATCATTCTGTGAGCCAGTGGTCAGCTCTATCCAGGCCAGTGTTTATTCATGTAACTGACTTTTAATTTCAAAACTGATAACTGCTTGCAGTGTAAATTTGAATGTGTCTTTCTTCAAGATAGGCACAGAAAGCTGGAGTAACTCTATGGGTCAGACAGCATCTCTGGAGAAAAGGAACAGGTGACATTTCGGGTCAAGACCCTTCTTCAGACCAAGAGTCAGGGGAAAGGAAGACTGGTTCATGTTTGTATTAAAGTCTGTTATCCAAATAATTCCTGAAGATATCCAAAATAATCCCTCATACTTCACAGGGACTAATGACTATTATTGAACATATTTTCTAGACATAATGCACTTGCCAAAGGATTTGTTTCATTGAAGGACATGAACTCTGCTGGCCAAATACAAAACTATGTAAACAATCTCAGAAATGACCTAGAACCACTTCAATGTTCCTATTGCTATGCCTATTGCTCTGCATTCTGCTGCCGGCCACATGTTTAATAGGAACACATAAGTGATGGTGCTGTTCATTGAATACAGCTCAGCATTCTACATTATTATCCCCTTCAAACTCATCCCCAAATTCCAAGACCTGGACCTTTGTAACTCCCTTCGCAAATAATTCCCTTGACTTTCTCATTGGCGGAACTCAACCAGTGCATATCGGTAACTACATCTCCTCCTCATTGACTATCATATCATCACAGGTGCACCTCAAGGCTACATGCTCAGTCATCGGTAGTGATGTGTCATCATGGAGGAGAGAGAGAGAACATCTGATGGAGTTGTAGCACAACAGTAACCTTTTGTACACCATTAACAAAACCAAGGAACCAATCGTTGATTTCAGACAGGGAAAAATTGGAAGACTATCCACCAGTTTCCATTGGTGGGTCACTGATGGAGAGAGTTAGCAGCTTCAAATTCATTGGGGTTACCATCTCAAATATCTTTACATAGATGTAATTACAACCAAAATGTGCCAGTGCCTCTACTTTCTCAGAAGACTAAAAGGAGCTGGTGAGCAGTGACATGTAGGGAAGTGTTTTTCTGAGCTTCTGCCCAGGGCGAACTTTTTATACTAATAACTTTTTTTCTATAAACCTCAGACTACTTGGGTTTAAGATACGCGTTATTGAACTGTAGATGCACCAAATTAGCGACTTTGCATTTGCATATTGATATCATTGGAGACACCATGGGCAAAACAAAGTCTGACAAAGACCAGGCAGCTAAAGCCTCGGGTTCCCAAGACTTGTCTGAAGTGATGGCTGCCATAATAAACAGCAAAAGCAGGATCTTGGCTTGAATAGATTCAAGTACCAAAGAATTGAATGCTAAAATAGACTCTATAAGAGACGTCATGGCGAAACAAGACACCCGTTTGAAAGAGCTGGAGGGCAGTCTGAATACATACTCCAACAAGATGACGAAACTTGAGGGGGAAACGGACCAACTAAAGTCAGAAGTTGCCATGCTACGCCTAAAACTAGACGACCTGGAGGGATGACAACGCCAGTGCAATGCACGCATCGTCAGGATAAAAGAGGGATTCGAGACCGGCAAAGACCAGAGGCCTATGAATGCTATCGCTAAGAAGCTACAGGAGCTACTGAGCCTCAACTTCACCCCGACATAGACGGAGCCCACCGTAGCCTACGGCCTCCACCCAACGCAGGAGAATCTCCGAGGGTCATCGTGGTAAAGTTCCATTACTACCAAGAGATGTGAAGTTTTCTGACAAGCTGTCCGCTTGGCCCCGCTGACCCTAAATGACAAGTGATAGAGCATTTTCCCGGATTACACCATAGTGGTGGCGAAAAAGAGAGCGGCCTTCTCCGAAGCTAAGCGGCTACTCCGGACCGGCCAGGGCATAAACTTTGCAATCCTGTACCCTGTGACTCTCCGTATCTCGTTGTCGATTGGCCAAGATAAGCCGTTTGGAGATCCGTCAGAGGCGGTGGACTACATCAGGAAGAATCTTAAGCCCCGAGACTGAGATATCGACATATTCGTATTAGCGGCTAACTGGTGTTGGCGGCTAACCGGCACTGGTGGCCAAGTGCTGGCAGCTAGTGCAGCGGACTGGCAAGGAGTCGAGTTACAGTGTAAAGTTACGGTTCGAGTTTGACCTTATTTCAGCATTCAACAGTCATATTCCCAAAATCACGTGTAATGTTGCCTTTATTGTTTAATACAGATGTGTTTCAATAATGACTAATCCATCTGAAAAACATTTCTTTTATATTCTATAAGGACATTTAGTGTTTGGAAATTATCCTGATGACCGAGTTTCACTGACTTATAAGGGGACTGCAAGGATAACTGTTGTACAGAGGATAATGCACATATTTTTTAATCAGAGATATTGTAAGTTCATTGTAATATAATCTTTATAAGACTATGGTTAGCCCTGTTTAGGACTCATTGTTAGAGGGATTTTTTAAATATGGTTATTTGCTATGTTACACTGGTAGTGGGGGATGTGATCTGTAGGGTACTGGTAGATCAGCAGGGGGTTTTAAGGCTCTGTTTTTTGTTTGTAGGCAGGGACTTTATTGTTTTTTTTACTTTTTTACCTTGTAAAAAAATGGATGACAACAAAAATAAGGATTGTATTCATTTTTTGAGTTGAAATATAAAGGAAATTAATAATCCAGTAATGCAGGGTCTTTGCACATTTAAAATCACTGAAATCTGATTTATTTTCCTTCAGGAAACTCAAGTGAACATGTGAAACTGAAAAAAGCCTGGATAGGTCAAATATTCTGTTCCAAAAATGTTTAGATCACGAGGCACAGCTATTTTAATCAGGAAGGGGATTCTATTCATCCTATCATCGACCATCCATGACCCCAGGGGAAGGTATGTACTTGTAACAGGCAATCTATATGGCAGACAGGTGGCACTAGCCAATGTATATGGAGCAAATTGGGACGACCCACCATTTTCTCTAGCTTCTTAACGTCCCACCAACTGATATTAGGTGGGGGGGGGAGGATTTTAATTGTGTATTACATCGTTATCTTGACAGATCCAACCCAAGACCTAATGGTAACATTTCAAATTCTGGTGCTGTTATCAATTCATTTATAGACTCTGCCTATACAGCATTGTTTTTTGACCACAGCCCTGGAGAAGAAATCCTACCCAAGAAAAACAAAACATACATTTATTGTCATTTTTGAGGTTTTTCTGCCCCACATTACACACATCTTACCAAGAATTTTATTTTTTTCATCGCTGTGATGTAAGGCCTAATACTTATCTCCAGGATCCTTCAGAGTCAAATCAAAGGCTGGCGATGGCGATTGTCCCGGGAGCCGGGTGATGCAATACACCGGGTCTTGCTGTTAGAACCCCCGGCGTGCGCTCGCAGAGTCCCGCGGCCACCACAGCAGTGATGTTAGGCCCCGCTCCAGGAGCTCTTCAACCCCCGCAACTCGGGCGGGGGAAGTCGCCGTTGCGAGAGCCCTAGCGGCTTCCTACCGCGGGCTGTCCAAGATCTCGACGCAGTGCTTGGTGGTTTGATTCTCTGTTGCTATCTACGGGAGAAAAGGTCGGGTCTTGCAGGGAAATTTTATTTCTTTCCACACACACACCCCAACAAAAAATAACAAAAACTACATTTAAACACAGACAGAAAATAATAAAACGCGGACAGACTGCAGAGGCCGCTGCTGACCAGAGTCGCGCCGCCCACCAGCGCCGCCCATCTCGACGCACTTGGTGGTTTGATTCTCTGTTGCTATCTAGGGAGTCCTTCAAAATATTTCTTTCTCAACAAAGAGACACCTTTATGGAAATTAATAATACTCCGGACATGCACAGCAACTATCTGGGAGGCTCTGAAAGCCTACCTTCGAGGCCATTTAATCTCATATACGGCATATGAAAGGAAGAAATACTAACAACTTCTGACAGAACTGTCCCACAGTATAGCGGAAAAAGACCGTTTGTATGCCAATTTGCCAACACTTTACAAGGAGAAATTATTACTCAAGACGGAATTTAACAATCTATCTACCAGACAAACAGAGCAACTAATCTTCAAATCAAAGCAGATTTTTTATGAACACAGAGAAGGCAGGAAAACTTTTAGCTCACCAGATCAGACAGTCCACAGCTGCCAGTACTATTCCTGAAATTTTAATACCGCCAGAGGTAAGGACTACTGATCCAGATGCCATCAATGACCAGTTTAAACGGTTTTATTTTTCCCTCTTTGCTTCAGAACCACCTAGTGACCTGTCATGTATTCCTGCCTTCTTAGACAGCCTGTACATCCCAGAAATTACTACAGAGGACCATGCACAAATTGATGGGGAAATATCAACCAAAGAAATATTACAAGCAATTAAATCGATGCAGAGCAACAAATCTCCAGGACCAGATGGTTTCCCAATTGAAATATACAAAGAATTTGCAATCAAACTGGCTCCAACACTTAAATTGTTGTATCACAAAATGTTTAGCCAACAGAAACGACCTCAAACAATGTCACAGGCAACCATATCCGTCCTACTTAAAAAAGATAAAGACCCACTATTGTGTGGTTCATACCGCCCTGTAAGCTTGTTGAATTGTGATTATAAAATCCTCACAAATTTTAGCCACCCGTCTTGAAACAGTAGTCTCCAAAGTTATTAACCCTGACCAAACTGGATTTATACCGGGCAGGCAGTCGTTCTACAACATGCCTATTTAATGTATTGTTTGCACCTCACACCACAGAACAATCGGAAGTAATTATTTCTTTAGATGCTGAGAAGGCATTCGACCGTGTTGAATGGCAATATTTGTTTGCTGTTCTCAAAAGATTTGGCTTTGGTACATCATTTTTATCATGGATTAAAATATTATATTTTGCGCCAATGGCAGCTGTGCAGACCAACAATACAATCTCTGACTACTTCCAGTTCCATAGGGGCTGCAGACAGGGCTGCAGCCTTTCTTCCTCCTTATTTGACTTGGCAATAGAACCACTTGCTATAGCTCTTAGGACAGAAGATGGTATCAGAGGTATCTTTCAAAGTGGTAAATCTCACAAAGTATCGCTGTACGCGGACGACCTGATGGTATATATATCCAACTCAACTGACTCCATACCAAAGCTACTGTATGTATTAGAGAATTTTGGCTGCCTGTCAGGTTATAAGATAGATTACTCAAAGAGCTTGCTTTTCCCAATCAATCACACTGACGGTGACTACTCCAGCTTCCCATTTAAACTTGAGAAAAATGTATTTACTTACCTGGGAATTAAAGTCACCCAGACCATGGGAGGTTTACACAGCCATAACTGTAAATCATTATTAGAACGAACAACACAGGACTTCAAAAAATGGTCAACACTACCACTCTCATTAGTAGCCCACATCAATATTGTTAAAATGACAGTTTTACCTAGATTTCTTTATCAAATGATCCTCATATTCATACCTAGGACAACTTTTCAGCAATTCGATAGACTAATCTCATCATTTATTTGGAACAATTCAAATCCCAGGATGAAGAAAATATACTTGGAAGTTCCTAAGAAGGCGGGTGGTCTAGGTTTCCCTAACTTTATCTATTACTACTGGGCTGCAAATATTGTAAAACTTTTACATTGGACATATTCATATGAAAGCAAACAGGGCACAAACAGGGCACAGATGGAACTCCTATCTGATCCTTCACCGATAATCACCTGCTCACTACCTTATAATCGTAAAATACAAATGACAAACCCAGTGGTTAAAACCTCGCTTAAAATATGGCTAGAGTTCAGGAAACATTTTGGACTAAAAGGTACCGGCAGGCTTTTCCCGGTGGTAAATAATCACATTTTTTACATCCTCCATGTTAGATACTGCGTTTTTATATTGGCATAGGAATGGACTGGTATATTTTTGTGACTTGTTTACTGATGGAACGTTCACTTCTTTTGAAATGCTTGCTGAAGACCACAATATACCCAGATCTCATTTCTTCAGGTATCTTCAAATACGTAGCTTTGCTAAAACAGTGTTTCCCTCATTTCCTCATCTGCCCACTAAGAGTCAATTAGACACTATTTTGGAGTTGGACCTCTTTGACAAGAAACGCGTTTCAGCAATTTACACATTAATACAGGAATTAAAACAGATAACCTGGGACAAAACTAAAGTGGCATGGGAGAGGGACCTGGGTGTAGAGCTTTCTGATGAGGTGTGGCGAGAGAGCTTAATTTGTATACACACCTCTTCGCTGTGTATAAAGCATGGGTTGATCCAATTTAAAGTGCTTCACCGCCTTCATTATTCAAGAGACAAACTTGCCAGAATCATTTCTACCACAGATTCTGGCTGCCCTAAATGTGGCCATGGCCCAGCCTCTGTAGGAAACATGTTTTGGACATGTTTTTTTCTCAACAGCTACTGGGGAAACATATTTGAGGTATTCTCCCAAATCTGCAGACAGACTATAAGTCCTGACGCAGTGGTTTAAAGGAGGTGCTCTCGTTTTTACCCTTGGAAAAGATCAGGTATAAACGGTGCAAGGCCGCAGAAACTTCGTACTGACCTGGAACCCTTTTATAGATTTTATTAAAGATTTTTCCTTTAACTGAAAATATTGTCTACACAGTCATAATCATATTTTTTATATGTGTATGTTGTTGTTGTTAACATGTAACATTTGAACACAAAGACTCTGCCTTTTTTTAAATTATTATTATTTTTTTATTTATTTATTTTTTCTCTTTTTTGAGCCTTGGGATGGGGAGAGGGGTATATAAGCTCTGTACTGTTCTGTACTGTTTGTTGGAGTTCTGTGTACATTTGTGTTTATAACTTGAAAACCAAAAATAAAGTTATTAAAAAAAAGAAGACTAAAAGGATTTGGTATTCAGCTTTACTACCTCAACACTTGTCAGAGTTAAATTCCAGTTGCCTTTTCTTGGTCCACCTCCGCAACTGATCTGGATCATTTAAATTAAAATAATGTTAAATTTAAATAATATTCCTTGTCTCCATATGACTTAGAGATGTGGACTAAAGCCAGAGCAGAAAGGAATCACTTGCAAAATGAATTGTGAAAGTAAAGCCGTCTCATAATTGTCAGAGTAGTAACAAGACACCATGGCGATCCTATGTTTCTATAGAGTTAGATAGAGCTCTAGGGGCTAGTGGAATCAACGGATATGGGTAGAAGGCAGGCACAGGTTATTGATTGGGTCAATCAACCATGATCACAATGAATGGCGGTGCTGGCTCAGGCCGAATGGCCTCCTCCTGCACCTATTTTCTATGTTTCTATGTTACCATGTTGACAAAATATTCTGCAAATCTTGGAGCTTATATCAAGGTACAGGAAGAAAACAAAGTTATGGGGTAATTCAGCATGTCAGACAACATCTGTGGAGGGAGTGGATAGGTGACATTTCAAATTGGGATTATTCCTTAGACTACTTCCCATAATCCACAAACAGGACTTCCCTGGCAAACCTATTGTTCCTGCCAGCTCCTGCCCCACAATACTCATCTCCAAATATCTTGATTCTATCTTGTCCTCCTTTACAACCTACATCTGTGACGGCTCACACACTCTTCCACAAAGTCTGAAGATGGAACCCGACCTGAAAAGTCACCAATTCATTCCGGCACAGAAGCTGTCCTGAGTTATTCCAACACTTTTGTGTTTTGCTTAGATTCCATCATCTTCGATTCCTTGTTCATCGATACACATGAGCCCCTCAATCATTCATCAAATGCAGATATTTTTGGGGTAATAATGTCTTTGAATTGCTTCAAATTTCGCTTTCACTGGGCGAAGTCCGTTGGCGTCTACCTTGAGTCCAAGGTAGACCACCTCTGACTGTGCAAATGCACATTTACTTTGACGCAGTTTGACATTGTGGCAGTTCAGTCTTATGAGAACTTGCTCTAGGATTTCCAGATGTTCTACCATGCCTTCCGTGAATATCAATAGGTCATCCTGGTTGCACACACAGTGCGGAATGCCTTGTAATATTTGATCCATGACAGACTGAAACATTTTTGGGGATGATTTCACACCATAGGGCAGCTTTGTATATGAATACAAGCCCTTATGTGTGTTGATAGTCAAGTACTGCTGACTTTCCTTGTCAACATTGAGTTGGGCGTAAGCGTGAGACAAATCCAGTTTAGTGAAGACTCTTGCTCCGCTAAGTTCTGCGTATAGATCTTGTGAGGTTGGTAACGGATATTGTTCGTCATCAACGGCTTGGTTGATTGTGACTTTGTAATCACCACATAGTCAAACAACTTTATCAGCCTTGGGTACGGCCACAATTGGCGTTGCCCAGTTATTCTGGTCTGTCTTCACAAGTACTCCATTACGCTCTAATCTGTCAAGTTCTACTTCCACTTGTTGCTTTAGTGCATATGGTACAGGCTTTGGTCGACAAAGCACAGGCCTCACATCTTGCTTAAGTCGAACGTGTGCAGAGTACCCTGTTATTCCCGTGTCACTGTCAGCAAAAATGTTTGCATGTTTCCTTATGACTTTTTCAAGACGTGTTTTGGACAAATTGACGCTGAAAATGTTCTTCCAGTCTAATTCTATTCTACTCAGCCAATACAAGATACAAGATAGATACAAGATACATTTAATTGTCATTTGGACCCCTTGAGGTCCAAACGAAATGCCGTTTCTGCAGCCATACATTACAAACACATAGACCCAAGATACAACATAATTTACATAAACATCCATCACATCACTGTGATGGAAGGCCAAAAAAACTTATCTCTCCACTGCACTCCCCCCCCCCCCCCCCATGTCAGAGTCAAAGTCAAAGCCCCCGGCTGGCGATGGCGATTGTCCCGCGGCCATTAAAGCCACGCCGGGTGGTGCGAGGTCGCACACCGGGTCTTGGTGTTAGAGCCCCCGGTGTGCGCTCGCAGAGTCCCGCGGCCATTCCAAGCCGCGCGGGGCAGTGATGTGGGCCCCGCTCCAGGAGCTCTTCGACCCCGCAACTCGGGCGGGAGAAGTCGCCGTTGCGAGAGCCCTGAAAAGCGGTCTCCCTCCAGGGAGCCGCGGGCTCCCGGTGCCGCCGTCCACAGACCTGCCGTTGGAGCCTCCGACTATCCGGTCGGGCCGCAGCAGCAGCAGCAGCGCTCCTCCACCGCTCCACCCGCTCCGGACTCGGCCAGCCCCGTGACGGCAATGGTGAGTCGTAGCACCAGAGTCCCCAGTCTCTTCCTGTTGGAGGCCGCTCCTCGTTGCGGCCCCAACGACAACGGAAACCCGACGAGAAAAGGTCGGGTCTCCCGTGCAGGGAGAGATTTAAAAAGGTTTCCCCCACCCCCATCCCACCCCACCCCCGCCCCCCCCACACACACACCCCAACAAAAAATAACAAAAACTACATAGAAACACAGACAGAAAATAATAAAACGCGGACAGACTGCAGAGGCCGCTGCTGACCGGAGTCGCGCCGCCCACCACTCCTTTCCAAGGAGGGTTGGTTTATTTCTGTAGCTGGCCACTTTGATGGGCAGTGTTACTGACTGACCATTATGCTGAACTTTACAGTTCATTTGTCCACAAGTCTCCAAAACTTCGCCCGAGTAGGTTCTCAGCTTGACATTACTCTGAAACAATGGTGTCTCTGGGAACTTTGTTTTGTACAGGTCTTTGCTCATGACCGAACAATCTGCTGCCGTGTCAATACACATATCGATTAACTGTTTATTAATCAATAGTTTAGTTTGAAAGCCCTTGCCTTGGCTGGTTGTAGACTTATCGATGTTGGTTGCATAAATGGTGTACAACCCAAGTTCATTTCCATCTGGGTTCATCTCCAAGTTGTGAACTTCTCTTCGGTGTTGTTGCTTGATTCTAGCAGATTGTTGGTTTCCTGTTTTATGCTTGGCCCGACATGCTGAGGCGATATGGCCTTTCTTCTGGCAGTTATAGCACTTGGCCATTTTGAACTGACAAAATTGGGATGAGTGATTACCGTTGCAACGATAACAACTGGCTGAACTTGGCTCCCCGCCATACTTTGGTTTTGGTTTAGCGCCTCTTGGTTTGGCCATAGGCACTGCCTTACAGATGTAAACGGCCACTGCAGTCCGTGGTGGACGAAACTCGCGAGCATTCTTTGATGCCATCTCTATTGTGGTAGCAATCTTGCATGCTTTCTTGAATGTGAGATCTGGAGCGGTTGGACTGAATTTGTTCATCCACTAGACCGCAAACAAATCTGTCTCGTAGTGCTCGTCCAAGAAATGTTCCAAAGTTACAGTGTAAATTTAAGTTTTTCAAGGCAACAATGTACTCATTGATTGTCTCATTCTGCTTCTGGTTTCTAGTGCCAAATTTATAGCTTTCTGCAATTTCCAGAGGCTTTGGGTTGAAGTGCTCCTCCAACCTATTTATAATGTCATTAAATGGCACGTCTTTTGCCTTTAAGGGTGCAAGGAGATTCACGAGTGTGCCGTACACTTCAGGACCGATCTCCATGAGCAGAATTGCTTTCATGCGTTCGCAAACAGCCTTATTTGTTTCAGCCACCATCTCTCCTTCACCACTAATCTCTAATATATTGTTTGCCATGAAAAACATGTTTGCTCTCTCCATGTAGGAGCTGATTGGCTCTCTACTCTTGAGGAGGAGGAGCCATCTTGGGGAACGGCTGCTAACCAGCAGCCGTCCGTTTAATTCACTTTTTTTTTGTAGTTCTAGTGAGTCCTGTGTTTTGTTTGTGGGAGAAATAGACTTTTTTAATGTGGGGGGAAGGGGGTAACTATATTTCTAAGTCCCTACCTGGTCGGTGAGGCAGCTTTTTCTCCGGGCTGCCCCGTCGACCCATCCTCGTGGCCTACCAGCGGGCGTGGAGCGGCGTTTGCTGGCGGGGACTGCCCAGCACCTCGGCTTCGGTGGCGGCACAGCGCTGGAGCGCTATCGCGGAGCAGAGCGGGCGATGCCTTGCCTGGGTCACCGCGCTGGATCGACGCGCTGGAGCTCCGGTGACCGCCGAGTTCAACACCTCCAGGCTGCGGGTCTGCGGAGTGGAGCAGGCGGCGCCGACTTCAACATCGGGAGCCTGTGAGCTTCAAACCGGCACGGCCTTGTCGGCTTCGGAAGCCGCGGTCTCCGGTAAGGAAGCGGCTGTTCCAGGTGGCCCAGCCGCTGAGAGGACTCTCCCGACGACAGGACAACAGCACCCGGCGAGAACGGCCAGGAACATCGGGCCTCCGTAGAGGCTATAGCGGAGGCCTCAATAGGCCTGACTTTGGGAGAACTGGGGATGGGGAATGGACATTGTGCCTTCCCCCACAGTGGTAACCATTGTGGGGGGATGATTTTTGTGTGTAAGTGATTATTTTAGTTTGTGTCCAAGATGGCTGTCGGAAGGGAGAGTGTACGCTGGCGCGGTTTAGCTGCCGCTGCTCTCTCTTCACATTGTGTTTTTGATTTTTTGGTCTTTGTATCGAATTCTGTCTTTAATTTGTGTATCGGTGATGTCTTTATTATTTATTTTAATCCAATTATGTGTTTTTTACTCTTGTTAAATTATGTAAGATGTCCTTGAGAGTTTTGAAAGGCGCCCATAAATAAAATGTATTATTATTATTACTCTTGTCAAAAGTTCCAAGGTTCCCAAAGTGGCCTGTGGACGCTGCCATCGTGTGGTTCTCTTTTTTTTTTTTGTTATTAAATAAAAGGTCTGTTCAAAACCCCAAATTCCTGTCTGTTCTGGTGTAACAATTCACCTAAAACTTAGCTGTACAAAGACTATTCAGCTTGAGGAATTCAACAAAGAAAACTCAGTCAATAATCTTGTACATTCCCAAGGACGACATCTTGCCACGTAGACACAACATAGAGATAGCCTGACAAACTTGCCAATTTATCCAGCTGCTGTTTTACTACAGCCCCCTGCCTAGAAGGATCTGCAGGCCTCTCGTGTCCAGCTCGCAAACAACTGCGACACAACTCCGTATTGACTGTTTAAATTGTTAAACAATCCTGCGTGTTGTAAAACAGTCCTGCACTGTATTTAAAGGATGAGTTCACAAACTCTATCCCATCCTCGTTGCCAATTTTGTTATATTCCGGACAGTAGAATGAACAATAACTTACACGCAGGCTGGTGGATCACATGAGAGAATTATTACCCAACATTCCCTACTTATATACAAGACCAACTCATTAGCATATAATGAATATGCATGAATACATTACACCTAGCACCACCAGAAATAAGATTAGGTCTCACAATTGGGAGTCATGGGAGGCATTTAGCTACCACCCAATGAGTCAGAAAAGCCTGTCACAGTTTTGAAAGGTTTGCGTGTGAACTTAAAGTATATGTAAATCTATTCAGTCTAAGTTACTAAATGTGTATATGCTCTTTGAAAATGTCATGGAGATTTGGCTAATAGAAGTTATTAGTGTAGATGTAGCGTACAGAACAACAATATAAAAGTGGCAGGAGTTCCGACGTGTCCTGGGCCACATGAGCACGTAGCATGGAATCAGCTATGGCAGGGTGGTTTGCCCCAGTTGCCGTGGAAACCAGTTGCTTCAAGCTGGTTTACAGCTGCAAGCTACTCTTTATTGCAGACAAGGGTAGATAACGTGTACTCTCTGCAAGATTGCAAGATTGAACAGGATACGGGAGACTAAAATAGTGGCAGACAAGCATAGAAATCATGGCTGATCATCCAAAATCAGTACTCCATTCCTGCTTACTCCCCATTCCCCTTGATTACGTTAGCCCTAATGAGCTATTGTGTACAGTTTTGGTTTCCTAATTTGAGGAAGGACATCCTTGTGATTGAAGCAGTGCAGCATAGGTTCACGAGATTGATCCCTGGGATGGCGGGACTGTCATATGAGGAAAGATTGAAAAGACTAGGCTTGTATTCACTGGAGTTTAGAAGGATGAGGGGTGTAACTGCCCCACATCGGCAGTTAGTTAAATTCTAAACCTCACGTTTTTTGGTTCCTACCTGTAATAGTGGCGTTCCTAAGGGCGGAACTAAATTGCCGACTTAGTTTCCGGGGAGCACGGTTGTTGGCGGACCTTGGAGGGCAGCAAAGAAAAAGGTAGCAACACAAAGGGGATACACCACCAAAATAAGTTAAATGTTAAAGCAAGATCATGACTCCAACTTGTGGAATTTAGACCGAAAACTGGAAAGGACCTAAAAATCGGACTGCAATGTTTTATTAATAGATATGTGAAAGAAAGAGAGGGAGTTTAAAACAAAAAATAAAGAAAGGCAGAAGCCATGACTAAGAAGAAACCAAGAAATACCTCTTAAGTAGTAAGCAGTGGACGAGGTATGTTGTTTATTTGCTTGGTTAGTGTGGTGTTGTGTTGCTGTATGGACGTACATGCATGTATTTTGTAAACTACATTTTTATTTTGTTTGTTTCCTCGTTTTTGGCTCAGTTCTCACGGGTTGGTTGGAGCCGAAAATAAACCCCGTATTTAACCACGATCTCGGCCTCGTGTACTACTTGGGAGCTACAGTGAGAACTCGACTGCTCTGCATGAGTAGCCGAGGAGGACGTCACCAGACGGCAGCAGCCAAGAAGAGCCGAACCATATCCATGCTGCGTGTGTATCTTCTACCACCACCTACGCCGAAACACAAGCAGAGCAAGCCCACAGGAAGGCCCAGGTGCCCCTAGTGTGAATATTGCTGCTAAGAAAAAACTTGTGTTTTGCACAAGAGACTGAGATATGCAGGAGAAAGGGTCTTGGTGACCACCATGACAACCCTAATGTGCATTTCATTTATTCAAATGACAATAAATTGTATTGTATTGTATTGTCAGAACTACAAAATTGTTCATCCCAGTTTGGCAAAAAGAATAAATCAGGGGTCACAGTAGTAGGATCCGGGGATAAACAAGGGAAATCAGGGATTTACTTACCTTTCCTTATTGAAGATCATTGATACTCACACTGTATTGATATTGAGAATTTGTTTATTGATGGTTACACTGTAAAAATCCTGTTAAAACAAGCAGTATTCATAGTAATTTAAAGGTGCATTTCTGTTACTTAACAAGTGTTTAATGCATATGTAACTTACCTGTGGAAGAGTTGATACCTTTATTTGTCTAATTATCACTCATAGCGATTTAAGTTGATAACACTATAAAAATTATTTATTAATTAGGTACTTACTCAACATAAGAAAATATTAGATTTAAACCAAACTAAAGTAAACCAAGTAAAATGTCAGAGTTTGAACTATCCCTTGAAAGTGACAGAGAAGATGATGAAGGTGATGACACGAAACAGCACTGCCCAGACGCACAACCACAAACGACCAAAGGCACTGGAGATGATATCCACACTTCCTCACAAGAGGCCAAAGAGTCCGCGAGCTAACGGAAAAGGGCCAAGAACTGCACGATGAGCAAGTAAGAAAGGTTGCACATCGTTTCAGTGTGAGCTACGAGAAGTGGAAGGCTGTCATTAAGGACGCCAAAGGGGCGCTGAGTGGTCAATGCTCAAACAACCTGCTGCATGAACACATCACCAAGGTAAGCAATGTTTCAAAGAATCTGAACGCTGTTTATGAAGAGCTGAGACACATCGACATTCTAGATCATGACACACGTCGCAGAGTAGACACCTGTGAAGCAATAACAAAGAAGATAATCAAAACTGCAAGAGGTTATCTAAACACGGGAAAGAGTGAATGTCAAGTGGATGAAGAACAAGGTGTTAAAGATACAGAATCTGTGTTCAAGTCTGCAGCCGCAGATAAGACGAGCATCAAATCTCACCACACCAAATCCTCCCAGTCCTCTGCTCATTCTCAAGACAACTCAAAAATCACATCCAGACGTTCAAGCCAGTCTTCTGCACGCAGACTAGAAGCCGCTGCTGAAGTCGCAGCCAATGAAGCCACGTTACAAGTGCTGCTAGAGCAAGAACAGCATATTATAGAACTTGAAAGACTTAAAGTGGAAATGCAGAGAGAAAAAGGGTGCTAGAGGCCAAACGCAGACAAATAGTGCGATTGGAGACAATAGGGAAGCTAAAGGCTGCCAAGGCACGACAGCAAGTATATAAGCAGAGTGAATGCTCAGACGATGAAATAGACAAGCTGCTATATCAACACGTCTCTCTGAAGGAGAAGAAGGAAGTCAACCAGGAAAGTAACCTGTCGAAGCATCACCCTCCACCACAAGCTATGACACTTCCAAAACAAGAAGATAGCACAGCAGCTCTTGTGAGAGTGTTTGCAGAGTCCATCAGTGCGAGTCATCTTCCTATACCAGAACCGTCAATGTTCAA
Source organism: Leucoraja erinaceus (assembly GCF_028641065.1). Taxonomy (NCBI): domain Eukaryota; kingdom Metazoa; phylum Chordata; class Chondrichthyes; order Rajiformes; family Rajidae; genus Leucoraja; species Leucoraja erinaceus. The sequence goes on from NC_073383.1 coordinate 57,689,846, forward strand.
CGGCGACCCACTCCGATTCAATGACTGGAAGGTTTCCTTTCAGACATTAATTGACAAGAAAAACCTACCAGGTGTAGAAAGGATATATTATCTGCGAAGGTATGTGGGTGGAGCTGCCAAGAAGGCCATAGTTACTTTCTGCTAGGCACAGAGTCAGCCTATCATGCAGCGTGGACCATCCTAGAAGAGAGATATGGCAATCCATGACTTCTTTCGCAGCTGTGAGGCCGCCATGTCTCAGATTAGAGGTCTTGAGGTACTCAATGACTGCAACGAGAATCAGAAAATGCTTGCTAAACTTCCTGACGGGCTGACCACAAGATGGAACAGGAAAGTCATAGAAGTGGAAGAACAAAGTCACAAGTTCCCAAGCTTCAGCCAATTCGTCAAGTTCCTCACACGTGAAGCAAAAATTGCTTGCAACCCGATAACGTCCCTCTACACTCTAAAACCAAGTGAAGTTGAGAAGAGCAAGGCTTCAATGAAAAGAGGTCCTGGAGCAAAGGTATTGGTAACAAACTCTGATGAGAAGGCTGGCGCCACAAGCTGTGTGTTCTTTGAGAGGGAAGGTCACAGTCTACACAAGTGTTATAAATTCATGGATGAGACGGTCTCTGAGCGAGTCAAGTTTGTTCAAGAAAGGAAGTTGTGCTTTGGCTGTCTGAAGTCTGGCCATCGCTCAAAGGAATGTGAAAACAGAATGATCAGCAATACATGTGAAAGGAGACATCCAACTTGCCTCCACGACAATCGCACCAAGGAAGGAAGGATTTTAACAAGGCCTGATGAAGCAAGAGACCGTGAGCGGTCAACGGAAGGCAAGATGAACCAATCACAAGATAAGACAACAAGAACCTCACCTGAGGCAACATCCAATAGAGTCATCCAGCATGTCAAAGACACCCATACGTCCACCATCATCCCAGTGTGGGTGTCAGCCACAAGTGAGCCTAATCGTGAAGTTCTTGTGTATGCACTTCTGGATACACAGAGTGACACAACCTTTTTCCTAGAAGACACTGCAAAAGCTCTACACGTGAAGAACGAACCAGTTCAGCTAAAGCTCTCCACAATGGCTTCAAGAAACACAGTTGTGTCCTGTAGGAAACTGACTGGTCTACAAGTAAGAGGATTTTACTCAGACAAGATAATCCAGCTGCCAGTGACCTACACAAGAGAATTCATACCTGCAAACAGAGATCATATTCCCTCACCAGAGACTGCAAAGGCATGGCCTCATCTCGAACACATCGCAGATGACATAGCTCCACATCAAAGCTGCGACGTTGGCTTACTAATTGGCTACAACTGTCCTCAAGCTCTCGTCCCAAGACAAGTTCTACCTGGTGAAGAAAATCAGCCCTTTGCACTGAGAACCGACTTGGGCTGGAGTGTAGTTGGCTATGGCAACCTATGTCTCGATTATGGAGATGCTATTGGAGTGAGTCACCAGGTTATCGTGAAGCAAGTGATATCAGGTATTCAGTCCTCTTCAAACTCACAAGCGAAGTGCATTATGTCTGTAGAACACAGATCAAGGAAGTAGTCTCACCTGCAGCTGTCATCAAGGTGCTGGAAGCTGACTTTGTGGAAAGAATTTCAGAGGAAGGCAACATCTCTCAAGAAGACCTCCGATTCCTGTAAAGGATGGAAAAAAGCATCAGGCTCAAGGAGGATGGTCACTATGAGATGCCACTGCCGTTTAAGAAAGAAAGACCCAACTTACCAGACAACAAGATATGTGCCATCCGTCGTCTCAGGTGCCTAGAAAGGAAGCTGAAAAGAAATGAACAGTATTACAAAGACTACAAGACCTTCATGGACGAGACCATAACCCGTGGAGATGTCAAGGTGGGAGATGTCTCAAGTAGTGACCCAGAGCTCAAGAAGGCCCAGGTGCATGACACTCAGGCAAAGGAGGTGAGGTCGCCCTTAGATCGCCTACAAAATGTTCTCCGATTGGTCAAGAGTGGTGAAAGCTATTGCCAGGCTCAAGCGCCATGCAAGGGAATTCAAGGGCAGCAAGCCAAAGTCCTGTGAAGCCACCAGTTTAGAGGAAAGGAGAGAGGCAGAGGTGACCATAATCAAGATGGTTCAAAATGCAACCCTCTCCCAAGAAGTTCATCACCTTCAGCGTCACAAGGAGACGCGACTCAAGTCCAAGTTGCACAAGTTACATCCATTCCTGGATGACCAAGGAATCATCAGGGTGGGAGGCCGCTTAACTCATGCTGCCCTACATCCACATGTGAAGCATCCAGCGGTCCTCCCAAGAGACAGTCACGTGTCAACATTACTGTTCAAGCATTATCATGAGAGGGTGCACCATCAGGGCCGAGGGATGACCATAAATGAGCTCCGCTCGAACGGTATATGGATTCTTGGATGCAGCAAAGTATCCCATATTTTCAAGTGCATTAAGTGCAGGAACAACAAAGGTGGCAGACCTCCCGAAGAGGCATCGAGGAACAACACAAGGATGGCAGTCTGTTTCCCGGCATTGCAGATCGAATGGAACGCATCACGTCCACGCTCCCCTCCGTTCAAACTTAGCGCTGTGCAGGGCGCTCAGCATGGATTGCTCTTGACTGTTTACCCATTGCACAGGTCTCTCCGTTCGAACAGAAGGTCGAGGAAAGAGCTAAAAAGCGTTATGGACTATTATTACTTACCTGCTATGTGCTCTTCCAGAGCAGTACATGACAATTAAAATTGAATCTGAAAATGCTGCGGGATAGCTTTGGACCATTCCACCACAGCTAAAGCGCTTTCAGTTAATGCCCTGTGCCCTTCATTCATCGCCATTCGTGGAATAGTACGGCAAATAAAATGTGATCAAGGGACGAACTTCGTTGGTGCAAGGCGTGAGTTTGTTGAAGCACTGAGAGAGATGGATCAAGAGGAACTCAAGGAGCTGGGATGTGAGTTCATCATGAACACCCCAGCTTCAAGTCACATGGGTGGCGTTTGGGAAAGACAAATCCGCACCATCAGAAGTGTCTTGATGGCTATTCTAGACCAGTCAGCCCAACAACTTAACTGCTCCTCTCTACGAACGTTCATATACGAAGTCATGGCGGTCGTGAATAGCAGACCTCTAACTACTGATAACCTAAATGATACATCCAGTCCAGAGCCCTTGACACCAAACCATATCCTGACCATGAAGTCTACGATCATATCCCCTCCTCCTGGGAAATTCGTCAAGGAAGATCTTTACCTCCGCAAGAGATGACGTCAAGTTCAACTCCTAGCCAATAACTTCTGGTCATGATGGAAAAGAGAGTATCTCTTAAATCTTCAGCACAGACAGAAGTGGACCAATGACCGCAGAAACGCAAAGGTCAATGACATTGTTCTGCTAAAGGATGATGCAGCACCACGGAATCAGTGGAAGTTGGCAAGGATCAGTGAAGTTTATCCCGGGAAGGACGGAAGAGTGAGCAGACTCCAGTTGCTGATAGGTGACTCAACTCTCGATGAAAATGGAAAGAGCACCTCCAAACCGGTTCACCTGGAGAGACCCATTCAGAAGATAGTAACACTGGTGGAAGCAGACTGAAGATTCCAGTATCTTACGCTCACCTTAAGTCTATTAGAGGCCCATAGTTAGATAGTATTTTGAAATAATGTTTTATATGCAGTATGTATGTCTCTTTAAGTTGTTCTAAGAAATCACATGTGATTTGGTGGGTGTGTAACTGCCCCACATCGGCAGTTAGTTAAATTCTAAACCTCACGTTTTTTGGTTCCTACCTGTAATAGTGGCGTTCCTAAGGGCGGAACTAAATTGCCGACATAGTTTCCGGGGAGCACGGTTGTTGGCGCACCTTGGAGGGCAGCAAAGAAAAAGGAAGCAACACAAAGGGGATAAACCGCCAAAATAAGTTAAATGTTAAATAAGCAAGATCATAAAGAAAGACAGAAGCCATGACTAAGAAGAAATCAAGAAATACCTCTTAAGTAGTAAGCAGTGGACGAGGTATGTTGTTTATTTGCTTGGTTAGTGTGGTGTTGTGTTGCTGTATGGACGTACGTGCATGTATTTTGTAAACTGCATTTTTATTTTGTTTGTTTTCCTCGTTTTTGGCTCAGTTCTCACGGGTTGGTTGGAGCCAAAAATAAACCCCGTATTTAAACACGATCTCGGGCCTCGTGTACTACTTGGGAGCTACAAGGGGATCTTATAAAAACATATAAAATTATATAAGGATTGGACAAGCTAGACCTTTCTACTAATTTCCCTGACTGATGAAGGCCAATGTACCAATAGCCTTCTTCACCACCCTATTTACCTGCAACAACATTTTCAGGGAACTATGTTCACGAAGATAGATGATGTAGTGATAGATGCACCTCCAAACCTGCTCTCACCCCAACCATGGACTGTTTACCCTCCTACCATCCGGGAGGCGCTACAGGTCTCTCCGTTGCCGAACCAGCAGGTCGAGGAACAGCTTCTTTCCGGCCGCTGTCACTCTACTAAACAACGTACCTCGGTGACTGCCAATCACCCCCCCCCCCGGACACTTATTATTATTTTTTTTTTTAATTCAAATCGTTTGCTATGTCGCTCTTCAAGGGAGATGCTAAATGCATTTCGTTGTCTCTGTACTGTACACTGACAATGACAATTAAAATTGAATCTGAATCTGAATCTAGAGGGGGGAAACTATTCTCTCTGTTGTGCGACATTAGTCCAAGGCTGCAGATTGACATTGTTTGAGGAAGTATAAAATTATAAAAAGAATGAACAAGCTAGATGCAGGAAAAATCGTCCCAATGTTGGGTGAGTCCAGAACCAGGGGCCACAGTCTTAGAATAAAGGGGAGGTGATTTAAGACAGAGGTGAGAAAAAAAAATTTCACCCAGAGAGTTGTGAATTTATGGAATTCCCTGCCACAGAGGGCAGTGGAGGCAAAGTCACTGGATGGATTTAAGAGTTAGATAGAGCTCTAAGGGCTAGTGGAGTTAAGGGATATGGGGAGAAGGCAGGCACGGGTTATTGATAGGGGATGATCAGCCATGATCACAATGAATTGCGGTGCTGGCTCGAAGGGCCGAATGGCCTCCTCCTGCACCTATTTTCTATGTTTCTATGTTTCTAAACATAGAAACATAGAAAATAGATGCATTCGGCCCTTCAGTCATTCAAAATAATCATGGCTGATCATCCAAAATCAGTACTCCATTCCTGCTTTCTCCTCATTCCCCTTGATTCCGTTAGCCCTTACGAGCTATACTCTCTCTTGAATGCATCCAGTGAATTGGCCTCCACTGCTTCTGTTTCAGAGAATTCCACAGATTCACAACTCTCTGGGTGAAAATATTTTCCTCATCTCAGTCCTAAATGGCCTACTATTTATTCTTAAACTGTGACCCCTGGTTCAGGGAACATGAGAGTTGGAATTGGAGATAGTAAAAAAGAGGAACTGTGAACAGCAATACTTCCCTTTAAGAGACCAAAGTTACCATACTAAAGAGTTACTTAGAGGTAAAAGGAAATTAGATATGAGAAAGAACCCTCTATTGGCTGAGAGACGAGCCAACATACTAAGGAAGAAGTACTGGAGGTGAAGTCTATTGAATTAAGAGGAGGAATAAAGAAATGGGTGTTGAGATATCAGTCGATGTATTTGACCGGTGGATCTAAATTGTTTAATCCTTGATAGTAAAGCGGCTTCTATTATCAAGGTGGAAAAAAATTGTCCCTAGATTCGGCATTCTTAATTAGCTTTATGATAAAATTGACAACATATGGAAATTGATTGATTAAATTTCAACAGCTGGGAATTCCACAGGAATTGGAATGGAGTTGTGTTATTGACCACAAAGCTGTGGAATGAGAAGGATGAGACGGACTCTGAAATTTAAAATATGAAATTAAAGGCTGAGACTAAATCTGGTTAAATTGGAACGTTTTTCATGGTTTGCTTTAAATAAGAGTCACACCTGTAGGGAAATCTGGACTGAACCCAGCTGAAATTTAAATGAGAAACCATCATCAGATATACATATTATAACATTGTGTGAATACGGAGAGGGCTGATTAGTGTTGATCCTAGGATTGTAAAGAATATCTTATAGAGCAGAATATAGTAGAGATAGTTATAGTGAAATGGAAAAGGGATAGTATTGACACAACAGAATTACAGTGGAATGTATGGGAAAGCATTAGTACATAAATGGTAATTTGCTTTGTCCTAAGTTTTTCATGAATTATAGGTTATAGGTTCCGCTATGGAAAGGGATGGAAGAATGGGCAACCACTCGGATGGAGGGAATTCGCGCCCACGCAAACGCGGGAGGTGAAGACTCATCAGACGGAAATTATTAATCTATGCCCACGAAAACTCGGGAAGCATGATAAGATTCTGGGAAGAAATATCATTGTCTTGTTGTTGTTAATAGTCACATATATGTATATCTGGTTATCTGATTATCTGATTATTTGGTTATCATAAATGATGGTTTAACATAAATGATAAAAGGAAGGAATGTTAATTCTGGTCAAATTGGAGATGCCAGGACACTACAATTGAGTAAAGGCTTCTGGGCTGCTAGGCCATTTGGTCAAATTAAATGAACCTTCTGCAGAAATGGGACAAGCTGCAGAATGTTACCAGCTTGTATAGAGCCTGGATAAGAGTTGCCAGGAAAGAATGGGCATTTGCAGTTTCTTACAATTAGGAGTAAATTGCATGAAACGGATTGGGTAAATGCAAACCAGACATACACATTGTAAATATTGTTGCAAAGCTTTACTTTGCTAGATGTTGATTGGGTTAAGTGTTGAGCATTATCTGGGTTTCTTGAACATCTAGGCACATGTTGCATAATTCATCTCTGTTAACTTGCATGTAGAAACTTCGTCAGATACATTGTATTAGTTTCTGTATTATTCGGTTAGGGGAATGTCTATCATGTAGTGTGTTAATCGATATCGGTTATTGGAATGTAATGAGATCACCCCCATATGGTTCGGCCCCTCAAGGTTCGGGGACCTATAAAAGGTAGCTCCCATGAGGTCCTGTGTCGATCTTCTGGGAGAACGCTCAGGACAGCATGACCTTTTGGAGTGTCTCTGCTTGCACGAGGCTAGAAGGACTTGGCCAAGCAGATACGAGGATCGAACCCGCGGTTGTTAGGTATAGCAGTGGGGAAGTGTTATTGTGTTTTTCCAAAATAAAGTTTTGATGCGCAAGTGCTTGACTCAGTATTTTATTGACTGAAACTAGACTGGGGGAAGCTTAGAACGAGCTATTTACAATATCTTCCATCATCCTTCTTTCTTACATACCAAGAATTTATGGATTGGCCAGCTAATTTGTGTTGGTCAGTCATGCTTTTTGTAAACATCTCATACCTGGACACCTGGATGCTGGCTGTCCTGCTGAGTTACTCCAGCTTTTTGTGTCTATCTTCGGTTTAAACCAGCATCTGCTGTTCCTCTCTACACCTTTCAACATTGTCTGGTACAAGTTTGGGGAAGGGATATATCTATTTCTGGAGCACAGGGTTGGTTGGCATCCTCCACCACTGCTCCACAGGTCCATGTCACTGCAAGCCGCATCCGATCCATGTACTCGGAAACTTGGAGAGGCACTTGGACCAATCGAGCCCCAGGCTGTTGCAGGGCCTCCAGTGGCCCACTCCACCAATGTATCGATTTGGAAACATTGATCCAAGAACCATCATCCTTCACCTTGCTCGGCCACCTTTCATTCTTCGTGCCCTGGGGCTGCCTCCCGCAACCGACCTTGTAGCATCCAGAGCATATTTGAGGTTGCAAGAGGTAAGACCACAATCCACATCAACACCTTTATTTCCCTGCATCCACCACCACCAAGGCTATCATGTGCTTTGCATTCAAATTTGGCTTGGAAGAAGTAGCCAATAGATAGTTGTGGAGGTTTATTTTTCTGATTGGAGGCTTGCGACTAGTGGAGTGCTGCAGGGGTCAGTATAAGGCCCACAGTTGTGTACGATAGGAAAGGTTTAGTGGTTAAGAAGGAACTGCAGATGCTGAAAAATTGAAGGTACACAAAAATGCTGGAGAAACACAGCGGGTGCAGCAGTATCTATGGAGCGAAGGAAATAGGCAACGTTTCGGGCCAAACCTTCTTCAGAGTGGTATGGGACAAATGCAAGAAAATGGGACTAGGCCAGTATACCAGCTTGGTTGCCATAGTTAAGGTGGGCTGAAGGGCTTGTTTGCATGCTGTATAGCTGTATGACTCTTTCCCTCTGCAACAGGGATCAAAGGCGCAAATGATTACAGGCTCACTAACTGGAGGAACTCAGCAGGTGAGCAGCATTTTGGGTGGCAAAGGGGTTACCAATTTTTTTGTGTTGAGACCCTACATCAGAAGTAAGTATGCAGAGGGGAAATAGCAGACGATAGGTGAAACCAAGCGAGGAGGGAAATGATGGGAAGATCGAGCCACCTGCTCACCTTTCTCCTTTTTTATGATGGCTATGTCCCCAAAAAGTCCTGATGCAAAATGACAACTGTCTTTTTGCCTCCACAGTTGCTGCTTGACCCATTGAGTACATCTGGGATATTGTTTAATCCCATTCTTTGCTCTATCCAGTGTTCTCAGCCATTTCTCATTATTATCCAGAGTGAATTTGAATATGCTGAAGACTGGTTTCTGTAATGAAGGAGTTTCAGGAGGAAGTCAAGATGGATCACCCACAGTATCTTATGTATTTGGTATCAATGCGTTGGGCCTTGCTATCATTGAGGATGAAGAAGTTCTTGGAGTCTTCACCTTCCATTTAGCTGCGTCATTGTACACCATCCTTCACCGTTGGACGTAATAGGACTGCAGAGCCTTGATCTGGTCAGTTGGTTGTAGGATGGCTTAGTTCTGTTGAATGCATGCTTGTTTTGTTACTTAGCATATGAAGTTTTGTCAGATTGGTGTCTTGATTTTTATGTATCTCTAGAGTGTCATCAGCCCCGTCATTTGAGGATTACCTTGGTCCTCTATCTGGCATTTTCTGACATTCCTAAATGACTGGAAATGTACAGTCTGTGACAGATGAGTGCTGTCAGATAATGTTGCAGTAACTGGCAGTGAAATGAACATCTTCTTGCATTATCTGTCAATGATGATTGCACAATATTATCTTTTGATGGTGCTTAAAAATTGACAGTCTTCCGCCTTGTCTCCTGATGCCGTCAATAGTTCCTCACATAGCAAGTAAACTCTATGATAAAATGCAAACTGAAAATAACTGCAGTATTATATTGTGTAGAAAGGAACTGCAAATGCTGCTAAATACAGAAGACAGACACAAAGTGCTGGAGTAGCTCAGCGAGTCAGGCAGCAACTCTGGAGATAAAGGATGGGTGACATTTCGAGTCAGGATCTTTTGTCAGACATCAGAGATGTTGCCTGACCCGTTGAATTACTCCAATGTTTTGGGTCTATCTGCAGTATTATATTAACAGACTCTAGAATATTTTCCTTACTATATCCTTCTCTTGCAATATATAGGAAAATTAACATCCCAATGAGGAAAGAGGTAACTCTGATAAATAGAGTAGGGAATAAGAAAAAGCAACCTCCAAGCTCAGAACCTCACATTGACCTGAGTGTCTAAAGGTCACGGCTCCTTATGTCTCATTCTTGCAATGTCCAGGACCACATCTACAAGGTTTTACTAAGCCGGTGGACTTAATTTATTTATTTATCTGAGGTTTTTACTTATTTGTGCTGGGCATTTCTAAGGGCTTATTTCCCTGGGCTAGTTAAAATGGCAGTCAATGGCTTGCTGGTAGGTATGGGGTAGCAGACAGTTTTAAATGTTTTAATCAATCACCCACCTTGTTTCTGCCAGGCAGCTTTGGTTAAATGAGGACTTTAAAATCACCCTGTAAGTTTCAGCTTCTTGAACGCTGTCTGCAAATAATTGATGAGACAAAGTGAGCAGCAATTACATATTTTTAAACAGAACAATTTCAGATTGCAAGCCGTCTTTTACAATCAATCATCTAGGAATCCCAGTTGGCACTTTTCTTCAGTGCTCCAGATGACTAATTTACTCAATTATAAAATGACATATTCTGTTTTATTCTCACAATCAAGGCAAAGCACATAAAGATCAGAGGAAAAATGTCTCTAAGCATATGAATAATGCTTCAAGGTTTAATGTAATTTTACCTCACAGGTACTTTAAAGAAATGAAATGTAACAGATTATGCACAGTTCCTCCTCCATTGTTTTCAAATTTTAAACATGGTTTGGCACCTAATTGTGGATCTTATGAGCTCCCTCAGCAAGATTTGGTACAAACTGACAGGAAATGGGAACCAATCCAGTCACTCACTCATCTCTTCCTTTATCAGCAACCAACATCTGTGACTCATGGATGTCATTGGGACTGGAGAGCTCGAGTTACAAAGAAAGTTAAGTTCAGCTTGGTTTAGAAATGCAGCTCAGAAACAGGCCCTTTGGCCCACCGACTCCGCACCGACCAGCGATCCCCATACACTAGCTATCCTACACACTAGGGATAATAGTAAGATTAAACGAGAACTTACCAGTTTGAAGTTTGATCTGTATTTTATGAGGAGTTACGATGAGGGATTTCGTGAAGAAGCCCGCTTCCACGCATGCGTGTCATTCTTCAAAGCAGTGGTGTGAGGTCACAGGAACCTATAATGATCTAAGATAGTAAGATTATCAAAGAGATACCAGTTTTTGATATGATCATAAGAGGGTGGGAGCGGAGGGCACGAAATCCCTCATCGTAACTCCTCATAAAATACAGATCAAACTTCAAACTGGTAAGTTCTCGTTTAATCTTACTATTTTACTTCGGAGTCACGTGAGTGACTTCGTGAAGATTTCAAAGCTCTGTGACCTCATGCCGTGGAACGAGTCCATGCTTCACAACTGCCTTGGGTATTGGGAGAGAGCATCATTAGTAATTTTAAAACACAATTATACAAAGAGTTGTGTGGTATAACGAAAAAATATAACATTTTTTAAAATTTGAGAATCATAACCCTGTAACCTTTCGGGCAAATTATTTTGTTGAACATAAAATGTTTTCTTAATACAATGATGGCTCCAAAAAATAACTGGTTTATTATAAAACCTGTGGAAAAACCCTTTTTGAAATGACCCTCCTGCCATTCTGAGGATTTGGTCTGTGGGTACCTGTACAATTTTGCTGCGGATGTTGCTGCAGTCCTGGTGGAATGAGAGTTAAAACATTAGTGTCTATTCCTGCCATTTTTAGGACCTATTTGAGCCACCTTGATATAGTTTGAGTCGTGACCCTATCATGCAGTTTCTTGTAAGAGATAAACAACTCCATACTCTGACCTCGAATGTTCTGAGTATATTCTATGTATAGTTAGATGTGTCTTGTTATACACAGTCGTTTGCCATATGGGTGTACCATAAAATCAAACCCTAGACCGGAGGAACCCGATCTGTTTTCTTTTATTAAATCCTGTATGACAACACCAGTTTCTCGGTGAGATGATCAGGGAGTCCAGGCTCAGTTTGCTTAATGGCTGCACTTGTTGTGCAGTAAATAACACCATGAGCATAACCATCTTCCTGGTCTGTTACTGAGGTGACAACGCTGTTATGAGCTACAAGCTCCTCAGCATGTTGAGAAACGACACCCACGTCCCAGATTTCGGAGTACCTGGTTAGCTTACCAGGGGTGCGTTCCCACCGCGTGCCGCTCCATTCCTTGTGATAGGTAATTGGAGAGTGCACTTGTGGCACTATTGATGGCACTGTAGCTCCATCGATTATCCTAATGGAGGCTTGTTAAAATTCCAATACGGCCAGAATGTTCTTGGCCTTTTGGTCGAGGTTGTTGTCCAAGCAGAATATGCCCCATTTCTTGATGTGTCCAAGGTACTGCTTCCGTGTTGACAGTCTTAGTGCAGATGAGATGAGATTCATCGTCCTGTCTGACCGCCCAATGCCGTGTAGTGGGTCTTTAAGACTCTACAAATCAATAAATCCATAGTCTTATGGCATGGATGACTGCCTCCAGTCACTGGATAAATCAATAATTTTTGGCTATGTTCATTAGGGGACATGGTTCTAACACCATCCCCTGTATGACTGAATACCATGATTTAGAAGGTCAGTCGGGTACTCTAAAAATTCCAGACGCCGAGTGTAGTTGAATTTCCCCTAGTACCCCATTGATGGGTCCGAACGGGGGAAACATCACCCTATGGCTTATTTACATAACAATGCCAAGCTGGTTTTAGAATTTTAGTACATAATATTGGGCTAACGATTGCCCCTTATGTAAGCTCTATATTGCCAAAGTTCCTCTTTTGAGTCAATGCCTGCCATATAGAAACCCGCAACTGACACCAAGTCTTTATCAATAATAAGAGCATCCATCTTAAAATGAATATCTAGAACAAATGTGTTTAGGGTTAAAATCAATGATAATCCTGCAACCCTACTCTATTTTATTTTTAATAAATATGTTTGATACAATTCTAATGTTCCATGAAAAGTATGCTTAATCCCACCTTTTGTGTACAATTTTTTGTAGCACCATGTGGGTTTTAGATTGTTTGGTTTATGTAAGGACAAAATGCCATTCAGGTGTATGTTGTACTGTGGTTATTGGGATGAGTAAACCCTATCAGATAACCCTGAATACTGCTGAGATTATATGAATCTGTAGTGATTATATACCATACATAACTGTAGTGTTGCAACCTCCCCTACCATCGTAGGTCCCTATTTTAACAGAAGAAAACCCCACCCACCTACCTCCATGGTACCGGTGGTTGTGTTATTTCCTTGGTTTTTTGAAAATAAGGTTCTGGTTTGATATTTCTTGTTCGGGGTTGTGTGGGAGGTTGAGGCTTCCGCATCTTCCAGGGTGGCCGCCCTGGCCATACCCTTAAACGGATCCTGCGGGTTATATTGATTTCTGACACTGCCACTGGTATGAGCCACATTTTTTATGGCCTTGCCTGTGGCTGGTATCATGCTCCAAAATAGGCCCTTGCGCTGGCCTTGATGAGCCCCAGTGTCTTGGCTTAGTCCACACACGGTTCTTTGTTTGCAAATGGTAGCGTTTTTGGGGTCCTAGTGCTGGCCGAATGGTCGCCTTCCACGTGTAGTTCAGGTCATATTGCATATTATTAAACAGAGCTAGTGCGTCTTGATGGTCTTTGGTTACCTACGTTTAGTCCAGGGTGCGGGTGTATGCTATGATGCCTTCCGTCAATCCCTTTAAGGTTCTCTGGATCTTGAGGTCCTGGTTCCTGATGTTCGTCCATATGCTGCCAAATGCATTGGTTTACACTGGGCACCTGTAATGCCTCACCGTTGCCAGGTGGCAGATGTCTGGCCAGTGTTTGTAAATTTTTCTTGTTGGCGTTTGTGGCCAGACATATAGTAATACTATTGCCATCCTGGATCCAAGTCTACCCATGTTTGACTTGGCTAAAGTAATCAGCCACCATGTCCAGCAGAGTCCCTGCTGTGTTAGGATCATGGGACGCTGTATTACCAGGCTCTGGCCCATCAGGGTCCTGCCTACTCTTTTTTATAGAGTTAGAGATCTCTAGGGTCCCGCACGGGGTACCCATGTGGGGCTTAACTGCTGCCCACTTGTCTTTTGTTCTGCGGACCCCTCTTGCAAGTCAACCCAGAACTGACCCACAGTGCTCCCCTCTGATGGGGTAGAAGCATTGTGCAGCCCTCAAAGAGGTACTGCTGTGGGTTTATCACGTTGGAGCAAGGCTCCATACACCGCTTCTTCCCGCTCCAGCCCTCTCGGGCGCTGGTTGCCGGCGGTTTTATGCAAAGTCGGACCCTCTGAGTCCATTACCTTGCTTGATTTGTGTCCAGCCTTACCGCTCGGCCGCATGGATCTGGCCCGAGCGGGGCCGACATCGGGCACAGCTGATCCCACTATGGTTGATCCAAGTGCCGCTGGCTGCTGCTGGCTGCCCGCTGTTCCACGGTCCTCCTTCTCCAGCTTTGTCCTTCCTTCCGTGGAGTGGATATGGCCGGTGTGGAGGACATCTGGCACAGCTGATTCCATCTAGCCCATTTTCTTTGACCCGGCTCCAACGCTCTCAGCGCTCCTGGCTGCTCTTTTATCTCAGACCGCTGGGACCGACCCCCGTACTGACGGTACTGGTCCCTCGCGGTCGTTGCAGCCGGTCAACCCCAATCCAATGCCCTCAGTTCTGGGCATTCCTGTTTATATGGTCCTTAGATAAGGGACGTATTAGATATTAAAACTGATAATAAACAGATACTATACTTGATCTTAGCCAAAAGGCCAGGAAGCGATCTCTGTAACTAAAAAACCCGCTGGGACCGACCCCGGTACTCACAGTACTGATCCCTCACGGTCGATTGCAGCCAGTCAAGTCCACTGCAATGTCCTTGGCCTCGGCGCTGGCCGGTAGCGCTGCTTGAAGCCAGACTCGCTTCCAAAGCGAGACTGGCATATTGGTCGAGAAAATGAATTTTTCTCCTGGTGCGGGAGCGAAGTCGGGCACAGGTGTTTTCCCTCTCTGGGAATCGATGTGCCGCTGCTGCTGCTCCTGCCGCTGCTGCTGCTCCTGCCGCTGCTGCTGCTCCTGCCGCTGCCGGCTGCCGTTGCTGCTCTCCTGCCGGCTGCCTGCACTGCGCGGTTCTCCCGCCGGCTTCCTGCAGCTGACATGGACCCGGTCCATGTCTACACCTAAAGGGTAAGTGGAAGGAACGCAGAGTCTCTTACCTGCTGTTCCCGACTTTCAACTTTCTCCTCGAATTCACCGACGCTGATTATGCCTTCCTCTCCCGACCAGCCGTGGTCGGCGCGGAGCGAAGTTGGGAGCAAAATTCGGGAGGAAAAAACAGGAGCAAAAGTCGGGCCCGGGGGGGGTAAGTCTGGCACAGTTATTCCGATACGGGAGTTCAGCCTGTTCCTGCTGTCTGTATCCCCCCCCCCCCCCCGCCTTTGCGGTGCTCCAGCGCGGTCCAGCGGGTCCAACGCGTAGTCAGTGATCTCGGGCACTGACCGCTTGCCGCTATTTTTAGACCTGCGGAACCCCCGTTAACGTGCCAGTTCCGCACCTTCCAGCCCCTCGGACCCATGAAATATTAAATCCACTAAATGACTAGTGGGGCTGTTTCCGAATTGTCGGGAAAAAACTCTGCTCCAGTGACCGTTGTCCTGGAGCTAAAGTCGGCTCCGTTCTTGTTTAAAAATAAATTAACGGGCCCCGGCCGCTGCTGGCTGCCTGCAGATCTGCAGACTCTCCCCAGCCAGCTTCATCAGCCTTCTTGATAAACAAGGGTAAGTAAAGAAACCAAAGTTCCCTTACCTGTTGCAGGTTCCCCTGCCGATTGGGAGGAACGTCCTTCCTCCAGCGATGACGAGTTCGAATGCGTGTAGCGATATGACACGCATGCGTGGAAGCGGGCTTCTTCACGAAGTCACTCACGTGACTCCGAAGTAAAATTTACAATTTTACACAAGCAAATTAACCTACAAGCCTGTATGTCTTTCTAGTATGGGAGGAAACCAGAGCTCCCGGCGAAAACTCACATGATTATGGGGAGAACATACAAACTCCGCACAGACAGCACCTGTAGTCAGGATCGAACCCAGGTCT
Source organism: Leucoraja erinaceus (assembly GCF_028641065.1). Taxonomy (NCBI): domain Eukaryota; kingdom Metazoa; phylum Chordata; class Chondrichthyes; order Rajiformes; family Rajidae; genus Leucoraja; species Leucoraja erinaceus. The sequence continues at coordinate 57,705,474 of NC_073383.1, forward strand.
CTGGCGGTGAAAGGCAGCAACTCTACCACTTCGCCACCGTGCTATCCTTAAAGACTAGATACTCTGGGGCATTTTTCCCTGGAGCATAGAAGGCTGAGGAGAAATCTTATAGAAGCAAGTAAAATCATGACTGGGCATAGATAAGATGAATGGTCACCATGCTCAGTGAGAGGGAAAATATTTAGAAGGGAACAGGTTTTTCACACAGATGGTGTTGGATATGTGCAATGAGCAGCCAGAAGAAGTGATAGAGTCAGGTACAATTACAACATTTAAAATACATCAGGGCAGGTATGTGAATGTGAAAGGTTTAGAGGGATATGGGACAAACACAGGGAAATGTGATCAGCTCAGGTCATAGACAAATCGGTCGTCATTGGATGAGTTGGGTGAAAGGGCTGTTTCCATCCATCTTCTATCCATAACTAAAACTCTGATCTTGTTATCTTCTGGTTTGGCGGTCCTTCTATTTGCGCAAAAACGGTTTGCGATAGCGCTATGATTTTTTGCCAGTTCGCTCACCGTTCTCCTTTGCTGTGAGTCCACCAAGTTTCGTTCCGATCGGTTGAATAGCGTAAAAGTTAGCGAGGTTTAAAAATCTTAAAAACCGCTCATGCGCAGATCGATCTCTTCTCGTGCCATACAGTGCCTCGTGGATTAGTCTCTTCCCCTGTCACTCCCCGCGACGGTCCACCCCTTCCAGCGCCATCAGTTCTTTACTGGAGCTGAGGAAAGCTGGTGGAGGTTTCCAACCGGACTTTCCGAGGGACCCGAAGCAGCCCAGCCTAATCCAGCCCCGCCACGAGAAGCCCAGCCCCACCCCAAGCCGCCCAGCCCCAAGCAGCCTAGCACCGCCCCAAGCATCCATCCCACCCCAAGCAGCCGCGCCCAGACACCAGACACAAGCAGCAGCAGCCCAGCATCGGAGACCCGACCTGACCCGACCCAGCCCAGCTCAGCCCAGCGTGGGAGACCCAGCCCAGCCCAGCCCAGAGTCGGAGACCCAGCCCAGAGTCGGAGACCCAGCCGAGAGTCGGAGACCCAGCCCTGCCCGGAGTCAGAGATGTCGCCAAACGTAAAGCGGAGACTCTGATCCCAGCAGAGGAGAGTGACCAACGCCCGCTGTAAGTCCTCATCGCACCACCAATTCCAGCCACTACCCCTCTGGTCCCCCTCACTGGCTCGTCCCCCCATCGTGATGCCCCGCTCTCCCTCATGGCTCTTGCTCTCTTTTCTCTGAGCTCACTCCCCCCTCCCCCACCCACGCAGCTCTCTCCCCCCACAACATCTTCCCGCCCACACAACCCTCTTATAGAATTTTTCGAGGATGTAACTAGTAGAGTGGATAAGGGAGAACCAGTGGATGTGTTATACCTGGACTTTCAGAAGGCTTTTGACAAGGTCCCGCGTAAGAGATTAGTATGCAAACTTAAAGCACACGGTATTGGGGATTCAGTATTGATGTGGATAGAGAACTGGCTGGCAGACAGGAAGCAAAGAGTAGGAGTAAACGGGTCCTTTTCAGAATGACAGGCAGTGACTAGTGGGGTACCACAAGGCTCAGTGCTGGGACCCCAGCTATTTACAATATATATTAATGATTTGGACAAGGGAATTGAATGCAACATCTCCATGTTTGCGGATGACACGAAGCTGGGGGGCAGTGTTAGCTGTGAGGAGGATGCTAGGAGGCTGCAAGGTGATTTGGATAGGTTTGGTGAGTGGGCAAATGCATGGCAGATGCAGTATAATGTGGATAAATGTGAGGTTATCCACTTTGGTGGCAAGAACATGAAAGTAGATTATTATCTGAATGTTGGTCGATTAGGAAAAGGGGAGATGCAACGAGACCTGGGTGTCATGGTACATCAGTCATTGAAAGTAGGCATGCAGGTGCAGCAGGCAGTGAAGAAAGCGAATGGTATGTTAGCATTCATAGCAAAAGGATTTGAGTATAGGAGCAGGGAGGTTCTACTGCAGTTGTACAGGGCCTTGCTGAGACCACACCTGCAGTATTGTGTACAGTTTTGGTCTCCTAATCTGAGGAAAGGCATTCTTGACATAGAGGGAGTACAGAGAAGGTTCACCAGACTGATTCCTGGGATGGCGGGACTTTCATATGAAGAAAGACTGGATAGACTCGGCTTGTACTCGCTGGAATTTAGAAGATTGAGGGGGGATCTTATAGAAACTTACAAAATTCTTAAGGGGTTGGGCAGGCTAGATGCAGGAAGATTGTTCCCAATGTTGGGGAAGTCCAGAACAAGGGGTCACAGTTTAAGGATAAGGGGGAAATATTTTAGGACCGAGATGAGAAAAACATTTTTCACATAGTGAATCTGTGGAATTCTCTGCCACAGAAGGTAGTTGAGGCCAGTTCATTGGCTATATTTAAGAGGGAGTTAGATGTGGCCCTTGTGGCTAAAGGTGTCAGGGGGTATGGAGAGAAGGCAGGTACAGGATACTGAGTTGAATGATCAGCCATGATCATATTGAATGGCGGTGCAGACTCGAAGGGCCGAATGGCCTACTCCTGCACCTATTTTGTATGTTTCTATGACTTCACAAGGTCTTTCTGAATGTCAGCAATTCTCCTTTGAAACAATACATCAGCTGCATCAATAAAAGCAGAAGGTCAAATAATTTCTAAGATGTAATTCTTGTCTTTGAAGATGAATTTGAAACAGATGCAGAGTGTGTCTGCCAAGATCCATGCAACAGTTGCATCATCCTTTGGGAGACAAACTTGTCCAATGCCCGTAATGTGTACAATTTTGTTCCTGACTATTGTGTTCCTGCTGTATGCGAGACATGATTGATGGATGCAACATTAACACTCATTTGACATATAACGTACTGCAAATGCTTCTCTAGTTTTCACAATACAGCAAATTTATCCACTTTGCACATCTTACACTATCATCACTGTCAATGTTGCATTGTATTATTATTATTTTTCCATCCGGTGCATAGTCATAAAATATGTACAGATTCTTCCTGTTTAAACAATCTTTTATTATCTGTTTTAGTTTTGCTAGTGAATATAATCCTGCTGCATTATACAGCAACATGTTATTATGCTGTATAAATTGTTTCGACATGCCAGTTTTGGAAAGACAAGCACGTGCCATGCAAAATTGACATTGTGGTTTCCTGGACCTGAAATTGTATCTCTCTGCACAAATTTTCGGGTGCTAACAATGGATTATCTTCCCAGACGAGCTCTGTACACACATTGTGCGCTGGTAGTGTTCTGCCAGCATGCTGTTATATAAGTTCTGTGACTTAGCCTTTTTAATTCATTGTATGTTATTGTCATCACTAGCAAGACCCTGCAGTTATTAACCATCCCCAACTGACCAAGGCAGGGTGGCGCAGCGTTAGAGTTGCCACCTTGCAACGCTTACAGCATCAGAGACCCGGGTTCGATCCCAACTACAAGTGTTGTCTGTACAGAGTTTGTACGTTTTCTCCATGACTATATGGGTTTTCTCCAAGATCTTAGGTTTCCTCCCACACTCCAAAGACATTCAGCTTTGTAGGCTTGGCTTTGTATAAATGGATAATTGTCCCTAGTTTATGAAGGATAGTGTTTATGAGTGGGGATCGCTGGTTGGTGCAGACTCGGTTCGTATCCATGCTGTATCTCTAAACTAAACTAAAATAAACTAAACCACAAGAAGGGAAAAATGAGCCCATTTTGAACAACTGCAGCCTACATAGTGAAGTATTATCACGTGACGTTGAGCATTTTTGATTATTTAAACACAGTGAGCACAGAAGAATACACTGAAGGGCTGCAGCAGCGATGCACTATGGCAAACGTGATTAATCTCTGCCAGTCATAAACACCTTTCTTTCAAAAAGATATAACTTCTCACTGAATTCAGTTTTACTAAGACTGCCTGAGGCCACACTTCAGGGAGTCAATCTTACCTCGTCTCTGAAGTTGAAATTTGTCTGTGTTAGATTAAGTCTGTAGCCAAGTGATCCTGGCAGAACCCAATTTGTGGATCAGGGTTCAGGTTATTGGTAAATTCAGTTCAATGACACCCACAGCAACTTTGCTGATATCTGTCGTTAAACTGAAAGGGTCATAATTAGTTAGATTGTCCTGCTTTTGCTGGGTACAACACAAGTGGCCCATTATTCAGATTGTCGAGCTGATGTTGTACTGTAGTTGTTTCAGACATCTTGGCTAAAGGTAGACACAAAAAACTGAGGAACTCCGCAGGTCAAAAAGTATCTCTGGAGAAAAGGAAGAAGTTTCTCAACCCGAAATCTCACCTATTCCTTTTCTCCAGAGATGCTGGGCAAAAGGACTGGGTTAAGTACTACAACATGATTTTCTCCATCTCACAGCCTCTGTTGTCACCAATATAGAATCATACGTCATGGAAATAGGCACTTCTGCTCCTCAATCAATATCAATCAATATCAATATCAGTTTTATCCGACATTTGCACATAAAGTGCAAGTGAAATGAATTTGCCAGCAGCAGTACAATTAAATAAAGAACACACAAAAACACAATAAAATTTGACATAAACATCCACCACGGCATTCATCACTGTGGTGGAAGGCACAAAAATTGGCCAGGCCTCCTCCATTTTCCATTTCCCCCCGTGGTCAGGACCTCAGAGGGCGTCCAGATGAGTAGACAAGTAAAAATCGAGGTAAGTCCATAATCGACGCTTCCCCATCGGAGATCGCGGCCTCAAGTTGGTGTAGGCCGCAGGCCGGCGGTCAAAGATTTAAAGTCCCCGCTGTGCTGCAGCCAGAAGCACCGCAGACTGCAGGGCCGGCAGTCAGAGCTCGCCTCCTGATGGTAAGTCCACGCCGCGCCAACGGTAGTAGTGCTTCTTCTCCTCATGGGTCCCCAACGAGGGATCCCAGGCTGCAGACGCCGCGCCAGCTGGAGCTCTGGGGCTTCAGGCTGCCGTGGGCCAGCGAACGGAGCGCTCCCCTCTGGCGACACCCGGCGACACATGACAAGAGTCCACGCTGTGCACGCCGCTGAAGCCCCAGGAGCATCTTTGGGAAAGGCCACACCGATCCTTGCTGTTAGGCCACAGGGGAGGTGACATGGAAAAAGTTGCCTCTCCGTGGAGGAGGCATCCGATGCAGTTTCCCCCTTACCCCCCCACACCACCCCCCACACAGGACACACAAAGAGACACCAAACACAGACATTAGGACACACTAAAAAAAAAATTTAAAGTAGAAAAAGCTAACGCGCTGCTGGCAGGGCTGCCGGCTTGCAGCGCCCCCACCTACAGATAGGTCTGTACTGCCAAAAATGGGACTGTGCTGCCAAAGGGCCAAGAAATATCAAAAAATGAAGAAGATGCCAACATTGGCTATTATTATTCTCATTGGGTCTTGTATTTACATGTTGTTCTTACTTTTCTATTTTAAATTTCTTTATTTCTCTCACAATGCAATCTCTATCCATTTCCACTCTTTGTGAATCATTTCCGTCTCAATTATTCCTGCTTCTTATATATATATATGGGATAAACTGTAGACCCGGTCGTTCATCACATTTCTAGAGTTATAGAGTCTAGAACTTCGGCCCAAACCAGTCCATGCTGAACAAGTGGCCATCTACACTAGTCCCATTGGTCTGCATTTGCCCAATATCCTCTAAACCATTCCTATCCATGTACTTGAACAAATGTCATTTACATATTACAGGTAACACTCATTGTTGTTTTGTTTGAAAGAGATGACTAAAAGTATCAAGCCTACAGATGAGTGTTTATTTGAATTCAATTAGACAATGTTTTGTACTAATAAAGTGGAAAAGAACATCACAGAAGAGCACTGCACCATTAAAGGACTTTGAAAAATTTACCATTCCTGTGAATATATTTTTTCTATGGACCTAAATGGCTTACCCCGTTTCATGAGACTATGGACTCTAGTTCTGAACTCATCCAGAGGGAGCAGGTTTCCTGCATCAAACCTGTTGAGTTCTGAAAAACGTTTGTCCGTTTCAATGTGACCACCTCTCATTCTTTAAACTCTGTTCAGTACTAATTATTAAGATCAGTTATAAAAAAGAGAAACTGCTATATCATAGGTAGTCCAAATGGCACAATTGTAATTAAAAAATAACATTAAAGCTTGCTTAACATAAGATATGAGTCTCTCGAGGCCATACGTTCAATATTAATTTGTAAACACAAATTATTTATTTTTTAAGGGAATTTGATGGATGTCTAATTGTATATTTGAAATATGGTATAGGACATCAGATGACTAATAATAATGCTCTGCTAATTAATAGGCTAAAAGATGAACATATATCTATGGATAGGCTTCTTCTCTAGATGTCCCCTTTTAAAGTGTGATGAAAAATCTAAGGTGGACAGAATATTGAAAATTAATTTAAAAAACGATGTTGTCATCGGCAATTTTGTATTCTTCAGTTTAATTTAGACATTTGGAATAATTTTTCAACAAAGTGTCTTGTTCACTGCATCTTACTTCAATCTATCAAGGGCCTGCCATTTGCTAAATTATGAATTTGTAAGAAACATATTTTGATTATCCATTACCACAAGATGGCACTCAACAAGAATAAAATTCACTCAGGTGCAATTTCCATTTTATTGTCATCTGCCTTCATTTGAATTTTTATAAAATATTCATTGAGATTGAGATATTATCATACAGTTAGGAAATTTCCAAAAAGAATGTTGAAATGATGAGAAAATGACATACTGCTGTCTTCTATTTTATTACTGAATTATATCAAATTAAATAAACTCTTGGAGAGAACAATGTATATTATTCATAATCAGATTTTACCATCCAAATTGATGGCTGAAATATTGATCACAAAATTGCAGTAATACTTGGTTTGCTGTGCAAACAAAAAACAATCACATTTTGCAACAGTTCTTAAAAATACTAAATGTTTCCGATCTCACATGGATAATTGACAAAGATACTGCCCAAGTAAAGGGGCTGTCCCACTTGCACGACCTAATCCACGAGTTAAGAAGAGTGCCTTCGACCTTCAGGTTCGAGGGAACTCGCCTGGAAAACCTTGAGCTGGATCGACCGTCAGCGTTGAAACCGCGAGCTGGATCGACTGACCACACAAACACATCGCAAAGGCAGGGGACAGGGAAAGCGGGGGAGCGCTGTCTAAAATTCACACCCGTGATGAAGAGGAAGGAAAGGGGGCTGCACAATGTACGGTAAGTCCTTTAGAGAGCGCAGAGGGGGGGGGAAGAGAAGGCGAGAGAGGGGGAGATAAGGAGAGAGAAGCGGAGAGAAGGGAGCGAGAAGGGGGTGAGAAGGAGACACTTTTAAGAAGTATAATAAAGTTTAGCGGGCATTTTACCAACCAAGTTTTCCTTGGTCCTGAAAACTCCAATGAGCCAATCGAAATGCCCAGTCAGCAAAGGGGATTGCCTACGGCTGCGCTCGACTGCCTGTAACTAAATAGCGACCCCACTCTACTGCACTACGAATTAAAAAGAACCATGCCGACCAAAGTTTACTCGCGGAAAATTATTCAACATGCTGAAAAAATTTCCGCAACCTAGCTGAGGCCGCGAGTATTTGGGAACTTCCCTCGAGCATGAAGGAGAGTTCCAGTGACCTCATAGGATCTCCTAGGACCACGTGTCGACCATGCTGCGAATTTGAGTAGAGGACAAACTCTTCTAAACTCGCAGATTAGGTTGCCCAAGTGGGACAGCCCCTTCATTCTTTCAGGGAAATTTTTTTTTGTATTGTCTGCCAGCAGGCTGTTGAGATGTAGGAGGAAATCCAAGTGATTGCGAAGAGGATTTGCAATTTCTGAACAGGCATTACCTGCGGCTAGGTTTGAACCTGGGTTACAGGAACTGTGAGGCACCAGCACCAACTGCTTCACACTGTGCCACTCTTATAAAGGCAGTGAACTGGTTCTGCCTCCTCCATGGTTATGGAATGCCTTTCCACAGAGGTATCAAGAATGCATGACAATTTTTGGCATCAATTCAACGAGTTATTTGAGCATGTAATGCACTGGCTATTCATATTGAAGCAGAACGTCGCACAACAGTTGAGGTTTGTTGATGTATTATTTGAAGGGATCCAAACTATTTTGGTTTAGAGATACAGTGCAGAAACAGGCCCTTCGGCCCACTGAATCCACGCCGACTATAGACCCCCACACATTTACACTACCCTACACACACTAGCAACAATTTACAATTATACCAAGCCAAGTAACCTAAAAACCTGTACATCTTTGGAATGTGGAAACCGGATATCCCGGAGAAAACCCATGCAGGTCACGGGAGAAAGCATAAAGTCTATATAGACAAGCACCCATAGTCTGGATTGAACCTGTGTCACTGGTGCTATGTCAGCAAATCTACTGTTGCACCACCATGTCGATTATAATCATATATTGTCTTTCTGCTGACTGGTTAACATGCAACAAAATATTTTCACTGTACACATGACAATAAATTAACTGAACTAGTTTGTGGTAGAAACAAGGAACTGGAGATGCTGGTTTACAAAAAAAGACACAAAATACTGGAGTAACTCAGCGGGTCAAGCAGCATCTCTGGAGAGTATAGATAGATGATGTTTTGGGTCGGGACCCTCATTCAGTCTGTGGATAACACTACATATTCTCCTGTAAGGGTTTGATTTAAGGGTTTGGCTTATCATTTGGCTGCAACTATCTGCCCCTTCAGTACCGATGTTCCCTGAGCACATTTCTTCTCCACCACTTAAGCCCAGCCCAATAGTATAAATTCCCACCACTGGATTATGCCCTATCCTCAATTCCCTGACCCTACAGTAAAAACACAATCTCTTATTTACCCCAACCCAGACCTAGAGGTTCCATTCACTTGACTGACTAACGTTCCAACTTCACCCGCATTTCCCAACCAACAAAGTAAAGAAATGCCCAGAGGAGCTGGTTTCTTACAATCTGAAATGGGCGATAGAGTTGCGCAGCATGGAAACAGGCCCTTCAGTCCATTTAGTCCACACTAACCACCATTTACATTAATCCTATGCTAATCCCTTTTTAATCTCCCTAATATCCCCATACATACTGTAAGCTATTTACAATTGCTAATGAATATAATGCTTTTGGTATATGGGGACTGGAGCATATGAAGGAAACCCACATGATCACCGGGAATAATGTACAAATTCAACGCAGGCAGTGTAAATTGCTCATTCTAAGCTAGTCTAGTTTCAGTGAAAAACCACTGAATCAAGCACTTGATCAACTAATCTTTATTTTAACAAAACACAATTACAGTTCAACTGCTGTACCTATCCCACCGCGGGTTTGATCCTCGTATCTGCCTGATCAAGCCCTCTAGTCATCGCTCAAACAGAGACACTCCAGAAGGTCACACAGTTGAAGCGCTCTCCCAGGAGATCGACATGGACCTCGTGGCAGCTGACTTTTATAGGTCCCCGGACCTCGAGGGGACGAACCACAAGGGGGTGGTCTCTTTGCAATCTAATTATCGATTAACCCCACACATAACAGACATTTCCCTAACCCAATAATACAGCAGCCAATATGTTATATTCAAACAGGGCTTCTCAGGGAAGCAAACATAACAACATTTGCCCTGATCTGCAAGAAAACCAGACATGGCTCAATACCTCATCCAATCAACATTAGGCAAAGTGTAATTCTGCAACATTATTTACAAGTATTCACAAGGTATATTCACCTGTATCTCCTCCAATCTCATCTACTGCATCTGCTGCTCTAGATGTCAGCTGATTTACATCGGTGAGACTAAGCGGAGGTTGGGCGATCATTTCGCCGAACACCTCCACGCAGTCCGCAATAACCTACCTGAACTCCCGGTGGCTCAGCACTTCAACTCCCCCTCCCATTCCCAATCCGACCTCTCTGTCCTGGGTCTCCTCCATTGCCAGAGTGAGCAACACCGGAAATTGGAGGAACACCACCTCATATTCCGCCTGAGTAGCTTGCGTCCGGATGGCATGAACATTGAATTCTCCCAATTTTGCTAGCCCTTGCTGTCTCATCCCCTTCCTTAACCCTCGAGCTGTCTCCTCCCATCCCCCCACCCTCGGGCTCCTCCTCCTCCCTTTTTCCTTCCTTCTCCTCCCCCCCACCCCCCATCAGTCTGAAGAAGGGTTTCGGGCCCGAAACGTCACCTATTTCCTTCGCTCCATAGATGCTGCTGCACCCGCTGAGTTTCTCCAGCATTTTTGTGTGACTTCGCAAGGTATAAGTCTGGTTTGCAGTCATCCAATCCATTCTATGCATTTTGCACCTAATTGACAGGGTCTTCAGATGTTCTTATACTTTTCCTGCAGCTTGGATCTAGGCTCTAGACAAACTGGCAGCACTCTGCAGATTGTCCCAATTCCACAGAGAGCACTTTCAAATTGACCAAATCTCCCAGCACCCCTGAAGCTTTTATCCAATTTTAGAGTCCTAGCCTCTCCAATCTGGCCAAGATTAACAACAGCACCAGAGGTCAGAATGAAATATGGGTTGCAGGAGCTCTGAGGTAGCATTTCTGTCAGCTGTGCTAATGAGTCACCTGGTAGTGGAAACAGATTTAATATCAATGTTCAAAATCGTATTGTTAAGGCACTTGTAAAGGGAAACAAAATTAAAGCAAGGTATCTTAGAGTGTGAGACCCACTGCAAAACATCATCGGAGGTGGGAACCTCCTTACACTACAGAAATGCGTTGTTGAAAGTATCCTGACTGGTTGCATAAAGGCAATTCAAACACCCAGAATGTAAGAGGCTGCAAAACGTCGTGGACTCAGCCCAATCCATCACGGCCACACCATCAAAAGCGTCTACAAGCGGAGCTGCCTCAAGAAGGATTCATACTGAGGAGTTTCATCAAGGATCTTCACCATCCTCTCCATGCCCCCTCCTCCTGCTAGCATCAGGTAGGAGGTACAGAAGCCTAAGTCCCACACCACCAGTTACTTTCCTCCAATTGGCAAACTGTTGAACTGACTTGCACAACCCTAATCTTATCTCGGCAATGGAATGTGACAGACTATCTCCTGCACTATCGTGGATTTGCTTTCTTAATGTGTATTTGGAAACAGAAACATGGAAAACAGGTGTGGGACTTCACAAAATCAGAAAACATTTGTATATTGAACAAAACTGTGTTCAAGGTGATGAGGATGAATTTGCTCCAGTTTTATGTCTATCACCAAAGATTTGATGCCCACGTTAGTTTGCAGAGGTATTTACACTCAAGACTTCAGTAATCTGTGGAAGAAAACATAGAAAATAGCTGCTGGAGTAAACCATTCGACTATTCGATAACAATATGGTTATGGCTGATCATCCAAAATCAGTACCCTTTTCCTGCTTTCTCCCCATATCCCTTAATTCCGTTAGCCCGAAGAACTATATCTAACTATCTCTTGAATATATCCAGTGAATTTGTCTCCATTGCCTTCCACAGATTCAGAACTCTCTGGGTGAAAATGTTTTTCCTCATCTCAGTCCTAAATGGCCTACCCCATTGGGAACATTTTTCCTGCATCTAGCCTGTCCAATGCCTTAAGAATGTTATATGTTTCTATAAGATGCCCTCTCATCCTTTTGAAATTCCAGTGAATATAAGCCATGTCAATCCATTCTCTCTACAATAATGCATTATTTCTGCTTTATTTCTGCATTAATGTCTTGTATATTGCACAGTCTTTTCTTGTCACTGTCTTGTAGATTTTAGGTGTAATCTATATTACTAAAACTCTGTTCTTGACCGGTTTTGGCTTTCTGTGCTGCAGTTTCCGAGAGTACGCCGCCACCTATGGCCGTCATTTTTGGCCACCTCGCTCAGAGCCCCCCTCCGCCGCATGTGTGCCGAGGATTTTTCCCGTCGATGAAAATTGACAGATATATTAATGTTTTTACAACATTCCCCATTCTCTCTGCTGCCCCCGCTGGAGGGAGGGGGAGGGACTATAAAACCAGGAAGTGGTGTGCCTCAATCAGTCTCTGCAAGTGGTGTGCCTCAATCAGTCTCTGCAAGTGGTGTGCCTCAATCAGAGCTTTGAATGACACTGACAAATGTCTACAGCACTGCGAGTACCCTTAATTTGGTTTGAAAATGAAAATATGGTTAGAGGTAAAAAAGCACTGCCTGCAAATGGTTGTTTGGGTTTGGGTTGAAGTAAAAAGGCACTCTCTCTCGCCCCCCCCCCCTCCTCTCCTCCCCCCCCCCCCCCCCCCCCCCCCCCCCCCCCCCTCCCCCCCCTCCCCCCCCCCCCCCCCCCCCCCCCCCCCCCCACAACCGCACGTGGGGGGAACAGACCCAACGGGTCTGCACTTGGTCTAGTATTACATATAATTTATCTCAATTGGCTGAGTCTATGTGTTTATAATGTTGATGCAAGCAAGGTTTTCATTGTCCCTGTACCTCACCGTAATGTGCATATGACAAGAAACTTGACCTGCCTCGACTGGACTTCTCTGCTCAGAATTAACATATATTTTACTCACGCAGGCAGGTGGGACTAGTGTGGCTGGGGCATGTTGGGCCAAAGGGCAAGTTGGGCCGAAGCCCTTTTTCCCATGCTGTATCACAGTATGACTCTACAGCTCTATAACTCTATTTAGAGAAAACACACTTAGGAGTTGCACTAATGGACTTACAGAACAATCGAGGTAAGCAGCAATTAATCTGGTGTATTGAACACCTGAGAAATGATTCTGTTTCTCCTGGGTGACTTTGTTCTCGGACACTGATGTGATGGAAAACAAGCAGACACGTTGGACAAATTTCAAGTAGAAACAAACTGTTGCTGCTCAATCATATAGCTTATCATTTCAAATTTGCAGCCAAATGAAACTGCCCATGCCACACAATGTACAGATAAGCCTTCATGAAGCTAACCTTAACAGCACACAAGCATGATGAATTTTATAATAACAGAATTTGTACAAAATTTGAGTACATGCCTAACAGTATCACGCAACCACCTAAAACATGTTATGATATTAAGAATGGTTTCACAAAAGGAGAAGCAGGGACCTAAAAAGACAGTCAGTTACGAATGGCATAATTCCTGCATTAATTCATGAAGGAAGTTCAAGGGATCTAAGGGAGGGAATTACTTTTGGATTCAGAGCACGGAATACAAAAAATTGTAAGCATGAAAAGGTGATTTATTTATGGAAAAAGTAGGTACAAATTCTTTGTATTGATGGAAAAGCTGACAACAGTTATTTTCCTTTCTTCCAAAGCGTTACATGATAAAACATGGTTCACTGAAACATCATTATGTGTTTGATTCAAGTTGATCAAGCCTGAAGAACTCATGGGAACATTATTATTGTCTTGGGTTTATAATTGTTCACAGATGTGAATTGTGGAAATTAGTTTTGTCTTGCAGTTCAGCATTAATCCATTAGACGTCTCAGTGCCCTGTATATATAATGGCAGAATGATAACTGAAATTTGCCAGCACTGATACAAGTCCACAGACCAGGAAACACGCAGTCTGTTTCCATTATGGGTGGAATTGATTTTCTTATATGTGATTTTTTAATATAGATTTTTAATATAGATTTACAGAACAATATGCCAATTTCATAACCTGGGTTCTTAGTACTACACGTAATCATGCTAATTATTGTAATTCACAAATTATGTTCTTAAGCAGATTCTAATTTGGTTTAAATTCAATAACTCAATAACAAAACATCTCTGATTATATTTGAATTGCTGGCACTGTAATCACGAGCAAAGACCGGGAAAAAAATCCATATTCAAAGAATAAACTAAAAATGGTAACAGGAAGAAATAATTTGCAAATCTGTCTTTATTTGCAATCTATACAAAAGAGCTATGTGAAAGCCATTAACCTATCTTTAATTTTTATGGATACTGATAAACCTATTGCATTTCCAGGATTTTCTAGGAGGGGGTTTACAGTAAATTCTAATGTTAGTTGTTTTGATGGTAATTGAAATTGCTGGCTGCTTAGCCTAACATTGTTATACCAGCCTGGCATTATACTGCCCATGCCTCCTATTGAGAATTGACATAAATCTTTTCTGTTGTAACATGCCATATAGTTTAAGTGTACATTAAAAAAAAACTCTGTCTAACGTCTGACTCGGACAAAGATAAACGAGGAACACTTGGGGACTGAGAATTAGAATTGTTTATGATAAACATCTGACAATGGGTTCAACCAAAATCATAAATTAGCCTGTCTTATATTTGTATGCAAAAAAAATATTTTCAGAGAGACTGAATTACAGTAAACTCTCATCAATGTAATCTACTCATCCATAAATTGTAACATAGAACTGTGCCCCAGGAGTTGTCTCTAACCAACAATCTTCTGTGGATTACTACCACTTTCACTTATTTTAATTTAAGCTCAAGCTGAGTTTGCATTTTTACAGGAATATTCATCTGTAAACATAAAAATAATTGTTTGAAACAGTAGCCATTCAAGCCCGATCAACTATAGAATAAGATTATGGCTGATTTTCTCCCACAGTGTCACTTGCCTGTGTTAACCCCATACCTTATAGAGATATAGAATAAAGAAATTGAACCCACCACCTTAATGTCACCTTCTCTGTGGATTGTCACCTTGTCATGGTGGAGAAGCTTGTGTGGACTTGAGATCCTGAGAGCGATGCCATCTGGAGCTATGTTCCAGGTAGGGCCACCCATGGGGGTAAGGTCGAGGGGGAGGTCTCTGACAAAGAGCAATCCAACCAAGACCTCAACGGTGGAACAGGCGGAGGATGATGGCTGACCTTAGTGGAGCATCACAATGGCTGAGAAGGTGGATGAAGGCTGCATCAAAAAAGGGTCTCCGGTCCTCTTGGACTCCATGCCACTGGGTCGTGCCCCAGATCTGTCAAGGACCGTTGGGTGGCTGCCTGTGCGCCTGTCTCCCCACGTTAAACAAAATCATGCACAGGCGTCCTCCATAAAGCACCATGGAGGGCTGAAGGAAAACACCAAATGCAAACCTCCGCTGCCTTGTGTCTATTACCTTATTCAGGAAAGGTGAAGACTGAATCCAGCAGAATACTTGGAAGAGACCAACATTTGGCAGTCTAACGGGTAGGAAGATGGACCCAGCAAAGCGTTGTGGAGGGCAATTAGGGCCCAATGGGTGTGTAGAACACTGGTGACCATCCACTGCATCCTGACCTATCGCCAGCTGTCTTGACTGTGTCTTGCCACTGGATCGAGATAGGCCGGGACGAGAGAGTGAGGCTGATGATTTGTGCAACTCTCCCTCACTTCAATCCAAGTCAAGCGCAAGTCATGACTTCAGGACCCTTACCGCCCAACTGGGCGAAGCTAGATCACCACAGGAGCGTGTGTAGCTGAGAAGAAGTGCAATGCAGAAGCTCAAAGGAAACGCGCTGTGCGCAAGGCTCGAGCCACTTCAACTTCTACTGCAGCACCCACCCAACTGTGCCCCATATGCGGGCGAGACTTCGGGGCCCAGATCGGTCTCACCATTCACCTCCGGACACACAAACAAAAACACTAAAGTCATGGTCTTCTTCGACTACGAAGGATGAACAACAACAATGGCAGCCCCAAGGATGCCAATTTATTATCCCCATTTCCCCTTTCCTAATTTCCCTTTATCCCTGCAAAATATTCCCTCACACCATAGGGACCAGTGCTGGGCCATTATTGATTGTGGTATATATCAACGATTTGGATGAGAATGTTGAAGACATGATTAGTAAATTTTCAGATTACACTAAAGTGGGCGGTCTCCTAGTTAGCGAAGATGGTCATCAAAAATTACAGCAGGATCTTGATGAGTTGGGCAAGTGGACTGAGGAATTGTTAATGGAGTTTAATGCAGATAAGTGTGAGGTATTGCATTTTAAGAAGTCAAACCAGGGCATGACCTTCACAGTGAATGGTAGGATCATGGGAGTGCAGTGATTTACGAGGATGTTGTCAGGACTTGAGAGCCTGAGTATAATGAGAGCTTGGGCAGACTAGGACTTCATATTCCTTCAAGTGATGGAGGATTAGGGGAGAGACAAGACTTTGTCTTCCATCACAGTGAGGAGGAGATTCACTGTGATGGATGTTTGTGTGAACTGTGTTGGTGTGTGTCTTAGTTCTTTTCTTGTTGTATGACTGCAGAAACCAAATTTCGTTTGAACTTCATTTGAGGTTCAAATGACAATAAATGGTATTGTATTGTATTGTATTGTATCTTATAGAAGTGTATAAATTCATGAGGGGCATTCATAGGTTGAATCAGGTGATCGGGAACCAGGGATTCATTCACAAATGTTCCCTACACAACGGAAGGGACTGAATACTAATTCCCATTGACATCCCTTTTGCCAATGCTCCTTAATGCCTCAGGCATTTAATTGTTACCTTGGTAGTGTAGGCTGCACTCTCACTGCACCTCAATTCAACCTTATTCAAGTTTGGGCCAAAGCTATAACAAGATCGAAGGTCGTCTCCCTAGTAGATCCACAATGGACATCTCAGATTGATTGTTGAGAAAATGCCATAGTGGCTACTGTCCAAGACTCTCTTCAACATTTTTATTGATAATTAATTATAGGCTGACAGGACTATTTTTAGCTGGATTGAATCTATCTTGTATTTAATGGATGAGAAGTAACTGGGGATTTTTTCACATTGTTGGGTAGATTCCAATATTACAACTTTACGAAAATAGTTGGTGTGCAAATTATCTGCAATATGCTTGAAATGTTGTTAGAGCTCAAAGCTTTTGTTGAATCATGCACCTTCGCTCTTTTTACTGATATGAAGTAAATCAAATTGAATAAAAATCTACCTTCTGCAATGGCAAAAACGTATCATCACTTATACTGCGAGAAAAAAATAGAACACAGATTGCTTTGTATGCGAACATATAAAATTTGACTTAGCTGTTTGATATTATTTTCTTCCTGACTAAAAGCTGCTGACAGAAAGACCATATGTTTTTGAATTTGTAAGTTTTCTGCATAAAAGCTATAAATAACATTTTATGCCATCCCATTATAGTTGTTGATGTCTTGGTGATAAATTGATTTGCATGGATGGAAAGTTAGGCTTGACATTTGCCTCAATCACTTGGATCTGTTTTTATAATGCTGCACTTTTTTTTCCTCTTCTGAATAGTACAGTTTCTTGAGAATGGAGACAAAATTAACAACATAATTCAAAATGATCGGGATCAAACATTTTTTTTGTCAATTTTGGTGATTTGGTTGCCACTGGCAAGGCCACCATGTTATTGTACATTCCTAATTATTTTTGAAAAGATAATGGCAAACAGCCTTTCTGTACGGATTCAAGATTCATGGTGATTATATTTCCACAGTGCTGTTGTTTAACCTGGATTGGAATTCAGTGAAATTGATGTATTGGCAATATACTTCCAGATCATGATAGTGTGTGTCTTGAAGGAGAACCTGCAGATGATAGAGAGACTAAAATTGAGTTTAGTTTATTGTCATGTGTGCACGAGGTACAGTGAAGGGCTTGAATTGAAGTTTATGATTGATGTTAATCCCAGTCCTTTACATCATTGGGCAAACTGAAGCTCTTAGATACCAGGCCTTGAGGTAGCCCAGCTTAATTTAGGCTTTTATGCATGCCCAGAGAAATACAGAGGCCCAAGCTGAGAGTGAGATGGTGGTATCTCCAACATCCTGTTCTGCTGCCAGACAAATGCTTTTCACTGTACCTCGGCACAAGTGACAATAAACTAAACTGAATTTACCATTGAGCCCAGCAAATGAAATTAAGAGACTGGCTAAATGCACTTTATAAAAGAAGGCTGATAAAGCACATTGAAGATCATAGTACTCTCTGCATTAAAGTAATTACTCTCATTTTGTTTTCACTTATTTTCAGCACAATCCTGTACCAGATGAAGAATCAAATGTAAGTAAAGGAGTTATCCTACTTGGAGGTCTCTTCATTTACTGCATAAGCATTCTGCAAATATATTCTCAAAATGTTTCATTTTTTCTCCTATTTAAGATCATGAAGCTCTACTTAACTGAATATATAATTTGAAGAAATACCTAATCACACATTCTTCCTCTTCTTCTTGCATATATTATGCACAGCTTAAAGTTGTAGGGCAACTTGTTCTATTTGATCTTATTTGATTGTGCACGCCAGGTTGATAGCATTTGGCAAAACAGGGCGGACCATGTGAAGGTTGCAATCTTCCACCCCAATCACACATTGTTAATACCTTAATGCTTTGTGTTTTTCAGGCCTAATTTTGCCCTGTGGAGAATAGTGTCATAGTTGTCATACAGAATGGAAACAGGCCCTAAGGCCTAACTTGCCTATGCCGACCGAGATGTTCCATTTACACTGGTCCTACCTGCCCATGTTTGGTCCATATCCCTCTAAACCGTTCCTATTCATGTACTTATGTCTTTTAAATGTTGTTATAGTACCTGCCTCAACAACCTCCTCTAGCAGCTTAGTCCATATACCCACCATCCTCTATGTGAAAACATTGTCCCTCGGGTTCCTATTAAATCTTTCCCCTCTCATCTTATACCTATGTCCTTTTGTTCTTGTTCCCCTACTCTGGGTAAATGACATTTCTTTTTGAACAAAATATTTTACAATGTTAGCCAATTGAAACTTTCCCAGCACACAAAGCAATGATTTAATTTGCAGTAAAATTGCAAGGTCACACATATGGCATCAGAAATGAATAAAATCCCAACATTTGGTTGGGAAAAAGAAAAACCTGTGAGATGCAAATTGTCATAAATTTATGCTACTCTGCCATTAGGCTTGCAAAAAATGGGAGCTTTGTATGCAAGTGTCAATAAGTTGTTGCATTAGCTGTATAAAAACAAGTTAAATGCTGTGGAAAGTTGGACTGACTATTTTGACCCCGTTAACGGGGTGATTTATGTTTCAACAACCTTCCACTTTGAAACTAGTTAATAATTATAGATAAATGTTCTACACTTGCCAAATAAAGCATGTAACGAGGATATGTTGAACTGAGGAAATTATAATGGAAAGCCGAGAAATTAAATAGTAAAACTGAAATAAAACCGAGTGCGTCTTATTGTAGATAAGATACAAAAACTTACAAAATTCTTAAGGGGTTGGACAGGCTAGATGCAGGAAGATTGCTCCCGATGTTAGGGAAGTCCAGGACAAGGGGTCACAGCATAAGGATTAGGGGGAAATCCTTTAAAACCAAGATGAGAAGAATATTTTTCACACAGAGAGTGGTGAATCTCTGGAACTCTCTGCCACAGAGGGTAGTCGAGGTTAGTTCATTGGCTATATTTAAGAGGTAGTTAGATGTGGCCCTTGTGGCTAAGGGGATCAGAGGGTATGGAGAGAAGGCAGGTACGGGATACTGAGTTGGATGATCAGCCATGATCATATTGAATGGCGGTGCAGGCTCGAAGGGCCGAATGGCCTACTCCTGCACCTAATTTCTATGTTTCCATGTTTCTATAAGGTAAAGAATATGCGCGTGACAGTGAGTGAGAATTCATAAGCTTATAACTCTAGAGTGTTTCTGACCATTGTTGAGGAAGATTATTAAATTTGATTTGTTGTGCTTTGCTAACTATTCCTAAATATAATGAATTACAAGCTATTTAAACCATGGTTAGAAAGCTCCTTGGTTTTTGACCTGGGCTCCACCAACAAGCAAATTAGAATGACATATTTTCCTGCCCACCATTCCATGGCATTTAAATGCATGTTATTGAAACAAGCAAATGATTAACATGCCACTTCAGAGCTATTGGGAGGTCCTAATCTTTACATTTCATTGCTACAGGTACGTAACTGGTCTTATTGTTCTTCACGATCTCAGATGCCACATTGATCTCACTTCAAATCATCAATTCACACTTAAGGAATTTGTTAAAATTAATTACCGGGTGATTGACCAAATAGGGATGAAAAACCTGTGCGTCAATGGCAAATTTAAAATAGCAATTATGATATTTTAAATCAATATCTTGTTCTTTACGCCTTGTGTTTGTTCATTGTGTGATTGTTCTTAATTTTCTGAAACAAAATCTTGTGCATTTAACTGAGCATTGTTGCATGTAATTGGGCTTGAAAGTATTAGCTTGATTGATTTCATTGTTGTAACTCCTAATTTACTTTCTTCCATAACCATTATTTTTCTTTGTGAGATTTATTTTGAGATCAGAATAATCATTATAATCTTACATTGTTCCACAGCATTCCCTTTCCTTTTCAAACATTGTTCGGATTTTTATGCATTTTAACAATTAAAACAGAAAATGCTGGAAATACTTGGTAGGTGAGGCAGATTCAGGGGAGGGAAACAGGGTTAATACTTTAGGCCAATGATGTTATTGGAACATCAAGCTGAAAACATTGACAGTCTCTATCTCTGCACCTGCTGATTTGCCTATGAAGTTTTTCAAACACTATCTGTTTTTATTTGACATTTCTAACATCTGTATTATTTTGTAATCAATGTTAACAGACAGTAACACACAAGACCTGCTAACCTCATGTCTATCTTATCAAGGATCATCTAAAAGTGAACTATAGTTATCCTCCTGACCCCCCCCCCCCCCCCATATTGAGGCAGATCATATGGTATTTAAGAGCTGTCAATCTGTCCAAATCACTCCGCATTGTCCTCATGGTTCGCAACCCCACCAATCTTTCAGTTGGCCGCAATAGACATTATATCAGAGACATTTATTTATATATATATATATATATATATGAACCATTGGATTCCCAGCAATGATCCCTGTGCTACCTCATTAATTACTGGTTATTCAAAATTACCTAGTTATTCCTAGGCTTTGTAACCAGTTCTCTATCCGTGCCAATATCTTGCCCTTAATCTGATGTGCTTTAATTGTTCGTGCAAATTTCCTATATGAGATATTATCAAAATCTTTCCCAAAGTCAAAATATACCATTTCTCCTTATCGTCAGCTGTTACGCGCTCAAAAAACTCCAAGCACATTTGCAAGCATAATTCTGTTTTGTAAATTCATGGTTGACTTTGTCTGATTGTGTCACTCTTCTCCAAATACTCTGCCATTATATATTTTATAAATTCCCTCCCTTCTGACTGTAAGGGAGTTGTTGGAAAAAAATCCAATAAGACTTGTTTCCAAGATTCTCATTTGTACACACTTTTCCACAGGGAACAGTTAATTACCTGGATCTGCCTTTTCTTGAAATCAACCTTCACTTTTAGATACCTTTAATTCTATCCAGTAACATTTTGTTTCTTCTTAATTCAAAGAACCAAACATCGTCAATAAAGGAAATGGAAATATGTGTAAGTCAAATTCTGCACCTAAACTATTTTCCCAACCTTCAGGATCATTGCAGTTCCCCCCCAATATCCACATTCTGTTATTTACTTTAACAGCTTGGTTTACCATTTATATTAAATAATGCATTTGCAATTTTGCTGCTGGATCAAGTTGGCCACAATTTATTTATATGGATTATGGAGCCAGGACAATTTTCCTGTGTAGCCTATGTGATAGCATCATAACCATGAAAGATGGTGTGAAATATTTGTGTTAACATAATTCTTCCAACTTATTTAGTAGCACAGAGTGAATGCAAGGAACATTAAAAGTGCTGTGGCTAGCAAATCTCCAGGATCTGCTAATTACAATTATTAAACAAACAATCACAGGAAACTGTGGATGGATTAGTGTTCCAAGATTTTTTGTGTATATTTTAAAAACATTGTTGGATTCAGCCGCACCTCAGGATTGGATACATCTCCCAGGTAAATTCATTACCTTTGGCTGAATCAGCTAATTTGCAGGTCAGAAGGAGGCCTCAAAATATTAGCTAGATCTTTTGGGCACAAGGAATCTTTGAAATACTAAGCAATCTTTGAAAGATTTTGTTATTTTGTGTAATTGCTAAGCAATCTAAAAATGCACCCCGATTTAAGTAGAAATTACTTTTGTATATTTTCCAACAAAAAAAAATTATGTGATTTTAAAATTTGGTTACCCTTGACACAAAAATTGGCCCTGCACTTAAAAATGTGTACCTTAAAAATGTATCTGTACATAATAGATTTTAGTAATAGGCAAATTTCAGAGGATGTGGGTGCACATTTATGATCTCAAACAATAAATTCAACCCTGTGTCAGGATCATTGATTACAAAAGTAGCACCTCTACTGGTATTGTCTCCTGCTAGATTTTATTAAGGTGTGTATACGAGTTGATGAAGGCAATGGAACTGGGAGACAACCACCCTTAAATGTCAATGTATTGTTTTTTGGGTGGGATGCAATAAAAAAGGTCAATTTCTCATAACAAGTGTGTCCTTCACTTCACTACCACTGTTATGATTTCTTTATTTGGAAGGAAACAAGAGAAGATTTGATATACACTTCTCGTGAACTTATATTAAAAGGTATTCCGCTATTGAACAGCCTCATCTTGCTGCTTTGAATCATACCCAGTTTTGTCAATGTTATCAACACAGCTGCTAGGCCAGGGGTTCCCAACCATTTTCATCCCGTTTACCCCTGGCAACTTTAATAGCACATAACAATGTTATTTCACTTATTTATGAACAAGTGATGATGAACAGACACCAGCATACCAGAACCAAACACAGTCAGTCAATGAGAAAAACTATGTACAAATCTAGAATCAACAAATTTACCCCCTGGGAAGTCGAAATTTACCCCCAAATTTACCCCAGGTTGGGAACCCTTGTGCTAGGCTGTCAAATTCATCAGTAGCATCAGTGTGGAAGCTGATCTCCATCTCATTACTGTTTTTATGAAAGATCTGTAGCCCAAGGTCTGCTACCAGTGGGGACCATTACACCTGCTTCTCAGCAGGCTCACATGGCATACCAATTAAACAAATGTCCACATGATTTGTTTACATTTTAAAAATATGTTTAATAACATTCAAAACAATTAAAAACTAAGGAATTACTGCATAATAATTTTAGTGAAGATGGGTCAAAAATATAGACAGTATTATTTTAAAATTGGCCCTAACAATTCAGAATTCATGAATGGTCTGGAATGTCATCTTTAGGAATGGAAAATGAAATGTCTTTTTTGTTTGGTTTGTATATCTGTAAAATATATAACAGACATTTATTTCACTCAGTTTGTTATAGGCTTGAATTGGTTTGTGAGATTCAAGGGTATGAGGTTAAATGTCAAAAGGCAGAATGCTGGCTCCACAGGAAATGTTTAAAGGCTTTGTTGAAATAGACGTCAGTGGAACTAAATCAAGTAACATTCATTGGTGCAGAGCACGATTTAACCACTGATATTTTTTGCTATTTTCCTAAAATTGCGCACAGTAAAAATGTTCAGTTCCAATAGCATTAATGCAAAAAAAAAGATTGATTTCAGAGGAAATTAATTTCCCTTTTCCAGTTAGCACGACGATTATGCAAAGTATAGCAAGAAATTTAAATTGAACGGCATGATGAAAAATATTTCAAAGGTTTAGAATTAGAATTAAGAAGTTACTTCCTTGCAATTTAATTTTCAATCCATACTGGGCAGTTCAGAGAGCAATATATTTAATTGAGATTAAATGAGAAGCTCAGAACTGTGGAAACACCAAAAGAGATAGGAAAATCAAAACAGCGATCACTAAACGGATGTCATCTCAGTTAAAAAAAATGGTCAACATTCATAAATTGTTAAAATGATATAACGAGAGATGGAGTTTATAATGTAGCTGCGCATAAATGATTAGAACCCACCTGAGGTCTTGAATTCACTCCCGAGCACTGTACCTCAGGAAGGAAAGTACTGTCCTATGATAGGAAGCGGTGTACATACAGAAAGATAGAGGCCAAAGGATTAAATTGTGAAGGTTGGTTTCAAGCATCAGTCTTGAATCCCCTTAACTGTAGTAGTCTAAGGAACGATCAATTGAGATAATTAAATAAAGATTAAAAATATTTCTTAAATTACTTGAACCTGTGGTGGGGTGGGTGTGTGGGGGGGGGGGGGGGGGGGGGGGGGGGGGGGGGGGGGGGGGGGGGAGCTGTTGTTCAGGTGCAAATCCAAAACTACCTTTTCATACAAGTTCTAATGGAAATAAGCAACCCTCACCCCCAAGAAGAGGTGGAAATTGAATTGATTAGCTATTTCAAAACTGATATTCATAGATATGATGGTGCTATATTTGGATAGACATATGAATATGCTAGGAATGAAAAATATGAATCATGTGCAGGCAAGGAGATTATTTAAACTTGGCATCATGTTTGGCACGGACATTGTGGGAAGTTCCTGTGCCGCATTGTTCTATGTTCTTTGACAGATGTTTGTAAAATAAAGGTATCAAAGACTATGGAACTAGAAATGAAATTGTGGAACATGGTGAATCACCTACAAACACCTCTCAATGTAACATCTCTCTCTGATTGGAGTCGTCCAGATGTGATGGCACCAATTGTCTGTACTGCTGAGAGCTTCCCTACCTTTATACATCACCACAACATTGCTTTTGTCTTCCTTAATTGCTGAGCTCCTAACTTTTTGTACATGGACACCCAGATTCCTTTGCATCACAGAATGGTAGCATAGAAAGAAGTAATTTGGCCAATTAGATCGGTCATGACAGCAAGATCCTGAAGGACCGCCACCACCCCAGCAACAGACTAGTCCAGCTGCTACGGTCAGGCAAGTGCCTCCGCTGTCACGCTGCAAAAACAGAGAGGATGAGACGGGGTTTCTTCCCACAGACCATCAGGACTGTACACTTTAATCTCACCAGGGCGTAAATACTGTTGTGTCTTTTTTTTAAATGTAAATACTGGTTCTGTTCTGTTCTGTTGTTTTGCACAATCCTGCAAGCATTGCAACTTTCATTTCACTGTACATCTTGTATGTGTATGTGACAAATAAAGTTGACTTGATTTGACTATCTGCAAGAGCAGATAGTTGTTCTCTCCCTCCGCTATCAGTCCTCCAATAGTTTTCCTTTCATATATTTATCCAACTCCCTCCCCATCTGTTATCAGGCAACTGAATCATCCTACCACAACCAGAGAACCATCCTGAACTACCTTATTGGTGACCCTCAGGCTATCCTTGATCAGACTTTGTTGGCTTTACCTTGCACTACATGGTATTCCCTTATCATGTACAGCATACATACACTGTAAATGGCTCGATTGTATCATGTATTGTCTTTCTGCTGACAACAAAAAGCTTTTCACTACCTCGGTACACATGACAATAAAGTAAACTAAACTAAACTAAGTTCTTCAATCGTCCTCCTTTCCAATATTTATCCAACTCCATTTTTAACACCATAATAAAATCTGCCTTCACAATATCCTCACTCAGTGCATGCAGACCCTGACCAATCATTCTATAAAAAGGTTTTTCCTTGTGCCATCTTTTTCATATCATATACAGAAGCACTCTGCAACGTCCCAACGCTTGAACATTGTAATGATTTTCTATTCTACCTACCAAAGTGAATGACCTCATATTCTTCTGTTATCAAATACCTCATCAGCGAAATTGGATGCTGCTTTATGAAGGTCTGAACAGCTTAAATATTAAAGTAAATAAAATCAGCAAATAAGCATTGCACCAACATATAACCACTAACCTAATGCTAATCAATCAGGCTTCCCCTGAAGAAAATAAAAGAACATTGGTTTAGGAATGTGAACTAATAATTCCCGTAATTCCTGGCCTTAAAGACCTGGCAAAGTTCTGTCCATCAATTTTTTATACAAGAGACAATACGTAGCTGATTAAAGTATGACAATGTTGTCTTCAAGCCACCATGCTGGTGTGCAGCTATACATAGTGTATTTTCCCTTCATGTTTTTTAAAATATTTTTTTATATAACAGAACAAGAAATAGACTAATGACCAATTGCATTGTGTACAACTTAAAGATGTTGTATAAAGTTTATCAGAATAATCAAATGAAATCATCAAGTTTAGTTATCATCTGTTAAAAATGACTTTATTTTGAGGCATTTTTTACTGGGTCCCAAGTTGATATAGGTGTCTTGATCTTAGAACTGAAGTTGCATGGGCTGATGCTGCCTTGTTTTAAATTAGTTTATTAAAATATCTGAGTAGATAGAATTCCTCACAACTTATTTTTAGGAGCAAAAGTAGAATAAACAAAGCCTTGCCAAGTAGGTCAGACAAAGATCAGAGACATAATGTAGCCCACTTGCTGTTGTCTTCCCACTCTCTTACTGATGGAGGTTTTCCAATCTTGCAAAGACCATGTGGACCAATGTTACAGACTGCCGGACAGCAGACACCAAACATGAAGCTTTGCCATCTGCTGTCAGAATACCTGCTTTAGAGAATATTTGAGCTGTCCCTGCCCATGACATTAGGGATTAGCTACTCTTTCAATTCCCCTCCCTCCTTCATTTTCCAAGCATGCTGCAAATTTAAAAAGTATACCTTTAATGAGACTGGAGTCTCAAAGATTTCACCAACACCTTCCTGCTCCATAATCATCAACATCACTTGACTACAAACGCGTTTCCTAGGACTGCATTTTTTATGTTCTGATAGTACAATTTACACGAAAAATAGTGTGTCATACAGATCCTCAAGCCTAGTCTGCCAATGAAGAAGGATCTCGACCCAAACGTCATCCATTCCTTCTCTCCAGAGATGCTGCCTGTCTCGCTGAGTTACTCCAGCATTTTGCGTGTATCTACAAATTAATACGATCTGATCTGGTTACGTCGACTTTTCCTGCCCGAGCTTCATAAATTTTAATTCCCCTGTAGGTCTGGTCTTTTGATTCTCAAAATTCTGCAAATATAACACAGGCAGTGAATACAAACTCTGCCAGGTATAATCTTCTGCCTATAAAAGCAACCTTATCTTTCAATTCAATCATAACCCTTAAAAGAAATCATGAAGGATAATGCACACATACTTTTTCATCCTGACTACCATTAATCTGGGACCTCTGGCCCATCCCCATAAGACATAGGAGCAGAATATAGGCTATTTGATCATGGCTGATCTATATTTCCCTTTCAACCCCATCCTCTTGCCTACTCCCTGTAACCTTTGACCCCGTTACTAATCATGATGACCTGAACCTTGTCCACACAGTGCAGCTCATCTCATAGCATTTAACGAAGAATGATATGTAAATATTAACCCCTCACACAAGATAACTTGACAACTAGCCTGATGAGAACATTTATCTCAGTACATCTACGATCACGATTAATCTGGTCCTCAGTGAGAATGGACTCTTGCCAAAAGTAAGTTTCTTCCAAACTGCTTTTAGAAACATAGAAACATAGAAATTAGGTGCAGGAGTAGGCCATTCGGCCCTTCGAGCCTGCACCGCCATTGAATATGATCATGGCTGATCATCCAACTCAGTATCCCGTACCTGCCTTCTCTCCATACCCCCTGATCCCCTTAGCCACAAGGGCCACATCTAACTCCCTCTTAAATATAGCCAATGAACTGGCCTCAACTACCCTCTGTGGCAGAGAGTTCCAGAGATTCACCACTCTCTGCGTGAAAAAAGTTCTTCTCATCTCGGTTTTAAAGGATTTCCCCCTTATCCTTAAGCTGTGACCCCTTGTCCTGGACTTCCCTAACATCGGGAACAATCTTCCTGCATCTAGCCTGTCCAACCCCTTAAGAATTTTGTAAGTTTCTATAAGATCCCCTCTCAATCTTCTAAATTCTAGAGAGTATAAACCAAGTCTATCCAGTCTTTCCTCTTAAGACAGTCCCTGACATCCCAGGAATCAGTCTGGTGAACCGTCTCTGCACTCCCTCTATGGCAATAATGTCCTTCCTCAGATTTGGAGACCAAAACTGTACGCAATACTCCAGTTGTGGTCTCACCAAGACCCTGTACAACTGCAGTAGAACCTCCCTGCTCCTATACTCAAATCCTTTTGCAATGAAAGCTAACATACCATTCGCTTTCTTTACTGCCTGCTGCACCTGCATGCCTACCTTCAATGACTGGTGTACCATGACACCCAGGTCTCGCTGCATCTCCCCCTTTCCCAATCGGCCACCATTTAGAGGAATGAATCTATTTGCAGCAATAATATAAGTTAGACCATTAACCAGAGCTCAAATAAAAATTACCATAGGGAAAAATTTAATATTCATATCAGAACAAGTCACTTTTAAATATACAACTTCCACTCTTCAAGCAGATGTATCGTAGCACCTTTCTAATCGCTAACTACAATTACATTGTTTAAAATAATGCATTTTAGATTGAGTGGGTGTCTTTTTCCCCAGATACTGCAGCACGTCCGATATAAAAATACTCTTATTAGTTTTCCTTCTACAAAGCTTATGATGTCTACCTTCAGAAAGCTCTTCTAAAAAGATCAACTATGAGTTTTGTACCTCATCTGTTGTCTAGGCAACATTCTGCATTCAGTGAACAATTGGATCCACTGCTTTGTTTAATACCACACATATTTGTGAAATTGGGAACACTAATGCCTTGTGTACCGCTTTACTTGGAAGCATATGGTATGATCTTTCTCCAGTAATTAATTATCCATGAATCATTCGGTATTTACGACTTACAAAACTATGTAATATAAACAATTTAGCTCATGTTCAGTTTCATATATTCTAATCATAATGCTTAAGAATAAACTGAACTATAACTTCAACATCAAACCAGGCAATAATAATATATTAGGTGGACACAAATGCTGGAGAAATTCGGCGGGTGAGGCAGCATCTATGGAGCGAAGGATATAGGCAACGTTTCGGGTCGAAACCCTTCTTCAGACTGATGTGAGGGGGGGGGGAGGTGGGGGGGGGGGGGGGGAGGGAAGAAGAAAGGAAGAGGTGGAGCTAGTGGGCTGAGGGAGAGCTGAGAAGAGGAGAAGAAAGTAGGGACTACCTGAAATTAGAGAAGTCAATGTTCTTACCGCAAACTGCCTAAGCGAAATATGGAGTGCTGCTCCTCCAATTTACGGTGGTCCTCACTCTGGCCATGTAGGAGGCCCAGGTCAGAAAGGTCAGATTCAGAATGGGAGGGGGATTTGAAGTGCTGAGCTACCGGGAGATCAGGTTGGTTATTGCGAACCGTGCAGAGGTGTTCGGCAAAGCGATCGCCAAGCCTACGCTTGGTCTCATCGATGTAGAGCAGCTGATATCTAGAGCAGCAGATGCAATAGATGAGGTTGGAGGAGGTGCAGGTGAACCTCTGCCACACCTGGAAAGACTGCTTGCATCCTTGAATGGAGTCAAGGGGGGAGGTAAAGTGACAAGTGTAGCATTTCCTGCAGTTGCAAGGGAACGTGCCCGGAGAGGGCGTGGTGTGGGTGGGAAGGGACGAATTGACCAGGGAATTACGGAGGGAGCGATCTTTGCGGAAAGCAGGCAGGGGAGGAGATGAGAAGATATGGCAAGTGGTGGGATCACGTTGGAGGTGGTGAAAATGTTGGAGGATTATTTTTTGTATGTGACGGCTGGTAGGATGGAAGGTGAGGACAAGGGGGATTCTGCCCTTGTTACGAGTGGGGGGATGGGGAATGAGAGCAGAGTCACGGGGTATAGAAGAGATCCCGGTGAGAGCCTCATCTATAGTAGAAGAGGGGAACCCCCGTTACCTGAAGAATGAGGACATCTCCAATGCCCTGGTGTGGAACACCTCATCCTGGGTGCAGATGTGGCGTAGCAGAGGAATTGGGAGTAGGGGATGGTGTCCTTACAGGAAGCAGGGTGGGAATTAATAGTCCAGTCAGTGGGTTTATAGTGGATGTTGGTCAGTAGTCTATCACCTGCGATGGAGAGAGTGAGGTCAAGAAATGATAGGGAATGTCGGAAATGGTCCAGGTGTATTTGAGTGCCGGTTGGAATTTAGTGGTGAAATGGATGAAGTCAGTGAGTTGTGTGTGGGTGCAGGAGGTAGCACCAATGCAGTCATCGATGTAGTGGAGGTAGAGTTCGGGAATAGGGCCACGGTAGGCATCGAACAAGGATTGTTCGAAGTACTCTACAAAGAGACAGGCATAGCTAAGGCCCATGAGCATGCCCATAGCTATGCCTTGTATTTGGAGGAAATGGGAGGAGTCACAGGAACAGTTATTAAGGGTAAGGACCAGCTCCGCTAAGCGGAGGAGAATATCAGTAGATGGATATAGGTTGGTTCTGCAGTCGAGGAAGAAACGGAGGGCTTTGAGGCAATCTTGGTGGGGGATGGAGGTGTAGTGACTGGACATCCATGGTGAAGATGAGGGAATGGGGGCCTAGAAAATGGAAGTCCTGGAGTAGACGAAAAGCGTGTGAGGTGTCTTGAACATAGGTAGGGAGGGATTTAACCAGGGGGGACAGGATGGAGTCGAGGTATGTGGAAATAAGTTTGGTAGGACATGAACAGGCAGAAACAATGGGTCTGCCAGGACAGTCAGGTTTGTGGATTTTGTGGATAACTCAGCAGGCCAGGCAGCATCTGTGGAGAGAATGATTGGGAGATGTTTTGGATTGAGACCGTTCTTCAAACTTGAAGTAAGTGCTTGTCCATTTGCCACTTTTGTATCAAATCAGTGACAAGTGGATTTTTAACAATGTGATCGGTATTAAATTCATCCAAGTAATATGTGTATGTGCATTGGATGAACACTTGCAGCACTAAAACCTTTAAAGCTACAGGGTGAGAGCTGGGAAGGTGGATTAACGTGCATAATTCTACATCTGCAACCATAAACATTATGGGCCAAATGACCTCCCTTCATGGGATAATGTCTATGATTATACGATTCTATATTTTGCAAACATGCAGAGATAGACAGCAGAGTTATCAACACAGTTCAATGACAACTTCTTCAACAATCTGTCAACGAATGAAAAAGTACACTGATACTAAAATTAGATCCGGTCTCATTAATAAATAACTTCAAACATTAGAATCTTCTGTCCTTTGTGTTCTCTGGCATACTGCCTAAAGATTGCAACAAAGCCTATTGTTTTCATATGAGAAGACTAACAAGTTCTCATTTATTCCAAATCTTTTTTTTATTAATGACAATGAAGAAGCTTATGTACAATAATATAGGGATTGATTACTTTCAGTTAACTGAGTTGATGAAACATGTTATGTGATGCTCCAGAGTAACAGAGGGAAGCGAAGCTTATACCTATGTTTTTGGTTACAGATTGTTATTTTTTTTTTTTTTTTTTTTTTTTTTTTTTTTTTTTTTTTTTTTTTTTTTTTTTTTATTTTTATTAGAAGTACGGTAAATTACAATTTTACACAACACATATATCTTTATACATTTTTTATACCGCTTCATTTTTTTTTTTTTTTTTTTTTTTTT
The DNA here is from genome assembly GCF_028641065.1 of Leucoraja erinaceus. Taxonomy (NCBI): domain Eukaryota; kingdom Metazoa; phylum Chordata; class Chondrichthyes; order Rajiformes; family Rajidae; genus Leucoraja; species Leucoraja erinaceus. The sequence continues at coordinate 57,736,799 of NC_073383.1, forward strand.
TTTAGAGCTTTAAGAAAAAAAGTAGAAGTTAGGAAAGTAAAGAAAGTGCAAGAGAATCGTGCAGTGCGAGAGTGTAAGGAAAAGAAAGCCCCTTAGGAAAGAAGTTAGAGAAGGAAGTAAAGTGAGAAAATAGACCCTAGAAAGAAAAGAAGGAGAAAGTAGAAACAATCGCTCTATTATAACATTAAACTCCGCAGAGAGGGGACTACCAACCAAGTCTGTTTTTGTTATTTTACCTCCCGTTACCAGGTCCTGATTCCGCTTATTTATATATTTGGGTTTTTTTTTAGATTACTATTGCACCTCATACTTGTAATAGGTCCAGAAACATAGACCACGTCTTTTGAAATTGGTCTGCTTTACCTGCTAGGAGGAATCTCATCTCTTCCAGGACAGATTGTTATAATAAGAGGATAATATTCAAGAAGTTAGACGGGAAATCTGCAGTAGCATTATTTTCCCCACGTTTTTCCTCCCTTGGCAATTTCTGCTATTGTCAATGTGGGTTTGAAAAGATGTTGAAAATATTTGGGTCTGTGGTGTCCTTTATGGCATACCCGGTCGTGTTCTAAAAACCTGTGCGGACCAACTGGCTGGAGTTATTACGGACATTTTCAACCTCTCACTTCTGAGGTCTGAAGTTCCCACCTGCTTTAAAAGGACATCAATAATACCAGTGCCCAAGAAGAGCAAGGTGACGTGCCCCAATGACTATCGACCAGCGGCACTAACATCGGTGGTGATGAAGTGCTTTGAGAGGTTGATTATGGCGCATATCAACTCCTACCTTGACAAGAACCTCGACCCACTGCAGTAGCTTACTGCCATAACATGCAATCTCTCTGGCTCTCCACTTCGCTCTGGACCACTTGGATAACAAAAACACATATGTCATGCTCATACTGTATGTATATTCTCAAATACTCATATATATATTCATTGACTACGGCTCGGCATTTAATACAATCATCCCTTCCAAGCTGGTTACCAAGCTCTCAGGTCTGGGTCCCTGCGCATCCCTCTGCAATTGGATCCTTGACTTCCTCATCCACATACCACAGTCTGTCCGTATTGGTGGGAATGTGTTCTCGATAACAATCAGCACGGGAGCACCTCAAGGTTGTGTGCTCAGCCCCCTGCTTTACTCACTCTATACTCATGACTGCGTAGCCGGACACAGTGCGAACTCCATCATCAAGTTCACCGACGAATCACTGATAGGACGAATTACTGATGGGGACGAGTCAGAGTATTGAAGTGAGAATGACCGATTGACCAAATGGTACCAGCACAATAACCTGGCTCTCAACACCAGCAAAACTAAGGAACTGATTGTGGATTTTGGAAAGGGGTAGGATAGGGAACCTCAATCCTGTTTATATCAACGGGACGATGGTGGAAAGGCTCAATAACTTCAAATTCCTGGGCGTGCACATTTCCGAAGATCTTTCCTGGTCCCAGCACACTGATGTAATTATAAAGAAAGCACATCAGCGCCTCTTTCTCCTGAGAAGATTACGGAGAGTCAGTATGTCAAAGAGGACTCTCTCGAACTTCTACAGGTGCACAGTAGAGAGCATGCTGACTGGTTGCATCGTGGCTTGGTTCGGCAACTTGAGCGTCCAGGAGTGGAAAAGAATGCAGAAAGTTGTGACCACTGCCCAGTCCATCATCGGCTCTGACCTCCCCACCATTGAAGAGATCTATCACAGTCACTGCCTTAAAAAGGCTGCCAACATCATCAAGGACCCATACCATCCTGGTCACGCACTAATCTCTCTGCTACCATTGGGTAGAAGGTACAGGAGCCTGAAAACTGGTACATCCAGGTTCAGGAACATCTCCTTCCCACAGCCATCAGGCTATTAAACTCACCAACAAACAGACTAACTGTAACAGCCTATTGCACTTTATCTGTTTATTTATGTGTATATTGAATTGAACTGAACTGTTCTGTATTTATGCTTACAATATTCTGTTGTGCCACAGCAAGCAAGAATTTCATAGTCCTATCTGGGACACATGACAATAAACTCTCTTGACTCTTGACTACATGTAGCCTATTCCAATATTGTTTTAAATTGGTTTGCACAGCGATGGCACATTCTGCCATATTACTCAAACAGACAATTAACAATAGCTGGAAAATGTAGGGTTATGAAATCAAGCAGCCTAAATGTCGATTTGACAATCCTATTGCCATATTGCACCTAACATAGCAAACTTTCAGAGATGTTGTCTGATCCACTGAGTTACTCCAGCTTTTTGTGTCTATCTTCACGTACCAGAATATGTGTTTAGCAGCAGAGAGGACATGCCATCATTCTCTAAATAAATTGCTCACTGCCTGAAGGTCAAATTTACTTTCACTGGCAGTTGCAAAGATTGTGCAAGTGTTTACAGATTTCTCATATTACTTTAAGATGCTACTATTAACAAAGTGATGCTTCAGAACTTTGACCAAGCTTTCAATGCTTTAGTAGCCATTCCTCTTGCAAGCAGAATGACAGAGAAAAGAATCTGAGGGAATAATGAAAGGGGCAAGCTTTTGTAGAGAGGAGTAGAATGGGTGCCTCTTAGAATGTTATTGGCTCAGACCAGGGGACTTTTTTATTTTCATTTAATTTAGAGATACAGCATGGAAACAGGGCTTTTGGCACATCGGGTCCGCGCTGACCAGTGATCCCCGCACATTAACAAACTATGGACAATTTATACATTTACCAAGTCAATTAACCTACAAACCTGTACATCTTTGGAATGTGGGAGGAAACCAAAGAGAAAACCCACGCAGGTCACGGGGAGAACGTACAAACTCCGTACAGACAGTACCCATAGTCAGGATCGAACATGGGTTTCCGGCGCTGCAAGCGCTGTAAGGCAGCAACTCTACCGCTGCGCCACCGTACTGACTTCTGGGAATAATGTTAGTATGAAACAAAGTGTGAGTTGGCTGCACTTCAGTAAGGACATATTTTTGAATTGTGTTTACTTGCTTCAGACACAGCACAGCCACCCGGTCGAGCGACAGTCACAGTGTCAGAGACTGCCACGCCGATGGTGGCCATGATCTTATATTCATCAGACTTCTTCAAGACCACAACAGGAGACATTTATATAATCTCAAAATCTGTTGTCTAATGCTTTTCATTGTGCAAGTACAGCCAAATGCATTTCACTTTTCTTGTTGTATTCCTTTTATTATTTCATCTTTCTTGCCATCCATCAGCTTCTCTTTTGTTCTCTCTGACCTCCTCCGTGTGATATCCAACTTAACAACATAAATGTTACCTCTCCACTACTAATCTACTACGACTATATTTGGTGTACTACTGACCCTCATAATTTAATAAATCTTTATAAATTTCCATTCAGCCTTTTTTACCCCAAGGAAATCAGTCTTAGTCTATCCAATCTCTTCTTAACTCATGTCCATATCTGCATGTTACTGAGATTTTGCCACACGCAGTGGAGATCAGCAAAAAATACAGACATTGCTAGTGATGCCGGGATAGTAAAAAATGAATGCATAGGGAAAATAAGATCTAAGACACTGCAAATAGAATACGCCATTTTTCTCCTTGTAAGAGGAAAAGGTTGTGTGGAAGTCTGGAGCTGAGGAGTCCTGGCAAAATTCTACCTTGCCATTGGTTAGCAGGTTATTAGTGAGATGGTGCTGTTTGAGAGTGTCACCGATGAATGAACGCTAGAAGTGGACTGACTGACTTCAACTACTTTTCAAGGGCGTGAATACATTTCCAAGGAATCTTTGATTATGAAAGACTGACACTGTTTCTTACGTTACTGGGATTTGAGGCAATGTTTAGGTGTGTCATTAAAAAAATCCCATCTGAAGAAACAGGAATGTAATGTGCATGGTGCTGAGTGCAATTCTCAGAGGGAAGTTTTAACCCTGAAGTACAGTCGGGTTGTCAGATTAGGTTAAATTTTTGAAAGCAATCTAAAGTTAATTCCAGATTTACCTGCTTCCCGCTTCATAACTAGAAACTTTCCATGATATTCTAATTCCACCTTAACTCAATTGCTGTCAACTCAGCCCCTTCCCTCACTACCATTGTACCCTTTGATCACTGTATATGCCAATGAAAATGTTCTCTTCCCAAAGATAGACATAAAATGCTGGAATAACTCAGTTGGCCAGGCAGCATCTCTGGAGAAAAGGAAGTGGAAGTCAGCTCAGTCTGAAGAAGGATCTCGACCAAAAATGTCAACTATTCCTTTTCTCCAGTGATTCTGCCTGACCCACTGAATCATTCCAGTATTTTGTATCTATCTTCGGCATAAACCTGCATCTGCAGTTCCTTCCTTCACATATTATCTTCCCAATCTGGTTCAATCTACTGATTGACAATTTCTCTTCACCATATCCCTCCCAAATCTTCCCTGGCAACTGTGCACTGTGCTTTGGATCCATAACTCTTATGTCTGCTGGTTCAGTATTTGATATGCTCTCCCTTGCCTCGCAGAGTCACATGTCAATAGGCTAGTCAAGGCTAAAGGACCATTTCAGAAGTCTTACAGTAATCAACTACATTATGCCCAGGAAACCTGGTTTCCAACCAGGCTTTTCATCCACTCCTTCCTTCAAATCCATACCTGTACCTCCATAATTATCCGAGCCTTAATTCCTCCAATGGCTTGGTTTTAATTTACATTTGCAAGTTAATATTAGGTACACAGTGATGCAGAAGTAGAGCTGCTGCCTCACAGTGCAGGAAACCAGGGTTTGATTCTGACCACGAGTGCTCTCTGTGAGGAGTTTGTATGTTCGTGTGATTGCATGGGTTTACTCCAGGAGCTCCGGTTTCCTTCCACGTTCCAAAGATGTGAAGGTTTGTTGGTTAATTGGCTTCTGTAAATCACACCTAGTGCGAAAAGTGGAACGACATATAACTAGTGTAATGGTGATTGAGATGAACTCTGTGGGTCGAAGAGCCTGTATCTCTAAACTAAACACCATCAAATGTAAAGAGCAGCTGACAATGTCAAAAATGTTAACATATGTAAATAATAATAATAATAATAAATTTTATTTATGGGCGCCTTTCAAGAGTTTCAAGGACACCTTACAAAAATTTAGCAGGTAGAGGAAAAACATGTAAGGGGAATGAAATAAATAGTAGAGACATGACTAGTACACAAAGTAAAGACAGAATACAATTCAAAACACAATATGAGGCAATTAATGCACAGATGAAAAGGGAGGGGGACGTGGGGCTAAGGATAGGCAGAGGTGAAGAGATGGGTCTTGAGGCGGGACTGGAAGACGGTGAGGGACACGGAATTGTGGATCAGTTGGGGGAGGGAGTTCCAGAGCCTGGGAGCTGCCCTGGGGAAGGCTCTGTCCCCAAAACTGCGGAGGTTGGACTTGTGGATGGAGAGGAGACCGGCTGATGTGGATCTGAGGGACCGTGTGGGTTGGTAGGGGGAGAGGAGGTCAGTGAGATATGGGGGGGCCAGATGGTGGAGGGCTTTGTAGGTGAGGATCAGGATTTTGTAGGTGATCTGGTGGGAGATAGGAAGCCAGTGAAGTTGTTTGAGGACTGGAGTGATGTGATGCCATGATTTAGTGTGGGTGATGAGTCGTGCGGCTGCGTTCTGGACCAGTTGGAGTCGGTTGATGTAGGTGGAGCTGATGCACGAAATAAATGCAACCCAAAATAAACAGCTGAATGTGGATGGATTTGAAACATGTGTTTGGGAGAAAAGAGTTAGCAAGCATTCTACTGGGGTTGTTGAGGGACCTGTTAACAACAAGATCTCAGGGAATGAGTGGATCAGCCTGAATTGGATAGCAGTAGCAGGATCGGTCCAAGTCAGCATGGAATTATGAAGGGGAAATTATGCTTGGCTAATCTTCTGGAATTTTTTGAGGAAGTAACCAAGAAAATGGACAAGGGAGAGCCAGTGTCTGTAGTGTACCTGGACTTTCAGAAAGCATTTGATAAGGTCCCACATGGGAGATTAGTGGGCACAATTAGAGCACATTATATTGGAGGTAGGGTACTGACATGGATGGGAAATTGGTTGGCACACAGGAAACAAAGAGTAGGGATTAACGGGTCCCTTTTAGAATGGCAGGCAGTGACTAGTGGGGCACCGCAAGGCTCAGTGCTGGGACCGCAGCTATTTACAATATATATTAATGATTTAGATGAAGGGATTAAAAGTAACATTAGCAAATTTGCAGATGACACACAGCTGGGTGGCAGTGTGAACTGTGAGGAGGATGCTACGAGGATGCAGGGTGACTTGGACAGGTTGGGTGAGTGGGCAGATGCATGGTGCATGCAGTATAATGTGGATAAATGTGAAGTTATCCACTTTGGTAGCAAAAACAGGAGGCAGATTATTATCTAAATGGTGTCAAGGAAAAGGGGTAGTACAATGGGATCTGGGGGGTTCTTGTTCATCAGTCACTGAAGTTAAGCATGCAGGTACAGCAGTTAGTGAATAAAGCAAATGGCATGTTGGCCTTCATAACAAGAAGAGTTGAGTATAGGAGCAAAGAGGTCCTTCTGCGGTTGACAGGGCCCTAGAGAGACCACACCTGGAGTATTGTGTACAGTTTTGGTTTCCAAATTTGGGGAAGGACATTCTTGCTATTGAGGGAGTGCAGCAGAGGTTAACAAGGTTAATTCCTGTGATGGCGGTGTAAATACGCTCCTAAAGCTTACTCCCCTTAGTCTAGTTCAGTAAAACACTGAGTCAAGCACTGGACCAACTACATTTTATTTTTTGAACAAACAACAAATCCCCTATATGATACCTAAACCACCGCATGTTCAATCCTTGTCTCTGCCTGGCCAAGCGCTTCAGCCTCATGTAACCAGATACTACCAAAAGGTCATGCAGTCCCAAGCATCCTTCCAGAAGATCGACTATGATCCAAGTGGGGGTTACCCTTTATGGGTCAACGAACCCTGTGGAGCCGAACTACATAGGGGTGGCGCCCCTTACAAGCCAATCACACATATTAATTACATTAAGGTATTATTGACAGTTCCCCAACCCCATTACAAAGTCCCAAACAATGTTTCTACAGAAGCTTCTGGAAGGAAGTTATTTAATCAAATAACGCAACATTCTCCTGGCTAATGTAAACAATTAAAACAAGGCTTCACACTTCAGCCAATACTCAAATCGCAGTAAAAATAAACTTTGCAACATTATTAACACTGTTTACAATTCCTTTGCAGTAATTGAATCAAAGCAATGCATTTACAACACCTTGAAGTTTCTTTGCAGGGTCTTCATACAGTTTATCAATTGGGAGGACATCTGGATCTTTCCCATCCTGCAATTCAATCTAGGGCTCAGGCTGGCTGGCCCCATTCACAGCCTTTAATTTTCCACAGACAAAGGTTAAGCAAATCTTACAAATGCAAGGATCCTCCATTTTATAGTGTCTTCAATTTGGTCAATATTATCAGCGGGACTGTCATATGTTGATATAATGGAGCGGCTGGGCTTGTGTACTCTGGAATTTAGAAGGATGAGAGGATATCTTAATAAAACATATAAGATTATTACAGGCTTGTAAACGATAGAGGCAGGAAACACGTTCCCGATGTTGGGGGGAGTCCAGAATCAAGGGCCACAAGTTAAGAATAAGAGGTAAGCCATTTAGAACGCAGATGAGGAAATAATTTTTTACACAGAGAGTTGTGAGTGTGGAATTCTCTGCCTCAGTGCAGTGGAGGCCGGTTCTCTGGATGCTTTCAAGAGAGAATTAGATAGAGCTCTAAACAATAGTGGAGTCAAGGGATATGGGGAGAAGCAGGAATGGGGTACTGATAGTGGATGATCAGCCATGATCACATTGAATGGCGATGCTGACTCGAAGGACCAAATGGCCTACTCCTGCACCTGTTGTCTATTGTCTATGACCTCTAATACATAGAGCAGTGGCAGGAAGTACATAGAAATACCAGCTCCTGGAGGCTCCCCTCCAATTCACAAGCATTCTGACTATGTAAAATATTGCCAGTCCTTAATCCATGCTGGGCAAAAAACGATGAACTCCCTACCCAACTGCTTTATGGGAGAATCTTCAATCGTAAAAGCTTCAGCAGTTCAAGTAGGTGGTTCAACAGTTCTCAAAAGTAATTAGGAATCGAGAATGGATTCTGGCTTTGCCTACAATATGCCCATTCCAAAAAAATGATAAATAAAGAAAAATCAACCCATAATTGAGAATCATAGAAATTAGCCTCATTGCACATTATTGAGCTCAGAACACTGGTGAAATCATCCAAAAACTATTACTGGAGTTTCTTGGCCGTTCTCCACAGTACCATGTCTAGCCCCTTAGCTTAGAGACCACATGGATGGTTAATTTCAAACTCCCTGCAAAGGTAGTCAAATCAGCTTCAGGAAAATGTCTTCGTTCTTCCCGTACGAGTCTTAACAATTGAAAGAAGCTCCATTTCTAATGTGAAAATAATTTATTCAATCCAATAATTGACATAAATACAATTTCTCAGCAATTGCTTTAAATATTTCAAGTAAATGGTTAGCATACACATTTAAATATATATATATAATTGATAAAAGACAACCATCTTTGTAATTATCATGTTTGGCAACAAAATTAAATACACATTTACAAAGTAATATTAGAGTTTATTTTTAAGATAGAAGATTAGAAACTTAATTTAAGCCATCTGTTAATGTAGACTCTCAATAAAAAAAACTTCCCTATACTTAATGCTGTGCAGGTGACTCCATGGTGCAGTTCAGGTGATCGAAATTCATTCTTACAGAATTCACAAAGCACTATCAAAAAAAATCTGAGAAGCAGAATAAAAAAATCACTGTTATGAAATTTATGTGAAAAGTAAATAAACACAACATTTGTGTTTCTCACAGCTCATATTTTAGCGGGTCTGATGATGAAGGGGCTTTGCAAGGACAATCAAGATATGGACCTTTTTTTAGGAACACAACCCACCCATAACTGTGGAGTCGCCTGTATCCTGATGTCCCTCCTATTGAAAGAATGGGAAGTAAGGGGGAATAAAAACATTCAGGATTAGCTCACACTGCAATTATCCAATTTTGCACCCAACCATTTAAAATAAAAATGGTATTAGATAGCTCAAAATGATGTCCATGACACAATGAAGTTCAATGTGATTAAGTAATATTACTTGGATGAAATGTTACTTGATTCACCCCTAATATTCAACAGTGGCGAACTCAAGGCCGTCTTTGGATACAGACAGTGCTCAAAATAAGAGAGCCATTCTATATTTCAAATGCATGTCAAATTATGATGATAGAGCTCACCATTATAAGATTATAAAAGATATTGTGATTTTCTTTATTTTTGTTGGAAATCTTACTGATTCATGACAGTATGTACTGTTCTTTTGTATAATCTGTTGAAAATTACAATAACTCAGAATTTGTGGTTGTGATGACAGCAAAACTGCCAGTAATTTACTTGATATCATGACAGAATGCAACTGACAGCTATTTCAAAAGATTTCACATGCAGTTAAATGCAGAAATCCTGACGTATTCAGTGATTCTCTGCTCTTCAAAAGGAGTGCTAATGATGTTCTTGCAGATTACATCCTTATATATCCTTATATATCCTTATATATCATGCTTGCTCTATCAATTCTTGAACAGGTTTGTATGTTGGCTAAAGTAAACTTTTAACAATGTGCTAAATCATAAATACTGTGGAAATACTTATTCCCTCAAAACAAACCAAATGCCTTGGCTCAAAATGGGAACACGAACTGCCAAGTCTTTTAATGCTCTATAGTTGTGTTTAATTTAGAGATACAGAGTGGAAACAGGCCCTTCAACCCACCGAGTCTGCGCCAACTTAAAGCAGAGTCTCAAGTTGCGAGTTGACACAAGAGGTACCCCGAGTGAAAGACTCGTGGTTGTGTACGAGATTGCAAGTGTATGATCAAGAGTTTAACCGAGTTCCCACGGGTATGACAAGTTTGCCGTTTACGTGTCATTTCTGCGATGTTCCAAGTTCGTCTCCCGAATTACTCTTGAGCCAATCCTGATTGAAGGTTTGTTTTCATAAGCAACAGTGTTATGTTTTAATAAGCAACAGTGTTAAAGAAGATCTCTCCATCCTGTGGCTTTGTTTTAAAGATAGAATTCAGCGCGGCCACATCTATTGATGTGACCTATAAAGGGAAAATGCGCACCATCCAGTGCCAGGGCAGTTATACTTATGATTTGTTTGAAACACACAGGTTTGATATGTTTTAATTGAATTTACTGCCATGTCTACACACTGCGGGGAGACGAGAGATTAAATCTTTGAATGTGGACGGATGTGCACATCAGATTGGTGTGAGACGGAGAACAGGGTTCGCCACCTGAGCTGCTTTGGTGCCCAGGCATGAGTTGAGGTGGAGAGAGGTTGGGGGGGGGGGGGAGCGTCATTAATCTGTCTGAGGTGACATGGCTTTTGGGTTAGGCTGGGATCATACTCTGCTGGATGATCTTAGTGCGGGAGACAAGTGTAGGATAGGTGTACTGACTGTGTGGGCAGACACTGTGGAAGTGATTGCCCACCAGTCTCAAAAGCCACTGTGTCTCCCTGTCCCTGGGATAGCAGGGGGCGATCAAACAGCACAATACCCTCCTCCACGCCAACACGAAGGGCAACGATCCCAAGGCTTTAGCGTCAGGAACAGCGGGCAGGCGACAATCACCTGCCATAACGCGAGAGAGATCATGCACTGTTATAGGTCTCCTTTGCACGTCGGTGTTTCTGTCTTTCTCCACTCATTGTTGGCCCTATCTGTCACCAACCCCACCTACACCCCTCTGCTTCCCGGCCTTGTGTGTGACCCCTTCCCTCCCCTCTCCAGCTCCCCGCCCATTGCACCGGTGCGGGGGCTTTGCACTGTCTTCACGTCGGCGATGCCAGCAGGTCAGTGCCAGTCGCCCTGGGGCAGTCGCTCCCTTCAGTTTCCCAGGGGGTCGGGACGGGACTGGAGTTGGGTTAGGTGAGTTAGAGCAGGAAAGTGGGGTTGTTTGCAGTTGCAGAGGGAGGGGGCAAGGGCGGTACAGTTCCCAGTCTCAGCTCCTGTCCAGGGGGGTGGCCAGAGGCGTCAGGACCAACGGGACACTGACCCCCAGGCTCACCAGGCCCACTGCAAGCACGGAGAACCCAGAGACCCACAGCGGTAGCAGCCCATCGGGGTGTGGGTTCCTCTGGAATTGGAGCGGGGCTGGGCTGGAGTTGCTGTTGGCTGTGGGTCTCTGGGTTATCCGTGCTTGCAGTGGGCCTGGGGGGCGGTGTCCCGTTGGTCCTGACGTCTCCGCGTTATGGCAGGTGGTGACAGATAGGGTCGGTGGGAAACTGAAGGGAGTGACAATCTGCTGCTGCCTGCCCGCTGAGTTAAAGAGTTCCCACGGTAGAATCACGATACACTAAGGTAAACGCACGGGCCACTACGTTATTACAACGAGTTAAAATGTTTCACTTCTTAACCACAAGAGTAAAATTGACTCGTGGAAAATTTTAAACATGTTTGATTTTTTGCAAGAGTTGACGCGTTTCACGAGTACCTGCCGTTAGCGCCACGAGTCTCTAAGTTGCATCCACGAGTTCCATACGTTAATCGTACGTTATTACCACGAGTTTTAACTCGGGGTACCTTTGTGTCAACTCGGAACGTGAGACTCAGCTATAATGATCACTATTATACTAGTTCTATCCTACAAACTAGGGGCAACTTACAGAAGCCAATTAACCTACAAGCCTGCAGGTCTTTCCTGGACATTATCTTGCACTAAACATTAATCCCGTTATCCTGTACAGGATACAATCGATGACTCGATTGTAAACATCTTCTCGCCGACTGGATAGCAAGCAATAAAAAAGGTTTTCACTGTACCTTGGTACACGTGACAATAAACTAAACTAAACAGCATTTTCAATGGCAGAATTACTCAGCAGATCAGCTGCTCTTCAGTACTATAGTGCTCTTTGAGATAATTTGCATCTATTTTTGCCCCAACAGAAAGCGGGCCAACAGATCAATAGAGGAAACCCTATGCTGACAGCCTGGGTATGTACTTGATTGCCTTCTAATTTCTATGATGTGTTTGGGTGTATACAAAATGTAATTCCTTTTGGGAAACCACAAGCCCAGTTAAAGAAAGATAATGATGTGTGACTATTTGTAATGAAAGCTAAGCCAAAGTGTGAACAAATCATTTAAACACATGTGGTAAATCGGCCTGTGTGCAATGTGAGTTTAAACAGAAGCATTGCCTTGAAAAGATAAGGAGTAGAAATTTTACATTGTCGTTCCATTCCACTGAATATTGGGAGATGTCAGAGTAATGTATCGCAAAGAATGGATATGAAGCATTTTAAAGGACGAAGTGACATTTGTCTGTATGAGATAGCTAAGAACCTAATACCGTTTTTTTTAATACATTTTTCTTTGTTGAAATCACAATTAGAAAACAAAGACTTGTTTCAGGTTTGAAGAACAAACTGCTTCACTTTCACTTTCAGATGATTGTACATTATTTAAATATTTAGTGACTGAAGCAGCAGTAATTGATGTAAATAATTCACTATTCACGGCAATGAAAACAATTGTCTCAACTTCATGTATGGGGATGTTTCAGATAGAGCCTGATTCCTTGACCTACACATTCAACCTGCTGCCGAACTGTCAGTCCAGCTGATTGATGTGACACATTGTGTATTGTTCAGTTTTGATTACCGTTGTCTGCTGATGTCACTTTATTCCATTGAGACATAATGTTTGATCGATTTCATACTAAAGCTGATACTATCGTAGAAACATTCTCTTTTTTCCCCAGCCCATATCTACTTCGAAGATCTTGAAAAAGTTGGTATTTTAGTTTTGTTTAGTTTAGAGATACAGCACAGAAACAGGCCCTTCAGCCCACCAATAGACAATAGACAATAGACAATAGGTGCAGGAGTAGGCCATTTGGCCCTTCGAGGCAGCACCACCATTCAATGTGATCATGGATCAATGTGATCATCCCCAATCAGTACCCTGCTCCTGCCTTCTTCCCATATCCCCTGACCGCTATTTAAGAGCCCTATCTAGCTCTCTCTTGAAAGCACCAACAATTCCTGTTCACTAGGACCCTATGAACAATTTATAATTTTTACAAAAAGCCAATTAACCTACAAACTTGTACATCTTTGGAATGTGAGGGGAAAACAATGCTCCTGGAGAAAAGTGACAGGGTCATGGGGAGAACATACAAACTCCGTACAGACAGCACTGTAATGCCCCTGCCCCACAGACATCTCTGGCACTGTAATGCCCCTGTCCTACTTAGGAAACCTGAACGGAAACCTACCATTCAGGTTTCCTAAATGGGACAGGGGCATAAGGCATAACTCTACCGCTGTGCCACTGTGCCTCCCCTGGTATGTTGAAAAATAAGGTAGGCCCTCAATTGTAAGCAGAGCCAACATTCCTAATTTTCTGAGATTTTAGTTAATTTCTACTATCGGCAGATTTCCTGCATCATTAACTGTCGTGTGATTGCAAAAGTGCTGTAATATAACAAATGGACAAAGTGATCAACAAATTAAATATGGCACTTACAAAAAGACTAAATACAAATTTGTAATATATTACAACTTTAACTGGCACACCATTAACAACCTCTATGATGCAAATCACGCATAAAGGTTTAAAGATGTGAAGAATGTAGAAACTACTGCATATTTGATATTGGCATGAGGAAATGCAGAAATATTGCTGGAAAGCATCAATATTGTCATTACCGAAAGGCAATTAATAAATATGAGCACAATATTAAACAGCAACTTATGTTATTAAGTATTAGAGTCTGCGTTTGGACCATGTTCACCAAAATGCTGGCAATGTGACCCAGCTTTTAAAGAAGGGGGTTGTCACTTGACATGTTTTGCATTTGGTCAGTGTGGAGTAGAGTGGCGTATGGATAGGTGATGATGGGGAAATACAGACCAAAAAAGGGATAAATAAGTGAATAAGTCCATCAGCAAATCAGAATATTATCCAACGCAATTAATTTTAAAGCATTTTGCGGAAGCAGATGGAGTTGTTCCATTTCATCAGACGTTTGACTGCTTGGAGAGCTAAGGCTCCAATCATGTGTTCAAACAGCTTTTGCAGTAGGCAGGGAACAAAGGAACCTCTCTCACAGCAATCTGTCCACCACTTAGCTGCCTGACTAGATTTTCAACTTTTTCCATAATGACTGAGTTTCTGGCCAAAGGCTTTCAGAATACTCATCATTAAATTATCCTAATGAACCAAGTTACCACCCATAGTGAGGAATATCTTCTAAAGTAGCTGAATGCATTTACTTCTGGCGAGGTTATGAGAGGGAAATCCAGACTGATGTGAACGGCTGCCAAGAAAGCTATTGGCAATTTCAATGGTAAACAAAAATGCTGGAGAAACTCAGCGGGTGAGGCAGCATCTATAGAACGAAGGAATAGGTGACATTTCGGGTCAAGACCCTTTTTCAGACTGATGTGAGGGTGGGGGGGGGGGGGGGGGGGAGTGCGGGAGCAGGAAGAAGAAAGGAAGAGGTGGAGACAGTGGGCTGTGGGAGCTGGGAAGGGGAGGGGATGGAGGGAGAAAGCAAGGACTACCTGAAATTAGAGAAGTCAATTTTCATACCGCTGGAGTGTAAACTACCCAAGCGAATTATGAGGTGCTGCTCCTCCAATTTGTAGTAGGACTCACTCTGGCCATGGAGGACTCCCAGGACAGAAAGGTCAGATACGGAATGGGAGGGGGAGTTAAAGTGCTGAGCCACCGGTAGATTGGGTTGGTTAATGCAAATTGTGTGGAGGTGTTGGGCGAAGCGACCACCAAGCCTACGCTTCGTCTCACCAATGTAGATCAGTTGACACCTAGAGCAGCAGATGCAATAGATGAGGTTGGAGGAGGTGCAGGTGACCCTCTGCCTCGCCTGAAAAGACTGCTTGGGTCCTTGCATGGAGTCGCAGCGGGAGATAAAACGACAAGTGTAGCATTTCCTGCGGTTACAAGGGAAAGTACCAGGGGAGGGGGTGGTTTGGGTGGGAAGGGAGAAATTGACCAGGGAGTTATGGAGGGAGCGGTCTCTGTGGAAAGCTAAAAGGGGAGGAGATGGGATGATTTGGCCAGTGGTGGGATCCCGTTAGAGAAGGTGAAAATGTCGGAGGATTATCTGTTGTTTGTGACGGCTGGTAGGGTGGAAGGTGGAAGGGTGGAAGGTGAGAACAAGGGGTACTATATCTTTGTTATGAGTGGGGGGGGGGGGGTGGGGAGCGAGTGTGGAGCTACGGGATATAGAAGAGACCCTGGTGAGAGCCTCATCAGTCAAAGAAATTTCAATAGGAACTCCCATACTTACAGGCAGTACAACTTAAACAAAACTTTCAAAATAAGTGCCAAAGAGCATGACTGAACAAATAAAGTGTTAATAACTATTGTTCATTGGAAAGGCATGAGATTTTATTTCCTAGCTGACAAATAGCAGTAAAAGGAAAAGTTTTAGTTTATTTATATTACAAGCAATACTCATCCTTCCATTTCATATATTTTCTTGGCTGAATAAACTTTTCTTCTCTGTCATGGTCTCAACAAAACCTATTGCAAGGCAGAATATAGGAACAGTCGTAAAATTTGAAAACAGAACGTGATATTACTGTGAAGTACTAACCAATATGATTATTTAAGAGTAAAAGGTTTGGTTTAGTTTAGTTTAATTTAGAGATGCAGCGTAGAAACGGGCCCTTCTGTCCACTGAGTCTGTGCTGACCACCAATCCTTGTACACAAACACTATCCTACACACATTAGAACCAACTGGAATTACCAATTTGCCAAGTCAATTAACCTACATCTTTGGAGTGTGGGAGGAAACTGTAGCTCCAGAGAAAACCCATGCAGGAGAAAGTACAAACTCCAGACAGACAGCACCCGTAGTTAGGATTGAACCTGGGTCTCTAGCACTGTAAAGCAGCAACTGTAACTCTGGTGCCACCATACCGCCCTAACATGTATCTTACTCTTCCTTTGAATCTAAGCTTATGTGTGGCATATATTCGATTAATATTAAAGATACAGGAAGAAGTAGTTCAATCAAGGTGTGTAGGTAATTTGGTTTCTGTAAATTGTAAATTGCCCATAGTGTTAGTAGTATACGGTTTGATCAATGATCGGTGTGGGCCTGGTGGGGTGAAAGGCTTTTTTTCCGCATTGTATCTCCGTATCCCTGTATCTCTGAAGCAATGGTAATTAACATAATGTCCTTGATTTAAAAGCACAAAATGTGTAATAGTTATTTCAAGATTTGAATTATGAAGTGCTGCAATTTTTAATATGTACTAGACCAAGTGGGACCCATTGGGCCCCATCCACAATGCGTGGAGTGAGTGGGGGGGGGGGGGGGGCATGCGGCATCACACGGGAGGACTGGTCCCCGATCACAATATTCCACCACTCACCCATAGCCCTCAACTGAGCAGGTGCGGCTGATGGGTTGCCATTGTGACATGACCCCCTCCCCCCCCCCTCACACACATACTAATGCCCACACACACTAACCCCCCCAAACACCCCCTCCACACCCTAGTTATTATTTTCAAACTGGGCTTTTTTTAAACTTTAAATATCAATAACTTGTGATAAGCTATTGATAGCTATTTTATAATCCCCCCCCCCCCACCAACGGAAGGGGCGTGGCCTTAATGGCACGATTGACAGGAGAGAGATTATAAACCTTTTTTAAACACTAATAACACTTTTATTTTTCATTCTTTTATTATTAATCCTCTGCAACAGATGAGCGGAGGGAAAATGAGTAAGATGGCCAAAAATCACAGCCGTAAGTTGTAGCGTTTTTTAATCTAAAATCAATACACAGTGCAAACAGGAAGTTGTCAAGTTTGCACCACCAACAGCCATTTGCAGTGCTTCACTTCAAACCAACCACATTGTTATTTTCAAACCACATTAAGGGCACTTAAGGTCAGTAAAACCAACTCACAGTTTAGTTGACATGTGTTCGGTGTTATTCACAGCTCAGACTGCGAGACATGACCCTCTCGCTTCTCCCATCTTGAAGAGACTGACTGAGGCACTCAACACTTCCGGGTTTTATAGTCCCTCCGAAAGGGGCATGGCCTTCAGGAGAGAGAATCTCAACATTTTTTAAACACTAATAAATCTTTTATTTTTCATTGATGGGAAAAATCCTCTTGTACTGCACAGTGGAAGGGGACTCTGAGTAAGATGGCCAAAAATCACAGCCGTAAGTAGCAGCATTTTTTCTAAAAATCAATATACAGAACAACAGGATGTGGTCAAGATCAGACTTTTAGTAATATACTAGACTAAGTGGGTCCCAGCATCACACGGGAGGCCCGGTCACCAATGCAATATTCCAACTCTCCACCAATACCAATACTGCTTGCCAGTGGGGGGTGGGGCTGTCTGTTGCGCTATCATGGGTGTTGCGGTCTGAAGGTACTTGTTTCCAGAGGGCTAGTATAGACATTGTGGGCCGTATGAATTCTTGGGCAGGCATCCAACTGTTGCAACGATTTTAAAAGCCAAGCCAAGGCAAACAATTGGGCTTCAGCCATCCAACAACCAAAATTCATTTTGTGAACACAAACTTGTTAAATAAAGGTGAGGCAAACAATTGGGCTGCAGACACCCGGCAACCAAAATTCATTTTGTGAACACAAACTTGTTAAAAGGGGCTGCAGCCACTTTACAGCCGCACCGAGTGGACTCACCATGGAGTAGACGTGCGTTCAGTGTTATTCGCAGCTCAGAGAGCCGTGACCTTCTCGCTTCCTGGTCTGGCAGAGACTGAGAGAGGCTCGACACTTCCTGGTTTTATAGTCCCTCCCCCGCCGCCAGCAGGGGCAGCAGAGAGAATGGGGAATTTTGTAAAAACATTAATATCTCTCTCATTTTTCATCGATGGAACAAATCCTCCGCACTCATATGGCGGAGGGGGGCTGTGAGCGAGGTGGCCAAAAATGACGGCCGTAGGTGGTGGCGTTCTCTCGGAAATCAGAGCACAGTGGGCCAAAAGCGGTCAAGATCAGAGATTCAGTAACATATATTTTTTGGCCCACTGTGCTGCGATTTCCGAGAGAACGCCACCACCTACGGCCGTCATTTTTGGCAACCTCACTCACAGCCTCCCTCCGCCATATGAGTGAATATATATATATATTTATGATGTAATATTTTCCGTTTATTTGGATTTTCCCTGGCACATATTATTTTCCTTCCTCTTGCTGTCCCTCATGCCACGTGTAAATAACAATTAACACATTCCCATCAAAAAATTCCATTAACCTGGTATTGTAGTAAAAAAAACTGCCCTGTTCTGGTTGTTATCTTACATTGGTCACTCATGATTTGGACGTCACTTCTCTGGATTACTCTAATGTCATGACTGTTTCTATTCTCCACCCTCCAAAAACAGCAATCCACTCAAAAAAGTATTACCCATGTCCCATCCACCTCCTCCATTACCATCACCCTCAGTAGCTGCCAGATACCCTAAAACCCAAATGTAAATTTGTCATCCTATGTAGCGTCATGTTGCAGGGACTGAAGGGCCCGAGTTACAGGGAAAGGCTTGGCAGGCTAGGAATTTATTCCTTATGGTGCAGGAGGCTGAGTGGTGATCTTATGGAGTGTATAAAATCATGAGAGTAATAGATACTTCTAGATAATTCCATCCCTACCATCGAGATGAAGTTATAGGTGTCTGAAAACTGAGACCTCCATGTTCAAGAACATCTTCTTCTCAACAAACTTCACGTTCCTAAACTCTGCAAACAATGAATTACTAACTGACTTGGTTGCACAAAGGTATTTGGGCTTTTTGCACCAATATTGTTTTATTTTAAATGTATTGATTTTTTTTTGTTTGTTACATTATCAATGAGTACTGTGTTTAGAGGCCTGTTATCTGTTGCAAGTAAGAATTTCATTATTCTGTTTCCTTGCATATGACAATTAAATACTCTTGACTCTGGAATAAAGCAGCAATTCAAACTAGGATAAGCTAAAGGCCATGACTGGTGAAGCACCAGAATTTCAGACGGTTAAAAGCTGGAACTTATAGAGATAGGTATGGGGGTGGATGAGGTGGGGTGGGGGGGGGGGGAGCAGGGAACACTTTGAAGATTGTCAAGCATTCTGGTGGGACTTGTTAGGACAGAGTGATTATTGATTAAAGGCCAATGTATGGAAGATAATGATACAAGTATTGTTTAAAGAAGAGATTCTAAAGTAATTCCAAAGTTTTGGAGAATTCATTATAATGATACCACCAATGATACGACTATAGTCAGTTGGATTAACAACAACGATGAGATAAAGAGCAGAAAAGTGTTCAAGAACCTTGTGTAGTGGTGTCAGGACAATAACCTAGACTTTCATGTCATCAAGCCAAGATTTCTTTACCAAGGGCGTGACCACGTGATCTTATAGAGAGTGGTGAACTCAGCCCAGTATATTACAGGCTTGTCACTTCCTTCCGCCCATTCCATTTCATGGTGCATGTCATTAGGAAGACTGGAAGTATCAAGGATGACTGGGATCCTAGTCAATCCCTAATCTCTCTTCTACCTTCTGGAAGAAGATACAGGAAGTTAAATGCCCGGATGTCCAGACTTAAGAACAGCTTCTTCCCCACTGCTATCAGATTCCCAAATTGATCAGCTCTATCACACCCCGCTCTGGGCTGTCATGTACCCTTACTCTTGACGCCACCTCATTCAGTTATTTTGGTATTGTACATCAGATTGCACTATAATCTTGCACCATTCTGCTGTTTAGTATCATATTTTTGTTGTGTTTGTCATTACTATATGCATGCAGTTTATTCTGCAAGCTTCATGTGAAAAATGAATTTAATTGTTCCCTGGTGCGCATGACAATAATCTAACCTGAATCTGAATGAACCTGTCAGCAAGCTTAAGATTTCTGCTTCCACTTGCATGAAAATCCTGAACCCACTGCCATACATTTGGAGAAATGCATGCAGTTTCACACAAGATCAGGTTCAATCTCATTCCATCGACATTGCATAAACACGTTTCAATGTGCTGAGTTATCCACCCTGTGAAAACAACAATTGATGGCTGGTTGAGAGATCGTTAGCAGTCTCCCAGCAGCTGATTGCGATACCATCTCACTTTGACTTGCAGAGTTTAAATCTGCCCTTTGAATTCAGATGCCGTGTGAGGGGGAGAGGAACTGGAGGCCAAAAGCCTCCGGCTGTTGTTGGCAGGAAATCAATTAATTTATTTGAAATTGTGTGCAAGTCTAAGATCCTCTTTGAATTTCACTCCATTCTTCAAAACAAAGTGTGGAAATGCTCAAAAAGAAAACTATTTAAGACAGGATTTATCATTTCTGGTTTAGCGACAGTAGCAAGCATCAGGAAATTGCTGCTTAAGATGAATGATTTAACAATTTGTATGCAGCGTATTTGGTGCTTTGTCACTTGTGGCTCTGGGATAGCATGCTGTTCTCCAAACCAGAAGGTCATACTTCAAGTTTCACTCAAAAGACTGGAATACGGAGTTGAGGCAGCCACTTTGGGGCAGTCATACGGTTGGATGTACTGTCTTTCAAACAAGACCTTAAATCAATGCCACATCCGCCCTCCCAACAGACTGCAAAAATCCTGTGGTACTTACAAGAACAATAAACACAACTCTCAATTTGGAATTATTTTCACCACTTTCCCTAGACAGACGCAGACAATAAAACTTTATTACACCATGCCTAACGTTCACTGAATTCATGATCTCATCATATTTCCTTTTTACTTGGATAACTAAGGCCTTTTGACAGATTAATATGATCCCCTTCCTAATTTTTCATCCTTGTTACTTACTTTTTTTTTGATTCACATTCATAGCTCCACTAAGAACACCCACTCCAACTGATATCTCTCTATGTAACAATAAGGTTATAATGTTTAGTACAATATAAATATTAGTAACGTCCAATAAAAGATAGCTCAAGGGTCTCCAATGCGGTAGATTGTACGCCAGGTCCTCTCCCAAGTTGGTGAGAGGATGGTTCAGTTTCCTGATAACAACTGGGAAGAAACTGTCCCTGAATCTGGAGGATATGCATCTTCACACTTCGGTACCAATTGCCTGATGCGAGAGGAGAGGGAGTGACTGAGGAGAGATTAGTCCTTGATTATGCTGGTGGCCTTGCCGAAGCAGAGCCAAGTGTAGATAGTGTAGAGCCAATAGAAGGGAGTTTGGTTTATGTGATGGTCTAGGCTACATCCACAACCCTGCAATATCTTGCGTCTTGGATGGAGCTGTTCCCAAACATGTTGTGATAAAAGCTGCTAGTGATATTTACTCCTAAGAACTTGAAGCTTTACTTCAGCGCCATCAATGTGCACCCCTTTGTTTCCTGAAGTTGATTGTAATCTCCTTTTCCTTGCTGAGTCTTGTCTTCTCCTTATCTAAAGCTATGGAGTCACGCGGTCACAGGGAGAATGTACAAACTCCATACAGACAGCACCCGTAGCCAGGATTGATCCAGGGTTTCTGGCATTGTAAGGCAGTAACTCTACCACTGCGCCACCATGCCGCAGTGATATTGAGATAAAAGATGTTGCTCTTTAAATTTGCAATTAGCCACTACGTAGCAATGGACAGGCAGATCGTTTTGAGGGTAGCTAGGTGGATTAAAATGACATGCAACCGGTGTCATCTCAAAGGCACTCAACTAAATTGTTTGTCTTTAGTAATACTTGATCCACATATGAATGGCCAACTCCGCATCTTCCTTTCCAGTTTGCTGATGTGTACTAGGAATCCTGCACCTTTCATCATAAAGGTTCTGCAAAGAGAACCCTGTGCTTTATTTCCCTCATACCACATCCCTTTCCTGCAACTAAGTAGCAACATCACAACCTTACTCACCAGTCCAGCATCGATGGACTATATTTTTTGCAAGCATAAGACATAAAAGAAGCTATAAACAGGATATTCTTTCAAATCTTAAATCTTAAATAACAACGCTTCAAGTCATATCACATAATACAAATCAGTTGTTATAATTCCCCGCACGCTATATCTTGTAGAAAAACATGTAAACCAAGTGTCAAATAGTCATACAGCATAGAAACAGGCCCTTTACCCATCCAAAACATACCTATCATCAAGCATCCATCTAATTTTATTTCATTCTCACAACAGCCTAATTAATTCCCCACATATTCTTCCACGCGCCTATAAACAGGAATAAATTTACGGTGGCCAATTACCCAATACATCTTATTGTAGGGTGTATGAGGAAACCATCTGTAGAAATTCCTTACAATCACAGAGAGAGTCTGCAAACACCACACAGTCAGCACTGGAAGAAAAGATTGAACCCAAGTTGCTGGAGGTGCTCTATCTGCACATTGCTGCTGTTTATTGTCCTTACAGATCCAGAATATATGTGATTCCACATGGGGTGCCTTGCGAGCTCATATCAGTGAGCAGTTAAGACAAATTTAGAACTGGCAGTCCATGAAAGAATGGATAAAGGCAAGACACGAGGAACAGCAGATACTAGAATTTTGTCTAGAACACAGTGTTGGAGTAACTCAATGGGTCAGAGACCATCTCTGGAGGACAGGGGTATGTAGCATTTTGGGTTGGGACCCTTCTTCAGCAAAATAAAGCTGAATATGGGGTAAACAGACTAAGAAACGATTAAGGTGACTACCAGCACTATAAAAGTTCAGGCACAATTATCATTCGGTGACTGCAACATTCTTAAATTCAGGAAATAAACAAAGGCTGAAATCCAATTCAAAGGCAAAAACTTTGAGAAAAAAAACCCTCAGATAAAAAGGCACTTTCCACTTATTGAACATGAAACACTCAATGTTTTTGTGCTGCAAGGGCACTGGGAGTTGGATTCTTCGACAGCCTTCAGATCACCTCGTTTGGATTCACTGATCTGGGTAATGTTCTGAGCATTTTCAATAATGGCACATTTCATGGGATCTGGTGAAAATTATGTAGTGATACAATCATGAAATCTTTTGTGGCAGTAACTTCAAATGTCTGCACGTCAGATGGAGTTAGTTGCTTATGATAACCACAAGCAGTTCACAAGAAATAGATCCCTGATTCTGCATTGGCATTGACCTGAATTTAAATTGTTTGTCTGCATTAGCTTTCACAATGTTCTCCTTGACTTTGTCACATTCATGTGGATACTGATCTTTGGAAGACATGCACACACAGTTTGTGCAACTGGCAGTCTTCCTGTCAGTCATGTGCATTAAGGAACTGCAGATGCTGGTTTACACCAAAGATAGAAACAAAATTCTGGAGTAATTCACGGGTCAGGCAGCATCGCCCGAGAAAAGGAATAGGTGATGTTTCAGATCTAAAGAAGGGTCTCAACCCAAAACATCACCAATCGCTTTTCTCCAGAGAGGATGTCTGACCCATTGAGTTACTCCGGCATTTTGTGTCTATCTCCTGTCACTCATGCAGTATTGCTCTATATTTTGCGAGACTTATAATGTTCTTGCTCCCATAATTTCCCTTCCCTGTAATATTTGAAATTCAAGTGGTTAGCAAAGTTTACTTAAGTCACTAGTGTTTAAAGGAAGTATCTTTTTCACTTTTCATTTGCAGAACACTAAAAACACGAAGACACAATTATGCTTTCGAATAGTAGATTTTACAGGTGTAGACAGTATCGGTTCCATAACTGGAAATGAACGAAGATTGTGAATAATGATAACCAAATGATCAGATAGTTGACCAGATAACTTTTGTATCAATTGATGTTGTTAAACTGGAAAGGATGCAGAGAAGATTTAGACTTTGGACTTTAGAGAAACAGACCGATTCCGCACCGACCAGCGATCACCACTGACACTAGCTCTGTCCAACACACTCGGGCAATTTACTATTTTACTGAAGCCAATTAACCTACAAACCGGTACATACCTGTAGTTGGAGTGTGGGATAAAACCAGAGCACCCAGAGAAAACATTCACAGGCAGAACATACAAACTCCATACAGACAGCACCCACAGTGAGTAACAAACCCAGCACTGTAAGGCAACAACTCTACCGCTGCACCACTGTGATTCCCAAGGATGTTGCCAGGACTGGAGGGAGGGCTTGTGCTTGAGGGAGAGGTTGATCAGGCTAGGACTTTATTCCTTGGAGTGCAGGAGGATGAGCTGTGAGTTTACAGAGGTGTATAAAATCCATGAGGGGAATAGAAAGGTAAATGCACAGAGCCTTTTATCCAGTTGGGGAATCAGAAACCAGAGGACAGGTTTAAGATGAGAGTGGGAAGATTTAATTGGAGCCTGAGGGGCAGATTTTTCACATAAATTGTGGTGAGTACATGGAATTAATTGCAGAGGAGGTAGTGAGGTAGGTACTATTATAACATATAAAATACATTTGGACAGGTACATGAATAGGAGAGGGGGGGCAGGGGAGAAATAGGTGTGAGTCCAGGTGGGTCACATGGGAGGGGGACAGAAGAAGGCGGGGTATATGGGGGAAAATGGGAGGGGTTAAATAGTTACCTAAATTTGGAGAATTCAATGATCATACCGTTGTGTTCCAAGCCTGCCTATTAGTACATTGACAAATGTGTTTATTCCAACTAATACATGCAAGTTGAACATGTTCGCTTGAACTCATGGCTGAGTGCAATAATGAGAACAGTTAATAATAATTGCACGCACGGGATCATCAGAATTATTGTTGACTTCAGAGAGAACTGCACAGTCTAAAGACTTCTGATGCACTGAGTTTGCTGAACACCCCACACAAAATAGTTTGATTTTCTACATTCTGGAAGTAAGGATAGCTGCAGCTATCCTTTTGAAAGTTAATATTAGAGTAATGTTTAAGCGGCTTTTAGATAGGCCCATGGATAAGCATGGAATGGAGGTATATACATCATGTGCATGCAGATGAGATTAGCTTATCTTGGCATCACGTTCAGCACAGACATAGTGAGCTGAAGAGCATGTTCCTGTGATACATTGTACTATGTTATAGTGCCAGTGCTGTGAATTCAGCCTACCTCAATGATGCTGCGTTTAATGATCCTTTGAAGGTTTTGAGTGAAAAGTTCTGTTGTGCAATTTATTTTATCTTACAATCCCATTCAGGATAAGATCTCAGAATTCCCACATCAACTATTCCACACTCTGAAAGTGACAATAATATTGCAAATGTAAACAATCCGAACAGTCTGATAACCTATGTATGCGAAGCCTTTCTTTCTAAATTGCCCATCTTTCAATTATCTATGATATGATAAAATAAAATCAGAAATTCTGAACAAATTGAATCCAACCAACTCAACCACTTTGTGTTGAATTGATACAGAGTAGTGGTATTTACAGATAACGAAGAACAAAAGTAAACACAAAATGCAAGTGAAAAGGCTTTTCGTAAAATGATGACAAATGTATGGGACAGATTGCCAGCATAGGATTCATAATGGAATTCTACAGTTGCTTGTCAACAATTGTAATTCAAAGGTATTAGGTATTAGAATTTTGGCAGTATTGATTAATATTTGGACTAAAGGTCTTCGATCTACACCTTTACTAAGAAATTGATATTAACAATTAAATCAAATGTGTTTCAATTTATTTTATCCAGAAGAAAGACCCCAGGGTACATGCACCAAATCGAGTTATTGAACACATACCCGCTAGCTGAAAGTGGCTTTTGCAAATAAAATTAAAATATACCATGTTTTGTATCGCTGCTTGGTTTGTTTACAGTTTAATAATAAATTGTATGGTATTATATTATACACAAAATTCAGAGAAAGTTAATTATGTTTAATCTCTTATATCAGTATATATTTTCCAATATTAGAGGTTTGACAATCTCCTGTACCTATATAAATGGCTACACTTTACAAGATTCACAAAATCATTAATGCCTTTGTATTTAGCAATGGCATTTAATACATGACTTGAGAGAGAACAATTAATTCCACTTTTAAAATATGAAGTGTATTGTAAATTATCCAAATTCCATTACTGGATAATTTAGCTCTTGTTTGTTTCTGTACTCTGAGTAGTAAAGGGCCTGTCCCACTTATGCGACTTTTCAGCAAACTGTCTGCGACCTTCAAGCTCGGGGGCACTCGCCTGAAAAATCACAAGCTGGAACGACCATCAGCGCTAAACACAAACACATCGCAAAGGCGGAGGCCAGGGAAAGCGGGGGAACGCTGTCTGAAATTCACACGGTCATGAAGGAGACTTACCAGTGACCACCTACAAGCATATGTCGACCATGCTGCGAGCTTGTGGCGAGCGCAAACTCTCCTAAACTCACAAATAAGGTCGCCATAGTGGGACAGGCCCTTAACTGAAAGTGAGCTTTTTTTGTAAAGTTAGTTTGTTTGAGTATGTTACAAATGTGTTGTATAAAACCAAGATACAAGATACAAGATGCAAGATACAAGATACATTTAATTGTCATTTGGACCCCTTGAGGTCCAAACGAAATGCCGTTTCTGCAGCCATACATTACAAACACACAGACCCAAGACACAACATAATTTACATAAACATCCATCACATCGCTGTGATGGAAGGCCAAATAAACTTATCTCTCCACTGCACTCCCCCCCCCCCCCCCATGTCAGAGTCAAAGTCAAAGCCCCCGGCTGGCGATGGCGATTGTCCCGCGGCCATTAAAGCCACGCCGGGTGGTGCGAGGTCGCACACCGGTTCTTGGTGTTAGAGCCCCCGGCGTGCGCTCGCAGAGTCCCGCGGCCATTCCAAACCGCGCGGGGCATTGATGTAGGCCCCGCTCCAGGAGCTCTTCGACCCCGCAACTCGGGCGGGACAAGTCGCCGTTGCGAGAGCCTTGAAAAGCGGTCTCCCTCCAGGGAGCCGCGGGCTCCCGGTGCCGCCGCCGTCGACAGACCTGCCGTTGGAGCCTCCGACTCTCCGGTCCGGGCCGCAGCAGCGGCAGCAGCAGCGCCCCTCCACCGCTCCACCCGCTCCGGACTCGGCCAGCCCCGCGACGGCGACGGTGAGTCGTAGCACCAGAGTCCCCGGTCTCTTCCTGTTGGAGGCCGCTCCTCGTTGCGGCCCCAACGACAACGGAAACCCGACGAGAAAAGGTCGGGTCTCCCGTGCAGGGAGAGATTTTAAAAGTCCCCCCCCCCCCCCTCCCACCCCACCCCCCCCCCCCCCCCCCCCCCACACACACACACCCCAACAAAAAATAACAAAAACTACATAGAAACACAGACAGAAAATAATAAAACGCGGACAGACTGCAGAGGCCGCTGCTGACCAGAGTCGCGCCGCCCACCGGAAACCGATACAATAGTTGTTTAAATCAAACTTCTTCAGTAATTTTTTTATAATCAAACAGAATGCTATCAATACAGACATATCAAACAATGGATGAAACAAGTGACAGAGAAAAAGAACGAGCAAAGGAGGTAAAATGGTTCATATTCAATTTCCATTTATTAGGGCCAAAGTTGTCATAAAATTTGGAAATATTCGTTGAAACATTACATATTTTAGTCATTAACTCATTGGAAATTTGTCAGAGGTATAAATCTTATGAAGAGCAGTTGGAGCTGAACTGAGCTGAGCCGGGGTAGGGGGAATTTAGAGAAGGAGGCTGATGGGTGATAGGTGGAAACAAATTAGGAAACAAAATTGACCAGATGGAACCAGGTGGGGAGAGGGAATGTGGACGGCAGAGACAGAGGCTGGAAGATCACTTATGCATCCCCTCCTCCCCCATCCAGCTCCATTTGCCAATCTCACCTGGTTCCCCCCATCACCCGCCAGCCTCTGACTCAATGCCCCCCCCCCCCTCACCATCCCCACTCCACATGCCCATTGCTTATATTTTTCCTTATGTTTTTACCCATTAGGATAAATCTTGAAACTTCCTCATCACCTTCCCCACCTGTCTTCGTCTGGCCATCATCTTGTACTCAACACCCTTGTCTCACCCCACCCTCTCTGTTCTTCCTGCTGCATTTCCTTATGTAGGGTACCTTCCCTCTCCATTTTCAGTCCTGATATAGGGTCTCAACCCAAAATGTTGACCATCCCTTAGCCTCCACATATGCTGCTTGAACCACTGAGTTTCCCCAGCAGCTTGGATTTTTGCTCCTGATTCCAGCAACTGCAATATTTTTATGTCCCCAAAAATCATGAAATCATTGTAATAATCTGACATGAACACATTTCTGCATATAAAATGGAACATCAAAAAATATTGCTGGATTTTATAAAAACAAATGTGTTATTTGTTGATGTTTGATGATTCCATTGGCCATGCTCCATGAATATGCAGCTCTAAGAGAATCGAATAACTACAGTATGATGAGATTAAAATATACATTGCTGTATAATTATGTATTTATTCTTCCATGCATCAACAGATAAGCCGCCAATGTTCATTTTGGTTCCTTAATGATATGAGCTATGAAGTATGGTTAAAAAAATTGCCAATGGGTAATCAAATATGGTAGCAGCTGGTTCAAATATTTCTGCTGTATAATCACAGATCTCATGAAATCATCAGAAAGAATAAACATTATTGTTATTGTTTGTAATTCTGCTGCTTGCATTCAAATATTCAAAACTGGATCATTTTTACATAAATATCTAGAAAAAGCTAAAAGGTTTTTTTTTTTAATTTCTTTGTTATTCTCAATTACATACATAATAATTCCAGACAATATTTAGACATATTCAAGGTACTCTCACGTGAAACTTTGTTGATTTTTAAAAACAATTTCAGTGCTTTGCTCAAAAGATTCTGAGAAATGCACATATTAGCAAGAGGATTGCCTCTGGTTACTGTACTTTAAAGATATTGAAATGAGAAGGTGCCCTCTGTCATTATGCGTTGGATGTTTCAAACATTAAAGAAAAGATTTTCTCCAGCAATTGTATAAAACAAATTTTCTAAGAACGCGAATGAAGTTTCTCTCTGGGCTTCCACAATCATACTCACTTTTGTAGCAAAGCCTTTCTGTTTATCCTGTTTATGTTGAAATAACAGAGGAAATTGCCCACCAGTAAAAGTAACGACCATTGAAAATTGTGGTTTATTTATCCTGGTTATGAGCAAACATAATTACATTAAGAGTGTTGCTCCATGGAATTGTGTTTTATGAAGTCTCTGGGTTCTCTGGGCTGTAATAATCTTTTATATGCCATTCCAAATGGAATCTGCAAGGAGTCCTTAAATAAACTACACACTTGTTTGAGCTCCTCATGTGTATAAGTCCATGCACTCTGCAGTGGACTTCACCAGGCAGTAAAAACCCACTGAACACAGGAATTATACACTCACAATCAGGATAATTAGGAATGAAAAGTGATAAAGATATGCAGGGCAACTGTGCAAAACAAGGCTGTGGAGCTCATAGTCAAGCAAATCTGAGACGCTGACCTGAAAGTAAGGACAAAAGGGTGAGGGTGAAAATAATTAGAATGAAACTACATACGAGTCACCAGTCAAGAGTGTTTAATTGTCATATGTACCAATAATGCTGCAGTTAATTTTTTTTTACTAGCAGCAGCATAACTGGCCCTATACACAATACTCATAGATAACATATAACACACAAAAAAATCAATAAATGTATAACTCCAGTGCAAAATAAACCGAAGTCCTTCGTGCAACTGAGGACAATCCATAATTCATAAGTTTAGTTAGTATTTTGCAGTGTTCATGAGCCCGATGCTTGTTGGGATAAAGCTGTTCTTGAACCTGGTGGTCACGGTTTTCAAACTCCAATACCTTCTTCCTAATGGTAGGAGTGAGTTGAAAGTGAGGCAAGGGTGATGTGGGTCTTTGATGATGCTGGCTGCCCTTTTAAGACAGCACCTTTATAAATACCTTTGATGGTGGGGAGGTCAGTACCGTGATGAGCTGGGGGGGGGGGGGGGGGGGTGTCCAGGGTTGTTATCTCTTTTGTTTGTGGACGTTCAAGTTGTTGAACCAGGCTGCGATGCAACCAGTCAATATACTTTCTACCGTACACCTGTAGACAGTGTATTCATGGATTTACATAATCTTCCCAATCTCCTTAAACCCCTTTTTCACGGGGCGACTTGACGCAAGAGTTAACCAAAGTTGAACATCGTGGGAACCTCTTGCGATAACCGTACGGCATTCGTGGACCACCATGGACCACCGTGGCGCTAACGGCAGGTACTCGTGTAACTTGGTGACTCGGGAGAAAATTCAAACAAGCTTGAATTTCTCCAAGAGTGACTTGTACACTTGTGGTTGAACATTGCAACATTATATGCACGTAGTGGCCAGTGCGATATCCGTACTGACTCTTGCGTGTACCGTGGGAACTCCTGCGAACGGTGAACCCGGAAGCTGGACAGAGGGGACAGAAGGTGAGTAAAAATTGTCTTCTGTGGGATTGAATTTAAAAAATAAAGATTTGCATCCGCATATGGACATCAACTTATTCATGAGTTATGTTAATGAGATTCAAGAAAATAACTATAATCTTTAAAAGGGACTTTACTGAAAGGTCCCGCATTTTTATGGTCCGTGAGAAATTTTTCACATGTACTTCTTTGAGAGATACAGCTCGGAGTCCTCGCCGACCAGCGATCGATGCCTTTCCGAAGCAGGGTCCGGAACGCTACCAATCAATGTTCTCCAGAGACCCGTGTAAAGGAGTGAACTGCACATGCTGGTTTAAAACGAAGACAGACACAAAAAGCTGGAGTAACTCAGCGAGTCAAGCAGCATCTCTGGAGAA
Organism: Leucoraja erinaceus; assembly: GCF_028641065.1. Taxonomy (NCBI): domain Eukaryota; kingdom Metazoa; phylum Chordata; class Chondrichthyes; order Rajiformes; family Rajidae; genus Leucoraja; species Leucoraja erinaceus. The sequence goes on from NC_073383.1 coordinate 57,767,640, forward strand.
AAATAGGTGATGTTTCGGGACGAGACACATCTTCAGACTCAATTCCGATTAGGATGTCTGAAGAAGGGTTCCGATTCGAATCGCCACCTATACTTTTTCTCCAGAGATGCTGCCTGACACACTGACTTACTCCAGCTTTTTATGTTTTTCTTCCCAGATCTGACTTACCTGCTAAGTTACACCAACATTTTGTGTCCGTGTTCACTATGAACATTGAATTATTTAATTTTAGGTAACTTACACTCTCTCTCTCTCCCCCGCCCACCCCCTCCTGCCCCCCCTCCCCCATGCAGTAAATGTTGGTTAACCAGTCCAAGGTTTGCAACGCTGGTTCCCTCTTGGGATCACACTATCCCTAGCCAACAATTGGCCTATCAGGGAACCAAATATAGACATGAAGTGCTGGAGTGATTCAGTGGGTCAGGATTAAATCTCTGGAGGAAAGGGTTAGGCGACATTTCGGGTCGGGACCCCTCTTCAAAATACCCTGCTGAGGTCATCTGTTGTTGGCCCTGATTTGTCCCGGTCTTTTCTTGCTTCCAGTTCCCCCCTACAATCATCCCGAAGAAGGGTCCCGACCAAAAATGGAATCTATTCCTTTTCTCCAGAGATGCTGCTTGGCCCGCTGAGTTACTCCAGCATTTTGTGTCTAACTTGCTGATTCAGACAGTTTTTGATTTACTCTGAAACACATGTTGGAAATTTAAACTTGGGCGCAATTAACATCGTCTTACTACCGTGGGAACTCTTTAACTCAGCGGGAAGGCAGCAGTTAATTGTTGCTCCCTTCAGTTTCCCAGGGGGTCGGGACGGGACTGGAGTTGGGAGGGAAAGGTGGGGGAGTCGAGGGAGAGGAGGGGGACACAGATGGGGGTGTCTTCATTTACTGGCGGCGGGTGTCTGTCACTGAAACAGGGAGGTGAGATTTCACATCCACCTTGTGTGCGCCTCTCTCTCTCCCTCCCTCCCTCTCACACAGGCTGAGAGACTCTGCCTCTGTGAGTGTACGTCTATTTCTCCCCCTCTCCCACACACAGTAAAGACCGAGTAACTGTGCTCACTCCATCTGTGTCTCCCACATACACAGTAAAACTCTGCTTTGTGTGTATATACCAATTCAACCAAGGGAGGATATTTATAGTGTGTGAAAAAAAAAAGTGACATCATTTGTGCCACGTGATGATTTAATTACACTTGACAGTTTACAATGTCATTCAAGATTTACCAGGAAAGCTCAGGAGACGGACAAGTCACTCGCACAAATAACAGAAATGCCGAGTACCGTGGGAACTCTTTGTCTACCCCCCGTTATATCGTGTGATATTGTGCTAGACCACGACCACTTCACTCTGGCTACATCTTGCGTCAAGTCGCCCCGTGAAAAAGGCCTATAAGGAAGTAGAGGTGTTGATGGGCTTTCGAGGGCAGCACAGCAGATAGACCTGATGCCTCACAGCACCAGAGACCCAGGTTTAAGCCTGAATTTGGGTGCTGTTTGAGTGGAGTTTGCACATTCTTCCTGTGACCACGTGGATTCCTTTAGGTTTCCTCTCACATCCCAAAGATGGATAGAACTAAGGAATTGTAAGGTTAAAATCACCAACGGTGAGGAAACAAAATACAGAGTGGAGGTGCAGAACCTGGCAGACTGGTGCGCACATAACAACTTGTCACTAAACACCTCCAAGACCAAGGAGCTGATTATTGACTTCAGGAGGTCACATAATGGAGAATACACCCCAATCTCCATCTACAGAGACACCCCCCCCCCCCCCCCCCCCCCCCCCCCCAGCCCATCACGGTACTGACCTCCCCACCATCAAAGGTATTTATAAAGGTGCTGTCTTAAAAGGGCAGCCAGCATCATCAAAGACCCACACTACCCTTGCCTCACTTTCAACTCACTCCTACCATTAGGAAGAAGGCATTGGTGTTTGAAAACCGTGACCACCAGGTTCAAGAACAGCTTTATCTGGGTATGTTGCAAAGCCTCCCTGAAGCGTCGCTGAAAATCTGTCCCAGCCCGTGTGCGCGATTTTGGTGCCGTTTAGAGGGGGACGGGTTTAAAACGCGATTATCCCTAGGCTGTTCAAATCGCGGTTTTTCAGCCTAGTTAATTATTAACGAAAAATCGCTGGAAGATTCCCTCGCGTGAGCTATTACTAGTTTTATGGGCTTTCCTTACTTGTTATAGTAGGTTAAAAATTAACCTCTAAACCCCCGACCGCCGACAACAGGCCGGATCTTATACAGGGGACAACAAAAGGTAGGCTGTTTATTTTTACATTATGATCCCTTTATACAAAGTTTAATGTTGCGAGTAGCTAATTTTGGGCCCATTATATCCCACAGTATTTTTCTGGGCATTTGAGGGCACAAATCTACCGCAATGTGAACATTCTAAACAAGCGCATTCACAGGATCTCACTAGAAAGCCAATTTAAATGGACATTAATTTACAGCAATTGAACACTAAATTCCTTCCATTTGGCATATAAATTAATGTAAATGAGATTTTAAAATCATGTTTTATTGTGAATTATTTGTGAATATTATTTGGACACTTAGGCTATTTAAAAATGTTAATCATTTATTAGGAAATGGATAGATGTTTAGATCTAGCAATTGAAGTTTGTAATTAGCTACAATTAGGTAACTAACTAATTATATGCTTTAATTTCAGGTCATCCAAGTAAGATTATTTTATATTTGTTTCAGCATGCTTCAATCTATGATAACTGAAAATTTCATTCAGTTCTCTTAATTTTTAAGAAAGTTATGGGCTTTTGACTGTCCACGATCACAGCTTTTTTGTTATCTCCATAGAAAATCAATAGGGAACAAGATGCTAATTTCCGAGTATGAAAATGGCCTTAACTTTTTAAATACTTGAGATATGAAAGTGAATTAGGTGTCAAATTAAACTTATTTTTATGCTTTATCTGATGGGAAAAATTGCAGACGTGATTTTTAAAATCTCAAAATTTTGTAACATTGCTACTTTATCCCAACAAGCATCAGGCTCATGAACACTGCAAAATACTAACTAAACTTATGAATTATGGATTATCCTCAGTTGCACGAAGGACCGGGTTATTTTGCACTGGAATTATACATTTATTGATTTTTTTGAGTCTTATATGTTATCTATGAGTATTGTGTATAGGGCCAGTTATGCTGCTGCTAGTAAAAAAAAATTAACTGCAGCATTATTGGAGAGGGTGTCCAGCTTTAAGTTTCTGGGCGCTCACATTTCAGAGGACCTGACATGGTCCACCAACACCGCTGCGCTGGTCAAGAAGGCACAGCAACGACTGTTCTTCCTGCGGACATTAAAAAAGACTGGTCTGCCCCAACAGCTGCCGACAACCTTCTACCGCTGCACCACAGAGAGCATATTAACGTATGGCATCTCTGTGTGGTATCTCAGCTGCACGGATGCGGAGAGGAGAGCTCTTCAGCGCGTCGTCCACAGAGCACAGAAGATTATCGGGACACAGCTCCAGCCTTGGAGGGCATCTACCACACACGGTGCCTCAGGAAGGCCGTCAGCATCTATAAAGACTCCTCACACCCTTGTAATGGACTATTCGAACTACAACCAATGGGCACGGTGGCGGACGCACCACATCTCTGTCCTCAATGCAGCTGGCAAGCTCCTCTTTTGTCTCTACACATGCGTCTTCCATCAACGTCTTCAGAATCATCTTGATTGGCCGTCCCAGGTCAGGTCATGGGTGGTTCCCACAGCACAACCTTGTTTGGTGGCATGTCTGGGTGGTGGTGGCAGTGACCAGCGAGCCTCATCGTTCTCGACCTGATCTTCTCGGTCAGAGGTGGAATCTCCTCATAGAGCTGGGCATTGGTGATGTGGTCCCTCCAAGTGACATTTTGAATTTTTCTGAGCATTCGGGTGTAAGCACCATCAGGTGACGTACAGTGCTCGAGTGAGAGTCCATGCCTCACACTCGTACAATAATATGGTCTCTATTGTTGCATGGAAGAATCTCAGTTTGAGACTCTTAAACCCCTGTCTTACGGTGCGAGTCCACCCACGAGTGATCACGAGTTAAAAACATATCAAACTCGTGGTAATCACTTAGAATTACCTTAGCGGGAACGTCGGAACTCATGGACGTAACTTAGTGACTCATAACGCTAACGGCAGGTACTTGTTAACTCGTGAAAATTTTTCATCATGTTGAAAGATTTCCACGAGTCAAATTTATTCTTGAAGGAAAAATGTGAAACTTTTAAACTCGTTGTAATACCGTAGTAGCCCATGAGTTTACCGAAGTGACTCGTGAGTAACTCGTTTGTTTGGCCTGAGTGCCAGAAGTGAAATGTTGAAGATTAGTTAGATTTTAATGGAAATTTTTCAGTGAAGGAGCATAAACCACACTCCAAAGACATACAGATGTCTAGGTTAATTGGCTTAGTGTAATTGTAAATTGTCACTAGCATGTGTAGGATAGTGTTAGTGTGTGGGGATCGCTGGACGGCACGGACTTGCTGGGCCAAAAGACCTGCTTCCGCCCTGTAACTCTATACTAAATTAAACTAAACCTCAAGAGAAAAACTTATTTGCTTTTGTAATGGGCAGAGTCTGTGACGGTCTTCACACTCCCCTGGGTCTCTGTTTTGCTTTGTTTCCTTGCCTGTGAACTGGCTAGAATTTGCAGAGGTCGGCAGTCAAGAAATACAGACTAAAAAGGAAGGGGGGGGGGGGGGGATTCAGCTACCAGTCCAAGATGTATGAGGGCAAGTCTCTTTGCAGATGCAATCTTCTGCCCCGAGCTAAAAACCTCAGATACTCTTTTCAAAAATTCAGGTTCATAGAAAGAAATGTGAGCAAATTTGTTTAGTTTAAGGAGTGTCAAAATGAACTGCATGTACCCGTTTACACTGAAGATACACACAAAATGCTGGAGTAACTCAGCAGGCCAGGCAGCATCTCTGGGCAAAAGGAACAGGTGATGGTTTTAGGTCTGATGAAGGTGTCTCAACCCAAAACAACACCTATTGCTTTTCTCCAGAGATGCTGCCTAACCTGCTGAATTACTCCAGCACTTTGCATCTATCTTTTGTTTATTTTAGTTTAGTTAGTGTACAGTGAAAACCTTTTTGTTGCGTGCTATCCAGTCAACGGAAATACTATACATGATTACAACTGAGCCGCCCAGAATGTACGGATACAGGATAAAGGGAATAACGTTTATTGAGAGGGAATTGGTGAGCTTGGCTTTCAATTTTATTTCAGCATGGAATTATTGCACGGCTTCTATGAATAATATTTATAGATTATGTTCTATATTCTACCAAAAATTGCATTACAAAGTGGGTGAGCCCTGAATGACAAGAACCTTTTACTGATAACATGGTACTGGAGCAACTCAGCTGGTCAGGCAGCATCTCTGGAGAGCATGGGTACGCGACATTTTGGGTCGAGACCCTTCTTCAGAAGGGCCCACTCAGGACTGTTTGACCCAAAACGTCACTTTCCACATTCTCCAGAGATACTGCTGCCTGACCCGCTGAGCTACACCAGTACCTTGTGGCTTAGGAACTGTAGATGCTGCTTTACTTAAAAAGACACAGTGCTGGAGTAACTCAGCAGTTCAGGCAGCAGCATCTCCGGAGAACATAGATAGACGGATGACGTTTTGGGTCGGGACCGTTAACGTAGAAGATAGAACAGTTCCTTGTATCTGCATTAACCTCTGAGTTTGTATGTGAAATGCCTTCAGGTCCCCTGTAGAGAGAGGATATCTCTTCCATCTGTGCGTCAATTATAATCACAGAGCTCGCTCCCTCTCGAGGGTCAATATAGTGTATCTCCCACTTCATCATCAGCTGTAGAATCAGTTTCTGCCCACTGCCTCAAAGTGCAACCAGGCTGCAAGTCATCCAAGTTAACTTTAACCTGTGCTCCCCCTCACTATATAATTGCTCTGACGGACATACTGGGAGAGCAAAGAGACACACACTGCTATCCTTCTAGTCCACGGACCTTGCTGTTGGGGGAAAAAAAATAATGTTATTGTTCAATTTACCTAATCTTTTTGTTAGAAGTTTACCAACGTTTTGATGAGAGATAAATTAAGGGAATAAAACAATCTTACTAGACACAAAAAGTTGGAATAACTCAGCCAAGCCGGCAGCATCTCTGGAGAGAAGGGTCGAAACGTTTTTTCAGTCTGAAGAAGGGACTCGACCAGAAACGTCACCCATTCCTTCTCTCCAGAAATGCTGATTGTCCCGCTGAGTTACTCCAGCATTTTGTGTCTATCCTCGGTGTAAACCAGCATCTGCAGTTTCTCCCGACACAAAACAGCCTATGCCTTTCAATGACTGATGCCAGACCTTGAACAAATGCAGTTCAAATGGACTTTTGAATGCAATTTTGGAAGGATTGTTTCTTGAAACAAACTGCTCTAAAAGTTTGAAGGAAGGAATTGCAGATACTAGTTTAAACCAAAGATAGACACAAAATGATGGACTAACTCAGCTGGTCAGGCAGCATCTCTGGAGAAAAGAAACAGGTGATGTTTTGGGTCGAGATCGTTCTTCAGGCTGGGTCTTTTTATAGTGAAAAGAAAACTGCATGACATCATTTTTACCATGTGATGATTTTTCCACACGTCGGTAGTCGTTTTTGGCCCAAGAGTAACTCAGGAGAGGAACTTGGTAACTTACTGAAATGAGAGGGAAACGGCAAACTTAGACATACATGTGGGAACTCGTTTAAACTCGTAAGCATAAACTTGGAATCTCGTAGACAACCACCAGTTTGATTTTTTTTTTCACTCGGGATCACTCTTGGGTGGACTTGCACCGTGAGACGGGGCCATTAGACATCCGAGACATTCGGATTTCCCCCATGTTATTGAGGGCTTTCCATGCGAGCACTTTCCAGACCTTGATGTCATTCTCCGAGATCTGCATCCTCGCTCCCAGGTACTTGAATTCCTCCACTTTCTTGAGAGATGCACCGCCACTGGTCTTGAGAGGCTCATGGTCACCAATGTTGAACTCCATGTCTTCTTGGCATTGAGGTGGAGGCCCACTTTCTTGCACTCCGTCTTGACCCTGCTGAGCAGCTCTTGTACCTCCCTAATCTGGTCTGACAGCAGGACGATGGGGTTTTAGAATAAACGGGAGGTCATTTACGACTGAGGTGAGAAAAAACTTTTTCACCCAGAGAGTTGTGAATTTATGGAATTCCCTGCCACAGAGGGCAGTGGAGGCCAAGTCACTGGATGGATTTAAGTGAGAGTTCTAGGGGCTAGTGGAGTCAAGGGATATGGGGAGAAGGCCAGCACGGGTTATTGATAGGGGACGATCAGCCACGATCACAATGAATGGCAGTGCTGGCTCGAAGGGCCGAATGCCCTCCTCCTGCACCTATTTTCTATGTTTCTATGTCTATGTTTCTATGATGTCATCAGCAAAGTTGAGGTCTGGCAAGTTGACTGATCCGATTCTTCTCGAACACCTTGGGGCTATTGTAAAGCCAAGGACCTCGTGTTCCTTGAGCCCCTGCCTCATGGCATAATCAAGGACAATGACGAAGAGAAAGGGTGACAGCGTGTCTCCCTGTAAGACCCTCGCGAGGATCTTGAACACTTTACTCTCACCATCCGGGGTGACAACCTTCTCCGTGTTACCCAAGTATATATCCTCAATGGCTCTCAGGAGACGAGGAGGGATACTAAGCCTTCAAAGTCCTCATCATTTTGCATCGATGAATCGAGTCAAATGCCTTCGTGAAGTCTATGAAGGTTAGGATGACCAGCAGGTTGTTATTCTTCATCTCCTCAATGATTCTTCAGAGGGCAAGGATCTGTATGACCATGTTCCTCTTCTCTCTGAAGCCGTTCTGATTGTAACGTAGCTTTGAGTCGATAGTAGCCCTAATCCGGTTGAGAATCAAGCGGTTGTAGACATTATCCAAGACATGGTCTACAACTAGAGCATAGGTTTAAGGTGATAGAGGAGAGATTTAGGATGGACGTCTGGGGCAACTCTTTCAATCAGAGGGTAGTCTGCATCTGGAATGAGCTGCCAAAGGAAGCAACAGAAATGGATACCAAGCCAACTTTCAAAAGACATTTGGACAGATATATGGATAGGAAGATAGACACAAAAAGCTGGAATAACTCAGTGGGTCAGACAGCATCTCTGGAGAAACAGAGAGCAGAGGAACACAGTCACACAGATCCTTGCCTTCGGAAGAATCATTGAGGAGGTGAAGAATAACAACCTGCCGGCCATCCTAACCTTCAAGAAGGCATTTCAGAAGAAGGGTCTCCACCCAATTGGATCATTTTTCTCCAAAGATGCTGCCTGACCCGCAATACCCAAAATTCCAAAAGTAAGACTTTTGAGAGGAAAGTTTTGATATTTGACAGAAATATCTTGGTAACTTTATGGCATGAGGAATACACAATTATTCTCAAGAAGCTTGAAAAAGCAAATGCACATATAAGATATCTCACAGAAGATGTTACTCCAGCTTTTTATATCTATCTTGGGTTTAAACCAGCATCTGCAGTTCCTTCCTACACATATGAATAAGAAGGGGTGGAAGGATACAGGCCAAATGCAGGCAAAAGGGATTAGACCTGAATGAATATCTAGGCTATAGGTAAATTCGGCCGAAGGGTATATTTCCATGCTATATAGCCGTAAGGCCTTATCACTCTGTGGGTGCAGCACTGCAATTCTCAAGAAGCTTAACACCATCCAGGGCAAAGCAGTCTGCTTCATTGGCATCCCATGAACCACCAAAACCATTAATTCAATTCTCATTCAATTCATCACTAGGATCGGTTGGTTACTTGCTCAGTCCACTCCAACAGCATTTCTACCACCAAAAGGGACAAGGGCATCAGGTGCATGGGTACACCACTACCTGCAGATACCCCTCCAAATCACACAGCATTCTGAGATGGAAATATATCACCATTCTCCATTGCTTTGTTTTAAATCTGAAAACTCCCTCTCAACAGCACTATGATAGACCCTTTAGCAGAAGGACTGCAGTGATTCATGCAGGTGGTTTGCAATAACCTTCTCAAGGGCATTGGAATGGCCAATAATTGCAGGCCTCACCAGCAATACCCAAATCCCAAAAGTAAGAATAGCTGGTGCCCATGGCTACACCTTGGATAAAGATTTCTCACATATGATTTCTTCACCAGTTAATTCATAAATAATGTTTTTGCACAGGAATGCTCTGTGAACAACTGCAGGAAGCTGTAACCACAGCTGCCATTTTATAACTCCTTCTTTCTATATAAACGATATTAGAAACCATACATTGCTTCATTTCTTAGAGTGATTCATTCTTCTTCTTACAGGGCCAGGTTCCTTCCTTCCCTTCTTATTGGCCAGTTGGTGTCGTCCAGATGAGACAAGCTTGGCAAAAAAAACACATCAAGCCCTTTGCCAACCAACACCAGTCTTTCAACGTGGCAGTTGACTCAGTTAATGCTTTACAGACTTTATTCAAGATGCACATACCTCGTTAAGTGTAATTGGTTAGAAGCTATGGCAGCATTCCAATTTCCTGTTGCAATTTACAGAATCAGCACAAATCAATCAAATGGCCACAACATTAAAATCTTGCCAACACGAAATTGGTGGGAGTCTTTGAACTTGAGGTCAGAACATTTGCTATGTTGCTTGCCCCAACATGGGCTCCAGAAAAAAATAGCTGTCCCAGTTCCATACCATAAAATTAAATTGTACAATTAGAAAGGTATTAGGGAGAGCCAACATGAATATATAAAGTCAATATGAATTTGTATAGAAGAATCTGTTCACAACTAATTGATTTTCTTTTTGAGAAAATAAAAAAATGATAGAAAATGCACGTGATATGGATGCTGTACATATAAAGTTTCAGAGAGATTTGAAATTACTCTGTTTTGACAAATAGTATTAAATGAAAGGTAACTGCATGGATAGATAGATAGATATATGACCGGCTGAAGATAGAGAGCAAAAATAATAATAATTTTAGGTACTTGAATGGCAGAATGTGGTTATTAGGTTCAATTGGAATCAGTACTGCAATCTTTTCCATCTATTTTTTTTTACAAATTCTTGTATAACACGTTAATATCAATTTTTAGTATTATGTTCAAAATCAGTTACTGAATTACAAACTGTGGCAGGCTACAGGGTAGACAAGATGTGGAGAGGATGGTTCCATTAGTAGGAGTTTTAGAGGTCATAGCTGCAGAATTAAATGATGCTCCTTTAGGAAGGAGATGAGGAGGAATTTCTTTAGTCAAAGGGTGTGAATCTGTGGAAATAATTGCCACAGAAGGCAGTGGAGGCCGTCAATTGATATTTTTAAGGCAGAGATAGATGGATTCTTGATTAGTATGGGTGTCAGGAGAAATGGGGAGAAGGCAGGAGAATGGAGTTCGGAGGGAGGGATAGATCAGCCATAATTGAATAGCAGAGTAGACTTGATGGGCCAAATAGCCTAATTCTGCTCCTATCACTTATGACCTTAAGACCTTATGAGAGCTTAATGGAATAGGCAGGCACCAATCATTGTTAAGACTTATGAGGTAATATTCATTGGGAAACAGATTAACCTTGACTATATGAATGGAGCAGGCACGTGCCATGAGTAATTAGTCAAGGTAGGCAGTCAGTATCTTTGGTCAGTCGGCTTTAAAAAAAATCCTGAAAACCACGCATGCGCAGATTGTTCTCTCCCCGGTGAGCTGTTAGTCGGCGTTTAAAAAAATCTTGAAAACTGCGCATGCTCAGATTGTTCTTTCAACTTTTATAAAGTAACTAGACCAAGTGGGACCTGTTGGGTCCCAGCTTCACACAGAAGGGCTGGTCCCCGAACACAATATGCCACCCCTCCACCAATTGTATGGGTATTGTGGGCTGAAGGAACTGGTTTCCAGAGGGCTAGTATGGACATTGTGGGCCAAATGGATTCTTGGGGTGGCAGCTCCTACACTCAAGCCTGATGTACTGGCAGCTCACTCACGGCTGGTGGGCTGGCAGTTGACTTATGGCTATTCCTTGAAATTCCATTTAAAGCAGGGTACAAGGCCACTAAATTCAAATGCAGTTTCCTACCATTTCAAGCAGGGTGCCAGGCCACCAAATTCAAGTGCAGTTTCTTACCACTTCAAGCAGTGTGCAAGGCCTCCAAATTCAAGTGCAGTTTCCTATCACTTCAAGCAGGGTGCAATGCCACCAAATTCAAGTGCAGTTTCCGACCACTTCAAGCACCGTGCAAGGCCACCAAACTCAAGTGCCATTTCATGCCACGTAAACACCACATTCACAGTTCAGTAGACATTCAGTGTGTTCAGTTGATTCACAGCTCAGACAGACGTGACCTCTCCCTCCTTCATCTTGCAGAGACTGAGCCACACCACACTTCCGGGTTTTATAATACCTCCCCCGTCCGACTGGAAGGAGCGTGGCCTTCATAGTGTGATTGACAGGAGAGAGATTCTCAAACTTTTTTTAAACACTAATAACACTTTTATTTTTAATTGATGGGAAGAATTCTCTGCACCTGGTGAGTGGAGGGGGACTGAGTAAGATGGCCAAAAACCACAGCCATAAGTGGTAGCATTTTATCTAAAATCAATATACAGTGCAAACAGGAAGTTGTCAAGTTTAGACTTTTTATCATGTGCTTTATTTCAAACCAACCACCAACAGCAACCATTTGCTGTGCTTTATTTCAAACCCACCGCCACCAGGAACCAATTGCTGTGCTTTATTTCAAACCAACCACATTTTCATTTTCAAACCACATTAAGGGCACTCAAGGTCAGTAAAACCACACTCACAATTTAGTAGACATGTGTTCAGTGTTATTCACAGCTCAGACTGAGAAACGTGACCCTCTCGCTCCCCCATCTTGCAGAGACTGACTGAGGCATTCAACACTTCCGCGTTTTATAGTCCCTCCGGAAGCGGCGTGGCCTTCAGCAGAGAGAATCGCAACATTTTTTAAACACTAATAACTCTTTTATTTTTCATCGATGGGTAAAATCCTCTTGTCCTGCACAGTGGAGGGGGGCTCCGAGTAAGATGGCCAAAAATCAAAGCTGTAAGTGGCAGCGTTTTTTCTAAAATCAATATACAGAACAACAGGAGGTGGTCAAGATCAGACTTTTAGTAATATAGATTTGTCAGTCGACTTTTATAAAGTAATTTGTCTTCCAAAATATTTTAAAACATATAGCTCGAAGATCACATTCTATTTGTTGAAATACAACCGTATAGCCACTCTTTCCTGTTATACCGAGCTGTTTTAAATGTTCTAATTATTTTTGTTCCTTTACGCTGTTGAAGTTCTTTAAGTTCCGGCGTTGATCTGCCATTTTTAATTATTTTGGTCTTTTCCTCATAAGATTGCTTAGAGAAACTCTTAAGACAATCACTATCCATCTTTGAAAAACCTGCCAAGAAACTTGCGGTGCGCATGCGGAGTGCGGTGCGCATGCGGAGTGCGGTGCGCAACACATGCACACAGCCCACAATGTAAAGACAGAATTTCAGCTGCCTTTATCGACCTTTGACACTGATGGCTTGAAGCAGCGTCGACAGCACGTGAGTAGCACATACTTCCGCGTTTTAAATGTTCTGCGGATGAAAGGCACGGGAGAATTATGCCCACCTAAGAGATCGATCTTCCGTACCTTTACTATTTATATTTAATTATTACCATATTATAATTTTATTCGGGGTAGGCACTGCCTACCTTGCCTACCCTGACGGCACATGCCTGGGATGGGGCATTGATCTTTAAAAGGGGTTGTAAAGGCAGAAAAGGTCATAAAAAGAGAGACATGGTTTCAGGCTGAATACAAAAAAAATGAATTTGACTTTGAATTTGTACCATATATTGCTCAGCTCATGGATAAACCATTACATGGAGTTCTGATGCCTTAATATAAAATATATTAAAGCCATTGAAATGGACTATTAAAGATTGACTGGAATAATATGAAGAATGAAAAGACAATAGTTATGGCATGAAAAACAAGGCCACTTTCACTAGATTGGAAAAGGTCTAGGATTTAATAGCTCTCAAAGTTATGAAAGGCTTTGAGAGGCAAACAATGAAAAATTGCATCTGCCGATTGCTGAACATAAAAGAACAGACATATACTGAAGAACTGCCTCTGAAGGAACAAAGGAGGAAGTTCTAAAAACCCTTTCTGTATAAGGAACATGAAATACTGTCCTGTAATAACATTGTTCACCAAAACATTTTAAATGGAAGTGAATAAGAATTTAAAAAGGACATTTTTATGTCTTGAGTATTAAAGGATGCTGGAATTTTTATGATTCTATTATGGAATTTGTGCTGCTTTATTGACAACCCATTTTTGCTTTGTGTCTTTATTTCTCTCACCAGCAACATCAGTTTTAACAAAACCAACCACTGAAAAATCAAAGTTCAAATGGGGACAACAAAATGTCCACGTGGTGCATTTTCAATGAAGATTTCATGCATGTCACATCTGAACAGCATTCAAAATATCATTGTTATTTTGCTAGTATAATTGTCAAGCTTTAATATATGCCTGCCGCAGCTTGGGGGCCAATGTGTATTTATGTGCTGTTCCAGAAAAACATTACAAATGGTGAACATCTGCCAGGCTACGGCTTACTGAGCAAAGGCAATTAAAATCATCCACTGTCCTCATTTTCAGGAACTTGACAGACAAGGCCCTAAAACTCTGTTCCTGATCCAACATTAGCTAACAGGCTAATCAGAGCGGAACATTCCACTTCCCTCTGACAGGTTCAATGGTATAACTTTCTGCAAAAGAAAAGATACCATTTGGAAAAAAAAAAAAATGATGCGTTCTACCAATGAGATTGTTTATATCATGAAGCGGGTTTTAAAGCTCCACAGAACTGTTATACATTTGAGCAAGAGAACATTATTGGTGTGTATCAATGAAATTTATGTCAAAGATGAATTGAGCATTCTGGACATTGATAAGGTGGAATGGAAATCACCGCCTTTCCAAAATGAATGGAAGCATTGTATTATTTTTATTAATTGCAAGTAACTAATTAAATCCTCAGAATTTTTGACAGCATTAGCATTGGACAATTGTTAAATACTCACTTTGATGCTTAGGTTAAATTTACCATTGTGGCAATTAATTTAAAACAGGTTGACACCAACTATGCCCAAGTGATGCAACTGAAAGGTAAGATTAACTTGATGTAGCTGCCAGTTACATTTAGGTCTAAACTCATTTCTATTTGTAACAATAATTACGCTGATGAAATTCAGAAGCCAGAGATATGAACTTGGACAATGGGTAACTCCAGCAAAAATTCTGATGGAACTCAGAGAAGTCAGGCAGCATCTGTGGAGGGAAATGGATGTTTTGGGTTGAGCCGCTTCATATAGATTGAAAGAGCAGAGGAGAAGTAGCCAGTATAAAGAGGTGTGTTGGGAGGAGGGTGAGGTAAGACCTAGCAAATGAAAGATAAAGGAGAGGATGTTTGGCACCCGAGTCAGGTGGAGGAGGGAAGGGTGGAGATAGCGACAGGGGATGGGAGTGATGTGGAGAACAAAAGACTGAAGATTTTGGAATCTGATAGCTAATGACAGTGAAGCCTGGAACTTAATAAGAAGGGGTGTTGGCAGATTCAAGCAATGGAAGGGAGGGTGAGCAGTAGATGCAGAAGGGGATCCTATAGGAGGAGTGTGTGTGACGCGGGAGGGGAAGATAGCATTAGGAGGTTAGGCGGGAATCATGTGCAGCATGTGAGGCTGGTTGTGTGCACTCTAACCCTGTTCTCTCGGGGGGGCGGGGGGGGGGGGGGGGGGGGGGAGTGGAGTGATAGCAAACTGGGATATCGAGGGTGTACAGGTGAGGACTTGGTCAACTGGATTGGGGCAAGACCATGTTTTCTGAAAAGGGAGGACATTACAGGGGTCCTGGAGTGAAAAGACACATCTCAAGAACAGATAGTCAAAGAATCATATGATAGAGCTACGGGACCTTTATTTCAAAATCTTTCATGCCAACCAAGATGTCCCATCTAAACTAGTCTCAATTTCCATATTTGGCCCATATCCATCTGAACATTTCTTATTAAAGTCACAAGGTCATAAGGAATAGGAATAGAATTAGACCATTCGGCCAATAAAGTCTCCTCCACCAATCTATCATAGCTGATCAATCTCTCCTTTCTAACCCCATTCTCCTGCCTTTTCCCCATAACCTCTAACACATGTACTAATTAAGAATCTATCTATCTCTGCCTTAAAAATATCCACAGCCTTCTGTGGCAAATAATTCCACAGATTCTCTGAATAAAGAAATTTCTCCTCATCTCCTTCCCAAAATAACGTGCCTGTCTAATTGTCTTTTAAATGTTGTTATTGTACCTGCCTCGGCTACTTCCTCTGGCAGCTCATTCCATATACCGACCACATTCTGTGTGAAACATTGTCCTTCAGGTTCTTATTAAATCTATCCCTTCTCACTTTAAACCCATGACCTCTGGTTTTTGATTCCCCAACCCTGGGATTCAGCCGAGATGGAGAAACTGGGAGAAAGGGATGGAGCCCTTACAGCAGAGTGGGAAGAGGTGTGACTTTGATAGTTGTGGGAGTCAGTGGGTTTGTACTTCATACCAGTAGATAGTTTTTCTCCTGCAATAGAAATAAGTAACGGGTTTGCACATCTGGTTCAAATGAACCGACTGAAGCCCCCCCCCCCCCCCCCCCCACACACACACACACACCCTCCATGCATTCCTCCCATTGGAACATCTTCCCCCATTTTGCTTATCTCTGCTTTTATCTACCATTGAGCTGCTCCATCCACCTATGTCTTGCTAGCTCATCCCCCACCCTCTCCCACACCTCTCTTTACTGGCTACTTCACTTCTACTCTTTTCAGTCAAAATGAAGAGTCACAACACAGCACAAACTGACCCACTGGGTCTCTCCAGCAGCTCTCTTTTTTTTGTTCCATGTAACGTAAAATTCAATACATGCAAATGACAAAAAAGATCTTTGTCAAACATAAATTGCAGTAATTTGGCAGACAAAATGCTTAATTTCTTTATAATTACACACGGTTCACTGCAAAGATATATTCTCTGAATGGTATTTTATTTCTAAATTGACATCGTGTAGAAGGTGAAAAAACAAGAGTATAAATGCAAACATATGTACCTGTTGCTGTTCATAGAATGCTTGAGAGAATAAAATGTTTTGATAGCTGCGGAGTTAAGTGTTCCATGCACGTGGTCCAGAGAGTGGGGTAAGGTTGAGGCAGTGACTGATGAAACTGCAAGCATGCATTATGTGGGGGTGGGGGGTGGTGGAGGTATGGAGAAAGGGCTAGAAATTGGTAGAGTTTCAGTTGAGGGGCTGCCCCACAGCAAGAAAGAAGCAACAGGCTATGGAAACATCTCTCGATATTGAATTGTGTTGTGTTGAAGCTATGACTCCTTCTTGCCCAGGCATTTAAAGAAGTGTACTCAGTAAACCTACAGCATCTCCAATGGCAGCTGGTTGAGTGGAAGCAAACAGTGCCCAGTGTACTGAGCCCACCACATAAGATTGTTAGTGGGAAGAAACTGATCTTGAACATGGAAGTCAGAGATTTCAGGCTCCTTTGTTCCAATGGTAGCAGAGAAATTAGAGCGTGGCTAGGGTGGTGTGTGTCTTTGATGATACTTGTTCCCTTTTTGAGGCAGTGCCTCCTGTAGATCCCTTAGTTTAGTTTAGTTTAGAGATACAGCGTGGAAGCAGCCCCTTCGGCCCACCGAGTCTGCACCGACCGTCGATCCCCGCTCATTAACACTATCCTACACACACTGGGGACAGTTTACACATACACCAAGCCAATTAACCTACACACCTGTGTGGGAGGAAACCGAAGATCTCGAAGAAAACCCACGCAGTCACGGGGAGGACATACAAACTTCGTACAGACAGCACCCGTAGTCGGGATCGAACCCGGATCTCCGGCACTGCAAGTGCTGTAAGGCAGCAACTCTACTGTTGTGCCACCGTGGCCCTTCAATGGTGGGGAGGTCAGTACCTGTGATGAACTGGGCAATGTCCACTACTTTTGGCCATCTCCTTTGATTCTGGGTGTTAGCTGCAACCAGGCAATGATGCAACTAATCAGTTTGCATCTTACAATACACCTGCAGAAGTTCGATAGATTATTTGGCGACATACCAAATTTCTTCAGTCCTCTAAGCCGCTGATGACAGCTTTCGTTGTGATGAAAAGTAATTGACCAAAATCATTTTTCCATTTCCCTCTCCACTGATGATGCCTGATCTGCAGAAAATTCCCAGCATTTCCTGTTTTTATTCCAGATTCCCAGCATTACAGAAGCAGAGTGAAATCACACAAGAAATATGGAAAAAATATATATTTTGCCCGAATAAATGAGGAACCAGAGGGATTTACCAAGGGGAGGAGGGAGTACAAGAATTAAATTAGATAAATATGAATTAGATTAAAAAGATTGATTTCTGAGGAGTGCAAACAAGAGATCTAGGCACTGGGAAGTTACAAGGCAACCTCAAAGCTTAAAGGGGTAATTCATTCCATAAGAAAGTTTAATGGAAAGAATATTTGGGTGGAAAACTTATGGAATATTTCACTTATCATTATATGAATTGGCCTTCATTACCCAAATGCCATGGCTGTAATCACTATTGAACATTGGGTCACTGTGGATACTGCACCCTTTTCATTGCCCAAGTCCGGAATATAGGTTGCACTCCCACAGGCACGTTTCACCTCTAATACATCATGCGGATAACGAGCATGACCCAGGTTTCAGATGAGTTATTGTCATATACACTAGGGTGCAATGGAATTCCCTGTTCATATGAAAGTCTCAGAGTAAGCAATATAATGCAATAATGATAAACACAAGAATAAATACAGCAATGAGTGTAAAACAGCAGAGTGGTACAAATTGTAACAAGAATAGTGCAATACAATAACGGAATAGCCGAATGAGGTAGAGGTAAGAGTAAGAGAACATGGTATCACCTCCAGGTAGGTCGGCTGAAAGAGGTTTTTGTCTAGTTTAGAGGTACATTGATGAAACAGGATCTTCGGCCAACCGAGTCCACACCAACCACTGATCACCCATGCACTAGTTCTATCCTACACACTAGTGACTATTATTTCTAACATAAGCCAACACCAACAAATCTGCACATCTTTGGGATGCGGGAGGAAACCCACGCAGTCACTATGAGAACAAACAACCTCTGTCCAGGCAACACCTGGAGTCAGGATCGAACCCAGGCCTCTGGCACTGAAAGGCAACAAGTCTACTGCTGCACCACTGCAACACCTCTGATTAAAGTGATGGCTAAGGAGTCTGGTAGCTGTGGGAAACATGCTCTTAAGTCTGTGTGTGTTCCACTCTGACAGTCGCCGTTGAAGTTGCCGGATTTGTAGGCGACTGCCAGCAACTTGACAGTCACCAGCATTCGCCTGAAACATCGCCTAAGTGGGACAGGCCCATAAAGCTCTCATTTACTGATTTGTTGGCATAATTGTAAAATATTGCGGAATTACTGTACATGAATAAATTTACAATTAATGAATTTACTCGGCCCAACAGACTAATGCACACATTCTTCCTGCAATACACCACGTTTGTGATGAAATTAGTATTTCAGGGAAAGTATAGCTCAAAAGCTTGTAAAGTAATCTTGGGATACATAATAGATCTTGACATTGCTTTCCAAGTTACTTCCACCTAAATGAGTTAAGTGAGAACTAAGGGCATCTGCCTGCTGTTGTCACACATTGAGACTGCTCCCCCGTAGGATTTTACAGAGCTAGTTATTGTTGTTCATTGGGCCAGATGCAAGAAAATGTTTACAGATAATGGAGTTTGCAACCAGGAATACTAACATATTTAGACAGTTTTCTAGACTTTTCATATTGCCATATAAGCTTACAGCTGACCTAAATAATCATTTGAAAATGCAGACTCTCATATCTGACTATAGCTACAGCAAATGAACGCCGACAGAAAACGTACATTTCACAATACTAGTAGGCTCAGTGAAAATTCTCTCAACATTTTAGAATGCTATTCAACTGCATTTTATTTTAAAAATTCAACTGCTCAACACAATCAGATTGCTTGGTGCACTCACAAACAGGTACATTATGCAGCATATTACACATCTGTAAATTTAGTTTGGGTCATTCATGTGTTTGACAAGCTTTCCCACAGAGGTTGATGAGAGAGCATGTTGACATCAAACACTTGCAACTCAATCCCAATCAGGCTAGCACTAAACTCTTTTACATTGCAGGCCTGTGGACAGAGCAAGCCATCTGCTCCCAAGCAACAGGAGAGTTGGCAATTGCTTGTCAATTAGTTAAATGGAGCTAACATAACTATTCCACAGCCATGGAATCCAAGGCATTTGTCATATAGTCATAGCCATACAGAATGTTAACAGGCCGTTTGGCCCAACTCATCGATGCCGCCCAATATGCCCCATCTAAGCTAGTCCCATTTGCCCACACTTGACCAATATCCCTCCAAACCTTTCCTATTCATGTACCTGATCAAAGGTCCCTTAAATATTGTTTTTGTACCTGCATCAACCACTTCTTCTGGTGGCTTATACCATATACCCACTTTATTGTGTGAAAAATATTGTACCTCGGGTTCCTTCCCATCATAAGCCATCTCCAAGTTCTTGATTCCCCATTCCTGGAAATAGACTATAACCATTTCCCCAGTCCACACCCCTCATTATTTTCATGCACTTTTATAAGATCACCCCTCAGTCTCCCGGGCATAAATTCCCAGTCTGCCCAACCTTTCCCTGTAACTCAGTCCCTCGATTCCTGTCAACTTTCTTGTGTATATTTTCTGCACTCTTTTCTGCTTAATGGCATCTTTCCAAGAGCAAGGTGACCAGAACTGAACCTATTGCTCCAAGTGCATATGCCAATGTATTGTGCAACTGCAACAAAACATCTCAAATTATATATAGGCCCTGACCGAATATTCAGGACACAGAATATAAAGGTCGTCTTCACCGTCCTGACTACCTGTGGCAGCACCTTCAGGGAACCATGTATTTACACACCTCATTCCCTCTGTTCTACAATATTTCCCAGGACCCTACCAACACCTCGCACTGATCTGCATTAAACCTAAATTGTCAATTCTCAGCCACTTACACAGCTGATCAATATTCCACTGTAATTCTTGATGACCTTCTTTATTGTCTAGGTGCCCATCTATTTTAATGCTATCTGCAATTTTACTAACTATGCCTTGTACATTCTCATCCAAATCATTGAAATAGATGACAGACAACAATCTTTCAAAGTGTATGTACATTTCATCCTTCACAATTCCCTCTAGTAACTTACCTACAACAAATATTATACTCACTGGTTTATAATTCCCAGGTTTTTCTTTGCAGTTCTTCTTCAATATAGGTACAACATTAGTTACCCTCCAGTCTTCAGACAGTATCTAATGATGATTCATATATCTCAGCCTGTGCAACTGCAATTTATTCTCTAGCCCTGGAGATTTATCTACCATCATACATTTAAAGATGTCCTCTTAAAGCACATCCACTACTGTAATGTCAACTATCCCTAAGACATCCCCATTTACTTTCCCTATTTCTCTGGTCTACATGCCCTTCTCCACAGTATAAACAGGAGAAATATCTATTGAGGTCAATGCCCTTTGTCTTCCTGATTATCTTTTTTAATAAACATTACATCCCTATACTCCTCCAGGAATTTACTTGATCCCAACTGCACGTACCTGCACCTATTCCTTCTTTTTTCTAACCAGAGGTTCAATACCTCCTGTCATCCAGGGTTCCCCGCCAGCCCCGCTCGTCACTCTTACTTGGGCTATCACTGTCACACTTCTAAAAGCCTTTCAACTTTCTAGATGTCCACTTGCCAATAAACAACTTACTCCAATCAAATTTTGTAAGTTCCTGCCTAATACCATCAAAGTTAGCATTTTAGAGCTTTAGAACTCATTCATCAGCTTTGGGCTTTTGCAGAGGTATCTTAAACTTAACAAATTCCACCCACTCTAAGCCCCTAGCAACATGGCAGCCTCAGTCTACATGATGAAAGTATAAATCCCCCACTGTTACAACCCTATTAGTCTTGCAACTCTCCACAACCTTCCTGTATGTTTGTTCCTCTAATTCTAGTTGACCATTTGACGGTCTATAGTACAATCCCAATAAGCTAATCATCTCCTATTTCTCAACACCCATACAGCCTCGCTTGATGCTTCCTTGGAGAATTCATCTCAGGCTACTGTCATGATGTTCACCTTAATCAAAAATACAACTCTCCCGCCTCTCTTTCCTCCACTTCTATTCCACCTGTAAGCTTATAGATGGGTGATTGTTGCTGTACTTTGCTTCATGTTTGCCTCTTATTCTTTTCCCCTTTCCCCATTGCCCCGCCCCTTCCTATAGATCTCTTTCAATCCCTGCTTGACCCTCTCACAGGCAACCAAGGTACCTGACCTCTCTCATCCTCCTGACTACCCTGATGCCTGACATCAAACACTTCCTCCAACCTGATGTGCTCTCTATTCCCCAAACCTGAACTTCCCTCAGTGTTGAGAAACCACAGATTTCACTGTTAAAAATCAGACAGGCAGCAATTAAAAATCATGAGTTCGAGGGGATTGTGGAGGTGGGAGCTGTCGTTGATGAGTGATGGAACTCCTTGACTTTCCTATTGCTGTCCAAGTACACCGGGTGCTTCCAGGCAGGCCTGCTGATTAAACATATAAAGCTGCTTAACATTAAAAATGAAGCGTCATGCTAATTGGAGGACTCTGATTGCCAAATTCTAAGCTGTGGGAGCAGGATCCGTGCTCTATAGCAAATTGCTGAAAAGTGGCAGCAAGAAATAAAAAAGGTTAAATGGTGAGTGTTGAACATAAAGAGATTTCAAAAGTGTTGATGTAATTTGCATCTATAAAGTCATTCTTGGATGCTTTTAACTTGCGAAAAAGTTTAACAGTTGATTGTATGGATGGGGGGAGGGGGGAGGTGGTGGTGGAAGTGGATGAGGTGGATAACAATGTTTAGTTTAGTTCCCTGACTATCAAGGCCCCCGTCTCTAAATTCAGACAAGAGCTCATCCGTTCCAATGAAATTAGGGAGTATTCCTTTAAGCTCCCTTTGAAGTGTCAGCACCTTGGATTTTTTTCAGCAAGAGTATGATTGTGATATTTTCTGAAAGCACTTTCTTTTTATTATTCCCCCGACAGGATGGGACGCTGAAATCTGCATGTGGTTTCTGCTTCAGTCTGCACTCTGTTGTGACATACAGTAGCTCACCACACCTGACACAATGATAGGGATACAGTGAATTACATCGCTACCTTTAGGCTAAAATAAATCAGCCAGTCACTCTGCCTAGAACGCATGCAAGTGTGACGTTCTCCTTGAGTGAGACCCAGTTTTTATTCATTCAGCTGCCCTGGGGGTTATCTGGATCCAAGAAATAATGCCAGAGCATGAGTCATAAGAGATGAGAAAAACATCACAGGAAAAATGGATGGTTAGGTCAACCACAATAACATTGCCTCACGTCATAAGGCTCAGTTGAACTTAGGAAATAAGAAGTTAATTTGCTTTCTCAGCCACATAATGTTGATTCAAAACCTTTAGTTTCATGCTCAAGACACTAAAGATTTCTTTTGAAGCGCAGCAAAATAATCTGCAGACCCTGAAATGTGCTGATAATTCAACAGGGTCTGGCATTAATGTCTTTTGGCAAACACAATTTTCTTTGTTGTATCTAGTGCAAACAACTGATTCAAAAAGACAGCTGAAGAGGAACAAACAGAAGCTGTCACTTGGAGTTACTTCTTCCCCTATGTTACCAGACTTCTGAACAGTTCTTCTGTAAGCTAGGGTGCTGTCTTGATTTACCTCTACCCATTATGGGACATTACAATGCAATCTATGAGACTGGTGCACTACAATGCTGAGAACTAGATTCTGCACTCTGCATCTTTACCTTTACTTTACCTACTTTACTTGAGTTTGACGATTGTATTTATGTACAGTATATCTGATCTGTTTGGATAGTATGCAAAATAAAACGTTTCACTGTACCTCAGTGCACGTGACAATAATAAACTTAAACCTAAACCAACCTAATAGTAGATGCTGGGGAGCTCATAGTGGAGAATGTGAAATTAAATGGTAATCTCATGATGAGGCATCAGAAATGTTAGAAATTCTTTACTCAATGCTTGTGAATTTTTGGAATTATCTACTGAAAAGGCTGTGAATTATCTTTTTTTTAAAGTATATTCAGCTTTTCTTTCTTGCTTGATCCCTAAAATCCTTGACTTTGCTGCAACTCAAAAACACATCTATTTCAGCATTGAATTTATTCAATGAATCAGCTGCCCTGGTTCCGAAAGATTGAGAACTTCAAAGATTCACAGCCGCTGGGAGAGAAAAAAATATCTTCCCATCTTTGTCTTAAAATAGGCAACCTCTTATTTTGAAATAATGGACCAAGGCCCAGGGCGACACAGTGGCGCAGCGGTAGAGTTGCTGCCTTACAGTACCAGAGACCTCGGCTCAATCCTAACTGTGGGTGCTGTCTGTATGGAATTTGCACATTCTCCCAGTGACCACATGAGTTTTCTCCAGGTGCTCCAGTTTTCTCCCACGCTCCAACGGTGTACGGGATTGTAGATTAATTTATAGAATTGTAAATAGTCCCTAATGTGTAGGATAGTGTTAGTGTTCAGGGTGAACACTGGTCAGCATGGACTCGGTGGGCTGAAGAGTCTGTTTCCTCGCAGTATCTCTAAAGTCTAATGTCTAAAGTTTAGATTCCCCAATGAAAATAAAGATATTCTCACCCCACTAAGAATATTGGTGTTTTGTTAACCTTTCAATCTTCGAGATCCAATCGAAGCATAGATCTAATTTGCTCAAATGTTCTCCTAAGATAACCCCTTTATCTTAGGGCATCAGCTAGTGGAACTTCTCTGAAATTCCTGCAATCCATGTAGATTCTTCCTGGTAAGGACACTCCAACTGTAAACAATAATCCATGTATGGCCTTACCCAGACCCTACGCAGCTAGAGACGAAACAAAATCCTCCCGGAGGAACTCCTGGAGTTACTGTAGTATTTTGTGTTCTCCACAAGATTCCAGCATGGGCAGTTCCTTGTATCTCCTGGAGTAACCCAGTGGGTTAGGCAGGTTCTGTGGAAGAGCAAGAAATAGTCAACGTTTTGGATTGAGACCCTACATTACGACTGATTTAGATACTTTCTTCCCCCACGCGATAAAGGCAAATATTCACTTCCTAATACATTAGCGCCTGCACATTAACATACTTGCATTTAATTTATAAGGAAACTGAATTCCCTCTGCAATCTCTCACTTTAAACAATATTTTACATTTCTATTCTGCACAACAAAGTAAATGATCACACATTTTCCTACATTATATTCCATCTAGTAAATTTTGCGCACTCACTTAGCCCATATGTAGCCTTATTCACACTCTTTGAATACTCCTCCAAAATTGATTTTCCATCATGTCTCCTCAGTAAATTTGACTGTACTAAACACAGTTTCTTTATATAAGCTATTAATGGGATTTCACATACTGATGCCTGTAACATCACACTGTTAACAACTTCCTCACCGGAATATGTCTAGCCATCTTCTATTCCTGCCAATTTATTAATGCCAATTTCAAGCATCCTTATCTTGCAGAATAACCTTTTAACTGGCACTTAAATCAATGCCTTTTGGAAATCGATATGCTACATATATCCACAAAGAACTCTAATGCATTCTTCAAACATGGAATCCTTACATAAAAACATAAAGACTGCGGAATTGCATTAAACTTTTCTAAATGTCTCTTAATAATGGATTTAGCATTTTGCCAACCACAAATACAAGACTAATGGCCAATAGTTTGAAGCTTACTGTCACACTTAGTGTCCTTTTGTTGAACATTTGCTGAATCTAACGAATTTTAGAAGATGGAACCAATGGATGCATTATTTTGCAGCCATTTTTCACAAGATCATGGAAAGCAAGCTGTCAGGCCTCGGGGAATTGCCCCAGTGTTAGCAATGCCAAAGGAAAAACAACATGCCAACAGTTAGGGAAGTAACATAAAAATAGGGGGTTTACAAAATTGAAGATAGTCCCATATTATGCTATGAGATGGGGTGGCACAATGGCATCAAAGACCTGGGTACAATCCAAACTATGGGTGCTTTCTGTACAGAGTTTGCATATTCTCTATGTGGCCATGTGGGTTTACTCCGGGTGCTTCGGTTTCCTCCACATTACAAAGAATGGTTTCTAGGTTAATTGTCTCCTGTAAATTGTCCCCAGTGTGTATGATTGAATTAGTGTACAGGTGATCGCTGATCAGAACAGGCGGTGGGCTGAAAGGCCTGTTTTCACACTGTATCTCAGGGTATTGTAGGAAAATAGACACAAAATGCTGGAGTAGCTCAGCGGGACAGGCAGCATCTCTGGATAGAAGGAATGGGTGACGTTTTGGGTCGATATACTTCTTCAGATTGGGACTGATCACATTCTCAGAGACAGGACTGACCAGCTATCCCTCCCCCGGCTGCACTGGTGCTGTCTCGGTCGTAGAACATAAGATAGACACAAAAACTAGGTATGTTGCAAAACCTACCTTCAGCGGCACTGCAGATCTGTCGCTGCCCGTGTGCGCGACTTTGGCGCCTTTGAGAGGGGGGCAGGTTTAAAATACGATTTTCTCTAGGCTATTCAAATCGAGGTTGTTCAGCCTACTTAGTTGCTGACGAAAAATCGCTGCGACATTAGTTCGCTGCAGCTATTTTTAAACTAAATTGGTTTATTTAATTGTTATAGTAGGTTAAAAATCATCCTCTAAACCCGCGACCGCCGCCAACGGGACGGATCTCATGCAAGGTAGGCTGTTTATTTTTACATTAAAAAGGGCTTCTTAAGATCCCTTTATACAAAATTTTATGTTGCGAGTAGCTGATTTGGGGGCTCATTAAATCCTGCAGTTATTTTTCTGGGCATATGGGGTACAAATTCACCGCAATGGGAACGTTCCAAACCATCGCATTCCACATGATCCCACACGCAAGCTGATTTAAATGGCAATTAATTTACAGTGATTGAACACTAAATTCCTTCCATTTGGCCTATAAATTAATGTCAATGAGATTTAAAAATCATGTTTTATTGTGAATTCTTGTGTGAATGTTCTTTGGACACTTAGGCTATTTAAAAATGTTATTCTTTCCTTAAGAAATGAATAGATGTTTAGATCTAGTAATTAAATTTTGGAATTAGCTACAATTGGGTAACTAACTAATTATATGCTTTAATTTCAGGTCATCCAAGTAAGATTGTTTAATAGTTGTTTCATAATGCTTCAATCTATAATAACTGAAAATTTCTTTCAGTTCTCTTAATTTTTAATAAAGTTATGGGCTTTGGACTGTCCTCGATCACAGCTTTTGTGTTAAGTCAATGGAAAATTAATAGGGAACAAGATGCTAATTTCCGAGTATGAAAATGGCCATAGCTTTTTTAATACTGAAGATATGAAAGTGAATTAGGTGTCAAATTAAACTTATTTTTATGCTTTATCTGATGGGATAAATTGCAGACTTGATTTTTTAAATCTCAAAATGTTGTAACATTGCTACAAAAACCTGGAGTAACTCAGCTGGACAGGCAGCATCTTTGGAGAGAAGGAATGGGTGATGTTTTGGGTTGTGACTCTTCTTCAGACCATAGAGCACAAGGTTATTGTTCTAGTTGAGGGACAGATGACATGATGTCTGGTTCACATAAGGGAGAATCCCAATTGCTGTGTATCAACTGTCGCATCCCACAGAGAACCATCCCCTTAATATTTGGTTATGCTTATAATGTACATAATCTATTGCAATTCAATAATTAATTTTATTGAATTACAATAAACTGGTACAATAATATGGTTTTCCCTTATTTAGGTTTACCTAATAAACGTTTGCAACTTGAAATGGTCCTGGATCCCATGTGATTCTGGATCCTGGATCCCATGTGATCACACAGTCAGACTTCAATCCCTTCTAGATTATCCAATAAAGAAAAAGTCACAACGTACTAGAGTAGCACAGCAGGTCAGGCAGCATAGAAACATAGAAAATAGGTGCAGGAGGAGGGCATTCAGACATTCGAGCCAGCACTGCCATTCATTGTGATCATGGCTGATCATCCACAATCAGTAAACCCATGCCTGCCTTCTCCCTATACCCCTTGATTCTACTATCCAAAAAAACTATCTACTATCGCCACTGTCTGCCATTCTGACATCTCTGAAGAAAATGGATAGGTGGCATTTGAATCAGGATTTTTCTTCAGACTGATTGTGGGTGGTGGGAGAAAAAGACTGGAAGCGAGGAGGGGCAGAAAAAAGCCTGGTCTGCGATAGTTGGATACAGGTGTGGGTGAGGAGGAGGGCTTGGTTGGTGGATGGTTGGTCAATGACCAGAGATGAAAAGACAAATGGTGTGAGATAATGATAGAAGATAAATTAATTATTTATTCACAGTTGATAATGGTTGGTTTAGGTTGGCTTTCCATCCAATTTTCCACTATTCTTGCAATTTTGTAATGTATTTTGGTTTATTCTATTTACCCTCTCATCATTAACCACTGAAACATCCTTTGTTAGTTTCTAAAATATCTGCAAAGTTGCAATTGCACTAATCTCAACATTATATACTTTTGCTTTCAACATAAATATCAGGTTTTATATCGAGTCTGTGGCTGGCTTAAGGATCCTTTGCCATTCTCTTTTTATTTCACATATTTTTTTATATCTTTAAAGTCCAATTAATTTTCAGTTTGTAATATTTTTTACTTCACCTCCTTCCTAATTCAAATTTTCCAACCCAGTTAAAACACAATCTAAAAAGCGTACTGAACTTATTTAATTCAACACCATATGTAATTAACAGATATCTGAAGCATGATTTGCATAACCTGCAAGAAAGAAATCCAGTAATGGTTAACACATTTTATAAAAATACATAAAAATTACAAAAAAATATCACGACTGTCTGGGTCATTGCTTTGGGCATACAGGATTTTGCATTTAACTGGAATAATAAAAGTCTTGATGCAGAGTTGTGACCCAAAAAGTCAATTGTTCCTTTCACCTCACAATTCACTGAGTTCCTCCAGTCTTCTGTTTTTTATGCTCTCAATTTCATCGTCTGATGTCTCTTGTGCTTCTTTGTACATTGTACCTCGGTAAACGTGACAATAATAATAAACTAAACTAAACTAAAAATAGAGCAAGCTGGAGTCAATGGGTCAGGCGATATTTGGGGAGGAAAATTGATAGCCATGTACCTGTATCAGCTCTAGATGAAGGGCCTCGTCTTGAAACATCAACTATCCATTTCTCTCCACAAATTCTGCCTGGCACACTGAATTTCACCAGCTGTTTTCTCTTTTAAGCATTGTGGTGTTCAAATTAATTCACGTATAGGTTAAACAAAATTACTGCCATTTGCACCAGGGTGCAATGAAATTCGTTGCTCACATGAAGCTAATAGTGACAGCACAATGGGGCAGTGAAAGAGCTGATGCCTCACAGCACCATTGACATGGGTGTTAGGAGCTTCCCCCCCCTGGTGAATGCTATGTACTTACCTTTCTCTGTTTCTCTCCCGAGTACAGGCCTCGTGGCTGTGAGTCTGGAATCAAGGGGTTAAAGGCTCCTGTACCCGATTGGCCAAGCTGCGTCAGGTGACGGGTGACTCATCTGAAGCTTAAATACCAGAGCTTCCCAGGATTCTCTCTCTTCTTCGTCGACCCTGACTGATGAGCAGACTGCTGGTGTGGGCCGAGGGAGGCCTGGCCACATGGCATAGAACTTTGTGTACTTTCACCATTCCTTGGTAACAAATATTGAATTGGGACAGATAAGGGCTGACCTTAGTGTTTTTGTGTATTTTGTTTCAGGGTTATATCTCTTTAGACAGGTTTTAGAGTCTCCGGTTCGAAGGTCCATCACGTGGCTGGCTGGAGCATTGTTAAATTGTTTGTCAGTTCATCCATATCCCTGACTGGGTTGTTTAAATCAGGTTTGGGTTTTGTGCTCCATTGAATAATTAAAACTATTTTTGAACTTGAACCTGGTTTTTGACTTGTGTTACTCGGCTCTGAAGTACCTGCATTCGGGAGTCGTAACAATGGGTATATAGGTTAATTGGCTGTAAATGACTCCTAATGTGTAGGATGCTAAAGTGGGATAACATGGAACTGGTGTACAGGTGATCAATGGTTGGTGTTGACTTGGTGGGCCTTGTGTCACTAAACTAAACTGGACTAGACTAAACTCAACTCACAAAGTATATAATATGTACTAAAAAATAAATACTGGTCTGCTCCTCTGGTAAGATGTGCGAAGGCTGGGAAGCTTCCAACGTCTCTGAGGATTACACACCTGTGGGAAGTGAGTCCAGCCATAGCTTCTGATTGATTGCATGGGGGAGCAGGAGCTGCAGCTGGATGACCTCAGGGTCATCTGCGAATCAGAAGGCTTCATAGGTAGGAGTTATAGTGAGGTGGTCACACCTAAGGTACAGGCAGAAAATCAATGAGTGACCCACAGGGAAGGGGGCAGGCAGAGAGTGCAGGAATATCCTGTGTTTGTGAAAAAAAAAAAAAAATGAAATGATTCAAATTGTCAGGTCAGTGTACAGTACAGAGACAACGATGTGCAGGAATGAAATCCAGGGCGTGTGTTGTGGCCATTCCTCTTGACGAAGCAGATACAGTAAACACTCTTTCTATACAGTAAACCCTTTCTATAATGGCCATGGGTGGGGTTGAGGGGTTGTGGGGTGGATTATTATTGCTGTGAGGAAGGCTATCAAGATACACAGCAGGATATAGATCAGCTTCAGAAATGGGTGAAATGGCAGATAGAGTATAATCTGAGCAAATGCAAGGTGTTGCACATTGAGCAGTCAAATGTAAGGGGGAAATGTACAATTAATGGCATGATCCTTAACATCATTGATGTACAGGGGGCTCTTGGGGTCCAAGGCCCATTCCCTGAGAGTGGCAACACATGTAGATAGAGTGGCATGCTTGCCTTCTCAGGTCGGGGCATTAAGTATAAGAGTCAGGATGTCATGATGGCTCGATGTTTGGACAAGTCCAGAGGAAGGAATGGAGGTGGAGGGGGAGGGGTCAAATAAGTGTGAGTTCATGTGTGGCATGGAGAAATGTGGGGAAGAAAGGGATTGTGTTTTTGAAGGGTGGAAAGGGGAGAAGGGGGAGGTTGTGACCCACGATTACCTTTTCAATCAGGGTCGGTGAATTGTTAATGGCATTATTACTAACTTATCAAAGAATTAAAATACTCTCATTACCATGGATGTCAAAATGGTGTGTTTTGTCCCCACCTCTCTTCCAGCTTTCTTACCCATCCCTCCCACCCACCATAATCAGTCTGAAGGGTCCTGACCTGAAATGACACATATTCATATTCTTCAGAGATACTGCCTGATCTGCTGAGTTACTCCAGCACTTTGCATCTTGTTTTCATAAAGTAGCATTTGCGATTCCTTGTGTCTCAAGTTGCCTGCTTAGTTGTTGGCAAAAATGCTCTCGGGCTATTTAATATGTGCAAGTCAAAGCTGAAAATGTTTTATTTTTAAAGAATCTGTTGGATTTTTTGAAAAGAGAACAATTTTGATTAATCCATTTCTAAAACAAACAAAAATAATTCTTAACTACCTTGTACATCAGCTGACTTGTAAGCATGTAATATAATATTAGCATATTTCCTATGAAAGCCTTTGGAAATACTGCCGAGAGAATATTCATGGTTATTTGGATGCTTGTAAGTTGAAATATGTTCTGACTCACAATTGCCCCATTGGCAACCCCTAACCTTGCCGCCATCACGGCCTGTGTGAGTCATTAGAAAATTGGGCTTTACATTTCTACAAACGAAATAACTTAAAATGGCGGCTTTGATCTCATCGTATGTTTGAAACAAAATATTTAAACAGTGGATTGCTCATAAAACCACCTCAGCCTCAAACACTGTTACCTGGTGACAAAATACTTGGGCAAACATAATTTTTATCTACGGAGCAATTTTTAGATTAAACTTTTCCAACATTGAACTTTACTTATGTTCTCCGTCTCTTTACTCATAAAAACTGGAATATGTCATCGTCCCTCGAGCCCACCCCCACAATTCTAAAAGCTTGCAACCTCAATTCCACCTTCTTGTCTGGTTCTCATTTCTTGAGCTATTCAGAGAGCAAAAGTTTATTGGTTTCAGCCTAAAATATACTTGACAACTGAGTATTCACAGTCCTCTGAGGTAGAAAACTCAAAAATAACAGAGCCATCTGAGTAGACAAATGACAGAGCCCTATTCTTCATTCTGGCCTTCAGTGGCATAGTTTCCCAAAATCTACCCTCTCAAAATATTTGAGAGGAATTTAATTTGTCAAGTCAGTAATTCAAATAAGAAGCAACGAACACACAAAACAAATTTTATCATAAACATCCACCACAGTGACTCCTCCACATTCCTCACTGTGACGGAAGGCGAAAAAAAGTTCAGACACCTTCCCTTCGCTCTCCCGTGGTCGGGGGCCTTGAGCCCTCCGTTGACGGGACGATCCTGACTCCCGTAGCCGGCAGCATTTGGGCCCTCCGCATCGGGGGGATATCAGCTTCCCCGCACCAGTGATCGAACTCCGTGTCGGGGCTGGTCGAACCTTCCGCAACGTTAGAGCTTCCTGACTGGCCTCTCCTGAGACTGCGAGCTCCTGATGTAAGGTCCGCAGGCAGCGGTTGAAGCAATCCCAGGCAAGGGATTGGCGCTGATGTTAAGTCCATGCCCCGCAGTGGGGCCCAAAGTCAGTCCAAGGAGGCCTCCAGCTCCATCGATGGTAGGCCGCAGAGTGAGCAGAGAATGAGATATGGAAAATAATCGCATCTCTGATAAGGTAAGAAACTGAAAATGTTAAAATGTTTATGTTAAAATGTTTTTTTGTCTATTATGCTTTTTATTTGTATGACTGACTTGACAAATGAAATTCCTCATATGTTGCAAAACATACTTGGCCAATAAAGAATTATTGCGATTTTGATTGTATGTTATTTTTGCACTAGTATTCCATTTATTAATTTATGGATTATTTTGATTATTAGGTTTATCCATGTGTATACCATTTACAGACCTGTTAATCTGTTGCAAGTAATCATTTCATTGTTCCATGGTTGACACCTATGACAAATATACATATGACTGAAACATTTGCCTCTTGACTACTCTTGGACATCAACACTTTGCAATAAAGACTGACAGCTCATTTGCTTTCCTGATTCTGTTTCTGCCTGTTATCTTTAATTATTTTGTATGCAAGGATCCAAAAATTCCCTGAAAACCAATATTTACTTCTTGCTCACTGTTCCAACACCATTTATTCTTATATGACATTTCCTCTTTGTTATGTTTTTGCAAGAACTTTGTGCGGGGCCCCTAAATAAAGTGCGGGGCAGCGGGGATAGGGAGTGCGGGGCCCGGGGCAGCGGGGGATGTGTTTGCGGGGTCCGGGGCAGCGGGGAGAGAAGTCATTGGGGTTGGGCAGCATAAGTATGGGGTGGTAATGGGCAGCGGGGAGAGGGAGTGCGGGGATCATGCAATGTTTCTTTAAGTGCGGGGCCCTGCCACCCTGTGCCCCAAACAATGTTTCTTATTTTGTCCCTTGTAGTTGAAATATCTAATGAGATGCCCTATAATTGTACTGATATCATACATTTATATATTTTCATGTAGTGTGCACTTTTTTTACAACAAGTATCAACAGAATTAGAACTGAATTATGAATGGAACCCTATAACAGCACAAAATGTACCCTGTCAATCACCCTCAAGTCTTCGGGTCGATTTCAGCTTCTTAAGCTCAAAATTTCTGAACTACTCTGCTCACATTTCCACCAAGTGACCCTTTTAAAAAAGAAATGATTTAAAAAACATATAAAAAGACAATTACCAGAATCAAATGTTATTCTTGACAAGGAGTTTGAACTGACAGATTTATGAATCTGGCCCTTCAACTGTTGCCCCGCAACACCAGTGCGAGTCGGGTGGTTATGGCTCAGGTTGAAATGGGCCCCCATCATCCCCTCCATAGCGTACTAACGTCAGTCCATTGCATTTAGCAGGAGTAGCCTATCTTGCTTCGCTATAAGATCTTTGATAAAGACTAACAGCTCATTTGCTTTCCTGATTCTGTTTATGCCTGTTATCTTTAATTATTTTGTATGCAAGGATCCAAAATTTCCCTGAAAACCAATATTTACTTCTTGCTCACTGTTCCAACACCATTTATTCCTATATGACATTTCCTCTTTGTTATGTTTTTGCAAGAACTTTGTATCCTAAATAAAGCTTACTCTTCCATTAGCCTCACACGGTTTGCAGCCTCTAATGTGTTGCTTTGGTCCCTTCTGCTCATTCATTATTGTAATTCATAAATTGGTAATGACCCAAGACCGATTCATGCAATGTTTCTTTAATAATATCCTGCCACCCTGCATACAACCTTTTCATTTTTTTGCTTGGCATTTGTACTAATGAAATGCCCTATCCTTACTGATATCATAAACCCCTTATTCTGTGTAGTGGCACTTTGTATGACAATGTATCAAGCACATTCAGAATGCTTATGAGGTGGAATATAGCAATGTGATTGTTTCAAGTCTTCAACCTAAAATAAAATTTCAGCTTCTCAAACTCAATGTAAAATTCTGAACTATCTGCTCACATTTCCACCTAGGAACCCTTGTAATAAGACTGCTTATTAACTATATATATAGAAACATAGAAACAGAGAAAATAGGTGCAGGAGGAGGTCATTCGGCCCTTCAAACCAGCACCACCATTCATTGTGATCATGGCTCATCGTCCCCAATCAATAACCTGTGCCTGCCTTCTCCCCACATCCCTTGATTCCACTAGCCCCTAGAGCTCTATCTAACTCTCTCTTAAATCCATCCAGTGATTTGGCCTCCACTGCCCTCTGTGGCAGGGAATTCCACAAATTCACAACTCTCTGGGGTTTCTGGCCAACCACTCTACTGGTGATCGACCGAGGCATTTCCCAAAAATGAGCAGGGGGCGTGGCATTGGCGGGCCTCCACACCCCAGCGTTGGTGGTAATAACACCACTGGCGTTTACTGCGAATCAGGGCGGTGGACGGCGAGCCAGTGAAGTTATCCTGAGGAGGAACAGCCCGGCGAGGGCGCTATGATGACAGTGCAGACACCCGGCTGATGGAACCACCATCCTGCTGCTTGGAAAGCCACAGCTCCTCCGCCCGTTCAGCGAGCTGCAGGGAGTCTGTAAAATCGGACCCAGCGAGAAGCAGGCGGATGTCATTGGGCATCTGCTCCAAAAACGCCTGCCCTTATTGATATATTAAGCCAAAATATTCTTCATCTATCTTTTATTATCAGGATTAACACCTCCACCTCCCAGCCATCAGCTCTTTCACAAGTCCAGTATCCTGGATCACACTGTCTCCAACGATGGTCTCCATGTCACCAAAATTATTTGGCAATTAGATCAAAGTTATTTAATTCCACCATTTTGTAACAATATTTCAGTGCCTTTAATTTTCAAGTTTCAACATTTTTCCGGATTTGGCATTCATCGATGTGCATTTACAGCATTTTCCAAATAACCACAAACTTCTATAACCTTGTTTTTTAGTTTAAATTAAGCATATCTTTCATCTGAACTTTTACCCAACCCTACACCAATCCTTATCCCGACTCCAGCTCATGCACTCACCAACATACATAGATTTTTGGTTTAAACTCATTCTATAATCTAATTACCAAGATATTATTACCCATCTTCCTTAGGTAGATTCCCTCCCAATGTCTTTTTCTTTTTTACTGGTGTCAATGCAGTCTCTCTATTGCTTAAAATATTTGTGTCACCATAGTACTTCTCCATCACAGACATTCCCTTAGCTTCTTCCACCGCTACTCTTTCTCTGTAAATTAACAACTTTTTAAACTTTTCAGTCTGAAATATTAACTTTTTTTTCCCTTTGCAGATTATGTTTTTCCTTATTTCAACGTATATTCCACATTTTCAGCGTCTGCAGCTTTTTATTTTTACTATCTGTGAGGTTCTGCATTGTAAAGATATCAATTCTATACACATTAATTAATAGAGCCTAATTTCATTCACATAATTTCCAACATGGACTACATAAATTCTGTTCATACTCTGTTGTTCTGAAGTGCTAAGGGTGCATTCTTTTAACCCTGCAACAAAGAGGCTACTTGGTACTCCCAGTCAGAGTGCACAGAACTACATCAATACAGCTGATTCTACAACTCCCTACCACTGCCTGCATTGGAATAGTCTCAGGTGCATTAATCATAGATCGTACTGTCATGGCTCTTAATTGTATGGAAACCAGGTAGCTCATACCCGTTGAACCCAAGTTGCAACGTGACTCTGTAACAACATGTGGTTGTTTAAATACACAACTTAGTTCACTACTTAGTAATTTCAATTGCTACAGATCCAAAAGGGCAATTTTTCCCAGTTTGGGCTGCTCACCACACCAGGTGTCCAGGCTATGGACCCGTCAAAAATCCCCACGCATTTCAAGGGTAGCCTCAACTCCTTCAAAAGAGCAGCCAATGCAGAAATGAATAGAAATGTGAATAGGGATTTCATGGAGCAGCAGAAGCCAGAGAGTGAAAGTTTTCTCTTCGACAGTTTTAGCAATTCCTTTGTTGCCAAGGATAACTTTTTTCCTTTGAAGTACTGCAGGTTCTAAGACAGCTGGTGAGGCCAATGTGGGACCCACTATTGTGGAAGGAGTTGCTCGGCACGATGGCTGGGTCAAAGTGGTGACTTGGATTGTAAATCGATTGCTTCTTGGAAAAAAGTCACGTGCCACCGATATCGGAAATACTCTATCTTAATCTAATTATTTTGTTACTGAACAATATTGATGATAAGGTAATTGCATGTTTGACTCAATTTGAAACAAACACTTATTATTTGAATTGAAGACATTTGGACTAGGTAAAACCCTGATGATCCTGTATAACTGCCATCCTATATTCCTGCCCAATTGCTAGTCACATCCCTTTTCTGATCTTTCGCCAAATTGAAACTGCTATACAACATGAGATACATGACTTCCTGCTGAATGAAGCTACTTGATGATCATATTGTCTATGGCTCATAGTCCAACTCTCAATAACTTGGAGCATGTTCCTCAATGTGTAGCCATACTGCAGAAGTGGTTGTTCAACATTTCAGTTTCTCCCACTTCCCACGTGCAACCAGGACAAAGCCACGTTAATATTGAATTATTTGAAATTTAAAGGGGAATGTTAAAACCCCAAGGCTCAGAGTCGGTTTGGATAAAAATGTTTTTTAAAAAAATTAAAACCATAAATCCAAACCAAAATCTCCAAATATGTGTATTTTCAATTTTAACAGAAGGAGACTGGGAGATGACTACCCAGCAACACCATTCAACACATTCACTATTATTATATATAGATTAAGTGAAACCCGTTGGGTCCCAGCATCACATGGGAGGGCTGGTCCCCCAATATTCCACCTCTCCACCAATTCCAATATTGGTGGCCAGTGGAGGGGAGGGGGGGGGGGGGGGCTTTCTGGAGCGCTAGTATGGGTGTTATGGGCTGAAGGGACTGGTTTCCATAGGGCTAGTATGGACATTGTAGGCCAAATGGATTCTTGGGGTGGGGGCTCAGTCACTCAAGCCTGTTGTGCTGGCAACTCACTCACTCACGGCTGGTGGGCTGGCAGTTGACTCACGGCTATTCCTTGAGATTCCATTTCAAGCAGGGTGCAAGGCCACCAAATTCAAGTGCAGTTTCATACCATTTCAAGCAGGGTGCAAGGCCACAAAAGACAGCGAGTCTTGACCTCTCCCTCCTCCATCTTGCAGAGAGTGAGCCATGCCAACTCTTCTGCGTTTCATAGACCCTCCCTCCCTCCCTCCCATCAGAAGGGGCGTGGCCTTCATGGCGCGATTGCCAGGAGAGAGATTCTCAACATTTTTTAAACACTAATGACCCTTTTATTTTTCATCGATGGGAAAAATCCTCGGCACCTGATGAGCGATGGGGGACTGAATAAGATGGCCAAAAATCACAGCCGTACATGGTAGCGTTTTTTCTAAAATCAATATAAAGTGCAAACTGGAAGTGGTCAAGATTAGACTTTTAATCATATAGAAGGCAAGGCAATTTTAATTGGGCAAGGCAATTTTAATTGGGCAAGGCAATTTTAATTGGGCAAGGCAACTTTAATTGGGCACGGCAACTTTAATTAGGCACAGCAACTTTAATTGGGCACGGCAACTTTAATTGGGCTTTAATTGGGCACGGCAACTTTAATTGGGCAAGGCAACATTACTTGGGCAAGGCAACTTTAATTGGGCAAGGCAACTTTAATTGGGCAAGGCAACTTTAATTAGGCAAGGCAACTTAATTAGGCAGCACATCTTTAGCATTTCCAAACCAAAGGCAACACAGCTTTAGCATTTCCAAACCAAAGACAACACAGCTTTAGCATTTCCAAACAAAGGCAACACAGCTTTAGGATTTCCAAACTGTAGATGGTTTATGCATGCAACCTATAACGTAGCTACCTCAATACCACTAACCACGCCTACCCATATCAGTATAACTGTGAGATCCTCCCTTTGTTCCTCCCTGTTGGTTCCAGCACGCCTGAAGACTAGAGGCAGTCAGTGCTGGGACGTGTGTGCCATGTGCTATAATAAAGGACCCGGTAAAGGTCACAGTGTGTTAGACTTCACTCCTTACACAAACTAAATTTTCAAACCACATTAAGGGAACTGACAGGTAAGTAAAACCACTCACAGTTTAGTAGACATGTGGTCAGTGTTATTCACAGCTCAGACTGAGAGACGTGACCCTCTCGCTCCCTCATCTTGCAGAGACTGACTGAGGCACTCAACACTTCCGGGTTTCATATTCCCTTCGGAAATGGCGTGGCCTTCAGGAGAGAAAATCTCAACATTTTTTAAACACTAATAACTCTTTTATTT
Source organism: Leucoraja erinaceus (assembly GCF_028641065.1). Lineage (NCBI taxonomy): Eukaryota > Metazoa > Chordata > Chondrichthyes > Rajiformes > Rajidae > Leucoraja > Leucoraja erinaceus. The sequence continues at coordinate 57,805,881 of NC_073383.1, forward strand.
TTAATCGATGGGAAAAATCCTCTTGTCCTGCAAAGCGGAGAGGTACTCTGAGTAAGATGGCCAAAAATTACAGCCGTAAGTGGCAGCATTTTTTCTAAAATCAATATACAGAACAACAGGAAGTGGTCAAGATCAGACTTTTAGTAATATAGATATTTCAGCAACGTATTCTCAGCAAAATTATTGTTTAGTCACCCCTAGTGTCTCCTGGTGTCACCCCCTAGTGTCACTCCTAGTGTCTCCTGGTCATCTCTTCCTCTCATTAGTATAAGGCTTTGTGCACACTTCAATTTAATAAGAACATTGGAATAGTTTAGTTTAGTATTAGTTTAGAGGTAAAACGTGGAAACAGGCCCTTCGGCCCTTGAGTCCACACCGACTAATGATTAACACTATCCTACATACACTAGGGACAATTTACACTTATACCAAGCCAATTAACCTACTAACCGGTATGTCTTTCGAGTGTGGGAGGAAACCGAAGATCTCTGAGAAAACCTATGCAGTCGCGGGGAGAAAGTACAAACTTCGTACAGACAAGCACCCATAGACAGGATCAAACCCAGGTCTCTGGCGCTGTAAGCACTGTAAGGCAGCAACTCTACCGCTGTGCCACTGTGCTGCCCTTAGTGAATAGTTCAGTTATTCTCATTGTCTGTCTATTTGGCATTGAGGCAGTGCTCGCTTCTCCTCTGGGTCAATGTTTAGAATGTTGCAGTAATGCTGCTCATTCACAATGGATAAAACGCTACAGTTTATTTCCTCCATTAGCAATATTGCAGAATTTCTACAACAAACCGGCAGATGGGGCAGCACAGTTGCCTCTTTGCTCTTATGCAAAAATGTGTCATGACTGTAACTTATTCTTCAATATGGGATCTTTAATATCACTAGTTGTGCATGAAATTTGACATTCTAGTTATGGGAAATTATTAAACTGCAATAGATATGTTCTCTTTAGTGGCAAAATGTAAAGACAGTATTAGAAAAAGTGGATGTCCTTTCTTCTCACTTAGAACATAACAGGAACAGGAGGAGGTGTTGTGCCCTTTAGAGCCTGCTTCATCATTTAGAAAGGTCATGATCATTCACCTCACCACCAGTCAGATAGCCCTTATCCTTGAATTGCTATTTACATAAACATTTATCAGCAAAACTTTATTAAGTTTAATAATTCAACTTTCATGGTTCTTGGTACAGAATTCTGAAAGTTCACAGCCTCTGAGAAAAAAAATCCCTAAAGTAAAAAAGCTAACTCATGGGTACCATTAATCTGTTTTCTTTCATTCGCAAAGCAATGAATAGCAAAACACTATTTAGTGGAAAGAGATCGACCCATGTTCATATTTATTTAACATTTACATGACTGCTTTCCAACAAGATTACTTGGATATTGACTTACAGACGAAACTGGATAATGTTCCTTTCCAATTCTCCAAAAAAGAGAATGCTGAGCTTTTTGTAGTGTTGATTGAAAGTTATTCATTAAAGTCTACCAAGATAAACTCTACAAAGTAATCCCTATGTTCATCTCAAAATGTTCATGACTATGTGAAAGGAGGAAACAGCATCCCAAGATATGATAACTGTTTAACTGTTTTAATGATTTGCCGAATGATTTACATTTGCACTCCAATCATTCCTTTCCTGAGTTGCGGGTTAAGTTTCTTTAGCTTTTATTGTGTCAGCTATGGGGCGGCATGGTGGCGTAGCGTTAGAGCTACTGCCTTACAGCGCCAGAGACCCGGGTTTGATCCTGACTTCTGGTGTTCAAGTTCAAGTTCAAGTTCAAGTGAGTTTATTGTCATGTGTCCCTGATAGGACAATGAAATTCTTGCTTTGCTTCAGCACTACAGAACATAGTGCTGACTACACTATACACTACAAAACAGATCAATGTGTCCATATACTATAATATAAATGTATACACACATTAATAAATAAGATGATGAAGTGCAAATAACAGATAATTGGTTATTAATAATCAAAGTTTTGTCCGAGCCAGGTCTAATAGCCTGATGGCTGTGGGGAAGTAGCTATTCCTGAACCTGGTTGTTGCAGTATTCAGGCTCCTGTACCTTCTACCTGAAGGTAGCAGGGAGATGAGTGTGTGGCCAGGATGTCGTGGGTCTTTGATGATACTGCCAGCCTTTTTGAGGCAGCGACTGCGATAAATCCCCTCGATGGAAGGAAGGTCAGAGCCGATGATGGACTGAGCAGTGTTTACTACTTTTTGTAGTCTTTTCCTTTCCAGGGTGCTCAAGTTGCCGAACCAAGCCACGATGCAACTGGTCAGCGTGCTCTCTACTGTGCACCTGTAGAAGTTAGAGAGAGTTGATTGTATGGAGTTGATTGTATGGAGTTTTACGTTCTCCCCGTGACCTGCATAAGTTTTCTCCAAGATCTTCGATTTCCTCCCACACTACAAAGATGTACAGGTTTGTAGGTTAATTGGCTTAGTGTAAATGTAAAATTGTCCCTTGTGTGTGTAGGGTAGTGTTAATGTGCGGGGATTAATGGTCGATGAGGACTTGATTCACTAAACTAAACTAAACTCAACTTTTACTTCATGGTAACATTCTAACCACTCCATGACTGTGTCAGAGTGTGGAATAGTTAAGGCTCCATCGAGAGCAAAACATTTGGGGTGAGATTTCAGTGCAATATTGTGGGAATGTTCGTTCGTGATGTGACAGGCGAAGTTCATTTTTAGCCAATAACATTAAATGTGTATTTATAATAATGAATGCAAGCTCAACTTTGTATATTGTCAACTGAGATCATGGATTCATAGAGTCATAAAGCACTGAAACCCTTCAATCCATGATGTTCTTTCCAATCATCATGTACCTATGTATTGTATGATAGTATGAACTACCAGCATTTGGACTGTAGCCTACTATCCCATGGCAATTCAAGTGCTTGGCTAGATGATTCTTAATGTTGTTCGAATACATGCTGCCAACATCTTAACAGGCCATACATTCCAAGATGAGTTGAGTTGAGCTTAGTTTAGTTTATTGTCATGTGTACTGAGCAACAATGAAAAGTTTTTGTTGTGTGCTAACCAGTCAGCAGAATGACTATACCTGATTACAATCGAGCCATCCACAGTGTACAGATACATGATAACGGGAATGCCGTGAATAACTTTTAGTGCAAGGTGAAACCCAGTAAACATAGAAACATAGAAAATAGGTGCAGGAGGAGGCCATTCGGCCCTTCGAGCCAGCACCGCCATTCATTGTGATCATGGCTGATCATCCCCAATCAATAATTGGTGCCTGCCTTCTCCCCATATCCCTTGATTCCACTAGCCCCTAGAGCTATATCTAACTCTCTCTTAAATCCATCCAGTGATTTGGCCTCCACTGCCCTCTGTGGCAGGGAATTCCATAAATTCACAACTCTCTGGGTGAAAATGTTTTTTCTCACCTCAGTCTTAAATGTCCTCCCCTTTATTCTAAGACTGTGGCCCCTGGTTCTGGATTCGCCCAACATTGGGAACATATTTCCTGCATCTAGCTTGTCCAGTCCTTTTATAATTTTGTATGTATCAAAGACAATTCAAGGGTCTCCAATGAGGTGGATAGCAGCTCAGGTCTGCTCTCTAATTCTTGGTTGGATGTAAAACATTTTATCCTTAATTTAAACCTTTCCCCTATGGTATTGGGTACTTCTGCTATGGGGTAAAGTTTCTTGTTATATATCGTATCTATGCCTTGCATCATTTTGTATAACTCTGTCAGGTCCCCCTCAGCTCACACAGGAGATAACATGATAATTTTGTAAAGGATCTAGAATTTACTCGCATTGTTATACAAAGAGATGCATCCCATAAATTGTGCAAAGGCCGAAATGGGCTAAGCTCTTTTTTCCCTAGAAAACAGTACACCGGTGGAAGGTAGACAAAAGTGCTGGAGAAACTCAGCAGGTGCGGCAGCATCTATGGAGTGAAAGAAATAGGCAACATTTCGGTCCGAAACGTTGCCTATTTCCTTCGCTCCATAGATGCTGCCACACCCGCTGAGTTTCTCCAGCACTTTAGTCTACCTTCGATTTTCCAGCATCTGCAGTACACCTGTGGAACAAGTTTCTGACTGATTGTTAGATGGGACTGAGATCATGTTCTATCATTGGGAGATATCAGGTCAAGTGTTCAGAAATAAACAACCAGCTGCACAAAGCTATCTGGATATAATTTCACTGATATGTCTGCTACAAGGAAATTTGCAATCAACCATGAATAAGATTAAACGGAAAATTAGGTATCGCATGTTATCAAAATCAGTGCGGGATATTTTCCAGCTCAAAACATATTGATCCTGAAATAGCTACTTACACAGTTTCCCTGGGACATGCCTCTGTTATATTTACCATTGGGGATCAATAGTAGCCCTGCAGGGGAAAAAATACTGTTGTGAGAGCTAATCAAAATTGTCATGAATTTAGCTGTTTAAAAGGCTTATTCACTTAAGGTTTCTTTCAATGCTTTGGAAACTGGTAAATGGTAAATGGAGGGAAAATTATCTGATATTCATGTTTCTGCCTGAGCTGTAATACATCATTTGTTGGTAGCTAGCTAGGAATGAATTGGCTTGACATTGTTATTCAGTTTTATCAATAAGATGATAATTAGTTTTCACCTACAGATTTTTCAAACTATCACAAGTAAAACTGGAATAATCACGAAGTGGAAATGCTAAAGATGTTTTCTGGTAATATTAATATGATCACTTTTTTGTCTATCCCAAGTATTAGAGAATGATATGGGGCATGACACCAGAAACTCTGTCCACCGTGAAGAAACTCTGCCATCCTCGTACAAGAAGCACCCTGCCATGTTAAAGGGAAACTGAGAGTTGACAGAAGTGAGTATCATAAATTTATTTTTACTTTTAAGCCTTCTGCACCACTTCAATGGAATCTTTGATGAATTACAAAACACTGGGCAGAGTTTTTGTACCTTCAAAGCTTGCTTGGCTAATGCAGAAGAAATCTAAGGATCGAGATTCAGCCTAAAATTGCAGGCCTTGCAAACATTATTCATTAGATTAGCAAATAAAATACTCCGTGCCATGGAATCACATTGCAGAAAAGAGAGCCATTTATTCAATTACTGCTGGTTTCCTCTAACTTTATCATCAGCAGGTACCAATAGATGTGCCTTATCTTATTTGCATTCACTTAGAAACCATAAGCACATCTTTTCATGTTTCACATCATTGGTTCTTTTATCATATAGTTTTTTTATTTTCATTGTAATAATGGCTTTATTATAATATTACAATTAGCTGTTGAAAAACATTATTCAAGTCATTTTGGCCTGAATATATATTATTTGAAGTGAATGTTAGATTCAATACAAACTAAAATAGACTATATATTGCCTGTATTCTAATCCTAATGTAGAATAAATAGGTCTGATAATAAGGCCTGTGATGCATCTGTGAGAGCGTAAAAGCACAAGCGACTGTTGGATAATGACAGAAATGAGTGTGTAATGCCACCAAAGTTAATGCCAGCTCACAGTAAAATCCTTTCAATCTAATTCCCCAACTAATTCCAATGTAACGTATTCTCTCCCACAGGCCCATCTGCTGCCCCCAATTCTCCTTCCAGCTAAAGAGAGACACAAAATGCTGGAGTAACTCAGCAAGACAGGCAGCATCTCTGGAGAGAAGTAATGGGTGACGTTTTGGGTCAAGGCCGTGCTTCTGACAAGAGTCAGGGGAAAGGGAAACGAGAGATATACTGTAGATGTTGATTTAGAGATATAGAACAAATGACTGAAAGATATGCAAAAGAGTATCGATGATAAAGGTAACAGGCCATTGTTAACTGTTTACTAGGTACGAACAAGCTGCTGCAACTTGGGTGGGGGAGGGATGGAGAGAGAGGGAATACAAGGATTACTTGAAGATAGAGAAATCAAAATTCATACCACTGGGTTGTAAGCTGCCCAAGCGAAACATGAGAAGCTGTTCCCCCAATTTCTTCTTCCACTAGGGACAATTTATCATCTTCACCGAAGCCAATTAACTTACAAACCTATACGTTTTTGGAGTGTGGGAGGAAACGGGAGCACCAGGGGAAACCATCCGGTCATGGGGAACGTACAAATTCTGTACAGTCAACTACCTAGTCAGATCGACAGGTCTCTGGTGCTGTGAGGCCGCAACTCTACCGCTGAGCCACTGTGCCGCCCTTAGTGTCCTTTTGTGTATTAACAAGCATCTGCAGTATTTTGATTCTATTCTCGTTGACACACTCCTTAGTTTCCTGCATAAAACTATATAGATTTTGGAGAGATATTTTCGAAATATTTACAAAATTATTCAAGATAAGAATGGAACCTAATACTGAAATGATTATATTTGGCGTAATGGAAGATGGGAATAAATTGAACACATCTCAAAATGTATTTTTTAACTATGGTTTAATAATAGCAAAAAAATTAATACTTACATTTTGGAAAAATACATCAATACCAACGCTTAAAATGTGGATTGCAAGTATGTTGGACACCACACATCTTGAGGAAATGCGATTCCTCCTAATGGATAAATCAGACCAATTCATAACGAGTTGGTCTCCATTTGTCATCTTTTTGGACTGGACGAGGGTTGGTCAAGATTATAAACAATGATCTCCTTACTTTTTTTTTAATGTTTTATTCTCTTTTTTCTATTTTCTTTTTCTCAACTTTCTTCACTCATTCGTCTTTTTTATTTTTCTTCACACACTATATATCTCATGTCTTTCTATCCTTTACTATCTAACTTCTTTTTCTTATTCTAATCTTTCTTTAATATAACAAAAAAAAGAAGCTGTACATAAAATGTATTATGAAAATATATATTAGACACTTTGGTGCCATATGATTGTACTTACTTCTAATAAAATAATTTAAAAACATTTTTAAAAAGACTAACACGTCTGAATGATCCATACTTCAACCTTATACAAGCTTCTATTACCAATTCCGATTTTCGAGTTACTGCTATTGCTGCAAAGTAGATATGTCACATTACTCCCTCATTCAGTTGCTGAAGGTGCTGATAGAAGATAATGTAGATTTTTTTTAACTACTTCTCTTTGTTTCATTGTTTACAATTATTTAATATGGATGATGGGTGATAGTTTTAATAAAATAAATTCAAAACATTTTAAATTATGTATTTAATTACTTTTAGATGTCATTTGTTTCTTAATTTCATTAAATAAGCTTGGCAACTCTAATAAACAACAAAACTGGTGCAGTAGCTTTGCCAAATGTTAAAGCTTGCGAGAGATGTTTCACGGTTGAGGCTTTTATGCTGCATTATATTCCCAGATCACATCACTCGGAAGCCCTGGCATCACCTGGGACCTTGCTGCTCAGATCAAGGGTCATATTTACAAGAGCAGGCAATGTTGGGACAATTGTTACTGTAAACATAGAAACATAGAAAATAGGTGCAGGAGTAGGGCATTCGGACCTTCGAGCCTGCACCGCCATTCAATGTGATCATGGCTGATCATCCAACTCTGTATCCTGTACCTGCCTTCTCTCCATACCCCCTGATCCCTTTAGCCACAAGGGCCACATCTAACTCCCTCTTAAATATAGCCAATGAACTGGCCTCAACTACCTTCTGTGGCAGAGAATTCCACAGATTCACCACTGTAGTGTTGAGTGCTGGCTCTGAGATCTATTCAGAAAAATCATCGGTTCAACATTCCTGATGAAATGGTAATAATAAGTCAGAAAATTCGACTGATATGTCTATGGTTTTCAAGTGCCAAGCCTTTGCACCAAGCAAGAGGGATGGTTGGCAATATTCTAAAAGCAAGGTAATTGCCAGGCTGGTGAATGGGGGCCATTATCCCCTGATTTCATTTTGTTCGAAATAACCCATAATCTGCGTTTCATTTGAAAGGCCTTCTTCTCACAAAGATAAAAGAAGATGGAAGGAAGAATATTGTCAAAGCATTAGGGCATGAGGTAGGAACCTCTCAAGGACCACAGGGAATTCCATATGTAGCGTCATTACAAATCCCTGTCATCAGCGGCGCTCCAGATCTGCCCACTGCCTGTGTGTGCGACTCAAGAGGCTGGGTGGGGGGGTGAGTAAAATGCAGGTTTTTATTGGTTGTCAGAGAGGGATTTGCTCGTACGACAAGCTTATGAAGAAATTTCATTCTGTGATCCCATTCGCAATTTTTTTTTGAAAACATTCCTTAACTATTGAATCGCTGGATGAAAGTCTGGCTCAACTTCAACACCTTCAAAATCATGGATCGCAAGTTCATGGCAAAACAAAAGGTATGTAATGTAGGACATTTAATTGACATCTTATCTAGTTTTTAGTGTAATTTTATTTTAATCTGATGATGCGAAATATGCTATTAAACCCCGATATTGAACCCCGTGTCTTGCCTGCCAGCTGTGAGTGTCAGCAAAATCATGGCGGCGGCCACAATCCGATCTCTCTATCATAATCCACAAACATCCACTCTCAATATAATACAACTCATTATTTTATGTCATTAGCACATCTAAATGATCTATATTTTGTGTTATTGTCTGTCCATGATCAATATTTTCATATTAAATATATGACAAATAACTTCCACAATATATAGATTTTAGTCAGATATTTGGTATGAAAATTCTGTCAATAAAAACTTGTTTCTAATTAATGCTGTTCAGTGGTTTTTTACTTTACATTTTAAACAGATGCCTCCGAAGAAGAAATGCAAAATTATCAATCCAAATGCCCAGCCTGGCATAGCTAGAGCTCACCTTGAAGTGAATTTCTCTGTCATGCCCGAGTCTAAGAGAGATCTTAAAAATGGACACATCTTGTACTTGTATACCTCGTTTGGAAAAAGTCGGTCTGAATGGGAAAGTAGTGGGCAGTAAAGCATGTCATGCGTGGTTTGAAGAGCAAAAACTTGTAGTTTACAATGCCAAAATTGAAAAGTTGAGGAAAAACAAGGTGTCCAGAGTTGCTTATTGGTTGCAGTCTTAGGATTATGATGATGCAACTGATTATGATATGCCAATGTACCAGCTAGCAGCTGATCTTCTCCATGAAGACTTGTTCTTTTGCTAGAAATTGCAATGTATTTACCTGTTACAGACTTACAGCATATAATACAATAATATTAAAGTTCTGATCTTGCGAATATCACATTTTTGAATTTTCAAGACAGTTTGGGTGTTTATTACTATTTCTGGGACAATGGCCAGTTTTGTAATTAGCTACTTAATTAAGTAATTAAGTAATTATATACTTTAATTTCAGGTCATCCAAGTAAGATGTATCATATTCCTTTCAGAATGCTTCAATCTATAATAACTGAATATTTCATTCAGTTCTCTTAATTTTTAAGAAAATTATGGGCTTTTATATCAATTGATTGTCCTCGATCACAGCTTTTGTGTTAAGTTAATGGAAAAGCAATAGGGAACAAGATGCTAATTTCCAAGTATGAAAATTACCATAACTTTTTTAATACTGAAGATATGAAAGTGAATTAGGTATCAAATTAAAGTTATTTTTATGCTTTATTTGATGGGATAAATTAGAGGCTTGATTTTTAAAATCTCAAAATGTTGTACCGTCCCTACCATATCCATCACACATTCTGTAAATTATCCTTGAAACAAAATGATAAAATTGAAACAAAAGGAAAATCCACTTAAACTATTAATTAAATCCAACTTCAAACTTCATTGTCTTACATCCTAGTTACACTCTCTCTACCTATTTTACATCTTTACTCCTCTCACAATTTCAAAAACAAAATCAATCAACAAAAAAAATGAAAATGCTCTTAGCTCCTAGAACCTTTCTTGTTGAGGATGAAAATCTAATGTACTGTTGTTTTTAGATATTCAAAGAGAAAGTTATAAAGGCTTTTGCTTTCACAAGCCAGGTACCAATCACTTGCTTGATATGTCTCTATTCTAAAAATCATCCTGAACTACTGACACTCCCGGCAGCAGCCTAGAATGAATGTGTGCAACTTCAATGCAATTTGGTGAGTACTTTCTCTTACGTCAAGCAACAGGATGATAATTGCTAGCCATGTTCTGGCAGCTACTGCAACTTTCTTATTGACTTTCCGAAGAAGCTTAGTCAATTCTTGTCAACCTTTGTTGTTTTGTATACTGGCTTTGAGGAATCGAGTAATTGGAAAACGTTCACTTCATGCCCTATTGCTTTCGCAATATTCTCCCTTCCTTCTTCTTTTATCTTCTTCTTTTGTGTCACTAAAAAACTAAATAGAACGGAATTCCCAGAGGAATGGCCATAAAAGACAAAGGGTAATTCATTTCCAACAATGGGCACCACCATCGTAAACACAAAACACATCCAAAAAGGTAATCAGGATTTTGTAAGACTAATCCTCTTCTAAATTTTACATTGTTACACACAATCATAAGTAAAGTCAAGTCTCTATCAAATCACTGTAATCACAATTTCTTCAAGCCCTATTGTACCTAATTCCTCCAAAGTGTGTACATTTTTCCCTACATTTCAAACATCTAATACTATATATCGCAAGATAAAAATGAATAAAACTGATTAGTTCTGTAATACTTCTGATCTGCATCTAAATGATTCATCATTGTTTTATTACACCCCATATACTGATGAGATACATAGCCTTATGTACTACATATGCTACATCTATATTACTAAAACTCTGATCTTGACCGCTTTTGGCCCACTGTGCTGCGATTTCCGACAGAACGCCGCCACCTACGGCCGTCATTTTTGGCCACCTCGCTCAGAGCCCCCCTCCACCTTGCGAGTGCGGAGGATTTTTCCCATCGATGATAAATCAGAGAGATATTAATGTCTTTTAAAAATTCACCATTCTCTCTGCTGCCCCTGCTGGAGGGAGGGGGAGGGACTATAAAACCAGGAAGTGGTGTGCCTCACTCAGTCTCTGCAAGATGCATGAAGCCAAAGGGTCACGTCTCTCTGAGCTCTGAATACCACTGAACAAATGTCTACTCAACTGTGAGTACCCTTAATGTGGTTTGAAAATGAAAATATGGTTTGTTTGAAGTAAAAAGACACTGCCTGCTGTTGTTTGGGTGCTTTCGCTTGAAGTTGAAAGGCACTACTTACTGCAAATGGTGGCTTTGGTGCTTTGGCTTGAAGTTGAAAGGCACTACTAACTGCAAATGGTGGCTTGGGTGCTTTGGCTTGAAGTTGAAAGGCACTACTTACTGCAAATGGTGGCTTGGGTGCTTTGGCTTGAAGTTGAAAGGCACTATTTAATGCAAATGCTACCACTTACGGCTGTGATTTTTGGCCTTCTTACTCAGTCCCCCTCAGCTGAGCAGGTGCGGAGACTTCTTCCCATCAATGAAAAATAAAAGTGTTATTAATGTTTAAAACATGTTGAGAATCTCTCTCCTGTCAATCACACAATGAAAGCCACAACTTTTCCGGTGGGAGGGGGAGGGGTTATAAAATTCGGAAGTGTGGGTGTGGCTCGGTCTCTGCATGATCGGGGAGGGAGATGTCACAACTCTGTCTGAGCTGTGAATCAACTGAACACACTGAATGTCTACTGAACTGAGTTTATAGTTTGGTGTTTTGTGTGGTTTTATGATGATCACCCTGCATGAAATGGTATGAAGCTGCATTTGAATTTGGTGGCCTTGCACCCTGCTTGAAATGGAATGAAACTGCACTTGAATTTGGTGGCCTTGCACCCTGCTTGAAGTTGAATGAAACTGCACTTGAATTTGGTGGCCTTGAATCCTGCTTGAAGTGGTATGAGACTGCACTGAATTTGGTGGCCTTGCACCCTGCTGAAAATGGTATGAAACTGCACTTGAATTTGGTGGCCTTGGATCCAGCTTGAAGTGGTATGAAAATGCATTTAAATTCGATGGCCTTGCACCCTGCTTGAAGTGGTAGGAAACCACACTTGAATTTGGTGGCCTTGCACCCTGCTCAAAGTGGTAAGAAACTGCACTTGAATTTGGTTGCCTTGCACCCTGCTTGAAATGCTAGGAACATGGATTTGAATTTGGTGGCCTTGCACCCTGCTTGAAATGGAATTTCAAGGAATATTCATGAGTCGACTGCCAGCCCACCAGCCGTGCGTGAGCTGCCGGCAGATCAGGCTTGAGGGACCGAGCTGCCACCCCAAGAACCCATACGAGCACTCCAGAAAGCCCCCCCACTGGCCACCAATATTGGAATTGGTGGAGAGGTGGAATATTGCGTTGGGAGACCAGCCCTCCTGTGCGAACATGGGACCCAACTGGTCCCACTTAGTCTAGTACCATATATAAGGTACTACATAATTTGCATCCTCATGATTCCTTGAAAACTATTGTAACATATTGTGTAATAAAAAGGGACTGCAAATGTTTATACTAAATATAGACACAAAATGCTGGAGTAACTCAGAGGGTCAGGCAGCATCTCTGGACAACATGGATAGGGTCCCAACCCGAAATGTCACCTATGCATTTTCTCCAGGGATGTTGCTCGGCCTGCTGTGTCACTCCAGCATTTTGTGTCTATCTTTAACATATTATATGTTTATTCCACTGATTGTTGAGACACTGTGCAAGTCAGGTAGACCAGATTCCACTCCCTTTTGTTGTAAATTTTCTGGATTCTTTTAAAAATTAGTTCGGACAATATTGCTTGGAATCTCCTGACAGTGGCAGGCTCTCCAAGCTCGGGCTCATCTATGCACTGAAACTGTATTTACCTTGAGGGGATCTTCAAGGGGCTACTTTCTCAACTAAGCTGATTCCAGCATGATTGGCAAAACTGTAATGAACACATGTCTTTCTGCATTTAAATAGCAGGACGATTCACACCTCTCCCACAAACAAAGAAATGATGAAACATTCTTTGTTTAAGAAGGAACTGCAGATGCTGGAGAATCGAAGGTTACACAAAAAAGCTGGAGAAACTCAGCGGGTGCAGCAGCATCTATGGAGCGAAGGAAATAGGCAACGTTTCGGGCCAAAACCCTTCTTCAGACGGGGCGGGGGTGGGCGGGGACAAGAAAGGAAAAAGGAGGAGGAGCCCGAAGGTTGGGGGATGGGAGAAGACAGCAGGGGGACTGAGGAAGGGGAGGAGACAGCAAGGACTAACAAAATTGGGAGAATTCGATGGTTGGTTGCTAAAATCAACTGTCCTAAACATACAAATTATATGATTTTTATAAATATCTTTACACCCAGAATAATTAAATATGTCCATAATTATGTTATTAAGGAATGATAACATTAGCATTTAAAAAACAAAAAAATATAAATCACTTAAAAATAAGTAAGCACATTTAAATAAACATGATTAATTATAAGAATATAAAATACCGCTATGTCAGCTCTCTCATTCACCGCCATTCTTATCCATTGCAATACATGGAATCATTGAATCTGTACCAGGATTACCTTGGCACAGGTTCATGGGTAGGTTCCCTGACATAACTTGTAGTTCAGAATGCTGCCACTTCATTGCTACATTTCATGAGGCATCCAAGGTCTGTATGCAATTATGAAATTGCCAGTAAATATTCATAACTTAATACAATTGTGCCATTTGTGCACGAGTCCTATGCTTTTGAATAGTTACATTGCGAATTGCATTATTTTCATGAAGAATTGCTAGAATTTCAGACAATAACATGGTCCATTGTGATATTCAAATAGCAACATAATTAAAAAGTGAAAGTGTACGTAAAAGTGTGTTAAATTTTAAATACATTGTACAATATAGAATATGTGCATTGAGTTAGTGTATAAATTGTATAAATACATTGTACAATATAGAATATGTGCATTGAGTTAAGGGGCTGCCCACTTGGGCGACCTAATCCGCGAGTTCTGCCGAGTTTGACCTCGACTCATACTCGTAGCATGGTCGACACAAGGTCGTAGGAGGTCTTTGTAACTCTCCTTCATACTTGAGAGTAGTCCCCGTGTACTCGAGGCCTCAGCTAGGTCGCGGCGTATTTTTCAAAATGTTGAAAAATGCCTACAATCAAAAAGAGGTCGCCATGGAAAAAAATCAACACTTTTTTTACTCGTAGGTTTAGTCATAGTAGGTCGTAGTAGGTTGGCATGTTAGTAGTAGGTATTCGAGGGTAGTCGAAGGGAGGTTGAAGGAGATTGAAGGATGTCATCTTCACTCTCCATTATTTGGTGTCCAATTTTCCCAAGTTAGTCATAGCTAGTCGTAGCTAGTTGAAGCTAGCCTTCAACATAGTCGAAGGAGGTCGAAGGAGGTCTTCTACATAGTCAAAGGATGTCTTCAACATGACATTTTTTCAAACTCTCCTAAACTCTTCTAAACTCGCCAATTAGATCGCCCAAGTGGGACAGCCCCATTACTGATGCATTGAGCAATCGGACGGGATGGGAGATTGCAACCTTCATGTGGTCTGTCCTGTTTCGACGAGTAATCAACCTGGCATGCACAATCAAGTAAGATCAAATAGAACAAGTTGTCCTTATTTATAATGTCACATAAAACAACTTTTAAGGTGACAGTAGCAACAATGTGCTGTAGCATTTCATAAAATCAACAAACATGATGATTTTTTTGTTTATAAAAGTTATTCATTCACAATTCACATTGTTAGAAATGTCAAGAGAATTTAAGTATGATTAAAGTTAATGTTATTTGTATTAAATAGCAATATGGCATAATGATTAAAGTGATGGAGTAGTTATCAGGAAGCTGGGTCTAAAGGTCTGTAGACATGTGCTCAAGTGGCAGGGTGGCAGCTGTGGTATTAAAATTAATTTAATTAAATTATCTGGAATTTAAGTATCAATAAAGATGACTATAAAACTACCAGATTGCTGGAGAAATTCATGCGATTCACTAATTTACTCCAGGGAAAGAAATTTGCCACACAAATGTGACCACCCATACTCCAAACTGCCTTGTAAAATAACTCTCGGTTGTACAAAACATTCACAGCACATAGCACTGCAGTTTATATGGACTTGCTATATATTCTCAAGAACAGTTGGGATAGGTATTAAAGCAAAAATGTACATGAATTGGTATAAATCGTCTGAAACCAAAAGAGAGTGCAGCTCCTGCCAGAGCAACTCCTGGCCCATTGAGTGCATACCAACCATCGATCACCCGTACACTAGTTCTATGTTAGACCACTTTCACATCCTTCACATTAGGGGCTATTTACGGAAGCCTACAAGCCTACAAACCTATAAACTTGCATGACTTCGGAATATGGGAGGAAACTGGAGCATTGGAAGAAAGCCCACACAGTCACAGCGGGAACAAACAAACTTTGCACAGGCACCACCCTTGGTCAGAAGCGAACCCAAGTCTCCGAGCTGTGAGACAGCACCTCTACTGCTGTGCCACTGTGACGCCCCTAAGGTTAAAGTTTACATGATTTTTTTACGGGATGAAAAGGAGTAGGTTGAATCATCAACCTAGATGTCATAATTGCACCTCTCACAGTTTACCTTGATAATGTAAAACAGTGTACAAGTTGCCCGATGATGTACCACCTTTAGTCCAGCAATCTGTGTCAGGTTAACTATATGGAAGTGTTAGCCTGTTCCTTCTATTTAAATGAAGTACAGGCCTCGACATAATCCCTCTTCATTGTCATGATGGGGTGAGAGATTGCAACCTTCACGTGGTTCGCCCGGTTTCAACAAATGCAATCAACCTGTTGTGCACAATCAAATAAGATCAAATAGAACAAGTTGTCCTACAACTTTAGGTTGTGCACGCCATACGCAAGAAGAAGAAGATTGCCATGATAGATATGTAGCCAAAGATATATGTTGATCATCTACCCAAAATGGTTGGATTTTGGAGATTGAGTTATAAAAGCATTGGTGAGGCAAATTTATACTCAAAGAGTGGTGTGAGCCTGGTGGAGGCAAATATAATAGTGGTGTTTAAGAGGCTTTTAGATCGGCACATGGATAGGCAGGGAATAGGGGGATATGGATCATGTACAGGCAGATGAGGTCAGTTTAAATTGGCATCCTGTTTGGCATGAACATTGTGGGCTGAAGGGTCCGTTCTTCTGCTGTACTTTTCTATGTGCGAGGAGAAACTATCCTGGCCCTCCATTTTGTAGAAAAGCTCATCATGACCTAGTGCCATTTGCTGGATTAGAGAATGCTACAGAATGGAAGTTATTTTCAAGATGCTTACATATTGTCGCAGCTGTGTTCCTAACTTGCAGTTCACGGACACATCATGAACTAGTCAGCATTAAAGTAAGTAAGTGATTTTCAATCATATTGATGTTATTCTTTAGGTGGTCATGTGGATGATGCACCATCTGTGATGAATGACACACAGAATTTGAATATGGCACTGAGGTGCTCTCCACATTAAGCATTTTCAGATTAGTATATGTATTAACACAATCAAAGCGGCCCAAGATAATTAAGGTTTACATTATTTCTTGTGGGATCAGGAAGAGAAGAAACAGCCCATCACCAACCAGGAATAAATCTTTTAATTGCTCAGATTTGAAGGAATATACTGTAAGAACACATGCTGTGGAGCTGTGACATCATTATATTCATCAGCTGCTATAATGTAGATATTTCATTTTTATAAGCTGTGGTAACAGCTGGTAATTAACATCTGCAAACTACATTAAAGTCAATAAAATCCCACTCACAGATTGCAGTGCTTATCGGCTTCCTTAGACAACAAATCAACAAAATCATTTCTATATATTTTTATTTGTATTCAGATTATTCATCATTTCCATCATCTAACTGAAGTTAGTTCTAGGGAGACCAACAAGATGGCAGTTGTATTTTTATGTGGTAAATGTCAGATGGATGCATGCGATAAGTTTATTATGCAGATAAGTTAACATGGCATGGTGGATAAACTCCATGGTTCAGGTAGCTTCAGTGGAGAGATTGGAACATTCATTTCAGGTCAGAACCTTTCTTTATCGTGATGCTTTCTAATGAAAATATTTTATTTGATATCAAACACAGTGCGCATTGAGGGAACTAGAAAGATCAGGACCAATGGTAATGTGTCCGTTTGTGAAAGGCTACTGAGACTTTTGTAAGCCTCCAGAAAGTGTCTCAATATGGCTTTGTGCCTTCATTATCATATTCATGACACATCATGTTGCAGATGGACTATGTCACCAATGTGACAAAATCTATAATCTTGCTTGATTACTGTATTTTAGGAAGCAGATTTGCTACTGTAAATGAATTGATTTGATTCAGAAATAGGTTTTCTTCACCACCTTTCAAGAGAAGTTAGCAAGGGGCAAAAAATTCCCAATGAAAGTCCACATGAAATATTAAATGATTTAAATCATCCAAAACCTGGGCATTTAGGTTTAGAACCAGTGAGGAACCAATCAACCCACACCAAGAATACCCACAAGAAATGAAAATGTATTTGCCTTTTGGAAAGTTCAATCATTTAAGCTCCAAATGGCATGCACATCAAATATGATCATGTGGGTAAGGAATAATACTCCCCAAAGAGACTCTGTACACAACTTGCAAGCTTTACCTCAGCAGTGTAAAAAAGCAGTGTCGGAACATTCTGGAATCCTTCCAACCACTTTAGTTTTATAGTGCGTTCCCCATTGGAAAAAGAATTGAAAAAAACATAACTTTATGCTTCCATAACAGTAAATCATAGGTGATGGCGGATCAAAAGATTGCCCTCCTTTTCTTCTGCTATTTCTATCAGAGGTAATTGTTTTGATGGTGAAACAGCCAATGTTCATGTAGCATTCTCTTTGGAATGTCAACTTGCTTGCCAGCTCTCCCTCACATCATGAACACGCAGAAATTGTAAATGTAACTTACTCACTTGCCCTACATGTTGCATAGCTAACATGAGACATGTGTAACAAGTGCATGTGATAATGTTGGTGAAAAAGTTTGGCCAAGACAGGTTAAGCTACGTAAGATGTTCTCAATCCAAATGAGGTGAAAATGGTTATCAAAAATTACAGTGATTCTTGAGAATCTTGATCGGTTGTGCTATAATACCCTGAGTTACTTGTCCCAACAGATGCTGTGCTAGTTGAATAACCCCTGCCTCTATGAGTCCATCTATAGTTTCTCCAAATACTTTCTGTTTTCAGAAGGGTCTCAACCTGAAACGTCACCCATTTCTTCTCCTCAAAGATGCTGCCTGTCCCATTGAGTTACTCCAGAATTTTGAGTCTATCATCAGGGTATAACCAGCATCTGCAGTTCCTTCCTACATGTTTTCAGATATTGAGATGAAAAGAAACACAGTCTGTGGTGCACCATTACAAATTTAATCTAATAACAGTCCATACTGCAGGAGCAACCTCATCCCTGCATCCCTAAATTGACACTTGCTCGCCCGTACATCTATCCGGATTACCGCGTTTTGGAGTAGATTCTGCACTGGTATCTAGCAGTGCTACCAGTGCCATTTCCCTCTGTATATTTCCCCCTCTCCACACTAAGAGTAAAGGGATGAAGGGCCTCAAGTCTCCAGGTGATATTTCAGTGGTTGCTCAGACTTGAGCCATGGATCCCTGGCCCCACCCCAGACTGAGACACCACAATTGACCAGACTATTCCTGATCAGTGTAGAGTAGTGTCATAGAAGGCACAGAGGGCTTCACTGCCTCTTCCTTCTCCTTCCTTGGTATTCCTGACTGTGTCTGTCATGTCTTACAATGTTGTTTCCAAAGATCATACAGTACTGCATTTGGAAGGCCATCAATCTTATCTCTTTCCATGCCAGCTTTTAACAAAGATATAGTTATCTCCTTCTGATTAAGCCGCTGTTTTTACTGATATGTCCCCATGTTTCCTATATTTTATCTCCCAATATTTAGGGATCCCATTCACTTAACACATTAGCCAGATTACCATGACCTTCAGAATTATCTATCTGAATGGTCTTGGGTTTTGCACCTTCAATCTTCTTCCTCCACATTTTCACCAAATCATGCCGACTATGCCAAAATGTAATAAAATATAAGCAGGTTTCAAGGATTCGGAGCAATGTATGGAGAACAAACATTTTTGAGATTACAAACAATTATATTAATTAAAACAAAATAGAGAAAAAATATGAATAAATCATCAAGCCTCACATGCCTTTGCACATCCGAGATTCCTGTCTGCGATGGCTGACCTTGACAATTCGAGAGTCCTGACACCTACTCACACCTGTCTCTCTCTCCGTCCTCACAGGCAAAGTCTTTCTCTCTCTTCCCGAAGGTGAAGTTCCTAATCTAATGGTCAAAGCATGCTCTTATGTAATATCTTAATCTCTAAGAACAACAAGTGACTATGTGTCAAAGCTAGCTATCCTCCTTTGTGCCCTAATAGTGTGAGTTATTTGTTCTATCAGACATCGAGCTAGTCTTGGATGTCTCTCGGAAGGCAAAAGCCTATCTTAGTGACTTCGCAAACGGCCTCATGATTTACTGGTCCCTCTAAGTAAGTTATCTTAAGGGCCTGTCCCACTTGGCCGTAATTTGCGCGTAATTTACGCGACATCATTTACGCGTCAAAATGCACGACGCGCAGATCGTGACATGCACGTGATGCGCGCATGGCGCGTGCAGCGTCGCAGGATTTTGTGATGTACAAAATCTCCACGCACCATCTGCGTGACGCGCAAATGACGGCCAAGTGGGACAGGCCCTTAAAGCATTCTTCCAAAGCATCTACTAGTTTTCCTGTAGGTTTGACATGTGGTACTACTAATTTTGCGGATAACGCAATTTGAGCTGACCCTTATTTGTTAACCCTTACATTATAGCCAATTGAAACATTCACTGCTT
The DNA here is from genome assembly GCF_028641065.1 of Leucoraja erinaceus. Taxonomy (NCBI): domain Eukaryota; kingdom Metazoa; phylum Chordata; class Chondrichthyes; order Rajiformes; family Rajidae; genus Leucoraja; species Leucoraja erinaceus. Next base: position 57,825,693 of record NC_073383.1, read on the forward strand.
TACATATAATTTATGTATCTTCTGGACGAGGAACTTTTTATTCCATTATTGTGTATTGCATCTCTCACTGTCTTGACCTCTATTTGAGGTAGGTGTATTGACAAAGCAATTAGAATTGAGAGCTGTGTTGAATAACATCATGCTCTGATGGCATTATTTAAAATGCCAGCCCACTTATGTTTGACTGCTGCCTCCTACTCACATCATCAATATGCAGAATTATGATCACCCAATTATGATTACATTTAAACCAAAATCCAAGTAAAGAAGGAAGGTTATACAATCTACTGCATTAGTTACCTTCTCAAATAAATAAATGGTTGGTCATTTTTTAAAAGAATGTGGGTTTCATTTTAGGTAAAGGCAACAAGCAGGTGTTAAAGACATGCTGTTCTGAAATATATATATAAGGTACTTGAAAGTCTGAATCTTGCACATAATTTTGACCTAATTGCTCCTTACCTCAATGAGAACTTTTCCTGGAGGTGTTAAATCAAACACTGACAATGTAGTACTAAAGTATTGACAAGATATCATTTTCAGGGAGCAATAAATATAGATGCATTTTCAAAGGAGGTGGAAGGAACATTTGATGAGTGCATTTTTTTAACACATTTGATAACGTGCAGGAAAATGGATCACTAACCAAGAATCCCAAAGTTCTTAGAAGCACCACAAAAATTTGGGGTGAAAAAAATCTGGGAAAGTAATGGCCTTTACCTGCAAGAGGGAAAGACACCACCTTACACCGTTCACTTTTCTTTTCCTCTGTTCTTGAATTTCTGAGTCTGTTCTGCCTGTTCTGTCCCCCTTTCATTATTCAACCAGTGAAAATGGACCCAGGCAAGATTTCTGTGACTGTTTTTTCCTGCAGACTCATAGTAACTGTTCAATTAGTTGAGGTAGACACTAAATGCTGAAGTAACTCAGCTGGACAGGCAGCATCTCTGGAGAGAAGGAATGGGTGATGTTCCGGGTCGAGACCCTTCTTCCGACTGAAAAATCAGAAGAGTCTGAAGAAGGGTCTCGACCCGAAACGTCACCCATTCCTTCTCTCCAGAGATGCTGCCTGTCCTTTACATATCTCCAACAAGTAACTAACAAATTCAGGTATCTTTTTAAGTAGCAGTTTGATTCAATGTAAATGTTATGCTAATCTCCAAACAACTGTTTGCAGTTAGGAAAGAATATTAGGCTAAGCAGTCGCTACTAAAGTCCTGCGCAATCTTTTTGATGAGTGTTAGCAGGCATGTCAAGTATTATTAACATTTTACGCATCTTAAGACCATCAGAGTCTGGTAGCAGCCCAAAGGGCCTGTCCCGCTGTATGAGGTAATTCAAGAGTTCTCCCGAGTTTTCACCTGATTCAAACTCGGAGAATGTCCGGAGCGGGTCCATAGGAGTTTGTGGATGTCTCGTAGCGGCTCGTATGAGTAAAAAGTAACAATTTTTCTCATCACGAGTATTTTTCTATTCGTGGACATTTTTCACAGTGCTGAAAAAACGTCACGAGTTTACTGGATTCCCGAGTACCTACCGTTACTTGTACAAGCCGCTACGAGACATCCACGAACGTCCACAAACTTCTACGGACCCACTATGGACATTCTCCGAGTTCGAGTCAGGGGAAAAACTTAGGAGAAAGGAGAACTCTTGAATTACCTTGTACAGTGGGACAGGCCCTTTAGCCAGGATTGAGTTCAACAGCATTACCAAGATGGCATCCTGTGTTAAGAACAGACTAATTCTGTAGTTCAGGTCAATTTACAATCAGAATCATCTCAACAGACAAAAGACAATAGACAATAGATGCAGATGTAGGCCATTCGGCCCCTCAAGGCAGCACCGCCTTTCAATGTGATCATGGCTGATCATCCACAATCCTGCCTTCTCCCCATATCCCTTGACTACGCTATCTTTAAGAGCTCTGTCTAGCTCTCTCTTGAAAGCATCCAGAGAACCAGCCGGTGTTAAAGACATGCTGTTCTGAAAAATACATATACGGTACTTGAAAGTCTGAATCTTGCACATAATTTTGACCTAATTGCTCCTTACCTCAATGAGAAGCACCCACTGACGCAGATAATTCCACAGACACACAACTCTCCGTGTGAAAAGGTTTTTCCTCATCTCCGTTCTAAATAGCTTACCCCTTATTCTATGCTCCCTATGGCCCCTGGTTCTGGACTCACCCAACATCGGGAACATGTTTCCTGCCTTTAGCGTGACCAAACCCTTAATAATCTTATATGTTTCAATAAGATCCCCTCATCCTTCGAAATTCCAGAGTATATAAGCCCAGCCGCTCCATTCTATCAACATATGACAGTCCCGTCATCCCGGGAATTAACCTGGTGAACCTATGCTGCACTCCCTCAATAGCAAGAACATCCTTCCTCAAATTGGGAGACCAAAACTGCACACAATACTCCAGGTGTGGTCTCACTAGGGCCCTGTACAACTGCAGAAGACCTTTTTGCTCCTATACTCAATGCCTCTTGTTGTGAAGACCAACATGCCATTTGCCTTCTTCACTGCCTGATGTATCTGCATGCTTACTTTCAGTGACTGATGAACAAGGACCCCCAAATCCCATTGTACTTCCCCTTTTCCCAACTTGACACCACTTAGATAATAATCTGCCTTCCTGTTTTTGCCACCAAAGTGGATAACGTCACATTTATCCACATTATACTGCATCTGCCATGCTTCTGCCCACACACCCAACCTGTCCAAGTCACCCTGCAACCTCATAGCATCCTCTTCACAGGTCACACTGCCACCCAGCTTTGTGCCATCTGCAAATTTGCTAATGTTGCTTTTAATCCCTTCATCTAAATCATTAATGTATATTGTAAATAGCTGCGGTCCCAGCACCGAGTCTTGCGGCACCTCACTAGTCACTGCCTGCCATTCTGAAAGGGACCCGTTAATCCCTACTCTTTGTTTCCTGTCTGCCAACCAATTTTCTATCTATCCGCACTCTACCCCCAATACCATGTGCTCTAATTTTGCCCACTAATCTCCTATGTGGTACCTTATCAAATGCTTTCTGAAAGTCCAGGTACACTACATCTACTGGCTCTCCCTTGTCATTTTCCTAGTTACATCCTCAAAAAATTCCAGAAGATTACTCAAGCATGATTTCCCCTTCGTAAATCCATGCTGACCCGGATCGATCCTGCTACTGCTATCCAAATGTACTGCTATTTCATTTTTTATAATTGACTCCAGCATCTTCCCACCACCGATGTCAGGTTAACTGGTCTATAATTCCCTGTTTTCTCTCTCCCGCCTTTCTTAAAAAGTGGGATAACATTAGCTACCCTCCAATCCACAGGAATTGATCCTGAATCATTCAGAATTTTCAGAATCAATTTATTTGTCATTTGGACCCCTGGAGGTCCAAACGAAATGCCGTTTCTGCAGCCATACATAACACACAAATAGACCCCAACACCATTTCCTGTCTAATGTGAATTTCCTTCAGTTGCTCCATCACCCTAGATCCTCTGGCAACTAGTACGTCAGGGAGCTTGTTTGTGTCCTTCTTAGTGAAGACAGACCCAAAGTACCTGTTCAACTCATCTGCCATTTCCTTATTCCCCATAATAAATTTACCTTTTACAGTCTTCAAGGGTCCAACTTTGGTCTTAACTAATCTCAGAGGACCATTTGTGCTTGAACACTCCATTGACTAATCTTCCTGATAATATGGAATTCATACACAATAACGGAAAGTTCTTTCCAAATTTAGCACCTGGTTGTACATTTGACAAATCATCCACCAATTATAAAAATCACTCAATTTTTAGATAAAATTAAATTTAGATCAATAAAAGTAACTGACCTACAGTTAGTCAACCAAGAAGCAAGTTTAAATTATACCCTCCTTGCCATTTAAAAAAAAATTTGGATGTTGGCACAATTGGCTTGTTCAATTTTTATTGCCAAACCCAAATTGAGAAAGTGGTGAGTTGCAATTCTGAACCACTATACTCTTTCTTCTCAGTTTCTTCTTGTAACCATCAGGCTCTAGAACCACAATGCGCAGCCCTAACTACAACCTTACTTCAGCCATGATCTACAATGGACTTACATTTTGGTTGCACCTTTAGTCAGAGGAATTCTTTGCCCAAGACTGTGGATGCCAAATCAGTGGATATTTTTTGGCAGAAATAGATAGATTCTTGATTAGTACAGGTATCAGAGGTTATGGGGAGAATGCAGGAGAACGGGGTTAGGTGGGAAGGCAGGAGAACGGGGTTAGAAAAGACTCCTGAACAGCCAAAGAAGTGAGAGAAGAAAAAAATCGAACAATCCTTGTTCGATACATACCAGGCCCCATCCCCGACCTCTAACTCCGTTACATCGACGACTGCTTTGGTGCCATCTCCTGCACCCACACACAACTGACTGACTTCATCCACTTCACCATTAACTTCCATCTGGCACTCAAATACACCTGGACCATTTCCGACACTTCCCTACCATTCCTTGACCTCACTATCCCCATCGCAGGTGATAGACTTCTGACCGACATCCACTATAAACCTACTGACTCCCATGGCTATCTGGACTTCTTCTTCCCACCCTGCTTCCTGTAAGGACTCCATCTCCTACTCCCAATTCCTCCATCTACGCCGCATCTGCTCCCAGGATGATGTGTTCCACACCAGGGCATCTGAAATGTCCTCATTCTTCAGGGAACGGGGGTTCCCCTCCCCCACCATAGATGAGGCTTGCACCAGGGTCTCTTCCATACCCCGTAACACTGCTCTCTCTCCCTATCCCCCCCACTCGCAACATGGGCAGAGTCCCCCTAGTCCTCACCTTTCACCCCACCAGCCGTCACATACAACAAGTAATCCTCCGTCAGTTTCGCCACCTCCAACGTGACCCCACCACTCGCCACAGCTTCCCATCTCCCCCCATGTCTGACTTCCGCAAAGACTGCTCCCTCCGTAACTCCATTGTCAATTCTTCCCTTCCCTCCTGTACAACCCCCTCCCCGGGCACTTTCCCTTGCAACCGCAAGAGATCCTACACTTGTCGCTTTACCTCCCCCCTCGACTCCATTCAAGGACCCAGGCAGTCGTTCCAGGTGCGACAGAGGTTCACCGGCATCTCCTCCAACCTCATCTATTGCATCCGCTGCTCTAGATGTCAGCTGATCTACATCGGTGAGACCAAGCGGAGGCTTGGCGATCGTTCTGCCGAACACCTCCGCTCGATCCGCATTAACCAACCTGACCTGCCGGTGGCTCAGCACTTCAACTCCCCCTCCCATTCCGTATCCGACCTCTCCATCCTGGGTCTCCTCCATGGCCAGAGCGAGCACCACCAGAAACTGGAGGAACAGCACCTCATATTCTGCTTGGGGAGTCTGCATCCTGGGGGCATGAACATTGAATTCTCCCAATTTTGTTAGCCCTTGCTGTCTCCTCCCCTTCCTAATTCTCCCTCAGCCCTCGGGCTCCTCTTCCTCCTTTTTCCTTTCTTCTCCCCTCCCCCCCACACCCCCATGAGTCTGAAGAAGGGATTCGGTCCAAAACATTGCCTATTTCCTTTGCTCCATAGATGCTGCTGCACCCGCTGAGTTTCTCCAGCATTTTTGTGTACCTTTAATAGATTTTAAATGGGCTTGTACTTTGCCCCTTTTAATTGGCTCGTTAATGCCCCTAATATTCCAACTACAAAATGTAATTCTTCCAATTTTCCTAGCAACATCATCTTGCATTTTAGAAACTTACATGGTTTCCTTTGATTCAAATGATCCAACACATTATTTGAAATATTTCCTTTAATTGCTGGGAGGGTGAGCCCTGTCCCCTTTTCCCCTATCCCCCAGAGATATCTCCAAGAAAAATGTGCATTGATAAAAATTGTTAAGATATTTAGTAAAAGAGGTAGAAAGTGAAAAAGGAAAACGGAAATTGCAGCATACAGAAATGCTGTTGGTGAATACCACCCAACGGTGGTTGGGTTAATAATAACTTCTGTAGATAATATTAAGTAACGCCACTCCTTAAGGAGTTAATAAAAACTAAACAGAACAGACCCCAAAAAACAGTATTTAAATCCGTCAGGGAATCATCATTCCCAAGAGGTTTAGTATCTTAATGTGCTCTAATTAATTGTTAAATATTGGATAATTAGACTAATATTTGGCACTTATTACATAATTTTCTATTAGTACTGTTTTGACGTGTTAACCAACTCAAAGTCAGTGAATTTAAGGCAACTTATTGATTACCAATGTCGTTTCATACAGACAAATCTCACTCTCTCTCTCTACCTCTCCCTCTCACGACACTTACAAAACTTTCCAAATTAGTCTCTAAACTTTCCAAGACTTTCAAAAAATTACTCAACACTTTCCAACATTTTCCCAACCAGTCTCCCACATTCGTTCTCTCTCTCCCCCTCTCTCTGCCCCTCTCCTTTTTCCCCATCCCTCCCTCTCTCCCTCTTCCCTTCCCTCTCCCCCAAAACTTTCCACTTCCTCTAACTTACTGCCACATTTCCTCTCACTACCTCTCCCTCCCTCCCTCTCCCTCCCTCTCCTTCTCTCTCTGTGCTTCTTTTAACATAAACATCCATCACAGAGATCCTTCACATTCCTCTCTGAGATGGAAGGCGAAAAAAAGTTCAATCTCTTCTCTTTGCTCTCCCGCTGTCGAGGGCCTCGAGCCCTCCGTTGACGGGATGATCTTGACTCCCGTAGCCCATGGCGGGCCCTCCGCGTTGAGGCAATCTGCTCCTGCATCAGGGGATGTCAGCACCCCCACGCCGGGCGATTGAACCTCGCGTCGGGGCTGATCGAACCTTCCGCGACGTTGGAGTTCTCAACATCCACGGCCTCTCCCGAGACTGAGAGTTCCCGATGTAATGACTGCAGGCCGTGGTTGCACTGATCCCAGGCAATGGATCGACCCCGATGTAAGTCCACATCCCTGGGTGGGGCCCAAGGTCAGTGCGAGGAGGCCTCCAGCTCCATCAATGGGAGGCCGAAGAGCAACCGGAGAATGTGAACCAAAAATTTATCGTTTCTCCGGGAAGGTAAGAAACTGAAAAAAAAGTTTTCCCCGATCCCTCCCCTTCCCCCCCACATGAAACAAACCCGGAGAACATTTACACAAATTAACATCCACTAAAAATAAAAAATAGACGAAAAAACAAACAGACTGTTGGCGGAGCTGCCAATTCCCCCCCTTCCCCCCCCTGGTGGTCTGGTTCCCTAGTATTACTACTTATTCATTTATCATACTGTTGATTATTGCATATTTATTTGTTGTGTTGTTCCATTAAAAGGCTTGTAAAGCTGTAGCAAGTAAGAATTTCATTATTCCATTCCCGGTACATATGACAATTCAACACAATTAACTCTTGACTCTTAGTGCATGTATTCCCACAGTGCTACTGAGTATGAAGAAACTATGTTTCAACCAGGCATGTTAACGGTTCAAATGCAAATTTAACTGAAATTTTGCAATATGATAACAATTAGTCAGATCTTCAAAATTAAATCTGTGCTGAACAACTCAATATTATCAGTCTTTGATTACCAGGCCAATTAAAAAAGATGAGAATATTTTGTTAAAGCATGAAAGAATGCAGAGAAGATTTATAAGGATGTTGCCAAAACTTGAAGGCTGAAGCTAAAGAGCGGTTGTGTAGGCTAGGACTTCATCACTTTGAGAGCAGGAGGCTGACGGGTGATCTCATAGAAAATGTTGAAAATCATGAGGGGGATTAGGGTGAACACACAGTGTCTTTTTTTCCAGGGTAAGGAAATCAAGAACTAGTGTTCATAGGTTGAAGATGGGAGGATAATGATTTAATAAAAATCTGAGGGGCAATATTTTCACATAGTGCTGGGTATACGGAATGAGCTGCCAGAGGAGGTAGTTGAGGCAGGTACATAAACATCATTTAAAAGCGATTTGGATCGTTATGTGAATAGGAAAGGTTGAGAGGGATATTAGCTAAGCCCTGATATATGCACTGACTTAGATGGAGCATCTTGGTTGGCATGGATAGGTTGGACTGCAGGGTCTATTGCCCTGCTGTCTGACTCTATATGTTTACAACAAAAATGCAGTTGCCGAGAAGTAAGATAATTTTACAAACAGACAGCAAAAGTACAAATGATTGTGGGTGCTTACTGTTTACTGTAATGCAGTAACAATGCTATCTAAGCAAGAGAATTGATCCTGATTATTAATGTGGTATTCATACTGCCTGAAATACTTCAAAACTGCTAACAAATAATGACTTGATAGTACTTTCACCGTTGCTGATCTCTCAATTGTTGCCTGGAGTAAAGGATTAATGATGGAAAGGTTCAGTAAATCCCAGTAGTTTTGCACAGATTGACAGAACAGAATATTTTTTCTCTCTTGCAATTCATAATGCCCTTGAGCCATTTGGTTTTCTCACATGGAAAAATAAGATGCTTGATTCAGTTCGTTTATAACCCTGAGCATTAAACCTCCTTTGGACATGCAATGTTGTTCGCATTACTTAAAGGATAAACATTAATAAATAAGACCAAAAATGTCGGCACATAAAATGTTCTGGTCACAAATTGCGTGCCATCTATTATCCTGAAGTCCATATTTGTAATTTATTCAGCTGTGGGGACTATGGTTTTTTGTCTAGTGCTGTCTCAGTTCCCGTGGCTAGATATACATTTTTATGAAACAAGTTCAAATGATAGCTCAGAGACTCATTTGGGGTATCTACATGGAACAATCTGATCATGATGTGCTCCGTCTTGGCATATTTACCTGTGTCCATGATGTGTGCTATAAGTTAGTGAATTTTAAATGTTGCGCAGTGATAAGATGGACAGCTTATCAATTTGTAGAATGCTTTGTTAGTAGCTTAATAAACATATTGACAGAAAATAACGTTTTTGGGATGTAAGGAACTGCAGATGCTTAAATCTTGAGCAAAACGCAATGTTCTGGACAAACTCAGTAGGGCAGGCAGCATCTTAGGAGGGAATGGTTAGCCGATGTTTCAGGTTGGGACCCTTCTTCAAACTGATTGGGGTAGGAGGGAGAAAGCTACAAAAGAGAGGTGGGGGCAGGGGGTCCTGACGTGACAGGAGGGAAGCAGTGAGGAGAGTCGGATTGGTAGATGGGTGGAGTAAGTGACATAGGAGACAACAGGGTGTCAGGTAAGGAGAGAGAAGGAATAAAATGTAAAACCAATGGGAAGGATATAGATGGAATGGGAGAGGGAGAGGAGATAAAGGGGAAATTAGGGTTTTGGGATGGGAGTTGTAAAAAGGTAATGGGGGGGGGGGGTTAGGAGATAGTGGCAGAAACGCCCCCATTACAGGAAGGATGTGGAGGCTTTGGAGAGGATGCAGAGGAGATTTACCAGAATAATGCTTGGAGCAGGAAGTATTAGCTGCAGAGAGAGACTGGAGAGTAATGGACTGTTTTCCCTGGAGTTTGTGGTGAGACCTAACAGAAGTATATAAAATTATCGGGAGGCAGTAAAAAGAAATTCAGTCGGAATTGCCTGGGATGGAAACATTAAATACAATAGACAATAGATAATAGGTGTAGGAGTAGGCCATTTGGCCCTTCGAGCCAGCATCGCCATTCAATGTGATCATGGCTGATCATCCACAATCAGTATCCCATTCCTGTCTTCTCCCCATATCCCTTGACTCCCTTTAAAAGCTCCATGTAACTCTTTCTTGAAAGCATCCAGAGAACCAACCTCCACCACCCTCTGAGGCAGAGAATTCCACATGGGCCTGTCGCACTTCCCGATTTTTTAGGCAACTGCCGGCGACTGTCATAGTCGTAGCAGGTCGCCGAAAAACCGGCGACAACCTACGTCATCTTGGCACAACCACTGTTGCCGAAAAAATTTCAACATGTTGAAAATGTAGCGTTGACCATTAAGTCGCTACGACTTTTTGCGTGACTGAGGAGACTACTCCCAGCGACCATCGGCAAACATGTGATGACAAACTAGTCGCCCGTAGTTGCCTAAAAATCGCTAAATGGGACAGGCGCAACAGACTCACAACTCTCTGTGTGAAAAAGTATTTCCTCATCTCCGTTCTAAATGGTTTACCCCTTATTCTTAAACTGTGGCCCCTGGTTCTGGACTCCCTCAACATTGGGAACATGTTTCCTGCCTCTCGCGTGTCCATACCCTTAATAATCGTATATGTTTCAATAAGATACCCTCTCATCCTTCTAAATTCCAGATTATACAAGCTCAGCCTCTCCATTCTATCAGCATATGACAGTCCCGCCATCCTGGGAATTAACCTTGTGTACCTACGCTGCACTCCCTCAATAGCAAGAATGGCCTTCCTCAAATTTGGAGACCAAAACTGTACACAATACTCCAGGTGTGGTCTCACTAGGGCCCTGTACAACATCAGAAGGACCTCTTTGCTACTATACTCAACTCCTCTTGTTATGAAGGCCAACATGCCATTTGCTTTCTTCACTGCCTGCTGTACCTGCATGCTTACTTTCAGTGACTGATGAACAAGGACCCCCAGATCCCGTTGTACTTCTCCTGACACCATTTAGATAATAATCTGCCTTCCTGGTTTTTGTCACCAAAGTGGATAACCTCACATTTATCCACATTAAACTGCATCTGCCATGCCTCTGACCACTCACTCAACCTGTCCAGGTCACACTGCATCCTCATGGCATCCTCCTCACAGTTCACACCGTCACCCAGCTTTGTGTCATCTGCAAATTTGCTAATGTTACTTCTAATCCCTAAATAGCAGTGGTCCCAGCACCGAGCCTTGAGGTACCCCGCCAGTCACTGCCTGCCATATTGAAATCCATACTCTTTGTTTCCTATCTGCCAACCAATTTTCTATCCATGTCAACACCCTACCCCCGATACCATGTGCTCTAATTTTGCCCACTAATCTCCTATGTGGGACCTTATCAAATGCTTTCTGAAAGTCCAGGTACACTACATCCACTGGCTCTCCCTTGTCCGTTTTCCTAGTTACATCCACAAAAAAATCCAGAAGAGGACATAGCTTTAAGGTGAGAGGAAGAAAGCTTAAAGCAGATGTACGGGACAAATGTTTTACACGGATGATGGTGAGTGCTTGCAGCACGTTGCTGGGGGTGGTGGTGGAGGCAGATACGATGGTGGCATTTAAGAGACTTTTGGAATAGGCATATGTATACGCAGGGAATTGAGGCATATGGTTTATGTGCAAATAGATCAGAGATAGTCCTGGCATTGTGTTTGGCACAGACATCATGGGCCAAAGAGCCTGTTCTTGTGCTGTACGGTTCTATATTTTATGAATGGCTGAGACTTACTGTCAAAAATAGATCATCTTCTTGAACCACTACATTTATTTGCAGTAGTTTGACACTACTACTAAACTGCTTTAGAGATTGAACAATAGTTGAATTCATTGCCTTGAGACTGAACGTTCATTTAGTTAGCAAGATTTCTTCTTCAATTAATATTTGAGAAAACATCCAGTTTTCCAACTGTTGTTCCAACAATGTTATTGTTGAACTTAAAATAACAAACTTTTGAATTCAAATTCCAGAAATACAAATGGAAGGACCTTGATCTGCAGACAATGATTGTTTGCAGAAATCTTTCTTAAACCAGATTTGAAACTCATTCTGAGGCCCACAGTTGGGCCAGAAATCTTGCTTCGCCGGCTACTATAGTCATACAAGAACTTAATTTAGATTCTTCTGGTTGGTAATTCAGTTGTTAGGTTTGACAACAGACAATGGGCAAAACATAATTTCCCTCCACCCTTGATTGCACAAGTCGTGGGTGCATAAGGAGTAAAGATGTGGGGTGAGACCACATCCTTGTGAAGCACTGGGGTTGAGGATTATCATAAAGGATGATATGTCCCCTATCCTCACTGATTGTGGTCTGTTGGTCAGGAAGTCAAGGATTCAGTTGCATTGATTGAGTACTGACCCTAAGTTCTACAACTTTGATGATGAGCTTGGATACGATAATGGTATTAAGAGCCGAATTGTAATCTATGATTAGAGGTCTGATATAAGTGTCTTTCTTATCCAGGTGTTCCAGAGATGAGTGAAGGGCTAGAGAGATGGGATCAGCGGTGGACCTGCTGTGGTGTTAGATGAACTGCAGTGGGTCAAGTCTGCTTGCTAGACTGGATTTAATGCATTCCATATCCAACCTCTCAAAGTATTTCATGATAGTGGATATCAAGGCCACTGGACGGTTATCGTTGAGGCATGAAATCTTGCTTTACTTTGGCACCGGGATGATAGTGGTCTTCTTGAAGCAGGTAGGTCCCTCAAAACGGAGTAGGGAGAGATTGCAGATGTCCGTGAATACTCTAGTTGATCCAAGCAGTTTCTGAGTGCATGGACAAGGACCTCATCCAGGCTAGTTGGTTTCTATGGGTTCACCCTCAGAAAAGCGATCTAACTTTTGCAACAGTGACCCCATGAAGAGGCACACTTGAGTTTGATGGGACGGATGTCATGGCCCTGTTGTCCTTCTGCTCAAAGCGAGCATAGAAAGGAGTTAAATTCACCAATAAGTGCTGCACTATCATTGATGACATTGCCTGACTTCCCTTTGACTTCATTCAGAGCAGATAATCCATACAATTTGTAATATCTTTTTTATCTGAGTGCACTCGGTATATATGTCAGAATTATAGTTTGTACAAATACTTGACAAGAAAAATAGTCCTAAGAGATTCTTATATTGACATGCCTGAACATGAAAGGCTGTAAACAGATGTGTGCAATACATCTTGCTACATCCTGCCACAAACTGCATTCCAAATAGCTTCCACTACAGAGGTCAGCAGGTAGAATAACCTGCCCATGAACACTGCACAATGTCAAATGTTATTGTCACCAGGGGCAGGATCCAATTATTGTTTCCATTCTTCACTGGATCTCTCCCACAGCAGGAACTGTCTCCTATATTTGATCGAGAAGTCAATGTGTGATGGCTTCTAGGGGCATTTAATGTTTCATACTTAAGCTCGCGAACAAATGATTAAAAACATACTTGGGTGCCCAGCTGCAAGATAACTGATTTTTCTGCCATGGAAAGAATATTATTAATTAGAAAGGGTTCAAAATAGATGTAGGAGGATGTTACTGGGTCACAAAGGTTTGAGTTATAAGGTGAGGCTGGATAGGCTGGGTCTTCCTTCCTCTAGAGCAGGGGCGGAAATCACAATCAAAACATAGGAGGGACACAATTTGGGGGGGGGGGCACAATTTCTTGGTGGTCGCGCGCACACCCGCACACGCGTATGCGCACACACACACACACACACAAGGCTGTGGACGCTTCAGCCATGAGCCCTATGGACGGTAACATCGGGAGCTGACCTGGTGGTGACCGACTCCGAAATCCAGCAACAGCAGTTTCGTCCACCCCGAATCGTGGGGCTTGAATCGGCCTTTTTGCCGGGCTTTTCATCAGCCGGCGGGGGCTTCAACTTTTGGAGCCTCGATCACCTCGATGCAGCAGTTTGATTTTAAGCTGCGCCGGGCGAGGAAAGGCCCCGCGAATGGGCCAATTCAGGCCTTAGAAAGCGTCTGCTACCCGATTGAATCTTTCAAAAGCTCCAATGTGATAAATAACCCTTAAACAAATAAAACTGAAGAAAATAAAGGCAAACAGAAGGGCCAACCTCGGAGGGGGGAGAGAGAGATGGGGAAAAAAAACTAAATAATGTGAGTGACAGTGAATGAGGGACTTACCTGGTAGCCAGCCAGGAAACCCATTCGACCGGAGCCCTTAATGACCTAACCCATTTAAATCCGTTACCTGTTTAAATCTTTCCCATCAACATTACATCCAATTAGTTCAAATGGTAATTGTATCCGCATCAGACAGCTTTAAGAAATTCTCCGTGAATACCTTCAGTAATACTTGAAGGTCAAAACATAATTGGTGACACATCGTGTTAATACGATGTTAATAGAGACATGTTAACAAGCGCTTAACAGTGACACCCCCACTATCTCGCAGAAAGCGGATATTTTTTTCACCAAATCTCAAAATCCCGGTTACAAAACGTGGGGGGATTGTCCCCCACCTCTCAAAACATGGGAGGGACGTGTGTCCCCATCCCCCCAGGATTTCCGCCCATGTGCTAGAGCTTAGCATGCTGGGAAGTGACCTTATAGATGTTTATGAAATCATGAGGAGCATAGATAAGGTGAATAGCGACACGCTATTTCCCAAGCTAGAGGAGTCTAAAACTAGAGGTTGGTTTAAGTTGAGAGGGGAAAGATTTAAAAGTGCTGTGTGGAATCAGTTGCCACCAGAATTGATGGAGGTGACATCTCAAAGGCACAACATGGATAGGAAATGTTTCGAGGGATATGGCCCAGGCACAGACGTGTGGGACTAGCTTGATTAGGCAACTTGGTCAACATGAATGTGTTGTGTTGAAGAGCCTTTTTCCATGCTGTATAGTTATATGACTCTTTCAGGATCATCTGGAAGCATTTTTGTATTACATCATCTTATTTTCTACAGACAGTTGATAACATTAATTGCCCTTCCTTCCTCTGATTCATTATCGTCCTCGGCGTCATCCACATACTTTGCATGAGTAATGCCTTTTGCAAGCTTTCTGCAGGTGCTTAATCTTTCCATAATTGTGGCCTCTTTCCTGATGAAATCTAGTGAATTTGTTGGGGGCACCTACCACAAGACTGGTGATCTGGAGGTGTGCTTCACAATGTCAAACACTTCAATGTAATTATCCTGCTTTTTAGTATTGCAGCTGAAACCTGAAATATTTTGCAATGAGAACTTGCTTGACTTGATACATCAGAGGGTACCTTGCAAGCATTTCAAAAAAGTTCTCTGTCAGACAAATCCACAATTTGGAGTAATCAAATGCTTGAGATGTCTAAAATCTGTTGGCCCCAACATTGTTATTGAAAATGATCCAAATAAGATTCATTATCTTTTCTTTTGATCCATCAAGTTTGGTACCTACCCAATTATCAGCAATAATGTGCATGCCTGATCGTAAAACAATATGTTGCCACTGTGAAAAACATAAATTACGATAAAGAGGCTAAGCTGTGTGTTGTGCTAATCAGGATACAGCAATTTTTATTTATTCTCTTCTGACACCCTCTTTAGTAAATTGACCTCTATAAATTGCCCTTGATGTGTAGGGGGCAGATGCAAAAGTGGTATAATGAATGAATGAATTAATGAATGAATACGTTTATTGGCCACGTATTCACATATAAGGAATTTGCCTTGGTGCTCCGCTTGCAAGTGACAACATGACATACAGTGACAGTTAGGAATGATACATAAAACATTAATAATAAAACATTATTGATTAAACATGTGAATTAAATAAAATACCAGAGCAAAAGGAGGCTACAGTCTTTTGGTTATTGAGTAGAAAATACTCGTGGAAAAAAGCTGTTTTTATGTCTGGCTGTGGCAGCTTTGACAGTCCTGAGTCGCCTTCCAGAGGGAAATGATTCATAGAGTTTGTGGCCAGAGTGAGAGGTGTCAGAGATGATCGTACCTGCTCGCTCCCTGGCCCTTGCAGTGTACAGTTCATCAATTGGGGGAAGGTTGCAGCCAATAACCTTCTCAGCTGATCGGACAATTTGCTGCAGCCTCCGGATGTCGTGCTTGGTGGCTGAGCCAAACCAGACCATGATGGGGAAGGTGAGGACAGACTCTACCATGGCCATATAGAATTGGACCATCATTGCCTGTGGCAGATTGTGCTTCCTCAGCTTCCACAGGAAGTACATCCTCCGTTGTGCCTTTTTGACTGTAGAGTCGATGGTACTTAAGGTCCTTGGAGATGGTGGTTCCCAGGAACTTAAAAGACTCCACAGATGTGACTGTGGTGTTGCTGATGGTGAATGGGATGAGGGGAGGGGAAGCTCTCCTAAAGTCTACTATCAATTTCACTATCTTAAGAGCATTGAGCTCCAGGTTGCTGTGATGGCACCAGGACGCCCGTTGTGCCACTTCCTGTCTGTTGGCAGATTCCTCCCCATACTGGATCAGTCTAATCAGGTTTGTGTCATCCGCAAACTTGAGAAGCTTGACAGAGGAGTCAGCGGAGGTGCAGTCATTGGTGTAGAGAGAGTAGAAGGAGAGGGGAGAGTACGCAGCCTTGCAGTGCTCCTATGCTGAGGGTTTGTGGGTCTGAGATGTGCTTTCCCAGCCTTACATGCTGCTTCCTGTCTGTCAGGAAGCTGGTGATCCACCAACAGAGGGGTTCAGGCACAGTCAACTCGGAAAGTTTGGAGTGTAGGTAGCTCTGGCACAATGTTGTTGAATGCAGAGCTAAATTCAACAAACAAAATCCTCGCATAGGTTCCCTGGTGGTCTAGGTGCTGGAGGATGAAGTGCAGGCCCAGGTTCACTGCGTCATCCACAGATCTATTGGCCCGATATGCAAACTGCAGAGGGTCCAGCAGGGGGTCCGTGATATTTTTTAGCTGGGCCAGCACAAGGTCCAGGTAACTGGTATGAAGAACGTTCCCGACCCGAAACATCATCTTTCCAAGTGCTCCAGGGATGCTGCCTGACCCGCTGAGTTACCCCAGCATTATGTGTTACATAGAACTAGTATGAACGGGTGATTTTTGGTCAGCATGGAATTAGTGAGCCGAGGGGCTTATGTTCATGCTATTTATTTCAATCAATTTCTTGTAAGGGTGCAGTTATGCATCTCAAAGCCAAGTAAGCAAACCTATTCTTAAGCACAGGCCTTGATATGCATATCCACGTAGATAACAAATAAAAAATGGCCTTCCCTTGTAAGGTGTACTAAAACTAATGATAGCACTGCTGTCATTAGCAGTGTTCAAATCTGTAATTTTCATCATTAGAAGTACTCAAATACTTCTTGAATAAGCTATGGGTGTCTGTAATTCTTGTCTTTCAAACTAAACATGTATTTAAAGCAAAAACAAAACACTGGAAAACTGAATTAAAATGAAAAATCACTCAGCAAGTAAATTAATGGAAAAGATACTTAGAGATAATATATATAAGCATCTGGATAAACAGGGTCTGATTAGGAACAGTCAACATGGATTTGTGCCTGGAAGGTAATGTTTGACTAATCTTCTTGAATTTTATGAAGAGGTTACTAGGGAAATTGACGAGGGTAAAGCAGTGGGTGTTGTCTATATGAACTTTAGTAAGGCCTTTGACAAGGTTCCTCATGGAAGGTTGGTTAAGAAGGTTCAACTGTTGGGTATAAATGCAGGAGTAGCAAGATGGATTCAACAGTGGCTGAATGGGAGACGCCAGAGGGTAATGGTGGATGGCTGTTTGTCGGGTTGGAGGCAGGTGACTAGTGCGGTGCCTCAGGGATCTGTGTTGGGTCCTTTGTTGTTTGTCATGTACATCAATGATGTGGATGAAGGTGTGGTAAATTGGATTAGTAAGTATGCAGATGATACCAAGATAGGGGGTGTTGTGGATAATGAAGAGGATTTCCAAAGTCTACAGAATGATTTAGGCCATTGGAAGAATGGGCTGAAAGATGGCAGATGGAGTTTAATGCTGATAAATGTGAAGTGCTACACCTTGGCAGGACAAATCTAAATAGGACGTACATGGTAAATGGTAGGGAATTGAAGAATGCAGTTTAACAGAGGGCTCTGGGAATAACCGTGCATAGTTCCTTGAAGGTGGAATCTCATATAGAAAGGGTGGTAAAGAAAGCTTTTGGTATGCTAGCCTTTATAAATCGGAGCATTGAGTATAGAAGCTGGGATGTAATGTTAAAATTGTACAAGGCATTGGTGAGACCAAATCTGGAGTATGGTGTACAATTTTGGTCGCCCAATTATAGGAAGGATGTCAACAAAATAGAGAGTACAGAGGTGATTTACTAGAATGTTGCCTAGGTCTTTATTCTCTGGAGCGCAGAAGGTTAAGGGGGGACTTGATAGAGGTCTTTAAAATGATGAGAGGGATAGACAGAGTTGATGTGGACAAGCTTTCCCCTTTGAGAATAGGGAAGATTCAAACAAGAGGAAATGACTTCAGAATTAAGGGACAGAAGTTTAGGGGTAATATGAGGGGGAACTTCTTTACTCAGAAAGTGGTAGCGGTGTGGAATGAGCTTCCAGTGGAAGTGGTGGAGGCAGGTTCGTTGGTATCATTTAAAAATAAATTGGATAGGCATATGGATGAGAAGGGAATGGAGGGTTATGGTATGAGTGCAGGCAGGTGGGACTAAGGGAAAATAATTGTTCGGCACGGACTTGTAGGGCCGAGATGGCCTGTTTCCATGCTGTAATTGTTATATGGTTATAAGTAAGGCAGCATCTGTGGAAGGAAAAATAGGGTGAATATCTAACGTTGCATGCCAGATTGGAAAGTTAACAACAGTTCCGGCCTGTCATGCAAATCTTAATTGCAACATCAATGTGCATTTAAATTACAGAAAAGGGAACCCGGGGATGCAAATTGCAAAAGAATAGAAAACATAAACAAAAATAATGCATCCCTGCTTGCAGAACATCATGGGGGGGGGGAAAAATCACACCATCGTCTGAATTTGCTTCCAGGCAGCCGTCCGTGTGACTGACAGCTCGCCCGTAAACAGAGAGGAGGCGGCGACTTCCGGAAAGGGCCGGAAATTACCGAGATGTGACGAAGGGAGCCGAAGGGCGGCCGATCGCCCCAAACAGTTGAAAGCCTGAACTTGTGTGGCGGCCGCGGACGTTAGGAGCCCCTCGGCGCCGCTCTGGCTCCGGCCCCGGCCCGGGGACTGTAAGTAGCCTGGCGGACTCTTCCTTTTTTGTTTCGCAAAATGGATGCTTCGGGCATAAAATAAAAAAGATGCTATATTTTGGGGCTGAGGGGAGTGCGCTGGCGGTCCCCGAATAACTGGGAGGAGGAGGAGGAGGGAGAAACTTAACAAAGCAGCAGGTAACGATGGGCTCCGGCACCCTCGGCCGGCCGGCCGGCAGGCAGGCTTTTATTATCCCCAAATCATCCTTGCTCGCCGGGAGGACGAACATTACTGCCGGGATTATTAAAAAAAACACACACAAGGTTGTAAACCATTCGAGAACATTAACTGTTATTTGACTGACAAAAATGATGTGTGGATCCAGTGATGAGGATGTGCCAGACAGAGAGCTTGTGCGAGTCGTTTTGTGGCAGCTTCAACGCGCCGCATTATTATCTCTCCTCGGTCGCAATATGAACCTTTTTCGCAGGGCTTCCTGAGGCGATTGGTTAGCGACGAACAAAGAGATTTGTCCCTTTCTTCCACCCCCCAACCCCCCCCCCCCCCCTTCCCACCTCACCATTTGGCCCAGCTGAGTTGTATAATGGAGCAGATGAAAATTGAATATTGGCCCGGCTACCTAATTATTTCTCTCCCCGTAGACACTTAAAATCTTTTTGCAAAGTTCCATCTAGTTGAAAATATTTAAACTCTTGTTGTTTCTGACCCACATAGGGGTTGGTAATGACAGTGGTATGGCAAGCACATATATTAAAACCTCATTCAACCTTTATGCTATCGCATATACGTCTCCTGGGAATGTGGATGCCAAACTAATGGTTCTTTACCAACCTGGCAGTTAGCTTGTGCGGATGGCTTTTAATTTACATCACCAATGAGTAGTGAAAACAAAAGTGCTGTTGGCTGATTGGATCTTTTAAATCTTAGAAGGTGGTTCTTAACAACTAGGTACAGCTGATTGTTGTGGGGAGAGTAGGTGAGGGTGGCTAATATATTTTGTTCTTGATTTTGCATGTCATACATTGTTGTCCAAGTAGCATCCACTGTAATAACTAGTGGGCATGACCCATTGTCATTAAAGTGCTTCATTGGGGTGTTATTTGGGCTTATTTAAATTCTGATAAATGAACAAGAATTAAAGAATTGCGAAATCAAATGTACTTTATGGACAAACCTTTAGTTGTATGGTTCCATACTGGGAAATAATCTAATTCACTTAGGAAATAAAGACCATTCTGGTTTTGTGTAATGCCAGTATACACCCTTGTGATTGACTTGGATTCCATTGGATTGCTGTTTGTTCTGAAAAAATCTGGTTTGATGATCCACTTGATTGGTTCAAATCTTGGCAACTAAAGATGGGTTCTAAAACAGGCCATGAAGTATAAATGAAATAAAGTTGGAGCGATAGTGGTTAGGCTGATAGACTGGCATCCTGGACTATTAATGTAGAGAAGTTTGAATACCACCAAATAATTGGGGAAATTAAAAATGTAATTAAATGTGAACTCAGCAATGATTATAACTACCAGTTTGATGTTCAAGACCCATTGTTCATTAAGGTCCTTTACGGAAACAAATTTGCAAGTTGGCCTGTATATTATATTAGTTTCCACCGCAAATTGAAAAGTGACATGTTGTGGTCTCTTATTTCTCCTGTAGAATAACCATGGGGAAATTGGGAATATAGACCAAGTGCAGGCTCTATCTGTGAATGAATAAAGTATAAAAAAGTGACTCCAAAACAATTATTTTCCAATTGAATTTTTTTTTGTGATATGGAAGTTGTTTACCGTTTCATTGAAATCTGTGTAGTAAGTTAATCTTTGTTTAAAAACTTAGAAAAACACTGTTCATAGTACAATGGCCCATATTCAGAAACTTAACATGTCAGAAGAAATATATATATATATATATATATATATATTAAATATATATATAAATTGCTAAAATGATTTTTAGATTTTTCTGATTTTTTTAAAACCTCCAGTTTAAATTCCATTTGGAATATTTTGGAGGACCAAGAAACCAAGAACCAAGATTGCCTGCTTTCTTATTTCTACCAAAAACTTAGTTGCAATGTGTTCAAAAATATTTGAAATTATACAAATCTTTTGATTGAGAAATGAGCTGCCTCTGGTCTATGAACAGTAGCAAGCTGCAGTAAATCTACCTCTTTAATTTTGTGGCCTCAATGAATGTATATGTGCAAACATCCATACATATTACTAAAAGTCTGATCTTGACCACTTCCTGTTCTCTATATTGATTTTAGAAAAAACGCTGCCACTTACGGCTGTGATATTTGGCCATCTTACTCAGAGTCCCCCTCCGCAGGACAAGAGGATTTTTCCCATCGATGAAAAATAAGAGTTATTAGTGTTTTAAAAATGTTGAGATTCACTCTCCTGTCAGTCACGCCATGAAGGCCATGCCCCTTCCGTGGTTCTATAAAACCCGGAAGTGTCGAGCGCCTCAGTCAGTCTCTGCAAGCTGGGAGAGCAAGAGGGTCACGTCTCTGTCTCAGCTGTGAATAACACTAAACCTATGTCTACTAAACTGTGAGTGGTTTTGCTGACCTGTCAGCACCCTTAATGTGGTATGAAAATATAGTTTGGAAATGCTAAAGCTGTGTTGCCTTTGGTTTGGAAATGCTAAAGCTATGTTGCCTTTGGTTTGGAAATGCTAAAGTTGTGTTGCCTTTGATCTGTGATCTTTGGCCATCTTAGAGCCCCCCTCCCTCATCAGGTGCCGAGGATTTTTCCCATCGATGAAAAATAATAGTTATTAGTGTTTTTTTAAATGTTGAGATTCTCCTGGTGCGGGGGGGGGATGGACTTTAAAACCCAGAAGTGTGGGCGTGGCTCGGTCTCTGTAAGATGGAGGAGGGAGAAGTCACGACTAGCTGTCTTTAGTGGCCTTGCACCCTGCTTGAAATGGAATTTCAAGAAATAGCCCCGAGTCAACTGCCAGCCCACCAGCCATGAGTGAGTGAGCTGCCAGCACAGCAGGCTTGAGTGACTGAGTCGCCAGCCCAAGAATCCATTCGACCCACAATGTCCATACTAGCCCTCTGGAAACCAGTCCCTTCAGCCCACAACACCCAATACTAGTGCTTCAGAAAGCTCCCACCACTGGCCACCAATATTGAAATTGGTGGAGAGGTGGAATATTGCATTGGGGGACCAGCCCTCTCATGTGATGCTGGGACCCAAGTATTACAAGTTGGTATCTGATGATGTATAGAATTTATTCACGTTTGGAAGTTGCTAGGGGAGTTAATTTTTGTTCTATTATGTCCAGTAAGTTTCATGACTTATGTATGATAATGACTCCAGACTCAGGAACAGCTTCATTGCCAGAGCTATAGCGGCTCTGAACCGGCCCTGCTGAGTGCCCCCCACCCCCCCTGGACTGTCTCCCTCGGATGGTCACGTCGCACAGACACATCTGCACTTTAATCTGTTTGAACTGTTTTGACTATTTTACTGTTCTTTTACAAACCATGTTCTCAGGGTATCTAAATCTAAATTTTATTAGTTATTTATGTTATGACATCGGATGGAAGCTGCATACCAAATCTTGTTGCGCTTATGTGCAATGACAATAAAAGATATTCTTATTAACATAAACTGTACTGCATTATTCTCTGTATACAATAAAATACCTTTATACAATATTATAAGAATAGCTTCCAATTGCCTTCCTGATATCGACGAGTGGTGCCTAGGACTTTTGAATCATAACAGGGCTTCTGGGTGGCTTAGGAGTTGAGGATAGGCATTATTCCAAGCCTGCTTAGTATGATTGAGGAAAATGGAGCAAGATGTGTTACAGAAAGAAGAAAACCAACCATGGATTGTTTTTATTTTTGTGTTAATTAAGAACCACTATGATTTGACAGTTGTGCTTATAGCCAGCAGATTGATTTGATCCCTTTGGAATGAATATTGAAAGCCATAAGTGTCCTGTTATTCCTGTAAAGGCTATTAAAGCAAAGATATGCAGAGGTTTAAAGCCAATAGGTTAACTGCACCGGTAATTGGAAGATAATTCAATTGGGTATTGAGATAACAAAAAATATGTTATAGTAAATAATAGTATTTTTTCCAGAGTAGGGGAACTGAGAACCAGAGAACATGGGTTTAAGGTGAGATGGGGATAGATTTAATAGGAACCTGAGGAGTAATTTTTTTAACGCAAAGGGTGGTGGTGGGTGTATGGAACGAGCTGACAGAGGAGGTAGTTGAGGCAGGTACTGTTGTGATGTTACAGAAACATTTGGACATGTACATGGGTAGGACAGGTTTAGAGGGATATGGGCCAAACGCAGGTAGGTGGGACTAGTGTAGAGGGGGCATGTTGGTCGGTGTGGGCAAGTTGGGCCGAAGAGCCTGTTTCTCGGCTGTATGGCTCTCAATGATTCCAGTAAATAGTGGAATTAGTGATTCTCCTATTTAGAGACTGCATTGAGAAATCAGTGGATTGTCCATATAGGACCATGGAACCTATTTAATTTTGTTACACCTCTGCATTCAAGAGCAAAGTAAAGCAGGCAGCCTGGTGGATAAATAATGTTTCAAGTTGGTGATCTTTCATTAGAACATTTGTCCAGTTATCAGCCTGAATTGTTACTTTTTTCTCTCTCCAATTGCTTGATCTGATGAGCATTTGCAGTATTTTCTGTTCTTCTTGAAAAATGCTGGAACTAAGTGATTCAGGACAGTTGTAAGTCTGAAATAAAAGAAAGTGTTCAATACACAGGAGGTCAGATGGGATCAGTACACGTAGGGGGAGGGATGTTGAATGGGGCATTGAGTAAATTTTTTGCCATAATGAGATGTTAGAAGTGTACAGTTGTGACAACCAATGAAGAGTGGCCGGTGACGTTGGTGCATTGAATATGCACCCCAACGAGTGGAATATATATCCAAACAGGGTGAGGTAGTAGTATTTATTGGGCTCGATTTGGGTGTTGTAGGAAGCCAGTTGGGAATTGGATGACTGCCTTGCAGAATAACTGTTCAGTCTGCAAGAGTGATTCTGAGCTTTGTTGTCTGCCACTTTAATTATCCATTCCACTCCCACTCTGACCTCTGTTTTTGACCTCCACTTCTGGTCTATTGAAACTCATCATAAACCTGGATCATAACTTAACCTTCTTTCTTGCATATTGTCATCAGGATTCTAATATTAAAATTAACAATGTTGGTTACTAACTTTCCTATAAATTTGTTTTTCTGTGTTATAGAACCTGACTGTTTCCTGGATTATTTTATTTAAGCATCAACTAAATTCTTAATCTAAGTTCCAACAAGTTTCTTTTGTCCTCGTCTCCCATTTACCCTTTCTCCAGATGATTGGCAATGATTAATCTTTACAACCTTCCAGTGGCATTTGCAAATCTGGATTCATAGACTCCTTCAATGATTTCCATTGTTCTCACCCTTCCACCCCAACATCTGCTCTGCAACTGAAAAAAATGCCTTTTGTTTCACTTTTTTCCTGCAATTCTGACATATGATCAACAACCTAAAATGTTAACAGACACAAAGTACTGGAGTAACTTGGTCAGGCAGCATCACTGGAGAACATGGATAGATGACATTTTGGGTCAGGACATCTACAATGTCACTTGTGGCCTTATTGAATAAATATTTGCAGGGTTGTTTTGTACGACCTCGATGTGGAAGGTTTTTGGATTGCATTTGTTTCTCCAGCATAACTTGATATTTGTGTTGTTGTGCATCTCTTGGAAGAATCCATAGATTTGAATCCTCTAACGGACAACAACCAGTGTGTCATAGCCAGACTGACCATCATGCCTCAATTAGGCCAGGCCCATCTTTTGCAACACTGGACAGGTAGAACCTCGGCACAATGTAAATTTGGTGTTGGGTACTCTGGTTCTGTGTGCAACTTGATGCCCACAATTTTGAAAGATACAGCATTGGAAATAAACCACTCGGTCCACGTAATCCATGCCGATCATTCTAATTTCTCACTTGTTTTATGTTCTGTCACTTTTGCGTCCACTTTCTACTTACGAGGGGTAATTTTTAGGTCAATTAACGTACAAATCTGCACGTGTTGGAATATGGCAGGAAATGTGAGAAGCAATGAGGAAACTCGTATCCCAACAAGAGAAACTGGAGGAAACCCAGGGACATTGCATAAATTCAACACAGTCCGTACTCTACGTTGGGTTCAAACCCGAGTCTCTGGTGCCGTGAGGCAACAGCTGTAGTCGTCCACATTGGTGGCGATTGGAACAAAGATCTATGACTAATTCTCTGGAACCTGTTCATTGCGCTCCTTCGGATGCGCTCAATCTTGAATGATTCCTTCACTCTAATTTGTTGGAATAGTTCTTGGCTTTCATATCATTTGCTACTTTGAGAATGCATGTGTTCATCCTCTTGTAGTTATATTCAGTTTAATTTATATATTTAAAAAATAAACTTGTGCCTTTATACTAATTTAAGTTATGCACATCGCCCCTTGCTGTTTTGAAGAATGTGGAAACCTGTGAATGATGCCACAGAAAATGCTTTAAACCTTGTTAAAAGATTAGAAGCACTTGCTTTCCCAATTTAAATTTCCATATCTCTAATTTCCATCTCCCGTGACTCGTTCTGAAGAAGGGTCTCTTCTTGAAACATCACATATTCCTTTTTTCCAGAGATGCTATCTGATCCGCTGTTACTCCAGTAGTTTGTGTCTTCATTTGGACAGACGGACTAAGAAAGTTAATGATATATACAGTTTATAGCTCTTTTATGATTTGAGTTTCATTTGATTCCTTTAAACTTGAAAGATGGTTTGTATTTTCTGTTTAAAAGAATTAGATTGATATTTGTAAAAAGTTTGAGTACATTATATATGCTGCAAGTGATATTTCATTTTGTTATACTTGCTGATATATAATTGACACAATTAATCACCTGTGATTAAAATATTTTCTTGAATGGAGTAAGATGTACAGATTTTTTTTTTAAATTGATGTTTAAATATTATTCAGGACGCGCTTGCACTTATTAAATGCGGTGCTTCCACCAGAAGCAAGTTATGTAATATCACAACATTTCAAGGCTTCAAAGGATTCTACAGTTAGTGGAAGTACCCTTTTGTGTAGTTACTTATTGTAATGTTGATTCTGTCAGTCTGGCATTTAAAGATCAATGTCAATAGCATCAATGTTGAAGCATTCAGAGCCCCTAGGAATTTAGCTGTTCCTGGACTGTGCTTAACAGGCAAACTTTCAACTGCCCTTCAGGTGCTGCAAATACATTTTGATTTATGAGCTGCACTGAAGTCCATCATTTGTGGCCTCAGAATAATCTCTCTTGACATGTCTATCTAGAAGAACCGGGACTAGTTTGAGCATAACCATGAGATCAATCACGAACATAAGGGTCTGCTGGATTGGAAGCTACACCATTCCTCAAGAGGTTACGGGGAAACTGCAGTTACCTGAAGGCAGCCATCCAGATGATGACTCTTGACTTAAAGAACAAAGGACAGTCGAGAAGGTTCACTGGTTTCATCAGTGTTGACATGGCCTGCTGCAGCCAAAACGTTGATGAACTGAGACCCATGAATAGGATGAACTTATCAGAGGGGGTCAAAGTTTGCTGAAGGGACCAATGTGTCTGTGGCAATTGTGGAATGGTCTCTGTTGTCTGCCAAGGGAAACATCATTGTTAGGGTCTTGCATGGATGCCTCTTGCAATGACTGAAAAGCTGCTCCCCAAATTAGTGTTGATTATATGCATCTAGATGCACATTGGGTGTGATCTTCAGAACGTGACAGTATGAATGAAAATATAAGAAGCCACATCGAGCATACATGGACTTGTGTGATGTCTGCCTCTGTCATACAGGTTAAAAACACCCTTCTTAAATTTGACTGCCCGTGGCAACTTATCACCACGTTGTTTCCTTGGAATATCTTGCACACTATCATCCTAGCCAATGGGCCTAAAATAGAGTCCATGACCCTGGTGAAGCTCTGGCAAACCAAGGTGTATTTTTGCCCTAAGGCTTTGCATCAGAACTAAAATCCCACAAATCCTGGTGGTTGAGTTGAAGTATACAGATAACACTCATAATAAAAGACACACACTTGGAGTAATTGAATGGGTCAGGGAGTATCCCTGGAGAGCAAGGTTGGATGATATTTTAGGTTGGGACCTTTCTTCAGACTGATTGTCTTTGTCGTTATGATCCAACAATTGTCTTTTTTTCCCTAAACCAGCATCTGCAGTTCCTTGTTTCTACACTCTGGTTTGCTATGAGTTTGGACCCGAGCTCCAAGCCAACTCGGTCTTCACTGAAACGTAAGGGAGAACTTACTCAATATTTCCAAGGAACACCCCTCTTCTGTGTCGTGATCCTGGAAAACATAAATCACTTTCCATATCCTAGGACCCACTTCGTACCAAAGGCAACATCGATGTTAAGATTCACCACTGTCTTCAATGCACTATTGCAGATGTTTTGACAGGAAATGATTGAAGATTATAATTGCATTTGTTTGGTTCAAGTGAGTGGACATATTACTTGCAGGCTTGGTACAGATACTTGGCCTCTCTCTGGAAAGTATTATCAGTGAGAGGAAAGAGTGTGTTTAAATACCTTTGCTACGCAGGGAAGCTGCATCATCAACGCATATATTTGGAAGTCCATTGGCCATGACTGCTCAAAGTCGAGGAGCATTTGAGGTAGCATTGAGAATCGAGTCTATGTGCCATGTTATGCAAGACAGAATGCCCATCTCATGTAGTACCCACTTGCCTTGAACTTCGGGAACGACCAGCCCTTTGGTTGTTGGCTGCATCGCTCACATTTGAACCTACAAAACAGCAGTGAGAGCAAGTCATCATTGATCTAAAACTGCTGAAGAAGAAATTGCAGTGTAGGAAATGTGACAGGTGATTTGCATGTAGCAGTGGACACCTGTGTTGTCTACTTTTTCTTTGAATTGGATTATTGAGATAGGAACAGGAAATGTCAGACCTTGGATGGAGAGGCAGACGAAGCACACAATACCTTTATTCCTTTATGTTGGCCTTTATTAAATTTGCTTCCTTAGTATGGTGAGCCTAAGGATTGTTTTTTGGGGAATGGATATTTTAAATGCATCTAGCAACAAGCAATATGTGTGTTGTCTGAAGGGTCCCTACCTGAAACGTCACCAAACCATGGTGGGTATGTTCTCCAGAGATGCTGCATGACCCGCTGAGTGACTCCAGCACTGGGTGCTTTTAAAAACTTGATCACTATTGAACCATATTATGGACACCATTTGGATCTTCAGGATGGATACTGTTTATGTACCACGTGAGTTTCTTCACTTTGAGCCTATCTGTATCCACTTTAGTTCCTTTCCTTTGCATATTTATGTGGATTCTCCTTAAATACATCTTTGTTGATTAGTATGAGTGTCAGAGATTATGGAAGGCAGGAGAATGAGGTTAGGAGGGAGAGGTAGATCAGCCATGATTGAATGGCGGAGTAGACTTGATGGCTGAATGGCCTAATTCTGCTATCTCATGGTCGTGTGTTACTTCCTCCAGTTACGTCTGTATCAAAGCAGGTTCAAGATTAAATGGTAACTAACATTGTTAATTTGCTGGGTAATATAAAAATAGGGGAACTGAAATTTGTTTTGATTTTTTTGTCTCAATATTTATTGTTTATGAATGCACTAAATGAAGATGTAATATTAACTGCATCATCCAATGTATAAATAATGAAAACTGGCGATTTTTTAAATTGTAGTATCGGAATGTTCTTCAAGATACTTGGCAATAAAATGCTGTAAATCTGAAAACAGTTTTGGCAGAAATGGTCATCAAAAATATTGTTGAAATATTTGACGATGCACAACGCCCTGCATAAGATGTTTCAGCTAAATCTTAGAACCATTCTTTCTTTCAGGAAATTTCCTACAACAGTTAATTGAATGGCTGTTGTCAACAAATTATTGGAGGCTGGAAATAAGGATAACATGACTGGACACCTTGGAAATTTACAACAGATTAGGAGAAGCTAATGTGGATTTCTATAGAGGTAGGTCAAATTTGAAGAACTGATTGATTTTTTTGGGTGGCAGACAAGGGACTGGTTTTTGGTATTATTGGTGTAAACTCCCGCAATATATTTAATGCTGAGCCAAACTAAAGTTAAGGCATTTGGGGTCAAAAGTAAATTATTGACCAGATTAAGAAATTTGCTGAGATAATGACAATAATGTTGTGATTATAAAGCATTGGTTGGATGTGATGTATCCTACAGTTACCTGAGATTTTAATAAAAAACTGAAAATGCGAAGTATACTCAGCAGGCCAGGCCCTAGTGGGCGAGAGTCAATAACTTCTTATCAGGGCAGAGATCAGTGTTGCGACATGATCTATTAAGTGTTTTTTAATGACAGCTAGCAGGAGAGTGAGCTACATCCATGCTTATCACTGATTTAATGATGTTACATAGAAAAAACAGGAAGGCAGCATACTATCTAAATGGCGTGGTTGAGAATAGGGGAAGTACAACGGGATCTGGGGGTCCTTGTACATCAGTCTATGAAAGTAAGCATGCAGGTACAGCAGGCAGTGAAGAAAGCGAATGGCATGTTGGCCTTTATAACAAGAGGAATTGAATATAGGAGCAAAGAGGTCCTTCTGCAGTTGTACAGAGCCCGAGTGAGACCACACCTGGAGTATTGTGTGCAATCTTGGTCCCCTAATTTGAGGAAGGACATTCTTGCTATTGAGGGAGTGCAGCACAGGTTTCCAAGGTTAATTCCCGGGATGGCGGGACTCGTATGCTGAGAGAATGGAGCAACTGGGCTTGTTCACTCTGAAGTTTAGAAGGATGAGAGGAGATCTCATTGAAACATATAAGATTGTTAAGGGCTTGGACACACTAGAGGCAGGAAACATGTTCCCGATTGTGGGGGAGTTCAGAACCAGGGGCCACAGTTTAAGAATAAGGAGTAAGCCATTTAGAACGGAGACGAGGAAACACTTTTTCTCACAAAGAGTGGTGAGTCTGTGGAATTCTCTGCCTCAGAGGGCGGTGGAGGCAGGTTCTCTGGATGCTTTCAAGAGCGTTAAATAGTGCTCTTAAAAATAGTGGAGTGAGGGGATATGGGGAGAAGGCAGCAACGGGGTACTGATTGGGAATGATCAGCCATGGTCACATTGAATGGCGGTGCTAGCTCGAAGGGCCAAATGGCATACTCTTGCACCTATTGTCTATTGTCTGTTGATATGAGTGTAGTAGATCCATTAAAATGTTACCTGATCGATGCTTATCTTTTGGGAGGCTGTGACTCGGTTGGAGTCCTCAGAATTTGTAGAGGTAAAAATAAATTTCCTCAGACTGGTAGTACCAAGAAGAACTGAGGGTGATGAGTGGGAAATTATTTACAATACTCTGCCAGTGGGGAAACCTCAGAAGCCACCAAGCTCGGTCCTGAAGACTGAAGATTCAAGAGAAAGGGAACCACTGACGACAACGGATGCAAGGAGTGGGTGCAGTTATTGCCTCTAGCGGTTGCAGGAGGTGTCCTCCAGGGCACGCGTGGCTGGGCAAGGAGAGGGACGTTGGTTGGTGGGTTGATAGAGGGAGACACCTGTTACAGCCTGGAGCTTACTTGGATTGGGGGCACTCTGGTTCATCATGCTTGTGGATAAGACTGTATTTCTTATTTTGTAAATAGCAACAAATTATGTGGACAGGTGCAAGAATGTCACTCTGCAGTGCATAAGTGACAATAAAGAACCATTGAACAATTAAACTCTTGCATTTCCTATTTCCTATGATTGCTCATCCCTGCGTGATAACTGTTCAGAACATTTGGAACATTTTACTGATATCAATATTGGTTTATTATTTGTCACGTGCCAAAATGCAATGGAAAAATCTTGCTTATCTAGGCCTCGTACTATACATGAAAATAAAGAAGATGGCAGAATATAGTGCTCTAGCTCAAGTGTAGATTAAAAAAAAAAGATTAAAGGGTCGCATCGATGCAGAATTAAAATCTAAAATTAATTTGTAACAGATGAGAGGCTCGTTCAAGAGTTTGATAACAACCCTCCAGGATTGTTATCTCCGGTTTGCTTCCAGTTCCTCGTGTTGGCGAGAGCAGTAACAGGGAGATACGGGACCTGAATGTGTGGCTGAGGAACTGGTGCAGGGGGCAGTGATTTAGATTCTTAGATCACTGGGATCTGTTTTGGAGGAACTGTACAAAAGGGACGGATTGCATCTTAACAGTTGGGGGACCAGCATTCTGGCAGGCAGGTTTGCCACTGCTACATGGGTGGTTTTAAACTGAATAAGGGGGTGGGGTGTCAAATGGGATAGTCGAGGATGGAGTTAAAGGGAAAGAGTAAAGGGATGGTTAATGACCCCAGAATTAATGGGAAAGGAAGCTCACAAAGGGATAGGAGAGTATGGCCAAGTGTAATAGGGATTAATGTGAAAGGTGAGATGCGTAAGGAATTAAAAGTATTTTATATGAATGCGCGAAGTATAAGAAGTAAAGTAGATGAGCTTGAGGCTCAGTTAGACGTTGGTAGATATGACATTGTGGGGATTACTGAGACGTGGCTGCAGGAGGATCTGGCCTGGGAACTTAATATTCAGGGTTATACATCCTATAGAAAGGACAGGCAGGTGGGCAGAGGAGGTGGGGGGGGGGGTAGCTCTGCTGGTGAGGGATGGAATTCAGTGCCTCGTGAGGGAAGTCAGGGACTGACGAGGTAGAGTCATTAGGTTGTTTCAGGAGCCCAAGAAAGAGAGTTTGTAGAATGCCTCCGAGATGGATTCATAGAGCTGCTTGCAATCGAGCCGACCAGAGAAAAGGCAATTCTGGATTTAGTGTTGTCCAATGAACCAGATATGATAAGAGAACTCGAGGTAAAGGAACCGATTGGAGGTAGTGACCATAATATGATTAGTTTTAATCTGCAATTTGAGAATGAGAAGGTTAAATCGGAAGTGTCAGTGATGCAGTTGAACAAAGGGGACTATGAAGCCATGAGAGGGGAGCTGACCAAGGTAGACTGGAAAGGGATCCTAGCAGGAATGACGGTGGAACAGCAATGGCAGGAATTTCTGGGCATAATCCGGAAGACGCAGGATCATTTCATTCCAAAAAGGAAGAAAGATTCTAAGGGGAGTAGGAGGCAACCGTGGCTGACAAGAGAAGTTAGGGATAGAATAAAACTAAAATAAAATATGTAGAACACAGCAAAGAGTAGCCAGAAGCCAGAGGATTGGGAAACTTTCATAGGACAACAGAAGGAAACAAAACATTAATATATATAACAAACATATATATAGTAATGATTTGGACGAGGGAATTGAATGCAACATCTCCAAGTTTGCGGATGACACGAAGCTGGGGGGGCGGTGTTAGCTGTGAGGAGGATGCTAGGAGGCTGCAAGGTGACTTGGATAGGCTGGGTGAGTGGGCAAATGCATGGCAGATGCAGTATAATGTGGATAAATGTGAGGTTATCCACTTTGGTGGCAAAAACAAGAAAGTAGACTTTAACTGAATGGTGGCCGATTATGAAAAGGGGATGAGGATTCAAGCCTTTTTTCATCGGTTGTTGCAACAATAATGGACCAGACCACTGGGTTCCAAAAAACGTACTTTTTTATTGAGCAGAGTCTTTACATCAGTTCACCCGGCCGCAGGCCAGGTAACCCTTCAAAGAGTCGCTACTCCTCTTCTTCAGGCATTACCTTATATACCTTTTTAAACAATGCTTTCCTTCCCCTTTCTTATCCAATTACATTTCTTTCACATATTCCTTTACATCAGTCATCCATTGGCATGATGTCATCGGATCTTCTTCAAATATGGGGTTGTTTTTCACCCTTTGTTTATAGTTGGTTATCAGCAAAGTTGCTTAAAGTTGATCACCTCCAATTATTTGTTTTCCATTCTTTGCTAAAATCAGTTCTCTGCGGTTAGTCATTCTGCATGTCTGCAAGTTGTACAAGGGTAGTGGTTCTGCCATTTGTGTTAGTAGGCTTTTTCCACATGCAAGCTCAAATCTTACGGTTAAGACATTTAATAGAATCAGTGGCATTGGCTGTCTCACATTTAATAGAATTAGTGACATTGGCTGACTCAATCTTCCCATAGCAGGAATGAACACAACTCCTCAGGGAGATGCAACGAGACCTGGGTGTCATGGTACACCAGTCATTGAAAGTAGGCATGCAGGTGCAGCAGGCAGTGAAGAAAGCGAATGGTATGTTGGCATAGCAAAAGGATATGAGTATAGGAGCAGGGAGGTTCTACTGCAGTTGTACAGGGTCTTGGTGAGACCACACCTGGAGTATTGCGTACAGTTTTGGTCTCCTAATCTGAGGAAATACATTCTTGCCATAGAAGGGAGTACAGAGAAGGTTCACCAGACTGTTTCCTGGGATGGCAGGACTTTCATATGAAGAAAGACTGGATAGACTCGGCTTGTACTCGCTAGAATTTAGAAGATTGTGGGGGGATCTTATAGAAACTTACAAAATTCTTAAGGGGTTGGACAGGCTAGATGCAGGAAGATTGTTCCTGATGTTGGGGAAGTCCAGAACAAGGGTTCACAGTTTAAGGATAAGGGGGAAATCTTTTAGGACTGAGATGAGAAAAACATTTTTCACACAGAGAGTGGTGAATCTCTGGAATGCTCTGCCACAGAAAGTAGTTGAGGCCAGTTCATTGGCTATATTTAAGAGGGAGTTAGATGTGGCCCTTGTGGCTAAAAGGGTCGGGGGGTATGGAGACAAGGCAGGTACAGGATACTGAGTTGGATGATCAGCATGATCATATTGAATGGCGGTGCGGGCTCGAAGGGCCGAATGGCCTACTCCTGCACCTTGTTTCTATGTTTACAAAACGGCAATATGGGCTGAAAAGATGAAGTACGAAGGGAAGCTGTCCAGGAATATAAAGAAGGGCAGTAAAAGCTTCTTTAGATATATTAATGGAAAAAGAGTAGCAAAGTCAAACGTGAGTCCCTTGAAGGCAGACACGGGTGAAATTATTATGGGCAACAAGGAAATGGCAGAAGTGTTGAATAGGTACTTTGGATCTGTCTTTACTAAGGAAGACACAAACAATCTCCCAGATGTACTGGTGGACAGAGGATCTAAGGGGGTAGAAGAACAGAAATACATTTTCATTAGGTGAGAAATTGTGTTATAGTATTGGGTAGGCTAATGGGACTGAAGGAGGATAAATCCCCTAGCAAGTTTGCGGATGACTCAAAGTTGGGTGGCAGTGTGAACTGTGAAGAGGATGTTAGGAGGTTGCAGGGTGACCTGGACAGATTGAGTGAGTGGGCAGATGCGTGGCAGATGCAGTATAATATAGACAAATGTGAGGTTATCCACTTTGGCGGCAAAAACAAGGGGGCAGATTATTATCTCAATGGGGTTAGGTTAGGTAAGGGGGAGGTGCAGCGAGACCTGGGTGTCCTTGTACACCGGTCACTAAAAGTTTGCTTACAGGTACAGCAGGCAGTGAAGAAAGCTAATGGAATGTTAGCCTTCATAACAAGAGGATTTCAGTATAGGAGTAAAGAGGTTCTTCTGCAGTTGTATAGGGCTCTGGTGAGACCACATCTGGAGTATTGTGTACAGTTTTGGTCTCTTATTTTGAGGAAGGACATCCTTGTGATTGAGGCAGTGCAGCGTAGGTTCACAAGATTGATCCCTGGGATGGCGTGACTGTCATATGAGGAACGATTGAAAAGAATAGGCTTGTATTCACTGGAGTTTAGAAGGATAAGGGGGATCTTATAGAAACATATAAAATTATAAAAGGACTGGACAAGCTAGATGCAGGAAAAATGTTCCCAATGTTGGGCGAGTCCAGAACCAGGGGCCACAGTCTTAGAATAAAGGGGAGGTCATTTAAGACTGAGGTGAGAAAAAAAAGTTTTTCACCCAGAGAGTTGTGAATTTATGGAATTCCCTGCCACAGAGGGCAGTGGATGCCAAGTCACTGGATGGGTTTAAGAGAGAGTTAGATAGAGCTCTAGGGGCTAGTGGAGTCAATGGACATGGGGAGAAGGGAGGCACGGGTTATTGATTGGGGACGATCAGCCATGATCACAATGAATGGCGGTGCTGGATCGAAGGGCCAAATGGCCTCCTCCTGCACCTATTGTCTATGTTTCTATGTTCTATGATGAATGTGTTCTTGAATCTGGTGGTATGTACTTTCAAACATTTGTGTCTTCTGCCCAATAAGGTAGGGGAATAACCTGGGACTCAGTGGTCCTTAATTATTTTGGTAGGTTTGAAGCAGTGTGAGGTATAGATGGTCAATTATAAGGGGAAACTGGTTTAAGTAAGCTGGACTATATCCACAACTCTCTGCAGCTTCTGCGTAAATCATTTGCTGGACTAAGCTGTGGCGCTTCAGGATATGGTATACCTGTTGGTAAGAGACATTGGCGATGTACCAAATCTCCTTGGCTGCCTTAGCAGAAGTGCTGGTGTGCCTCTTTTTGGCTGTCGCATTGATGCGTTTGTACCAGGACATTTTGTTGGCGATCTTTACTCTTGATGCTCTTTATTGTCTACACTTCAACAGCACAGATACCATTTGTGACGTGTATTTCAACTGCTTCCTGAAGTTGTTGACCAGCTCCTTTTGTTCTGCAGAGGTTGAGTCTATTGACACAATGTTCTCCATCTCCTGCCTATACTCCATATCATCATTGTTCTAGCCTGATTATGGTGGTGTTATCTGTAAACTAAATTGAATTAAAACAGAATTTGGCACCATAGTTATGAGTTAATAGAAAATATATTGAGGAGCTGAGAAAGCATCCTTGTAATGCGTATTTATTGAAAATGATCTCAGGATGTTTTGTCACCTATCCTTGCTGGTAGGTCAGGCAGTCAAGGGCCTTGTTGCAGAAGAGGTGGTTCCAGGAGTTTTGAGATTTTACTTTCGGAGTCACGTGAGTGACGACGTGAAGAACCCCGCCAGGACGCATGCGTGTCTTATCGCTACACGCATTGCGAAACGTCAGACGCGGTGGAAGGACGTTCCTCCGCGGCGGCAGTTAAAAGCCGCTAATTGCAGGTAAGGGTTTGCTCTGCGGTCTTTTTTGTTTCCTTTCCCAACTACAGGCAGGGAAATGGAGAAAACAAAGAAGACAAGGGCTGCGACAAAGCTGGTGAGGGAGGACCGCGGAGTAGTGGGCAGCCAGCAAGAGCAGCCGACGGCACTTGGATCACCCGTAGTGGGATCAGCTGTGCCCGATGCCGCCGCCGCCGCATCGGCCAAATCCACGCGGCCGGGCGGCAAGGCAAACTTCAAATCTAACAAGGTCGTGGACCATTAGAATTCGTGTCCAATATTTTTACCAAAACCAAAAAAGATGGTGGTTGTCGCATCATCATAGATCTGACAAAATTGAATACATTTGTACAATATATTCACTTTAAAATGGAAACCTTTGTTACTGCTAAACAATTAATTTCCAAAGGTTACTTCATGGCCAGCGTCGATTTAAAAGATGCTTACTATTCAGTACCCATACGAGGTGACCACAGATGTTACTTAAAATTCAACTGGATGGGACAATACTGGCAATATAAAGCACTGCCAAATGGGCTATCATCAGCCCCAGGCTGTTCACGAAAATCTTATAACCAGTCCTAGCATTTCTACGGAAACATAATCACATGGTTATGGCATATTTAGATGACATACTCATAGTGGGCATAACTTTGGAATTGGCCATACAAACTGTAACAGCCACAAAACAGTTATTTAAAAAATGGGATTTATCATCCATCCAGTTAAATCTAAACTAACACCGTCCACTACTATGGACTATTTGGGATTCACCATTGACTCAGTTCACATGATGGTGACTCTACCTAAGGGAAAGGCTAGAGAATTAATAGAGGCTTGTAACAACCTCATTGACATCAGAAATCCATCCATCAGATTGGTAGCAAAAGTAATTGGTAAAATGGTGGCTGCTTTCCCAGCCACACAATTTGAACCTCTACATTACCAAAACTTACAGAGAGCAAAAATACAAGCTCTCAAAATCAATGCAGGTCACTTTGACAGACCTATGAGACTACCAATCTAAGCCAAAACGGAACTAAAATGATGGATAGACAACCTCTGGCTTTGTTCCAACCCAATCATTGTCAGTAACCCTTCTATGGTACTACAAACCAATACCAGTGCACTTGGGTGGGGAGCCGCCAATACCATCACCAGCTGTGGAGGTAGATGGACAGCACAGGAGGCATCTTTCTTACTCACACTGGGCATAAACTACTTGGAAATGTTGGGTGCTTTCCATGGCCTTAAGTCATATTATACTGGGTCATATCACCAGCATGTTAGATTACAAATAGACAATACCACCGTGGTAGCATACATCAACCACATGGGTGGTAACAAATCGATATCATGTGACAATCTCGCTAATTCAATTTGGCAATGGTGCATCCAGAGAGATATTTGGATATCAGCCACTTACCTACCAGGGAGACTAAATTTAGTGGCAGACACCAAGTCACGCAAATTTAATGAAAACACCGAATGGATGTTGAACAAAATGGTATTTTCTGATATTACAGCAAAATATGGAACACCAGATATCGATCTATTCGCATCCAGACTAAACAACCAGATACCTAACTATGTTTCATGGGAACCAGATCCTGGGGCAGCAGCAACAGATGCATTTCCGCTGCATTGGGGGAAATTGTTTATCTATGCATTCCCTCCTTTTTGCCTCATCAGTCAGGTATTAAGGAAAATACAACAAGACTCTGCGTCTGGTATTTTGGTAGTACCCGATTGGCCTACACAACCATGGTTCCCAGTGGTGCAAAACATGGTATTAGAACCATGTATTACCATCCCACATAGACCAGACTTGTTGCTACATCCCGTGACAGGGTATAGCCACCCATGCCATAAAAGCTTGAACCTGTTAATTTGTAGAGTTTAAAAACGCCACTTCTACAATTGGGACTAACGGACCGAACAGCGAACATGATCTCGGCGGCCCAAAGACAATCAACTAAAAAACAATATCTGGTCTACATCAGGAAGTGGGAAATGTACTGTCATAAGAACAACATCACCAACAGAAACATGAACATCCCGTCTGTTCTGGAATATCTGGCAGGCCTTCACTATGATGAGGGGCTCAGCTACAGTGCCATCAACAGCACCAGAAGTGCCCTGTTGACTTACCTATGGCAAGGGACAGAGCGTTACACTGTAGGGACTCACCCTCTGGTAACAAAGCTCATGAGGGGAATATTTAATACAAATCCCCCAAAAACCAGGTACTCCCAAATTTGGGATGTAAGCATTGTCCTGAAAACGCTCAGGAACTGGTCTCCAGCATCAACTCTGTCCCTACACAGACTAACTTTGAAAACAGTCATGTTAATGGCACTGGTCACGGCACAGAGGGTTCAGTCACTGCTTAAACTCAGACTGGACAACATGACCTCCTCACCTGACGATATTACGTTCCACATCTACGAACTGGTAAAGCAGAACCGACAGGGATCAGCAGGCCTCAATATACAATTCAAGTCATACCCTTCAGATGACTGCCTATGTATAGTTAGACACCTGTCATTATACATAGAGAAAACAAAAATCCTAAGAGGCAATGAGAAGGGACTGCTGATCAGCCATAAGAAACCTCACAAAAGAGTGACAGTCCAGACCATCTCGAGATGGCTGAAACAGGTGTTGACACAGGCTGGGGTGGATACTAACGTTTTTAAATCTCATTCCACCAGGGCTGCAGCGACATCGGCAGCAGTACAACTGGATGTGCCCATGGACCAAGTCCTCGAAGCAGCAGGATGGTCAGGGGAAAGAATTTTCCAGTTATTTTACAATAAACCAGTGATGAAATCTGGAACATTTGCAGAAACAATTTTAAGTTCTGTAAATTAATTAAACCCATAAAAGGGGTTATAATTTGTGTTAATAAATTTTATGATTTCAATGACGAATCATGTCCAAATTATGTTAACACTATTCCTCCCACAGTCAAGGCAGACGTGATGCATGGACTCGTTTCCACGGCATGAAATCACAGAGCTTTAAAATCTTCACGTAGTCACTCACGTGACTCCGAAGTAAAATAGTAAGATTAAACGAGAACTTACCAGTTTGAAGTTTGATCTGTATTTTATGAGGAGTTACGATGAGGGATTACGTGCCCTCCGCTCCCACCCTTGATCATATACTTAACTGGTATCTCTTCTCTAATCTTACTATGTTTAGTCATTACAGTTGTCTGTGATTTCACACCGCTGCTTTGAAGAATGATACGCGTGCGTCCTGGCGGGGTTCTTCACGTAATCCCTCATCGTAACTCATAAAATGCAGATCAAACTTCAAACTGGTAAATTCTCGTTTAATCTTACTATTAATTTGGTTGGAGTAATGGTGCTGATTGCTGAGCTATAATCATCTAGTAGGATTTTGACATAGATGTCCTTGGTCAGATATTCCAGGGAAGAATGTAGGGTCAGAGAGATTGCGCCTGCAGTTGTTACAGCAGTATGAATTGCAGTGGTTTAAGGTTGTCTGCGAGGTTGGGATTGATGCGAGCTGACCAGCTTCGCAAAGCACTTTATGAAAGTGGAGTCGGAACCACTGGACAGAAATCGCTAAGACTACCATTATTTTTTTTATTATTGAAATTGTTAGTTGTCTTAAAGTAGGTGGTAACTTCAGATTGTTGCAGAGAAAGGTTGAAGTTATCTGTGTATACTCCTGCCAGCTGGTTCGGGCAGGCTCTTGAGTGCAGGAGAGACGACTGCATCTGGGGCCAGTCATTTTCTGTGGTTTACCCTCAGGAAGGCCGATCTGGTATGTGCAAAGGTGACTGGGTGCAGGTGCCTCCGAACCTGTTGGTGCAGGTGATGTCATTCCACTGACCTTCTGTTCAAAACATGTATATAATACATTAAGCTTGTTGAGGAGAGATGCATTGTTGCCTTCAAGTTCCTTGGGTACCTATTTGTTTTTCACTTTTACAACTCTGGTAACTCTGGAAGTTCAATAAAGATTCACCAGATTGATCCCAGTGAAGGTAGTCACAAAATGCTGGAGTAACAGCGGGATTGGCAGCATCTCTGGAGAGAAGGAATGGGTGACATTTCGGGTTGAGACCCTTCTTCAGACTACCAGCATCTGCAGTTCTTTTGATCCCAGAGAAGATAAGTTTGTTGTATGACCACAGTTTAAGTGGACTGGGCTTGCACTTATGCCCACATCAGAAGAATGCCCACATCAGACTTCAGAAGAATGAGAGATGTTCTCATCAAAATGCATAACCTAGTTATATGTGGAATTGATGGTATGTCGAGAGTGATGGGCGAGAGGTCACAATCTCAAAAAAGTTAACCATTTAAGACAGATGCAATATTGCAGCAGCTACAGTACAGAGAATCTTTCAATTTTACTATTAGTGAATTGTGTCATTGTGAAATATGCAACATCCACCTATTCCTGTTAATTGCTGAACTGATCAAAGTTAAGACAGCACTGAGAACTTTTAAATCCATGCATCTCAAGCAGATAGAAGCTTAGCATAGATGAGAGGAATGTACCGCTGCAGAAACTATCCATCCATCTTCAGCCCAAATGCTGTTAGCATATTTGTCATCTGCCTCTGAGAGGTTGACTTAGTCTAGCAGCACATTGAAACATGATGGGATGAGTCGATGGATAATTTGGATCTATGTGCTATGGATTCAACTGCCTTGATAATTAGGGTTTGACTTTGTCTTTTTATAGAATGCATAAAGAGGTGGATTTATTTATGAACCATGCACTTTTCTCTGCTGATTATAAATGCATTCTGCTCTGCAGGTGTAATCTTAGAATTTCATTGAATTGTTTTTCAATTGGTGGGGCTAATAAAGCCCGAGGGCTCCTAAAAATATCGTAATAGAAAATAGTAATAAAAGTATAGCAAGGAAATGTCCAGAGAGAATAAATGGGAAAAGAGAATGAAATGTTGTCAAATTATTATTGTAGAAGCTTTTGTAATTTATCTATTTCAAAACCAAACTAATTATTAATATGTGTTGTAAACATCGAGTACTTGCATTTTGCACAATTTGGTTTTAATAGTACTGTTTTAAAATGCTCTGCAGCCATTCAAGAACAAATGTTCCTTAAACTCATATGAAAAGTGTGTGTTCCAGGAGGTGGTTAGAGCCTATCCTATTAACAGCAATGTGATAATATATTGATTATTTGCTAGCTTTAATTTTACTATCATTATTTCTAGTATAAAATGACTTAATGTTAAAATCCCAAGTTACAATTAATTGGGCTGTTGTGTAGTGAGAACAATTGTTTTTGCCTCAGATCCTTTTAAGAACTCTTATTACCATTTCTTAAATTCAACCAACTAGAGAATGGTCTTGACCTACCATCTACCA
Source organism: Leucoraja erinaceus (assembly GCF_028641065.1). Classification (NCBI taxonomy): domain Eukaryota; kingdom Metazoa; phylum Chordata; class Chondrichthyes; order Rajiformes; family Rajidae; genus Leucoraja; species Leucoraja erinaceus. The sequence goes on from NC_073383.1 coordinate 57,866,962, forward strand.
CAATGGCGACCCTCGGACTATCTTTAATTGGACTTTATTGGACCTTTTATCCTGTATCTGTACACTGGATGGCTTGATTGTAATCACGGATAGTCTTCTTTTCCCTGACTGGATAGCATGCAACAAAAAAGCTTTTCACTGTACCTTGACAATAATAATAATCTAAAATTCAGCAGCAAAATGAAAACCTTTGGATTATAAGCAGAACTTCTATCCTATTAGCCTTTCTTCCAGTAATACAACTGTTGTGAACATTAGTGCCTTTTAATCAGTTTTGCCTGTTTACGTTTGCAATGTTATCAAACCATCTGTAAATGATGAATGATTGTGAATACTTTGTCTCATAAATTTAGGAAATCATTATTTATCCCAGCATAGATGGAGACTTCAATTCTTTGTGCCTGATCCAGGCCTTGGAAGGAAAGAGACTTTAAATTATAGAGGATTGTTCACGATCTTGAAGCGTGCCCCACAACTAACAAAATAGTTTTGAACTGCAGTCACTAGACAACATAGCAGCCAGTTTGTAAACAGCAGACTTCCCCCAAACAGTTGTGCAATGATCCGATTTTTTGTGTTGGTTGAGGGATAAAGGCTGTATTTTTGTATTTGGTTTTATATTGTGTTCAGGGATATTTGCATCCTAAAAACCCCCTCCTTCATTCTGCAGTGTTTTTATTGCCCCTTCTCAATTCCGCTCCCAAATGCAAAATAGGCAACGTTTCGGGCCAAAACCCTTCTTCAGACTGATGTGAAGATGAATGAGGTGCTGCTCCTCCAATTTACGGTGGTCCTCACTCTGGCCATGGAGGAGTCCCAGAATAGAAAGGTCAAGTTTGGAATGGGAGGGGGGAGTTGAAGTGCTGAGCCTCCGAGAGATCAGGTTGGTTATTGCAAACCGAGCAGAGGTGTTCGGCAAAGTGATCGCCAAGCCTACGTTTTGTCTCACCGATGTAGAGCAACTGACATCTAGAATATTGTTTGTTGTATTTCTTGACTTGATCTTTTACTTGTATTTCTGATAGTATGTATACATTACCCTTATACAATACAATAATACTTTATTAGCCAAGTATGTTTTGCAACATACGAGGAATTTCATTTGCCAAGTCAGTCATTCAAATAAAAATTAAATGAACACACAAAATACATTTTAACATAAACATCCACCACAGTGACTCCTCCACATTCCTCACTGTGATGGAAGGCGAAAAAAAAAGTTAAATCTCTACCCTGCTTTGTTTTCCCGCAGTTGTGGGCATCGAGCCTTCCATTGACGGGACGATCTTACTCCCGTAGCCGAGGGTCAAGCCCTTCGCATCGGGGCGATCAGCTCCTGCTTTGGGGTGGAATCTCGGCTCCCCCGAGCTGGCAATTGGAACCCGGGTCGGGGCTGGTCGAAACTCTGCGTCGTTGGAGCTTCCTGACACGGTCTCCAGAGACTGCAAGCCCTTGATGGTAAAATCCGCAGGCTGCGGTTGGAGTGAACCCGGCTTCGGCCCCAATTACAAGTCCTTGCCCTGCATTGGGGCTCAAAATCAGTCACGAGGAGGCCTCCAGCTCCATGATGTTAGGCCGCAGAGACGACCCGAAAACCAATCGCATCTCCGGCAAGATAACAGACTGAAAAAAAAGTCTCCCCCGAACCCTCCCCCCCCCCCCCCCACATAAAACGAAACCATAGAACATTTACACAAACATTTAAAACACACTAAAAATAACAAAAAAAAAGACAAATAAACAGACTGTTGGTGGGGCTGCCAATCGTATGGTGCCCCTGGTCGTATGATGAGAAAGTCATTGATTTTCTTGACACTGTATTGTAGTAGGTTTAGCTTGTTTCCTTAGAGTTCAAAACTTTCAGATGCCTTCTTGCATCAATTATAAAGAACATATCCCATATCCATTGGAAATCATGCTGTGGATAATCATCCTGTCGAGGATGTATTTGGCTCAAGTCATTATACTAATATTTAAGACATTTGTTTGGTAATTACCTCATTACACTAGATCAGTGCTTCTTAAACTGGTGAATGGATCACCCAAGGGTGAATGAAATTATTTTGGGGTGAATGAAACTAGAGGCGTGAATGAAGGGTGAATTACTTAATTTATTCAGATATTTATATATTTTTTTCTATACTTAAAAAAGGACATTGCCATTAAGTGGTTAGTAAGCTCTTATTGGGTTTTAATGGCAGTGGAGTTGGAAATTTGATATGCTTTTTTCTCTCTACCTATGGTTTTCTAATTTCAAAGTAGCAGGATATTTCCCAAATTTACTGTAATATAACCTTTTAGGGACAACCAAACAAGCTAGTGGGATCATAATTTATAAATGGCAACACTGGCGGATTGTTGTAGGCAACTGTTGAACTGTAACTTTACTTTGTTGTCAATTTAGCTACTTTTCTGCTGGAACTAGAATTCTATATATATTTACTGTACTTCAATCTACCAGCACTTATTTGCATCAAGCAACATGAATTCTAGCTATAATATGTAGATTTGAGCCGTGTTTTTAGGCAATCTAAAGTTAGATTGTGCCATTTTCTTGTAGTGATATTCTGCATTTTCTATTTTAGTATTCAGTATTTTGTGAGTTTGATTTGGTAACCATGGTTACACCACCACTCCTGCAGACACGGCCAGGGTAGTGCACGTGGGTCATTGTGTTGAAACATTAAGGTCATCATATCCGGTATACCAGTTATGGCTACAAACTCTGCATATTTTATTAAAAAATATATGTTTTTCAGTTTTAAATTTTGATTTCTATGTACATTGTGACGCTATTAGAAGTACTTCGATATAGCCTAATTTTGGGGTGGATGATGCATTAAAAAAGAAGTTGGATACCAATATAATAAATCACATACTCACTGGTTTTTTGAGCTTTTTTTCCAAGAAAGAAATTAGTAATCAAAGCCCAAAAGGGTAGCATGGGACTAAAGCCCAGTGTTTAGACGTTGGAATGTTTTTTTTTATCATTCTGATAGAATGATTTTCCAACTCAAGTGGTCATTAAACTTTTTTTCCACTCCTAGTTGTCTTTACATATGTTCAGGATGTTCAAAAGGTTGGATAAAAGAAACACTTAAGAAATTAGTTAATTTAAGTTTTTTGCTCATGACAAAATAAATGATATATAAAATTATACACAAGGGAGAATAAGATGAAAATTACCAAAAAACATAAGAAATTTTAGTCGAGGATGAATGAAATGTTGTGATAAAGATTCAAGGGTGAATGACACTGAAATAGTTTAAGAAGTACTGTACTAGACAAACACAATCCCATCTCTTATGTTTTTGAGCTATCAGTGTGCTTTATCATTGGAGTAAATTTCAAATGTTCTGCAACATTTTCTCTTTTTCAAGAATTTTCTTGAATTGCACAGATTTTTCAAAGAATTTATAACTTCTGAAAATGTGGGATTATTTTCCAGCTGTCTAATAAATCCTGCAATGTTACATTTTCAATATTGTGTCAATGCATTCTTCCCATAACACAATAAGTTGTGTTTTCCACTTGTGCCACAACATCAACATTTATTTCATTTGTGGAATTAGTGAAGACATTTTGCAAGTTAGTGTTTATCTTTTATATCTGGATTTGTGAAATTGCTTGACTTTTATTGGTGCTCAAGGTTGTATATTGATTAGCAGTTTAGAATGGGTTGCCTCTTCATCCATATTTAACCCGTCGGGCTTTCCTGATGGTTTAGTAGTTGCGTACCTTATTGTGTAGTATTTCAATACTGCAAAGTCCTTTTATCCCTCTTCTACACTTGCTTAAGACAACTCATTAGAATGCAAACATTCTAGATGAAATAATTAAATTGTATCAACAAAAATAAGGCTCCTGAGGCATTGAGGGCGATGGACTGTGCTTGCACCTTGTCTGAAATTCTAGCTGTGATTAATTTACAAAATATTTTCCTTCATTATGTAATAATACACATAAAATGTGGCCATCATCAGTCAAGAATGTGGCCTTCATCAGAATTCTAACATGCAGTCTGGTATTGATAATAATGCACTGGTTTTAGTGTGTTGATGTTATGATTCGATACGATAAAACTTTATTTATCCCAGGAGGAAACTAATTTGCCAACAGTCATTAAAAAAACATCAAATACATGAAACATGAAAATAAAGTGACGAGTGGTAAGGCTACCCCAAGACAGAAGGGGGAGAAGTTTGATAACCACAGGGATGAAGGATTTCCTGTGACGTTCTGTCGCGCATCTTAGTGGAACAAGGCTGTTGCTGAAGATGCTCCTCAGCTTGACCAGTGTGTTATGGAGGGGTGAGCTGTATTGTCCAGGATGCTCTGCAGTTTGAGGAGAATCCTCTCCTCCAAGACCACCTCCCAAGAATCCAACTCCGCCCCCAGGACGGAGCCAGCCTTCCTAATAATTTTGTTGATCCTATTGCCTTCCGCAGTCCACAGCCTTCGTCCTGCTGCCCCAGCACATGGTACCGAAGAAGATGGCACTAGCTACCACCGATTGGTAGAACATCTGCAGCATCTCACTGCAGACGTTGAAGGAGCTGAGCCTTCTCATAAAGGATAGGCTGCTCTGTCCCTTGTACAGGGCCTCAGCATTCCTGGACCAGTCCAGTTTACTGTCCAGGTCCACTCCCAGGTAATTGTACTCCTGGTAAACTGCAGATCCACACCATTGAGGGATGCAGGGGCCAGGGGTGTTCCTCTCCTCCTCAAGTCCACCACCAACTCCTTAGTCCTGTCGGTGTTGAGCTGCAGGTGATTCAGCCCACACCACTCAACAAAGTAATTGACTACATCTCTGCATTCAGCTTCCCTCCCCTTATTGATGCAGCCCACAATTGTCATCTGAAAACTTCTATAGGTGGCAGAGATATATCTGAAGACCAAGGTGTAGATGGTAAACAGGAAGGGAGCGAGGACTGTCCCCTGTGTTGCTCAACACCATGTCCGAGACACAGTTCTGTAGCCTGACATATTGTGGTCGTCCAGTCAGGTAGTTGGTGATCCAGGACACCAATGTCTTCCAGCATCTTCGCCTGTTTGCTCCCAAGCAGTGCAGGTCGGATCGTGTTAAAAGCACTTGAGAAGTAAATAAAAATATGACCCTCGCTATGCTTCCCGGCTTATCCAGGTGACCATTGGAACGATGGAGCAGGTGGATGATGGCATCTTCAACCCTCATCTTTGCTTGGTAAATGAACGGCAAGGGGTCCAGGTAGGGTTTAAGCAGGGGTCGCACATGTGTGAGCGCCAGGTAGACACAAAATGCTGGAGTAACTCAGCAGGCGAGGCAGCATCTCTGGAGGGAAGGAATGGGTGACCTTTTGGGTCGAGACCCTTCTTCAGACTGATGTCAGGAGAAATGTGCGGGACAAAGATAGAATGTAGTCGGAGATAGAAAGACTTGGGAGAGCGGGGAAGGGGATGGAGAGAGAATTCATGGGCTATCTGAAGTTAGAAGTTAATGTTCATACTGCTGGGTGTAAACTACCCAAGCAAAATATTAGGTGCTGTTCCTCCAATATGTGCTGGGCCTCACTCTGACAATGGAGGAGGCCCAGAACAGAACGGTCAGATTGGGAATGGGAGGGAGAGTTGAAGTGCTGAGCCACCAGGAGATCAGGTAGGTTAAGACGGAGTGAACGGAGGTGTTCAGTGTTTAGTCTCGCCGATGTAGAGAAGTTGACACCTGAAACAGCGGATACAGCAGATGAGGTTGAAGGAGGTGCAAGTGAACCTCTACCTCGCCTGGAAAGACTGTTTGGGTCCTTGGATAGAGTCGAGGGAGGAGGTAAAGGGACAGGTCTGGCTTCTCCTGCGGTTGCAGGGGAAAGTACCTGGGGAGGGGGTGGTTTGGATGGGAAGGGACGAGTTAACCAGGGAGTTTCGGAGGGAACCGTCTCTGCGCAGAAAGGGGTGGAGATGGGAAGATGTGGCCAGTAGTGGGATCCTGTGCAGGTGGCGAAAATGTTGGAGGATTATATGCTGTATGTGACGGCTGACGGGGTGGAAGGAGAGCACAAGGGGACTCTGTCCTTACGAATGGGGGGGGAGGGGGGCGTAAGAGCGGAGCTGCGGGATATCGAGGAGAGACCCTAGTGAGAGCCTCATCTATAATGGAAGAGGGGAACCCCAGTTTCCTAAAGAATGAGGACATCTCCGATGCCCTGGTGAGCACCAGCCTCCCCAGGAACTTCATGATGTGTGAAGTCAGTGCCATTGTCTGTAGTCATTGGAGGAACTGTGGAGTTTCCTCTTTGGTACAGGAACCAGGCACGATGTCTTCCACCACAGGACCCCTCTCCAGGCTCAGGTTGAAGATATGCTGTAGCACTGCGCACAACCCACCTGGCACAAGCCTTGAGTACCCTGGGGCCTTGAGTACCCTGACACCATCGGGACCATAGCTTTGCCTGGGTGGAGTCTGCTCGCCTCCTTTAGCTGTGATGGTCAGACTTGGCAAAGAAAGGGCAGAGGAAGTGGACCAGGGGGATTGAGGGGCAGAGACTATCAGGCAGCAGGGGGGAGGGTGGGCAGGGGCCCCAACATCAAATCTATTTAAAAAAAAAAAAAACTGGTTTTGCTCATTGGCCCAGTCCTGATTGCTTTCCCTCCCTAGGCCATTGGTCTTCTTGTAGCCTGTAATGCTCTTCATCCCGCTCCACACATCCCTCATGTTGTTCTGCTGAAGTTTCCGCTCATCCTGAAGCTTCATCCTGTAGTTGCCCTTGCCCTGTCTCAGTCTCGCCTTCTGGTCTTTCTGCACCTCCTCCCCGTCACCATTCCTGAAGGCCCTCTTCTGGTTGAGAAGGGCCTTTGTCACTGGTGACCCAGGGCTTGTTGTTGGAGAAATAGTGTACAGTCTCCTCAGGGACAACGTTATTCACACATAATGTTATGTAGCTGTTAACAGTCTGATTCCATCAGTGCTCTCCATGGGGACTACAGAGTGCGTCCCCGTCTGTGTCCTCAAAACAGCCCTGTAGAGCGTCATAGGCCTCCTGTGATCACCTCCTCACTGACCTTGTGGTCACAGGCAGCCTCTGGACCATTGGCTTATGCCTGGGTAGGAGGTGAACCAGGTTGTGGTCGGATCTTTCCAGTGGCGGAAGGGCTATGGAGCTGTACGCCTCTTTAACATTGGCATACAGCAGGTCCAATGTTTTCATATCCCTGATGGTTCAGTCAACTAACTGAGTGAAAGTGGATAGGGTAATGTCCAAAGTCACGTTATTAAAGTCCCTCGATAGCGATGAAAGCACTCTGGTGTTGTGTCAGGAGTCTCGCGGTGACTGTGTGGTATGATGTCACACACATGCAAAAAGTTGGCGGATGAAGGAATGTAAACAGCTATCACAATGACGTGTGAGAACTCCCTGGGCATATACTGCAGTATGGACGTAGACCCACAGCCATCAGTTCAATGTCCGGGCTGCGCACACGCACCTTACCCGTGATGTGACCAGGGTTGCACCATTTGTTTTTAACAAATTTTATACTTGTCACTCTCACTGCAATCCTTGTCCGCCCAAACAGTCTGAAAGCCGTCCACACTCTCGGGGATGTCCTCTTGAAGCCATGTCTCCGTGAAACACAGCACACTGTTCTCACGGTACTCCCTCTGAGTCTTCACTAGTGCAGCTAGCTCGTCCATCTTGTTAGCCAACGTTCTCACATTCTGTGTTACATCCTGTGATTGTACAGAATTCAAAGATGTCATTACTGTTGCTGCCAGTTCACAATCCCACTGTTGTCACATCATCCAGAGCTGACTTTTCTCTTTCCGGATTTCCCTCTTGCTCAGAGATGCATAAACAATATGCGCTATAAACCGACCAACGCAGAGCTATGTAATCTATACTACATATTGTAGTGCAATCTGAAGTAGTACAAAAGAACTAAAGTGAAATATCTGAATAACTAATTGGAGGTAGTTAAGAGTATGGGTATGTGGAAGTTTCTCTGGGAAAGAGCTGCTTGGGTCAGGAGCCAGGGTGGTAGGCACCTTTAACAATGCTTACAGCCTTTGTGATGCAAAGCACCATGTAGGTGGAGTGGAAAGCAGTGATGGGCCCATGTGTTCACCATTATCTGCAAATTCAGGTGGTCAAGAGCAAAGCACTTGCCATACCAGGCTGTGTATCTCGCATCATTTAAGTAATATATAGACTAGCTTTTGAATCACTGAGGCATAGACGGCTATGGATTAAATGCTAGTAAATGGGATGTGATGGACCCATGAACCTAATTGTGCTGTATGCTTCTGATTCCTTGTGTGTTCTGCCTGTAAATATAATACAAGAATAAACTGGGCTAGGTATTGAAAATCAAAAAATATTTATCTTTTTTTATTTTTTATGATGGCTATTAGAGACATTTCCCCCTACTAGTCATGTGATAATAAACTTTTAGTCAGAAAGGAAAGTTAGCATTAAAACACTGACAGGTGTTCTATTTCCCCTCTCTATGGTCAGATATCACGAGACTGTGACTGCATTGTATATTCTTTTGAAGGAGCACAAATGTAATGAGAGTGCCTGTCCACCTAATTTTATCTACCTCATCATGAAAAAAGCAATTAATCCCCTATCTATGACAACATTTATGCTATTATTTTGACCTTGCAACATCCGAACGAGAGCATAGACAGACTACCTTACAGGATCATTTCTCCTACTGGGGGTGGAGATGGGGTTGAGGGTAGAGAAATATACTCAAGCAGACCTCGACTTCAGACACGTGGCGTGCACACATGGGGTGGGATTGGGGTTTGCTCAACTCCAAAGGAATAGATGCTGCTTCTGATTGGGTTTCCCGCAGTTACAGCTTTCCATTGGGACATCAGACCTTTGCCTCTCAGTGGTTTGTCTGCCTGACCCAGTCGACTTCAAATGTCTGTTCCTTTTGAGTTCCTCCACGGCTCACCTGTGGATGGAACCCCATTACCCTTTGAGAGGGAAAGATAGATCAACCATGATTGAATGGCACAATAGACGATGGGCCAAGTGGCCTAATTCTTCTTCTAGAACTTATGTACAAAGACCACATTGATGTCAGATCGCAAAGATTTATCTCTACAAAGACAACTGAACTGAAACCCAAAGTACACAGTGGATTTTGTCATACTCAGGTCAGGTAGCCAATACATCTCTGTTGAAAGTGTGTGCTGCACGATAGGCTGTCACGGCTGCAGTGTTAGGGCCAGGAAAGGACTTTGATTTGATGACAATGTGGTAAAAGCATGAAACATTTAGCTTGGAGTTAGTTTAGGTGGAACTTGAGTGTTTTGATGATTAAGGTGAAAATTAAAAAAACACATACAAAAAATATCTTTTTTGTGATCCCCCCCCCGCCCTCCAACTGTACGACCACATCCTTACCCAGACTCGATACGACAGCCACATTTGCTTCCTCGGGGCCTGCCTGCGCCTCCATCTCATACCCCATGGCTTCCAGCTCCAGTTCCCTACCTCCCAGTTCGGACCCCAACCGGACCATCGGTACCAACCTCCATACCGGGCAATGAGATCCAACCGTGGTTGCGATGCGCTGGCACCAGCAGGACCTCACATCAACACTCCCTGAATTTCAGGCATCACTAACCCATACCTGCAACGGACCCCAATTATATTTAATCCGCCGGAAGATCCACCTCTTCAATCAAAAATTCCTGGCCTACCTTAACTCCACCAAGGACCTTAAATTATCCCGCCTCCAGGCCGCTCCCGATGCCCCGCGACTCGACCACCAGCAGACTCCGGGACCCAACTACGGCCTGCATCGCCTGCCCGAGTCCCGCGACGCCATCTTGGCCACGAGGAGCGCCTTCAATACTCACCAGGACGCTGCCTTCACCGACCGCCACATCGATGCCGCCGCCGCCCCTCACCTGCCTACCGATGACGCCCAGCCTCGCAGATTCTATGATAACTTGGACCCCCTCCCCATCGCTGATTCCTCCGACCCTCGCCGCCCTCCGGGACCGCCCAGCCTCATCGCTGCTCCAGGCCAACCCGACATCGCCGCCGCACTGGGCCCATCGCCGCCGGACCCGACCTGCCCGGCATCGCTGCCTGACCCGACCTGCCAGCATCGCCGCCGGACCCGACCTGCCCGGCATCGCTGCCTGACCCGACCTGCCAGCATCGCCGCCGGACCCGACCTGCCCAGCATCACCGCTGGACCAGACCTGCCTGGCATCGCCGCCGGACCCGACCTGCCCGGCATCGCCACCAGACCGGGGCTCCCCCAACATGGCTGCCGCAAAGCACCCGACTCATCTCGCCGTCCCACCGCTATGGCCGACCCGCGCCATCCCGCCGACTATCCACCCACCGGGACCTCCCACGCATCGCCCACAGACCCCGACAACTGCCACGGGACGCCGACCATCGGGTCCGGTGACCCGCGCCACTGGACTCCGACCATCGGGTCCGGTGACCCGCGCCACGGGACTCCGACCATCGGGTCATTTGGGCACGCGCATGGGCCCCAGCTACGCCTGCGTCTTTGTCAGGTACGTTGAACAATCCTTGTTCAATATGTACCAGGGCCCCATCCCCGACCTCTACCTCCGTTACATTGACGACTGCTTTGGGGCCACCTCCTGCACCCACACACAACTGACTGACTTCATCCACTTCACCACCAACTTTCATCCGGCACTCCAATACACCTGGACCATTTCCGACACTTGCCTACCATTCCTTGACCTCACCATCTCCATCGCAGGGGACAGACTTCTGACCGACATACACTACAAACAAACTGACTCACATGGCTAACTGGACTACACGTCTTCCCACCCTGCCCCCTGTAAAGACTCCATCCCCTACTCCCAATTCTTCCGCCTACCCCGCATCTGGTCCCAGGATGAGACGTTCCACACCAGAGCATCAGAAATGTCCTCGTTCTTCAGGGAACGGGGATTCCCCTCCGCCACCATAGATGAGGCTCGCACCAGGGTCTCATCCATACCCCGCAACACTGCTCTCTCTCCCCATCCCCGCACTCGCAACAAGGGCAGAGTCCATCTAGTCCTCACCTTTCACCCCACCAGCCGGCAAATACAACAAATAATCCTCCGCCATTTCTGCCACCTCCAAAGTGACCCCACCACTCGCAACATCTTCCCATCTCCCCCTATGTCTGCCTTCCGCAAAGACCGCTCCCTCCGCAACTCCCTTGTCAATTCTTCCCTTCCCTCCCGTACCACCCCCTCCCTGGGCACTTTCCGTTGCAACCGCAAGAAATGCAACACCTGTCCCTTCACCTCCCTCCTCGACTCCATTCAAGGACCCAAGCAGTCGTTCCAGGTGCGACAAAGGTTAACCTGTATCTCCTCCAACCTCATCTACTGCATCCGCTGCTCTAGATGTCAGCTGATTTACATCGGGGAGACTAAGCGGAGGTTGGGCGATCGTTTCGCCGAACACCTCCGTTCAGTCCGCAATAACCTACCTGAACTCCCGGTGGCTCAGCACTTCAACTCCCCCTCCCATTCCCAATGCAACCTCTCTGTCCTGGGTCTCCTCCATTGCCAGAGTGAGCAACACCGGAAATTGGAGGAACAGCACCTCATATTCCGCCTGGGTTGCTTGCGTCCGGATGGCATGAACGTTGAATTCTCCCAGTTTTGCTGGCCCTTGCTGTCTCCTCCCCTTCCTTAACCCTTGAGCTGTCTCCTCCCATCCCCCCCCGCCCTCGGGCTCCTCCTCCTCCCTTTTTCCTTCCTTCTCCCCCCCACCCCCCATCAGTCTGAAGAAGGGTTTTGGCCCGAAACCTCGCCTATTTCCTTCGCTCCATAGATGCTGCTGCACCCGCTGAATTTCTCCAGCATTTTTGTGTACCTTTGATCGTCCAGCATCTGCAGTTCCTTCTTGAACAAAAAATATATTTGTCATGTTGTAACTTATTTTTCTGACGTGATGCATACATAATTTAAGCAAGGTTCTTGAACAGAGAAATAGCAGAGTTGTTTTGACACATTCAAAACATGTTTTTCCACAACTATCCTAAAAGGATTTGGCTGTTTTGTTTGAACTTGTTTGATTATCAGTTCTACAAGGTGTATAAATACACTTGTGACATTTTTTAAAGAAAAATAAATTGGTGTACCTGAAGCATGAATAAGCTGCTGAAATTGATAGGTGTATAGTTAGAGTAGTTGTCTTTCTCCATAATATTTGTTGTTATTGCTATATTTAATTTCTTTGCATGGTTATTAAAGTTATTACCTATGTATAGATATTGTTCATTTTGTCATTTTCTGATCTTGAATGTGCAACGGTGTGTTTTCTGTGCAATTTTCCGATTCACTGCAAGTTCCATTTTGGAAAGTTGGAGACATTTGAATTAGCAGAGATGGCTGGTGGGACGTTGTGGTGCTGAACATGAGATTACAACCCCAAAAAGATGTTTGTGTTGAAAGTGAAGTAACAATATATTTCTGTCACCAAAAACTGATTTTTCTTTCAATCATATTGGTGTTTTTGTGTGGGTAGATGTTGTACTGAAAGGTGATCCAATAAATCCTGAGAGATTATTAAAAGTCTCCTTATAAATTGTATAGATAAACCTCTGACATCCAAAGTTTTTGAACCAAAATTCCCAATGCACTATTTTTCAGCATATGCGCAGCTGCTGCAGTGGTTTGTTATTTTGACGTTATAGCTAATTGCATAACAGCTTGTAACAAAACTATTATTATTTAAAATTGATTAATTGGATTTTATTTACTTGATTTTGGCAAATAACGTGGAATTTGTCTGGGGCTGCATTTTGTTGCTTGTATCTATATCTACAGTATTTTACAAAAACTTTATCTTGGGAGGTTTGAAAGAAGAATAAAAATAACAGATTATGCAGATTCAAATTTAGTAGTGTTTCGAAACATGTCATTCCATTCATGGTGTGGAGTCCTTTAGTAATTTGATTTTGGGATCACAGAATGGTTACAGCGCACGAGGCATTGTTTAGCACATCCCCGCCACACACAAACTCTCTAGTTTCAACACTAATCTCTTTTTGCAAAATTTTCTCTGCCATATCTGTCTGGTCCAGAGCAGATTGACAAGAGGGAATTATCTCCACAGCAACATCACTGCAGGCTCTCTCTAAGGAGCTGGTCAGGTCGCACCGGTCAGGTGGAGTATTATGAGCAATTTTGAGCACCATATCTGAGGAAGGCAGGGCTCAAAATTAACGGTTGCCCGGGTGCCATTGACTACCCAAAGTGCCGCCGATCAACCTAAACGCCGACTCATTTTGCCCGACTTGGCATTACAGATACTGGTTTATACCGATAGACACAAAAAGCTGGAGTAACTCAGCGGGTCAGGCAGCATCTCTGGAGAAAATGAACGTGACGTTTCGTGTCGGCGATGGCTGTATTGCGGGGCAAAGATACTAGGTACGGTGTGACGAAGGGTCGGGGCGAATTACGGGCCCCGCACAGCAGCAGCAGCGGCAATGACAGTGGCTTCACCTCTTCCTCCCACACCCCACCCACCCTGATAGTGGCTGCTGCTTGCAAATCCGCTAACGGTGCTTTCAAAACAATCCTCCCGCACGTCGAGCCTGGGAGGAGGGAGGGAGGGGGAGGTCTCCTTCCGCCGTCTGTAGCAGCTGCACCAAAGAGCCTATAGCAATAGGATCTTTGAGCTGCACCGCTCGGCCCCCTTTGGCGGCGGCACTTGGCGGTGGACAGGGATGGCCAAGGCAGCGGGGCGATGTTGTCTGAGGAGCGCTGGCTTTCCTTCATCCCCACCGATTGCCCCCCTCACCCCCCCCCCCCCCCTCCCTGACCCTATTGTGCTGGAAATGTCTTCAGAGCGAACATTGACTATGTTTGATAACGAAATGCAATCAATTGTGTTTTAATTCCCGATGTTATTATTTGTTTTAGTCCATAAAAATGGATTAATTAAATTGTGAACACGTGAAACATTAAAACCGGTGTTCGATTGTCACTGCTACCGTTGACACGTTATTACAGAATTCATTTTAATGGAAAATCAATGCTCTTAATATGGAATATCAGTACTGTAGTTATTTAATGAGCAACATTCACAACTATACGTTGGATTTATCCAGGTTTTACTTCTACAGTCGGTCATATACATTACAAATTTGGTCAGGAGATATTTCAGTTGAAATTTTAATGTTAAATCTGTTAAGTGGGAAAGATGGAAACAGCGTTTATCAATAATTTTTAATAAATCTGATGCGTACAAAATGGGTATCTTCATTGCTGTTCACAACATGTACATCTAATCTGAATGTCCGGTAACGTGGCGTTTTGATATCTTTAAACATAGTACCAAAAGAACATTTGCTGCAGTTATGCCCTTTGACCATCTCTTGTCAGTTAGTGTAATGTTTAACCTGTCAGATGGGTATAGTCGGTTTTAACAGCTATTATCATAAAATGCCTTTAGACATTTCCTTGCAACCTGTATATTTTGTTATGAATAAATGATGTGGGAAGCCAGAGTGTTTCTATGCCAAAAGCAATAACGACCCATGCTATGGCCATGTCATGGTAATTTTCGGTCCTTCACAGAAAACATGCTTGCACAAAAGTGCTGGAGAAACTCAGTGGATGTGGCAGCATCTGTGGAGCGAAGGAAATAGACAACGTTTCGGGCCGAAACCCTTCTTCAGACTGATGGGTTTTGGCCTGAAACGCTGCCTATTTCCTTTGCTTCATAGATGCTGCCGCACCCGCTGAGTTTCGCCAGCACTTCGGTTTCTACCTTCGATTTTCCAGCATCTGCTGTTCCTTCTTGAACATAATATGTGAATGCTTCATTGAGCATAATTCCGACTGGTAACTACGTACTTCGTCGGAGCACATTATCGCACGCGTCATGCAAACCGTCTTAAATGACCACCCAAACTGTCATTTGGCAACCTAAAAAGCTGTCAAGGTTGCCCGTCTGGCAACAGCGAAAAAAAGTTAAGTGAGAGCCCTGGAAGGGTGTGCTGGTCCTAGAGAGGTTTACAAGAATGATCCCAGGATGCGTTAACATGATGAGTGTTTGACGGCACTGCCTGTATTTGCTGAAGTTTAGACAAATGAGGAATTTCTTTCGGCAGAGGGTGGTGAATCTGTAGAATTCTTTGCCGCAGAGGCTGTGGAGGCCAAGTAAATGGATGTTTTAGAAGCAGCGATTGAAGCAGTCTCAATTAGTTCGGGTGTCAGGTGTTATGCGAAGAAGGCAGGAGAATGGGGTTAGGAGGGAGAGATAAATCAGCCATGATTGAATGGCGGAGTAGACTTCATCGGCTGAATGGCCTAATTCTGCTCCTATCACATGATCTTATGATCACAGCGCATTCCATGCTCAGCTGCACTGCATTAAAAAAAAGTAGCTTTTTTTGCTTCTTTTGTTCATTTTATTCTGTAGTTTATATCAGTGACCACTAGTTCCTGGCCTTGTGCCAAAGGAACCCATTCACTTTGTCCTTATTTAATATATTTGTCAATTCTAGTTTCAGCCCTTCAAATAAAATAGTCCCAGCCCCTTTAAGCAGTCCTTGCCACAGTTCCTCATTCCAGAAACCATTCTTTTAAGTATTTTAATTTACCCTTTCCGAAGCTTTCATCTCCTCATAATATCAAGATTAGACAAGCTTAATACTCTATTTGAAGTAGGTCTGGTATTTAAGTTTGGCTTAGTTTTTCTGCTGTTACACTTGGTCTCTATTGACAAACTCAGAATTGTAAATGCTGTTGGCAGTAAAATGCCGATAATCCACTATCCAATTATGCAGAAGCCCCAATGCTTCAGCATCTCACACACTGTTCCGTGGGCACTAATTCTGCTTACTGGATCCCTGGGAACTTTATTCTGAGTACATTATCTTCATATAGTGTATTGGGATATTAATAGGACGGCACCCACCAACTTGGAAAATCTGTTAATCCAGCACCACCAAAGCTCTACGGCTGTACTAATTTTAGTACACTTTCCTTTATTCGTCAATGCCTTTCCCCTTTCCTCAAGAATGAATTCTGGACCAAGTTGGAGTCTTGAGGCAATGACATGGATACCCGTGGATTCTGGCAAGGCTTGCATGGTGTAAAGGGTGACAAAGTTAAGGTGAGTAGTTTTGGTGGCAAAGTCCACCCGCCCTGCAATCTCTGGTGCCTGTACCAGCAGTTACTGTGGCAGGCGTAAGATTGACCTTCCTGAGAGCAACTAGTCCAGATGGAGTCCCAGGCCACATCCTCGGGAAGGAACTAGTTATTGACTTTAGGAAATGTGACCTGATGTCATTCATTCCCTCAATGGTGTGTGGACCAACCTCATTGATGCAACAGCCAAGGCAGCACACCGGCACCTGTACTTCCTGAGAAGACTGGGGAAATTTGGCATGTCTCCAGTGACTCTTACAAACGTCTATAGATGCACCTTCTAAAATAAGGCCCGTAAATTTGCCTGTGTCTTGGAGGCCGAAGATTAGGCTGAGCAATGCCACTCTCGTAGCGTCTGCTCTGTGGAAGCTGCCACGCCTTCGACCCTGGAACTGTGTGAAGTGGGAAGCGGCTGTAAAAGGGGGAGAGCTCCTTTCCACAGCGTGTGGGAAGTCTGGCTCGGTTCAGCACAGCCTGGGCTGCACGAAGTAGTAAACTTGGCTGGGCTGCCGGGGTAAAGTTGCGGGGAGGGCAGGAGTGTTGAGAAGGAGGGGGTCGGAGATCATGCCAGCAACTCAGCGTTGCCATGGCACTCCGGGCGCGGAGCCACCGCATTGTGGCCGCGGAGGGAAGTAGCTCGGGTGGCTGCGAGCGGCCGCCAGGACTGGACAGCGGAACCGGCCGCCACTTCAGCGCCTTCTGCCGACCAACCTGCTAGCCAGCCACAGTGTCCTTTGGCACAGACGCAACTGGTGGAGGTGGTGGGGTGCGTCTTCGACGCAGGTGTGTCTTCATTGCCGGGATATACGATATCTTCAATTTTTTTATGTTTTATTTGCCTTAGATCTGTGTGAGTTGTCAACTAGGAATGGAAAAAGAATAATGAAAGAAATGGGCTCAACTGAGCTTGGGAAGAATAGTGAGCTAGCAGTGGCCTTGGTTTTTTTTTTTTTGCAGATTTGCCTATGTGTCTTTTTACAATACTGGAGAGATTTTGAGTAACAAGATTATTATTCAGTTTTTTACACCAATACACTGTTCTTAACAAAAACCTACCCATCAAATCAAGGCTCTCACTTAACTTTTTTTTTCCCCTGTGCGATAATGTGTTTGGACGAAGTTCGTAGTTACCAGTCGGAATTATGTTCAATGAAGCATTCGCATATTATTTTTGCTTCAAATAAAGTCACAAACTAAACATATTCGCCAATCAAGACATGAATTATACCACAATGACATGCAGCAAAATTATAATGCCGTATCTCAACTCTTTTTACACGTTGCAATGAATGCAATTTCTATTATTTCTTTCCACTTCCAAACAAAAATCTGGTTGGATTATTCAGCGTATGATCAACCTGTGTCAATAAATCCTGGACCATGGTAACATATGCTTAACCATGCACACTACGGATTGATGCAAGCATATTTTCTGTGAAGGACCGAAAATAATCATGACATGGCCATAGCATGGATCTTTTCCTCTTGAATCTTCAATCATCAATCTCTGTTATGCCCAGTCACAGCAAGGTAAGTTGATAAAGAATTGAATCGATCTGTTTGACACCTTTGAAGGTAGACACGGTAACAACAACAAGAGGGGAAAAATAGATACATAATATATCCCTTCTACTCTAGGATTTTGTAATTTTAAATAAATAAAGAGAATGGAAGTGTACTTTGATCCCTGATGCTTTCCTTCGCTTGCCAAGCCGGGCAAAATGACAAGGCTTTTAGGTTGCCCGGTGGGACTTTAGGTGGCCATTGGCACCCGGGCAACCGTTAATTTCGAGCCCTGGTAACATGTCTGGTATTCCGCCTAGCAACGATCCCGTAATGGTTGTTGCGCTTGGTGTCGGGGTTGGTACCTCCGTAAGTTAAACCATGGAGGCTCCAAAACTCAAATGCTTTTCAAAAATGCAATGACGTATCCTATGGTAGTAGCGATTTTTGGGCGAGTTAAGCATTTTTTTTTTTCTTATTTTCCAATTTAATTTATAAAAAACATTGTGGTGTCAAAAACGCAACAACCATTTACTATATATTTTCAAACTTTTTAAAATCAATAAAAATATTTTTGTACATAAATTGGTCATCAAAACTAAGAATGAGCCAATCTTCAATTTGGCAACACACTGTTTCTTGTTTACCTTTCGTATGAACCGTGTCGCTAACTTAATTCCTTCGTGTAAACTTCCAGAAGCTCCACAATGACCGTTACGCAAACATTTTACTTACTAAAAAATTGTCCTAAATCTAACCTTTTGACGAACCATCGATATAGTTCAAATCCATAAGGTGATGTACCATTTAGATCACATTGGTGAAAATGTTTGGTTTTCGCTAATAATGTAACATTTGTTTTCTGGGACACCAAACCTTTGAGTGTCAACCACAACGTACGTTTGTGTATATGATATGTAATGTGCGTTGCGGTGTCCACTCAGATGCTGTATTCTACTACATGATCAGGGGAATGGAGTGGAAACGGTGTTTGCAATTTTATTGCTCAATGTGGTATTCATAAACATAGAAAAGAATAAGAACTACGTGCACTTACTGTGCCAACCAGGTCACTGGTGGACACCATGCGATAACCATTACACAAAATATATTTGTGTTTTCTGATGCCATTTTTGGAAACTTGCCATCAATATGCTATATTTTCTTATATTTTTTGTTGATACTATGTCAGTCATGAACCCAATACAGTGCTTGTCAACTTTTTTGAAGGAATTTGGAATTTGACCACCTTTGTCACATTATTGTGTGCAGTATTGTAAAAAGGCATATGCTTTTCTCATACTGTTTGTTATTAATATAGTAGTATGTGTTTGTTTCAAAAATTCCATTTTGAATCGCCATTTTCTAATGCAAATTTTGCCATTCCCCTGTTTATATCGTCTGGAGTCAATCGTGCATTTGTTAATAATTGTGTAGCATGATTTCCAAAATGTCAGCATTTTTGGAGCTCATTGTAGTTGTTTGAGCTAAACGATCTTTGATAATGTTTGAATTTGTATATGCTTAACTTCAAATATGACATTGCACTAGAAGGTCTTATCATATGTGACTAAAATTTGTGAATATATTTAGGATAATTTTGTTTACATTATCAGTTCAATTTCTGCCTTTGGCTGCAGTTTATAGTACTGTTCACCGTTTGTGTGAATATTTGTCTAGTTAATCTTCAAGAATCAAATTACACTAAAACTTTCACTTACAGAGTCTATCGTATTCTCCACAGACTTCCCTTTTTTCCATTCTTTGTTTGATGTGATGCTAGCTTAGTTTCATTGTTTACTAATCATATTTAGCCGACAGAAAATTCCCTGTATTTTTTGTTTTTATTTTTGTTTTTGGTGGTTTGTCAAAATACCAGATAATTTGACACTTCTTCATTTTATTGACTTGATTAGCATTAGAATGTTACCGGCCTCACTGCTGTAGATTTAAACTAAATTTGATGTTTTCTTCATATCACAACTACTCCTTAATGACAAGCAATACTTTAAAATCAATTTTTTAACCTGTTGAATTTTCACTAGGTTTTAAAAGCCTTGCTTTCCGATAGTGATTTTAACAAGTAGTTGCTGAAGTAATGGTACTTTCAACTCCTGTGTTGGCAGGTAATGGTTAAAAAGTCTTCGGTTCTTGCACACTTTTGGTCGACAGTTAATATAGATTCCAGACAGACAGATCAACATCTATGGCACTAATGGAACTAATCGAGGAAATCACAAATTGCATACATAATAAAAAACTTGCAGTGGGAATATTCATAGACTTTAAAAAATCATTTGATTAGAATTAGATTCCTTTATTGTCATTCAGACCTTTCGGTCTGAACGAAATTATGTTGCCTGCAGTCATACACAGAACCATTAAAACCAAAACATACAATAAAAACAAATTAAACATCCACCACAGTGAGTTCACCAAGCACATCCTCACTGTGAGGCAAAGTCTTAGTCTCCGTCTCTTCCCTCCTTGTTCTCCCTCTGCGCTGAGGCGATCGATCCAGGCCAGAGATGCCACCCTCCAGTCCAGCGGACCTCCGTGGTGATGCCACAGCCGGAACACCGTCTCCGCTCCGAGACGGTCCGCCACAGCATCAGCTCCGGGCAGCCGCCCCAGCTCTGTGTATGACTGATACTGTAAATCACAACATTTTACTCATGAAACTGGATAGGAATGGCAACAGAGGGTTTGGATTGGATTGGGTGAGAAGCTATTTAAGAAAGGCAACAAGTTGTAGAAATAGGTGAACATAAATCAATATACATGAACATAACTTGTGGAGTATATCAAGGGTCTGTGTTAGGTCAAAAGCTTTTCATTATATACATTAACGATATATGCAGCGTATCTAATATACTGAAATTGATTATATTTTTTGATCCAGTGACTAATTGAAGCAGCTTTTGGAAGTCATCATATCAGAAATGATTAAATTAAAGCAGTGGTTTGATGTCAACAAATTGTCTCTAAATTTAAGCAAAACAAAGATTATGCTATTTGGAGCACAGAAAAACAGTCAAGTACAATTGATAATAGATAACACAAGTATAGAAAGAATATACAAGTCATGTCCTCTTGTTTGAATCTTTCCTACTCTCAGTGGGAAAAGCTTATCCACGTGAACTCTGTCTATCCCTCTCATCATTTTAAAGACCTCTATCAAGTCCCCCCTTAACCTTCTGCGCTCCAAAGAATAAAGACCTAACTTGTTCAACCTTTCTCTGTAACTTAGTTGCTGAAACCCAGGCAACATTCCAGTAAATCTCCTCTGTACTCTCTCTATTTTGTTGACATCCTTTCTATAATTAGGCGACCAAAATTGTACACCATACTGCAGAATTGGCCTCACCAATGCCTTGTACAATTTTAACATTATATCCCAACTTCTATACTCAATGCTCTGATTTATAAAGGCCATCACACCAAAAGCTTTCTTTACCACCCTATCTACATGAGATTCCACCTTCAGGAAACTGTGCACAGTTATTCCTAGATCCCTCTGTTCAACTGCATTCCTCAATTCCCTACCATTTACCATATACGTCCTATTTTGATTTGTCCTGCCAAGATGTAGCACCTCACACTTATCAGCATTAAACTTCATCTGCCATCTTTCAGCCCACTTTTCCAACTGGCATAAATCTCTCTGTAGACTTTGAAAATCTACTTCATTATCCACAACACCACCTATCTTAGTATCATCTGCATACTTACTAATCCAATTTACCACACCATCATCCAGATCATTGATGTACATGACAAACAACAGTGGACCCAACACAGATCCCTGTGGCACCCCACTAGTCACTGGCCTCCAACCTGACAAACAACCATCCACCATTACTCTCTGGCATCTCCCATTCAGCCACTGTTGAATCCATCTTGCTACTCCACCATTAATACCCAACAATTGAACCTTTTTAACCAACCTTCCATGAGGAACCTTGTCAAAGGCCTTACTGAAGTCCATATATACAACATCCACTGCTTTACCCTCATCAATTTCCCGAGTAACCTCTTCAAAAAATTCAAGAAGATTAGTCAAACATGACCTCCAGGCATAAATCCATGTTGACTGTTCCTAATCAGACCCTGTTTATCCAGATGCTTATATATATTATCTCTAAGCATCCTTTCCATTAATTTGCCCACCACTGACGTCAAACTAACAGGTCTATAATTGCTAGGTTTACTCTTAGAACCCTTTTTAAACAATGGAACAACATGCGCAGTACGCCAATCCTCCGGCAATATTCCCGTTTCTAATGACATTTGAAATATTTCTGTCATAGCCCCTGCTATTTCTACACTAACGTCCCTCAATGTCCTAGGGAATATTCTGTCCGGACCTGGAGACTTATCCACTTTTATATTTTTCAAAAGTGTCAGTACTTCCTCTTCTTTGAATCTCATCGTTTCCATGGCTACTCTACTTGTTTCCCTTACCTCACATAATTCAATATCCTTCTCCTTGGTGAATACCGAAGAAAAGAAAGTGTTCAATATCTCCCCCATCTCTTTTGGCTCTGCAGATAGTTATCCACTCTGACTCTCTAATGGACCAATTTTTTCCCTCGTTATCCTTTTGCTATTAATATAACTGTAGAAACCCTTTGGGTTTACTTTCACCTTAAAGCAACCTCATATCTTTTAGCTTTTCTAATTTCTTTCTTAAGGTTCTTTTTTCATTCTTTATACTCAAGCACCTCATTTACTCCATGCTACATATAATTATTGTACATCTCTCTCTTTTTCCGAACCAAGTGTTCAATTTCCCTTGAAAACCATGGCTCTTCCAATTTTTACTATTTCCTTTCAATCGAACAGGGACATAAAGATTCTGTACTCTTAAAATTTCACCTTTAAATGTTCTCCATTTCTCTTCCACATTTTTCCCATAAAACAAAATGTCCCAATTCACTCCTTTTAAATCCTTTCGCATCTCCTCAAAGTTAGCCTTTCTCCAATCAAAAATCTCAACCCTAGGTCCAGTTCTGACCCTCTCTATAATTATATTGAAACTAATGGTATTGTGATCACTGGTCCTGAACTGTTCCCCAACGCATACCTCTGCCACCTGACCTGTCTCATTTCCTAACAGGAGGTCCAGCACCGCCCCTTCTCTAGTAGGTACCTCTATGTATTGTTGCAAAAAACTATCCTGCACATATTTTACAAACTCCAACCCATCCAGCCCATTTACAGAATGTGTTTCCCAGTCTGTGTGGAAAATTGAAATCTCCCACAATCACTACCTTGTGCTTATTACTAATATCTGCGATCTTTCCTCTTCCAATTCTCACTCCCCATTTGGCGGTCTATAAGTGTTGCTACCCCTTTCCCATTTCTCAGTTCCACCCAAATAGCGTCCCTGGACGAGCCCTCTATTCTATCCTGCCAAAGCACTGCTGTAAATGT
Source organism: Leucoraja erinaceus (assembly GCF_028641065.1). NCBI lineage: Eukaryota > Metazoa > Chordata > Chondrichthyes > Rajiformes > Rajidae > Leucoraja > Leucoraja erinaceus. The sequence continues at coordinate 57,890,057 of NC_073383.1, forward strand.
CTTCCCTGCCAAGCAATGCAACACCTCGACCTCTTGCCTCTCCAATTCTATCACACCTGAAGCAACGAAAGCCTGGAATATTTAGTTTCCAATCACATTCCTCCTGCAACCATGTTTCACTGATCGCCACAACATCATACTTCCAGGTGTCAATCCAGGCTCTAAGTTCATCCACCTTTCTTACAATGCTCCTAGCATTAAAATATACACATTTAAGAAACCCACCCCCTCTTATTCTCTGTTTATTGTCTTTTTCTTCTTTCTCCCCTACATTATGGGTCAGAGTGCTACCCTTCTCTGCCTCCTGCCTCACACACTGACTGCTAGCTTTCCCTATTTGAGTCCCTCCCCCCAACCGTTCTAGTTTAAAGTCTAAAGTATTGCATAGGTTATGCCCTCTATGGAAGAGACATATGCAAAATCTGCAAAATCATGGAGAATGCGAAGACTCCACACAAACAGCACCCGAGGTCAGGAATGAATCTGGCTCACTGAAGCTGTGAGATAGCAGATTTTGCAACTGCTCCACTACTACCAAGGAAAGATGAGATGGTCGTCAAGAATTGCAGGAATGACTTGGTAAATATTTCCCGGATGAGTATTAGATCAACCAAAGAATCTAGGTTAGCCTAATTGGAGCAAAACTTATTGAAGAGATTTGTTAGATGTGTACAAGGTGATGACTAGTTTGGAAGGGTAAAGTTGACAAGTTATACAGGCGGAAATGTGAGAACTTAATTTAGTGATTATGGTTGACAACTTGTTTGTAAATGTGAGCCTTAAAACATTGTATGGACACGAGAGAGAGTATAATTTGAAGCTGTAGGGAAGGAAACTGGGACTAAATTGCTCGACTGGAAGCCAGCACAGATGGCCTTTTCCTGTGCTGTAACATTCCTGTGACTATTATATTACAATGCTTGAATGTCATCCATTACTGGATGAACAGAAATCTCCTCCAAAATAATGATAAGCCTGAAGTAACACATTTGGTCCTTAATGCAAAATCCTTTCTCTGACTCCATCCCTCTCCCTGGCAGCTGGAAGCCAAACCAGATAATTTATGACTTTAAATTAACATCATACTTGATGAACGTCTGACCCCAGACGTTCATTGCTTGTTTTTCAATCATTCCCTACCAAGTGGAAGGCCTTTTAAAGGAGTGATAAGAAGAGTTCCAAGCCAGTGTATTCCTGTTAGAGTCATGGGCAAGACTGCTATGATTAAGGACCCTTGGCTGACAAGAAATATTAAGGATCTGAACAGGAAGAAGGAGGTATGTGTCGACTAGGTAACTGGAATCAAGAAAGCCCCTTTAGGAATACAAGCAATGAAGGAGTACACTTGAGAAGGAAACTGGGAGGGCAAAAAGGGCACAGAGATATCTCCAGCAGCTAGATAAAGAATAATTACAAATGATTCAAACAGTATATTAAGAGTAAAAAGGTAACTGGGGAGAGAGATGTCTCCTTGAGGATCAATGTGGTAATCCACGTGCAAAGCCATAGGAAGTGCTAAGTCTTAAGTGCATACTTCTAGTTAGTCCAGGCAGGGAACAGTTACATCCTGCGTAATATCAATTTTGTAAAGGAGATGGTGTTGATCGTGAAACAATAGATCCCCAGGGCTTGCCCAGGTGTCCTGGAATGTTGTGGCGGGGGGAGAGATTGCTGGGGCCTTGGCTGAGATTCTTTGTATCTTTGTTAGCAATGGGTGAGATACCGCAAGACTGAAGTACACCTAATGTTGTGCCTTTTATTTAAGAAGGGCAGCTGGAATAAACCAGGGAGCTACATGCTGGTGAGCCAAGCGTCAATGGTGGGTAAGTTATGGGAACGGATTTTGAGAGACAGAATTTATTTGCATTTGGGAAAATCTTGGGCTGAATATGGATAATTTAGCAAGGCTTTGGGTGTGGGTAATCGCTTCTCATGAATTTGGTTAGATTTGTGTTTTAAAGAGGTGGCCAAGAGGGTTGACGAGGGCAGGATGTTAGATTTTGTGTACATGGACTTGAACAACATATTTGACAAGGGCCTATGTGGTTGGAATGCATGGAACTTGGGGTGAGTTTGGCAATTGGTTGTAAAGTGGGCTTGATGATAGGAGAGTAGAAATGGAGGCCTGTGACCATTGGTGTAATGCAGGGATAAGCACTGGGTTCTCCATTGTTTCATAGCAAAAGGATTTGAGTATAGGAGCAGGGAGGCTACTGGGAGGGTTGAGACCACACCTGGAGTACTGCAGTTTTGGTCCAAACAGGGTATAGAGGGGTACAGAGAGGTTCACCACACCCTGGATGTCAGGATATGAAGAAAGACTGGATTAGGCTTGTACAGAATTTTTGAGGGGGGGTCTTATCCAAATCTGAGACAAATACATTCAAGCATTTTCATGCACAAAGCAGGGGTCACAGTTTAAGGATAAAAGCATGGTATTTTTAATATGGACAGATTAGAAAATAATGTTCAAGGGGATCTCTAAGCTGCACAAGTTGAAGAAGGCTAAGATGCAGATGCATAAGCAATCAGTAATGGTACAGGAAATGTCGAAATACTCCTGCACCTATTTTGTGTGTTTCTATGTTTGTCATTGTATATTAATGACTTTGATGAGAAGGTAGGTGGCAGACAGCAGTTCATTGCACTTTATAATGAGAGGATATTGTCTTTCAGCAATCTACGAGGTGTCGTTGAGACTGCACCCCGAGGTTTATGTATTGTCGCCATATCTAATTTTTTTATTTTAAATAGGATGCACTTACCATTGCATGCAACAGAGATTTGTCAAACTGGTTTGTGAGATGGTCGTTTTTGTCATGAGGAGGAAAGATTGAGCAGAAGAATGCAGAATTGAGTTTAAAAAATGAGAGCTGAGCTCATTGAAATTTCGCAAAGTTCAGGTTTTATTGGGCAGCACTTCGCCAAGATGGCTGTTTTAGGATAGGCCTGTTCCCCCTTACTTTGGGTTGTGTGGGACACCCCCCGCCCCCCCCCCCCCCATGTTTCGGACGAAGCTGCTGTTGCTGGAGTTTGGAGTCGGTAGCAAATGAACCAGTACCAGGTCAGCTTGCACCGATGGTATTTTTAACTGTCCTCAGGGGAGCCACAGCCGAAGCCTTGCGTGCAATGCTGCGCATGGTTCGCTCGCCATGAGAAATTGTCTTTGCCGCCCCCCCCAAGTTTTGATAAATTTTTTTATTTTTCCTTGCCTGGTGTCAAACTGGTTTGTGAATATAGTGTGTACAATGGAAAGAAATTGTGTCCCCCCCCAAGTTTTGCAGCAGCATCATAGACAGTGGAAATGTTGCTGCAGCAGCATCATAGACACTGAATCAGACAACACATAAAAACATAAATTACGCATACCAGATCTTTATTCTTGTATACAAATTGTAGCTATCCGTTCTTACTATCTGGTAAGAACTGTTTTCTCTTCAAATCCCATGACTGTACTGATCTGGTCAGTCCCCCTCCCTCTATCATATGTCACGCCCATCTACGTATCAAAAGCCCACCCCCAAGCATTCAAAATAATACTGCTAGAAATATCTAGACAAAATAACATAATATGCTAACAGTAACTAGTCCAAGTTGGAATGGACAAGAGAAGATTAGAGACTGGGTTTGCTGTAAAGAAGGAATTATCATGCCTTCTACATTGTTAGGATCATGCTTTAGTCCACATGCTTTAATATCCAAACTGCCATTTTAAACATTTATCACCTCGCAGTAACTGCCTTGTTCGTGGTTATACATCTGACCTACTCTGACTGTACCTCCTGCTGTCTCTGCGACCAAGAAGAACTGTGGTAGCAGGAAGACAGGAGCATTTGCAAATTTGCACTTTATCTTGACTTGGAAAAGGTCCGGCTCCTGATGTAACCTGCCGTTTTAGATATAGCCTTTTATAAGAAGAACTACAGCAGTTCAACAAAGCAGCTCATGACCACCTCTAAGTACCAATTAATCAATCAACATTTGCTAAGGCTACCCAGGTTCTGTTAAATCAATATGGGATATTGCTGCTGTACTGCTTGAACTAATTTTACATTTTGCATTAGCTTTTTGAGAAAACAAATCCAGCTGAAAGCAATAACTTTGAGAAATTTTAAGGAGGAATGTCAAATTCTTGAATAATGCTTAATAATAACAAAGTTGGTTTTAAAGAGTTGGAGGAAGGATGCCTTGAGGGAGGTAAGGAGTTTTACAGTTCCGGAGTTTGGGAATTGGTCTAGGATTTATCACTAAATATGGGTTTGTCTGTTAAACATGGCTTAAGTACATAATGGACACTGTTTATAAACATTTACTGTGGTAGATCATTGCAGAAAGCTGCCTAATTCTTCTGTTCCGGTGGTATCTGCTTTGTGTTGATTTACCAGGGCAGCTCATTACATATTCTTACTCCAAAATACAATTTGATTAAAAATAATCAATAGGTGCAGGAGTAGGCCATTCGGCCCTTCGAGCCAGCACCACCATTCAATGTGATCATGGCTGATCATCCCCAATCAGTACCCCGTTCCTGCCTTTTCCCCATATCCCCTGACTCCGCTATTTTTAAGAGCCCTATCTAGCTATCTCTTGAAAGCACCCCGAGAACGCGCCTCCACCGCCCTCAGAGGCAGAGAATTCCACAGACTCACCACTCTCCGCGAGAAAAAGTGTTTCCTCGTTTCCGATCTAAATGGATTACTCCTTATTCTTAAACTGGGGGCCCTGGTTCTGGACTCCCCCACCATCGGGAACATGTTTCCTGCCTCTAGCGTGTCCAAACCCTTAACAATCTTATATTTCAATGAGATCCCCTCATTTAGTTGAAGAGAGGCCCTAAGCTATTTCACTTGTTAGCACCCCCCCCCCCTCCCAATCCCCCACCCCCACGACTAGTCAAGTCAAGTTTATTCGTCACATATGCATATGAGATGTGCAGTGAAATGAAAAGTGGCAATGCTTGCGGATTGTGCAAAAACAAATACAAACAGAATGGAACAGAATCACATATTCACATATTACATATTTTTGGGAGGAAAAAACAGCAATTTTTAAAAGATACCACACAACAGTAAATTGGTACAGTAAATTAGTCCCTGGTGAGAGGAGTTTACAGTGCTAATGGCCTCTGGGAAGAAGCTCTTTCTCATCCTCTACGTTTTCACAGCATGGCAACGGAGGCGTTTGCCTGACTAGCAGCTGCAACAGTCTGTTGCTGGGGTGGAAGGGGTCCCCCATGATCTTGTTGGCCCTGGATTTGCACCTTCTGATGTATAGTTCCTGCAGGGGGGCGAGTGAAGTTCCCATAGTGTATTCGGCCGAATGTACTACTCTCTGCAGAGCCTTCTTGTCCTGGGCAGAGCAGTTCCCAAACCAAATTGTGATGTTTCCGGACAAGATGCTTTCCACAGCCGCTGAGTAGAAGCACTGGAGGAGGATCCTCGGAGACGCTCTGGATTTCCTCAATTGCCTGAGGTGGTAAAGGCACTGCCTTGCCTTACTCACCACTGCGGCAGCGTGTGATGTCCATGTCAAATCCTCTGAGATGTGGACTTCCAGGTATTTAAAGCAGCTCACCCTATCCACAGTATCCCCATTTATTGTCAATGGAGTGTACGTCCTCGGATGTTGTGCCGTCCTAAAGTCCACGATCAGCTCCTTAGTTTTTTTGACATTCAAGAAGAGGCTGTTTTCTTGACACCAGAGTGCTAGATCAGCCGCCTCCTCCCGGTAGGCCTTCTCATCGTTATCGGAGATCAGGCCCACCACCACAGTGTCATCAGCAAACTTGATTATAGAGTTGGAGCTGAACCTAGCCACACAGTCATGTGTGTACAGGGAGTACAGTAGGGGGCTGGGGACGCAACCCTGGGGGAATCCTGTGGTAAGAGTGAGGGACTGATGTATTTCCTCCCATCTTGACTACCTGGGGTCTGGAGGTGAGAAAGTCCAGGACCCAGGCACACAGGGGGGTGTTGAGCCCCAATTCCAGCAGCTTCTCAGCAAGTCTGGTGGGGACTATCGTGTTAAGGCTGAACTGAAGTCTTTGAACATAGCCCCCGTTCTGGCTGTCAAGGTGAGAGAGTGGTGTGCAGAACCTGGGATACCGCATCATCCGTGGATCTGTTTGGACGGTATGCGGATTGTAGTGGGTCCATGTTGCGAGGGAGGAAGGCGCAGATGTGTTTCTTGACCAGCCTCTCAAAGCATTTCATGACTACCGAGGTGAGGGCCACCGGACGGTAGTCATTCAGACAAGCTGGGGAGGTATTTTTTGGTACAGGTACAATGATGGATCTTTTGAAGCAGGCAGGGACCACGGACTTGGCGAGGAAGAGGTTGAATATTGTAGTCAGCATCAGAGCTAGCTGCGTAGCACATGACTTAAGTACTCGCCCCGAGACAGCTTTCCTCGTGTTCACCCGTGTCAGGGCCCTCCTCACGTCGTGCTCGAGCAGCGAGAATGTGTGCACATCCCCAGCGATGGACCTCCCTTCAGCTTCGTTAGCCAGCAGGCTGGCAGTGTTGACGTTAGCCGGCAAACCTGGGGTGATGTTGCCCGACTCGAAACAAGCGTAGAAGGAGTTCGGGTCATCAGCTAGCGAGGTGCCAGCACTTCTGGTTGAGGGGGGGGGCTGCTCCGGTAGTTGGTTACAGTCCGTAGCCCCTGCCACAGGCGTCTGGTGTCCTGCTGCTCCATCTGTGACTCCATCTGAGGACCATGACTATACGACAGTGACAAGTGTGACACTTTTAGATCCTACTGTATGTTGTCATTAAACAGTTGGTTTTAAAATACATATTGGATTCATCGCGGAGCGGGCGATGCCTTACCTGGATCGCCGTTTGTAGCTCTGGAGTGTTGGGCCTGCTGCTTCAACATCATGGAGCTGTGGTTTGTGGAGCTCCCAGCCTCGGGCCGCGCTGATTTCAAATTCGCGGAGCCCTGGGATCCCTTTGCCGAGGGCCGTCAGCGTGAATCTCCGCCCAGCTCAGCCTATGGTCTTCGGGAGCCACGGCCTACAGTAGGAAGTGGCTGATTCGGAAGTCCTAGCCGCTGAGAATGTTCTCCCGTTTCGACGTCGGATGGTGACCCCCAAATTTCATTGTACCAGTGGCCATGAGGGGGGTCCAAGAGGAGGGGGTCCGTTGGGAGATGGGAAAAGGGATCATCAATGGGGGCGAGGACTCATTCCCATGAAAGAATGGTGTGAGGCAGAGGTGACGGAAGAAGAGCTCCAAATCACAGCGGGCGTGGAACTCATAGAGGTGGGGACGGAAGGGGACAAAGGTGAGGCCTCTGCTGAGGACAGACCATTCGGTATCTGAGAGGGGGAGTTCAGGGGGGATGGTGAACACACGGCAGGGATGGGGGTTGCGGCCGGAGGAAGTCAGGTGAGTGGACTGAGGCCGAGGCGATGTCTGGTGGTGGGGTGGTCGAGATAGGGGGGTATGAGGACTAGTGTGGGTGGGGAAGAGCTGGGGTCAGATGGTTTGAGGGGAATGGGGAAGACCCAGTGGAACAGCCACTGACGTTACCAGGGTTAGGGGGGCTAGCACTAGGACCCAGCACAGTCAAACCCAGGGGAGTTGGAGTCTGCAGTGTGGAAACTTCAGGCCCGGTGCTGAGTCTAGGCTGCAGGTAAGGTGACGGGCCTGAAGTGTCCCCCCCACACACCACCAAAGCCTCCGGAATTGCAGGCACGGTGCCACTGATGGTAGGTTTTGTAACATCGCCCCTATGTCAAACGTTTTATACACCTTGGTGGAGCGGGCCGAGGCCCCCCCTAGATCTCGAGGCCCTAAGCTTAAGCTTATACGCAAATCTGGAACTGAATCCCTCTCATCCTTCTAAACTCCAGAGTGTACAAGCCCAGCTGCTCCATTCTCTCAGCATATGCTAGTCCCGCCATCCCGGGAATTAACCCTGTAAACCTACGCTGCACTCCCTCAATAGCAAGAATGTCCTTCCTCAAATTAGGGGACCAAAACTGTACACAATACTCCAGGTGTGGTCTCACTAGGGCTCGGTACAACTGCAGAAGGACCTCTTTGCTCCTATACTCAACTCCTCTTGTTATGAAGACCAACATGCCATTCGCTTTCTTCACTGCCTGCTGTACCTGCATGCTTACTTTCATAGACTGATGTACAAGGACCCCCCAGATCCCGTTGTACTTCTTCTTTTCCCAACTTCACGACTTTTAGATAGTAATCTGCCTTCCTGTTTTTGCTACCAAAGTGGATAACCTCACATGTATCCGCATTAAACTTCATCTGTCATGCATCTGCCCACTCCCCCAACCTGTCTAAGTCGCCCTGCACTCTCATAGCATCCTCCTCACAGTTCACACTGTCACCCAGCTTTGTGTCATTTGCAAATTTGCTAATGTAACCTTGAATCCCTTCATCCAAATCATTGATGTATATTTTTTTATAATTGTCTCCAGCATCTTCCCCACCACCGATGTCAGGCTAACTGATCTATAATTCCCTGTTTTCTCTCTCCCGCCTTTCTTAAAAAGTGGGATAACATTAGCTACCCTCCAATCCACAGGAACTGATCCTGACTATAGAACATTGAATAATTATCACCAATGCATCCACGATTTCCAGAGCCACTTAAGTACCCAGGGATGTAGACCATCAGGCCCTGGGGATTTATCAGCCTTCATTCCCATCAGTCTATCCAACACCATTTCCTGCCTAATGTGGATTTCCTTCAGTTCCTCCGTCACCCCAGATCCTCTGGCCACTGCTATATCAGGAAGATTGATTGTGTCCTCCTTAGTGAAGACAGATCCAAAATACCTGTTCAACTCATCTGCCATTTCCTTGTTCTCCATAATAAATTCACCTTTTTCGGTCTTCAAGAGTCCAACTTTGGTCTTAACTAATTTTTTTCCCCTTCGCATACCTAAAGAAGCTTTTACTATCCTGCTTCATATTCTTGGCTAGCTTACCTTCGTACCTCATCTTTTCACCCCATATTGTCTTTTTGGTTATCTTCTGTTCTTTAAACATTACCCAATTCTCTTGCTTCCCGCTCATCTTTACTATGTTGTACTTCGCTTTAATTTTTAATTTTATACTGTCCCTGACATGTCAGCCATGGTTGGCCCTTTCTCCCCTCAATTGGGATTTTGTGATGAAATACACTGATTTAGTATTGTTGATAGTGAAAATTCCTATTATCACATCTTTTCTGGCCGTACTGGTATGTTGAAAACAAAGTTTATTTTCAGTTATAATTATGCATTTTACCTGAATTAAATTGTTATGTCCATGATTGTGAAATCATAGGGATGATGTGTAAATAGAGCAAATCCTATCAAGGAAATTTGGTTTTGTCAACAGTAAGATGGTAATTACAGTGCCCATCATAATGTTTGGGCCAAAGATCCATCATTTATTTATTTGGGCCAAAGATCCATCATTTATTTATTTGCCTCGGTACTCCACAATTTGTGATTTGTAATATAAAAAATCACATGTGGTTAAAGTGCACATTGTCAGATTTCAATAAAGGCCATTTTTATACATTTCACCATGTAGAAATTACAACAGTGTTTATACATAGTCCCCCCATTTCAGGGCACTATAATGTTTGGGACACAGCAATGTCATGTAAATGAAAGTAGTCATGTTGAGTATTTTGTTGCATATCCTTTGCATGCAATGATGGCTTGAAGTCTGCGATTCATGGACATCACCAGTTGCTGGGTGTCTTCTCTGGTGATGCTCTGGCAGGACGGTATTGCAGCCATCTTTAGCTTATGCATGGTTTGGGGGCTAGTCCCTTTCAGTTTTCTCTTCAGCAAATAAAAGGCATGCTTAATTGGGTTTAAATCGGATGATTGACTTGGCCACTCAAAAATTGACCATTTCTTAGCTTTGAAAATCTCCTTTGTTGCTTTATCAGTATGTTTGGGAACGTTGTCTTGCTGTAGAATGAACCGCCGGCCAATGAGTTTTGAGGCATTTGTTTGAACTAGAGCAGATAGGATGTGTCTATACACTTCAGAATTCATTATGCTACTACCATCAGCAGTTGTATCATCAATGAAGATAAGTGAGCCAGTACCTTCAGCAGCCATACCTGCCCAGACCATAACACCCCCACCACCGTGTTTCACAGATGAGGTGGCATACGTTGGATCTTGAGCAGTTCCTTCTCTCCTCCATACTTTGCACTTGCCATCGCTCTGATATGTTAAGGTTTGCATCTTGCAGTGTAGCCTCTGTATTTCTGTTCATGTAGTCTTCTGCGGACAGTGGTCATTGATAAATCCACTCCTGACTCCTGCAGAGTGTTTCTGATCTGTCGGACAGGTGTTTGGGGATTTTTCTTTATTATAGAGAGACACATTTTCTGTCATCAGCTGTGGAGGTCTTCCTTGGCCTGCCAGTCCCTTTGCGATTAGTAAGCTCACCAGTGCTCTCTTTCTTCTTAATGATGTTCCAAACAGTTGATTTTGGAAAGCCTAAGGCTTGGCTGATGTCTCTAACAGTTTTATTCTTGTTTCTGAGTCTCATAATAGCTTCTTTGACTTTCGTTGGCACAACTTTGGTCCTCATGTTGATAAACAGCAATAAAAGATTCCAAAGATGATGGAAAGACTAGGCACTGAGAGCTCTCTCATACCTGCATTAAGGAGGCAATTAAACACACCTGAGCAATTACAAACACCTGTGAAGCCATGTGTCCCAAACATTATGGTACCCTGAAATGGGTGGACTATGTATAAACACAGCTGTAATTTCTACATGGTGTAACCAATATGTATAAAATTAAACTTTATTAAAATCTGACAATGTGCACTAACCACATGTGATTTTTTTTTTCTATAACAAATCTCAAATTGTACAGTACAGAGGCAAATAAATAAATGATGGGTCTTTGTCCCGGACATTATGGAGGACACTGAATCTCATCAAATGTGTTCAAACATATTTTATGTTGATAGTAAACATTGTACCCTATAAGTATCCTCGCTTGCCAATTGTGAATAATTCTGAGAGAGGAAAAATAGGTGTTTTGAGTGGGTTGTTAAATTTTAGTGCATATAAACCTGTTTAGTGATTATTTATTTGAAGAATAGAGAACACAGGAAACAAATACGTATTTTTTAAATGGCTTTGATTTCACACCAAAATACTTAGCTGTCAATTAAATGCACTTGAAGGTGAGTAACGTGGGAAATGTGCCTGTCAATTGGCACATAGCAATTCGTGAACATCAACATGACAATGGCCATATGGTATAGTTGAAATGCGTTAGGAAGAAATATTTGCCAGAACACAATGAATAATTTAATTGATCTCCCTTAAATCATGTGGAGTTAAGTCAGTTTGTTACAGATAATATGTTAGAAGATTGAAGAACCATAGACTATTGCTCATAAACAGAACTGATAATCACCATCGCTCATTTTATAAAAATCAAGGGCACTGTCATCGTATTTCCAAAATAAATTATTTATTAAAATGGCCCAACTGACAACTAAATGCCCCAACTTCAAGTCTTTCTTTGCAAAGACGGCAATATTTCAGCATTTTGCATTTTCTTTAGTGCATATTGATAATTTTTACCCACATCAGATTGTGTGAATTTTTTTCCAATATAAAATCTTGAGTTTTATACTACCTTAGCAGTTCTCTGTCGCTAGTCAGCGCTGTGCCCAATTACAGATACAAACTCCATTGTACACATTTATTATACTCGACGGTCCCACGTTCATGCATTGCCAAGAAGCTCCTCCCTCCCTCCCTCACCCCAACACGTTTAAAAAGAGTCGCAAATTAGCGTTAGAAATCAAGAAAACTGATCACTGGGGCTTAGGTGGGAGTTGGTCCGTCAGGGTTTGGTTGTGCGAGGCCGGGTCTGTGACACTTATCCTTCAATTAGATGTTAATAATTTATCTTGGTCTTGTCTTGCCATGCAAGGTTCAATTTGTGGACTTTTTAATTCCGACAGCAAATTCTATCAAGGCTGGTTCTTAAAATCAAATATAAGCATTACATAATATGAAAAAATACTTGGCAACTTGCAGCTTGGCATAGAGGACAAACAGTCCTAGGAAATAAATGGTAATGGTGTGTGAATTAGGATTTGGACGTCTTGTCTGTATTTAGGGCTGATGTACTGATAAGCTCAGTTAGTAAACAATATGAATGCCAGTTGGTGAAAAATTGCCCTAAAACCAACCAAGGTTATAACCACAGCTTGTTGCCAAGGTAATCCATCTTTTTGGATTGGGATGAGCTGGAATTATCTAGAATTGCATTGAAATATTTGGACAATTGCTGAATTAGAATTAGACCCGAAACGTCGCCTATTCCTCCCTCCATAGATGCTGCCTCACCCGCTGATTTTCTCCAGCATTTTTGTCAACTCATTCACACAAGTTCTGTTATCCCACTTTCCTCACCCACTCCCTACACATTAGGTAGCAATGTTACAAAATTTTGAGATTTAAAAAATCAAGTCTGCAATTTATCCCATCAGATAAAGCATAACAATAAGTTTAATTTGACATCTAATTCACTTTCATATCTCAAGTAATAAAAAAGTTATGGCCATTTTCATACTCGGAAATTAGCACCTTGTTCCCTATTGATTTTCTATGGACATAACAAAAAAGCTGTGATCGAGGACAGTCAAAAGCCCATAACCTTCTGAAAAATTAAGAGAACTGAATGAAATTTTCATAGATTGAACCATTCTGAAACAAATATAAAATAATCTTACTTGGAGGACCTGAAATTAAAGCATATAATCAGTTAGTTACCCAATTGTAGCTAATTTCAAACTTCAATTACTAGATCTAAACATCTATCAATTTCTTAATAAATGATTAACATTTTTAAATAGCCTAAGTGTCCAAATAATATTCACAAATAATTCACAATAAAACATGATTTTTAAATCTCATTTACATCAATTTATAGGCCAAATGGGAGGAATTTAGTGTTCAATTGCTGTAAATTAAAGTCAATTTAAATCGGCTTTCTAGTGGGTTCCTGTGAACGCGCTGGTTTAGAACGTTCACATTGCGCTGGATTTGTGCCCTCAAATGCCCAGAAAAATACTGCGGGATATAAAGAGCCCAAAATGAACTATTCGCTATAGAAAACTTTATATACAGGGTTCTTAAGAAGCCCCTTTTAATGTAAAAATAAGGTACATACCTTTAATTGTTTGCTTTATAAAACCCTGGGGCTGCGAGAGGTTGCGGGTTGAGAGAGTGATTTTTAAACTACTATACAAGGCCATAAAAACTAATAATACCTTTTGCGACGGGGTCTTCCAGCGATTTTCCGTTAATGATTTACTAGGCTTGAACATTTTCGATTGCAACAGCCTAGTAAAAATCGCGTTTTAAACCCGCCCCCTCTAAACACCGCCAAAATCGTGCACACGGGGTGGGGCAGATTCTCAGACACGATTCAGGTAGGTTTTGTAACATACCTACAAAAGGATATTGATTTTCAAAGTTTTGAAAATGCCTCTCAGCGTATTCCAAATAAACAACCTCTTCAGCAATCCAACTCTTGCCAGGGCTCGAAATTAATGGTTGCCTGGGTGCCAATGGCGACCTAAAGTCCTGCCGGGCAACCTAAAAGCCGTGCCATTTTGCCCGGCTTGGCAAGCACCCGGGACACCTATGGCACCGGGCACTTTCTCCCACCATTTGCATTGTGGGAGATCTGACTGTAATTGCTGTCTGGTTGCCGCCTCGCCGCGACCGCTCAAAACCAACGCAGAATCACTCCCTGGAGCTGGAGTCATTCCCTGGAGTATCTCTTGCTTCTTGGTTTCCTGGTCCTCCAAAAATATTCCAAATGGAATTTAAACTGGAGTGGACCCTCCACCACCAAAGAAAATATTACGTTTTGGGTTGGGTCTGAAAAAGGTTCCTGCACACCTTTGGAATGTGGAAGGAAACGAGTTCCCGGAGAAAACCCATGCGATCATAGGGAAAAGGAGCAAACTCCATACAGACAGCACCCATATTCAGGATCAATTCTGGATCTCTGGCACTTTTAGGTTGCAACTTTATGGCCAATGTACTGCCCCATAGTCTTGAACTGAATTAAAACATACAGTAGCTGTAAAGGGGGACATACAGCGTTACTTAGAGATTTAAGACTGAAAATGGGTAGTTTCTTTATTTTTAGTAACCAAAAGTTATCAATGTATAATTTTTTTGTGTTGAAAAACAAATTATAGTGGCACAGCGGGTGGGCTTGCTGCCTCACACGCCAGATATCTGTGTTCGATCCTGTCCTCTGGTACTGTCTGTGTTGAATTTACACATTCTCCCTGCAAGTGTGTGGGTTTCCTCCCACATCCCGAAGACGCATTGGCTTTGTAGGTTAACTTGTCTCTGTAAATTTGCCCCTAATGTAGGTATGTTACAAAACCTACCTGAATCGTGGCTGAGCATCTGCCCTACCCCCGTGTGTGTGATTTTGGCGCTGTTTAGAGGGGGCGGGTTTAAAACGCGATTTTTACTAGGCTGTTCCAATCGAAAATGTTCAGTCTAGTAAATCATCAACGGAAAATCGCTGAAAGACCCTGTCGCAAAAGGTATTATTAGTTTTTATGGCCTTGTATAATATTTATAGTAGTTTAAAAACCACTCTCTCACTCTGCAACCTCTCGCAGCCCCAGGGTTTTATAAAGCAAACAATTAAAGGTATGTACCTTATTTTTACATTAAATGGGGCTTGTATATAACCCTGTATATAAAGTTTTCTATAGCGAGTAGTTCATTTTGGGCTCTTTATATCCCGCAGTATTTTTCTGGGCACTTGAGGGCACAAATCCAGCGCAATGTGAACGTTCTAAACCAGCGTGTTCACAGGAACCCACTAGAAAGCCGATTTAAATTGACTTTAATTTACAGCAAATGAACACTAAATTCCTTCCATTTGGCCTATAAATTGATGTAAATGAGATTAAAAAATCGTGTTTTATTGTGAATTATTTGTGAATATTATTTGGACACTTGGGCTATTTAAAAATGTTAATCATTTATTAAGAAATGGATAGATGTTTAGATCTAGGAATTGAAGTTTGAAATTAGCTACAATTGGGTAACTAACTAATTATATGCTTTAATTTCAGGTCATCCAAGTAAGATTATTTTATATTTGTTTCAGAATGGTTCAATCTATGATAACTGAAAATTTCATTCGGTTCTCTTAATTTTTAAGAAGGTTATGGGCTTTTGACTGTCCACGATCACAGCTTTTTTGTTATGTCCATAGACAATCAATAGGGAACAAGATGCTAATTTCCGAGTATGAAAATGGCCATAACTTTTTTATTACTTGAGATATGAAAGTGAATAAGGTGTCAAATTAAACTTATTGTTATGCTTTATCTGATGGGATAAATTGCAGACTTGATTTTTTAAATCTCAAAATTTTGTAACATTGCTACCTAATGTGTAGGGAGTGGGTGAGGAAAGTGGGATAACAGAACTTGTGTGAATGAGTTGACAAAAATGCTGGAGAAAATCAGCGGGTGAGGCAGCATCTATGGAGGGAAGAATAGGCGACGTTTCGGGTCGAGACCCTTCTTCAGACTGATGTTGGGAGGAGGGGGTGGGGTGGTAAATAGAAAGGAAGAAGCTGAGACAGTAGGCTGTGGGAGAGCTGGGAATGGGATGGGGAAGGAGGGAGAAAGCAAGAACTACCTGAAATTGGAGAAGCCAATGTTCATACTGCTGGGGTGTAAACTACCGAAGAGAAATACGATGTGCTGTTCCGCCAATTTGCGGTGGGCCTCACTCTGGTCATGGAAGAGGCCCAGGGCAGAAAGGTCGGATTCGGAATGGGAGGGGGAGTTGAAGTGCTGAGCCACCGGGTGATCAGGTTGGTTATTGCGAACTGAGTGGAGGTGTTGTGCGAAGCGATCGCCAAGCCTGCGCTTGGTCTCACCGAGGTTGATCATACGCTGAATAATCCAACCACATTTTTATTTGGAAGTGGAAAGAAATAATGGAAATTGCATTCTTTGCCACGTGCCAAGAGTTGAGATACTGTATATACTGTATTATAATTTTGCTTGCTGCATGTCATTGGAGTATATATAATGTCTTGATTGGTGAATATATTTAGTTTGTGACTTTATTTGAAGCAGAAATAACATGTGAATGCTTCATTGAGCATAATTCAGACTGGTAACCGCACACTTCGTCCGAGCACATTATAGTACGCGTCCTGCAAGCCGTTTTAAATGACCACCTGAACTGTCATTTGGCAACGTAAAAAGCTGCCTAGTTTGCCCGTCTGGAAACAGAAGAAAAGTTAAGTGAGAGCACCGCTTGCCATCTACTCTGTATCTCTATAGGTCAATTTAAAGTCCACAAAAGTTGAATTTTTGCCACAGATTTAGGATGTTTCTTAAAACCTTTGACTGAGCTTGTGAACATCAATCACTGTATCTTTGGCTCGGTATTAAATTGTCTCACCCGCTGAGCTTCTCCAGAATTTTTGTCTACTCTAGACTCGGGTCTGTTTTGTGCAACTACTTTAGTATTTTGTAAACAAGACAAGAGACTGCCCCAATATATATATCTTTTTTGACTGTATTTGAGAATGTTTGTTTTTAAAACAGTTTAAAATTTGTTTAAAATTTGAACAGTGGTTGCAAAATTGCAGGCTTTAGAAAGGAAGGTTACTTACTGATGTGTTTGAGGTAACCGTGCTATTGCATACAACATCGTAGGGCGTTAATCCCTTTTCCACTTGTTTGTTGGAGATTAGCATGAGTTCCCGTAAAGGTTGGATTGTGACAGTAATGGGGCTTTCTCACGGGGCGACTTGACGCAAGAGGTAACCAGAGTTGAACATCGACGGAACCTCGTACGATAACCGTACGGCATTCGTGGACCACCGTGGCGCTAACGGCAGGTACTCGTGTAACTTGTTGACTCGGGAGAAAATTCAAGCAAGCTTGAATTTCTCCAAGAGTGACTTGTACACTTGTGGTTGAAACATTATATGGACGTAGAGGTCAGTGCGATATCCGTAATAACGCTTGCGTTTACCGTGGGAACTCCTGCGAACGGTTAACTCGGACGGAAGCTGGACAGAAGGGACAGAGGTGAGTAAAAAAGGTGGTCTCAATATCGCCAATGGAAGATGTGTCCATCGAGGACGTCCCACCTCATTGTCATTGTTGGAGAATCTTTTTCACTGGAACACTTGCAGAGATGGCTCCCAGAAAAGCTCAAAGAAAGGGGGTAAAGCATGTCAGAAAGGTTTTTGCCATGCAGGAGAATGAGGAGGAGACGCAGCAAGAGAGACAGGTGGAGAGGCAACAGGAGATGCCACAGATAACACTGCCTGTGGGCTCCTTGGAGCAGGGAGAGGGTGAGCAAGGATTTCAGATTGCCTCCCCAGTAGCTGTTGTAGGAATAGCCTCAACAGACGCGTATATAAAGGGAAGATGGCAGAAGGTAAGGCCATATAACTTCACCAGGGAACAAGAGGGTGAACTTGTAGAATGGTAGCAATTCAACAAAATTCTTTACGATAAATCCAGAGAGGATTACAGAAACAGGGAGAAGAAATGGAACCTGCTGGAGACGAAGGCTGCAGAGTATCCCGGGTGCTCATGTGAGTATATATAACGATATATTAGTACATCAACAGGAAAACCATTTAATGTTATCAATGATTTAAAAACATACATTGCTATTGATGTAAAAGTGCTGTTTTTGCAGTTAACTTAAACTTCTCTTATAAGTGTGTCTGTGCCCTGCAGCTGCAAAGTAAAAAAGTCGCAGACAGCTTTTTACACGCCAAGTAGCGTAGGGTGATTGCTATGCGCAACCCTGGTTCCAGTGCCTTTCTCATTACAGTGTCAGTCTTCTTCAGCAGAGGTCCCAAATTATTCTTCAGCTCATTAAAGAGCTCGGGTGAAATTCTGACAAAGTTTGTGAATGCACTTTTATCCTCTTCGCACAGCACATTAAGCAGTTTATCATATTGTCCAAATAGAGGTCTCCGTTGAAAGATGGGCTTCACCCAGTGAGACTTCCTCTTAATTCTCTTTTTAATTAATCTCACCCTTCTGCCTTCACGCAAGCATCCTCGATTCACATAGAGGGCTGCTGCATACAGCGCGTCAATGAAAAACACCACCATCCTGTACTCGAAACTACTTAGTACAGGCATGTCTCCAAATGAGCCAATTCAACCAAGGGAGGATATTTATAGTGTGTGAAAAAAATAGTGACATCATTTGTGCCACGTGATGATTTAACAACACTTCACAGTTCACAATGTTCATTCAAGATTTAATGGGAAAGCTCGGGAGACTGACAAGTCACTCGCGCAAATAACAGAAATGCCGAGTACCCGTGGGAACTCTTTATCTACCCCCCGTTATATCGTGTGAAATCGTGCTAGACCACGACCACCACTCTGGTTACATCTTGCATCAAGTTGCCCCGTGAGAAAGCCCCATAAGTGTTATTAATTTGATACACAGAGCTGCAGGTCATCACCAAGAGAGTAAAGAATTAAAATGTACAGCTTTCCTAATTTTATTTAAAATGCACTCCTGTGGTGCTTCTGAAAGACAGAAATGTCTGTAATGGCATGTGCAAAAATTGCAAGTACTTCCTTAATGTTACCTGTAATTCAAATAATAACTTGCATTCTGTCTTGGAAGAAATACCTCTGGATGATTATGAGTGGGATGGGATCTTGTCGTAATTGTAGGGCCATTTATGTTGTTGACTTGAATCCCATTTGTTAATGGTACTTTAGTTCCTTTAAGGAACAGTTACTTTCCCTGTATTTGAAATAGAACAGCTTCTAACAGTTCTAGCCTCAAAAGGAAGGTAGAACTGTTAACCGTTGAAAGGTTTAGCATTTTCTACTATAATCATGGAAGAGAAGCAAATGGTTTGAAGATTGTTACTGAAGTTACTGGAGTAAGAAGGGTCTCGACCCGAAATATCACCAATTCCTCTCCAGAGATGCTGCCTGTCCCGCTGAGTTATTCCAGCATTTTGTGTCTATCTCTGGTTTAAACTAGAATCTGCAGTTCCTTCCTACACGGAACTTAGTTATTTCATGGGTTGCATTGCACACACTATATAATTTTGCACTTGCAACAATTGTTAACAACTTTGGTTGTATTTTAACTGGTTTGGTTGTATTTTAATCAACCAGTCATACATTAGATTACCTCAAAAATCTAATTCCAAAGCATTTTATTTTTAAATGCATATGATGTATTTTCATCATTTGATTACTGCCTTGTTGGTTTGACATGCTGCTGTTATCTTGAGTGAGTTGACACTGCTGTGACAATGGGTATGTTTAACTATTTTTGGCGTGTGTATCTACACAGATAAACATATACATACACGGGAACAAGAGTTGGCAATTTGACTCTTCATTCCTGTTTCACCATTCACCAAAAGATGATTGCTAATCTTCTACCTGGACACTTTTTCCTGTTCTGTTCCCGTTTTCCATGATTATACTTTAAAAAACTAGTGATCTAAGTTGCAATTTAAATCAACTGAGCCTCCCACACTCCTGATCCTGAGGCATCTAAAGATTCAACACTCTTTAAATGAAGAAATGTATCTACATTTCTGTACTAAATGAACTAACTCTAATTTGGACACCCTTCTACTTCTGTATCTATTTGATGATCCCCACCTTCAAACGTTGTAAGGATTTTGTTTGTTTCTCTGAGGTTACATCAAATACTTAACTCAAAAGAGATTTAACTTGCTCAATCTCTCCTCATGACAAAAGTGTCTTCTCAGGATCTGGTCTGTTAAATCTTTGCTGCAACTTTTTAAGTTTAAATGTTGCTGGGTAAATTATACTCCATGTATAGTCTCCCATTGCCTTGTATAATTCTGCAACAATAAAGATTATTCCACATTCACCAACTTTGTTCAGCAACCTTCTCTGTGCGATTTCTGAAAAGTCAGATACATTACACCTGTTGGTCCCCATCATACACATACATCCTGAGGAGCTTCATTAAATTAGTCAAATATAAATAGTAGTACATGTGTTAAATATCTGCTGCTATAAATGAGTTTGGTAATCCCGAAAAACACAAGGAATCATGGGATTTGTCAAAGGTCATTCAAGAAAAAAAAAGTGAACGGGCTTGCCTGGTAGCGAGGGAGAACAGGGTGTAACAGCGAAAGAGGAGGGGGGGCAGGCAATCAGGGGGAGAGACTGGACTGGTGGAGAGACAGTGAGAGGTGGGGTAGCGAAGGGGGGGAAAGACGTGTGTGGTGAGACAAGAGAGAGGTTTCAGTTAGACAGCCAATGGTAAAGCCATGGCTCGTTGCTTCTAGGAGAATCGTGAAAATGCCCTCAATCTAGAGAATGCAACTTCAGAACCCCCTCGTCTCGACCGCAGTTTTATTCCGAAGCCAAGGAGCGCACGGAGAGGCAGCAATGAGATAAAAGTCATTGCAACTGGTCTCTTCTGCGGCACTACACATACGACTGAACTTCCAGCTCCTAGCGAACGCCAAAAACCGAACGATTGTAAAGATGTGTACCGCCCATAGATCAAAACAAGGCGGTTCTACGGTGATGCAGTGATGCCATCGACTCTCTGCACAGATAACTCTTTCTCAGTCAGCCGGCTCCCAAGCAACTAGGAAACGCCTAGGGTAGGACAGCTGGAAGACAACCCACAAGGCTTTTGCTTTGGAAAAGTTATTCTGGAAGGTGTGGCGAGCGCTGGAGATATCTCTGCAGACGCAAGGAACAAATGACCTAAAGTTTGCTTTGAGTGAACTGAGTGTTCTTTCCGTCCTTGTCCTCACCGTGGCGTTTTGTGAGAGTGGTTGGATCCCATCTTCAGCTCAGCCAATGTCGGTCACATTATCCAGACAATAAGGCAATTTGAAACCTGAGACTCATGCTGCTAAATTTTGATATTGGTTGCATCTTCTGTGGGTGGTGTTATTTTCATCTCCCTGAAAGCAGTTTTCTGTTTTATGATATCAGAAAACCTACACTTTGAGACTGCAATTTAAAAATAATATATATGATCTCATGTTCAAGTTTTGTGTTACAGCTTTGAAGAGTAATAGGTAAATAGTTTTGTTTTGTGTAGGCCAGCGATATTGTATACAAACCGAATTTGCAGTGATTTGGCAGCTCTGTTAATAATATTCAATACTCATTGTCTTATATCTGTTGGTTTCTTTTTGCAAATATACAAATGTGAATGTTATTTCACATCTTCCTCCAACTACCCATATTTTCTCAGCAGCTTGTAAATATAAAACTTTTAAGGTGGTTAATTACATTGTTTCACAAATTTGGAATTACTTTTCATCACACTGGTTAATAAGTAGCCATCTACAGATAAAGATCAAATTCTGGGGAATGACTAAAAACACCTTTATCATATATGGTTACGCTGGTTACATTCTGCACCATAAATGTTACAGCATGGCAACAGACTAGCTGTCTGGTTTGGGCTGTTATTTATCTTCACATTAGTTGCTTGGTTTAATTCCACTCTGCTGTTCACTCCTTTTTATTTATTTTTCTGAGCAATGATGATGCAACTGAATAATTTGCCTGCCCTCAAGTCTTTCATGATTCTGCTGATTTTGCATGTCAATATTTGTTTGGAAAAGTAGTTACTGTAATTCTGTCAAAGTGAACGCCATGAGAACTGCAATACCAGAGGAAATTTCCCTAAATATAATCTAACTGATGTAAATATTTATGTACAGGAGAGATTGCGCCAAGAACAATATTTCCTCAAGCAATCTTTGCCTCATGTTTTGAGCTACTTTGGCATTTCTTTAATGGCCTATCTACGTATTTGGGGAGGGATGTACTGCTAGCCATCCACTACTCCATTTTTATTGAACTGAAGTACTAGCTTAAAGAAGGAAACTTGCATTGATATGGTTATTCTCATAACCTCAAGGTATTCCAAGGCTCTATATCTATATTACTAAAAGTCTGTTCTTGACCGATTTTGACCGTCTGTGCTGCAATTTCAGAGAGAACGCCGCCACCTACGGTCGTCATTTTTGGCCACCTCGCTCAGAGCCCCCCTCTGCCGCAAGTGTGCCGAGAATGTTTCTAGTCGATGAAAAATGACAGAGATATTAATGATTTTACAAAATTCCCCATTCTCTCTGCTGCCCCCGCTGGCGGCAGGGGGGATGTACTATAAAACCAGGAAGTGGTGTGCCTCAATTAGTCTGCAAGCTGGAGGAAGGCAGAGGGTCACGTTTCTCTGAGCTGTGAATAACACTGAACACATGTGCACACAACCGTGAGTAAGTACCCTTAATGTGGTTTGAAAATGAAAATATGGTTAAAAAAGCACTGCCTGCAAATGGTTGTTTGGGGGGTTTGGGTTGAAATAAAAAGGCACTCTCTCTCCCCCCCCCCCCCCCTCTCCTCCACCCCCCCCTCCCCCCCCCCTCCCCCCCCCCCCCCTCCCCCCCCCCCCCCCCCCCCCCCCCCCCCTCCTCCCCCTCCTCTCCCTCTCCCCCCCTCTCCCCCCTCCTCTCCCCCCCCCTCTCCTCTCCCCCCTCCTCTCCTCTCCCCCCTCCTCTCCTCCCCCCCTCTCTCTCCCCCCTCCTCCTCTCCCCCTCTCCTCTCCCCTCCTCCTCCCCCCCTCTCCTCTCCCCCCTCTCCTCTCCCCCTCTCCTCTCCCCCCCTCTCCTCTCCCCCCCCTCTCCTCTCCCCCCTCTCCTCCTCCCCCCTCTCCCTCCCCCCTCTCCTCTCCCCTCCTCTCTTCCCCTCTTCCTCCCCCCCCTCTCCTCCCCTCTCCCCCCCCCTCCTCTCCTCCCCCCTCCTCCTCCCTCCCCCCCCCTCTCCTCTCCCCCCCCCTCCTCCCCCCCCCTCCCCTCTCCCCCACCTCTCCCGCCTCTCCCCTCCCCCCCTCCCTCTCCCCCCCCTCACTTTCTCCCCCCCCCTCCCTCCCACCCCTCCCCTCCCTCCCCTCCCCCCCCCCTCTCCCCCCCTCTCCCCCCCCTCCCCTCCCCTCCCCTCCCTCCACTCGCCCTAACCCTCCCCTCCACTCTTCTCTTTTCTCTCCCCTACTCCCCTCTCCCCTCTCCCTCCCCCTCCCCCTCACCTCCCCCCTCCTCACCTCTCCTCTCACCTCTCCTCTCCTCCCTCTCCTCTCCCCTCTCCCTCTCCTCCTCTCTTAATTCTCCTCCCCCCTCCTCTCCTCTCCTCCCTCTCTCCCTCTCCCCCCCTCTCCTCTCCTCTCTCCCCTTCCCTCTCTCCTCCCTCTTCTCCTCCCTCCCTCCTCCCCCCCCCCCCCTCCCTCTCCTCTCCCCCCCCCCCTCTCCCTCCCCCCCTCCCCCTTCCTCCTCCTCCCCCCTCTCCTCTCCCCCCCCCTCCTCTCCCCCTCTCTCTTCTTCTCCCCTCTTTTTCTCCCACTCCTCCCCTCCATCCCCTCCCTCCCCTCCACACACCCTACCCCCTTCCCTCCACCCTCCCTGCTCCCCACCTCTCCCCCCCCACCTCTCCCCCTCCCCCTCACCCTCTCCCCCTCCCCTCACCTCTCCCCCCCCCTCCCTCACCTCTCCCCCCCTCCCCTCACCTCTCCCCCCCCCTCCCCTCACATCTCCCCCTCCCCTCACCTCACCCCCCCCCCCTCCCCTCACCTCTCCCCCCCGTCCCCTCCCTATCCCCCTCACCTCTCCCCCCTCCCCTCACCTCTCCCCCCCCCTCCTCTCCCTCTCCCCCCCCCCCCCCCCCTCACCTCTCCCCCCCCTCCCCTCCCTCTCCCCCCCCCTCCCCCCCCCTCTCCCCCCCTCTCCCCTCACCCTCTCCCCCCCTCTCTCCCCTCTCTCCCCTCCTCTTCCCGCCCCTCACCTCTCCTCCCCTCCACCCCCCCACCTTTCCCCTCTCACCCACCCTCCCTCTTCTCCTCGCCACCCCCCCTCTCCCTCTTGCCCCTCTCTCTGTGTCCCTGCCCCTTCTCTCTCTGCCCTAACTCTCTACCCCCTCCCCCCCTCTCTAGATGTGACTGCAAGTTGGGGGCTATGCGTCAGTAGATAGAGTGGTTATGGGGGTAAAAGGAGCAAATTAATAACTACTTGGTCTAGTAGCCAATACAATACTTTTGAACTGTTGTTATTTTACAATGTAGGATACTTATAACGGTGCTCTTTAAATTTAGCTGGTGCGATATGATACGATAAAACTTTATTCATCCATGGAGGGAAATTGGTCTGCCAACAGTCGCAACACACAAGATACATAAAAACTTGAAATTAAAAGTGCAAAAAAAAAGAAAAGGACAAGCAACTTTTGGCTGGCTGCTGTGTGTACAACGACTAAACCGGAACGAGCAACAAACAAACGAACGCAGGCTTATCCCCTGGTGCCTCCTCGCCACACCGGGTCCCCCTTTGTTCTCCCACCGTCCATCATGGCAGTCCCCCCTCCATTGATCTACTCGGCGGTCACCCCACACCAGGTCCCCATTGTCTTCCCCGTCCTCTCACATTGCACCGCCACCGAGGCTCCCATTTCCTGCTGAGGCCCCATCATTTCTGAGGCTCCTGCTGCCGCCGAGGCTCCCTGCGCATATCATCAATAAAGATGATCCAAGAATTGTCAATGGACTAACTCCTAAGATGTTATATTATTTAATTTGTATGTGATAAACATGTTTCCGATATGGCACACAGTTCACTAATCCATGATTTCAATCTGATTTATAGAGGTACTATGATTTCCGCTGTCAGCCTGGTGATCAGTACCGGTCTACAAGCATTATGCGCATCGGTTTTCTCTTATGATCCGAATCTTCTAAAAGCCAGGAGGAAGGTTTATAGCAGGGGTCTCCAAACTATGGCCCGCGGGCCACATCCGGCCCGCCATGAGATTTTATCCAGCCCGCAGCAAGCTCTTAACACGTTTTGTGCGGTAGGCTATTTAGCGGGTTCTGTGGTAGCACGGGAACTTACACGTCAGTTTGCCGTAGGCCAGGGGTCGGCAACCTTGTTCTGCATAGGGGCCAGGACCCATGTCTCTGAGCGGATGGCGGGCCACATCTTCCAAAGTCCTGGAAGGAACACCAGGGCTGCAGTGGTTAAAGATCGGTGGATGGAGAGATTGTGCGAGGCGCTCGCTGGCTTTGCGGTACGGAATGGAGCAGGATAGAGTCGAGTCTGTGCTGGTGCCAAGCCTGTCCTTCCCTGGGCTGTGCCTCCAGAGATTGGCACGGTAGCTGACAGAAACCCGAGAAGGAGGGGCGGATGAAGAAGTTCTTTCAGACAAATTCCCCATCCTTCCCCACCTCGCCCCGATCCAATAGCTTCATCCAATGGCTTCATCCAGGCCGGAGACTCCCGCCTGGATGAAGCGAGTGATTGATAGGAAACCTTCCGGCCACCGTGCGAATCCCGCAATAGCTATTGCCATCGGTGTCTCACACACTCAAACCTCAATACACAGACACATGTCACACACATAGGGCTGGCTTCAGCTGCCCGAAGTAGGATCCCACTTCCCAGGAAAAGCACTTGTTGTGATTCCAGAGGGAACCCCCTCGGTTAGACGGAACTTTGGAAAGGTTGTGTTTACAGCGAGAATTGGAGGATCTCCCTACCACTCACACGGGGCCCGACCCCAGTCAGCAGCGCAACCACTGTCAAAATCAAAAAAAGGAGTTCCATCCTTCCCATTAATGTGGTTGCATAAAACTTTATGATTTTATTGGTTAACTTTGATTGATGACTACAAGTTTTGTTTTGAATTTCTTCCAGTTCTTTTTTGAGTTCATTAAATTTATAAAACTGACATTTCTTTATTTTTTCCTACGGTCCGCAAAAATGTGCCAAATGTATAATGTGGCCCTCATGCTGAAAGTTTGGAGGCCCCAGGTTTATAGCATGAACTTCAGTTTGAACATTCCTATTTAAGAACCCAAGATGTCACTAACTTTTGTAATAAATAGTGAAAATAAATAAATTCACACTGTTTAATTAATATTCTGTCTTTTCTTCTTATCAAAGTGGGTAACACAGATCCCTCAGAAACATGTCTTTATTGGCCCACTCACAACTTGCTTCAATCTTTAATAGTCATTCTTGCCTTGTAGTTGAATCTATTATCACTTTTTTCACATGGTGCTTAAATCAAAATTTGTCCTGCTTTTAAGTAATTGTGCTCATTTCTTGTAAAAGCCCTTCTCTTGGTTAAGTGGACCAAGTCATTTGGGCATTGTTAGGGCTGACACATTTGCCTGTCATGTTACATGCATGCCGTAGATGTACATGATTTATTTTAATTTTTAATGATGGAAATTGGATCAAAGGTTTCAACCTATGACCGTAATTAATATGCAATAAAGTAAGGGGTGCATTGCATAGTGAACTGTCTGTAATTTCAAAGTATTTCTAACCCCCAACTTTTGTATTTACCTTTCATCTCTTTGTGAGGTCTTTCTAAAAATGCTGTCCCTCTTCCATTAGCTCAGCTTGCAAATTGTATGGCAGCTGCATGTCTAATGAACAACAGTTGCCTTGGTGGCTTGTGCAGGTTAAGGTTTTACCCCCAAATGGGACCAAACCAAGTGACAAATTATTACGCCATCCTTGCTTTAACAACTTTCTGTGACTTCTCATTTGACATTAGTCATATATGCAGTATTCATTTAATGCAGTAAACAGCCTTAAAGTCCTTCTAAGCATGTGTGTCTTTTGTGTAAAAGCATGAAAGCACATTGCATATTTACCAATTTTGAGTATTATATTTCATCACGTAATCATAGTCATTAATATAAAATGTAAATTGCTGCACGAATTAGAATTCCACAAATATTTTGGCATGAATTAGAACTTAGATTGCCTGCCTGCTAACCAATCCTCTAATCATGCTGATATATTATCAGCCCACAAACCTTAATCTTGTGCAATAACCATTTACACTAGTTTATTAAATGCCTTTTGGAAATCCCAAGTACACTATATCAATTTGCTTCATTTCAGCTATAGTGCCAGTTGCATCCTGAAGGAATGCTAATACATTTGTTAAGAAATATTTCCCTTGCATAAAACCATACTGACTCTGCCTAATCATGTTTGGCTTTTTAACTGCTGTGTTATCACTTCCTTAATAATGAATAACAGCATTTCCGTAGCCTTCCGTAGTTCTTTCTCCTTTCCTCCCAGGAACTGTTATCCTTTTCCAATTTGCTGCAACTTTCCTAGCCTCTAAAAAATGTTGAAAAATAGCCAATGAATCTGCCATTGAATCTAGAGGACTTTACTAATATTCCTGTTTGCTCAACTCATTATTTCTCATACCCTTGCAGTTTTGTTACCTACTTTCCTTGTCGTATCATCCATTATAGTAATTTCAGATGGAATAACTGGAATAATATTGGTATTATTCTGTGCAGGTTTTAGGCTAAATTTATTTCTACCTTGTCTCCATCTAGTTTGCCCAGCTACATTCCCAATCTAGACAATAGTGTTTACATTTTTTCCACATTCATTGCACATTACATGATGATTACTCAATTCAAACAAGTTAATGTTCTTTATATCAGTGTCATGTGCATATTTTGTGATTCTATCCTTCCTCCAGTCATTTATTAAAATGCCTTTGTTCTGTTATATCCCTTCTTTTCACTTTTCATTTTGCCATGGCATTCATAACTTTTGCCATTACAATTCTAATTCCACCATTTCCTATTCATTGTGTGGATAGTTGATGGGATCAGCAGGCCCAACCACTGCTTTGTAATCACCCTTGGATAACTATAAGTTATGATGTTCTGTTTGTCTTCTTATAAACACTTTTCTCTAATGGCCTTTGCTGCCAGCTAAATTATGGAGATGCACACAGCATCTTAGCAATGATCCAAATAACCTGCTTTCTCTGACAGAAGTGAATTTTTTGATTATTTAGAAGTTTGAAATGCTGCATTTTGATCAAAAGTCTTTTGGTGCTAGTTATCAAGCTAAGTGCTATGGAAGAAAGCTATGGATGACTAATCTACTGTAGTTGTTTAAGGATGTCATTAGTGGAATCAATAATGGGAGACGTGAATGTGGTGTATTTGGATTTTCAGAAACCTTTGTGTGGAAGGGATTCTGTTCCTTTTAATACAGGGATGTATGAGCTCCTTGATCTCCTGTTCGAGAGAAAAAAAATATGGATGGCAGAAAACAAGCATAGGTGCAGAGGATGAGAAGGAGCCATAAAATCATACAGCATAAAAACTTAAACTCACCACATCTATATTAGCCATTGTGTCTCCATCATGTCAGCCTCAACCTCCTTTGCTACAGGGAACACAAGCCCAGTCTAATATCATTCAAGCACTCCAATCCAGGCAACGTCTTTTTTCACACTCTCTAACTTGATCACATATTTCTTGCAGTGCATACAACAGTCCAACCATTCTTTTGTACAACTCATGTCGTAGCATGACTTGTAATCAGTGTCTTCACTTGTGGTTTAGCTTTTAGCTTACAGAAACAGTATTGAAACAGACCCTTTGGCCCACCGAGTCCGCGACCAGCAATCCATGCACACTAAAGGGCCTATCCCATTTGCGCGTCATTTACGCGACATGCCGGTAGTGACTGACGTGCGCAAATCACGCGTCGTCATGCGTCAGTACAGCCGTCTGGTGCGCGTGACGTCATTAGAATACCCTGCTTCTCTATTCTGCATCATGACCATCATGGAAGAACCACAGATTTTATTGCTACAGCAACAACAGACTTTTGTTAACAGCAGCCCTCATACTTACAGATCAGCCAGGCAGGAGTACAAGAAGAAAGGCTAGCAAGAAACCCAGGAGGAGGTCTGTGTGGACGAGGTTAGAGGTTGCATGACACGGAAAAGGCGGGTCAACTACGTATGTGCGGCGCATGGCGTAGCATGTTTACAGACGTTGACGCACGGTGACTTAACCAGGCGTCAACACGCGATACAGCATGCGACGCCAATGCGTCATCGCGGCTGGGAAGATCATCAAAGACCCCTCACACCCCAACCATGGACTGTTTGCCCTCCTCCCATCAGGGAGGCGGTACAGGAGCCTCAGGTCACGTACCAGCAGGATGAGGAAAAGCTTCTATAACAACACAATCACACTGCTGAACTCGGAGTCCCGACGATAGACTTCTCTGGTCCCTCTGTCCCCCTTTGTTTAATCATTCTGTATTTCCTGATTATTCTGTATCTTCTCTCTTTCTATTTTTTTCTTGTTTTTTCTCTTTATGTACAACTACTACGGTCTGACGCAAAACTGCATTTCGTTGTACTGATACTTGTATTTGTGCGATGACATTAAAGTTGAATTGAATTGAATTGAATTGAATTGATACGTCACTTAGGTGGCGCGCGAGGATTTCGGTACACTACGAAATCCTGGAGCACCGCGCAATACTGCGCGCCTCTACATGCGATTCCATGCCTAACCGTGCGCTACGCGAGCGTCACCCACGCGTCGACCATTTTTCCACATGACGCGTAAATGAGGTGCAAATGAAGCCCAAGGCCTGTAACACTATCCTGCACACACTGGACAATTTACAATTATACCGAGCCAATTACCCTACAAAACCTAGAGTGTAGAAGGAATCCGGAGCTTCCCAGAGAAAACCCACACGGGTCACGGAGAGAACGTACAAACAGACAAGCACCCGTAGTTAGGATCAAATCCTGGTTTCTGGCGCTATAAGGCAGCAACTCTATCGCTGCACCATCCTATGCACCATGCACCTTCACTACCTGCCTACCCGCATTACTGCATTAGGAGATATACGTACTTGTAATCCTAGGTCACTTTGAACAATACTCTCCAGGGCTCTGCTTTTGTGTACATCGTGTCTGAGTGTAACTTGCCAAAATGCATCTCTGCATTTATCAGTTAAATTCCATATGCTATTCCTTTGCCCACTTTCCCAGTTAGTCACTATCCTGTTGAAACCTTCGACAACCTTCTTCACTGTACACTATATCACTAATTTTTGTATCGTCTGCAAATGTAATAATCATTCCGCCTATATTTTCGTCCATATCATCTGACAGCAGATGTGGCCAATTTGTATCTCCTGAAGGTCCCAAAATTGAGCAGATTTCACATAGTCCCCTTCGTGAGGGAAACGATGAAGAAGGCCTCAGTTGTTTTTTGGACAGCTGCTGGCATAGGGGTTTGAAGGTTGTGGTAGAGATTAAGGCGGTAATGAGAAATGTAAAAAATATAGGGATACGTTTTAAATTATTTTGATGCGATGAGATTCGGGCTTTCAACCATTCCTTTGGAGCACAAAACCCATGTAACGGACTTTAAAAGAGCAAATCCCAGTATCATGTCATGCTGCCACTCAGTGGCCAAAGCCTGTAATTAACCTTTCATTTGTACAATGTATACCTCATGCTTTATTTAAAATTTAAAACATTATTTAAATTCTCAAGCAATAACACCTACATATTGTATGTAAATGTAATAGTACGTAAAAAATCTTTGTGCATCCAAATTCCCAGTTGTCAACTTAGGTTTTAAACTGTTGATTAATGTTGGTTTGGTTGTCATCATTGCCCAAATATATTGGCTGCAATCTGCTAATTAGGGATTCTGATCTAGTTAATTGGATTTCTCAGCAATAAATTTGGAAGAATGCGTAAATCAATATGGGCACCCATTCCTGATACACTCATTTGAAGAACATATGATTAAGAACTCAGACCTTGGTACACTGGTTAATTGTAAGGGAAAAAATCCCCATAGTAAGAAAGAAATTTGTGTGATTTTGATTGTTAAACTTCCTGAGGTGACTGAGTGTTAGTGATTTAAGTAAATTTACTGAAATGCATTTGCTGTATTTCCTGCTAAGATCTGTCCCTGTAGCTATGTGTATTTATCTCCAATTTCTATTGGACAATGCTGCTTCACATGAAATTATGTCACAATATCCTATGTGGTCATTGTAATTGTTCTGCTCAGAACTGTTTATGACCTGAAAATAAATCTGGTGATGAAGTTTAATTCATGTAAATTATTAATATTTTCCAAGCAGTAAATCTTCAAACCCTCAATGAGTGTCATGCTTTTTGGTTACAGTTGCAATTGTAATAAATTTATAAATTATGTTATCTGTCAAGGTAAAGTGCATTCTTCATAACCAAAATATTCGTAAAGGAGGCTTCGATCTGCATAGTCTGTTGGTAAGTTTCATGTTTATGCTTGTGATTGTAATTTCCCTTGAATATCGAATCTTGTATCTTTTACTTGTAGTATTCGTGTCCATTTTTTTAACGAATGACCAATGTGTGAATCGTATTTAAAACTGGAGCAAGATCAATATTGACTACTAGGAATTTGAAGTTTTCAACCATCTCTACTTCGGCACTGTCAATGCAAACTGGGGTGTGTGTAACACTTTGCTTTCTAAAGTCGATCACAATCTCCTTTGTCTTGCTGACATTGAGAGAAAGGTTTTTGTCTCAACACCAGACATGAGGGTCTCAACATCCTTTGTCATCCTTTGTGCCTCTGGATGGATGAAATTCACCTGCAATCAAGAAGCAAATCTTGGACATTGGGGAGATGGCGGTTGAGAACTTTGTCACTGTCTGCAAAGTTAGCAGGGAGACCCCTCTAGTTACTGCAATTGGACTTAACTCCTTTTGCACACTTTGGAGATAAAGTGGTAAAAATTGCTCTCCTATCTAGTACCTTGGATGTCGCCATGACTATTGCCAGTCCGGTGTTATAGACTGGATAGATCACGGGGATAGAGTTTGAAAGTACCATAATGCTTAAGCTCTTAGCTACCAGTCGACTATCTAATAAACCTTGTGCTTTTATTTTGCATTATTGAGTTACATCACAATCTTTTGTGAAATGTTGTATTCTTGACCCGATAAATGTACTTTCATAAGAGTAGCTTTATTTGGGTGTGAGAATTTTTTAAATCATGTACTAAATTGCAGCTGTTCTAATGGTAAATTCTTTCTAAGATGACATGCTTTTGTAAACAAAAAACGCAAGATGGATTGATAATCAAACAATCTGTTAGTCAACACTGACTGTCTTCTCTGCTACTTTCTAACTAAGTTTAAGGAACAGCATGTTATCTTTCGATAAACAATTTATGTGGTTCCTTGCACAAAGTTCAGAATTCGTAGAGCACATTCACTAATTGTTCAAACAGCATTTGATGGCATTGACTGACATGGTCTAGAAAAATGGCAAATCCAATCAGAGTACAGCTCCAATAACCTGATACCCTTGGGACTGGTGCTGGACAAGTAAATTTTCTGAACTTTTGGGTGTTACTCCTGATAATACCCAAGTACATTCTTATTGTATTTTTACATTTTACACAGTAGTACAATAACTTTTCCAGTGAACCTGTTGAACTTAAAAATAATGAAGTACAAACACTCAGAACTTTGGCTCCTGCTGCAAACCCACCCATCCTGACTGCTGGTATTCCAGACCCCAACAACAGCTCTGGCTACCCACCTGGCTCCAACTACAAGTTCTGGCTGTTCACTCCATTCGCCCCCTAGTCACCTAGCTCACACGATTAACTAATTGTAATTGTAATTAATTTATTAGCCAAGTATATACAAGAAACAATTTATTTGTCATTTGGACCCCTTGAGGTCCAAACAAAATGACGTTTCTGCAGCCATACATTACAAACAAATAGACCCAAGACACAACATAATTTACATAAACATCCATCACATTGCTGTGATGGAAGGCCAAAAAAACTTATCTCTCCATTGCACACCCCCCCCACGATGTCAGAGTCAAAGTCAAAGCCCCCCCCCCCCCCCCCCGATTGTCCTGCTGCCATTAAAGCCACGCCGGGTGATGCAAGGTCGCACACCGGGTTCTTGATGTTAGAGCCCCCGGCGTGCACTCGCAGAGTCCCGCAGCCATTCCAAGCCGCGCGGGGCGGTGCTGTAAGGCCCCGCTCCAGGAGCTCTTCGACCCTGCAACTCGGGCGGGAGAAGTCGCCGTTGCAGGAGCCCTGAAAAGCGGTCTCCCTCCAGGGACCCGCGGGCTCCCGGTGCCGCCGTCCGCCAGACCCGCAGTTGCAGCCTCCGAATCTCCGGAGGTCGGGCCGCAGCAGCAGCAGCAGCGCTCCACCACCGCTCCACCCGCTCTGCACTCGGCCAGCTCCGCGACGGTGAGGTGAGTAGTCGGCACCAGAGTCCCCGGTCTTCCTGTTGGAGGCCGCTCCTCGTTGCAGCCCCAACGACAACGGAGACCCGACAAAGAAAACGTCGGGTCTCCCGTGCAGGGAGAGATTAAAAGTTACCCCCTTCCTCCCACCCCACCCCCACCCCCCCTACACACACACCCCAACAAAAAATAGCAAAAAGTACATAAAAACATAGACAAAAATAATAAAAACGCAGACGGGCTGCAGAGGCCGCTGCTGACGAGAGTCGCGCCGCCTAAACCTACAAGGAATTTGATTTGCCAACCACCACACAAAAAAGCAACAAGATACATAACATAAAAATTAAACATAGACTTGAACAGCCACCGCAACGGCGTGTGAGAATCCCCAGGGCGCACAGCATAAGCGGACACCCATAGCCATCAGTTCAATGTCCGGGCCACACACACGCTCCTTCACCGTGATGTGACCAGAATTGTACCGACCGCTGTCACTCTCTCTATGCAGCCCGAACAGTCAGAAAGCCATCCACACTCACACTAGACTCCGGGTGTCCTCATGGAGTCATGTCCCCACAAAACACCAAGATCACGGCATTCCCTCCGAGTCCTCACCAGTGCAGGCAGCACGTCCATCATTTTCTGGCGACCTCATTCCCCACTGTGATGAAAGGCAAATAACTTGTACCTTCTTTCAATCGGAGCTCTTGCATCGGGGCAATCAAAGCTCCCACAGTCGGGGTGGTCAAAGCTCCTGCGGTTGGAGCTCCCGCAGTTGATCCCTAACAAAAGGACAGCCAGCTCATGATGTTAAAGCTGCTGTGCAGACGGAGATATGATTAAAAAGTTGCATCTCTGTCCAGGAAAGTGATAAAGGTTTGCCCCCACCCCCACGTAATACAAAAACTAAAGGTACACTAATAACATACAAGTAAACACAGTACAAAACAGCAAACAAAGCTAGCTGCAAAATCCCATTGATTTCCAAACAACAAAACGCTGAATTATTGAGTTTTTTTATATTACGTATTTTGTTTTTCATTATTATTCCCCTTAATTAAAACCCCCTACCTCGTGTCATCTAATCATGACTGCCAGACATACTTTCCCATTTGCTCATTCCTCTGTCACATTCCTTTGTGTGCTTGCTTAAATGTTAAAACATTTTTGCAATTTAAATAAAAGGTGGTCAAATTTTTCACCAGGCACAGGAAGAGAGTAAGAGAATAATTTGCCTTTAATTGTTTTGTATTGGTTCATGACATTACAGAATGCTTTTGCTACTAATTAAGTACGAGAGTCACTGTATAATGTAGTCTTTGTGGCCCACCAACAGACCAAGAAAGTTGTACTGTAAAAGCTTCCAATGATCTAAATACTCAAAATGCTGTTTAAAAAACAGTATCTGGTTTAATCGCATATTTAGAATAAAATAGTAGAATAGTTTCTTTATTGTCATTGTAACATGAACCATGTACAACAAAATTTAAAAATGTCAGTCAGTGCACCATTCAAACATTTCTAAAAGCTAACGATACATACAAGGTAAAATATTGAAAAAAGATAAACAACTAAAATAAATATCATGAACATAGCACGCATAAACACCCAACCCTACATCCTTCTGTCGATTTCATAGTGTGCCACAGTCCCTTAGTATGTATCGCCCCTGCGTTCCTTGGCAGCTACATTCAGTGCCTTTATAGCAGTGGGGTAAAAACTGTTTTTAAGTCTGTTTGTCCTTGTCCTTGTAGATCTGTACCGTCTGCCTGACGGCAACAGTTCAAACAGGGAGAGTCCAGGGTGGGAAATGTCCTTTATAATACTCTGGGATTTTTTGATGCAGCGGGAACTGTGTAAGTCCTCCAGCCGACAATCCTCTGGGCGTTGTCAATGGCCCTCTGGAGCGCTTTCCTCTGAGTCGCTGTGCAGCTGGTGTACCATACGCATACACAGTATGTTAGGATGCTCTCAATGGAGCACCGATAAAAGGACAGCAGCAGTCTCTGAGTGATGTTCAGGAAGTTATTCTTCCTGAGATCCGCCACTCTCTCCACACAGTCCCCTCTGATAATTAATGATACCATGTTTGTTTTATTCTTCCTGAAGTCTATTATTATTTCCTTTGTCTTTAAGGTGTTGAGGAGCAGGTTATTTTCTCCACACCACTGTCAGCTGCTCCGCCTCATCCCGGTAGGCGTACTCGTCCCCCCCGGAGATGAGTCCCACCACCATAGTGTCATCCGCAAATTTGACAATGGTGTTGCTGTGGTGGGCGGGGGTGCAGTCATGTGTGTAGATGGTGTAGAGCAGGGGGCTCAGCACACAGCCCTGTGGAGAGCCGGTACTGAGGCTGAGGGCCGTGGATGTGTGATGGCCCACTGTGACTCTCTGGCTGCGACCCGACAGGAAGCTATTTATCCACATGCAGGTGGAGTGTGGAAGTCCCAAGTCCCCCAGTTTGTCCACCAGTTTGTGGGGAAGGATGGTATTAAAAGTAGAGCTGTAGTCCACAAAGAGCATCCGCACATAGCTCCCCCGCTGCTCCAGGTGGGACAGTGCAGCATGGAGAGCTGTGGCTACAGCGTCCTCTGTAGATCTATTCACTCTGTACGCAAACTGGTGGGGGTCAAAGCTTCGGGGCAGGAGTGATGTGATATGACCCCGGACCAGTTTTTCAAAACGTTTCATCACCACTGGTGTGAGTGCGACTGGCCGGTAGTCGTTGAGGCTGGAAATGTGGGTTTTTTTGGGCAAGGGGACTATGGTTGCGGACTTCAGACAGGGTGGAACAGTGGAATGGGCCAGAGACTGGTTGAAAATCCTCGTACAGACTCCAGCCAGCTGGTCTGCGCGGTCCTTCAGCACGCGTCCAGAGACGCCGTCGGGCCCAGTAGCCTTCCTTGGATTGATGGCCCGCAGCGTGCGCCTCACCTTATGCTCCTCTATCTTGAGGGTA
This sequence comes from Leucoraja erinaceus, assembly GCF_028641065.1. Classification (NCBI taxonomy): domain Eukaryota; kingdom Metazoa; phylum Chordata; class Chondrichthyes; order Rajiformes; family Rajidae; genus Leucoraja; species Leucoraja erinaceus. The sequence goes on from NC_073383.1 coordinate 57,926,186, forward strand.
AGGCTGCTGTGGACCATGTGGTGTGATGTGGCTGTCTCGGGTGGCTCCACTTCAAAGCGAGCAAAGAAGGCTCAGCTCCTCTGCCAATGAGGCGTCACCTTCAGCAGCTCCAAGGTTGGTCTTGTAGTTGGTGAGATACTGGATCCCCTGCCATACCTGCCTGCTGTTGTTACTGTCCAGGTGGTCCTCTATCTTCCTCCTGTAGTCTGATTTGGCCTCTCTGATGCCTCTCTTCAGGTTAGCTCGGGCCTTGCTGTATAAAGCCCTATCGCCAGACCTAAAAGTGGTGTTCCTCTCTTTTAACATCCGCTGGACCTCCCGGGTCATCCAGGGCTTCTGGTTGGGGTAGACCCAGATGCTTTTGTCCACTGTGACCGTGTCCATGTAGTTTTTAATGTAACACAGTACACTGTCTGTGAACACCTCCAGGTCCCGGTGTTCAAACACATCCCAGTTGGTCCTGTCGAAGCAGTCCTGCAGCTGCTGAGATGCACCATCAGGCCAGGTTGTGATGGTCTTTGTGATGGTAGGAGCGGTTTTCCTGAGGGGGGCATATGCAGGAATTAAAAGCAGAGACATATGGTCCGACTGACCCAGGTGTGGTAATGGTCTAGCCCTGTAGCCCAGCTTGATGTTGGAGTAGACCTTGTCCAGTGTGTTAGCTCCTCTAGTAGCACATTTAACATCCTGGTAGAATTTGGGGAGCATTTTCTTCAAGTCCTTGTGATTAAAGTCCCCTGCTATGATGTGAACACTGTCAGGATACATGCTCTGTTGACTGCTAGTGCTACCATACAAATGTCCGATAACCGAGTTAGCATTAGCATCCGGTGGTATGTACACAGCAGTTATCATGACAACAGTAAACTCTCTAGGGAGATAAATGGGCCTGCATTTAACAGTCACATACTCCAGGTTCGGGGAGCAGTGACTGTCCACAATCACTGTGTTTGTACACCAGGTGTTGTTCACGTACACACAGAGCCCTCCACCTCTGCTCTTACCAGAGTCTCTTGTCCTGTCATGACGCTGTGCTGTGTAGCCTGCTAGCTCGATAGCAGAGTCCGGAATGAAAGAATGAAGCCAGGTCTCCGTGATCAACAGGATACAGCTGTCCTTCACGGCGTTGTTAGCTGCAGTCTAGCCTCAGTTCATCCATCTTGTTAGCGAGGGATCTGGCGTTCGTGAGAAACAGGCTGGGAAGCGGTGGTTTCAGTGGCTGCCTCCGTAGCCTGGCCAGCGCGCCGGCCCTGCCACCTCGCTTTTGCCTTCTCTCTCTGCGCCGTCTTCGCCTCCTCCCCGCGGGGATGGTGATCCACGGAAAGTCGGGGCTCCTCGCTATGTCCGCCGGGATCTTGTATGAGCGGACAAACTCGGCGGTAACCCCCCGTTCGCGACCGGCTCCAATCCTAAGAAGATCCTGCCGGCCGTAGACGTTGTTCGCCCGACAGTAAGTACACAGGGCACAAAACAACACGCACACATACACAAAAAACACGAAGCACTGACCGGGAGGACATCGAGCCGCTGCAACTGTGTGTGCCGCCATTTCTTGCCGCCATATTTCCAGCATCTGTGTGATTTCGATTTTGTTGAACTTTAAAAGCGCATTTTTCGATAGGAGTGTGCAACATCATAAAATGCCCATTTGAACTAATTTGCCATTCAAGGCAAAATTAAATGTAAATTCAAGGTCAATGAGCGCATGGCTTCTGAAGTGTTATTCCAGTTCTTCCCGACTTATTTTACCTTGTATTGGGAAGTTGAATGTTGATACTTTAAGAGAGTTTTCAAAATATAATTGTATATTTTGTCTTTGTCAGAAATTTACGTAAAGCAGAACAATATTTTGATTTTCAGCTGTTTTTATTTCCTGCTGTGAAATTTTGACAACCTGTTCATAACAAAATAATTTGATGTGTAGTATTGAATGTTTATTTTCATACTGTGACTGTTTTGGAAGTGAATGTGAATAGTATCAATAATGAAACTTTAGTTTACAGTGTTGACAAGCATATACTGGGGTAAAACCCAACTTGCTGTTCCTACAATGTGCTCCAAATACCTGTAGGCATTTGCTAATCCGTTCTTTATTAATGACGGATTGGTTCTTTAATTTTACAAATTTATTAGAACTAGATTTATTAACACAAATACTCTGGGAACCAGTTACTGGAATATGAAATCTGAGCATTACATTATAAATCACTTATGTGCGTAATGACGTATACGTGGAACCTTTGGTATTTTCTTGGTATGCGTTCAACATCAAATACTTTACAGTACAGTTAAGAGTGTGTCAAATCTCACTTCTGCTTTCCAGAGAATTTTCAATTTTTTTTTTCCTGTTTATGCCTGGGAGAATTTCAAACTTGGCCTCTGGCAATTTTCTAAGAAGTGAATCAATTTCTTCAATAAAATGCACTATTCTTTCCAACTGCATGCAGCTATCTATTGAATTTTCCATATTTGTTACCTTGCAGTTAATAATTTTGGAATCTAAACCTCTCGCATGGTGAGAGGAAACATGCTATTCTGATTCTGATAAATGCTAAGTTTAGATGATGTTCTGACAGAAACACTGGCTTTGTTCTGTTGGAGATATTTATATGCTGTAGATGGCTATTACTATTATTTTCAGTCGGACTCTCCACTCCTTGCAGCCAACATGTCCCATCTGACTTGTATGCATCATTTTGTTAGTTGGATGAGAAAAACGTTCTGTGAGTGATATCTGCAGTCATCCTTGTCATTTAGCAAGCAAAGAATTCAATTTGTTTTCCTCTCCCTCCACATTTTCCCTTTTTCTAACATTTTTTATTTTGTGACTGTTTTCTTTACAGACATTTTAGCTACACCTTCTAAATGTGAGTTGTTCACAGATGATATTTGTGGAGGAGTTTAAAGTAGCGTGACTAGCGCATTATGTCCAATATTGGTTGAGTTTGCTTAAGGATATTTCACTACAAAGCTATAGCATGTGCAAATATACCTCTTTCAAACTATTTCCAGCAGGTAGAGAAACATAAACTTAGAAAATAGGTGCACGAGTAGGCCATTCTGTCCGTCGAGCCAGCCATTCAATATGATCATGGCTGATCATCTAAAATCAGTACACCATTCCTGCTTTTTCCCTGCATTCCTTGATTTCTTTAGCCCTAAGAGCTAAATCTAATTCTTTTGAAAACATCCAGTGAATTGGCCTTCACTGACAATAGACAATAGGTGCAGGAGTTGGCCGTTCGGCCCTTCGAGCCAGCACCGCCATTCAATGTGATCATGGCTGATCCTCCCCAATCAGTACCCCGTTCCTGCCTTCTCCCCATTTCCCCTGACTCCGCTATTTTTAAGACCCTATCTAGCTCTCTCTTGAAAGCAATCAGAGAACCTGCCTCCACCGCCCTCTGAGGCAGAGAATTCCACAGACTCACCACTCTCTGTTAGAAAAATTGTTTCCTTGTCTCCGTTCTAAATGGCTTACTCCTTATTCTTAAACTGTGGCCCCTGGTTCTGGACTCCCACAACATTGGGAACCTGTTTCCTGCCACTAACGTGTCCAAACCCTTAACAATCTTGTATGTTTCAATGAGATACCCTCTCATCCTTCTAAACTCCAGTGAACAAGCCCAGCTGCTCCATTCTCTCAGCATATGACAGTCCTGCCAATTAGGGGACCAAAACTGCACACAACACTCCAGGTGTGGTCTCACTAGAGCTCTGTACAACTGCAGAAGGACCTCTTTGCTGCTCCTCTTGTTATAAAGGCCAACATGCCATTCACTTTCTTCACTGCCTGCTGTACCTGCATGCTTACTTTCATAGACTGATGTACAAGGACCCCCAGATCCCGTTGTACTTCCCCTTTTCCCAACTTGACGCCATTTAGATAGTAATCTGCCTCCTGTTTTTGCTACCAAAGTGGTAACCTCACATTTATCCGCATTAAACTTCATCTGCCATGCATCTGTCCACTCCCCCAACCTGTCCAAGTCTCATTCTCATAGCATCCTCCTCACAGTTCACACTGCCCCCAGCTTTGTGTCATCTGCAAATTTGTTAAAGTTGCTTTGAATCCCTTCATCCAAATCATTGATGTATATTGTAAATATCTGCGGTTCCAGGATCGAGCCTTGCGGTTCACTTACATGACTTCAGAATTAAGGGACAGCTTTAGGGGTGAGGGGGAACTTCTGCAGAGAGTGGTGGCGGTGTGGAATGCTCCCAGTTTGAGGCAGGTTCATTGGTATCATAAAAATAAATTTGATGCATATATGAGAAGGGAATGGATGGTACGAGTGCAGGCAGGTGGGACTAAGGGGAAAAAAATTTGTTCGGCATGGACTTGTAGGGCCGAGATGGCCTGTTTCCGTGCTGTAATTGTTATATGGTTATATGGTACCCCACTAGATACTGCGTGCCATTCTGAAAAGGACCCGTTAATCCTAACTCTTTGTTTCCTGTCTGCCAACCACTTTTCTATCCATGTCAGCACTCTAACCCCAATACCATGTGCCCTAATTTTGCCCACTAATCTCCTGTGGGGTCTTATCAAATGTTTTCTGAAAGTCCAGGTACACTACATCCACTGGTTCTCCCTTGTCCATTTACCTAGTTACATCTTCAATAAATTCCAGAAGATTAGTCAAGCATGATTTCCCCTTCGTAAATCCACGCTGACTCGGACTGATCCTGTTTCTGCTATCCAAATGTTCGGCTATCTCATATTTTATAATTGACTCCAGCATCTTCCCCGCCACCGATGTCAGGCTAATGGTCTATAATTCCCTGTTTTCTCTCTCCTAGCTTTCTTAAAAAGTGGGATATCATTAGCTACCCTCCAATCCACAGGAACTGATCCTGAGTCTATAGAACATTGGAAAATTATCACCAATGTATCCACAATTTCTAGAGCCACTTTCTTAAGTACCCTGGGATGCAAACCATCAGGCCCTGGGGATTTATCAGCTTTCAGTCCCATCAGTCTATCCAACATCATTTCCTGCCTAATGTGGATTTCCTTCATGTGGATTTCCTTCAATCTCTCCGTCACCCCAGAACCTCTGGCCACTACTATATCAGGAAGATTGTTTGTGTTCTCCTTAGTGAAGACAGATCCAAAGTTCCTGTTCAACTGATCTGCCATTTCCTTGTTCCCCATAATAAATTCACTTTTTTCGGTCTTCAAGGGTCCAACTTTGGTCTTAACTAATTTTTTCATCTTCACATACCTAAATAAGCTTTTACTGTCCTGCTTTATATTCTTGGCTAGCTTACCTTCGTACCTCTTCTTTTCTTCCTGTATTGTCTTTTTGGTTATCTTCTGTTGTTCTTTAAACATTACCCAATCCTCTTGCTTCCCGCTCATCTTTGCTACGTTGTACTTCTTCGCTTTAATTTTTATACTGTCCCTGACGTCCCTTGTCAGCCATGGTCGTCCATTTCTCCCCTTGGAATCTTTCTTCCGCCTAGGAATGAACTGATCCTGCACCTTCTGTATTATTCCTAGAAATACCTGCCATTTTTGTTCCACTGTCATCCCTGCTAGTGTATCTTTCCAGTCAACTTTGGCCAGCTCTTCCCTCATGGCACCATAGTCCCCTTTATTCAACTGCAACACTGACACCTTCGATCTATCCTTCTATGCTTCTGTCATCCGCAAACTTGGAGACGTTACATTTAATTCCCTTGTCTTAATCGTTATTAATATTGTAAATAACTGGGGTAACAGCACCGAGCCTTGTGACACTCCACTAGTCACTGCCTGTTTATTTGTTTTGCTTTGTTTTATTATTTTATTGTGTGCCCATTTTTATTTAAAGATCCAAATGAATATGCAGTTCAGATAAATTACCAATAAAAAATTGTATTATAGATGGAGGCTGAAGACTGATGGTATGATAGTCTGAAAAAATGTACATTGTATCTGGTGTGATGGCACTTTTTCTGTTCTAGAAAATGTTTTGTAATTTTTTTTTTCTAATAATAAATGGAAATGAAATATTTGGGTCAAATAAGTCTTGCTCCATCTAATTCCTGCTTTGAAATCCAAGAATATATTGTTCAACTATTTTTGGAACAAGAGTAAGAACAAAGATTAGCTGATTTGTCTCCTTTATGGCCTTTAAATTGATCATGGCCTTTTATTTTCAGTAACCACACGGTTCAACATCATCAATGAATGGGGCTTTTGTATATTTCTAATTTGAGAATAAAACACAAATCTCACTTAATATGCAACATTGTTTTTGTTGCTGGAGGGCAGAGTTTTTCTATTTTGCCCAAATGCAGAAATTTCAAAATTTATGAATTTTCACTAATGACTTTGACTCAGTGTGTGAATTTACATTTATTTTTCACTGCATTAAATAACAATTCTTTTGTACACAATCAAAAAATCCCTTTTACATTTTGTAGCTTTTTTGTAAACCAAGTACACAGGCTGTATATGCTAGAATACATTTTTGTGCAACTATTCTTGGAAAATGGATCTAAATTTGGCCAAGTGCCTTCATATTGTATTTCTGAAGTAAAAACTACACATCAGTTCCACGTACTTTCATTAGTACATTGAAGATTATATTGATTGTTACTGTAATTACCCAGGAAACTTTCGGAGTAGGCTTTATGTTATGAACAAAGGCCAATGTGGAAAAAAGCCAGCGTAAGATACATTCAGGCTTGGGGCAACAGGTTCATTTTGTACTGTTTGTTCTAGTTCTTATTTATTGCACTGTCTACTGTTGGGGAAAAATATGACATACCTTGCCTCCTGCAGATGAACTTGCCCACAATTGATTGGTCCAGCCAGACAACAAGTATAAACTTGCATGTGACTTGCCCAGGCAAAATTAAAAGCACTTTGAGATGTTGACCAAGAGATTTGTTTACTGTTGGGAGCTGATCTTGTTTTGCTAACTACAGAAACAAGACTATAAAACACTGTTTTGCTGTAATCCTTAAACAAGAGATGTTCTTGATTTATATTGGCAGACCTTCAAGTAGATTACTTCAATGTAAATGCAAATTTTATGTTAATTTAGTTGTCTTTAACATAAGATAAAGGCAATCGTGATTACTTCTCTCTTTAGACACCATTTCTGAGATGCTTGTTGTATAAACGTTCTGATTGCTACATTTTTAAAAGATTTTGAAAATAGGCTATGTTGAAGAAAATACCTCATGTTGAAGAAATGTTTTTCCAAATATGGAGCCTAATTTGGAATGTGCCCAAAGTACAAATGACTTCAGTGGGCAGCATCTCCTGAAATGCCTGACCTGCTAAATTACTCCAGTGCATTGTCTTCAAAAGTTTTGAGGAGCTTTAAATTGAGGAAGCAAAAACTGCTGGAAGGCTGAAATAGAAATCCTAGCAATGCTGAATGTCTGAAATTTGTTGAATTCTAACTCAAGTCCAGAAGACCATACTACAATCTGAGTTTTTAAAATAGGCTAAGTAGTCTATATTTAGCTATTTTATTTCATCCACTCAAGAGGTGTTGCTGTTCTTCATAGCACTGTTCACCTATTGTTGATTAATTCTAGAGTTATTTCCGTTTCTTCTGTATTTGTAAGTCCATTGACCGCTCGATGTTTAGAATTACTTGCAATTAATCTAATTTATCTTTTTCAATGTTGTATCCATCCTTGGCCATTAAGCTTCCAAACTCTTAGCTATCTGTTCAGTTTAGAGATACAGCGTGGAGACAGGCCCTTCGGTCCACTGAGACTGTGCCGACCAATGATTCCATACATCAGCACTATCCTACACAATCCTAATTTACAATTTTTAAAAACGGAAGCCAATTAGCCTACAAACCTGTACGCCTTTGTAATTAGGAGGAAACCAGAGCTTACGGAGAAAACCCACGCGGATACTGGGAGAGCGTACAAACACTCATAGTCAGGATTGAATCCAGGTCTCTGGCGCTGTAAGGCAGCAACTCTACTGCTGCTATTCTGTGGCATCCAATTGCCCCTACCTCCTGGTTACTTTTGAGACAGGTTGATTCCTTTACTTTGGAAGTTAAAATTCAACAAAGAAATAAGTCTGTTCTGTCCAAAACAATTTGCATCAGTTGATGCCATGTTTATGGTCATCTGTATAAGTCTTTACTCTCAAGAAAATATTCCATGTGCCAGCATACTGTACCTCAACTAATATTAAGCTGTTGGCATAAACCAAAACCTGCAGGTTTTTAAAAAAATCCTGCATAGGGTTTGATATGTAAGCGAACTACTGAGTATGAGCAAGCAGGACATGCTACTTTTTAGTTTTTAGTTTTAGAGATACAGCGGGGAAACGGGCCCTTCGGGCCACTGGACCCACGCTGACCAGTGAGCCCCGCAAATTAACACCATCCTACACACCTAGGGACAATTTTTGCATTTACCAAGCCTATTTACCTCCACACCTGTACGTCTTTGGAGTGTGGGAGAAAACTGAAGATCTCAGATAAAACCCACAGGGAGAACGTACAAACAACATACAGACAGGACCCATATTCGCGATCAAACCCAGGTCTCCAGCGCTAAGGCAGCATCTCTACTGCTGTGCCACCGGCTATTGGCTAACTTTATACCATATGTAGAAAAGAAAAGCAAAGTTTTGTAAAATTTTCAAAATTGATGCAGCATTTGTCCGTGACAAACATTGGTAAGAAGGGAATCAGTTCTTTGGAATTGGTACTGAAATCCCATGCAGGAAGATGGAGGGCAGAATTGTGCAGGATAAACTTGGCTGTCTCCAGGTATCTACATTTTGTTGCATTTTTCATATTACCCATTCAGTTAACAGTTTAATTCCTTTTTGGGGGGGGAAACAAAGGTCCAGATTTTCGAACCATCGGGAAACATAGCCTTGTGATGCTAGTTCTAATTTATTATATTCCCCTAGTTCGGAAGACTTGCAGTCAAAGAAAGTTGTTTCTATATCCCCCCCAGAGCTCTATTTGGGGTGACATTATGATTTTAGCTCCTCCTAATCTTTCCAACTCAAAATGTAAAACGAGTATCTATAATTTGTTATTACATTAAATCTGTATCATTCTGGTGAATTCTGCACTATATTCCCTATGTGATCAAAATGTCTTTGAGATGAAATTTGATGCCTGAAATTAAATGTGGGGTTCCTAATGGTCTGTGAATAACTAAAATATCAAAATTTCACTTTCATATCCTAGTCCTGTTGAGATAAACATTCTATAATTAGCTTGAATTACTTTTTAAATGTGGCCTGGCTCATTAGTGATTTTTCAGATGGGAACTAAAGACATCCTGTAGAGAGACTGAGAACTTAAAATCCTCAATGATTGCACTGTTATAATGAGCAATGATAATGTGAAACACTTTCTGATGGGCTATAGTAATCCAATGAAAGTGTGAAGAGGGAGTTTGAAAGTGTTGTTTATCTTGTCTAAAATATTTTAGTCAGTCTTCATAAAAGGCAAACAAACATTTTTAGTACAAAAATGCAGGATCTAAAACATTAATTTTATTTCACTTGCCAGCAAATAGGAATTTAGATGAGAACTAGACCAAGCGCAGACCGATTGGGTCCCCCTCCCCAACACAATATTCCAACACTCACCCATACACAAGGCGATGCTCAGTGAAAATGGCGATCCCGGCCCAGCAACCCACCCCCAACTGCGCACATGCGACTGACGGATCCCCGTTGTGACGCCAGAGATTGTGTAAATGCCATCCCATTGTGACGTCATTGTGGGGTGGAGCACTGCTGATGGGCAGTTTCTGAAAGAGATCCCATTGTGACATGCGCTGCTAACTGCGATGGAAGAGATTTTTGTCAATTTGTTTTTTGTAAAGTTGAAAATGTGAATAACTTGTAAAATTTACCATCAATCTGAACAAAACTTGAAACCACCAAACAACAGCACAATGGTGAGTAAGGTGGGCCAAACATTATAGTACTATTGTGTACCGTTTTGGTGTAATTGCAGGATATACATATACACCAACACGTTGTAGCTGTCGGGGGTGGTGGGCCGAGCGGTCTGGAGCAGAGGGAGAGGAAGAGGCCGAGGCTGCGGTCTGGAGCCGCTGGAGGGGGAGGGAGAGGCCCATCGCAGGTCCGGCGCAGTGCTCGGGGCCCAGTCCGTGTCTGTGTCTAACGTGCTTATATCGGTGACAGCAAGTTTTTATGTAAATGAGATCCCATTGTGATGTAATTGTGGGGTGGAACACTGCTGAATGGCAGTTTATGTAAATGGACCCCATTGTGGCGTCATACACTGTTAACTGCCGGTGCAAGCTTGTCAAACTCGATTTTGTAAAGATCACACAGACAGAATCACAGACATAATAACAAACAAGATGAGAGTTTTAGTAATATACTAGACCAAGTGGACCCGTTAAGTTCCGTCCCCTCACCCCACGGGTGCGGGGGGGGGGGAGGGGGGCTGCTGAGACACAGACACACACTCACACTCACTCTCTCTCTCTCTTCAACCCCCCCCCCTCACACACACACACACACACACACACACACACACACACACACACACACACACACACACACACACACACACACACACACACACAATCACTCACTAACCACCCTATTGATGTTATATTAATATTATTCATTCGCTCATCGTGGGCAGGGGGTGTTGTGGAGGAGGGGCTTATGGGTGAGGGATGTGGAGGGGGGGGTAAGGGGCGGTTATGGGGGGGGCTAAGGGTCAGTTGTGGGGGGAAGGGGGGTTGTGTGGGAGAAGGGGGGGGTTGTGTGGTGTGGGGGGGAGGTGTGGGAGAGGGGTGTTAGGGGGGGAGGTTATAACCATATAACAATTACAGCACGGAAACAGGCCATCTCGGCCCTACAAGTCTGTGCCGAACACTTATTTTCCCCTAGTCCCATCTACCTGCACTCAGACCATAACCCTCCATCCCTTTCCCATTCATATACCTATTCAATTTATTTTTAAATGATAAAATCGAACCTGCCTCCACCACTTCCACTGGAAGCTCATTCCACACAGCTACCACTCTCTGAGTAAAGAAGTTCCCCCTCATGTTACCCCTAAACTTCTGTCCCTTAATTCTCAAGACACGTCCTCTTGTTTGAATCTTCCCTTCTCTCAATGGGAAAAGCTTATCCACGTCAACTCTGTCTATCTCTCTCATCATTTTAAAGACCTCTATCAAGTCCCCCCTTAACCTTCTGTGCTCCAAAGAATGAAGACCTAACTTATTCAACCTTTCTCTGTATCTTAGTTGCTGAAACCCAGGCAACATTCTAGTAAATCTCCTCTGTACTCTCTCTGTTTTGTTGACATCCTTCCTATAATTGGGCAACCAAAATTCCTAGATCCCTCTGTTCAACTGCATTCCTCAATTCCCTACCATTTACCATGTACGTCCTATTTTGATTTGTCCTGCCAAGATGTAGCACCTCACACTTATCAGCATTAAACTCCATCTGCCATCTTTCAGCCCATTCTTCCAAATGGCCTAAATCTCTCTGTAGACTTTGGAAATCTACTTCATTATCCACAACACCACCTATCTTAATATCATCTGCATACTTACTAATCCAATTTACCACACCATCATCCAGATCATTGATGTACATGACAAACAACAGTGGACCCAACACAGATCCCTGAGGCACCCCACTAGTCACCGGCCTCCAACCTGACAAACAGTCATCCACCATTACTTTCTGGCATCTCCCATTCAGCCACTGTTGAATCCATCTTGCTACTCCTGCATTAATACCCAACAATTGAACCTTCTTAACCAACCTTCCATGAGGAACCTTGTCAAAGGCCTTACTAAAGTCCATATAGACAACGTCCATTGCTTTACCCTCATCAATTTCCCTAGTAACCTCTTCAAAAAATTCAAGAAGATTAGTCAAACTTGACCTTCCAGGCACAAATCCATGTTAACTGTTCCTGATCAGACCCTGTTTATCCAGATGCTTATATATTATCTCTAAGTATCCTTCCATTAATTTGCCCACCACTGGAGTCAAACCAGCAGGTCTATAATTGCTAGGTTTACTCTTAGAACAATTTTTAAACAATGGAACAACATGCGCAGTACGCCAATCCTCCGGCACTATTCCCGTTTCTAATGACATTTGATATATTTCCATCATAGCCCCTGCTATTTCTACACTAACTTTCCTCAATGTCCTAGGAAATATCCTGTCAGGACCTGGAGACTTATCTACTTTTATATTTTTCAAAAGTGTCAGTACTTCTTTTTCTTTGATTCTCTTAGTTTCCATAGCTACTCTACTTGTTTCCCTTACCTCACATAATTCAAAATCCTTCTCCTTGGTGAATAACGAAGAAAATAAATTGTTCAATATCTCCCCCATCTCTTTTGGCTCTGCATATAGCTGTCCACTCTGCCTCTCTAATGCACCAATTTTATCCCTCGGTATACTTTTGCTATTAATATAGCTGTAGAAACCCTTTGGATTTACTTTCACCTTACTTGCCAAAGCAACCTCATATCTTCTTTTAGCTTTTCTAATTTCTTTCTTAAGATTCTTTAGGGTTGTGGCGGAGAGGGGGGGTTGTTGGGGGAGAGGGGGGTTGTGGGGAAAGGGGGGTGTTAGGAGGGTTTGTGTGGGCAGAGGGGTTGTGGGGTGTGTGGGGTATGTGTGGGAAGGGGTGGTTTTGGGAGAGGGGTGGGGGCAGGCGGAGAGTTGTGAGGGGTGTGCGGAAGGGAAGGGTGTGTGTTTGGAGGGGTTGCGGTGTGGGGTTTTCGGGTGTGGAGGGAGGGGGGTGTGTGGAGGAGACAAGGAATAGGAGGAGGGTGAGAGATGAGGTGGGGAATGGAGGCGGAGGAAGTGAGGAGCGGGGCGGGCATCACCCAAAGGGGACTGTGTTCAGCGGCTTCAATCCAGAGCCCGGAGTGGGGGAAGTGGTCGTCACAGGGGAGGGCTGGTTCCCGAACGCAATACTCTGTTGCTCCATGCTGCAGGCTCCAGGGACAGGGAGAGAGCAGAGACAGGGAGAGGGGAGCTTGCTGCCTTTTGGAGCTGCGGTTTCCGATTTGAGGCAGGGAGAGGGCAGAGACAGGGAGAGGGATGTAGGAAGTGGACTCGAGGGAGGCCGCGGGCAGTCGGCGCAAGCGAGTGTCGACCAAAGGAGCGCCGTTCGAACCGACGCAGTCTTCAGCTATGATCTTTGGTCAGCGGGCGAGCATCAACCAAAGGAGTGCAGGTTGGGCCGACGCAGTCTTCAGCAATGGTCTTTGGTCTTCAGTCGACAGGGTGACTTTTGAACAACGGGGGGGTGGGAGTGAGGGATGGGATGTGATGTCAGTTGCAGCGTGAGCAGATGGCTGGCAGGCAGATCCATTGTCATGTGATCAGCTAAATAAAACAGGAGTTTTAAATTCCAAGTTTGATCGGATTTGTGAACATTTTTATTAATAACTCAAGAAATTTTTTCGAGATGTGAAAATAAATATACACACACACACACACACACACATCCAAGATCAGAGTTTAAATAGTTATAAGATATATATTTATAGATACACACGCACACACATATACATACTAGACCAAGTGGGACCCATTGGGCCCCGTTCCCCCAACGCAATATACCACCACTCACCCGATCCCCCATCATAATATTCCACCCCTCACCCATAGCCCCCAACTGTGCAGGCACGGCTCATTTCCCCTCACCCCCCAGCACTCCCTCTCCCCTCTTGCACAAGTGTCAATAGAAGTGATTGCATGTCAATTTTTGTGGGTCCCTGTGGGGAAAGTAGCGGCTGTGTTCTTAAGAGATGATGACGTCTGATCACTGCATGGCGGCTATGTAGAGGGAAAAAAAATTCCAACAGCTTTTTTTTCTGCTTACTTATTTCCAAAGTAACTTGAGTGGTTCTCTAGTTCCTGATCAAAATTGTGTTATAACCAATTAGATCGACATAATACAAATAATATTTCTTAATGTATTTAACATTGCATCTAATTACCTTTATAAATGTCTGAAGAAGGGTTTTCACCCGAAACGTCACCTATTCTCTCTAGAGATGCTGCCAGACCCACTGAGTTACGCCAGCATTTTGTGTCTATCTTACCTTTTTCAAAACGCACATTATAGGATGCACCTGTACACTGTACAGTCTACCAAGGTGAAGATGTTGCAAATTCAATCTTTTAACCTCATTGGATCTTTTGTCCCCAATTTAAAAACAAACATTTTCACTCTGATCATGCTTTTAAATGGACTATTAGCTCTTTACTGTTTTACTGTTTTTTTCCCAATTGTGGGTAGTTTGCTTCTCCAGCGATTCCAATGAAACTTGACCTCTTAATCATTGAATTACTAATGCTCAACTTTTGCCATTAGTGGTTTTTCTAATTTGTATAGAAATCAATTTCATTCAAACTGATATAAAGTGGACTATTTCACTCCTTGTTTGGTGTCAAATGTATCAAACTCTACAAAATGTTGAATTGGATTGTAATTCAAAGTAGCTAACTATGCAATGAAGTGACTTAAATAGACAGATTGGAATTACTCGCTGTTGATAAAAGCAAGACAATCTTGTGTTTTGTAGGTATAAAAGCTCTGGCAATGACTCCATACTAACTGAAACACAATATTCTCGAGTGAAGGCAACATTCCCCGGAAATTGGAATTCACAAATTAAAAAGGGCAACCACAGAGTTGCTACCTATAAGTAAGGTGAGTAAGCTGTATTAAAAATCTAAATTTTGCCTGGCAAGTTAATGTGAATGGTAACATTAGTGTTAGCGATTTCCTTACTAGAGATTTTTAACACATGGTCTTGCTACCTTTGTTCTCATTCTTCCTCCTATCTCTTGATATTTGCATCATGCTGGCGTTTAGTGGTACAGGATTTAACTTCTGTTCATTTGAATTTGCATAAGGCACTAAAGTAGGTGGTGTCGTAAACTATGAAGATGGATATCAAAAATGACAGCAGGATCTTGATCAGTTGGGCATTTGGGCTGAAGAACGGCTAATGGAGTTCATTGCAGATAAGTGTAAGGCATTGCATTTTCGGAAGTCAAATCAGGGCATGTTAGGGTCCCTGGGTAGTGTTGTAGATCAGAGGGATCTAGGAGGACACGTGCATAGTTCCCCTGAAAGTGTCATCACAGGTAGATAAGGTGGTAAAGAAGGTTTTTGGTACATTGGGCATCATCAGTCAGGATATTTAGTATAGAAGTTGGGATGTTTTGTTACAGTTGTAGAAGGGTGAGGTTGCATTTAGAGTATTGTCATCAGTTTTGGTCACCCTTCTTTTGGAAGGAATAAGCTCCAAACGTGTTTAAATTATTTGTGAAGATGTTGCCAGAACACTGTCTGTGCTATAGGGAGAGTGGGGCAAACTAGGACTTTATTCCTTGGAACACAGAAGACTGAGGGTTTAATAGGAACCCTAGGGGCAACCTTTCAACACAAGGTAGTGGGTGTATGGAATGAGCTGCCAGAGAAGATTGTTGAGGCAGATATAATAACATTTAAAAGACAATTGTACATGTATTTGAAGGTTTAGACGAATATGGGCCAAATGGGTCGAGCTTAGATGGGGCATCTTGGTGAGCATTGAACAAGTTGGGTTGAAGGGCCTGTTTATGTGCTGTATGACTGACTTAGTCTCATTGGTGTCTATAGTTTCCATTTTAATGAACCATTTTGAAAGTGTGGAAGGTTCTTGTACACAAAATTGGTTACATTTTTTCAAGCAACACATTGTGGTAGATTTTGTGCTTTAGTGTTGTACGGACTGAATATCTTTCTTCCAGAAAATGGAACCCTTTTGTAAATATGTAGCAGAATTTGAGAAGGAATAGTAATATTGTGCTTCTTGGTACACATAGCTGCCTGAGTAATATGTACAGGATGCTTGTTATCTTTTAATCATCAATATCGAAGCAATGGCCAAGAAAGCACATCAATGCCTCTACTCCCTTAGAAGGCTTAGGAAGGTTAGCATGTCCCCCAACAACTCACTAACGTCTACAGATGCACCATAGAAAGCTTTTTATCGGGATGGTTTGGGAACAGCTCCATCCAAGCCCTCAAGAAATTGCAGGCGTCTGGTCTGCGTCCACAATATCACACAAACCAACCTTCCTTCCATTGACAAATCCATTTACACCTCATGCTGCCTCGTCAAGGCCACCGGCATAATCAAGGACAAGTTGCATCCTGGCCACTTGCGCTTCTCCCCTCTCCCATCAGGCAAAAGATATAGAAGTGTAAAAAAGCACACTTCCAGATTCGGGGACAGTTTCTTCCCTGCTGTTATCAGGCAATTGAACTATCCCACCAACAACTAGAGAGCAGTCCAGAGCTACCATTAACCTCACTGGAGACCCTCGGGACTATCTTTGATCAGCCTTTACAGGACTTTATCTTGCACTAAACATTATTTTAGTTATTTCCTTTACCTATACACTGTGGATGGCTTAATTGAAATCATGCATGTCTTTCAGCTGATTGGTTAGCACACAAAAGCTTTTCACTGTACCTCAGTACACGTGACAATAAACTAAACTCAAACTCGCCTAGGCTATTCTTGTTTGGCATACAGCGTAATGGCTCGGTGTCCACATTCATTACAATTCAATGTGCAACATAGGTATGAGGTCAGCACACTTAACCATGATAGTGTCAGTCTTCAAGTGAGACACAAGCCTAGAGGACATTTTGTTCAACCCTGTGTGTATCCCAAAAGCACTGAGTCATATAAACAAATATCTTTCAATTTTAGAAAGAAAAGTAGTATCTGGCTCAAAACGTGTGAACTGATTTTTTTTTGTCTTTTTCTTTGTCCCGATTCATCACTGTGTGCTTAAAGTAATATAGCTAATCTGTTTTCATACAGATTCTTACAGTTTTGTGTAGAGAGCTTTGTACAGAGTCTCTGGGGGGCGCCGGAGGAGGGAGATGGCAGCCCTGCCGGCAGTCTGTTCATTTTTTCATCCTTTTTTGTTATGTTTAGCGTTTAAAGTTTGTTCTAATGTTCTGTTTGTTTTATGTGAGGGGGAGGGGTCGGGGGAAACTTTTTTTTCTGTTTCTTACCTTCTCGGAGATGTGATCAAGTTTCGGATCACATTCTCAGGGCTCAGCGGCCTACCATCGCTGGAGCTGGAAGCCGCCTCGGACAGTCGTGAGCCCCACCACGGGGCACGGACTTGCCATCGGAGCGGATGCCTTGCCTGGGATTTCTCCCACCGCGGCCTGTGGACTTACCATCAAGGGCTCAGTCTCGGGAGAGGCTAGTCGGGAGGTCCAACGCCGCAGAAGGTTCGTCCAGTCCCGACGTGAGGTTTGATCACCCGGGGCTGACAACCCCCTGATGCGGGAGCTGAACGCCTCGATGCGGAGGGCCCAAATGCCGCCAGCTACGGGCCTCAAGACCATCGGGTCAACGGGGGGCTCGAGGCCCCCGACCAAGGAAGAACAACAAGGGAAGGACTTGAACTTTATTTTTCGCCTTCCATCACAGTGAGGAATGTGATGGAAGGCGAAAAATCCATAATGTTAAGGATTGGTTTTGGAAAGCTAGTTTTAGTATTGTCAATAATGTAAGAGTTAAGAATGCTATCATGTGTACCACCAACAGGACAGTGAAATTCTGAATTGCAGCAGCATAACAGGCCTGTATACACAATGCAGAAAGATAATGAACACATTTCCAATAAATAAACCTAATACTAGTGCAAAAGGAAAACCAAAGTCCTTAGTGCAAACTCCATAATTGATCTAGTGCTGGTAATAATCATTGTATTTCTACAGGCTAGAATTTGTAGCACTTTATTATTGTGTATTCATTTATTAACAGGCTTTCAATAAATTGAAGAACAACTATTTGACAGATTTGTATTTTTAATTATGAGCTTATTGGAAGACCTAAATGCCAATTACATGTCCACGTGCACACACAACCAAAGTAGGTTGGAGAAGAAGAAAGTGGTGGAGTGGGTAGTGGTTTTATCATTTCGGCTTGATGACCTTTCATTGGGCCATCTAATTGAAATGGGAACCTTTTCTTTCCACCAATGCTGCCTGCTTTTGTACATTTTTAGAACTGCTGTAATTTGTTTTGTTTTTCTAATCTGACAGCCATACAGCAGCACCGCTTAGTTTGTTGATTGATGAGTCCTGTTTCCATTTTGCACAGTAAACTACTGAACAATGGGATGGAATTATGTACCTCAATTTACTCTTTCAGTGATGTAATGATGACGAATGCTAAGCGTTTTACTGTTACCACAACTGCAGAATGCAGGCCAAAACCTTGATGCGCCAATTCAAGGCGGATGTCAGTACTATTATGTTAACTTGTACATACATTTTCAAAATTCTAATGGCAGGGTATGATGTACTTTTGTTTTGTGAGATTGAACCGGTAA
Organism: Leucoraja erinaceus; assembly: GCF_028641065.1. Classification (NCBI taxonomy): domain Eukaryota; kingdom Metazoa; phylum Chordata; class Chondrichthyes; order Rajiformes; family Rajidae; genus Leucoraja; species Leucoraja erinaceus. Next base: position 57,944,577 of record NC_073383.1, read on the forward strand.
GCTTGGCCTCCATGCATGATACAATTCTTCTTTTGTTTCAGTGCTCTGCATGTACAATGATAGAGAGAGGTTACAGTTTCTGCTGTTAAACTTTTTTTTAAATGCTTAGTTCCACGTTGTGCCTTGCAATGGCAGTAGAGGAGCCAAAGAGATATCAGAATGGGTGAAAGGTTGAGAATGGGAAAGTGCATTTGATCAGGAATGGTGGGTTTGGTCCAAAGTACCAAAATAGGAGCCCAATTCCTAGCTTTCTCTCCACCCCATATTTTATCCTGTTTATAGTTACTCTGCACTGAAAGATGAATTAAGATAATTTCTTAGCAGTGAGAGGCAAAGGATTTTGTTCATAACATCTCGGGGAGACTGGCAGACTGGATCTAAAATTGACTGTGCAAGGAAGCATGATGGTTGATAGTTGTTTTTGTGACTGGCATTCTGTTATTTTGATTTTTTACAGGGCCTGGTACTTGGATCCTTGCTTTTTGTAATCATTTGGGCTTAAATGCAGAGGGCATGTTTAAAAAAAAATGTAGATATACAAATGGATGAGCCAGAGAGCTGTAAACTACAATTTATCGATCGTCCGGTCAGTTGGGCAGAAACAAGGCAATTTGAATCGAAAATCACAAGGTGCTAATTTGGGGAAGTCTTTGCAAAAATCAAAGAAACATACATTAATTAGAAGGGTGCTTAGAAGAATGGCAAAACGGGAATTGAAATGGGAATTAATTGAAAGAATAGTAATTGTGTTTCATGGAAATTAGTATAAGCAGTTGAATCAAATTTGCAACACATTTGGTTTGGGTGCCATATGCATTGTGATGAGCTGTTTTTGCCCCCTCCTTATTGGTTTCTGTTCCTTGCATTCTGCCTTAGTAATAATTTGTTTTGTTTTTTTATTTTTGTGAAAAGAAACCAGTCCATTCCGCCACCTCATTTTGAATGCTGATGTGAAGATTGAGATGAATCAGTGCATGATGGGAAACTTTATTGCTTAGGCTAAAAGCACCAAAATGGGCATGTGAGTGTGTAAATGAATTTTTGTCAATCATTTACATTTATAGATGCCGTTGTTAATCTAATTGGAGTCAATAATACATTGTTATTTTATTAGACCATCCATTAATCTATGGAATATCCACTTATTGATTTGCACTGGGGCGTTAGTTTGCGAGAGGGTTTATCAACATTAAAACACATTTGACCCGTTATGTCGCCTTATTCCAGATTTAAAATGCAGTCATATTATGCGCGGTTGTCCGTGTATGGGAAAATGACTGCAGTAGCATATTGGTCATTTTGAACCAGTATTTTTGTTGGTATATGGAAATTCCAGCAATTTGGAATAATTTTCTAGATTTGTAGATTAAATAAAATCTTTTAACTTGATGCTGTGCCCTGCAATCTGTACATTTGGAGGTTAGTAATTTAATTGTGTTTCGTTGCAGGAGAAACCCTGAAATTCACTGTGGCATCTAGGTTCAAAACGGTGGACAAGCTGGCGATGTCAAGGGTGCCAACACCCCCTCCGCCTGGAGAAATGTCTAGTGGACCAGTGGCAGAGAGTTGGTGTTACACCCAGGTACTGTACATCCTAGTGTTTCTGTGATTGATAAGTCATGATAGTGGGATCTACATTTCCCTGCAGAAATGAACAGTGGGGAAATTAACAATTTAAGTGTTATAATGCTTGCCTGTCTTTTGGCTTTATTACATTTGAATTGTTTTACTTCATAGTTAGAACAGAGAGACAACTGTGTGGGATGTATGCTTCTATGTATAATCAAAGATGTCCAAACAGACAAAAGTAATAACATGTTTGGTATTCACATATTATGTGAGACTTTGTCATAATTCAGATGTTGCGCATATCTGGTTAAAGCTCAGTCTGAATGAATGCTATGTGCTCTTATTGGACTTGAGCATGGACTATTCCATTGGTATCATTTGAGTAGGTTCAGAATGGAATTGAATACGATTGCAATTTTTCAATTATGGTTACGTGAGACTTTGTCATAATTCAGATGTTGTGCATATCTGGTTAAAGCTCAGCCTGAATGAATGCTATGTGCTCTTATTGGACTTGAGCATGGACTACTCCATTATCTGAGTAGTTCAGAATGGAATTGAATATTGCAATTTTTCAATTATGTACCCATTTCTGACTTGTTGGACGGTGATCATAAGCTGTTGAGGCCTAGCATGGCTTCGCCGTGATACAATTCTACACCTGTGTTTTGGGGCGATTGGCTTACACCAACTGCAACCATAACTTTTAGGTGAGAAACAAAATCCCAAATCAACTTTTCATTTCTGAATGGAACTCATCTCAGTGCACTATACCCCTGTCGTCCTGACCAATATTTATTTGTCATTATCAAATTGCATTTGAAGGAGTTTCATTTCAGCGCAAAATTGCCTTTTCCAATTTCTGTGTTACAACTGTGAGAACACATCAAAACATATTTTTGATTTAAATTGCCGGGGGACCTCCTTGCATTTGTGTCGTATTTTTCATGATCTAGTTTTAGGTTTGTATTTAGCTGGGGGGAATGCTAGTTTGTTTACAACTTGCTTGGGGTACTACACTGGCTACTTGATACCACTCTTGGTCAAGCGTTGCTTTTTTGTCCAGGTCAGTCATGCTCACCACATGTCTTTTGAGAACAAGGCTGTGAGAGATTTTGAGTCATTTAGCATTGGTTAATGTTTGGGTTATTGATTGATAAGCGATGGCTACCCTATCAAAGCGATGGCTACCCTCTATTTTATAAATAATGAATTAGACACATTGGGTTTTCCTGCTTTATTTAGATATGCCATTCTTGAGCAAATATCTCCAATTAACCATGCCAGTGTTATCAGACTTTGTTGAGATAACTTGGCTGGAGGAATAACCATTTGAGCTTACATTTTCAGTGCAAACATTGGGATTTTATTTGACACCTTCCCTAAGTGGATCTTTTGAACTCAATATTTTTAATAACACGGAAAGTAGATCAACTGAGGAGCATTTTTGAAAGTGGAGTCTGGGTGAAGCTATGAAAAGGCAAGGAGCATGTTTTATATGCTCTCTAATAGCAGTGGTGACGTAGAGCATGATATAAATCACAAATTTAGACGCTCATAAAATATTAATGGGGAAGGTTAACCTACATGGATTGGGTCAGCCAACTTAACATTATTAATGTGGAGGATAAATTTATTAAATGTAAATTAGATGGTTTCCAAATAGTTTATTGAGGCACCATCAAGAAGGGAGCAAGCTATTTCAGACTTAATATTGTGCGATGAATAAGCCAGTAGAGGATGTGCGAAGTAAAAGGCTTTAGCAAACACTGATTAGAATATTAAATGCTTTATAAATATTGATTTGGGAAACGGACCAATGGTGTGCAACAGGATGGTTGCTGAGTTCCCAGAGTTATCTATAATCAATGAATTAAATCTGGGAATTGTATTACCACCAGATCAGACCATATTACGCAAAGCTAGGTGACAACGCCATCCACAAAGATAATCCAATAGAATAGAAATGAGTTAAAGGAATGGACAGATGTATATGAAAAATTAAATGTCTTGGAAAATGAGCAAAACATTTTGTGGGAAAATGAAAGGAGAATTTGTTTTTAATTGTGAGCAATTTAAATGTTGATGATCCATGGGACTAAGATTTTGGTGTACATAGATCACTGAAAGTTAGTAAATGGGTTCAACGGGCAATTAGGAAAGCAAATATTACGTTCCCATTTATTGCAAAATGACGAACGTACAAGGGAAGTGTCTTCCTCCAATTATAGAGGCTTTGGTATGAATATGTCAAGAATAGTTTCTATGGTTCTAGTCCCCCTCTCTAAGGAAGCATGTACTTGCTTTAATTACAGTATGAAAACAGTCCCTTCGGCCCACCGACTCCGCGTCGACCAGCAATTCACACACACTAACACTATTTTGCACTAGAGACAATTTATAATTACACCAAGCTAGTTAGTCCACAAATCTGTAAGTCTTTGGGGTGTAGAAGGAAACCGGAGAAACCCCACGCAGGTCATGGAGTGAATGTAAAAAAAACTTCATATAGGCAGCACCCATAGTCGGGATCTAACCCTGGTTTCTGGCGCAAGGCAGCAACTCTACTGCTGCGCCATTATGATGCCGCCCCTATTAGAGGGAGCTCAACAAAAGTGCACCAGACTGATTCACGAATGGCAGGTTTGACGTATGAGAGTTTAGAGGCAGATCCTGTATTCTCTTGAATTTAGGAAAATGGAAGATAATGCCATTGAAGCACAGCATTTTTAAGTAGTTTTATGTGGTAGATGCAGAGTTGACTTTTCTATGACTGGAGTATCTAATTCCGAGTATTACAGTCTCGAAATAAGGTGCAACCCATTCAGAGAGATGGGAAAACCCTTCTTCCATGGTAGTTGGTGAGTCTTTGAAATTCCTTATCCAGGAGTGTAGTTGGGGGCTCACGGTTTAATTTCAAAGGAATATATATTTAATAGGAAAATTGAAGAAAATGAGTGCAGGAAAGTGATACTGAAGCAAAGATCAGCCATGTGATACTGAAGCAAAGATCAGCCATGTCATGGTGGAGCAGGAATGAGCCCAATGGCTTGCCCCTGCAATTTCTTTAACCAGACCTTTCATGGGATCGCTTGTACTGCTGTCAGTGATGCCTGTGCAACATAGTGAATGATGCAACACTACCAAGGCATCACTATCATAACAAGAATTTGAAGAAACAGTAGAAGCTTTTTCATACGTGCTCTGCAATTCAGTATGATCATGGTTTATCTACCTTAGTGCCACATTCCACACCAACTATGTAAATGGATTGATAGGCAGATACCTATCCTTCTGAAGCCCTCTTAAGTAGAAAAGTCTAAAGGTTCACCATGTTCTGAATGAATAAGTATCTGAAGAAATTTTGAAAGAAATGGCCATGGGGATTGTGGATACATTGATGGGATTTTTTTGTAATTCCATACTCTTAAATGGTTCTAATTTTGGCAAGTATCTAATGTTATTCCAATATTTAAGAAAACAGTAAGAGAAATTGTAACTACAATCAGTTAGCCTGACATCAGTGGCATGTGGGATTCAGAATAATGTATTGGCATAGATTGTGAATGATCAACAGAAAGAAAACAGTATAAATAAATGGCTTGATAGTTAGTGATTCGTGGGAGTGCTAAATGACTGAAGATGCTTGGAAACTGACTAGCACTTTTGCACTTACATGCTGGACTTGATCGCAGACTAGCAACGTCTAATTATTTGATAGTTTGCAATCACATACAGGAATGACAGGAATCCTTGTTGAATCACACACCTGTTATAGCAAGATGATCTGCTACTTTGAATCAGTACAGTCCTTAATCATTAAATTGGCACAGCTTCTGATGTTTTTGTTTTCCATTCAACTTGTGCTAGAGTTATTTTCCTCACCTGATGGAAAGCATAGAATGAGGATATACTGGGTTATGAAACTACGTATTGTAGTGTATTGCCTTTCCCTTGCTCCTGGTCTTAGGGTCATGGATGCCTAACTTTGAGGTCCTCGATCTAATCTGAAGTGGTCCTGAGTTGGACAACACTTCTACACTGCAGATGTTCAGTGCCTTCATTTCCTCATCTCCACAATGATTGTGTGGTATTCTATCCTACCCATGTCATCATAAACATTTCTTACACATAGGTAGTTGAGAATTAGATGCAGTAATTGTTTTCCTTGGCTTTAGCTCTCTTATACTACCATTGTAGGCCACAACAGATTGTTCAGTGCCACATATGTGGTTCTACTACAGACTACTCTCGTAGTACCTTGCATTCTGTATTTTTGCCACCTTGAAGTTTCCAAGTAGTGTTCAATTTATAGGAATGCAGATTAATCTAATGGTGATATGTAGTATAAAGAGATAGAAAATTCCCAATTGTGAATTAGTGTCCAATTTACATCTTGCCTGCTAACTCCAGAGGGCTTGCGTGTAGTAGTTTATTATTAACCTGCCTCCTGCATTGTTTTTGTTAATGGATATCAGCAATGTATTCCTTACTGTACATGTCTGACTGCATAGAAGGAAATATTGGGAACCCGGTATAAAATCACAGGCAAATTTATTTTCATTGATTTTAGATTTCAAATCAACTTTGAACTAATTTGTAAATTTAGCAAGCTAGTTAGACATTCTCACTTTGGAAGATGTATGTTTATTTCATGAAGCTTCATTGCTGGCATAAGACTGAGATTTGTACCCCCAAAAGTGCCATGTCGGAGGAAGCGTATCCATATATCTGTAGGGAAAATTAGTGTTTAAATAAATTAATGCTTCTGGAAATGCAGGAAGAATATAAAAGAAGGGAAAGTGTATAATTAGTGTAAATGGGGGTTGTTGAACAGCACAGATTCAGAAGGCTTCAAGGGTCTGTTTCCATATCGCATCTCGCTCTTTTTTTTCCTTTTGTTTACCCTCAAAAGATCTATCTCTGTACTGTACACTGACAATGACAATAAATTGAATCATTTCATTTCATTTTTTTTTTTCATTTCATTTCATTTCATTTCATTTCATTTTTTACAATAACGTTTGACTAAAACTGGTGAATTCCCTTAAATTCAAAGAAAACAGTTTGGCTAATGACATCCCTTAAACTGACAATGACAGGGTAAGAAATGTTTATGACTAGAAAAAAAATAGTTTTAAAATTTTTGTCAGGCAATGTGGGCAGTGCTGGCAAAGGTTACCATTTATTGTCCATTCCTAATTACTTTTAAATAGGCCATTAAGATGAACAGATTGCAATAGTTTGAATGGAGGTCGGATGATTGTAGGGTGTGGGGCAAAAGCTGTCTTGGAAAATTGCAAAGCTAAAGGGTATGTAACTGTCCAGGAGAAGAGTTGCCAACGGGAGAAGGAAATTGACAAACCCATACTACTTTGAGGTGGAGACGGAGCTGAGAATGTACTAGCCCCAGCTCCTTAAAAAGACTGGTTGGTAATGTTGTGTTCCTGTTAAAACCACCAAAGGAACTAAATGGAACATGGGAGAGAATAGAAACTGAAGTCTGACTCGGGATCTGGACTCTGAGACCCAAACATCATCAAACAAACTGGACCCAACCTTAATGGAGCCAGGCCCTAACCCCAGGGATCATGTCTGTCAGTCAGTCCTGGGGCCTTTCTCTCTTTCCCCGTCCCCCAAATAAAATTTTAAAAAATCACAATTTTCAAGTATGTAATTCAGGACATTATCTCATTTTTCGCTGTGCCAAGCATATCTTTATGTTCACAAAATTTAGATTATGGTTGAATAACAGATTAAAAATTGAGAGGCTATTATACAGGATCCAGTCACTCTGTATCCAGCAAAAGAAGAACTCCAAGTTGTAGTCCTTCTCCATAGAGCCTCTGGGGGGGGGGGGGGGGGGGGGTCTGCACTAAACGTTAGTGTTTCCATCAGAATATTGTCCTGCAACTTGGAATGTGTCAGTGTGTAGATTCAGATGTGGACAGCTCCTTTCACTGGAAAACCAGTATGTTTCAAGTAGGTCAAAGTATGCATCTATCTGAGTTGATGATCTTCAAGCAAGAGTTGGTGTTTGGTTCAGCTTGCATCTTTATCAAACTGCCAGCACAGCACTGTTATGCAGCAGATGATAAATGACAAAGAGCACTAACTACATTGTTTTCAACCTTAACAAAAATACATTCTAGAGGAGATTAAAGGGCCTGTCCCACTTACGCGACCTTTACGACTGCCGGGAACCGGTCATAGGTCGCCGAAATTTTCAACATGTTGAAAATTTAGTGGCGACCAGAAAGACGCTACGACTCTTTGGAGACCTCTCACGACCATAGGAGACCTCTCACGACCATACAGGCTATATGGTTGTGAGCGGTCTCCTATGGTCTTGTGAGGTCTCCAAAGAGCCGTAGCGTCTTTCTGTTCACCACTGAATTTTCAACATGTTGAAAATTTCGGCGGCCTATGGCAGGTGCCGGCAGTTGCCTGTAAAGGTTGTCTAAGTGGGACAGGTCTTAATGACTCCCTCATCTGCACAATTGTTACCTCAAAAGGAGTATGCAGTGGGATTGAGACTCCAGATCTGACCAAATCAGCCCTTCTTGTCTTCAGCTAAGCAAGGACATGTTTTTAGTTTGTTTTATGAGACACAGCATGAAAATGGGTCCAGTCGGCCCACTGAACATGTTGACATCAATCACCCATTCACATTACTTCCATGTTATCCCACTTTCTCATCCAAACCCTACATATTATGGGCAAACATCACAGCGCCAGAGAGACAGGTTCGATCCTGAATTCTGGTGCTGTCTGTGTGAAGTTTGCATGTTCTCCCTAAGGGCTGTTTCGAGGTGTTCCGGTTTCCTCGCCTCTGTAAACCAAAGGGATCAGTTTGACCAGTTAAAGATTACAATCTCGCATTTACTGTAATTGTCTGTGGTTGTTGAGGTCAGTTGGAATTGTTGCAGAGCCACACAATATGCAGACCAACAAAAATTCAAACAAGAGAATAACATCAATCGTGTGTATAAGGGAGCTTTGACTCGAGTGCCTTGGCTCTTTGGAATCGTTATCCCTCTTCTGCCCCTTTCTTTCCCAATGTAATGTAATTAACCCTTGCTGCTGCTGTTATAGCAGCCCTGGTGGAGTGAGATCCAGATCAATATCTACTCCTGCATAACTCAACTCAGTTTTAACACCTGGCAAGATCTGAGCAGATAGGTTCTTATAACGTCTTTTGTAACTAACAATCGTAGTTAGCTCAGAGTCTCAAAGGCTCTTGTTGACCTTGACGTATTGTTGTATATGTGTGTCCCCACACAACAAAAGGTCCCTGGATATGTCTTTAGCTATTTTGAGACCTGACACCCCTACTGCTCTGCTTAAATTAATTATAGCATAAAATACTATGCATATATTTGCAGATGTAATCATCCTCTCCTGTCACAATAATGTAGCGAGTGACCTGTTGCGCTAACCAACGCCAGGAGGATAACTACCTAATGAGGTCCGATCAAACCTAAGAATGTAGCTGGAACCCCCTGGTTAAATAGTGTTACACAATGTCAATCTCCCATAACTGCATTGTACTTTTCCTGGGAAACCTGTGTAACAGATATCCTTTACTAACTCGATATCCGAGGTGAACCCAACAACCTGGACCTCGTTAGCTGCAGTAAGTCTGATGGAAAGCCCCTTGGCACAGTTAATGACCCTATAGCTCAATATTGTCAAAGACCATTTAAATGAACTGCAATAACTCAGAATCTGTACCATTTTAAATGTAACATGAGCATTAAACAAATGCTTCACATCTCCTGAAGCAGCAAAGTACCGCTTTTTGGTACCATTCCAGCACTGTGAATACATACAAAAATAGGCATGACAACCCAAGCTATGAGCAGTCTATTGAGAATCTGTAGAACATATATTGATTTTATCATGCAACGGCTGATATCCCAAGCCACAGGCTGAACCAGCAAGTTACGATTAAAATAACCATATAAGGTTGCATTATTATTATTCCCGACAAATCGGAAATCAAACTGCATAGGCCAATTCCACAGCTGGAGCCTAAAGCGGCTCTTGATGACTTTATTTCAAGACCCGACTCATAAAGCAAAATGGAGGAAGACATAAAATACCATTCCTCATGCTTGTGGCGAGAATGTATCTTTCGCCACTGTTAAGCCACACATTTTTGCAACCTTTAAATTAGCATGAAAACAACATATCTATATTCGGTGTTGCATTGAATCAGAATTTCATAAATACTGTGTGGTCCAACCCCATTATGTTTTGTCATTGATCTGTACTTAATGATACTCCAGTGACAAATGAGATGATGCACCTTTTACAGGATCTTTTCCCTGATTGCACCCTCGTGCTTATCATATGCCACATCATAGTGTATTAACATGAAGTTGAGCATGCACCTATGCATATTCACCCAATCACTGTTTAACCCACAAAATGCACTTGAGGTCTATAGATAGTTGATACCAATACTGAAGAGTTAATAACTCATGCAAATCTCCTGCACCTCCAACTAGAGATGACATTCGCATTTTCCCACCTTAAGCTATAGCATCATTTTGCAATATAATGACATAGTTATTGATCAACTACTGGAGCAATACTGAATACTGTTTGTCCATCGTAGTGACTTTAGTGGCTTCAGCTGGTAATAGCAAAGTTGTATTATCAATGACCTTCATTGCCCTTATAGTTTGCCATTAAGCATGCTGTCAGTTCTCCCACTTGCACAGCTGCATCACATCTATTACATTGCCAGTTAGTCTAATGAATAGAAACTGCTTTATAACAACAAGGCTGTTCCAGGTTTTTTTTTTAATATTTTTATTTACTAGAAGTACAGTAAATTACAATCGTACAAGCCAGATATATTTTATTACTTTTATTGTACCCCTTCATTTTTTAAGCTTTAAGGAAAGATATAGATAAAGAAAGTAGAGAAAGTGAGAGAAAGAAAGTTGTGTTTGTGTAAAAGAGTGATCAATGAAAAAAAAAGACCCACCCATTGGTTAGAGAAAATAATTAAGAAATAGACCCTGGAAAAGAAAGGAGGAAAAAACCCCCCAAAAAACCAAAAACCAAGCTCTATTATAAAAACCGCACAAAAGGGATATACCGACTTCGTATTTTTCATCCCCCCCCTTACCTGATCCTGACACCGTTTCTTTTTTGAAGTACTGATGCACCTTATTCTTGTAGTAAGTCGATAAATGCAGACCACGTCTTTTGGAAGTGGTCTGATTTGCCTGCAAGGAGGAGTCTCATATCTTCCAGGTGTAATGTTTCAAACATATTTGAAATCCACATATTTAATGTTGGTATAGGAGCGTTTTTCCAGAATTTAAGTACAGGTGCACAACCTTTTATCCGAAGATCCAAATAACGAAAACCTCCGAATAGCGACATTTTTTCAGTCCTTGAAGAATGGTCCTTGAAAACGTTCACCGAGGGCGGCCCGCAGAGGTGACAGCGGAACCTCCGGTCGGTCCTCGAAGAAAGGGGAACTAAATCCCCATTCATAAAAGAGAAGGTGAGGGTATATTGCGCGAGGGTTAATAATTGACAATATGCTGCTACCTGCCCGCTGAGTTAAAAAAGTTCCCACGGTAGACTCACGATACACAGTGTATCGTGAGTCTTGCATGGGAACTTTTTAACTCAGCGGGCAGGCAGCAGCAAATTGTCGCTCCCTTCAGTTTCACCCCACCTACACCCCTCTGCTTCCCGGCCATGTGTGTGACCCCTTCCCTCCCCTCTCCAGCTCCCCGCCCATTGCACCGGCGCGGGGGTTTTGCACTGTCTTCACGTCGGAGCTAGTGCCAGTCACCGGAGACGTCAGGACCAACGGGACACCAGCCCCCAGGCCCACTGCAAGCACGGAGATCCCAGAGACCCACAGCCAGCAGCAGCCCAGCCCCGCTCCAACTACAGAGGAACACGCTCCCCGTAGGGACCGAAGCTGATGGTGTGCAAGGTGCGTCTTGGTCTTGCGGTTGCGGATGAGGGGGCGCAGCTCGGGCTGTGACGTCTCCGGCCACCCCCTGTACAGGAGCTGAGACTGGGAACTGTGGGGTTGTTTGCAGTTGCAGAGGGAGGGGGCAAGGGCGGTACAGTTCCCAGTCTCAGCTCCATTCCAGGGGGGTGACCGGAGACGTCAGGACCAACGGGACACCGACTGCAAGCACGGAGATCCCAGAGACTCACAGCCAGCAGTAACTCTAGCCCAGCCCCGCTCCAACTCCAGAGGAACCCGGGTTGCGGATGAGGGGGCGCAGCTCGGGCTGTGGGCGAACTGCCACTTGTCGCTGTAGCGGCGCATCGGGGAGCGGGTTCCTGTTGGTCCTGACGTCTTCGGCCATCCCCCTGGACAGGAGCTGAGAGACGTCAGGACCACCAGAAGCCGCTCCCCGATGCGCCGCTACAGCGACAAGTGGCAGTTCGCCCACAGCCCGAGCTGCGCCCCTTCATCGGGACACCGACCCCCAGGCCCACTGCAAGCACGGAGATCCCAGAGACTCACAGCCAGCAGCAACTCCAGACCCCAGCCCCGCTCCAACTCCTGGTGTGCACGGGGTGCGTGTTTGGGGGGGCGCAGCTCGGGCTGTGGGCGAACTGCCACTTGTCGCCGTAGCGGCCCATCGGGCAGCGGATTCCTCTGGAGTTGGAGGGACAGGGAGACACAGCGGCTTTTGAGAATGGTGGGCAATCACTTCCAAAGTTCTGCCCACACAGTCAGTACACCTCTCCTACACTTGTCTCCCGCACTAAGATTATCTCGCAGAGAATGATCCCAGCCTAACCCTCCCTATTCTCTCCTATTCTGCAAGAAAAAACTACATTGAAGACTCAAACTCGCGATCGAGTAACTGCCGGGATCGAGGCGCAAACTCGCGACCTTGCGGATATGAGCCGAGCACTCTACCACTACGCTAAAAATCTTCCATTCCGAAAGCCGAAAAATTCTGAATTACGAAAAGTGTCTGGTCCCAAGGCTTTCGGATAAAAGGTTGTGCACCTGTATAAGCTTTTTTTCCCCATTATTAGCCCATAATTAAATAGATTCTTTTGAAACACATTTAGTTCAGGGCTACCTTCCATTGTTCCAAAGATAATCCATTCAGGTTTTGGTATCAGTTTTATTTTGAATAATTTTGTGAAGATTTCAAAAATCCAGTCCATAATTTTTGAATTTTTATACAAAAAACAAATGAGTGCCGGTAAGCTCACCTGCTCCATGAGGTCGACATCATGCAGCCCTTCTACAGGTGCTGCTGCCATACATTTAAGCAGCCCTATTACAAGGCACTGCTGGCACGGCCTAGAGCAATAGGCCGGCACTACCATAGACTCGGCATCCCCATTATGCAGCCCTGTAGCAAGGCGCTGCTGGCACGGACTCTCTCATCTGCCCAACACTGCCATAGACTCAGCTTCTTGAGATCGGCATTTATCACAAATAGGTGAGACTTTAGGAAAAAGTTTACTTATTTTAGTTTTTGAATAGTATAATTTGTGTAAGATTTTGAATTGAATTAGAGTGTGTCTGACGTTAATCGAGCATTTATAATAATAATAATAGTAATTTTATTTATAGAGCACTTTAAAAACAATCATAGTTGCAACAAAGTTCTGTACATCACTAATCATTGACAAAAAAGTTAATACACACCAATAATAACAATCAAAAGAAATAGTAGGAAAAGACATGTAAAATAAAGAAACATTAAAAACAATAAAAACAGAAGCAAAGTCTCAGGCATGGTCAAAAGCCAGGGAGTACAAATGTGTTTTAACACTTGATTTGAAGATGGACAGTGAGGGGGCCTGTCTGATGTGCAACGGCAGGGTGTTCCAGAGCGCTGGAGCAGCAACAGAGAAGGCTCTATCCCCTCTGAGCCTCCGATTAGACCTCGGTACCTCCAGGAGCAGCTGACCTGAGGGTCAGGAGCGTATGGGTGGAACAGCTCAGCGAGGTAAGGTGTGGCGAGCCCATTCAGAGATTTAAAAACAAATAACAGTATCTTAAAATGAACTCGAAAGTGCACCGGGAGCCAGTGGAGGGAGGCCAGAATTGGCGATATGTGCTCCCTCTTTCGAGTCCCAGTTAAAAGGCGAGCAGCAGCACATATTTATGCACATATTGTAAATGTTGCAGGTTTCTATTGACTCCAATCTGTTGCCCAGAGCGGAGTCACAGGCCAACTATCCATATGATAACAACCTAATTTAACTAGATAGAAGAGACTGAAACATTTCTCCAAATACAGCGTCAAAATATAATTTTAGCCAAATACAGCGTCAAAATATAATCCAGACAATACATCAAAAGTGTTTTTGAACTCTGAATAGTCCTTTGAATGATTTATTGTTATCATACTGTTAAATTGCCTCATCATAGCAATGCCTTCAAATATCTCTGATGATAATTGTACATAGAAACCCTATGAAATATGTTTGATCACCCTTCTTTCATAATGAACAGGCCACGCCTGCCATAATTTCGTGTCTGTCCTGAACGGCAACTCTGGCCCGGTTCTGATAATTCTCACATGTCCCAAGACAACTCTTGCCATAATTCGACCTTGCCTTGAAAGACCATTCCCCATATCTCCGAGGCTGTCTTGGAGGCAAACCTGGCTAAAATACTGGACCTGGCTCAACACTCTTCTGGCCAAATTCCAACCTTCTTGGAATACTAGTTTACCTGGTTAAAATGCCTCTGAGTAGACGACAATGTCTCAATCATTTGTGTATTGCACAACCAATTGTAAATCTTACCAACTTGTTCGTGGTCACTTAGTTGTAGAGTAACTCTGGTCAGCTTTAATGCTGCCACCAGCTTCAGTAAACTGCTTCCTGCCGATGATGCCGTGGGGTGTGTTTTCCCCTAACTATGAATCCTTACTCGTTGTTGGCCTAATTGGTCCAACAGTTTATGCTTCGTCCTTCAGGATTTGCCTGTGGAATAGGTCTTACCTGAATAGAAGATTCGGCGGGTGGCTCTAACGTCCCCTGATAGCGGTGTTCACTGCATTGTGTTGGGATGGCAACCTTGCTGCCAGGAATCATACCTCTGACATGTGCCCTTCATCCCTTGAGGTATGCTCCACGCTATACCCTCAGCCTCGGCATCAGATTTACACTGACCCGGCATGTTCTCCTCTTCCATAAAGGAGACATTAAGCAGCCCCACTACAAGGCGCTGCTGGTGCGGCCTCTCCAACAGGCCCACCCTTCAGGGTCATAAAATGCCCCGGTAAGCTCACCTCCTCCATGAGGGAGACATCATGCAGCCCTTCTACAGGTGCTGCTGCCATACATTTAAGCAACCCTATTACAAGGCACTGCTGGCACGGCCTAGAGCAATAGGCCGGCACTACCATAGACTCGGTATCCCCATTATGCAGCCCTGTTACAAGGCGCTGCTGGCACGGACTCTCCCATCTGCCCAACACTGCCATAGACTCAGCATCCCCATTAAGCAGCCCTGCTGCTGGCGCGGACTTTCCCCATAGTCCCACACTGACACAACTCCTGATGTTAGGGTGTATCTAGCTTGAGCCTCCTCTCAAAAGGGCTCCATCCTGGTCAATCTCTACATTTTCCAATTTACCGGAAGGGAACCCTCCCGGCACCAGGACTGACCACTTGGGTCGGGGACCTCTGCGGTCTGGGCACCTCGTTGCTGGTGGATTTCCCCTCCCCCGGGAATTCCAGCACGCATATATATATTACCGGAGGAAAAAACCCTACCGGCACCAAGGCTGACCGTTCCAGTCCGTTTAACCCCTTTCCTGGGGACCCCAATTTTGGTGAGCCCCAGGTTCCCAGCCAAGGTCTGTCAGCCCTGTTATTTAGTATAAATTATGAAATTGTACCCTAAGGTGCTATGGATTATACACAGTCTTAATTTCTCCTGCTCCCGTCTGACTGTCAATACCTCCGTTGGCTTCCAACCTTTACCGTAGCTGCTAATTGGAGACAGCGGCTGATTGGAAGGAAAGAGACCGTTGACCGTTTGTTGATTGGACGGGAATTTTAAGGCAAGCTGGTCAGTGATTGGACGCAACCCCCTTAGAGACAGACAAATAATCTGGCACAAAAAAAATCGGAATTCCGATTTAAATCTGATGTAAGGTACATAGGGTGATATATAGGGTGGTTATCGATTAATTCTAGACAACAGATTAAAGATAATCTAACCACATTAATTCACTCAAGGTGTATTATGATGTGTTCTACAGTATGAAGTGTACAGCAAAACCTGCACTTCTAGAGTGGTCTATTGTGTTGTTTCTTCAGCGGACCACAGATTTATTTTAAAGGTAGGCACTAAATTCTGGAGTAAAGAAAGCTGCATTCTGGAGAGTTGCAGTTGATGAGGTGAACTAACCCGACGAGATTGAGACATGCTATTAATGCATTCCGTTTTTGCAAGAGGAAGACAGGCGGTATACTTGAATATATTTGAAAAACAAACAAACAATAGAGAGGCAGTGGTGCACTCCAGGAAGTGAGGAGGGATTAGCGCTACTTCAGTTACACTTGACCATGGCCACCGTCGTTGTTCCTGGATTCGTTCAGAAAGTACCACTTGAAAAGAAGTAGTACCTGCATTGTAATGGATTAACCCACTGAAACTTGGAGCAAGGCTGTCACACGCTAGTATTAGGGTTATTAAGTTATTGAATTTAGTAATTTCTCATACAATCTATGAGTATTTTGTTTACACGCCTGTTATGCTGCTGCGAAGAAGAGTTTCATTGTTCTGTTGTGGGTACACATGACAATTATACATTCTTGACCCGACTCTTCACTCGTGCATTTGTGCAATAGAAAACAGTTAACCAATGCACTCTGCGCCAAGTTAAAAAGAGTCAGGAAGTTACTATTCACCTCCAAAGAGCAACCCCTTTGTTAGGTGGTTTCACTAAATGGTGTAACTCAATATTCCTCCAGCAGTTTGTTTGTTTTTTTGCTCAAAATCTGCAGCATCTGCAGTCGCTTGTGATTTAATACTATGGTCCGCTGCGATCTAACTAATGGATGGCCCCATGCTGAAGCACATGCAGCATTGAAATGCTAATATGACAATTAGCATGAATATTGAACAATACAGTAACACGTAGCTCAGAGGACACTGGGGTTTATTTTTACAAATGCCAATTTTCACACAGCAAGTCACTTTTGGCAACGATACCAGTTTTTCAGAAGGCAGACTTGAACAGATTTGCACTGACCACTTGAAAATAAATCAGTGGTTAACTGGCAATGTAAATGTGATGGTTTGCCTGCAGCAGGTACCGTGAAACAAAAAGATAAAGAGCTGGTTTCAGTCCAACAGCAGTACAAAACTTGAAACAGCTGGTCACAAGGCTAAGTGACTGAAGTTCTTCAGGCTGCTGTGGAAACAATTCTGCCAAGGAATTGGGCCACTTTCTTTAGCACCCAATTATCACAGAAAGACTGTTTTAAAAATATGGAGATTTGGGATGCGTGACATATACTTTTAAATCACATTATTTTTCTTTCATTTAATATCATTTCAATCTATAACAGCCTCTGCTGGTGAGAATTTGGTCATTGATTGAGGTACTATTGGTATCGCGTTATCCATAGGATTTTGTTATGGCCATGCCCCAGCTGCATAAGGGGGCTGCAGAAGTCGTCCGAATATCTGTTGGCTCGGGGTCAAATAAAGTAAAATTTGCCCGTGCTTTGGTTCTAAGGACAGAATTTTTCATTTCTAACAACAGCAATATTAAGCCAAATATATATTTATGGCAATCTGGTTGATAGTTACATGATCACCATTAGAAAGAATAGCATTTTATTCTTGATTTACCACTGAATTCAAATTCCTCAGCTGTTGTGATGTTCATACCATTTGAAGGAAAACCATTTTAATCTTGGTCATAATTGTTTGGAGTTTTTTAAATGCCTACAGAAACTTTTCTCAATATAGATCTATCCTAACCCAATCTTTGATCATGAGCTAGTAATTTTGGTTGCAACTAGTGATTCTTATCTAACGTTTCTGACCATTTATATTGTTGCACATAATGGAACCTTCAGCTTTTGCTGTGCTTTGTATTATAGTCCCCAAAGTGCATTTAGTGAAAGTGCATGGTCAAACAAGTTTCAACTTCCAAGTGATGAACAGATGATTCTTGGCTTGATTCTATCAAGCCTCTGCACCTGGTGCTGTATCTAGCTGGCCAGGCAGACGATCTATGGGTAACAATCATAAGATACAAATTGCTAAAAAATTATCATTATTTCTAGATTTTTGTCTTTTCTTTTGAGCAGATTGTGCTATGGGATAAAAATGGGATATTCCTGATTCCTATCTCCACATTATCTTTCCTCCCTGACTCATCTGGCAATGAACACATTACCTGAATCCGCCTATTATTCAAGTTAACAGTGTTAAATCAAATAAATTAGTAGGTTAACCTATGATGAGTGTTTGTCGGCACTGGGCTTGTACTCGCTGGAGTTTAGAAGAATGATGGGGGGCCTCATTGAAACATACAGAATAGTGAAAGGCATGGATAGAGTGGATGTTGAGAGGATGTTTCCACTAGTGGGAGAGTCTAGGACTAGGGGTCATAGCCTCAGAATTAAAGGGCATTCTTTTACAAAGGAGATGAAATGTCTTTAGTCAGAGTGTGGTGAATATGTGGATTTCTTTGCCACGGAAGGCTGTGGAGGCCAAGTCGGTGGATATTTTTAAGGCAGAGATAGATAGATTCTTGATTAGCAGAGGTGTCAGAGGTTATGGGGAGTAGGCAGGACAATGTGGTTAGGAGGGAACGATAGATCAGCCATGATTGAATGGCAGAGTAGACTTGATGGGCCGAAAGGCCTAATTCTACTCCTATCATTTATGACCTTATGATATGTACTTGAAACTACAATGACATTCTTACTTGGTGCAACTGAACAGGCTCAATAACACACAAATATACAATAACCAATATAATACATTAATACTCAGCAATGCTAGGTAGCCATAATACTGCAAAAGGAAAGTCTGGAGTGCAAATAAAAACAAAGATCATTGTTGCTGAGGTTGTAGTTAGTGTTGTGCAGTGTTCAAGAGCCTGATGGTTGCAGGGAAAAAGCTATATTTTAACAATGATGATCATGGTTTTCAGGCTCCAGTACTACCATCCCGATTATTGTAGCAACATGTGCGTGATCAGCATGGTGTGGGACTTCTCCGGATCCATTTAATGCTGAGGAGTTAATTCCTGTGGACTGGGCAATGTCTACCAGCCTCATTTGTTCCTGGGCGTTCAAACCAGGCAGTGATGCATCCAGTTAGTATGGTCTCTAATGTACGCCTGTAGAAGTTCAATAAAGGATTCGGCGAAATATCGAATCTCCTCAATATTCCAATGAAGTAAAGGCATTGATGAAAATAAAACATAAGTGCTGGAGAAACTCAGCAGGTCAGGTAGCATCTGTGGAGGGAATGGACAGAACATTTTTGGCAAGCACCCTTCTTCAGACATCTGGCATGGATGAACACTATTGCGTCAATGTGTCGTGTCCAGGACAGATCTTCAGAGATTTACATACCCAGAAACTTGAAGCTGTTGACTCTCTCCACCGTCATCCCATTGATGAAAACTGGTTCATCCCTACCATTCTTGCCCAATCCTTCCCCTCACATTTTCCTACCTATCTCCCCTCTACTCCATCAGCCTGAGAAGGGGTCCCAACCCGATATGTCATCTGTCTAGAAGTGGCCTAATCCTGTTGTGTTCCTCCACAGAAAAATTGTTCTTTTAAATTATTTGTTGAAGTTCTAATGTTTGAGATCGTTAAACACTTGCACCGTGTTTTCAGATGCTGGCTATTTACCTGTAAATAAGCTTTTTTCAGTAGCATGACATCTATGAAAGAATTACAAATCCTTTGCCCTGTTGTGTGCAAAATGGGTACACTTTAAAACAATGGCCATAAATACTTGGGACAACTTGTGATCCTGAAAAAGATACAAAAATAAAAACTACACAATGGAGTGTTTTAAATGCTGGACCAATGGTATTTTTCTAAAATGCGTCAGTAGCGGTGAGACGCTGGGATTCATGCAAAACAGAACACAGCGACTTATAGGTATTGACCTATAAGTCCAGGAGCGAAAAAGACGACAAAAAGTTGTGACCACTGCCCAGGCCATCACCGGCTTTGACCTCCCCACCATCAAAGGGATCTATTGCAATCGCTGCCTCAAAAAGGCTGGCAGCATCATCAAGGACCCACACCATCCTGGCCACACACTCGTCTCCCCGCTACCTTCAGGTAGAAGGTACAGGAGCCTGAAGACTGCAATGTCCAGGTTCAGAAACAGCTGCTTCCTCACTGCCATCAGGCTATTAAACTCAACTCAAACACAATTCTGAATATTAATAGCCCATTATCTGTTTATTTGCATTTTATCTGTTTTATTTGTTCATGTGTATATATATTTATATAATCATTCAATCAGTTTTATTCGTCAAGTATATAATGGTATATGGACACATTGATCTATTCTGTATTTATGCCTACTATATTCTGTTGTGCTGAAGCAAAGCAAGAATTTCATTGGCCTATCTGGGACACATGACAATAAACTCTTGAATCTTGAATAAGCTATGAGCTCTGAACTGCAAAATACTATATTATTATTTGTTATTTGCACTATATTTGTTATTTATTGAACGTTTTCTTTTTTTTCCCCATTATATATACAATGTTTACATATTCACATATTCTGTTGTGTTGCAAATTTCATTGTCCCATCCGGGACGTATGACAATAAAACACTCTTGACTCTTGAAAAATAATGGTTTTGCTTGCATGACACAGTTCATCATACATTGTGTATAGCCATTACATTGGATGTCTGTGTTGCTCTTCAAGTAATAGCTTTTTTCCCCCCTCAATATTCATTTTATTAGGCAAAGCCAGCACTTTTTTGCCCTTTACGGTGCTAATAAACTGAAATTATTGCTGTAGTGTTGTTGGGTGGAGAAATTTTGTATTTGAACCCAATAATGAGGAAGAGATAACAATTCTTTCCAGTTTCCCTTCATTGTTTTGCAGAGTATCTTGAAGACCTGTGATGTACACTGCAAGCTTTTTGGCCAATGCTTTCCTCGTCTTCTTGGGCACTTTTGCTCTCCACAGTTATTCACAACCAGAAAGAGAACAATGTATGGTGGAAAGCTAATAGTGGGGAAATGTCTTTATTCCAGTTTTGTATGAGATGATCACTGTTCAGTTGGTGGGAACGGTAAATCTAATCTCCATTTTAGGGCTATATATTATTATTCCTTTCAAATCCTTTCTTTTGGTTAATATTTAGGTAAAGGTGGTAAAGTTCTCCTACATGTGGACCATCAATAACTTTAGCTTTTGTCGAGAGGAAATGGGTGAAGTGTTAAAGAGTTCAACTTTCTCATCTGGGCCAAATGATAAAATGAAGTGGTAAGTTTTATTTCTATATATTGACACAGCATAAAACACATTCTATTACTGGTAATCGTATTCAAAAGGGCTAAAGAAGTGGAATTTAGGAAGTAATTCATGTATCTATGAACTGTTTTGTGGCTAAAATCACTTCAGGATACCTAATAAGTATATTAATTAAAAGGTTAAATATATTTGGCAACAAGAAAAATATTTGAAATTGATGCAAAATAATACATTTTATATCTCCACACTGTCTCTTATAATTTATCATTATGCAGTACTGTGCATAATTGTATGGAAGACTACAAATTGAAGTGTTTTGGGTAGAAGGTATGGTGTTGAAAGCATTCTGATATTTAGTCATTGTTATGGTTGGTACTGTTCTCGCTTTAGAGAGCATGCCGCTTGTGTTTTCCTACCTCTCCTTATTTGGATTCCATAACACCATGCACCTGATCAGCTATTCTAACTCCTCCACCTCCTGTTCTTTTGTATGTGCATATATCATACTTCAATTAGGATGTAAGATATACAGTGCCTTCCATAATGTTTGGGACAAAGGGCCATCATTTATTTATTTGCCTCTGTACTCAATTTGAGATTTGTGATATAAAAAATCAAGTGGCTAAAGTGCAAATTGTCAGATTTTATTAAAGGGTATTTTCATACATTTTGGTTTCACCATGTAGAAATTACAACTGTGTTTATACATAGTCCCCCCATTTCAGGGCACCATAATGTTTGGGACACATGGCTTCACAGGTGTTTGTAATTGCTCAAGTGTGTTTAATTGCCTCCTTAACGCAGGTATAAGAGAGAGCTCTCAGCGCCTAGTCTTTCCCCCAGCCTTTTCATCATCTTTGGAAACTTTTATCGCTGTTTATCAACATGAGGTCTTCTTCTTGCGTATGGCGTCCACAACCTAAAGTTGTAGGACAACTTGTTCTATCTTATTTGATTGTGCACGCCGGGCTGATTGCATTTGTCGAAACAGGGCGGACCACGTGAAGGTTGCACTCTTCCACCCCAACATGAGGTGTGGTGTGGCGGCACCTATCGGCAGCGGCTCGACTACAGTCCGTCTGTCTTTTTTTTAATTTTTGTCTCGTTAAATGTATGTCTTGACTCGAGTTTTTATTATTTTTCTTTAGCTGTGTATATGTGGGGGGGTGGGGAAACCATTAATCTCTTCCCTGTACGGGGACCCAACTTTTTCCTTGTCGGGTCTCTGATGTCATTGGGCCTAGCATCGTGGAGCCAGCGGCGGCCTCCGGCCGGGACCAACCTGAAGGCTCCAGTCACGGAGCCTGCGGACCTGACATCACGGAGCTGGCCGTCTTCGGAAGGGGGAGAGCTGTGGTGGCGCGTGGCTGTGACCCGACTTCGAAGCTTCGAAGGCTCCGGCCGCAGGCCCGGTGACGTTAACATCGGGAGCTCGCAGGTCCCTGGTGGGAGACCGCTTTTTGGAACTCCCACAACGGCAACTTCTCCCGCTGGGATTGCGGGGTTTAAAGGACTCGGAGCGGGGCCTAACATCGCCCGGCGCGGCTTAAACGGCCACAGGACTTACCATCGCCCGCCGGGGGCTTTAACATCAGAGCCCCAGTTCGCCTCAACGCTGCAGTTGGACTGCTGGACTGCGGGAGAAGAACAAAGGGAAGTGATACGACTTTGCCTTCCATCACAGTGAGGAGATGTTGGAGATCCACCGTGATGGATGTTTATGTAAGTGTGGGTCTTGGTTTTTTTTGTAATGTAGGACTAGAAAATGCAATTTCGTTCAAATCAAGCTGTTTGAATGACAATAAAAGGCATTCTATTCTATGAGGACCAAAGTTGTGCCAAAGAAATTCAAAGCAGCCATTATGAGACTGAGAAACAAGAATAAAATGTTAGAGACATCAGCCAAACCTTAGGCTTACCAAAATCAACTGTTTAGAACATCATAACCATATAACAATTACAGCACGGAAACAGGACATCTCGACCCTTCTAGTCCATGCCGAACACATAATCTCCCCTAGTCCCATATACCTGCGCTCAGATCATTAAGAAGAAACTGAGCACTGATGAGCTTACTAATCGCAAAGGGACTGGCAGGCGAAGGAAGACCTCCACCGCTGATGACAGAAGAATTCTCTCTATAATAAAGAAAAATCCCAAACACGGGTCCGACAGATCACAAACACTCTTCAGGAGTCAGGTGTGGATTTGTCAATGACCACTGTCCGCAAAAGGCTTCATGAACAGAAATACAGAGGCTACACTGGAAAATGCAAACTACTGGTTAGCTGTAAAAATTGGATGGCTGGGTTACAGTTTGCCAAGAATTACTTAAAAGAGCAACCACAGTTCTGGAAAAGGGTCTTGTGGACAGATGAGACGAAGATTAACGTATCAGAGTGATGGCAAGAGCAAAGTATGGAGGAGAGAAGGGACTGCCAAGATCCAAAACATACCACCTCATCAGTGAAACATGGTGGTTGGGGCGTTATGGCTTGGGTATTTATGGCTGTACAAGGTACTGGCTCATTTATCTTCATTAATGATACAACTGCTGATGGTAGTAGCATAATACATTCTGACGTGTATTGACACATCCTATCTGCTCAAGTTCAAACAAATGCCTCAAAACATTGGCCGGTGGTTCATCCTACAGCAAGACAATAATCCTAAACATACTGTTAAAACAACAAAGGAGTTTTTCAAAGGTAAAAACTGGTCAATTCTTTAGTGGCCATCAATTGCCTGATCTGAACCCAATTAAGCATGCCTTTTATATGCTGCAGAAAACATAAGGGGTATAGCTCCCAAAACAAGCATAAGCTAAAGATGGCTGCAATACATGCCTGGCAGAGCGTCACCAGAGAAGACACCCAGCAACTGGTGATGTCCATGAATCGCAGACTTCAAGCAGTCATTGCATGCAAAGGATATGCAGCAAAATACTCATGTATATGACTACTTTCATGTACATGACATTGCTGTGCCCCAAACATTATAGTGCCCTGAAATGGGCGTGCTATGTATAAACTGCTGTAATTTCTATATGGTGAAACCAAAATGTATAAAAATGGCCTTAATTAAAATCTGACAATGTGCACTTTAACCACATGTGATTTTTTTTTTCTATTAC
Organism: Leucoraja erinaceus; assembly: GCF_028641065.1. Taxonomy (NCBI): domain Eukaryota; kingdom Metazoa; phylum Chordata; class Chondrichthyes; order Rajiformes; family Rajidae; genus Leucoraja; species Leucoraja erinaceus. The sequence goes on from NC_073383.1 coordinate 57,968,746, forward strand.
ACATCTCAAATTGTGGAGTAGAGAAGCAAATCAATGATGGGTCTTTATCCGAAACATTATGGAGGGCACTGTATGCATATACTCCACCCAACAACAGGATAAAGCTGCATCTAGACAGATGACATCTTGGTAAATCATATTTTTTGCTTTTTGTGGATTTGGATGAATGCTAATTCATTGCCATATTTGGGTGATATTCCGTCAGATATAAAGGATAGAAGCTGAATGCCCAGTATCCAACTGCTTCAAATTTGAGCTCTATCATAAGTTGCAGCCAAATTGGGTATTTCTTTTCCAGATTTGGATATATACCAGAAAGTAGGTTTGGGAATGATTGTACTCTATGGAAGAGAATTATTCTTTGGCTTTCAATGTAATCCAGATTTTCCAGGTAAATTTCTAGGATATTCTTAGTTCTGTTCATTTTTAGCATGAATTGTTCAAATCAATTGGTTTCACCAGAAAGAATCCTTGTGAAATATTTTATTCTGTGAATGTGGAGTTTATTATGTGAATCTTTTTTTCAAAATAGAATCCCAAGTTTTATTGTTCTAATAGATTTTTTTTTTGAATGACTAAAATGTAATTAAAATGTCTGTAATGGATAAGTTTATTCTAATTTGCTCAATTGTCACAGTTAAGAATTTATTGCATTAAAAGATAGAAATAATATTTTGGTAAACTATCACTGCATCAGCTTATGACTATCTTAGTCATTGTCCCAATATATAGAGAGAGCTTTGCTCCAGTTCATTACCTTAATTTATTATTTTCACTAGAGAAATAGCCCAGCATTGTGAAGAGCTTATTTTACACACTTGTGAAAGTCTAAAATCTTGCAATAATTATTTCTGTGTGCTTTTAGTAAATATTTTGCTACAGTATTGATGTAGTTATGACTGAACCGTTTATTTAGTTATTGAAGATTATCTCCTCCATTGAAGCATTATCTCCTCCATTTTGCATCAGATGCCAACTTCCTAGATTAGATATTCATTAGACGTGTTTTTAAGCAAAAGTTTAAATGATCAAATTATAGTTGGAGGGTTGCAAGAAAAAGTTACATTGCGCATGCTGAAGATAACCAGCTGGGACACAGACATGCAGCAGCAATGTTTGTTTGCATTCACCAATTTGGAAACCTCACAGTGAACACTTAAGTCTTTGTATACATTTATTGTTCATTTATGCGGTGACTGCTCTTCCCCATCATTAATTTGTTGGTAGATGACATTGTTGATAATGTATGCTATTTAAATGCTTACAGTACAAGAATTTGAATGTCGTCAGCTTAGTCCTAAACAAAATTCTTGTATATTCTGTTAATATGACTTAAAAAGATGTAGTTCTGAAAATTTTACTTTTAATGATCAATGTAATGTTTTGTCTCGGACCTTCAGTCTTTTGATCTTTGGCCTTTGTCCACCATCTGTCTTTCAAACCCCCCGTCATTTGTATCAACCTATTACCTGCCAGTCCTTGTCCTGCCCCTCCTCTCTTCTAGCTTTCTTTACCCCCCCCCCCCCACAATCAATATTAGTGGAATTAACAGAGAGTGATGATGGTCACATGGAGTCAGATGATGGAGGCGACCTGTTGAGAAATAGGAAGTTGGAAGGAATCCGGTGTGGGTGGGGGAGAGAGGGAAGGGTAAGACTGATAGGTAATGAGTTGGTAGGTGAAAAAGTAGAACCAGATAGGTGCGGGATGATGAATCAATGGAACCAGGTGTGGGAAGTGATAGGAATGGTGAAACGCAGGGAGATGGGTATAAGGGTGATGAGCAGATAGCATCAGGTGCATATACCAGCACACCGCCCTCTACACTTTGTCCTGAAAAGTGTGTCAAATAGAAAGGTCAACCATCCCTTTACTGGAGGAACTCAATGGGTCAAACAGCATCTGTGGAGAGAGTTTAATTTTTGTTTGTACATCATTATAACTTAAGAATCACTTAAGAATAAGGGGTAGGCCATTTAGGACTGAGATGAAGAAAAACCTTTTGATCCAGAGAGTTGTGAATCTGTGGAATTCTCTGCCACAGAAGTCTGTGAACGCCAATTCACTGGATGTTTTCAAGAGATGGTTAGATATAGCTCTTGGGGCTTTCAGAATCAGGGATATGGGGAGAAAGCAGGGACGGGGTACTGATTTTGGATGATCTGCCATGATCATATTGAATGGTGGTGCTCGAAGGGCCGAATGGCTTACTCCTGCAACTATTTTCAAATACAATTGCCAAAATGTGGACCACAATGATCCAATTTGTCATATAGGACGGAGGAAATTGGAGCAGTCACTGGAAGTGTCATGAGAGCTCCTGTGGATTTTGAAGCAACAGCAACAAAGAGAAGCAGGAGAAAGCACTGATTGGCTCTAGCCCGAGTGGGAGGAGAGTTAGTAGTGAGTCAGAGGAGGAAAACAGATTGAAACTGAGGAATTTGGTTTGTACATTGGTAAATTAGGCAATTTATCAGTCAACATAAGCAGGACAGCTCTCAGGGAGCGGCAGTGAGCGAGTCTTTGGCTCGAGAGTCTTCGGCGAGGAGGATACGCAAAACGCTGGAGAGGGAGAGACGAAAGAAGAAGGATAGGCTGGGTGAGTGGGCAAATGTTTGGCAGATGCAGTATAATGTGGATAAATGTGAGGTTATCCACTTTGGTGGCAAAAACAGGAAAGCAGACTATTATCTAAATGTTGGCCGATTAGGAAAAGGGGAGATACAACGAGACCTGGGTGTCATGGTACACCAGTCATTGAAAGTATGGATGCAGGTGCAGCAGGCAGTGAAGAAAGCGAATGGTATGTTAGCTTTCATAGCAAAAGGATTTGAATATAGGAGCAGGGAGGTTCTACTGCAGTTGTACAGGGTCTTGGTGAGACCACACCTGGAGTATTGCGTACAGTTTTGGTCTCAAAATCTGAGGAAGGACATTATTGCCATAGAGGGAGTGCAGAGAAGGTTCACCTGACTGATTCCTGGGATGTTAGGACTTTCATATGAAGAAAGACTGGATAGACTCGGCTTGTACTCGCTAGAATTTAGGAGATTGAGGGGGGATCTTATTGAAACTTACAAAATTCTTAAGGGGTTGGACAGGCTAGATGAGAAAATAATTTTTCACACGGAGAGTGGTGAATCTGGAACTCTCTGCCACAGAGGGTAGTTGAGGCCAGTTCATTGGCTATATTTAAGAGGGAGTTAGATGTGGCCCTTGTTGCTAAAGGGATCAGGGGGTATGGAGAGAAGGCAGGTAAGGGATACTGAGTTGGATGATCAGCCATGATCATATTGAATGGCGGTACAGGCTCGAAGGGCTGAATGGCCTACTCCTGCACCTATTTTCTATGTATCTATGTCAGGCAAGCTGATTCAGTGTGATGCTTGCAGTATGTGGGAGGTCAAGGACACTGCTGATGCCTCTTGCTGCTACAAATGTGAGAAGTGCATCCAGGTACAGCTCCTGAAGGACCGTTGGAGAACTGGAGAAGCAAGTGGATGACCTCAGGTTCGTCAGAGAAACTGAGTCGTTCCTCGACAAGTACAAGTAAGTACCTCCTAAGGTACTGGAAGAGAGAAGGTGGGTGACGGTGAGAAAGTGAGGGAAACATGGAATGCAAAGGTCCCCGGGTGTTGTACCTCTAGTGAACAGGTTCAACCACTTAGAAGCTATTGGGACAGAAGACGTTATCACACTGAGCGGCAGACTGGCTTGCGAAACAAAAAGGGCTGTTGAGCCAAAACCAAAGAGGCCAACGTCAGGCAACGCCATTGGAGTTGGAGACTGCATTGTGAGAGGTACGCACAGGGGTTTCTCCGGCAACAGATGGGATTCGAGGATGGTGTGCTGCCTCCCTGGTGCCAGGATCCAGGATGTCACGGACAGAGTGCAGAAAATCCTCAAGGGCGAAGGTGAACAGCTATGGACGATGTCGGAAAGAAGGGGATGAATATTCTGCAGCGTGACTTTAGAGAGCTCGGAAAAATGCTGAAAAACAGGACCTTTGCTTCCAGTTCCTTGTGCTGGCGAGAGCAGGAACAGGGAGATACGCGACCTGAATGTGTGGCTCAGGAACTGGTGCAGGGGCAGGGATATAAATTCTTACATCACTGGGATCTGTATTGGAGTAAGGGGGAACTGTACAAAAGATACGGATTGCATCTTAACAGGTGGGGAACCAGCATTCTGGCAGGCAGGTTTGCCACTGCTACACGGGTGGTTTTAAACTGAATAAGGGGGGTGGGGTGTCAAATGGGATAGTCGACGACGGAGTTAAAAGGAAAGAGAGTAAAGGGATGGTTAATGACTCCAGAATTAACTGGAAAGGAAGCTCACAAAGGGTTCGGATAGTATGGCCAAAGCACTGGATACATCGCGGCGCGGGCGATGTCTCACCTGGGTTTGCCGTTTGGAGCTCCAGAGTGTTGGGCCTGCTGCATCGACATCACGGAGCTGTGATTCGCGGAGCTCCCAACGTGGGCGGCGCTGACCAACATCGCGGAGTCCTGCGACCCTTTGTCGGGGGTTGCCAGCGTGAATCTCCTCCCAGCTCGGCCTGTGGACTTCAGGAGCCGCGGACTCCCGTGGGAGGTCCGGGCCACTGAGGATGTTCTTCCATTCGACGTCGGGGTTCCATCATTCCAGGCGAGAGGGCCTGAACATCGGGAGGCCCCGACCACGGATGGACATCTGGGAAGATCAGCGAGGAGGCTGACTGGACTTTGGTTCCTTCCATCACAGTGGGGAACTTTGGTGCCGCTGTGGGGATGTTGTGTCGTGGACTTCTGTGTTTGTGCTTTTTTTTTAAATCATTAGTATGACTAAGGAAAATAACATTTTGTTGTCTCTTAATTGAGACAATGACAATAAATTGAATCCAATCCAATCCAAAAGGACTGGACAAGCTAGATGCAGGAAAAATGTTCTCAATGTTGGGCGAGTCCAGAACCAGGGTCCACAGTCTTAGAATAAAGGGGAGGTCATTTAAGACTGAGGCGAGAAAAAACCTTTTCACCCAGAGAGTTGTGAATTTGGCCAAGTCACTGGATGGATTTAAGAGAGAGTTAGATAGAGCTCTAGGGGCTAGTGGAGTCGAGGGATATGGGGAGAAGGCAGGCACGGGTTAATGATAGTGGACGATCAGCCATGATCACAATGAATGTCGGTGCTGGCTCGAAGGGCCGAATGGCTTCCTCCCGCATCTATTTTCTATGTTTCTATGAGAGCAGTGAGGGTTACCGTCGAGGAAGTATTGAAGGTACTGTCGTGTTTGTCTACCTAGACAAATCTCCGGGGCCTGATCAGATTTATCTGAGGACATTGCGGAAAACTAGAGAGGAAATTGCAGGAGCCTTGGTTGAAATGTATGAGTCGTCCTTAAACACAGGAGAGGTGCCAGAGGATTGGAGAGTGGCAAATGTTCTTCCTCTACAGGCATTTGGATAGCCAAGGGCTGATTTGGGCCAATCAGCATGATTTTGTACGTGGGAGGTTGTGTCTCACAAATCTGATTGATTATTTTGAAGTTGTGAGCAAAAAGGTTGATGAAGGCAGAGCTGTAGATGTTGTGTACATGGACTTTAGTAAGTCTGAAGAAGGGTTTCGGCCCGAAACTTTGCCTATTTTCTTCGCTCCATAGACGCTGCTGCACCCGATGAGTTTCTCCAGCATTGTTGTGTACCTTCGATTTTCCAGCATCTACAGTTCCTTCTTAAAGACTTTAGTAAGGCATTCAACAAGGTGCCACACAGTACGTGAGATCTGTGGAAAGTTAGATCTCATGGGCTCCAAGGAGAGATAGCTGAATGGATTGCAAATTGGCTCCATGGAAGGAAGCGGAGGGTGATAGTGGAAGGTGGCTTCTCAGAATGGAGGCCTGCCACTAGTGGTGTGCTACATGGTTCGGTGCTGGGCCCGTTTGTCATCTGCATCAATGATTTGGATGAGAACATAAAGGGCAAGATTAGTAAGTTTGCTGATGATACAAAAGTTAGTGGTTTTGCTGATAGTGAAGATGGTTGCAGCAGGATCTGGATCGATTGGTCAGGTGGGTGGAGGAATGGTTGATGGAATTTAATACAGAGAAGTGTGAGGTGTTGCATTTTGGGATGTCAAACAAGGGCAGGACCTACACAGTAAATGGCAGGCCTCTGGGTAGTGTTGTGGAGCAGAAGGATCTAGCAGTACAAGTGCATGGTTCCTTGAAGGTCGAGTCGCAGATTGATAAGGTGGTCAAAAAGGCTTTTGGCACATTGGCCATCATCAGTCAGAGTATTGAGTATAGAAATTGGGAGGTTGCAGTTGTATAAAACGTTGGTGAAACCCTATTTAGAATAATGTGTTCACTTCTGGGCACCATGTTATAGGAAAGATATTGTCAAGCTTCCGGAAGTGGCGGCGCTGCCTTGCAGCTGCGGCTCGCCTGCAGTCCGTTTGTCTTTTCTTTTTTTGTTTTCTTTTGTCCCATTTTTACAGTTTATTTCGGGTTATTTAGTTGTGTGGGGGGTGTGTGTAGCATGTTTTTTGACTCTTCCTTCGGGGGGATGCGACCTTTCTTGCCGTATCCCCCGTCTCCGTGTCCGTCTGCGTTGAGGCCTATCGCGGAGCTGGCAGCCTCCAACTGGGACCGACCTTGAGGCTGCGGAGGCAGAGCCAGGACTTACCAACACGAGGCTGGCCAACTTCGGGGCTGTGGTTGCGGTTCGACCTAACTTCTACCCGACTTTGGAACCTCGGCCGCGGGCCAGTAGACGACATCGTCGTGAGCTCACAGTTTTGGTGACCTGTTTTTCCGGAGCTCCCGCAACTACAGCTGCGTCCGCTGGACTGGAGGGCGGCAGCTTTGGCCGCCCTGGGCCGCGGAGTTTGAACCGGCCCGTTTGCGGAGCTCTGATTCAGCCGCGGGACTTGCACACCATCACCCGACGGGGTCGCAACATCGGAGGCTAGGATTGCCTCAGCGCAGAGGGAGAGCAAGGAGGGAAGAGATAATGACTTTGGGACTTTAAACTGTGTTGAATGTTTGTTTTGTTATTATTCTATGTTATGACTGCAAGGCTAAACCATTTCATTGCACTGCAAATGACAATAAAAAATAAAATTGAATCCAAAGGGTTCAGAAAAGATTTACGAGAATGTTGTTAGGACTAGAGGGTGTGAGCTATAGGGAGAGGTTGAGTAGGCTCGGTCTCTACTCCATAGAGAACGTAGGAGGATGAGGGGAGTTCTTATGGAGGTATACAAATTCATGAGAGGAATAGATCAGGTAGATGCACAGAGTCTTTTACCCAGACTAGGGGAATTGAGGCCGTGAAGACATTGGTTCAAGGTGAAGGAGAAAATATTTAAAAAGAATCCGAGGGGTTACTTTTTCACACAGAGTGGTGGGTGTGTGGAATAAGCTGCCAGAGGAAGTAGTTGAGGCTGGGACTATCCCATCGTTTAAGAAACAGTTGGACAGGTACATGGATAGGACAGATCTGGAGGGTTATAGCCCAAGCGCAGGCAAATGGGACTAGGGTAGCTGGGACATTGTTGGCCGGTGTGGGCGAGTTGGGCCGAAGGGCCTGTTTCCGCACTGTATCACTCTATGACTCTATTTAATTGCTTTGCTAAAGAGAATATCAAACTTCTGTTTGGTGTATGTAGAGATTTTCAGAATATAATCCCAGTTGTAATTGAAGTATATATATGGTTCTATATTGTGACTTAGAGATAAACTTGCAGGTGACTGTTGCTTTTGTATTGCTCCTTTTGTCATCAAGTTGCCTTGGGAGGGTGTGCAACCAAAATAGTAAAATTATTGCAATGTAATCTCTAAATGTACAGTCATTGTGCATCAGGGATGGAGTGAATCGATCGGACAGAACAATTCTGCCTAGCAGTGAGTTTCTTGATTCTGGTATTGCAGCACTACTGCAAGCAAGTGAAGAATATTTGTCTCAACATTGCTCTTTGTCTTTATACTTTGCTATTGAATTCATTGTTATTACCATATTAATAGTTTTTTAGTAAAATCGTGATAATGGAATATTTGGACTCAAAGTTAAAAATCAGCAGCTTGTTGACTTTTACTTATGTGGCATAATTATTTGTTTCTTGATATTCTGACATCCTTTATCCCCTGATCCTATATATTTTGTATACTTTGGGTACATTAGAATTGGAGATGTGGACGGTAAAAAAAACAGGATCAGTGCTCTAACTCCTGGAAATGATGGAAGAATGATCTTTGAATTAGCTGAGGATGGTCAGTCAGAAGATGGTTTTGATTAATTCTCTGCTATTCCTTGAGCCCAGAGCCAAAGACCATTCAAATCTACTTCCGTCACATATGACCCGCATCACAGACTTTTTTTCCTTTAATCACCATTGAACTTTATTTTATTTGTGTGGCTTAGTGTCACTCTTAAATGGAATACTGTTTTGGTGTTAAGGTGTTACTGTTCTCCCCTGTTACTCAGCTCTTGTTTCCATGTCGGTATCAATGTAGTTATAGTGGAACAGTAACTGAGTATAGGTTACACAAAAAAGCTGAGAAACTCAGCGGGTGCAGCAGCATCTATGGTAGTAGTAACTGAGTATATGTAGCTTGTTATCAACAAGTTGAAATAATATTGATTGAAAAGAGTCAGATGTTGCCTAGGCTTGATTTATTCTGTTTTGAACCTGGTGGTCTTCCACATTGATGGATGCATGTTAATAGAAAGGTTAACTTGGGTGGGGGGAGAGTTGGTGGTTGGGACCTAGTTCTATTTCCTTGGTGTTCAACGCTTCTGCCAGGAAGTTGCGAGGTCCATTATTTTTATTTTTGCCAGTGCACGCAGCTGCATCCTGCTGCTCATGAGTTCAAGGTAAAATGGCTTTGATACTGAGACGTCTGGAGGATGCATATAGACAATGTTACATGCTACTGCCTTATTTTTCTAAATGCTGTTTTTTTGCTTAACCTTCCCGTGGTAGATATTTTATTCTAAAGTTTGTCTGATGCTGATTTGCATTTACTTTTTCCAGTATGAGACAATTGTTTCTTGGCTTGTTGCTGATTAACAAGATGGGGGGGAAACAGAAATAAAATTTCAAATGTAATGAAGTACACTTTTGTAGATGAAGGTACCTACTATTATAAATGGAGTTGATGTCTTTTGAGCCATATGCTGTTTGCTGCCCTACATTGTAGTACTATAATCTGTTGATGTCCTCTCAAGTGGCCTGCAGACTTTTCTTCAGAGTTTTCATATGGCTAGATTATTGCCTTAGCTTGATTTTAGGCAGGGTGACTAGGCAAGGATTTTGATCTATGTTAGCTATAACTCAAACAACAATTTTGGAGTTGGTGTCAGTGGTCATTCCATTAAGAACCTTTCTGCCTCTATCTGCTATGCCACTAGTTTATAAAAGATGCATTTGGGGATGGTGATGGAGATTCATTTTTGATAAAGTTGTGTTGAATTGGTGGAAAGAAATTAGCAGAATTGATGGGAGGCAGCTAGCTGTAATTTTATCTCAACAGTTTTTTTTAATTTAGGACTTTTTCTGACAAAATGTAGTGGAAATAGTTTTCAAACTAATAATGATGTGTTAATAAATCAACTGTATGGTGCGAGATTTGATTTTTTGCACCATTTTGTCAGCCATGATCGCGTTGAAATGCGATCGCGCTGGCTCAAAGGGCCGAATGGCCAACTCCTGCACCTATTGTCTATTGTCTATTGACCATGATTTGGTTCCCGCAATAAATTCGGGACATGATTTGGTTCCCGCAATAAATTCCCTTTGCCAGCCACCAATTTCACCTGCTTGGAGTTGCCTGAGACTTAACTCTAAGATGAGTTAAATAGGACTTGCCACTCCATCACTCAGGCTGTTTGCTTTTATGTAATGGTGCATAATTCAGCTGATTTATTGCTGAAATTCTTATCAATACATTAGCACCATTCAAGAATGTTTAATTGTCATAAGTACAAACAACAGAACACTGAAATTCAATTTCATTGCAGCACACTGGGTGGTAAACTGGCTGCTGCATTTGTATCCTTGCTGTATTTTAGGTATTCTAAAACTTTGCTGGTACCCTAATTAATTAAACCCTGGTTACCCATTATCTGCGGGCATGCAAACCTCCAATAGGTTTCAACTGAACATTGAGCGTTTTTTTTTAAATTATCATTGTTTTTAGATCTCTTCTTTCCTCTGCCCTCTATATCACTAGTCTTTACTCTATGACATTTAAGATATCTGCTCTCTAGTTTCTTGAGAATTCCACATTACTGATTTTAACAACCTCACCGCAGCAGGTCTTGTTGTCATTAGTTAATGATTCAAAGGTCAGAACTGCAAATCTCTCAAACATTTCCAATATTTTGGATAATTTAAAAATTATTTTTCTAAACATTTGAATGTTGCGGTTTGTGTCTCAATGACTGGTGTAGCATTGTAGACTCCGGTAGGCGGCGCGGCTCTGGCCAGCAGCGGCCTCTGCAGCCTGTCCGCGTTTTTATTATTTTTTGTCTGTGTTTTTATGTAGTTTTTGTTATTTTATGTTGGGGGTGTGTGTGTGGGGGGGGGGGGGTGGGGTGGGAGGGGGGGGGAAACTTTTTGAAACTTTTTGAATCTCTCCCTGCACTGGAGACCCGACCTTTTCTCGTCGGGTCTCAGGGGTCGTTGAGGCCGCAACGAGGAGCGGCCTCCAACGGGAAGAAGCCGGGGACTCAGGTGCCGACTCACCGTTGCCGTCGCGGAGCTGGAACACGGTGGAGGAGCGCTGCTGCTGCTGTCGTTGCTGCTGCTGCTGCTGCTACCGGAGAGTCGGAGGCTGCTTGCAGGTCTGCGGACGACGGCATCAGCCCACGGCTCCCTGGGAGGGAGACGCTTTTCGGGGCTTCTGCAACGGCGAATTCTCCCGCCCGAGTGCGGGGTTGAAGAGCTCCTGGAGCAGGGCCTGACATCACTGCCCCGCGCGGCTGGAATGGCCGCGGACTCTGCGAGCGCACACCGGGGGCTCCAACACCAAGACCCGGTGTGCGACCTCGCACCACCCGGCGTGGCTTTAATGGCCGCGGGACAATCGCCATCGCCAGCCGGGGGCTATGACTTTTCTAAAGTGGAGAGATAAGTTTATTTGGCCTTCCATCACAGCTATGTGATGGATGTTTATGTTAAATGTAATTATGTTGTGTCTGGGGTCTATTTGTGTGTAATGTATGGCTGCAGAAACGGCATTTCGTTTGGACCTCCAGGGGTCCAAATGACAATTAAATTGACTCTCTCTTGACTAGAGGCACCAAACATCGTGAATAAACGGTTTCTTTATTCAGGCATTATAGGTTAGATATGCACGTTTAGCCTCACACAAGTCATTGTTGCTGCTGCGAGATTGTTGCCTCGTGGGCTCGAGCTGAGCTCCCACTGATGTGGCTTGACACTCACGCGAAGAGAGAAGAGGACGAGCGAGGGAAGGTTGACCAGGGGTTCGTTATATATACCAGGACACAACCCTATACCCCGTGACAACTCCTCCCCACCATTGCCCAGTCACGTGACCCTACCCCCGACTGCCGAGGGTTCGCATAGCAAGAGGCCTAACCACCGGGTGCCGCCACAGGACCCTCCCCCCCCCCCCCCCCCCCCCCCCCCCCCCCCCCCCCCCCCCCCACCAGAACCGGAGGCAGGAAAATGAGTAGGCCGACAAAACGCAGCAGCCTGAACACGTAAACACGCAGGCAGATAATGGGGGCATATGTCGAAAAGGGATGGAGCACGTTCACCTTCTACCGGAAGGTGCGCAAGCATGGCGGAGGGATGCTCCTGCTGTGGGTCGGGGGCACCGCGGCCGTTGGTCGGGACGGTGGGGCCCTCGGGCTGTGGCCATCCCAGCCGTATGCCGAGGGGTGCAAGGAGACCAAAGCAAAAGCCGCAGGATGGACGAGGCGCAGGCCTGTCACGTCGACCAGCAGTGAATCATGTCCTGAGAAATACGGCGCCCAGCGACGGCTGGGAGACGTCGGCAACAATGCAAATACAACAACAAAGAAATAACAAGAAACTAATAGCAATATTAAGCTAGGTCATTATAGTGTAAAATGGGGGAAAAAACCTGCAGTTAGCATAACATACAGCATAGTCCAAAGTGGTTGAATACCGAAGGTTCAATGGTTTGAATCAAGCAGGGTAGGACAGGAAACCAAAGTTTGAATTGTCCAATGTATGATAAGAAGAAGGTACACAAAATTGCTGGAGAAACTCAGCGGTTGCAGCAGCATCTATGAAGCGAAGGAAAAAGGCGACGCTTCGGGCCGAAACCCTTCTTCAGATAAGAAGAAGTTGTGCTTGAAACTGGAGGCTGTAGTGATGCCATCTGACCTGAGGTGGCGCTGTTGACAGCGGTCAGGCTACAGAGACACTATCTGAGCTGAGGTGGCGCTGTTGACGGTGGTCAGGCTGCAGAGACGACATCCGGCCGGAAGGTGGCGCTGTTGACGTCTGTCAGAGCAGGATGAGCGTCGCCACGGCGGCCATTTCGGCAGCCGATTGAGGCGGCCTTTACTGGCGGCCAACCGTGGCGATTCACGGATACGTGCAGGGCGGCCAGCATCGATGGGTAGGTGGGAACTCCACTCACCGTCGCCGGTGTCGTCTGAGACCGGGTGCACTGCCACACCCTCGGCGGAGACTGGAAGCGGCCGAGGAATCTGTCGCGGGACCGCCGACTCACGACCAACCGAGGCTCCACCCCGCTGCTGGGCTGACCACAGCTCGACCGGACAGGCCACCAGCAGCCAGGGATCTTCGGAAACTGCGAGGAGCATGCGGACTTCAGCGGACATCTGCCCCAGGTTAGCCTTCTGGATCGGAAGGGAGGGAGGGCCGGCAGCCATCAATCAAGGCCGGGATCGCACCCATCGACCCGAACGGCCTATGATCGTCGAGACCAGGCACAGGTGGGAAGCGAGCGGCCGATCGCAGCGGCGGGGCCCAAAGGCACGTTACTGGCGGGAAGCGAGCGGCCCGATCGCGGCGGCGGGCCCCAAGGCAGCGTCCGGGTGCCGCACAGAATTTACGGCTGCATCCATAGCGGTAATCACTGTTGAGCTGGGATGCCGGCTGCAGACATCAGGTCACCACGGTAGAGGTGGGTGGTTGGTTGCATGCGTCGGGAAATCCAAAATATCCGTTTTGGAACGTCGGGGTCAAAAATGTAGAGGCACCAAATGTTGTGGATAAACTGTTTCTTTATTCAGGCATTATAGGTTAGATATATATGCATGTTTCGTTCTCACACAAAAGTCATTGTTGCTGCTGCGAGGCTGTTACCTCGTGGGCTCGAGCTGAGCTCCCGCTGAGGTGACAGGACACTCACGAGAAGAGGAAGAGCAAGAGAAGGTTGACGCGGGGTTTGTTAGATATACCAGGACACACCCCTATACCCCATGACAACTTCCCCCGCCATTGCCCAGTCACGTGACCCTACCCCTGACTGCCGAGGGTTCGCATAGCAAGTGGCCGAACCATCGGGTGCCGCCACAGCATTTCAATTAAAATCACTACATTCCTGTGCAGTGCCTTGGGACATTTTATTGTGTTAAAGATACTATACAAATAAGTTGTCAAAGTAATCAGTTCATTCTGCAGCTGGTTCCATGCGAAGGGAGCAGCATAACTAAATGCCCTTTTCTCCAGTTCAGTACGGACTTTAGGTACAGTTAGTAAGAACAAGTCCTCAGAGCGGAGCTGATAAGTTCCTGTGCTTTTTCGAATCACATACATCTGCAGGTATCAAGGAAGAACACCGAGGATAGTCTTATAAATAAGGATTTGCCAATGATGGAGTCTGCAGGTGGACAGGGCAAACCATCCAACTTGAGCATACAAAGAGCAGTGGTGCGTGAGGGTTTTAAAATTAGTAACAAATCTCAGTGCTCCGTGGTAGACCGTGTCCAAAGACTGTAGGCATTTTGAAGATGCATTCATATATAAAACATCACCATAGTCCAACACAGACATAAACGTTGCAGCAACAAGTCTTTTTTTGACTTCAAAAGAAAAACAAGATTTGTTTCTAAAGTAAAAACCTAATTTTATCTTTAGTTTTTTCACAAGTTGCTGGATATAAGGTTTAAAAGAGAGAGAATCGTCAATTATAATTCCCAGATATTTATATTGAGACACAGATTCAATCACAGAGCCCTGCAAAGTGGTGATAGGAGGGAGGTCCGAGGGCTTTGATTTAGCTTTAGTGAACAGCATGAGCTTTGTCTTGTCAGCATTTAAAACAAATTATGTTGCACAGTGTTAAAAGCAGTTTGGAGCTGACAGAGAGCCTGATTTGGGGTAGACACAGAGCAATATATCACTGTGTCGTCAGCATAAAAGTAAAAATTTGCATTCGGAGCTTTATGATCTAAACTATTAATATAAATAGTAAATAATAAAGGTCCTAAAACTGATCCCTGTGGCACACCCTTGGATACATTAAGAGAGCTAGAAGTAATACCTTCTGCTCGCACACACTGGGATCTGCCTGATAGTTTTTAAACCAACAGACAGCTTGATCAGACAAACCGATGCTGCATAGTCTTTGTAACAATAAGGCTATATGGATCTAACTTTGGAAATGATAGAATGAATTAGCTCCATAAAGATAAACCATCACAGCCGATGATTCAAAGTAGTCTTTTTGATGAACAAACCACTGTTGTGACTACGATCAAAATAAATCTTGATTTATGGCAATGAAAGAAACGCTTTATTAGAAGTTCTTAACAGCAGAAATGTTAAATTGTCTGTTAGTTTGTTAACCCTTCACTCGCGGATGCCAACTTTCTGTTTCTATGCCTTATAGTGTTGAATCATTCTTGGAGAATTAGAAAAAATTGTGATATGCTGAACAGGGAAAATATTTAAATCTTTTAACTTTTTGTTTAATGCATATGTTACAGGTGCCTCAGAGTAAATCCAAAAGGTTTAGATGAAGAAAGCAAAGACTACCTTTCCTTATATTTGCTTTTAGTTAGTTGTCCAAAAAGTGAAGTTCGAGCAAAGTTTAAATTTTCTTTATTGAATGCAAAAAGAGAAGAAACAAAAGCTATGGGTAAGTGCCTGCACATATGTTACATTGATATTTACTGGAAGACCAGTGGCTGTTCTTGCTGTGTAGTTTGAAAATGTAATTTGCTGAGTTTCTAATAATGTTTAATTATTTATTGGCATGTTTTGATTGGAATAACAATGTGTATATTGGGGTTTATACTTCCACAGGCTTGGACATTCAATATCTTTCATTTCAGAAGGTCACGGGCTCAAATCCTTTATCGAAGAATCAGAAATTGCAATGTTAGAGCAGAGTGCTGCGCTGTGGAATGGGCTATATTTAATTCCTGAGCACCCCTGTACAGATGCTCCCCGATTTACAATGCTTCGACATATTTCGACTTTGATATTGCAAACGCTGGGCAGCGGCAGCGAGCCGCAGCTCACTTCCTGTCACGTGATCAAATTATATTACATGCATTTTCGACACGATATTTTTGATTTATGTTGGGTTAATCGGAACGTAACCCCATCGTAGGTCGAGGAGCAGCTGTAGTCTCATCTGCCCTCAGCGGTGGCTACAGAAGATCACTTCATTATTTGAAGTAGAAAATATTTGCCAGGATTCTGATTGACATTTAATCTTGAACATCAACAGTTGGCTTTATTACTTATCCCATTCCTGTTGTTTCACTTTTGTTGTTTACATTTAACTTATGCAGATAAATATATCAAAATATATAAAAATAAATTGATAAATATATGTCAATTAATCGCAAACAATTTGACATATGCTATTCAACAATCATGTTCGGCACAGACATAGTGGGCCAGAGGACTTGTTCTTGTGCTATGCTTCTCTATTTTCTGTGTAATTCACAAATTATTTATGATAAGTTTGTGGGAACACATTGTTAATCATCTGTTTCTGAATTGCTATGCCTTCTGAGCTCAGTGCAATTTTCTGAATGCTTAAAGATAACTCTTAAGCTAACTGCAGTAAGTGGAATAACGTTTCAAAACAATCAGAGGTGTAATTGTTTTTAAAAAATCTCTCCTCGTTAAGTTCTCAGACTCTCTTCCATAATCTATTTTTATGGAAGAACTTGCATTATATAAGGCTCTGATGCCTCTCAAGCTATCATTGAGACAATGATTAGATGGCTCAATTTTAATGATCTAGTTGACAAATAAATGTTGGCATGGTACATAAAACCCAAGGCTTATATGAAGGTACATAAAGCGAATTAAGTGCAAAAGATTAGCATAATGGTTTACCCAGTCTTTCATGTGCTTCAAACATTTAAAGACTAAGCTTAGTCAGCTTTCATATTTAGGCGGGTATGAAACAAACATCAGTTCACATAAAACTTGTTATTGTTCACATGGGTTTTCAAACATGCATTAGGTCATGGCTCCCTATCTAATCTAAGAATAAAGTTTGAAAGGCCTAAATGAATATTACGCACTGCAAATGATCTGTTTGCTTCTGAATCTTATCCAATTAGTGTGCACTTTTCAGCACTTCTCTCAGGGTAGAGTAACTGTTCTGCAGTGTTAGCAGGTGCTTGTGTATTGATTTCTGGGAGTCCCGGGAAATCTATTCGATAGGTAATTAATTTTGATCCAAATCTCTCAGCTGGTCATGGAAAATCTTTTGGGGGCAGTTATCCTTCCTTTTATTTGTTCTACAATCCCTTTACTATCCTAATTTTATAGCCATCCAAAGTGGCTCAACTTTGTCTCTTCATTGGCTCAACCTTGCTTTTCATTTTAGGATGCGCTTGTATTATTGCCAATTGGCTTTATTTTGTAGTTCATTTCTTCTCACTGGAGTTTGCCAGTGCTGCTTCCTAATATTTTGATGTCATATTCCTGATTTGATTTCTTTAGATCAAGTCATAAGCATTATCTCATTAGAAATACAATGTCTGTGTATAATTAAGCACACCTAATTTTGTTTGTTAGTGATTTCCTGTAGGCCACTGGCTCTCCAACTCATCAGGGATGCAGCATTGGAAGTTACCAGAGACCTCTTAAGGTTGTTCTTTACATGTTCCTATTTTGTTAAATTATTTGTTTTAAGCGCATTTTTTTGCCTGGTTAATCATTTATTTTCCATTCAACAAATTCGCTTAAATATCATTCGGTCCCAATTACTTGGTTTAGTCATTTTCTGTTCCTCAGTGAAAACAGTAGAAGATTTTGAACAACTCTTGAATTTAAGGGCCATCTGGATCCTTGAGTAAAATCATGAGAGATTATTGATCAATTTTCTGAACAATCTATGGATTGTTAACAGGATTTAGAGCCAATCTTTTGCTAGTACATTGTCAACAACTGCAGGACATGGAAACTAAGCTGCACTACATTACATACATTGATTATATGATGACCGAGAAGATCAGGTCAAGAACAATGAGGCTCACTGGTCACTGCTACTGCCACCCAGAAATGCCAACAAACAAAGTTGTGCTGTGGGAACCCACCCATGGAAGACGTGGCCTGGGACGGCCAATCAAGACAATGGTGAAGACGTTGATGGAATACGCATGTGTATAGACAAAAGAGGAGCTTGCCAGCTGCATGGAGGACAGAGATGTGTGGTGTGTCCGTCACCGTGCCCGTCGGAAACCAGCACCACTGCGTCGCTAATGTTTTCAACGATGATGAATTATATGATGTGTGGGGCTGATTTGTTTGTCCCAGCCCATATCTTCATCTTACGATTGGAGTTTCAAATGAAACTGAACATTGTTTATTCTTAATGTAAAATGATCTTGTATTATGATCATTCTTAAGTAAACTGAAACTTTACTTGTTAGTTCTTCCTCATTGCACAATACTAAATCTAAAATAACCTGCTCTAATATTTGTTATAGTCATACAGTGTGGAAACAGGCTCTTCGCCCCAACATGCCCACACTGACCAACATGTTCCATCTACACTAGTCCCACCTTCCTGCTTTTGGCCCATATCCCTCTAAACCTGTCCTAATCACGTAACTGTAATTGTTTCTATATGTTGCTATTGTCCCTGTCTGAACTACCTCCTCTGGAAGCTCATTCCATACACCCACTGCCTTTTGTGTGGAAAAAGTTATCCCTCAGATTCCTATCAAATCTTCACCTTAAACCTATGTCCTCTGGTCCTCGATTCCCCTACTCTGGGCAAGAGACTCTGTGCATCTGCCTGATCTATTCCTCTCTTGATTTTATACACCTCTAGGATCACCTCTCATCTTCTTGTGCTGCCAGGAATAAGAGTCCCAGCCTGCTCAACCTCTGACCAAACACCCAATGACCATTATATTATCATTGTTAAATGTAACTAATTCCTTGATTTATAGCATGCCTTACTTCTCACTTATGCTTGAGAATTCATGGCAAAAAGGTATAGAAGTGGGAAAACGCAAGCCTCCAGATTCAGGGACACAGTGTCTTCCCAGCTGTTATCAGGCAACTGAATTATCCTACCACAACTAGAGAGCAGTCTTGAACTACAATCTATCTCATTTGTGACCCTCGGACTATCTTTGATTGGACTTTACTGGATTTATCTTGCATTAAACATTTTTCTCTTATCATGTACACTGTGAATTGCTCGATTGTAAACATGTATTGTTTTTCTGCTGACTGGTGAGCATGCAACAAAAGTTTTTCACTGTACTCTGTACACGCGACAATAAACTAAATTAAATGAGCTAGCGTTTCCTGACTGCTGTTCCCACTTCGTGAATTTAAGATGAGCTTTCTCTCGGCACTGTTTCTCACATCTTTATTTTCAGAGCTACCTTTTTCCCAGTTTACATAATTATTTTAAATATTAACTATTCTGGCCTATTTAATTCCAAACTCTGCTCACCTCACTACCAAGTCTGATGAATAACCATTAAATGAATCCATTTATTTCTATTTGTCCCACTAATTTGACCATATTGTTATGACATCTGTGTCTTCAGGTAAATTGTCTTTTTACCATTTTTCTTATTCTGTCTTTATTGGCCAAATCAATAAGGACTCTGTAGTTTGTGTGCCCTCTGCTTTCTTGACAGTTTCTTAATGATGCTCTTGTTTTGTCTCTCAACTTTCTGGATTTGTGCCTTGCCCGAGCGCTCTTTCTTTCCATCAGCTAAGATAAAGTCTTAATCACAACTCTAGTTATTGAGTTCACAAGGCATTGGTACCAGATTAATTGAATTGACGACAATCCCAACAGAATCACTCCTACTTTTCAGCGTACTGGGTACCAATGTTGCATGAACTTAAATGCACTTTTCTCAAGCGAACCCTTGTGCTTTAAATTCAGAAAATGATGTAACGTTCAGCAGGTCAGGCAACATCTGTGGAAAGAGATACAGAGTAAAAATATTTGGTTGAAGAGCCTATGTCAGAGCTCTGCCACAGTTGGTGCCTGACCTACTAAGTTCTCCATGATTTTCTGATTTTATTTTAAATTTCCAGCATTTTATATTGATTTAATTTTCAATTGAATTCTGTGATCTTATTGAATCTATGCCACTTTGCTCATAGCTCAGAAAATGGACTAACCCTGAAATTGACCTTCTCTGGCCTTTTTCCATTTAGACCTCAACTACTTGTACACCTTTAACAAAAACCTCTTCCTAGTCCTTTTAGGTTTTTGATTCCCAATTGGGAATCGGCATGGGCAAGTTGAGCAGAAGGTCCTGTTTCCATGCTGTGTGACTCCATGACCCACAAATCGTACATGTGCACTTTGTTGGTTGGTCACATCATATAAATAAATTGCACACTATTCACTATTAAATTGCCCCTCGCAGAGGTTATAGACAAAAGAGGCAACAGAATTTAAGTTTGTTGACAATCATTGGCCAAATCAAAGAGGACTATGTCTTACCCCTCAGTCCACACATTCTTCAGATATACAACCTGCACATGGAGTAAATATGCACCTCACTACTTCAAAATCCTCCTACTTCCGACATTAATTGCCTTGTCCCCGCAATTCCTGAACAATGCTTAAAGGGCCTGTCCCACGAGCATGCGACCTGCATGCGGCAAGCGCGACCAAACCGGAAGCGGGGGCCGCGCGAAGGTCGAGTGATCCCCATATAGGGCTGGTCCCACCAGCATGCGCCTGCATGCGGCGAGCGCGACTAAACCAGAAGCGGGGCCGCGCGGAGGTCGAGTGAGTGACGTGAAGTTCGAGCGTGTGGTACGGCGTCGAGACGCTGCGCTCGCCCGTCGAGGCAGTGCGGACGGCGTCGAGGCAGCTGCGAGCCGGCAAGCCATTGCCGCGTGGAATTTTTGAACACTGTCAATTTTTCGGAGCCCCGCGCGATGTCGGGACCAGCTCCGCACAACTCCATATGGCTCCAGCGATCGAAGTGGGACCAGCCCCGCGAGGCCGTACGGCTCAAACGACCACGTTAGGTCGCGCTTGCCGCATGGAGTTGCATGCTCAAGGGACAGGCCCTTTACTCTTATTCTATTGTCAATTCACATATCCTAAAACTGCAAACAGGTCATCAATGGTTGGAAAGATGATGCAGTCACAATCTTAATTTTGTAGTCGCACACAATCTCTTGACTTTGTTCATGTTTTGAAAGATGGCATAGAAACAGCACTTAAGATATTGGGTCTTACACTTGAGGCAAGGACAAAGGATAACCCTGGAGAACGTTTGCATTTGTAAAGGAAGATTGATAGGATCACAGTGTCCAGTTCCATTTGTAACTGCAAAGCATATTAAATACTCCATGCCTACATGCAACAAGAGCCAGACACATTCATACAGAGACCGATGAGTGGCAAGTAGCATTCACGTCAAAACTCGCGGGTGCTGAATATCTCCAACAAGAGAAAGTTTACCTGGATGTTCAATGACAACCTCCCATCATTGACATCCTATGGATCTCCATTGGCCAGGATTTCAATTACATTCTGTGCCTTCATGGGATCCTGTGATGACTGATTTGCGTCCTGACAAATCCATTTCCCTTCCCCATCCCCAACATTTCCACCTTCCATTGCTTTGAACCACTGCAAACCTTCTGTAAAGGTATACCCACATAATTTCCTATCTCCAGTCTTAACTTTCTCCATCACCTCTGGTGATATCCCTTCCACAACTTCCAGCCTTGTGGTTCTTCAGTCCTGGCCTGCTTCTATCTCCTTCCTAGGACTGCCCTGGCAGACCCATTGTTTCTGCATACTCCTGCGCCACAGAACTCCTCTCCAAATACCTTGATTCCATACTATTCCTCCTTGTCCTGTCCCTTCCGACCGACATCCGAGACGCCTCGCGCATAATTCAAGTCTTTGTTAACTCTATTTCTAGGCCCCCATTCCTTATCCTTACCAAATTTGCAAATATGCTATCCCCTATTCTTATTTTCTCCAAGTCTGCTGCATTGCATCGTCCGCGTTTTTATTATTTTTTGTCTATGTTTCTATGTAGTTTTTGTTATTTTTTTTGTTGGGGTGTGTGTGGCGGTGGGGTGGGAGGGAGGGGGTTACTTTTAAATCTCTCCCTGCACGGGAGACCCGACCTTTTCTGTCGGGTCTCCGTTGTCTTTGGGGCTGCAATGAGGAGCGGCCTCCAACAGGAGAAGACCGGGGACTCTGGTGCCGACGACTCACCTCACCGTCGCGGAGCTGGCCGAGTCCGGAGCAGTGGTGGAGCGCTGCTGCTGCTGCTGCGGCCCCACCTCCGGAGCTTCGGAGGCTGCAACAGCGGGTCTGGCGGACGGCGGCACCGGGAGCCCCGCGGGTCCCTGGAGGGAGACCGCTTTTCAGGGCTCCTGCAACGGCGCCTTCTCCCGCCCGAGTTGCGGGGTTGAAGAGCTCCTGGAGCGGGGCCTGACAGCACCGCCCCGCGCGGCTTGGAATGGCCGCGGGGACCCGGTCTGCGAGCGCACCACCCAGCGTGGCTTTAATGGCCGCGGGACAATCGCCATCGCCAGCCGGGGGCTTTGACTTTGACTCTGACGTCGGGGGGGGGGGGGGAGAGTGCAGTGGAGAGAAGTTTTTTTGGCCTTCCATCACAGCGATGTGATGGATGTTTATGTAAATTATTTGTTGTGTCTTGGGTCTATTTGTTTGTAATGTATGGCTGAAGAAACGGCATTTCGTTTGGACCTCAAGGGGTCCAAATGACAATTAAATTGAATCTTGAATCTTGAATCTTGCTCCTAAGGTGAGGCTTTCCATTCTGGGATATCAAAGATATCCTCATTCTTTAGCAAATGTGGTTTCCCACCTGCTGTTATAGATGGATCCCTCATGTGTCCCGGAGTTCTACTCTTGCTTTCCCCCTCCGGCGGGACAAGGAATGGAGCTCCCCTGGTCCTTACCTTCAATCCCACCAGCCTCTGCATTCTCATATCACCCCCCGAAGCTGTATCCACTTACTATTCGCCAGGCTTTGTCCAGCTCTGCTCTCCGCTTACCCCCTCTCCCGCCAAATGGCAATAATAGCAGAATCCCAAGAAATTAATAAATCCGTCATGAATTGGTTGGCATTTTAGTTTGCTATAAACCGCATGTGGCAACAGGCCTACTGAGCAGACTTGTGTTCAGTGCAATTAAGAGAATGAGATGGGATGACTGAAATATTCAAGATCCTGAGCGGTTCTCAATAAGGTAGATGCTTTTTGTAAGAGATTACCTTTTAAAAAATAAAGGGTCATTTATTTAGGACAGAGAAGACATTTTTTGTGAGCGCTGCTAGTCTTTGGAACCCTCTTGCTTGAAGGGAGGTTGAAATAGTGTGTGTGAATATTTTTTACGGCAAAGACAGCGCTGCTGTAAGCCACGCAGTGAGAGTAACCCGGCATGACGCGGCCAGGACACCAACAGAACCTCCGTGCTGCCGTCGGAGGATCAATCTGGATAGTCAGGCTAACCCACGCGAGCACAGGACCCGTGCCATGGACCGGGTACCTGCCCAGATTGCTTGCCGCAGACCAGGAACCCGCCCAGAAGGCCCAGATTATTTGCCACGGACCATGGCCCACCCACCCAGAGTGAAAGGAGTTTGACGGAGGGTCGGTAAGTAGACCGGTGACAGGAGGCAGTGCACTGCATTGACGATGGAGTAGACCACTGCAGGCCTTGCGACAGCCTGTGGTTCGGTTGGACCGGGCGCCGCTCCAATAGGCCAAGTGCGTGGCCAAGAACCTTGCACTTACAACTCGGACTTGGAAATGATGCCACTTGGAAATGGTGCCAAGTCTGGCGCCTTTATGTCTTGGCCTGGTGTACTACTGCTATACACTTGTGCAGGAAAGAACTGCAGATGCTGGTTTAAATCGAAGATAGACACAAAATGTTGGAGTAACTCACGGGACAGGCAGCATTTCTGGAGAGAAGGAATGGGTGACATTTCAGGTCGAGACCCTTCTTCAGACTGAAGAAAGGGTTTCGTCCCGAAACATCATCCCTTCCTCTGGCAGCTTGTTTCATATGCCCACCACATACTGTTTGGAAAATGTTGCCCCCCAATTTCCTATTAAATCTTTCCCTCCTCGTCTTTAAATCTTTTCCCTCTGTTTCTTCACCCTATTCCTCTCATGATTTTATGCCTCTGCAAAATCACCCCCTCAGTCTCTGACCTCCTAGAAATAATGTCTTAGCATGCCCAGCTTGGGCCCTCAGCAACATCCTTGTAAGTCTTCTATGCACTCTTTCCAGTTTAATGGTATGTTTCCAATAGAAGTACGACCGAAAATGAACATAATACTCCTAATACAACCTCACCAACGTCTTATAAAACTGTAACATAATATCCTAATTTCTATAGAAAATGCCCTAAGTTACTCCAGCATTTTGTGTCTAACTGCTATACACTTGTTTTGTTTGTAATATGCATCTAAATGCTTATATATAGTGACACTTGTATAGAAGTGTCTACAAAAATGAATTTCACAGCACCTCAGTACATGTGACGAATGAACTGCTATTGTAACCACAAACGAGGAGCTGAAAAGTTGTAGGTTACACAAAAAAGCTGGAGAAACTCAGCTGAAAAGTTGTGTTCAGTGGTGCACACCTCCATTTCCACCAACGTCGCCTGTTGCTGCAGGTAGCATCGCAAGTAAAAGCTGCCCGCAGGCATAGCTACAATGGCAGTTTCGGACTAGGAGTTGTTTGCAATGTTCCATGGCTTGCCATGTCACTCAGCAGCCCCAACAATTTACTGTGAGCATGTGACTCATGCTTGAGAATTGGCAATAGCTCTGTAGAGCACCATTCTCTTTACTTTCTCATGCTGAGGTGTCCAGGCGCACATGTCTGCCACTATAGCAGTACCCTTGTTTGCCTGTCAACCAACTAGCCTGCCATTCAAGACTATCAAAGTGATGCAGCCCACTGATATGCCTTTTGCGCTTAAAACTGATGGAAAACATCATGCTGTCTTCCCTGTTAGAAGTTAGTGGTCTTCTGCAGGTTTAAGTCTTTTGATATTATTAATTATTATTTTAAACTTATTTGAACAATTTTTAGATGCCTTTAACTATCAAAAACATTGTTCCAAAGGTTTTGGAGTGCAGCAAGTGTCAATGACATCAAGATGTTTTGGTTGTGGGGCTTCATGGTCCAATGCCTAAGGTCTACTTTTAATAAGGAAAGCACTTCATCTCTTGGGTAACATTTTGTGTATGAAAGCTCAGCTGGACTGGCTTTGATATCCGGAATGTGTTAGTGGAGGTAGGCACTGTGGGTGGTACGATCAGGCAGCTGGTTGGATCCAGGACTATCTTGCATAATGGATATGTCATTGATTCCAGTTTACTCAGGCTAGGACACATGCAAAGAGTTTATACTTACGATATTCAACCTCAAATCAAGAGATCAAAATTGTTAACAAAGACGTGCAGTGTTTGTTTCTTTTGAGCATTAATGTTAAGACCAATAAATATTGCAGTGTTACAATCGTTTCTGGAGAGCTGTAAGAGTGGTAGACTCAGCACGGAAACTGACCCTTCGGGCCAACTTGTCCATGGCGACCAAGATGCCCCATCCAAGCTGGTATCTATTTCTCGCATTTTGCCCATATCCCTCTAAATCTTTCCTATCCATGTGCCTATCCAGACGTCTTTTAAATGCTGTTAGTGTAACTTTCTCAATTACTTCCTCTGGCAGCTTGTTTCATATGCCCACCACATACTGTTTGGAAAATGTTGCCCCCCAATTTCCTATTAAATCTTTCCCCCCTCGTCTTTAAATCTTTTCCCTCTGTTTCTTCACCCTATTCCTCTCATGATTTTATGCCTCTGCAAAATCACCCCCTCAGTCTCTGACCTCCTAGAAATAATGTCTTAGCATGCCCAGTTTAGGCCCTCAGCAACATCCTTGTAAATCTTCTATGCACTCTTTCCAGTTTAATGGTATGTTTCCAAAAGCAGTATGACCGAAAATGAACATAATACTCCTAATACAACCTCACCAACGTCTTATAAAACTGTAACATAATATCCTAATTTCTATAGAAAATGCCCTAATTGTTGAAGGATCTCGACCCGAAACGTCACCCATTCTTTCTCTCCAGAGATGCTGCCTGTCCCGCCAAGTTACTCCAACCTTTTGTGTCTATCTTCGCCCTAATTGATTTGATCGGTATGCCAAATGCCTTATTCACTACAGGTGCACAACCTTTTATCTGAAAGCCTTGGGACCAGACACTTTTCGTAATTCAGAATTTTTCGGCTTTCGGAATGGAAGATTTTTAGCGTAGATTTTAACGGCTGGCTCAGTGGTAGAGTGCTCGGCTCATATCCGCAAGATCGCGAGTTTGCGCCTAGATCCCGGCAGTTACTCAATCGCGAGTTTTAGTCTTCAATGTAGTTTTTTCATGCAGAATAGGAGAGAATAGGGAGGGTTAGGCTGGGATCATTCTCTGCGAGATGATCTTAGTGCGGGAGACAAGTGTAGGAGAGGTGTACTGACTCTGTGGGCAGAACTTTGGAAGTAATTGCCCACCATTCTCAAAAGCCGCTGTGTCTCCCTGTCCCTCCAACTCCAGAGGAATCCGCTCCCCGATGGGCCGCTACGGCGACAAGTGGCAGTTCGCCCACAGCCCGAGCTGCGCCACCCCAAGAACAAGACGTACCTTGCACACCATCAGCTTCTGCGTGTTCCTCTGGAGTTGGAGCGGGGCTGGGCTGGAGTTGCTGATCTGGGATCTCCATGCTTGCAGTGGGCCTGGGGGTAGGTGTCCCGATGAGGGGGCGCAGCTCGGGCTGTGGGCGAACTGCCACGTCGCCGTAGCGGCCCATCGGGGAGCGGCTTCTGGTGGTCCTGACGTCTCTCAGCTCCTGTCCAGGGGGATGGCCGGAGACGTCAGGACCAACAGGAACCCGCTCCCCGATGCGCCGCTACAGCGACAAGTGGCAGTTCGCCCACAGCCCGAGCTGCGCCCCCTCATCCGCAACCTGGGTTCCTCTCGATGTTGGAACGGGGCTGGGCTAGAGTTGCTGCTTACTAGAGTCTCTGGGATCTCCGTACTTGCAGTCGGTGTCCTGTTGGTCCTGACGTCTCCGGCCACCCCCCTGGACTGGAGCTGATACTGGGAACTGTCCCGCCCTTGCCCCCTCCCTCTGCAACTGCAAACAACCCCACAGTTCCCAGTCTCAGCTCCTGTACAGGGGGGTGGCCGGAGACGTCACAGCCCGAGCTGCGCCGCCTCATCCGCAACCCCAAGACCAAGACGTACCTTGCACACCATCAGCTTCTGTCCCTACGGGGAGCGTGTTCCTCTGGAGTTGGAACGGGGCTGGGCTGCTACTGGCTGTGGGTCTCTGGGATCTCCGTGCTTGCAGTGGGCCTGGGGGTCGGTGTCCCGTTGGTCCTGACGTCTCCGGTGACTGGCACTGACCTGCTGACATCACCGACGTGAAGACAGTGCAAAGCCCCCGCGCCGGTGCAATGGGAGGGGAGCTGGAGAGGGGAGGGAAGGGGTCACACACATGGCCGGGAAGCAGAGGGGTGTAGGTGGGGTGAAACTGAAGGGAGCAACAATCTGCTGCTGCCTGCCCGCTGAGTTTAAAAAGTTCCCACGCAAAACTCACGATACACTGTGTATCGTGAGTCTACCGTGGGAACTTTTTAACTCAGCGGGCAGGCAGCAGCAGATTGTCAATTATTAACCCTCCCGCGCAATATACCCTCACCTTCTCTTTTATGAATGGGGATTTAGTTCCCCTTTCTTCGAGGACCGACCGGAGGTTCCGCTGTCACCTCTGCGGGCCGCCCTCGGTGAACGTCTTGAAGAACCTTTCTTCAAGGACCGAAAAAATGTCCGCTATTCGGAGCTTTTCGTTATTTGGAACTTCGGATAAAAGGTTGTGCACCTGTACTCTATATTCCTGTGACACCACTTTCAGAGAACTATCTACTTTTACACCACCATCCCTCTGCTCTACAACACACCTCCTACCTTTCATTGTGATGGGCCTGCTCTAGTTTCATTTCTCAAAATGCAACACATCACACTTATCTGCATTAAACTGGATTTGCCAGGCACTGGCATGCTTGCTATCTTAACTGTCTACAATACAACCTATTTTAGTGTCATCTTTAAACTTGCTAATCATGCCGTCTATATTCTCATCCAAACCATTGATATCGACTGCAAACAGCAATGGACTCTGACTCCCGAGGCCTCCAATTTGAAAAAGGGCCTTCCATCACCTCCCTCTGTTTCCTCCCATGAAGCTAATTCTGTACCTAGTTAATTATCTCTCTCCAGACCCCATGCAATCTAATCTTCCGGAGCAGCCTATCTTATTTGGAATCTTATCCAAGGCCTTGCAGAAATCCATATAGGCAACATTCATAGCAAAAGGATTTGAGTATAGGAGCAGGGAGGTTCTACTGCAGTTGTACAGGGTCTTGGTGAGACCACACCTGGAGTATTGCGTACAGTTTTGGTCTCCTAATCTGAGGAAATACATTCTTGCCATAGAGGGAGTACAGAGAAGGTTCACCAGACTGACTCCTGGGATGCCGGGACTTTCATATGAAGAAAGACTAGATAGACTCAGTTTGTACTCGCTAGAATTTAGAAGATTGAGGGGGGATCTTATAGAAACTTACAAAATTCTTAAGGGGTTGGACAGGCTAGATGCAGGAAGATTGTTCCCGATGTTGGGGAAGTCCAGAACAAGGGGTCATAGTTTAAGGATAAGGGGCAAATCTTTTAGGACCGAGATGAGGAAAACATTTTTCACACAGAGAGTAGTGAATCTCTGGAATTCGCTGCCGCAGAAGGTAGTTTTGAGGCCAGTTCATTGGCTATATTTAAGAGGGAGTTAGATGTGGCCCTTGTGGCTAAAGGGATCAGGAGGTATGGAGAGAAGGCAGGAACAGGATACTGAGTTGGATGATCAGCCATGATCATATTGAATGGCGGTGCAGGCTCGAGGTGCCGAATGGCCTACTCCTGCACCTATTTTCTATGTTTCTATCAGTGGCCTTGCCCTCCTCAATCTTTTTGTTACTTCTTCAAAAAATTCAAACTCGTGGGCTATGATATTCCACGCACAATAGCAGGTTGACAATTCCTATTCAAACCCTGTCTTTCCAAGCACATGTATCTTATCTTATCCTTCAGAATCCTCTCCAGTAACTTTCCGACCACAGATGGTAGGCTTACTGGTGTATAGTTCCCAGGTTTTAGAGTCATAGCACGGGTTGGGGGATAGGGCCTGTTTTTGTGCTGTATGACTGACTCCAAAACCTGGGAACTA
This sequence comes from Leucoraja erinaceus, assembly GCF_028641065.1. NCBI lineage: Eukaryota > Metazoa > Chordata > Chondrichthyes > Rajiformes > Rajidae > Leucoraja > Leucoraja erinaceus. Next base: position 57,997,510 of record NC_073383.1, read on the forward strand.
TGTAGACAGCCTATCATCTGTGGTCGGAAAGTTATTGGAGTGAATTCTGATGGATATGATATATATGCATTTGGAAAGATGGGGCTTAATTACGGATAGTCAGCATGGTTTTGTGCATGGAAGATCTCTTCAATTTGAGTGGAATGACATTAGCCACCATCGAGTCCTCCAGAACCTCACATATCTCTCAATCTCAGCTAGAATCCAGCTAATTCTACAGACTACAAAGAGTGGACATTAAAGTAATCTGTTTAAGAATTAAACACGTTTTATTAAACAAAGTGCAGAAGGACTATTACTTCATAAAAAGATTGAATATGAAATTAAATTTTTTGGATGCAAAAATGACATTTCTTCTTCATTAATTATGTAAGAAATAGGTTTTACCAGAAATATCAAATATCCATTCTGCATATTGTTCAATGTGATTGCTATATAAATGTTTTTGTTTTTTTTTAAATCTTTCTTCTTTTAATGTTTTTATAATAGAAAGTCAAAGGGCGTATCGATTTGTCCAAGGCAAGGACTGGGGTTTCAAAAAATTTATCCGTAGAGACTTTCTTCTAGATGAGGCGAACGGTCTTCTTCCAGATGATAAACTTACGCTGTTTTGTGAAGTAGGTGAAGGTTTTAAATTACAAATGCATTTTAATGTAAAATATTGCCATATGTTTGCTTTATTTGATGAATCATTCACTGCCAATTTTCTTGACCATTGTTAAGAAATGCAAGCTTTGAACTGGATCAATATTATTTTTCATTTAGTACATTACTCATGAGGCATAAATGGGAGTTCTCACAATCACTTCTAGCAAATTGTAATACAATAAAACACTGCTTCATTATACTATTGTTTGGAAATTCTAATGGTTTAGCATCTGGCCCATCATATTCCACCAGGAGCGAAGAATGATTGGCAGCCCCACCAACAGTCTGTTTGTTTTTTTGTCTTTTTTTATTTTTTTTAATGTGTTTTATTATAAGTTTGTGTAAATGTTCTCTGGTCTGTTTGCTGTGGTGGGGGGAGGACACTTCAATTTCTTGCCGGAGACGCGATGTTTTCGGGTCGCGTCTCCAGTCGCTTTGCGGCTTACCATCGATGGAGCTGGAAGCCTCCTCGGACTGACCTTGGGCCCCACCACGGGGCGCAGACTTAATATCGGAGCCGATCCCTTGCCTGGGATCACTCCAACCGCAGCCTGCGTACTTACCATCAAGAGCTCGCAGTCGAGAGAGGCTAGTCGGGAGCTCCGACGAACGCAGACGCTTGACCAGCCCCGACGTGGGTTCGAGCGCATGGCGCGGGGGAGCTAACATCCCTCCGAAGCAGGAGCTGGATCGCACCGACGTGGAGGGCACAAAACGCCGCCGGCTACGGGAGTCGAGATCGTCCCGTCAACGCAGGGCTCGAGGCCCCCGACTGCAGGGAGAGCTAAGGGAAGAGATTGACATTTTATTTCGCCTTCTGTATATTGTATTGTAACTTGCGGGCAAAGCACCAAGGCAAATTCCTTGTATGTATACATACTTGGCTAATAACATTTATTCAATTCAATTCAATCATTACAAAGCATTTATTTTCTGTGGCTTCACTTGTTCTCCTTTTATGTTTCTATTTTACTTGTTACACATCAGTGCTTCAATTCGAGAAATCAATTTTAAAATACATTATTTAAAATTTTACTTCCCAATTTAGTTAGCACTAGACCAAATAGGGTCCCTGTCACAGGGGAGGGCTGGTCCCCAAATGCAATATTCCATCACTCACCCACAGCCCCCAACTACGCAGGTGCGGCTCATTTCCCCTCATCCCCCAACACTCTCACCCCTTCCTCTTCACCCTCCCTATATACTAGACTGTACAGACCCCCCAACGCAATATTCCACCACTTACCCATAGCTCCTAACTGCGCAGGCGTGGCTCATTTACCCTCATCCCCCAACACTCCCTCCCCCTCCTCTTCACCCTTCCTTGTCTTTCTCCTCTCCTCCTCCACTCCCCAATCTCTCCCGCTCCTATCCCCTGCCCTCCATAACTCATCTCCCTTTCCTACCTCCCTCCTCGCCCTCTATTCCCCACTTCCCCTTCCTCACCCTCTATTCCCCCTCCTCCCCACTCTCCCTCCTCACCTCTCCCACTTTTTCCCCCTCCTTCCCTGCTCCCTCAATCCCCCACCCTCCCTCCTCCATCTACCCCCCCACTCTCCCTCCGCACCTCCGCAGGATCTTTCCCCCTCTCCTCCCCAATCCCTCCATCACCTCTCCCTCCTTCTCCTTTCCCCTACCCTCAGTCCCTCCCTCCATAACTCCTCTCCCCACCCTACCCCCCTCCTATCACTCTATCCCCCCCCCCCCCCACTACCCCTATCTCCCCCACTGCCCTCCTCTCCCTCTATTCCCCACTCCCCCCTCCTCTCTCTCAATTCCACCTCCTCCCCCACCAGACATGAGACAGGAAAAAACGGAAAGATTTCTCCGCAGATTTTAATATTCGGCAAGGCCCCACCGCGAGTTCCCACGGAAGCCTGGTCCCCCGACACAACCCGTTCCCCAACGCAAATCTCCACCACCCACCCGTTCTCCCAACGCAACCCACTCACCCATTGCCCCCATCTGTGCAGGTTGGCTCATTTTTTTCACCCTCCCTCATTTTAAACTTTAAAAAAAATGTAATTGCACTAACATTTTTTTATTCTTTAATGTGATGTGGGTGCCACCGACAAGGCCTTTTGTTATCCAAATCTAGTCATTAAACTTTCAACTAATAGAACAAATAAAAAGGCTTTGCAATCACATATGTGCTATGTTAGGCTGGCAGATTCTTCCCCTGAAGGACATTTGCTGGCATGACTCAGTGTCCTGGGATAGCAACAATGTAGCAGGTTGGGCTACAATCCCATTCTGACGTCATAGCTGGGAACTGCCACTGCAGATTTGAAGAAATCCTTCTCAAAGTGGGATTTTGTCAAGCTAAAAGTGTTAACAACTTGTAAAATATAACTTGACACAATCTGAACAAACTTGACACAAACCACCACAGGACAATTGTGAGCAAGGTGGTGCAAAATTTTAGCACTATCGTGTACCGTTTTGGTGCAGTTCTGGAATCATGTATGCAATTTGAATTTTGATAATCCACATTTCTGAACTGCCCAGGGTATCATTGGACTCCCCCTGCCCCCTCTGGAGGACATTTACCACTCCAGATGCCGCAGCAGGACCTGTAATATTGTGAAAGACATTACACATCCTTGTCACCACCTTTTCACACTGCTGCCCTCAGGAAAAAGGTACAGGTCGCTAAAGTCACGCACTGCCAGACTCAAGAACAGCTTTTACCCATCAGCAATCTTGGAACTGAACTCTGTCTCGGGAGCGGGTTATGGGGAAGGAGGGGGGGTGGGAGACAGTGTTAATTTATGTAAATGTGAATCCATGGGTGGGTTTGGGGCGGGAGGGAGTGTAAAAAGTATGAGTATGTGAATGTTTGAAGTTCTTTTGAATGGAGAGACACAGTAATCTTGTTGTATGTGACACATGCAATGACAATAAAGCATTCTGATTCTGATATTGTGCTCCATAATGTTGAAGTAATTGTGACTGCTTTATATAGATCATGATATATACATTTCTATGCAATTACAAGCTTTTGAGTGTTTGTTTTATAAATCCTTTAAAATCTTCCTGCATTGTTTTTAACTCAGAATCAGTCACATGTTCAGAAACTTGTCAAACAGTATGATGGTGGACACAAAACCAGTCAGCTAGTAAACAGGCTCAAGGGAGCACATTATTGTTAATGATGACAGTTAATGCATTCTCATCCTACTTCAAAAGTAAAAAATTAACGTTGTGGAAACTCTTGTGCCGAAGCTGTCATTAATATAACCTTCGTAGAATGGTTACCTTCTACGAAAGAAGGCTATTAATCCCTCCCAGCCCTCTACCAGAGTGACTAAGTAATTACACCCACTATCAACCCCCTGCCCCTCACCTTGCAACCTGGCAATTTTTCAGTTGCTATGTATTTGTTCAATTCCCAATTGAAGGCCACAGTAGAACCTGTCACCATCACATCTGCAGACAGTGCATTTCAGAATCCGTTATACGGCACAATTTTCTAAAGTTGCTTTTTCCTGTGTCACCCTTAATCTCCTTTAATTCACACCAGTGACATCTGGTCCTTGATCCTTCTTCACCAAAGAGAGAAGCCTCCCACAAGCCAATTTCAGACTCCTCATCATTTTACTTACTTCTATCCCATTTCCCCTCTTCCTCCTACTCCTCTTAAACAAAACAAACCCTTGCCCTCAACCTATCCTTGCAATGAAAATCCTTCATCCTTCGGTTATAAGAAATTTGAGGGCGTTGTTAAACTAAACATATTGTGATTGACAAATAAGTAGTTGTTTAGTATGCTATATATTTATTTCAGATGAAGTATATAATGCAGTTTGTTAGATCTCTTAATGTTTATTGGTTTTGAAATTTGTTTTTTCTATTTCTGCTCTGGTTCAGGTGAGTGTAGTTCAAGACTCTGTGAATATATCCGGCCAATCAAATATGAATACGTTAAAGGTTCCAGAATGTCGACTGGCAGATGATTTGGGAAATCTATTGGAAAGTTCTAGATTCACAGATTGCTCCCTTTATGTAGGAGGTCAAGAATTTAAAGCTCACAAATCAATTTTAGCAGGTATGTCAGCTTGGATTTAGTTACATGCATCTCATTAGCATTAAAAAAAATGGATTTTTATATATCCCTTTCTTTCCTATTTGACAGCTCGTTCTCCTGTTTTTAATGCAATGTTTGAACATGAAATGGAAGAAAGCAAGAAGGTAAGATTGTTCTGTACTTTGTTTCAAGTTAAAACAAATTATTGGTAGTAAACCGGTTACACGGTCAATTTTAGTTATTTTGGCCTTACTGTGACTTACATGAGTAGTTTGTCTTTGTTATTTTTAATAGTATTATTTCATAAATATAATTAAATTACCAAAACAAATTGCATTGGCTTGCAGTTGGTAAATTGCTAGAATATTAGAGGTCATCTAGAACTGCTTATTTACACTAATTTTTATTGGATTTTCTTTTTCTCTTCAACTTTTCCCAACAGAATAGAGTAGAAATTAATGATGTAGATCCAGAAGTTTTTAAGGAAATGATGAGATTTATCTACACAGGAAAGGCACCAAACCTCGATAAAATGGCTGACAACCTGTTGGCAGCTGCAGACAAAGTAAGTAATGACAGGGTATCTGGAAAGGAATACTAAGTGATATGTGCACAGCTCATCTAGATACTGTAAAGCTCTTTGCTTGTGAAGCTGGCTAATAAACATCACAAAAAATATTTGTTGAATGGCAGCAACTGTTGTTACCTCAGCACATGTTTGCACAATGTAAAGCACCACAGAGCTCCTCAATCTTCAGTACATCCAGAAATGCTTTTGATCCAGGTTGCATATATCTGACCCGTGCTGTTTTTTCCTGCCCAGTGCCTCAATTTCTCTCGTTATCCAGGATTCCTTACTCCTGTGTGCCTTGCCCTTCACTCCACCAAGAGCATCTATATCTTGAACTCTCACTATCACGCTTGTAAAACTGACTGTGGGCATCTTTTACACGCAAGCAACCTATTCCAATCAACAATTGAAATTTCCTTTTTTATGTTTTAAAATAAGAACTAATTTCAGTTCTTTTGGAAAGGAGAAATTACTTGCAGAAACAATGGTTATTTTGATTGAGATTAAATCTTCTGTTGGTAAATTGCATTTCTAGTTGCCAGTTACCAACTTTATCAAATAATAGATTGTTTCTATCTCCTTACAGTATGCACTAGATCGGCTAAAGGTCATGTGTGAAGAAACTTTGTGTAGTAACCTCTCAGTTGAAAATGTTGCAGAAATTCTCATTCTTGCAGATTTGCACAGTGCAGAGCAACTGAAAGCACAAGCAATAGACTTCATTAACAGGCAAGTATATTTGCATTCTGCCATGTGCTTGATATCTGGACTGCCAAAGTTTATTTTGAATTTCTGATGTTTATACTTTCTCTTACTATTTTAGGTGCAGTGTTCTCCGACAACTAGGGTGTAAGGATGGGAAAAATTGGAGTAACAAGTAAGTAATATCACAGAGTATTTAATTTTGAGTTATCACTGGGCATCTTTTATGTTTTTTGCAGAGTAATCTGGTTTTGTTTTGGACCTTTCTGTTCTTTTATAATTTAACATGGAATAACACCTACTCTACAAAGTAGGCAAGACAAACATTCCGCAAAAGGCTTTCCAGAGAGTGAAAATAAACTTGAAAGGTTTGCCATCTCTCAGATTGGAAATGGTTTTAGGAACAATTTTGTGAATTGCTATGAAGAACATTTTGAAGGCCCTTTATTTCACACATTCCTTATTCTGATTGTTTATGTACTTGGTGATCAGCATTTTAGTTGATTTCTCTCAAATCTCACATCATGTCTTGTAATATAATATCAGAAAATTGTTATTAATGAAACTAGATGAATCATTTAGTAGTTGATTAATGTCTCTTGAATTCAAACACATTCTTGGAAAATATGTTTTGTAAACTAAAACAGATTATTAAAAATACATTAATCTATATTGTAAAACATCACTTTTTAAGCCATATTCCATTTTCTGATGGTATAAGCAAATGTAAAGGCCTAAATGGAGTCAAGTTTGGATGAATATGACTGCATAAGTTTATTCATTATGTTTTTTTATTTAGCAAATGAGAGGAGTTGAGCTTCAATTAGAATAGAGGGAAGATTAACCTTTAGAGGTCAAACAAAAGGTGGAATGCAAGAGTGCACAAAATGGCCAAGAGTCTGGTGCAACAAAGGGTGAGGGAATAAAATGGAGGGTGAGTAAAAAGGAATGACGTTAAAGCAAAGGAAGAGAATCTTCCCCTGTCAACAGCAAGCTGGATCAGTAGAGTGGAAATCTGATTTCACCCTCGAGGAAAGAGCAGTTAAATATGCAATATCTCTTTAAACAATAAACTTGATTATCTAAAATGAATCGCTCAATAAAATAATTATTCTCTTAAATCTTTAAACATCACGTATTAACACGTATACTAATTATTTATAAATATTATTGATGCTGATTTTCTGATAGGTTTTACCACTTTTACTCACTTGCAGCCATGCCACTGATGTAATGGAGACAGAAGGCTGGAAATCGATGATCCACTCCCACCCTCATTTAGTTGCAGAGGCCTTCCGAGCACTGGCAACTGCCCAGTGCCCACCCTTTGGTATTCCACGCAAACGATTAAAACAGTCATAATTGTGCTAGAGGACATTAGGTACTGATCTCGCTACTGACTTTGTGTAGAGGTATTTCTACCTTGCACCTATACAGGATGAAGTCCTCGTCACTTACATACACAGGACACAACCTGAACTTTAACCGTCTTTTAATTGCTCTGCTGAAGGATGTGTTCCAGTATGGTCTTCAGCTTTAAATTAGTTTACATGCTTTTCTCTCAGCCACTTAAACAGCCTTAAATGATTTTCATCCTGGTTCAGTTTAAATATTTTTTAAGTTTCTTTTTTTTTAATTAATGTGTGCCTTGTCAAAAGACTAGGCTATGCAGAAGTGCATCAGCAACCAAAATGCAGAGCCATCTATTGAATAGTTGGGAAAGGCAAATATAGCCTTTAACACTTTTCTAAATGTTTGCCCTTTCATACAAAAATATACTTAATGATTGATTTCCCTGGGATTCTACCCATTAACCCTGTAATTATCCAGAGATTGAAGCAGTTAGCTTTCACCAGTCATCATTCAATATTATGTTTGAATTGTGGATTTCCTCTTTGCGTATTTGCATTATGGATACTGTTGAAATTCTGCATGACAGCCTGAAAGGGGTGTACCATTCAATAGCACATGTCCTTAATGGGCCAGTGGTATATGAAGTACCTGGTTGGTTTATGAACCGCCATTTTCTTTGTCAGTGTTTGTAAACTTTGTTTACAGTTTGGAATTTCTACTGTATAGATTTTTTTTGATTAAATTCACAATTTTGGCAGAAATGTTAAAGACCTTTGTTACAATTGTGTGAAAATGGTTTGTAATGTTCAGCAACCTTTTACAACTCGACATTGCAACATAACTAAAGTAAAAACATTATAATTTTGTGATACTGATGTACCCAAAATATTGGAATGATCTGATTAAATATATTTAAACTTGAATAATCCAAGAGCATTTCTGAAGACTATCCCTTTGAAACTCCTAATAACAATGTTAAGACACTGAAGATCACTTGATCAAATTAGTTTCCCAGAGTATGTTTACAATGTTTCTATCCCTTTAGCAAGGAATTTCATACATACCAATTTTTCTGTCTACCTTTTTTTTTCCTGAGCTGCTGATTCTTTGGGATCCAGATTCACGGGCGCCGGCCGCCCACTCCCTCAGTATCCTCCCCCAAATGGCTGTTGTTCGAGCGTGAGTGTCATTTGGCTATTTAACCACCTGGGATATTGCAGCCAAGCATATTGCTATGCTCTCCCAAGACCCTCACATGTAACTCCAATTGCGTTGTTGGATCGCGATCAGAAATGAGAACTGTAATGTCCCACTTTACCCAAGTGGGTTCATCGTCCACTAAAGTGGTTCTGCAGCTACTTCAGCTTAGTCACCAGCTCATCACAGCTTGACATTTCAAACAGATCTTCCTGGTGCATGTGGCTCAACTACTCACTGGATAAACTTATTGAGCCACTCAGAGGAGAATTCCTTTTTTAAAATGAACAGGTATTGTTATCGTCATTTGTCTGAGACACTGCTAAGGTAACACTGTAAATTTGTAGAAACTCCACATTTCAGGACAATGATTTTGCAATGCCTCAAATTGACGTTACATGGCAATTGATTTGCTTATGTTTTGCTATTTTATTTATTATGCATCAATATATTTCATAACTTGTGTTAGGTTAAAGAAACTTTGTAAAACTTTATAAATGCAATTGAATGCACTAATTTGTATCAGCGTTCTTTCTGTAGGCTATTGTTTTGTGAAAATCATTTTTTGTTAGAGAAGAGTGCTCAAATATTTTTTAAAAAATGGAAGTTGAAGAAGCCAATGGGTTTAAGTTGTCAATGTATCTGTTTACTGTCATATCACAAATTCAAAGTATGGTTGCATGAACTACACGCCATTAAAATTTGAATAAAACGAATCTTTAAAATGAGTTTTGAACTGCTTGTACTGAGGAGTTTGAATATGAATAATTTGTTACAACTTTAACATTTGTTATTTATTCATGAATTGATCATTTCAACTAGGGAATATCACATTCAATGCTCTTGTTTCATATAGTTTCATTCATAGCCATTTAACTATTTCCATATCCCATCAGTTGGGAAGATAAGAATGTGGATTTCCTTTGGTAGGCAATGATGCTGCACTGTCTGACCAGTCTTGTCCACTTTGACTTGCTATGATTCCAATTTCTTATTTCAAGTCCAAATAGATACATTTAATGCACTTAACCTGTGTGGAATTTATCATTTTGATCAACTATGCTACTACTTCCACTATGCCCTCAAATTCCTTTGGACTGTTTCTGACACCTCTTTCTCCTTTCTGGATCTGTCTTCATCTCGGGAGACCAGCTATCCACTAATATTTAGTATAAATAGATTGACTCTTACAGCACCTAGATATAAACCTCCTCCCATTCCTTGTAAGGATGCCTTCCCTTTCTCTCAGTGTGTCCACATCTGTTCACAAGATGAGACTTTCCATTGCAGGACATCTGAAACATCTCATGTTTTCCCTAAAAAAGTGATTTCCCTTCAACTGTTGTTGATGGAGCCCTCACAACTGTTCAATTTTCCGCATTTCTGCCCTGACCCCGATGCCCCAGATAGAACTGAGAGTTTTCCTTGTCCTTGCCTTTAATCCTACCTACCTCTGCATTCAGCACATCATTCTTTGTCATTTCTGCCAACTGCCGCATGATACCACCACCAGTCACAGCTTCCCCTGCCCACTTTCTCGCTCACTGCTTTCTGCAGGGACCACTCTCTCCATGACTCCCTGATTCACATTCCTTCACCACCCATATCTCTGCCTTCTTGCACTCTCCTGCAAACATAGATGATGCAATACCTCCTCCCTTGCAACCATCAAGCAACCTAAACAGCCTTCCTTAGTGCAGCAGAAATGTGCATGCACCTCCTCCAATCTTGTCTATTGTTTTTGCTGCTCGTGTTGTGGCCTCCTTTATACTGGTGAGACCAAATGTAAACTGGAGAATGCTTTGGTGAGCACCCACACTTTGTCCACTGTGTCTATCATGAGCTGGTTGCATGCCATTCTGATCCACTTAACAACCTGTCTGTCCTCTGCCTTCTTCATTGCTATGTTAAAGCCAAATGCAAACTAGAAGAACTGGACCTCAACATTTGAAAAACTATTGACAGATCAAAAATAAATCTTTGTCTGCATTCACTGTACCTTTGATGTAAACATTAGAACTCTGCTACAAAATTAGTTTCCCCAGAAGTGAAATATGTAATAAAAATAATTTTGTGGATAATGTTGCTGTTAATTGAAATTAGTGTCTTCCTTTGATATCTCTGATTTAACTTAATTTATTCCTCATGCCTCAAAAATCTCTAATATTGCTACTGGCAAAACCTCTGGGATATGGTCGAATTCAGTCTTTTGATGCAATGAAAAAACACATCAAATAATAGTTCCTTGCAGCTAATTTCTAAGGAGCATGTCAGATTGAAAGCAAGTGGAAATAATTTGTTTTTATGATAATGCAGGAATAGAAAGTATCAAAAGCTGAATGCATTTATGCTGACCAAACATTTTACTGAAATATCTCTTTGTGAGAAGAAGAAAGAATCTGAAGGAGAAACTGAAACCATGCAAATTCTGGTATCGCAAAATCTTTCCTTGTCTGTTTTGCATATGTGCAATAAATGATAAGATCCATGGTGCCTAATTATATGCAAAAATATCAGCACTTTTCATTTCACAGAATCAGAATTTATGTTCAAAAGAAGGCTGTTTGGTCTGTTTGAAAAAGCTCCCCATCCTAATTCCACCTTTAAGTACTTGGTCAGGTCCCTGAAGCTCACAGCTTCAGCACGCATTCAAGTGCTTCTTAAATGCGATGAGGGTTTCTAGCTCTACCACTCTTTTCAGTTCTGACACCTATTTTCCTATCTCCCATCTAATTATTCTACTTTAAATCTGTGCCCACCAGTTTTTGACACCTCCTGCAAAGGGAAAGCCCTTCTGATTTAGTATATCCAGCCCCTCGAGTAATTCTCTCCTTGTTCCATGTAAAACAACTCAAACCCTGAAGAGGGGCTGACTCATTGAGTTACTCCAGCTTGTTGTGACTATCTTCAAACTCATCTAGTCTTTCCCCACAGGTCGAATTACCTCTGCATCTCTAAATCATTTGCATCTTTCCTGAAGTATGACCACTCCAGTATGCAATAGACAATAGGTGCAGGAGCAGGCCATTCGGCCCTTTGTGCCAGCATCTCCATTCAATGTGATCATGGCTGATCATCCACAATCAGTACCCCGTTCCTGCCTTCTCCCCATATCCCCTGACTCTGTTATCTATAAGAGCCATATAGCTCTCTTGAAAGTATCCAGAGAACCGACCTCCACTGCCCTCTGAGGAGACGCCACAGGAGAATTCCACAGACTAACAACTCTGTGTGAAAAAGTGTTTCTTCATCTCCGTTCTAGATGGCTTACCCCTTTCAATATGATCATGGATGATCATCCACAATCAGAACAGGGCACTGATAAGATTCCCTCTCATCCTAAATTCCAGAGTATACAAGCCCAGCCGCTCCATTCTCTCAACATATGACAGTCCCGCCATCCTGGAAATTAACCTTGTGAACCTGCGCCCACTCCCTCAATAGCAAGAATGCTGTTCTAGTCATGGCTCACTGGTGTTTGTTTTTTTTCTAGCAGATCCTCCCTAAACTATATTTATTTCTGAGCAAAGAAAGAATAACAATGTGTGTGCCTTTTTACCCTCTGTATAGACCTGCCCTGCTACCACTAAGGATTGTTCATGTACACTTAAAGGTCCCTCTGTTCCTCCATCCCATTCAGTATCCTCCCATTTAAGGTATACTAGACCAAGTGCAGACCCCAATGCAATATTCCAGCACTCACCAGTTTCCCCAACGCAATGAGGAGGGTTGGGGGGGGTGGAGGAGGGTGTTTGGGTGAGGTGGGGGGGTTTTGAAGGGGATAACATTATGGCTTTACAATTTTGGTCCTGAGCCTTTAGCAAGAATGTGGTTGGAGAATGACTTTGAATAACTTTAGAAGCAGGTCTGTAAGTGGGATTGCATTCCTTTACAACTGTATTGAGAGTTGGCCGTATTACTTTCAAATCATATTTGGTCTGCGATAGGAAGTGTGTGGGTGGGAGGGTGGGAGGGGCTGTGAGGAGGGAGCACGGCGCTGTTCGAGCGAGGGAAGCTGCGGGCGGGCGTGGACCCGAGGACCCGAGCGAGGCTGCGGTCGGCCGAGGACCCGGGTGGGCGTGGACCCAAGCGAGGCCGCGGGCGTGGACCCGAGCGAGGCCGTGGGCGGGCATGGACGCGAGCGAGATCGCGGGCGTGCGTGGACCCGAGGAACAGAGTGAGGCCTCACCGCTGCGGTCTCAATGCCCTCCTTGATGGCCGCGTAAAACCCCAGCCAGGGCGTCGGGGGGTAGGAGCCCAGGTCGGAAAAAGCAGAACGTTAATTTAAATACGGCCCTTCCCCTGATGTCACTGGAAGTTCGTGGCCGCCTACCTCCCATTGGTGACGTAATTCAAAGCGGGTTGAAAGGTTTGCTGTTCAAAAAGTTGGTTTTCGCTATTTTTTAAATGCTATAAGTTGTGAAATATAACATGTAATGTGAAGTGAAGCAGTTTATTTTGTCGACGGGGTTAATGTGATTAATAATCTGAAAATTTCTGCACCGGCGCGTGGCGTTTTGACGAAGGTGGAAAGACATACAACACACACATGTATACATACATACAAGATGAGACTTTTAATAGTATACTAGACCAACGCTCCTCCAACGCACCCATTCCCTACCCGTAGCCCCCACGGGAGGCGTGGTCCTCCAACTCAAACAGTTCCAGAACTCTCCTGCCTCCCTCAGCAGTGGGCTTTAAAACAAATTCCAATTGCACTTCCCATGCGTGTTGCAATAGCAATTCGCTCTCCCCCTCCTGTGAAGTGAAAAGATCAGACTGTTCCTGTGTCGTCACTGTTAGCCGAGCCATTGTGACGACGTCAGTTGAAGCTGGTAGTTTTAAATTCAGTCTTTTGAATTTTTTAAACTTTAATCAGTAATAAGTCGAGAAATAAAGCATAAAATGTTCAGTGAAAATGATCTCTGCCTAGAGGGGAAAAATGTTAAACAGAATGTAAAAAATCTTGTTAAAGTTGGCATTTTTAAAACCTTAATCGCGAATAAGTTGTCAGATATAGGGTGAAATCTCCAGTGAAGCTGATCACTGCTAGCCAAGCCTTTGTGATGTCATCAGTGAAAGCTGGTCGCTTTAAATTCAGTCTTTTGATGTTTTTAAACGTACTTATAATCAGTAATAAGTTGAGAAATAAAGCATAAAATGGTCAGATAAGGTGATCTCAGCCTCGAGGGGGAAAATGTCAATCAGAATATAAAAAATGTACTTGTTACCGCGTGGTGTTTTTGTGAAGATGTAAAGCCAACCACATATACACACATATATACACACACATATACACACGTACAAGATCAAATTTTTAATAAATATATATTATGATGATGATCATGATATATATATATATCATCATGATATATATATATATATATTCCTCCCGAAATACCCGCCTTCATTTCGGGCTTATCGCTGCGCCACAATATATATATATATCCATTGTGGCGCGGTGATAAGCCCGAAATGAAGGCGGGTATTTCGGGAGGAATTATCAGTTGTTCTCTTCTCCAGTTGGGTCTGCAAGAGGACGATCGCGCCTAAACCCTGCCCTTTACCCTTGCAGCTAAGGGCCGCTCCCGGACTAGTCCATTCCCGTGCTGAGGGGTTCGATAGTGGAATGGCCCAACTAGTGGAGCCACTACAGGACCGCCCCCCCAGAACAGGAGGCATGAAATGCAGCAGTGGGCATATAACCCGACCGGACCGCGAAGGGAAGTCGGCCGACAGAGGGGCCGGCGGAGGGACAGGTGGAGGGAGGGGGGGGGGGGGGGGGGGGGGGGGGGGGGGGGGGGGGGGGGGGGGGAGACCTTGCGGCTGAGGCTGAGCAAATAGCACCGGCTGGTCAATGTCCAGATGTGCCGGCTTTAACCGGTTAATCGACACAGCCTCCGGCCGGCCCCCCCGTGTCCGTGCTCCAGCATCCGGAACGGGCCTTCATAGGGCTAGATATCACGGCGCAGGAAACATTGGGGCAGTCCCGGAGGGCCATTGGCACGTGCGGGCGGAATGTCCCATGGCGGGACGTCGGCACGGGCGCAAGCCTGCCAGCTTGCTCACGAAGGCGCTATAGGGTGGATGAGGGCGGTCCCTGCTGCCCCGACGCCACGAACTCCCCAGGCACCATGAGCAGCGACCCGTAAATGTGCTCCGTTGAAGATGAGGCCAAGTCCTCCTTAGGCACAGTTCGGATGCCCAGCAAGACCCTCGGCTGTTCTTCCATCCAGTCCGGGCCGGAGAGTCGTGCCTTCAGTTCTGCCTTGAGCTGACTGTGGAAACTCCACCAGGCTGTTTGCCTGTGGGTGATAGGTCGTGGTATGGTGCAGCCGCACACCCACCAGGTAAGCCATGGCTGACTACAGCTCAGAGGTGAACAGTGGCCCCCGGTCCAAGGAGACGTCCACCGGCAAGTATCGGTCAGGGGTATAGTGTGAGCGGTTCACCATCATGAGGAGGTGGGTGATGCCACGGGATGGCGGGAGAGGCCCCACAATGTCAACGTGGAGCTGGTCAAACCGCCGTGTGGTAGACCGAACTCCTAGAGGGGCGCCCAGACGTGGTGCTGGATGCAGGTGCAAGCCCAGTGGCCAACCTGCTTGCACAGACCGTGCCACATGAACCGAGTAACCACAAGTGCCGTCGTCGCCCGGATGGATGGGTGAGCCAGCCCGTGGATCACGTCGAAAACACTCCAGCGCCAGGCAGCAGGAACGATGGGGAGCGGCTGACCGGACGACATATCACAATGTATCCAGGGCCGAGAGGAACATCCGCAAGGCGAAGGCCAGAGATGGACATCCTCAAGGCGAAGGTCAGAGATGGACATCCTCAAGGCGAAGGCCGGAGATGGACATCCTTAAGGCGAAGGCCGTAGATGGCAGTCCAGTAGGCGGGCATCTCACCATCCGTGAGCTAAGCCTCCGCCAGGGCAGAGTTGTCAATGCCGGGTGCTACCTCGAAAACGGCGGGGCAGGACAACGCATCGCACACCCGGTTCTCCTTCCCCTCGATGAAGCGCATGGAGGTGGTGTACTCCGAGATGTACGCCAACTGCCGCTGCTGCTGTGGGAACCAGGGGTCGGAAACCTATGCCAGGACGAAAGTGAACAGCCTGTGGCACATGTAAGCGGTGAATGGGTGGCCCTCCAGGAAGTAGCGGATGTGGCGCATCACAAGGTACATAGCCAGGAGCTCGTGGTCGAATGTGCTGTACTTCCTCTGGGCGTTGTTGAGGTGCCGGCTGAAGAAGGCCAGGGTCCGCTATCCCCCGTCCGTCAGTTGTTCCAGCACGGCACCAACCGCCGACTCCGAGACGTCCACTGTAAGGGCGGTCGGGGCATCTTCCCGCGGGTGAACCAGCAGCACAGCCCAAGCAAGGGCCTCCTTCACACCGTCAAATGCCGCCGCCTTGTCGGTCCACTCGACGTCTTTATGCCTACCCGCCAGAAGATGATACAGCGGCCACGTGATGTGGGCCACGGATGGCACAAAACGGTGATAAAAGGCCACCTTGTCAACGAACTGCAGGACGCGCACAGAGTATGGACGGGAAAACTGGCAGATGTCATCGACCCTGTCCGGCAGGGGGACCGCGCCTTGTGAAGTCACGCGGTGACCGAGGAAGGCGATGGTGGTCACCCCAAACCGGCACTTCACGAGGTTCACAGATAAACCTTGCTCACTGAGACGCTGACAGCTGCCGGAAGTGGGCACAGTACTCCTGCAGCGAGCGGCTGTCCACCAAGATGTTGTCGAGGCAGACGAACAAAAACTCGAGACCGCGACACACCTCGTCCATTAACCATTGAAATGCCCACAAACTCATACAATCCAAATAGCGTAATGATTGCCGTCTTGGGCACATCCTCCAGGTGGACCGGGATCTGGTTATAGCCCCGTACCAAATCCACTTTTGAGATGATAGTAGCCCCAGCCAAATGGGCGTTGAAGTCCTGGATGTGGGGCACAGTCGGCATGCTCGTGCGTGGAGGGGTGGGCAGGTAGTTGATATTAAATGCACCACCCCGTGCTTGAGGGTCGTCGACCGGAAATGTGGGTTCAAGATGTCCGGGAACGCAGCCAAGACCCAAGCAAAACAGGAATCCACGGACGACATGCGGCGTGCTATGGACTCATCCAGACTCAGCGCGATTGGCTCCATTGTGGCGGCGTGGACCAATAGCTGCCGTCTGACGTCCACCAGGAGGGAGTGAGCCCGGAGGAAGTCAACACCGAGCAAAGGCTGGGAGATATCAGCGATGGTAAAGTGCCATGAGAAATGACAGGAGCCAAAAACGATCGGGACCGTGCGAACCTCATACGTACAGATGGGGCTGCCATTCACCGCGGTGAGGACGGGCTCCCGCTTACAGAAGGGGGCAACACGCTCAGCTCCGCCTCGGTATCCACGAGGAAGCGACCCCCGGAGCGCTAAACTCAAGCGAAGAGGGGACTTTTGGCAGCCGGCCCCGGCATTGTCGTGCTGCAGCACCCCAGCGCTGGTGGTAATAGCACCAGTGCCTCCTGCCAGTGGCGCTTGGAGCCTGCTGGTGCGGGACTGCAGGTGCAGTACCTGCCGAGGGCCCGAGTGTCGGGTGTCGGCCGGCAGCAGCTGCAGGCAACTATACTCAAACATGAGGCACGGCATGTGCCCATCCAGGAGCGCGACCATCACATTAAGGACGCTTGATGGCCGCCGGTCGCCTAGGCTCTCTTGTCCAGTCCAGCCTGCAAAAGGACGATCGCGCCTAATTGCCTGCTCTTTATCATCACTGGCCAACCTTTGTATCATCAGCAAACCTTTGACCATGCACTCAGTGTTTGCGTCTTAATAATTAATATAGCAAAAAGTAAAGAACTCGGCTGAATCCCATGAAGCCCCACAAGTAATAGCCTTTTAGATTCAGATTCAGATTCAATTTTAATTGTCATTGTCAGTGTAAAGTACAGAGACAACGAACTGCATTTAGCATCTCCCTTGAAGAGCGACATAGCAAACGATTTGAAAAAAAAAAAAAAAATAATGGGGGGGGGGGGGGGGGTGATTGGCAGTCACCGAGGTACGTTGTTTAGTAGAGTGACAGCCGCCGGAAAGAAGCTGTTCCTCGACCTGCTGGTTCGGCAACGGAGAGACCTGTAGCGCCTCCCGGATGGTAGGAGGGTAAACAGTCCATGGTTGGGGTGAGAGCAGTCCTTGGCGATGCTGAGCGCCCTCCGCAGACAGCGCTTGCTTTGGACAGACTCAATGGAGGGGAGCGTGGGACCGGTGATGCGTTGGGCAATTTTCACCACTCTCTGCAATGCCTTCCGGTCGGAGACAGAGCAGTTGCCATACCATACTGTGATGCAGTTGGTAAGGATGCTCTCGATGGTGCAGCGGTAGAAGTTCACCAGGATCTGAGGAGACAGATGGACCTTCTTCAGTCTCCTCAGGAAGAAGAGACGCTGATGAGCCTTCTTGATCAGAGTAGAGGTATTGTGGGTCCAAGAGAGGTCATCGGAGATGTTGACTCCCAGGAACCTGAAGCTAGAAACACGTTCCACCTCCGTCCCGTTAATGTGGATGGGGGTGTGCGTGCCGCCTCTGGACTTCCTGAAGTCTACAATGAGCTCCTTGGTCTTCTTGGAGTTAAGGGCCAGGTTGTTGTCAGCGCACCATGCTGCTAAGTGCTGGACCTCCTCCCTGTAGGCCAGCTCATCGTTGTTGCTGATGAGGCCAATCAACAAATGAGCTACAAAAACATCAACTGTTACCCCTTTCTTCCTGCAACTGAGGCAATTTTGTATCCAATTTTACATTCTTGCTTGGATCTCATGGGCTTTTTTTGCTCAGCCACATAGAACCCGAGTCAAAAACCTGCTAAAATCTAAGTAAACAATTCCCTCATTAAAAACATCTTGCCAACTTGAGAATTTAACCACGTCAGATCTTCCTTGAATAATCTGCTTTTCCAAATGAAGATTTATATAGTCCCTTAGGTTAGATTTCAATAATTGTTGATAGTTGGGGGGGGGGGGGGAATATAGGGCAAAGCATATTATCCTCTTGGTCTTTGTACTTAAAAATCAAAATGTGCTTTTATATAGCAGTATTTTTTTCATATCCTCTTTACTTCCTTATTTATCCTTTTTAATTGTACTCCCCTGCTTTCTGTACTTTTCCAGTTTTTCTCCTGTATTAACTCTGCCATAAACTTCTTCCTTCCGTTGTCTTGTCCTCTAAGCACTTGTCATCCTGGAGTTAGCAGATATGCTTTTTCGTGATTACACAAAATCTCATGGATTTCCTAAAGTGCTAAGACTGATTTACCTTCAAGTATCTATTTCCAATGCACTATTGCTCAATCAGTCTAAATTTGCCATATCCTAGTGTAAAACTTTAACTCTTATCCCATAACAATGCCAAATCTGACTAATAATCTCATAAAAATGTCTTCCACTGATTACCCTATTTGACTTCATTCCCTGAAACTAATTCCTAAACCCTCCCTTCCCAATTCCATAACCTTTCCACTTTCTCTTGCCACATTTTTTTTGAAAAGCTATTTTTTTTGTTAATCATTCCATGTCTTGTGTACCTTTTATTACTTAGCTAATAGCTAATTATCAGTAATTGAAATCATTTAATATTCCTACCATAGTCAGAATAAGTCTAATATTTAGCAAATTTAGCAATGTCAATTGGTGATTTCTAAAGTATATATTACTCCCCCTGCCATTTTCATTTATTCATGCTCCCTCTCCCTACACCCACATCTCATCTGGAAATCTTATCAGAAACATTCTGCCGCAAGAAAAAGAACCCCGGTTGGTCACTCCTTCTCCCCTCTCCCACCAGGCAAGAGGTACAGAAGTGTAAAAATCCATACCTCCACATTCAGGAACAGTTTCTTCCCAGTTGCAATCAGCAACTGAACCATCTTATCGACAAGTTGAGAACGGCCCTGACCTACCATCTACCTCATTGGAGACCCTCGACTATCCTTAATCAGACTTTGTGGACTTTATTGTGCACTAAACATTATTCCCTTCATCCTGCATCTGTACAATGTGGATGGTTTGATTGTAATCATGTATAGTCTATTCACTGATTGATTAGCATGGAACTAAAAAGCTTTTCACTATACCTCAGCACATGTGACAATAATAAATAAATTAAACTAAACCTATTGAAGATCTGCAATTTTGTGTACCCTCAAGTTATCTGGCTTACACCCAAATGCATGGAATTTAGATAATATGTCAGTAAGTACAGCCAGTTTTATTGTCTATTTTCTATCCTCTTGTTTTATGCGATTTTCAACCTCATTAATTTTCTGCCTTCCATTCCCAGTTCTGCTTTCTGTTTTCTGAGTCGTTGCTCAGCTTCCCATCTCTGCCATTAGCAAACCTACTTGCACGGACAATAATTCAAGTCCTATTAAACTGCAACTTGTCAAATCTGTATGGGTCCCATCTTTCCTGAATCCAAGATCTAGTTGCACTTCACTTACTGGTGACAGTGGTTGTACAAATGAATTTTGTCAGACCATCAAATGAGGAGAATATGATAAATCAAATGGCAATTAGATTTTAGTCACTAATGCCATCAAGCATCTGACTGTTCTGAAATAAACATTGCAGAAATAGTTAAGATTATTTTTTAATCCACTGGTGCAGTTGTTGTTCTGTGGCTGATGAAGCAAGACTCTTTTGCAGTTGATTTTACTCAAAATAACCAGCAAGACAGATTTGATGTGCAAAAGATTATTTTTGATTAAACAACTACACTGCAATATTAGCCTATGAAGAGAGTATTAAGAATAAAAATAATCTGTTTTCTGGTATTACTAGATAGACACGTTTGATTACCTTTTTCCTCAGTCACAAATATTCCTATTTATTTGACACTAATACAGCAGTGCACAACTGTGCTTTAGACTCTGATATAGCACAAATGTATTCACTATGTCTTACGTGTAAAGGACCACCCTGGATTTATTATTTTGTGATTTTAGTACAAAGGATACACATGGGCAATGGGGATATATTCACAGAATTGTGGCCAGTGTAAGCAATGATGGACTACATTTGCATCAAGAAGCAAGTAGATGGACAAAATACTATAATATTTTGCCAGCTATATTTGCTGTGAAGGGGATGCCCAGTTACCTGCACTGTTTTGAGAAAGAGATTTGCATCACTGGTGTTGATTTAGATTCAGCAAATTCATGAGTTACTTGGTAGTTTGGATAACATCTGTGGAGAGAGATACAAAATATTTCCAATCAATGACCTTCCACCAGAATGAGAAACTGAGTGCATTTTAAATGCAGAGGAGAAGGGATGATGATAGCAACTGTGATCGGTTGGAGAGCAAGAATACTTGTTAATTGTAGCTGATTTGTCTGCACGTCAGTAAATAGCAGGAGGCAAGTGAGATTGTGGAGAGGAAAAAAGGCAATGTTGCAGCTGTGAGATGCAAAACACCAAGTGCTGGAAATTTGACATCTAAAGAAATCCTATAATTACATACCAGACCAGGTAGCATCTGAACAGTCAGTGAATTATTGAATCTTCAAAAACAGATGTTCTCCAAAGAGATCACCCAAATTCCATTTGGTTTCTTCTGTGTAGATTAGTTTGAAATGCAATACACTAAACAGGAAAAATGAATTGCTCCTTCACTTGGAGGTTCTTTTCGAGTTTCTTTATGGTGAAAAGGGAAGAGGTGAAATAGTATTGCATCTCCTGCAGGTGCAACAGAAAATGCTGTGGGAAGGAGCGTGGTCAGTGGTGACGGTAGAGGAAGCAGAATGATGCTTGGATTGGGGGGTGTTAGCTACAGTTAAGATAGTCTTGGAGTACTTTCTCTGGAATGCTTGGCATTGCAGGCAGTTATAAAATTATCAGAGGCATTGATAGAGTAGCCAATCAACCTTTTTCACAGGATGAAAAAAATCAAATATTACAGGCCATAGCTTCCAGGTGAGAGGGGCGAACTTTAAAGGACATGTGCGGGAACCAGATTTCCACACAGGGTGGTGAGTTCCTGGATCTAATGGTGCAGCAGATAAGATATTGGTATTTAAGAGAGTATGAATAGACATGTGGATATACATGAAATGGAGAGATATGGATTTTGTTCAGGCAGATAAAAGTCGGTCTGGATATCACGTGGGCTGAATGGCCTGTTCTTGTGCTGTACTGATTTATGTTCAATGCAGGGAATATTGGAGAGAACAGTGCCTTTGGTGTGCAGGAAGGGCAGAGGAAGATGTATCCAATACTGAAATCTTGTTGGAGGTGGTGGAAATTCTGAATGATGTTCTACCCCACCAGCCAACACATTGAATGGAAGATGTTATCCTTCATCCAAATGGAGTAAAGTGAGTGAGAGTAGAAGCTCTGGAAATAAAGTAAAAATGTTGACTTAACAACAATAAAGGGGAAGCTCCAGTTAAGGGAAAAGAAAGACATTCTAGAATTATTGGTACGGAAGGTCTCATTCATATAACTGAAAGAATAAAGCCAAATAAACTAGAGGAATGAAATGGGTACCTTGGGGGAAGTGTGTATTTGTTGTAAATTCCATCTGGGCTTCACCTGTTACATTCCTAGTAGAAAATGTGAGATGTTTTGCTGTGTAAGTAAGCTAGCTATAATGTGTCCTCTCTCTTGCTCTTCTCATTTTATTGCAGAACATTCTGTTAAAAATAAACACAAATCTAATCAAAATTATTACTGATCAATCTTCCATTTTACTCTTAAACAATGAAATCTAGATCATAACTTGCCCATCCCTGTAACTCTTCCAGTAATATCCTAAGAATCTTCATTTCCAATGTCTTCACTCCTCGACCTTGGCCACAACGTCAGTTGGTAGCTCTAGTTTTAGAATTCTTTAATTTTTCATACACTGCTTAAAATGAGCCTTTTGTCCCAGTGTTTGGTCATTTGTTTTCCTTTAATTTAATGCACATTTACTCACTTAGGAAGAAGTTTGGAATCTAACTATGTTAAAGATACCATATAAATGTTGGAGTAGGAGGGTGGGCGGGCGGGTTGGGAGGATATCATTGAAACCTAACAGATAATGAAAGGCCTAGATAGGGTGGACATGGAAAGGAAGTTTCAAGTAATGGGAGAGTCTAGAACCAGAGGGCACAGCCTCAAATTAAAAGAACGTACCTTCTGAATGGAGATGAGGAAGAATTATCTATGGAATTAATTGCCACAGATGGCTGTGGAGGCCAAGTAATTTGGTGTTTTCTAAGGCAGAGATTGATGGATTATTAATATGGGTGCCATAGGTTACGGGGAGAAGGCAGGAGAATGAATGGGGTGGAGAGGGGAAAATGGAAAAAAATCTATGAATGGGGTGGAGAGGGAAAAATTGAAAAAAATTCTATGGGGTGGAGAGGGAAAACTAGATCACCCTGATTGAATGGCAGAGTACCCTCTATGTGCCAACTGGCCTACTTCTCCACCTTTGTCTTTTGGTCTTATGCTGTGTGAACATATCTTTTATATGGAATGACTTACCCCTTTCCGAATGATGGGCAGAACATCTTTTCTAACTTCCTTAAAGTCAAACTTGTAACTAAAACTCCAGCCATGATTAATAATTTCTCTCGTTCATAGCTAGTAATCTGGAGGGAAAATACAGCAATGAACAAACACGTATGCCAAAATGACAGATTGTTGTATCATATTACCAACTGATTAAATGTTAAATTGTTATATAAAGTTTGCAATCCCACAGGGATTCACTTTAGACTCAGAGGCACAATAATGTGTTTAATCGGCAGATGTGTAATCAGATGTGTGATAACTACAGCATCAGCAGTATTGCAACAAAACACCAGGCAAGTGTGAAGAGAGAAGAAGAATTTGATATCAAAGTATTATTGTGGTAAACAGTCAATATTGTTTCCTTCGTTTAAAATACGTTCTCACTTTCCCCTTTATTTTAGGCCAATCGTGCACTCATGTTAAATCAGTAATGTTCCAGGAATCCGGGATATAATTTTAACCAGTTCGACAGAAATCATTTCCAACTTCCGTTGTCTCTTGGAGACACAAGGGACTGCAGATGCAAGAATTTTGAGCTAAACGCAAAGTACTGGAGGAACACAATCGGTCAGGCAGCACCTGGAGAGCAAAGGACAAGTAAATACAATAGACATCACCTGTCCATTCCCTTCACAGATGCTGGCTGACCCATTGAGTTCCTCCAGTAATTTGTGTTATGTTGTTGCTTCATAACTTGGTAGTTTTCTGCACTGATTTTCCAAGATATTGATTGACATCCTTCCAACAATGTGAAGCTTGGGATTACATAGAATGTAGAGGATGAAACAGTCCATCCTGCCACCCTGTCTCTACTGAATATTCTATCTGCCCCTTCTCGGCCTTTCAACAAATGTTTCTACTTGTTTTCCTCATGAAATAGTCCAGAAAAAAAATGTTTTTTTAAAGCATCCAATTTGTTTATATAGCCACATTCTGCATTAGCAGGATCTGCACATTAACCACATTGAGTAGGAAAATATATTATTTCCTGACAAATCAAATGGCTTAGTTATTCAAAAGGTGATTGTGAGAAAGGCTCTCAAAGAGATATGTAGGAAAGATTCAATATATTAATTCTATCTTATATATATTGGTCACAATACTCTAGTTAGGATTCACAACAAGTTCAGGAAATGACAAGGTCAGGTCTGAAATTATCTGTGGATAGTGAAATGTAATCATTTTTAGTCATTTCTTCTCCATGAGAACAGCCAAAACTCTCTGACCGATTGAATTTTTCAAATGTGTTTTTTTTTCCAGATTTCCAGCAATGGCATTTGAATCTGCTTCCTTGTTTTTGTATTCACTATCCTATATAAAGCAAAGTATGCATTTCTGAACTATATGATTATTATGGGTTTTGCTCCCACACCTGTAGTTCTTAGCTTGATTTTAAATGACAGTATCTGTTTAATTGCCTGGTTCTTTGTAATAAAAGCTTTTAAACAATCCTATAAATATGCCTATGAAGCAATTCTAAATCGCCATATGAATTAAAAAATTGGTATGAAACTAAGGATTCCTAACTTATTCAAATTTAATCTGGGTTATCAAGATGCTTAGGATAAAAAGTATTAGAGGAAGCTGATGTTGTTTGCTGTAATGGGGCTGTTACTCTTTTACATGCTGTTTTCAATTTCTTAACAATTGAATACGCATATTCGAATCAAGACGGACCGTGTTATGGGCCAGGCCAATGTTTTGTGTGTGAATCCAAGTAAATTCCAAGCTTGAAAACAACCCCATCATCCACAAGGGATATTTTTAATTAGAAGTGTATTAACCGGTTACTTCAAAACAGCAATTGTATGTTTCCAGGCAAATTCCTTGTATGTATACATACTTGGCTAATGACATTTATTCATTCATTCAATCATTAATTAAATCATGCTTTCATTCATTCATATACATGATTTAAACCTGATGCTACAAAAACCTAAGATTGAGAAAAATGAGATTAAGAGCAACATAATAGGGCCAGGAAAAAACTAAATGGCATTTTAAATCTCATAATATCAATTTCTTAAAAGGAATAAAACTCCATTTATGAAATAATAATTTTTCAGAGCCAGACAAGTTTATGGCAGTAATTATGGTAATTATTATTTTTAAATCACTAGTACATTAACAAATCAGCCCTTGTTCTTTTCTGTCATGTTTAATGAGTAACTAGTGACCATTAGTCTATTTTCATGACCCTGCATTTATGCAATAACCCTGGGTCAACTGACTACTGTTATAGTGCAGGAGCTTGTGTTTTTATACTTTGCTCTGTCTATGTGCATATTGCAGTTATTGTTGTCCAATTTAAGATAATTGAAAGTGTACTGTGCCTTATTGTTATTCTCGGTAAGGTCTAGGCCATTATTGTGATATTGCTTCCTCTAAATATAGTTTGTCAATGTGAAGCGTTCAGGCATTTTGCAGTTTTGTACATTAATTCTGGCCGTCTCTGCAGAGGTTGCACAATACTTTAATGGTTGATTCATATCAGGTTAGTAAAGAATTATCCAAATTGCTTGGATGTTAAAAACCTGTTGATTATTTAGGTAATTTATCGTAATTAATTATTATATTTATTGAGGGTTCTAAACCATAATTATACTATTAATTATTGTTGTATGTAAATTTGTTGCCAAATTTATCCCCTCTTTAATTAGTTATGAAACTGCAAGATTGATTGTGAATTGCTTTGGCTTGTGGATCTGAAAGATCTTCTATCTATACATAACTAAAACTCTGATCTTGTTATCTTCCGGTTTGCGTGGTCTTTCTACTTGCGCAAAAACGGTTCGCAATAGCGCTACAATTTTCTGCCAGTTCACTCACCGTTCTTCTGTGCTGCAAGTGCACCAAGTTTCATTCCGATCGGTTGAATGTCTTAAAAGTTAGCGAGGTTTAAAAATCTTAAAAACCACGCGTGCGCACGCCGTGCAGATTAGCCTCTTCCCTTATCACTCTCCGGGACAGTCTGCCCCTTCCGGCTGCATCGCGTCTTTACTGGAGCTGAGCATGGCCAGCGGAGGTTTCCAACTGGACACAATTTAAGGAAGGACCCAAAGAGGCCCCAAGCAGCTCAGTGTCTGAGACCCGACCCAGCCCAGCGTGGGAGACCCAGCCGAGAGTTGCAGATGTTGCCAAATGGAGAGCGGAGACTCTGATCCTGCCAGAGGAGAATAACCAGCGCCCGCTGTGAGTCCCTATCGCATCGCCAATTCCAGCCACTACCCCTCTGGTCCCCCTTGCTGGCTCCTCCCCCCTCCACCATGATGCTCCCCTCTCCCCCATGGATCTTCCCAAGTCTTTTCTCTGAGCTCACTCCCCTCCCCCCGCCCACACACCACTACCACCCCCCCCCCCCCCCACACCAACCCTGCCCATAAGTCCACCTGCCCACACACACCCCCCCACACACATCGCCCACACACACTGCCACCCCCCACACCAGCCCCCACCCCCCCCCACAACTCCCTCACCCCCAAACCCCCCCCCCCTTGTCCCACCCCACCCCCCCCCCCCCACACCCTGCGACACCCCCCACAACTCCCCAAACTCCCCCACCCCCCACCCCCCCCCCGTCCCCACCCCAAAAACCCCCCTCCCCCACAAACCTCTGACACACATCCCACTTCCCGCCTCCCCTCCTACACATGAAAGAGGAGGGGTAGGGAGTGCTCGGGGATGAGGGGAAATGAGCCGCGCATGTGCAGTTATGGGCTATGGGTGAGCGGTGGAATATTGCGTTAGTGGAACGGGTTGCTTTGGTGGAATGGGTGAGTGGTGGAATGTGTTGGGGAATGAGTTGCGTTGGGTGTTGAGCTTCTGCTGTTGGAATAACTTAAGTCACACACAGTGATTAAGATCTAAAGACTTTAGTAACATTACAGCATAGGTAACTTCATCTTAGCACGTTACTCTAAAAGTGAGAGAGAAAGGCTTTCTGTTAGACTAGTGGGCGTAGCTACAAAGTATGACATAACTTGAGTCACTGATCTACATCCTCCCTCTTCAATAATTAAATGTCAGTACAAAACCATTGACTAACTAAGGCATGCATAGTAATTGATAATAAGCTGGAGGAAAGTCAAACATACCCGGGTACTTCACGGTGGCTTGCAAACACGACCAGCACGTGTGTGATAAAGACCATCTATGTTTTTCCCCACCAGGGACAGAGCAAGTGGCTTCACAGGTGATGGAGACTGAACCAGCATTCCCGGTGATGAAACAGGAGACTGTGGTGCATGCGGAGGAAGTGTCGCCACTGGCAAAGCAGCCGCTCCAGTTGTGGGTTGTTATGCTGGTGTAGGCGGATCAATGCCGCTGGGCACGGACGTCAGTACACTTGTACGGTCGGGATAGTACAGTGGTGGAGCTGGCTCATTCACAGGCAGGATATGTTGTCTGTTACGCCTGTAGGTGCTGCCATCGGCACTGACCAGATATGAGCATGGCTCAGAAGCAGTTCCAGAAATAACACCAATACGGTCATGGCCTTTGTTGGTTTGCAAACGAATCACCTGCCCCTTGGTTAATGGTGGCAGCGGCCTACTTGTTTTGTCATACCACTGTTTTTGATTGTCACGCTTTTGTTGTAACCTGGACTAGACTTCCAATGGTGGAACCACCTGTGGGATCAATGCCTGATCTGCCACAGTCACCGTGGCTCGGGTCTGCCTCGACGATAAACGTTGAACAGTGAACCCAAAATGGGATCGCGGGAGATGTTGCGTAAGTTGAGCAGATCCAAGAAAACGTTGGAATTAGTTCTGTATGATCGTTCGATGAGCTGTTTGGCACTTTTGACAGCCTGCTCAGCTAGTCCATTCGACTGTGGATATTCAGGGCTGCTGCTAGTGTGTGGAAACCCCAGCGTGATAAGATACCACTTAGACGTGTAATAAACAAGATCAAAGCTAGTGCAATCAGGGATTAAGCAACAGAATGCATAGCTGGCCTTTAATCTTCTCAAAAAACATGATGGCAGAATGAAGGTGTGGAAAAACTGTATAACTTGGTTAACTTTTATTTAAGAGGAGGGTGGGCATGTGCAAGTGAGTGTCTGTCATTTGTTACTTAGCAAATAAGAAATTAATAAATCTGCTTTATGGTCATGTAACTCGCAATCAAATTTAAATGCACAATAGAAACTTGTAGAAGTGCATCTTTGGAAGTTCATTACCCAAGGAGTTTTGTTTAGTTTATTGTCACGTGTACCGAGGTAGAGTGAAAAGCTTTTGTTGCGTGCTAACCAGTCAGCAGAAAGACAATATATGATTACAATTAAGCCATCCACAGTGGACAGATACATAATAAAAGGAATAACACGAATAACGTTTAGTGTAAGAAAAAAACTAGATTGGCATAGGGGTGGGATCTCGTGCAGGACAGGGGCACAGGAGGGGCTAGAAGTTGGTATGGATGGTGGTGTGTTGAGCGAGGAAGGAGGGTTGGTTTATACTGCACATATTTTAATGCAAGGGGCATGACGGGTCAGGCAGATGAGCTTAGGCTGTGGATAGGTACGAGCGACTGGGACATTGTAGCCATGACTGAAACCTGATTAAGGGATGGGCAGGATTGGCAACTCAATGTTCCGGGGTACAGGAGCTTCAGGAGAGACGGGTGAGGAAAAAAGAAGAGGGGGAGTAGCATTGTTGGTTAAGGAGGATGTCACGGCTGTGTTCAGAGGTGACATTATGAACAATTCGTCTAGTGAGGCTATATGGGTGGAGCTGAGGAACAAGAAAGGGATGATCACCTTGTTGGGGGCGTACTACAGACCCCCGAATAGTCAACGGGAATTAGAAGAGCTAATGTGCCGGGAGATTGCAGACAGCTGCAGGTCAAATAAGGTTGTTGTAGTAGGGGATTTCAATTTTCCCAATATAGACTGGGAAAATCATAGCGTGAAGGGTTCAGATGGAGTGCAATTTCTCAAAAGTGTTCAAGAGAAGTTTTCTAAAACAGTATGTCGAGGCCCCCACATGTGAGAGGGCAATGCTAAATCTAATATTGGGAAATTGGTAAGGGCAAGTTGATGAAATGGGTGGAGAGGAGCCTTTTGGGACAAGTGACCACAGTTTGATTAGGTTTAAGATAGATATGGATCGGGATGGAGAGGGTCCACGTGTTAAAATTCTCAACTGGGCTAAGGCCAACTTTGAGGGTATGAGAGAAGGTCTCGCTCAAGTTGACTGGAGCGGGTTATTTGAAGGGAAAGGAATATCGGCCAAGTGGGATGTTTTTAAAAGTGTACTGAAGATAGCTCAGGATGTGTACATTCCCGTTAAAGTGAAAGGCAAAGCAGGCAAACGTAAGGAAGCTTGGCTGACGAGGGAAATTGAGACGTTAGTCAAAAACAAGAAGGATGCATGGGACAGGAATAGGCAGCTGGGATCAAGTGCATCCCTGGAGGGGTTTTGGGAAGTAAGGCGTAAACTAGAAAAGGAGATCAGAGGGCAAAAAGGGGCCAGGAGATAGCTCTGACGGGCAGCACAAAAGACAATCTCAAAATATTTAATAAATACATTAGGGGGAAATGGGTAACTAGAGAGTGAGTGGGACCTCACAGGAATAAAATCTGTAACCTCTGTGTGGAGACACAGGAGATGGGCAAAGTCCTCAATGAGTATTTCTCCTCTATTTACTGAGGAGAAAGACAGCAGGACGGAGGAAATTGGAGCAGTCACTGGAAGTGTCATGAGAACAGTCAGTCCTTAAACACAGGAGAGGCGCCAGAGGATTGTAGGGTGGCAAATGTTGTGCCTCTTTTCAAGAAGGGCTGCAGGGAAAATGCTGGGAACTATAGGCCAGTGAGCTTAAAATCTGTAGTAGGTAAGTTACTGGAGAGTATTCTGAGGGATAGGATTTACAGGCATTTGGATGGGCAAGGGCTGATTTGGGACAGTCAACATGGTTGTGTACGTGGGAGGTTGTGTCTCACAAATCTGATTGATTATTTTGAAGACGCGAGCAAAATAGTGATGGGGCTGAGTTGTAGATGTTGTGTACATGGAGTTGTGTTGTGTACTTTAGTAAGGCGTTCAACAAGGTGCCACATGGTAGGCTGCCCTGGAATTGGTCCATCGTGATTTGGATGAGAACATACAGGGCAAGATTAGCAAGTTTGCTGATGATACAAAAGTTAGTGGTTTTGCAGATAGTGAACGATTGCAGAAGGATCGGGATCGATTGGCCAGGTGGGCGGAGGAATGGTTGATGGAATTTAATACAGAGAAATGTGAGGTGTTGCATTTTGGGACTTCGAACAAGGGCAGGACCAACACAGTAAATGGTAAGCCTCTGGGTAGTGTTGTAGAGCAGAGAGATCTAGGAGTACAAGTGCATGGTTCCATTAAGGTCGAGTCGCAGGTAGATTAGGTGGTCAAAAAGGTTTTTGACACTTTGGCCTTCATCAGTCAGAGTATTAAGTATAGAAGTAGGGAGGTCATGATGCAGTTGTATAAGACTTTGGTGTGACTGCATTTATCATATTGGGTTCAGTTCTGGGCACGATGTTATAGGAAAGATATTGTCAAGCTTGAAAGGGTTCAGAAAACATTTGCGAGGATGTTGCCAGAACTAGAGGGTGTGAGCTATATGGAGAGGTTGAGTAGGCTGGGTCTCTATTCCATGGAGTGTAGGAGGATGAGCAGAGATCTTATAGAGGTATACAAAATCATGAAAGGAATAGATCGGGTAAATGCACAGTCTTTTGCCCAGAGTTGGGGAATCGAGGACCAGATTCAAGGTGAAGGGGAAAAGATTTATTAGGAATCCGAGGGGTAACTTTTTCACACAAAGGGTGGTGGGTAAACGGAACAAGCTGCCAGAGGAGGTAGTTGAGGCCAGGACTATCCCATCATTTAAGAAACAGTTGGACAGGTACATGGATAGGACAGGTTTGTACAGTTATGGACCAAGCACAGGCAAGTGGGAATAGGGTAGCTGGGACATTGCTGGCCGGTGTGGGCGAGTCTGGCCGAAGGGCCTGTTTCAACACTGTATTACTCTATGACTCTCTAAAAATCCAATAAAGTCTGATCAAAAACAGTGCGAGGGTCTTCAATGAGGAGATAGAGGTGATTAAGAAGAGCATCCTTAAAGTAAGAAAGGTTACTGTTGGTGTAGAGATTTAAAAGAGTGTCGCAATTGTAATGTGTGATTGCAATCTGCTTCTGTGACTAGCACACATTGAGTCGCCAGAATTGGGCTCCATCTTGGATCATAATATGTAACTGACAACTCCATCAGACACCACATGTTCAACATAGAAAAATCTGTGGTTCCCACCAGGCTTGTAAACCACCTGAGAACCCACAAATCTGGAGAGTTTTGTGGGAAATCATGCTTAATTCTGGAAAAGTGCCTCCGAAAAAAATAGTGATTGCTACAGGGAATAGTTGAAAAGATGGATATAAACGGAGCTTAAAAAAGTGAGTAAGAAAAAATTAATAGATTATATTGTTGATTATGATGCACACAAAATTAGGAGAGGCGGTTCGGGCAGAACAAACTTTTGCTTTGACTAAATGCTGTCACTGTATATTTCATGTTGCCTTTGATTTGTTGACACAATTGATGAGTTTTAATTGAATAAATCAAGGAGAAAATTATAGCTTCTGTGTACGTGCAACAAATCATGGAAATTTAAATATTATTTGTTGCTCTTCAGGATGCCATGCTCTCTTCCTCACAAATACGTTTGGTGATGAAATCATCATCATAATACAAATGGAGGTTACTCACTGACAAGTTACAAGTTGAAAGTGTTGTCAGATTCAGATTCAGATTCAATTTTAATTGTCATTGTCAGTGTACAGTACAGCATTTAGCATCTCCATGGAAGAGCGACATAGCAAATGATTTGAATAAATAATAATAAGTGTCCGGGGGGGGTGGTGATTGGCAGTCACCGAGGTACGTTGATGAATAGAGTGACAGCCGTCGGGAAGAAGCTGTTCCTGGACCTGCTGGTTCGGCAACGGAGAGACCTGTAGCGCCTCCCGGATGGTAGGAGGGTAAACAGTCCATGGTTGGGGTGAGAGCAGTCCTTGGCGATGCTGAGCGCTCTCCGCAGACAACGCTTGCTTTGGACTAATGGAGTCTAATGGAGGGGAGCGAGGAACTGTTGATGCGTTGGGCAATTTTCACCACCCTCTGCAATGCCTTCCGGTCGGAGACAGAGCAGTTGCCATACCATACTGTGATGCAGTTGGTAAGGATGCTCTCGATGGTGCAGCGGTAGAAGTTCACCAGGATCTGAGGAGACAGATGGACCTTCTTCAGTCTCCTCAGGAAGAAGAGACGCTGGTGAGCCTTCTTGATCAGAGTTGAGGTATTGTGGGTCCAAGAGAGGTCATCGGAGATGTTGATTCCCAGGAACCTGAAGCTAGAAACACGTTCCACCTCCGTCCCGTTAGTATGGATGGGGATGTGCGTGCCGCCTCTGGACTTCCTGAAGTCTACAATGAGCTCCTTGGTCTTCTTGGAGTTAAGGGCCAGGTTATTGTCAGCGCACCATGCTGCCAAGTGCTGGACCTCCTCCCTGTAGGCCAACTCATCGTTGTTGCTGATGAGGCCAATTACCGTTGTATCATTGAAGTCTATTGTGTGCAGCGAAATCTATTGTCTTATTCCCCTAAGGAGGACTTTTTAAAATAAAAATATTTTGTACTTCTTCTTCAACCTCTTTTACCTTTTCTCTCATGTTTTCTCGATTTCCCAATTTGTTTTCTACCTGTAGAAATATCTCCTATTTCAATTCTGTCTCGGTGAAGGTTGGAGAGCTTTCCTCATTGCTGCCTGATCGTAGATTCCGTAGGTTTCACCTTAGCTCTGGAGTCTGTCACACTGTAACACACTCCCTGTGACAGTGGACGGGAGAGATTAATCTGCTATCATCCATGCCGAACCGACAAATGGTGATGTGTGCATGCTGAACTCTATTTCTGAAATGATCTTTCATTGACATTCCTGTTGTGTAAATCTCCAGACAGAAGTCTGCATAATTTCTGTGAGCGACTGTAACACTGAGAACAAAATCTGGACCATGTTTTCAATATAAATACAGATGTTGGCATCTGCTATCTTGAAAGCTTTATTCTTTTGGCATTCATATTTCTGTGATAGAAATAGATGTATGGATGCATCAGAGTACTGAATTAGATTTACTTTCTAATTAATCAACGAGTGACAGAATCACTATGGATTTGTTTTAATGCACAGTACCATTAATCATCATTGTCAACATAAATATCAATGAACATATTGTGTTAGGAAGAGTTATTTAATTCGAATGAATAAAGAATCACATATGTGGCAAGTTTAATGCATTCCGACAAAGCCCATTTCTGATTAAAAGTCTTGTGGCAATTAAAAATGCAAGATTTCAGTCAAGCATGAGTATAAATCTTCATTTGTATTAGGTCTTTTGCTCCATGAACAAATTTGCTTACTGCTGCTCTGTCTCACATAATAATGAAGTATACATTAATGGATTTGAAACTTATTGAGTCGAAAGATTGTTTTCCTCTTGAACTTTGAACAATCAACTCGTACTTGATCTTTGCTTGGCAGTTTGCAAATAGAGTTGTGTTTTAACAAATCTTAATCGTGAAGGATAAATCTTGGGTTTTCTACTTACATGCAACTTTTGGTCAGGATGATACAAGTAGGTGATTTGTAATTTTGCATAGTCTGTGAAAAGACAAGCATTTGACTGATCTTTATCTTAGTAAAGACATTATGCTCAATGTGTGGAATGATACATCTGGAAGGTCTGAATTATTTCTATTTTCTTATTTTATCAAGTTCTGTTTGTTAGACTACATGGGTGCACGTCACATCCTACAGTGAAGACATTGTTAACGCTGTATTAATGGAAGGTAGAGAAAATTCTCTGCTGTTAGTTTAGATCTGATTAGGATTTGCCATGGATTTTTTTTGTCCCAACTAACCTTTAGGCCAGGACCTTAATATGTAAGATGTACTACTGATATTTTCACCATTGACTAATTTCCACCTTTTCCCTTTGAAAGATTGATCTCTTGCACTCATGCAGCTAATTACTGTATTGTGCCCTCTAATTAGATTTATGCTTCACCATTATGCAAAATTAAAACCAAATTAGCAGGCATTGCTGCATATTAGCTTACTACTTGATCTTCCTGTGTTCAAACTTGATCTTAATGTAGCTAAACAGTGGCACCTGGGTGGCATACTGGTACTAGGGCAGCACAGTGGTGCAGCTGGTAAAGTTGCTGCCTCACAGCACCACAGACCATATTTCAATCCTGACCTTGAGTGCTGTGTGTGTGTGGAGTTGGCACTTCTGGTGACTGCATGGATTTTCCCCGGTTTCTCCGGTTTCCTCCCACATCCCCAAGACTTGCAGATTTGTAGGTTAATTAGCCCCTGTAAAATAATCCCTAATGTGTAGGGAGTGGATGCAAAAATGAGATAACATATAACGAGTGTGAACATATAACAAGATAGTCCGAGGGTCACCAATTAGGTAGATAGTTGTTCAGGTCTGCTCTCTAGGTGTGGTAGGTTGATTTGCGTTACCTGATTGAAGCTGGGAAGAAACTGCCCTGAATCTGGAGGGGTACATTTTCACACTTCTATATCTTTTGCCCGATGGGAGAGGGGAGAAGTTGGGAGTAGCCTGGGGTCGATTCTTCTTTGATTATGCTGCTGGCCTTGCCGAGGCAGCGTGAGGTATCAATGGAGTCAATCGAAAGGAGATAGACACAAAAAGCTGGAGTAACTCAGTGGGACAGGCACCATCTCAGGAAAGAAGGAATGGGTGATGCTTTGGGTTGAGACCCTTTTCACTGTACTTCTCAAGTATGATCTGAAAGCAGGCAATGTCCTTAACATCAATAGCATTCTAAATTAAACAATTTTCATGGAAATAACATTGAACTTGTGATTTCATCTTCAAGTGAACTGAGCCCTGTATCCTACCCTGCTGCCCAACAATATAGGCACCAAACTAGAAATCATCGTGGGGTCTGTCTGATATCTGAATCAGGCATATCATTGAAATTTCCAATTTAAACAAAAACAATTTCTTCGTCAGTGGAAATATAGGTGCCTTATCACAAATTAAACTGACACAGAGGAATTTGACGTACCCAATTTTACAATTAATTTGACTTAAACCTATTGGCGTGTTACATGCTCATAAAATACCTATTTGTCATAAATTAGTTTAGCTATGATTATGAATAATCTGTATGGATTTAAACATTTCTTTCCAAAATGATATAATATTGAAATTAGTGCAAAAGTAACGAGACTGCTCGTCCACTATAGTTGATGCATTGAAGGTCAAGTAATTTTGTATTTGTTGCAGATTATCTGCAATATTTTCATGCTGTGTTTTTAATTAAATTTTTGCACTATGCTTCAGGTAAGAAGTACCCGATGACCCAAGATCCTGATGTACTTCCCTGGGCCCAGGCAGGCATTGAACATATTTTCCACCAGCTTTTCAATGTCCAATTATTTTATTCCATGAGTACCGCAATAAATTTGTATTTCCCATATTTTATTATGTTGGTCATTATTTACAAATATGTTTTTACTTCCAATTATTTACATGGCCCAATTTGATAATGTTACAGTTCTTTATTTATAATTGTCTGAATAATACATGTTGAAGTAAAATTTCTATGCAAAAACGGATAAGCTCTATTTGTGAGCAAATCGAACTAAGAGATTGAGGAAGCAAATGGAAAAATAGAAGCAGGGAAAGGAAAGGAATTTGCAAAATAACAACTAAGTGCTGTACACCTGGTTATTTGTCAACTATTTTCAAGAATTAAGCCCTCCGATTAAATTTAACTTACTAACTGTGAAGATCAAAGTTAGAGACAATTTAACTTTATCAGCAGTTCAACATGGGGTATTAAGAAACTTCACTTAATAATAAGCTGCACTAAACCAAAATAAAGGGGCTTTGCAGCTAAAGGGAGTACAGTAGCTTCTGAGACAGACCTAACAATCCAATCCAGGGTTTCAGTTTGCTGCAAACATTACTTCCGATAATTCATATTATAAAGCAACATTGAATCAGTCTGACAAGAAATATGTTCAAACCAACATCCATCAATTTATTTTTAGAACTGAAAACAGTTTCACGGAATTAACAACAATGGCAGTAATAAAAAAATCAATGTTGGCACCGGTGGGAAAAAAATATAGGTGGTATGAAGCTTCCTGCTCATTGTTCCCATCTCTCTGCCTGATTTTCCTCAGTTTAAAAAAAAAGAATTTCTGTCATCATTGACTCCTCTTGACTTTTAGCTGACTAATCAATAGCAAAGCATGATAAGCTAAATTGCCTCCTTTTATGCGATATGCTCTCACATTTCTGATCGGAATTTTCTCAAGTGGGACATATAATTCTCTATGTTGAAATAAAATGGGGGTTGTGCACATATGAATAGCACACAAACAGCTACAAATGAAAGTGGTTCTGGTTTGATGAAGATTTTTGCCCTTTAAATCTTTAATGCCTAACAACATCAAAAATGACAAGATTACATGCAAATACATAAATGAGCGTTTTTTTAATATAATCATCTGTGCATTATCATCTAAAATATCTTCTGGGATTCCATAATGTCTTGCAGAGTTACTCATCTATAGAAACATAGAAAATAGGTGCAGGGGTAGGCCATTCGGCCCTTCAAGCCAGCACCGCATTAAATATGATCATGACTGATCATCCAAAATCAGTACCCCATTCCTGTTTTTTTCCCCATATCCCTTTAGCCCTAAGAGCTAAATGTAACTATCCTGTATGCCAGGGTACATTTCAAGCAATTGAACTTAATTAATCAGTTATAACCTTCAACCATTCATGCCATACTTTGCCCTTACTCAAACAACGCTACAATTCCTCTGTCTCTGATAGAAGAGTACAGTACACGAATAAGCTAACAATGTCTGTGCCGAACATGATGCCAATAGACAATAGGTGCAGGAGTAGGCCATTCGGCCCTTCAAGCCAGCACCGCCATTAAATGTGATCATGGCTGATCAGCCACAATCAGTACCTTGTTCCTGCCTTCTCCCCATATCCCCTGATTCCGCTATCTTCAAGAGCCCTATCTAGCTCTCTCTCTTGAAAGTATCCAGAGAACCGGCCTTCACTATGAGCCAGAGAATTCCACAGACTCAAGACCCATGCCAAGACCAATTCTTATCTGCCTGCATATAATCCACATCTCTCCATTCCCTGTGCCTATCCAATAGTCTCTTAAATGCCACTGTCGTATCTGCCTTAACCACCACCCCCAAACAATGTGTTCCAAGTACTCACCATCCTCAGTATAAAAAAAATAGCCCCGTACATCTTTAAGCTTTGCTCCTCTCATCTTAAAGCTATGCCCACTAGTATTAGATTTTTCCATCCTGAGGAAAAAGGTTCTGTCCATCTATCCTATCTATGTCTCTCATAACTTTATATATTTCTATCAGGTCTCCCCGCAACTTCTGTTGTTCCAGAAAAAAACAATCCAAATCTGTCCGACCTCTCTCTGGATTAATTTCCTCAATCCAGGCATTATCCCGGCAAACCACCTCCGCACCCTTTCGATATTCACACCCTTCCTATATTGGGCTGACCAATATAGCATGAATATATGCATTAATATGCATGCAACATTCCAAAAGTAGCATACAGTAGCTTCTTCACAAATGATGTTAGTTTGATACATTTCGTATTACCTGTTTTCTCCCACCTCATCTGCACACATCATCTGAGCCCAGTTTAAAGAAATGTATCCTAATTTTAATTTAAAAATAGCTTGAGGAGGGCTTTCTGTTGTTGATTTAAAGAAACACCTGTACCTATTTTAGTGGTACATTTATGATAGTAATTCTGCTTCAGGAGGATGAGCAAGTTAGGGCTTTATTCTTTGGAGCGCAGAAGGTTAAGGGGGGACTTGATAGAGGTTTTTAAAATGATGAGAAGGATAGACAGAGTTGACGTGGAAAAGCTTTTCCCACTGAGAGTAGGGAAGATTCAAACAAGGGGACATGACATGAGCATTAAGGGACTGAAGTTTAGGGGTAACATGAGGGGAAACTTCTTTACTCAGAGAGTGGTAGCTGTGTGGAATGAGCTTCCAGTGAAGGTGGTGGAGGCAGGTTCGTTTTTATCATTTAAAAATAAATTGGATAGTTATATGGATGGGAAGGGAATGGAGGATTATGGTCTGAGCACAGGTATATGGGACTAGGGGAGATTATGTGTTCGGCACGGACTAGAAGGGTCGAGATGGCCTGTTTCCGTGCTGTAATTATTATATGGTTATTATTATTATTATTATTATATGAGCAGAGGGTCAATTAACTTCCAGCTATTCCATCATTAGTGCTAATGTCACTCTGGTTATTCAAATTTCTGGGAAAATTAACAAAATCTGCAACAATGAGTTTTTACTGAACAATTTATCAGTGATTGTGATTTAGCTGCGACAAAGGAGAGAACTGTCCTCCTTCATTTGTCAATAAACTCAATGGACGATTCATAATAGATTCTTCATTTGCAGAGGACGTAACTACAGATTCTCAACTGGGCATTTTTCCTGTGATTGACCAGTCAAATTCATGGACAATAGAAGGAACAAATGGATATTTGCAACTCTGCAATAATTTGCACCAGACATGCATAATCATAAAGCACAGAAGGAAGCAATTTAGCTTATTGAAAACTTCAAGGATCTGATTCAATTATCACTTCCATGCTCCTTCATAGCGCAATATTTATTTTCTAAATAAATGTAATTTCCATATGAAAATTCACATTCAACCTGGCTCCATTTCCCTTTCAGATTATGCTTTCCCGGTCATCCTGACTTGCTTCGTGAAGATTGAGTTCTTCAATTTCAAGTAACCTGCTTCCGCGCTGTCCTTTTCTCTCTCTTTCTGATGAATTCAGGGACTCTGATACACATCCACCTTTCCAAAACCACCACCACTTTATTCTGGCAATCACCCCTCCACAATTTTGTCAGATTTAAAGGCTCTCAACCGGAAATATAAATTGGCTATTTTCCTCGACTGAAGATGTTCCTCTGGCAATTGTGTTTTGGCTCTTTCTTTAAGAATACATTTCCCCTTAATACCATATCTGGAGCTGATCACAATGATTATGATTCTCACATGAAAGCAATCGGTTACTTTGAAGATTGGACCATCAATTTGGTCAATAGATACCAAAACATTCATTTAGAATCTTGGCCACCAAATTACGCAACCTCGTGGTCGTGTTGAGGCACACGGGCATCGTGTGGCCGCGAGGGGCCAGTCCCACTGAGAAGTGCGGAAAAGTATGTAGTTCTGCGCAAAATCGCGCAGGGCTCTGAAATTTTTGTAGCGAACAAAATTTTCGCGCGCCAACGGCCTGTCGCGTAACTGACGGCCAAAGTGGGACGGGCCCAAGACCCTGGCATGAAGCAATGTCTCACCTCCAACAGCAGCAGAAGCTGGCAAACGATCGCCGAACTCGGCCTGGGGCTCACGACCATTGTGGTCCGGATCCGCCCCCACTGCTACTCCCAGAACGGGGCCAAGAAAATTTAAGATAGACACAAAATGCAGGAGTAACTCAGCGGGACCGGCAGCATCTCTGGAGAGAAGGAATGGGTGACATTTCGGGTCAAGACCCTTCTTTTCAGACTGAAGAAGAGTCTCAACACGAAACGTCACCCATTGCTTCTCTCCAGAGATGCTACCGGTCTCGCTGAGTTACTCCAGCATTTTGTGTCCATCTTCAAATGATGTCACTCGCTCCAGACGGCTGTGCGTACGCATGAAATCGCGCGTGACCTTCGCGGGAACATCGCGGCTCAACGAGAACACGAGGTCGCGTAATTTGCGTGCCAAGGACACGTAAGTGGGACAGGCCCTTTAGTTATGGCCAAAAAATATGGTTTTGGTATAAACTATTGATTTTCTACAAAGATTTTTCATAGGGCTGCTGCCTCACAGTGTCAGGGACCCGGGTACAATCCTGACCTTGGGTTGCTGTATGTGTGGAATTTGCACCTTCTCCCTTTGATCACGTGGTCTCCTCTGGGTACTGTCGTTCCTCCCACTTGTGTGGCTTTGTAGGTTAATTGCCCAGAATGTGTGGGAAGTGGATGCAAAAGCAGGATAACAAAGATCTGGTGCAAATGGGTGATCGATGATCGGAGTGGGCTCAGTGGGCTGACAGACCTGTTTCCATGCTATATCTCTAAGAATAATAATTTAAAATTATTATCTTTATTATACATTTTTTAACATAAAAAGGATTATATTAACGTCTGTGATATTGAATACTTGTTAGATAATGAAATATGTGCAGGCAATACCTTTTATAATGGCTTTTCCATCAGAAAGAGGGTAGTGACATTTGTTCTTATATGAATTGATAATTTAGGACTATCATCCTAGGCATAAGGATGAAGATATGATTTTAGAAATATCACGCACAGCTAGCATAGGTTCTTAGTCCATAAGCATATAGAATCTTCCCTGATCATTCTGTTTCAAACCTTGATTTTAATAACTTTGTCAGATTGAAAGCAAGATTTTTGGTGACTATTAAAGTGAAATTTCATGGGAAATGTATTTTAGGATCAATTTCTAAATCCTTTGTGCATTGTCAATTTTAACCTAGTTTGATTAAGATGTGCCATGACTAGGCAAGGTGGTGAAGCACTCAGAGCTCTTGAGGTTTGCGAGATTAAGCTATAAATTTCATTCATCTGTCTTGATGCATGCTCTGACCAGATGGAGTTTGGTCTTTGTGGGAAATATGGGATTGGACTCCTGGAAAGTAACTAAGGATCTTCATGGGTACCTGCAATTTCCATTGTTTGTGGATGGATCTGACAACATTTAATGTTTAGACCAGCAGTTAAAATTATGTGTACACCTGATAAATATGAATGGGTCAGGCCCATATTTAAATTGAATTATTGCGCATCTGTTGCAGAATAAATGTTTTTGCTGGATTCAGTCAAATATGACAGAAGGGTCCTTTCAACTTAAAATCCAATACCACTTACTTTTAATTTGGGCAGAAATTTATGCACGTTTTTAATTCCCAGGTATCTCAGTCCACTATCTGAAAATGTCATGAAAACCACTTGTGGAGGCAGTGGTGTGCACGTCGATGGTGGAGTGCAGCAGCCTGGGGCTCGGCTGGATCAGGTGCCGCTCCAAGTGACCAAGCACGAGGAGCAGATACAACCTGCAGCTGCACGAGTGGTGGGGCAGCACTGGAGGACACCAATGGCTGAACTTGGCCAGACCAACCCTGCAACAACGCCTTCATGGCCAGGTTAAGAACTCTGCACTTATAATAGAAGGAGGATAGTGCCATGTAGTGTAAAAACCTGGCAAACTCTTGTATACTGTCTAGGTGTACTATTCCAAAATACTTGTACTGAATATAAGATGTCCTTATGAACAGTAATACTTTGACTGATCTGTATACAAAAAATAATTTAAATGTACTACAGTACATTTAACAAAACGTATTATTTAACCATTGGGTGTCAGTTTCAATAAGGAAGCAAAGTGCTGGAGTGACTCAGCAGGCTAGACAGCATCTGATGTTGCCTGACATACTGAGTTACTCCAGCACTTTGTGTCCTTTAAACATTTTTTAAATATAAAGACAGAAATGTTATAAAATTAATTAGTTTGCAATTGAAACATGAAATTAAGACACTCTAGTATATTCCATAATTACAATAATGTTTATCTTCTGCCATTTTTGATAAAACATAAATTTTCATTGCAAATGAATCTGCTTCAAAAGCTTTATATTAAAGTTTCAGTTGTGGTTATTTTTCTTCCTTGGTGCTCTGAATTACACACTACTATTTCAGACCACATGGTAAGGCTGAAGAAATTGTGTATGTGCAATGCAAATCCTCCATTTCCACTGAAGTAATTAAGGTGAATTGAAAAACAGCCAGCAGCTATCACTACTGCAGTCTTCATCAGGCTATGTGCACCATTTAGACAGACTGTGCATTAACAGCAATTTAATTGCTTTGCAATAGCTGCCTAGTGGGACCACAAGTTCTAATGTTTCCCATCTCAAGATGCTGTGAAATGCATTAGTTTTATTTCAACGCTTTATCATGCTATGTTGAAGCACCTGGCAGTTTGCTGGATGCAATTGCGTACGTGCATTAATGTTCCACTACCTCATGGAAAGAAAATTCCCAATGTGACACTTTTTAGGTATGACCGTGGAAGAGGCCAACATAGCTAAAATTATTTTTCTACATCAAACATAGTTTTCCTCCAAAAAAGTTTCCAACAAAAAATGTCTGTTCCTCAATTCTTGTAGGGCCGTAGGGACGGACGTGTAGGGCCGAGATGGCCTGTTTCTGTGCTGTAATTGTTATATGGTTATATGATTCATGAAACTGCTGTGCTCCTGGAAACCATTATTTTATTTGATATACACATACAGCATTGTCACACCCCTTCCGCCCACCAAGTCCGTGCTGACCAGTAATCACCCATTCACTAGTTATATCCTACACATTAGGAATAATTTACCAAACCCAATTCTCCCACAAATCTGCACATCTTTGGAATGTGGGAGGAAACTAGAGCACCCAGG
Source organism: Leucoraja erinaceus (assembly GCF_028641065.1). Lineage (NCBI taxonomy): Eukaryota > Metazoa > Chordata > Chondrichthyes > Rajiformes > Rajidae > Leucoraja > Leucoraja erinaceus. The sequence goes on from NC_073383.1 coordinate 58,040,227, forward strand.
GATAACCCCCTCGCAGACATAGGATGAACATCCAAACTCCAAACAGATAGCCCCCGTAGGCCCCGTAGTCATCAGGATTCAACCCATGTCTCTACCACTGTACTGCCCCAAAATGCACTTGTTCAGCAGGATTTTGTAAATCAAAACGGCTGGGTAAATACATCATGAGCATTTTACACCGAGCAATAACACGTAATTCATTATTATGAGCATTTTACGTCAAAGGTATGAAACCCACAAAAGCAATATTTATTTGGCTATTTCTCCTTGATCGTGATCCATGTCATCAAAATAAGTATTTTTAAGACTACCCTATGTAGAAAATGTTAACCTGACTATGGTATGGCACGGTGGCATAGTGGTAGAGCTACTGCCTTACAGCACCAGAGACCCGGGTTCGATCCTGACCATGAGTGCTGTCTACATGGAGTTTCTATGTTCTACCCGTGACCTGCATGGGGTTTCACTGAGATCTTCGGTTTTGTCCCACACTCCAAAGACGTACAGGTTTGCAGGTTAATTGGCTTGGTATAAATGTAAATTGTTCCTAGTGTGTGTAGGATAGTCTTAGTTAGCGGGGATCGCTAGTCCATGCAAACTTGGAGGGCTGAAGCGCCTGTTTCCACGCTTTACCTCTAAAATAAACTACTGTTGTATTGTGTAGAAAGGAACTCAGATGCTGGTTTATACTGAAGATAGACACAACATGCTGAAATAATTCAGTGGGTCAGGCAACATTTATGAAAACGGGGATGTGTGAAGTTTCGGGTTGGAACCCCTCTTCAGAATGAAAGCCGAGTGGAGGGGTACTAAAGGTGAGCAAAGCTTTCTACTCTGATATTGTATTTTCTTTTGTCAACAGGGCAACACAGAATTTAGTTCTGTTATCTAACAGCTTCAGGGAACTGGGTTCAATCCTGACTTGTCTGTGGGGAGTTTACACATTCTACATGAGTTCCAGTATCCTTCCTTTTCCAAAATAAGTTTTGCTAGGCCACTAGCTTTCTACTAGTATGGGTAATTAGCTAAAGAATCAAAGGGCAATTAACAAGCTAGTGAGAGAGGTTAGGTACAGAGTTACAGGCAAATGGGAGGGCTAATGGGACAAATGAGATTGCTTTGTTGGTAGCCAGCATGGACTCAGTGGGCTGAATAGCCTTCATCCACATCATTATAAGAGAGTAAGCAGATACAGTCATACAAGCGCAAGTGGTATTAATCCTCTGACTAATTCCTCCATGTCATGCACCACCATGAAATGATGGAATTCCCTATTTAAAAAAAGGTCTCCATTATGACAATAGACAATAGGTGCAGGAGTAGGCCACTCAGCCCTTCGACCCAGCACCACCATTCAATATGATCATGGCTGATCATCCTCATTCAGTACCCCATTCCTGCCTTCTCGCCATATCCCCTGTCCGCTATCTTTAAGAGCTCTATCTAACTGTTTCAAACAAGTACTCAACATAATTTTCTCAATGGAAATTAAGAATGGGTGTCAAATGTTAGCCTTTCAAGTGACGACCTTGTGAATAATAAGCATAGTTTATGGGAGAAACAAGTCCTGTAGTAGAAATTAATAAAATTCACATAGTATGTAGAATAGTTGCATTGATTCCATTCCTAAGACATTAGAACAGTAATTGTAAAAGGCAGATAACTTAATTTGCTTTTGTTCACTCAGTGCTCTTGATAATTATCTTCTGGTAATTTTGTCTTCTAACAATTAATGAGATGAGTAAGACTTCCTGCTCATCTGAAGTTGTATTATCGTGTTCTTTGATTTGTCAACCAAATTATGGCATATAATTTTCAACATCTGATGGACCTGGGCTAACTTTATTTGGCCATAATTCTTATCTTGATAACACCCAATTCTAGATGAATAATTTAGCTCATTTTTAAAATGTTCCTTTTTCTTAAAAGTAATCTTTAGATTGTACTTAAGGTCATAAGCTCATAAATGATAGGAGCAGAATAAGAACATGCAGCCCATCAGATTTACTCCGCCGTTCAATCGTAGCTCCCTCAGAATCCTATTCTCCTGCCTTTACCCCATAACCCCATGACACCCGTACTAATTAAGTACTCGTATTTATAGCAAATCTACCCAGTATTCGGAACAGTGCACATACAATTGTATCATCACAAACTGTACTAACATTTATTACACGTGATAACAATTGGCAAAGATGTTGAAAACTATCTCAAAACCCTATTTATAATTAATTCCTTGATCTAATATTCATTCCAAGAATGTTAATAAAGTTTTGGATAAAATTAACTGAAACAGGCAAGATTTCTTAGTTTAGAGACAGCATTTATGAAAGGAAAAAGTTGAGGAATCGGCAAACAGCACCTTCAGTGCTATTCCAGAAAGAATTCTCCTGGATTAGAAACATTTCTTCCATTGGGAATGTGATTTAGAGATAATTGCATCGAGTATCATGATCGATATTAATCGCATGTTAATTGATCTCTGTCACACCAAAGGTCATTTTATTATGTGACTGCTACGTGGAAATCCTGTAATAGGCTTAGGGCTACAATTGCTGAATCCGGCTAACACAAAAAAAGGCTTTTCTTTTACATATTATGTTAATGCAAATCCTGCACAGGATTCCATGTGGGTTCATGGCCATGATCAGATGTGGGACTGGCATTACATGTGAATGATGCCAAGTTTGAAGGAAGGGTGATTATGATTGAAAAGGAGGACAGTTTTGTATGGACGTTATGAATAATATCATCCGTGATCACAGGTCAGGGCGGTGATTTGGTGAATTAGGAGTTTGCACTCACCACTATGCAAGTTCCCAGTGGATTGGGGTCTCGGACCAGTAGTGGTCATGTACCTGGAGGGTACAGAGGTGTGATTAGACTGTTAGAATGGATGAATGTGCCTGGCGAGTCAGACTGGATGTATGGTGTGATGGCATCATACATTAATCCTTTTGTGCTTTGGATTATGGATGGTTGGATATTGTGGTGTGGAATGGTGGATATCACGGCACTCAAGAAGCTCACTGTCAACCGTGACAAAACAGCCCACATGGCTGGCACTCTATTTAACACTCTAAACCTTCATTCCTTCCAGCAACATGGCATAGTAATTGTGGTGTGTTCCCGCTACAAAATACACTGTAGTTACTGCCCATTCGCTCCTCCCAAGTTGGGCAAGAGCAGCAGGTATTGGGAACATAACCATCTTTAGACCCCCTTCCAAATTGCAGATCTCCTTGATTTGGAAATATTTTGCTAATCATTTATCGTGGTGCGATCTAAAACCTGGAACCCTCCCCATCAGCAAAGTGGGAATAACGGGTCCCTTTCAGAATGGCAAGCAGTGACGTGGGGTACCGCAAGGCTCGGTGCTGGGACCGCAGCTGTTTACAACATACATCAATCATTTAGATGAAGGGATTCAAAGTAACATTAGCAAATTTGCAGATGACACAAAGCTGGGTGGTAGTGTGAACTGTAAGGAGGATGCTATGAGAATGCAGGATGACTTGGACAGGTTGGGTGAGTGGGCAGATGCATGGCAGTTGCAGTTTAATGTGGATAAATGTGAGGTTATCCACTTTGGTAGCAAAAACAGGAAGGCAGATTATTATCTAAATGGTGTCAAGTTGGAAGGGGAAGTACAACGGGATCTGTCAATGAAAGTAAGCATGCAGGTACAGCAGGCAGTGAAGAAAGCGAGTGACATGTTGGCCTTCATAACAAGAGGAGTTGAGTATAGGAGCAAAGAGGTCCTTCTGCAGTTGTACAGGGCCCTAGTGAGACCACACCTGGAGTATTGTGTGCAGGTTTGGTCCGCTAATTTGAGGAAGGATATTCCTGCTATTGAGGGAGTGCAGCGTAGGTTTACAAGGCTAATTCCCGGGATGGTGGGACTTGTCATATGCTGAGAGAATGGAACAGCTGGGCTTGTATACTCTGGAATTTAGAAAGATGAGAGGAGATCTTATTGAAACACAAGATTATTAAGTGTTTGGACACGCTCGGTGCAGGAAACATTGTCCCAATGTTGGGAGAGTCCAGAACCAGGTGCCACAGTTTAAGAATAAGAGATAAGCCATTTAGAATGGAAATGAGGAAACACCTTTTCACACAGAGAGTTGTGAGTCTGTGGAATTCTCTGCCTCAGAGGGCGATGGAGTCTGGTTCTCTGTATACTTTCAAGAGAGCGCTAGATAGGGCTCGTAGAGATAGCAGAGTCAGGGGATATCGGGAGAAGGCAGGAATGGGGTATTGATTGGGAATGATCAGCCATGATCGCATTAAATGGTGGTGCTGGCTCGAAGGGCTGAATGGCCTACTCCTGCACCTATTGTTTATTGTCTATTGGAAGCACCTGCACCAAAAGGACTAGCAGTTCAAAAAGGCAGCTCAGTACCAACTTCTCAAGGGCATTAAAAATGGGTAATAAATGGTGGCCTTTTCACCGATGCCCAAATCCCCAAAATACATTTAAAAAATTGCCAAAGTACTAAATTATAATAAATCAGAAGCAAAAGTTAGTTGCATAATAGTCATATGTTGTTTAATTGTTCGAATATCAGATCAAAATTGTTGCATTTTATGAGATTAGAGTTGTTATCTGCCACCTGATGATGCTACCCCTTCAATTACTTCTTTATCATTGTAAACCTTGCTAATCCTTTTTTAAGTACCTCAGAGAAACGTATTAAATGATTTTTGTAATCCTGGGATAAATTTGAAACCAAAATAAAACTGAAAATATGTTTCTCTCGCTAAAATTTAGCCAGTGGTACATTTCAGGACCAAGCCCACACTCCATTTTAAATGTTTATCCCTGCTCAGCTTGGCCATGAAGTTGAAACCTATCCAAAGAGTAAAGTTTAATTTTCAGCTGTCGTGACATGTTCAGAAATTGGCTTTGAGGGTCAACTTAATTGAAAAGCATCCTACCAATCAATAATTCTTAATTGGGTTAAATTAATTCAGCCTGTTCAATGCAAAACAAAAATCCCACTTGTATTGTTCAAAGTATTAAAATTCCATGTACTTTTGCCTGATTGCTGTCAAACGGTGGACACTGAAGAAAGTATTGCTTCGAGCAGCAGGCTTAGAAACAGGTCATAACACAAAATGCTTTGTTCTTGAGGCCACAATAGTGAAACGCAATGGGATTTGTTTGCCTCATGTTTTACAAAATGCATCAATTTTTATGTCAACCTTGATGCTCGCTTTAAAGATAAAATACCTCAAATTACACTCTGGCAAAATTGCTCCACACTCTGAATCCCTTCATGGCTATAATTTAAGTAGTCACACTGGTGACTTTACATTCAATGGGATCACACCTAAAAAAAACTGTGGAACGTGACCTCATGGGAGCATAGATTATCCAGCCTTTCTCCATTATATTTCTTTTAAGTAATTGATAGATTGACTAAATTGTGTCTAATTGTACATTTCCCTTATGCTAAATATGTTGAAATGTTTTAAGTATTGATTTAATTTTTATAATGCTGAGTTGAGTTAAAATAATGCAGGGTGTTTTGTTTAATCACCTCATTCAGGATTTTGCTCTGGCATTTCCTGGAAAACTCACCATTATTTGCCATTCATGACTAACATTGAAGAAGAAATGGTACTCAATGGCTAATCTACCAGCTTGATATTGTAGCTGGTTTAACAACCCACTCTGGACAAGATAATTGGGGTTTTTTATGACCTAAAGGCCAGAAATCACTTAAACCAATGAAATGGTTTATCTTCCCAGTATGTCTCTATCTCAATTACATTCAATCTTGTTCCCAACTGGAGATATATTCAGCCCCTTTTGAAATAATCGATAATTGATATAGCATTAGTGTTCCATTTATTCAAGTACTTTGTGGGGTTGGAATGGGACATCTGCCTTCCAGGCTTGCTTTCTATGTGTTCATTTTTTAATAACTATCAAAGCAAGTGTTATCAAAAGACACATGATATTGTGATGTGAGTGCCAAGTTTTGGAGCCTGTGATGATAAAAGTATTTTGAATGCCATTGCAACTCTGGTGTCCACGCCGCTGAGGACGCCCCGCAGCCCCGACGTCGGACTTGTATCACCCCGGCGAGCGGTCCTGGACATCGGGCCGCCCGTAGCTGCAACTGCAGAGGGCTTGGGGAGGCCCTGACCACGAGGAACAGTGGAGGAAGAGACTGACTTTGGTGCCTTCCCACACAGTGGGAAACTTTGATTCTGCTGTGTGGGGATGTTTTATGTCAAATTCTATAGTGTGTGTTCTTTATTTTTTTTATTGTATGGCTGTATGGGAATTTCATTTCACTGTGCCATCTGGCACATGTGACAAATAAATGTATCTTGAATCTTGAATTAGATTCAGAGGGCAGCTTAATTTTGAAGTCCTATTTCTTAACATCAAAATGTAAACATGACTTGCTGTGAAAGAAAAAAAATAAACAAACACAAGAAGAGGGAAAGTGTCAAAGGATAAAATGTGCTAGAATATCTCCCGAAAGACTCAATGGAAAAAAAATAACACCAATTAAAATTAGCTAAGTGGGACATTGCATAGATGTTGCAGTTAAAAGTGTAAAGTTTAGAGCAATAAATGCTTAGCATCAGGAAATGATCTGAAGAATGAATATTAAGCATACAGCATTTAAATCCAAGATTAAATTTATTATTTCTGATATTAAGAGAAAAATCACTCGAGGATTTTGGGTGTGAAAATCCAGCATATATTCTTCACATATGACAACAAACTTCATGAAATATATTATCTTGTTCTTTCAACCACATTCAAAATTTTAAGTTGTGTTCACATTTCAATTCTGGATAGTTGATCAGATAAGATACAAATCTATACATCAACAGATATTTCTATATTGATATCAATTGAGGTCAAAACAAATTGGAACTACTGTTTTCACTGTACTGTGATCAAGCCGTGGAGGTTAAAATCTGAGGCATTAAAATAATCCAATGTTGAAAATGATGCTGAATTATTAAATGGTCACGGATCATGGATCAAATTAGGATACGTAGCTTTTAAATGGGTTACATTGCTTCGTTGGAATTATTAGAACATTTGTGTAAAATATATCCTCATGTGAGTTCTTTGAGCGGTAATTTACAGAATTTGAAGAGAAATCTTCAGAAATCATGAAGAGCTGTGAAAGTTATGTTTATTTGATGTCTTTCTTAGACTGCACACTTGCAAAATGATGCATGGAAAAGCAATCACATTATAAATTACATCACACCTATTCGTACATACTGTACTTTATGATTAAAATAATCCAGAAATCTTCTTTTCAATAGAAAATGTTGTACAATTTATAGGGTGTTCAACTTTATGTATCTCATCAAGATTGTTCTGTGTGTGCTGCAAGTCACCTTGATTGGGACAAAATAATGTTGATTGAGTACTTGTGTAGGAAGGAACTGCAGATGCTGGTTTAAACCGAAGATAGACACAAAAAGCTGGAGTAACTCAATGGGTCAGAGACTGCATCTCTGGAGAATAGGTGACGTTTCGGGTCGAGACCCTTCTTCAGACTGAGAGTCAGGGAAAAGGGAAATGAGATATATTGATGGTGATATAGCGAGATATAGAACAAATGAACAAAAGATATGCCATAAAGTAAAGGGCCTGTCCCACCAGCATGCGATTGCATGCGTCCAGCGTGACCAAACGTGGTGGCTTGAGGTGTACGGCCTCGCGGGGTCGGTCCCACTTCCAACCGCGGAGGCGTATGGAGTTGTGCGGGTCTGGTCCCAACATCATACTCACCAATCAGCTGGGCAGGAGGCGGGCCGACTGAACTTGGACATCGCATGGCGTCGGGCGGTTATGTCATCACGCAATGGCACGCCGGGCAGTGACGTCATTGCGCAACACCACTCGCTAGGCGTACAGCGTCGAGATGCTGCGTACGCCTGTTGAGGCGCTGCGTACGGCCTCAATGCGGTTGCGGGCCGACAAGCCGTTGCCGCGCGGAATTTTTGGAAAGTGTCAGTTTTTCGGAGCCCCGCGCAATGTCGGGACCAGCCCCGCACAACTCCATATGGCTCTGGCGAACGAAGTGGGACCGGCCCTGCGAGGCCGAATGGCTCAAGCGACCACGTTAGGTCGCGCTCGCCGCATGCAGTCGCATGCTGGTGGGACAGGCCCTTAACAATGATAAAGGAGACAGGCCATTGTAGCTGTATTTATTATGTTCAGCACCAGTGATGTTTCATGATGTCTTGTGCTGATTTTACATACATTGTGTTGGGTTATAGGTGTAATATTGCCACGTGTACCAAGGTTTATAATAACACCATACATAAATACAATCAAGCAAAACTCAAGCACAATAGGTAGAGCAAAGAGAGAGATGCAGTTCAATCCTTTTGACTCACACCTTCTGCCTTTTCAATTGTTGGCCTTCGTCCAACCATTTGCCTATCAAAAAGACCTCCGGACCTGTATCTACCTATTACTTGCCAAATTTTGTCTTGCCTCACTTCTCTACCAGCTTCTGCCCCCACCCCCCCACCCCCCACCTCTATCTCCAACAATTAGTTTAACAAAGGGTCCTGACTCAAAATGTCACATATTCATGTCCTCCAGAGATGCCTCCTGACTCACTGAGTTACTCCAGCACTTCATGTCTGTTTTTGTAAACTAGCATCTGCCGTTCCCTGTTCCTAAACAAAACATTATTTTGTGCACGATAATACCAGATACCACTATGGTTTAAATTGTTAAATTTTGTAACAGGCCTGTTTTAAAAAACAATTAGATTTTAATATGCTGCTGCACAAATGCACTAGTAAATGTTATTAATCAGTGTGTAAATGAGTTTGTGGAAGCTCATCTATCTATACATAACTAAAACTCTCATCTTGTTATCTTCCGATTTGAGTTGAATTTACATTTGTGCAAAAATGGTACACGATAGCACCTCCTTACTCACCATTCTCCTGTGCTGTAAGTGCAACACGTTTTGTTCCCATCGGTGGTATATTTTAAAAGTTATTAAGGTTTAAAAATCTTTAAAACTGCGCATGCGCAGATTGGTCTGCGCATTCCTCTGCAATTGGATCCTCGACTTCCTCATTGACAGACCACAGTCAGCTCGTATTGGTGGAAATGTGTCAGCCTCGATAAAAATCAGCATGGGAGCACCTCCAGGCTGCGTGCTCAGCCCCCTGCTGTACTCACTCTATACTCATGACTGCGTAGCCGGTCATAGTGCGAACTCCATCATCAAGTTCGCTGACAATACCACTGTTATGGCCCGTATCACTGCTGGGGACGAGTCAGAGTACAGAAGTGAGATCGACCGACTGACCAAATGGTGCCAGCACAATAACCTGACCCTCAACACCAGCAAAACCAAGGAACTGATTGTGTTTGGACTTTGGTAGTCCTGTTTATATCAACGGGTCCATGGTGAAAAGGGTCAAGAGCTTCAAATTCCTGGGCGTACATATCTCTGAAGATCATTCCTGGTCCGAGAACACTGATGCAATCGTAAAGAAAGCACATCAGCGCCTCTACTTCCTGATAAGATTACGGAGAGTCGGTATGTCAAGGAGGACTCTCTCTAAATTCTACAGGTGCACAGTAGAGAGCATGCTGACCGGTTGCATCATGGCTTAGTTCAGAAACTTGAGTGCTCTAGAGTGGAAAAAACTACAAAAAGTAGTAGTAAACACTGCCCAGTCCATCATCAGCTCTGACCTCCCTTCCATCGAGGGGATCTATCAGTTGCTGCCTCAAAAAGGCTGGCGTCATCATCAAGGACCCACACCATCCGGGCCATACACTCATCTCCCCACTACTTCCAGGTAGAAGGTACAGGAGCCTGAAGACTGCAACATCCAGGTTCTGGAATAGCTGTTTCCCCACAGCCATCAGGCTATTAAACTCGGCTCGGACAAAACTCTGAACATTAATAGCCCATAATCTGTTTATTTGCACTTTATCAGTTAATTTATTCATGTGTGTATATATTTATACAATGTTATATGGACACATTGATCTGTTCTGTATTCATTCCTACTATGTTCTGGTGTGCTAAAGCAAAGCAACAATGGATGAAGGGAGGGAGTGATTGAGGGGAAAGGACAGGGAGGGAGAGGTGCAGGAGGGATTGGGGGAGGGGAGGAGGTGAAGGGAAAGAAGAGGGAGGGTGAAGAGGATGGGGTGAGAGTGCTTGGGATGAGGGGAATTGATACGCGCCTGCGTAGTTGGGGGCTATGGGTGATTGGTGGAATATTGCGTTTGGGGAACAGTTTGCATTGGAGGACCAGGCCTCCCATGTGCCAGGGACCCAACGGGTCCCACTTAATCCAGTGAAGAAATACATTTTATTTCCAACAATGCCACTTTGTGTGAATCAATGTTTGAATCGGGCTTGAATCAATGTCTTGTTAAGTTATATCTTAATGCATATATTTCTAATTATGAATAGAGAGTACATAGGTGACCACATGTGAAGTGATGAAGTAGTCCATGGGAAACAATTGTTCTTGTAGCACTGACCGTGGAGTGGCTAAGTGTTAGATTTCATCCCTTATTGATAGTCAGGGTGGAATAGCAAAGAGAGACACACTGGGTAGACTGTAAAGCTATTTGAAGATTGTTTTGCTGATGGATTTCTTTGGTACTATCTTTTTTTCCTTTCATGTAGAATGTAATATGTTCAAGGGCTATAAATTTAATCATGATACCACCCCCTGTTAAAATACAGCTCTGATGTTACTTGATCATGATGTTTCATTTTTAATTGGTGCATTAATATTGTCCCTCAAATGATGGCTTTTCATTACATTAATCACAATTTCTAACATCCTTTACAATGTCACGTCACGCTACTGATTCTTGAACAAACTGATTTTTAATGTTTTCATTAACACACTGGGGAATATATTTCACTTTCATGCTTAAATTGCAAAACATAACAGTTGGAACCCTTATTTCATCAAAAAGAAAAATAATTGAAATAATTACTTTCACAAATCTATGTAAAACAAGCCTTGCCTAGTGACTTACAAGAGCAATTTAATTGAGTGCTTTTTGGTGAAACGGTAAGAGCAGTTATTTTTTCACTTTATGGGCATCAACAGATCAACAGCAATGATTCACTATCTTAAACATGCTGCGTGAGTCATTTTTTAAAATGATATTTTTAACAATTTTCTCACCAGATTTTAGACTTTCAGGAGTTGATTCCTTACAGGGGATTATTACATGGGACTGGTATATTATTTAGATGGGAATATACGGCAAGATGTTTACAGATGCCATTAAAATGGATGTATCATAGATGGTGAAGATGGTTATCAAGAATTACAAAGAGATCTTGATCAGTTGGCCAAGTAAGCCATGAAATGGGAATTGGAATTTAATTCAAGTATGAGATGTTGGATTTGGGAAGTTCAATTAGGGCAGAGCATTCACAATAATCAGTAAAATTCTGTGTGCTGTTGTAGAGCAGAAGGATTGAAGAGTAAAATAACACAGTTCCCTGAAATTGGTGTCACAGGTATATAGGGTGTGAAGAAGACTTTGGCCTTCATCAATCAGGGAATTTAATATAGAAGTTAGGACACTATGCTACAGTTGTATAAGATGTGGGGAGGACACAGTTGGGGTATTGTGTTCAGTTTTGGTTACCTTGCTATAGATTAAAAAAAAACTGCCATTAAGCTGGAAACAATTCAAAAGATATTGCCAGGACTCAAGGCTCTGAGGATTTTGGAAAGATTGGGTAGGTTAGGATTGTATACCATGGAGAGCAGAAGGCTGACGGATATAGAGGTGCATAAAATGAGGGGAATAAAACGGAAGAAAGCACATCGTTTTTATTTATCTTAGGGTAGTGCAATCAAGAACTGTACGGCATTGGATGAAGGTGACAATAGACAATAGGTGCAGGAGTAGGCCAGTCGGCCCTTTGAGCCAGCACCGCCATTCAATGTGATCGTGGCTGATCATCCACAATCAATACCCTGTTCCTGCCTTCTCCCCATATCCCCTGACTCTATCTTTAAGAGCCCTATCTAGCTCTCCCTTGAAAGTCTCCAGAGAACCGGCCTCCACTGCCCTCTGAGGCAGAGAATTCCACAGACTCACAACTCTCTGTGAGTAAAAGTGTTTCCTCATCCCCGTTCTAAATGGCTTACCCCTTATTTTTAAACAGTGGCCCCTGGTTCTGGACTCCCCCAACATCGGGAACCTCTACGTGTCCAAACCCTTAATAATCTCATATGTTTCAATAAGATCCTCTCCCATCCTTCTAAACTCCAGAATATACAAGCGTAGCCACTCCATTCTCTCAGCATATGACAGTCCCGCCATCCCGGGAATTATCCTTGTAAACATACGCTGCACTCCCTCAGTAGCAAGAATGTCCTTCCTCAAATAAGGGGACCAAAACTGCACACAATACTGCAGGAGTGGTCTCACTGGGGCCCTATGCCACTGCAGAATTACCTCTGCTCCTAAACCCAACTCCTCGTGTTATGAAGGCCAACATTCCATTCACTTTCTTCACTGCCTACTCTACCTGCATGCTTACTTTCATTGACTGATGAACAAGGACCCCCAGATCCTGTTGCACTTCCCCTTTTCCCAACTCTGCACCATTTAGATAATAATCTGCCTTCCTGTTTTTGTAACCAAAGTGGATAACCTCACATTTATCCACATTAAACTGCATCTGCCATGCGTCTGCCCACTCAACCAACCTGTCCAAGTCACCCTGCATTCTCATAGCATCCTCCTCACAGTTCACACTGCCACCCAGCTTTGTGTCATCTGCAAATTTGCTAATGTTACTTTGAATCCCTTCATCTAAATCATTGATGAATATTGTGAATAGCTGCGGTCCCAGCACCGAGCCTTGCGGTACCCCACTAGTCAGAGGGAAAAATTTTATATGAAACTGAGTGGCAATTTTTTGTCAACCGAGAGTGGAAAGTATATGAAATGAGCAGCTAGAAGATATTGTTGAGGCAGGTTCAATAACAACACTTAATATAAATTTGGACAGATAAATGGATAAGATAGGTTTAGAGTACCTTCGATTCTATTGGTTCCTTCTTAAACACTAGGTTTAGAGGGATATGGGCCAACCGCGGGAAAATGCGGTTAGGTTAGATGGGCATCTTGGGTGGCATGGATAACTTATACCGAAAGGCTATTTTTGTACTCTATGTACCTTTGAATCTGTAACTATGTTTTGCTGTTTGTATTGGCTGCGATGAAACTCATCCAATAGCTACATATTATCTATTGTAATAATTGTGACTTTAAATATGGTTCTGTCACTTACTCAACAACGTGGTTAAACTATCAAGATGGCCTAGCCATCAGCAATTTGTGATTTATATTTTTTCCTGGATAATACTTAATATTCAACTAACATGATTGGAAAAATCCTTAATAGAGTTTGATAGGTGGAATTGCTTGTTCCCACATGACAACAGTAAACATGTTTTTTAAATTGTTTAATTTTCAAAATCAAGGCCATGAAATAAGTTACTTTTATTTCATTTTAAATAGTGAGTAAAGAAATTTTCAAAATTAAAGAAGATAGTTTCTGAAGTGTAAGGTTAGGGAACAGCAAATTAGGCTTCAGTATGTCTAACCACTAAGTATATATTTTCAGCCTGTTCATTGTAATAGTATTGTTTGAAATTGGAGATTTTTGGAATTTTCTGCCCACAAATATAAATTTTAAGCCATACAATAATAATATTTTGGTAGCATGTTCTTACCTCCTTAACAGATGTATTCATATTTATTGGAGATGTGAATGCAAAAAAAAATCAGGGAATTAGATGTATCTGCAGTCATGTTTCTAGTCATAACTGGTAATGATTGGAAAAATTAAAAAAAAAAAAATGTAAGTGTGGGACAAAAAAAACAACCACATTGTATGATATAAAAGAAGTGGTCTGAAATTAAGTGGAAGACATTAGAGATTGAATGATACATAGACTGATCGAATGGGATGACAGAAGGCCAGAGTATTTGAAGCAAGTTGTTTTTTTCTCTAACTGCCCTCATTCATCTATAAACTAAATGGCTCCAAAGACATTTTAGTCACCTGGTCAGCTTTGGTTTCCACTATCACAGACATTTCCTTTTGTTCTCACCACTGTTCTCCTTTCTGCAACGTGAAACACGTTTGTTTCTTAGGTTTCCAATTCAAATGAAAAATTAGCAATCTGAAATGTTACTCTGATGTTCAAGAAGGAACTGCAGAAAATCAAAGATAGACAAAAGTGCTGGAGAAACTCAGCATCTACGGTGCAAAAGAAATAGGCAACGTTAATATTTCAAATTAGGCATGTTAACTTTGATTCGCTCTCGACAGTTGCTGCTGAATATTTTCCATCGTCTTTGTTTTATTTAGAAATTCTACAATCAGGTGAATTATATTGCAATTGTTTTATATTTATTAAACCAGTTTTTTGCTGCATGTTTCATAGCCTTGCAGCATATATTTTTTAAATATTCTGAGCTTGATAGTGTGTTTCTCCAAAAGCCTGGAGAATATACAAGGATCTTTTGTCAATCGTGTGTGGTAATTATAGTTACATAGCCTTCTGTTCAAACCAGATTATTAAATATTGTGCATATAAGGTCGCATTCTGGTTCATAGGGAATGTGTTAGAAGAGCAGTAGTCATACTTATAATTAATTGCTCAAAATAACAAGGTATGCAACATTAAATGTCAAATGTCTCAGATTTATTAAGCATTCAATAATTAAACATACAATTAACAGAAGCAATTAAACAGAACCTTCTGAGTATTAGCCAAATAATTTAATCATGTCACAATGACAAGCTCTGTTTTACAGGTCGATCAGACTTTAATCATATTTTGTTGTGTTCATCACCTCAGCTTTCTGCCATTTCCCAAATCCAATGTATGTCATTATCAGTATATCATCATAAACTACATAGTTTTAATAAATTTATCCATTTATTCTGTAATTTCAAGCATTATTTTATCTTTCCAGCATCCTTTCCCAGGCAGACACATATCTTCAAGTTGTTCTAATGATTGATTGAAGAGAAATTCTGTCAAGAAGTAATCATTATATTATTTTAATATTATTGTTCATTGACTAAATTTGCCATTATATTAAGGATGTCTTAAATTGAACATTTCATGGTTTGTGGTTCCAAATAACCTTTTTGGTTCTTGTTTGACAAATGCTTAAAAAGTACAATAACCTAAATATAAAGAGACAACAAATGGACTGTAGCAGATTTAAAGATAATTGGGTTTGCTTTTCAAATAAGTGCTTGCTTTATGGGGATGCGCCTTAGCAGGTAAATATCGGATGAAATCAGAATGATATAACTATGTTAATTTATGCTTTCACATTTCTACGAACTAACTGTGTGATTGAGTAGAGTTCAGAATGGGTAAAAATGAAATGAGGTGCATAAACAAAAATAAATAAACTTCAGATTTTATTTAAAATAAAGCAGAAAGTATTGAAAACACTCGGCAGGTTAGGCAGCATCTGTGGAAAGAGAAATGGAATTAATATTTCAAATCAAACACATTTTATCATAGCATGCACTATTGCTCAAGATATTATTCTTGATAAATTCTGTTAATGCTTTGTATTGGTACATGCTTGCTTTCTCTCTGCAGGGTTTCCATCTGATTGTATTTACGTGTTTACTTTCAATTATTTTTTTGCAAATGTTAATTTCCAAAACAATTTCTATATTATCATTCAAAGGATATATCAATGTAAAAGGACAATATGAATCGTAAGTTTTCATTAACTACTTTCAATCTATATTTTCATAAACCTTGTCATTTTTGGTTTTGCAATGAAGTGGGGTCAGATAAAGATAATTTTAGACAATTTTAACTTTTGATTATTTTCCAGAAAAAATTGGTATCCAAAAATGTTCCTTTTAGGGCGGCACGATGGCGCAGTGGTAGAGTTGCTGCCTTAAGGGCCTGTCCCACTTTGGCGACCTAATCCGCGATTCCAGAAGAGTGCCTTCGACCTTACAGCTCGAGGGCACTCGCCTGGAAAGCCTCGAGCTGGATCGACCGGCCGTGTTGAAACCGTGAGCTGGATCGACCAAACCGCGAGCAGCATCTACCGACCGCACACACACACACACACACACACACACACATACATTGCGAAGGTGGGAGCCAGGGACAGCGGAGGAGCGCTGTTTGCATGATGAAGAGGAAGGTAAACGGCTGCCGCAGAGTACCGTAGGTCGTAAAACTCCAATGGGCCAATCAAAATGGCCGGTCAGCGAAGAAGATGGCCTACAGCTGCCCTCGAGTGCCTGTAAGTAAATAGCGACCCCACTCCACTACGAGAGAAAAAGACCCATGCCGACCAAATATTACTCGCAGAAAATGTTTCAATAGGCTGTAAAAATGTCCACAACCTAGCTGAGGCAGGAACCTCCCTCGAGCATGAAGGAGAGTTCCAGCGACCTCATACAACCTCCTAGGACCTTGTGTCGACCATGCTGCAAGTTTGAGTCCAGGGTAAACTCTTCTAAACTCACAGCTTAGGTAGCCCAAGTGGGACAGCCCCTTTACAGCGCCAGAGACCCAGGTTCGATCTTGTCCACGGGTGCTGTCCATTCGGAGGTTCTATATTCCCCCTGTGACCTGTGTGGGTTTTTATTCCTCCCAGACTCCAAAGACGTACATGTTTGTAGGTTAATTGGCTTGGTACAAATTGTCCCTAGTGAAGGATAGTGTCAATATTTGGGGGTCGCTGGTCGGCGCGAACTCAGTGGGCCAAAGGGCTCTGAACCTCTAAACTAAACTAAATTAAATTTAATTGTGTGTAGACAAGGGACATAGATATTTTCTGGTTGTATGTGGTTAAGAGCAGTGCAGAATGTCAGACAGTTTTTGGTCAATATCATCTTTGTTTCTCCTCCCTTGGGCCCAGTTGATGGAAAGTCACTCTTCAGCAGATCATATTATTCCACCCAAATAATTTCTGCTCCTTCCTTAACAGTTCAAGCATTGTAATTTTGATGTTAATTAAAAGTATAAGCTTTCACTTACTTGATTTGTGTTACCAACTTGTTTGTTTGACAATCTACATTTCCAGTCTGGAATGAAGTCTTAAAATCTGCTTTAAAGTACCAATCAATGTATAGATTCAGTGTAAGTGTATTATTGTGATAATTATGCAACAATATGATGTTAATTATCTTAATAGTACATTGCTGAATTATCTTAATTCAGCAACGGATCGCTTTCCGTTGATGTTAGAAGTGAAGGATTGTGGTGACAAGTTCTACAAAACTAATCCTTGTAATGTTGCTCACTATATTTAATTTGTCACAAGAATATTAAACTAAACAAATCAAACTAAACAATGCAGCCGCACCTAGTAGCAGACCTGATTCACCCTTCGTGGAGCCGGAAAGCCCACTCGAGAGGGAAGCCACTTAACCCAGCCCTGCCCATCCCCGAGAACCAGGTAACTGGAGGGGTGGATGGAGAGAGTCAAGATGGCAGTTATGGAGGACACAATGAACAATGGGCCGATATGAGGAACCGGGGTTTTACGTTCCACATCCTCAAGGTCGACTACAGGAGATACCCCCCGGGATACAACAGTGGCTGGGCAAGGAGAGAAGTGTGGCTAGTGTGAGGATATGGTCCTGTGAAAGAGGTGATGGCAGGAGGCACTGCGGCAGCCTGGGGCTCAACTGGATCAGGTGCCACTCCAAGAAACCGAGCGCATGGCCCGAACGCAGCCCCCAGTGGCACAGAGCATTAGAGGATGCCTTCAACTTAGCTTAGCCTGCAACGCCACCATAAAAATAGGTCTATGGCCAGCTACACTTAAAGCAACTTGGATTTTGAAAATGGCACCAAAACCTGCTGACTTTTGTATGTTATCTCAGTGGACTACTTCTATACATTTTGTACTTAAATCTTATGTATAGTAATATTCTACTGAACTGTCTGCAAAAAAATAATTCCACAGCACGTCAGTACGTGTGACAATAAAGAACCATTGAAACATTGAAAAAATTATTGTCACATTGCTGACAGGATCGCACACTGGCAGAGACATTGAACACCAGCTTTGAACCATTAACCAAACTCATGTTGATTATTAAAATAGGCCATACACTGGGATTGGGGTTGCATGAACTAGAAGATTATAAATCTTAAAATGCGTTGGTGTTTCCGGTGAATTGCATTAGTTTTTTTCAGGTCAGTGCATTTGAAATTGGCCAAACTACTCAGAGATTGAGAAATTTCAAGCATCACGTTTCAAAGATAATTTGCCTCAATTTTAAAAAATCCCTTCTTTATTGCACACTAATGGCAGCCTGAGTTTTTGTCTTCCAATCTTAGGTGAAGTCTTGAACTTAAGGCCTTCTGAAACGGGTGAGAGTCTTGTTCACTGAGTCACAGCTGAAGCGAACAAATTCTACAAAAAAGAAAGGAAAACGCTGCGTCTGATCTTAATTAACCATGAATGAATGACTTCTTGTAAAATTAGAATTTGATCATATCCATGCTTCTGTGCGGTAAGGGGAAATTATTCCTAATTAAAACGGTTTACTGTTTAATGAGCTCGACTACAATAAATTACCAGAAACTTGTAAGGTGAAATTACTATTTGATTATTTAAATTATTGAGAATAACTTGCGGCAACGGCAGCAGCAGCAGGCCAGCCCCAAGCAGCCGCCCAGCCCCAAGCAGCAGCAGCCCAGCCCCAAGCAGCAGCAGCCCAGCCCCAAGCAGCAGCAGCCCAGCCCCAAGCAGCAGCCGCACAGCCCCAAGCAGCCGCAGCCCAGCCCCAAGCAGCAGCAGCCCAGCCCCAAGCAGCAGCAGCCCAGCCCCAAGCAGCAGCCGGCCGGCCAGCCCCAAGCAGCAGCCGGCCAGACCCAAGCAGCCGCAGCCCAGCCCCAAGCAGCAGCAGCCCAGCCCCAAGCAGCAGCAGCCCAGCCCCAAGCAGCAGCCCAGCCCCAAGCAGCAGCCCAGCCCCAAGCAGCAGCAGCCCAGCCCCAGCAGCAGCAGCAGCCCAGCCCCAAGCAGCAGCAGCAGCAGCATCCCAGTCCCAGCAGCAGCAGCAGCCCAGCAGCCCCAGCCCAGCAGCAGCAGCCCAGCCCCAAGCAGCAGCAGCCCAGCCCCAAGCAGCAGCAGCCCAGCTCCAAGCAGCAGCAGCCGCAGCCCAGTCCCAAGCAGCAGCAGCCCCAGCCCAAGCAGCAGCAGCCCAGCCCCAAGCAGCAGCAGCAGCCCAGCCCCAAGCAGCAGCAGCCCAGCCCCAAGCAGCAGCAGCCCAGTGTGGGACACCCGAACCAGCCCAGCGTGGGACACCCAACCCAGCCCAGAGTTGGAGACCCAGCACATCCCAGCCAGGAATTGGAGATGTCGCCAAACGGAAAGCGGAGACTCTGATCCCGGCAGAGGTGAACGACCAGTGCCTGCTGTGAATCCCCATCACACCCCCAATTCCAGCCACTACCCCACTGATCCCCCTTGCTGGCTCCTCCCCTCCTCCCTCGTGATGCCCCACTCTCCCCATTGACAGTACTGAAAAGCGAGAAAGAACAACACTTAAATCATAATGCTAAACATAAATTTAATTAACCTACATAAGATGACTGCACCTAATTTCTCTATGTTTCTATGTTTCTATTGCTTATTTTTGCGATTCAAGTAATAGATCAGATGGACTTCAATCTCTGTTCCTTGTCTAAATGAGCATTTTTTCCATTAGCTTGTGTGGACAGTCAAGCAGTGTGAACCTGGCCAATCTTTTCCCAAACTGAGTGTTCTTATTAATGGAATGTAATCTATCTGGAGGGGAAGGAAATTATTTTTCAGTGCAGAGCATGCCTAAATCCCCTTGATGCCTTCGTGAGAGAGTTTAAATCACAACAGCAATTACCAGAGACTTGTTGGAGCTTCGTTTAATTACTGCCTGAATGAGAAGTAAAGTAAGTCTGTTGTGTATCCTGACTGATGGTCTTGGTCAAAGCTTTATCATTGTTAAGTCCCCTGGGCTATATTAATGGATGGGTAATGCCAAGCGGAAAGTCAGTGATTATTCTGTCAGCAATTTTCTTTCATAGCACATGTGCTATTTTCACAAATATTTTCATTAAATTGCCTTATCTGTGTAACCTGCTAAATTTTAACATTGAATTTATGAATTACTAGACTGAGTGTCACACGGGAGGCCTGGTCCACCAAAGCAACCCATTCCCCAATGCAATATTCCACCATTCCCACGTTCCCCCAATGTAACCAGCCCCCCCCCCCCAACACAATATTGCTCCACTCACGCATAGCCCCCAACTGCGCAGGTACGGCTCATTTCCCCTCATCCCCCAGCACTCCCTCCCCTCCTCTTCACCCTCCCTATTCTTTCCCCTCTCCTTCTCCCCTCCCCAATCCCTCCCTCACCCTCCCTCTCCTTTCCCCTACCCTCATTCTCTCCCTCCCTCCCTCCAGAACTCTGCCCTCCATACCTCCCTCCTATTCCTCTATCCCCCATTCCTCACCTCCCCAAACACCCCCACTATCCCTCCTGACCTCTCCCACTGCCATCCTCTATTCCCCACTCCCTACCTCCCCCACTCCCCCCTCCTCTCCCTCTATTCCTCCTCTTCACTCACTCTTGTTTCCTCCCCCCCTTTCCACGTCTCCCTCCCTACCCCTCCCTCTCCCTCAACCCCTCCACTCCTCCTCCTCACCTCCCCAGGATCTTTCCCCTCTCTTCCTCCCCCTCCCCAGTCCCTCCCTCACCTCTCCCTCCTTCTCCTTTCCCCTGCCCTCAGTCACTCCCTCCCTTCATCCCTCCCTTCATCCCTCCCTTCATCCCTCCTTCATCCCTCCCTCCATCCCTCCATCCCTCCATAAAAAGCAGCACCTGCAGTTCCTTCCTCCACAGGTCATTCATTGTTAGCTGTGGTTTAGATCCTGTTGACTTGACAATTGGACCAGTTTCAGTTTGCTGTGTGTGTGTGTGTGTGTGTGTGTGTGTGTGTGTGTGTGTGTGTGTGTGTGTGTGTGTGTGTGTGTGTGTGTGTGTGTGTGTGTGTGTGTGTGTGCGTGTGTGTCGCTTGGCCCAGCCCCGTTCTGCTCGGTCACCCGCTGCTGCCGCTCGGCCCACCACCGCCCTGCCCACCTGCTTACCTGGTTGCTGCCGCCGCCAGGCCACGGGAGGGGGAGAGGGGATGGAGTCAGTGTTTGGCACGGTGGACACCATGCGTTTCGATAAGCTGGTGGAGAAGATCTCCTCTGAGAAGGCCGTGAGGGTGGTTACGGCGGTGGCGGAGGAGACGGACCCGGGGGAATGGGTAGACGGGAACTCCATTGTCACAGACGGCGGGTGGGGGAGAGGGGTGAGTGATGAGAGAGAGAGAGACAGGACCAGGGCTTCCACTGGGCATCCACTAAACGGTGGGGGAAACGATAGACAAGGTACTGTGAGGAGAGGAGAGAGGAGTTTGAGTGAGGCAGGACAGGCCGCCGCCGGTGGGGCAGGAAGGGACGTCGCCATCCTGGCCTTGGCATTGACTGACAGGAGAAGAGACCAATCTGCGTGGCGTTGACTGAGGGAACCTGCGCATACACAGTTTTTAAGATTTTTAAACCTTGATAACTTTTACAATATACAACAGATCGGAACGAAACTTGTTGTACTTGCAGCACATGAGAATGGTGAGTAACCTGGCGAACAATTGTAGTGCTATCGCGTACTGTTTTTGCGCAAATAGAAAAACTGCGTAAACTGGAAGTGCACAAGATCAGAGTTTTAGTTTTGATACGGGCAGACAGACAGACAGACAGACAGACAGACAGACAGACAGATAGATAGATAGATAGATAGATAGATAGATAGATAGATAGATAGGTAGATAGATAGATAGATAGATAGATAGATAGATATATGTTTTACAACCATAGGTGAAATATTTAAATACATTTTCCTTGAAAATATTCATTTTTGTTTTTAAATTCAGTTATTTTCTTTTTCAGATTTTTCACAGTGCATTTTGAAAGAAAACGAGTTGGATCTGACTGATGTAAGATACTTACAGCACTGTTCCATTCCAATGGCTGGCCACCTGTTCCATATTAAGGATTGGTTTCAAGGACAATCAGAGTGAACTGGACTTATATTCACTGGAATTTGGAAGGATAAGAGGGGATGTTATCTATCTATATTTATATTACTAAAAGCCTCATCTTGACCACTTACTGTTGTGTGTTTATTGATTTTAGAAAAAACGCTGCCACTTACAGCTGTGATTTTTGGCCATCTTACTCAGAGTCCCCATCCGTTGTGCAGGACAAGAGGATTTTTCCCATCGATGAAAAATAAAAGAGTTATTAGTGTTTAAAAATGTTGAGATTCTCTCTCCTGAAGGCCATGCCCCTTCCGGAGGGACTATAAAACCCGGATGTGTGGAGGTGCCTCAGTTCTCTGCAAGATGGGGGAGCGAGAGGTCGCAATTCTCAGTCTGAGTGAATAACACTGAACACGTGTCTACTAAACTGTGAGTGGTTTTACTGACCAGCAAAGAAGCACCAGCTTCTGACTGGAAACCCACAGCTGGAATGAGCGCGCAGGGGATGGGAGGGCTGTGCAGGCGGGCGGGGCTTCGCGAGCTGCTCCGGCTGTGCGGAGAAAGTAAACGTTAATGATGAACAATTAGTCCAGGACTGAGTGGTGGGGTGGGGGGGGGTTGAAAGTGTGATGACAGCATCTGCTTGAATCGAGAGTGGGGGGGGGGGGGGGGGGGGGGGGGATATTGTGATGTCCTTGTGACGTCATTGTGGCTGGGCAGCGGTCTGATTTAAACGAAACAGTACATTTTGTGAAGAATTTTATTGAAAATGTGTAGAGATAAATTACCAAATTTAATGAGGATCTGTGAATTCATAAGTTAAATCACTATCAAAATGGTAAAAATCTCTGCCTTTTTGCGTCTGGTTTTTTTTGAGGACATACAGTACACACACACACACACACACACACACACACACACACACACACACACACACACACACACACACACACACACACACACACACACACACACACACACACACACACACACACACACACACACACTTTTAAAAGTATAAGACCAAGTGCAGACCCGTGGGGTCTGTTCCCGCAACGCGTGGTTGCAAGGGGGAGGCGGACTAATGTCATCGCGCAATGCCACGCGCAAGGCGTACAATGTCAAAATGTTGCGTACGCCCGTCGAGATGCTGCGTATGCCCTCAATGCACCTGCGGGATGACAGGCCGTTGACGCGTGGGATATTCCGAGAGTGCAAGCCCACGTGGATGGCGGAAAGCAGTGGGGGAGCAGCCGATCTGTGCCTTCCGCCAGCGTGGCAGAGCCGTGCCGGGTCGGGGGGGGGGGGGGGGGATGTCGGCGTTTTTGGAGGAGAGCCGGGCGGCAGCAGCAAAATGTGCGAAATGTGAAAAATGTCAGTGTTTTTGGAGCCGCAGCCGTTATGGTGGCTGGCCAGCAGGAGGCAAAAAAATGAGTAAGAGGGGGGGGGAGAAGGATTTTATTAAAAATGTGTACAGAAAAATGTCTAAATTTAATGAGGAGTGGATTAGTGAATGTAAAAGTTAAATCGCTAGCGAAATTGAAAAAATCTCGGAGTTTTTGCATGTGGTTTTGGCGTATCAAAGACCAAATATGACACCCACAAACAAACACACAGAGTTTTTAAAGTATATAGATAGATATATGCTCTTAATCGAACAATGTAAATTATTGAGGTTGTTTGGTGACATCTATTCTGCCAGGAAATCAGAAGGTTATTTGTCAAAAACCTTCGTGGCCAAATTCAAGTAGTGAACAAATGAAGATGCATTGTTATAAGACTTATTGTTAATCATGACAATGTGTGCATTGACAAATGACTACATTTCATCATCTGCAGGTAGACTGAATGACAGTCTATGAATTAACCCAAGGCATGTTAGAATGTCTTTTCTTGCAGAAAGTGGTGAATTTCTATAATTCTCTTCTTTCGAAGGTGAAGGAGAAGACTGCTTCAGGAGTGAAGAATCAAGAGTGTTGTATTGTCATATGCATCAGGAATGGAACAATTAAATTCTTGGTTGCTATATCTCTACTGGCCTGTTAATGCAATAACACAACAATAAATATAAAATAATCAATAATACATTAAATTAATAATCGGTAATACAATGTAACCAGACCATATTAGTGCAAAAACTGAAGTATGTAGTGCAACCAAAGTCCAGAGCAGATCAATGCAGAGGTTGGGTTGTGGTTAGGGTTCATTGACTTTAATCAGATGGAATCTCATCTGATTTTAGTCCTACCTCCATTTGCTCAACTTCAGAGGTGACATACTGTTAACGAGTAAAACTTTATATGATTTGAAAATAGAACATAGCCTGATTTAATTAGTCCAAAATTCAGAAATGATATTGCTGTGATAACTACTGACTGCCATCTCAATAGATGACAAGTTCATAACTGGTTCCAGAAATTAATGAATAATGGCAATTTTTCAAAGAATTTCTCCATTTTTACTAGGCAGTACAGAATCAAACTTTTCACGTTAAACAGACTTTAAAAGATTCAAAAACAGCTTATTTATCAGTGGGATTTTGGGTTCACGATGATTATATAATGCAGGAGTAAATACATGGAATTTCATTTGCAGTATTTTTAGGTTCACTAAAACGTGAATAATGTAAGCTATGTTATTTTAAACAAAAATTTATTAAAAATCTGATTTCTGAAATAATATCTGGGGGAATGGATGACATACGTGATTTAGTTTAGTTTAGTTTAGAGATACAGTGCGGAAACAGGCCCTTTGGCCCACCAAGTCCGCACCGACCAGTGATCCCTGCACATTAACACGATCCTACACACACTAGGGACAATTTACACTTACACCAAACCAATTCACCTGTACACCTTTTGGAATGTGGGAAGAAACCAAAGATCTTGGAGAAAACCCTTGCGGTCACGGGGAGAAGGTACAAACTTTGTACAGACAGTACCCGAAGTCGGGATCAAACACGGTTCTCTGGCGATGCAAGCGCTGTAAGGCAGCAACTCAACTGCTGCACGACCATGGCCGTGACATTTATTGTCATTTAAGTTGTTCTCGGAGAAGGGATGAAGCACATTTGTTATTTCAAAAATGAAGTGATTAGTAAACATGTCCAGTGTTGTGATTTAAATAAGAGCTAAAGCCAAATTTTAGCAAAGAAACCTTACTATACAGATATATAGTGCTGTATAGATCAAGTGCCAACTGGCATTATTAAAATGTTTGTCAAATGACATTGTTTTGACTGACTTTGAATCAATCAACTACATTTATACTATTTGTAAACACCTAAATTGACAACGTCCAAATTAATTAGAAATAAATGCGTAAGGAGTCTGTTGATGTCCTTTCGTCTTGTTCAGTGTGAATTTATCTGCCTATTATTACCACATGGACTGTTGAGGTACAATTGGGTGCTGCTGGAGTCAAATCTACATTGCACTCTGATTAACAACATGATTTGCCGGCTCTACATATTTTCAGTGACATCATTGTTGCATGCAGTAGGTCACTCACTGGCCTAATGGCGAGAGTGGCTCAGGCTACAATTGGGCACCCACATATGAGTTGCCAGATTCAAAGCCGTTGTGTTAAAACAAAGAAAATCCATTGTTTTAGTTGCAATTAAAATGTCTTTAATTGCTAAAAATAGTTCATTTTTAATTAGTGCATTTTTTGCATTTTTAATATATACATTTTTTTAAAAGAAGAAATTAAGAAGCAACAGTGATGTGTACCATTTAAGGTTTTCAGGCCAATTCTGCTTAGATCCCCATGCTCATACTTCACTACCTGTGAAGGAATTATCATTTGAAAGCAAATAATGTGACAGACTCTTGCCACATATTGTTAATGCACAGCCTCCTTGAAAGCACCATATCAAATGGAATGGAATGTTTAAAGGCAATTATTTTTGCTAAATAAATCAAATGAACAGAAAATGAAGTGCATTTTTGAGAAAAATAAATTGCTTTCTGGTTAGTAAATGCAGAGTGAGCAGTTTAGATGATGCTAAATTACCATCCATATGTGCAGTGGAAGCATATCTGGTATTTAATGTTCCTGATGGATAAAAAATCTTTGCCAGCACAGAACACAGATAATTTCAACTGGCTTCATGTTGAATGACCTGCCGATTGATATGATCTTGATCTCTGGCTGACTTGAGAATTAAAGCTTTCGTTATATCTGTACAGTTTTGCAATTGTGAACACCCATTACTCTTATCTGGGTTTGAAATTACGAATAAAATGCAAATATGGCAGATGCTAGTTACCCAAAACAAAACCAGAAAATGCTCGAAATATTCAACAGATCTCTCAGTCAACAACATTATCTGTGATGGAGGGGGAACAATGGAGGACCTGGCATAGGGTGGACCATTGTGAGGGCGGAGGGGAAGGACAATGTGGACCTGGCGTGGGGGAACTGTTGGGGGGGGGGGGGAAGGGGACAAAATGGGGAGTCGGCGTGCTTTGTAACTTTGTCAGTGCCTTAGGTGGCTGCTATTTGTATACATTGTGTAAGCAAGCAAATAATCTCACTGTGCCGAGTCACATAAAGGATATAAAGTATTCCTATTCCTTTCTTTATTTATAAACAAAATACAAATTGCTGGAGTAGCTCAGTGGGTCAGGCAGCAACTACGGAGGGAATGGATAGGCAATGTTTTGGGTTGGAATCCTTCTTCAGGGTTTGCTCAAGATTCCACCATCTGTAGTTCATAGAAACATAGAAAATAGGTGCAGGGGGAGGCCATTCGGCCCTTCGAGTCAGCACCGCCATTCATTGTGATCATGGCTGATCGTCCCCTATCAATAACCCGTGCCTGCCTTCTCCCCATATCCCTTGACTCCACTAGCCCCTAGAGCTCTATCTAACTCTTAAATCCGTCCAGTGATTTGGCCTCCACTGCCCTCTGTGGTAGGGAATTCCATAAATTCGCAACTCTCTGGGTGAAAAAGTTTTTTCTCGCTCAGTCTTAAATGACGTCCCCTTTATTCTAAGACTGTGGCCTCCTGGTTCTGGACTCGCCCAACATTGGGAACATTTTTCCAGCAACTAGCTTGTCTAGTCCTTTTATAGTTTTATATGTTTCTATAAGATCCCCCTCATCCTTCTAAATTCCAGTGAATACAAACATAGTCTTTTCAATCTTTCCTCATATGACAGTCCCGCCATCCCAGGGATCAATCTCGTGAACCTAGGCAGCACTGCCTCAATCACAAGGATGTCCTTCCTCAAATTAAGAGACCAAAACTGTACACAATACTCCAGATGTGGTCTCATCAGAGCCCTATACAACTGCAGAAGAACCGCTTTACTCCTATACTGAAATCCTCTTGTAATGAAGGCCAACATTCCATTAGCTTTCTTCACTGCCTGCTGTGCCTGCACGCCAACTTTCAGTGACCGGTTTACAAGCTCGCTGTTCCTCCCCCTTACCTAACCTAACCCCATTGAGATAATAATCTGCCTCCTTGTTTTTGTCGCCAATGTGGATAACCTCACATTTATCTATATTATACTGCATCTGCCACGCATCTGCCCACTCACTCAACCTGTCCAGGTCACCCTGCAACCTCCTAACATCCTCTTCACAGTTCACACTGCCACCTAGCTTTGTGTCATCTGCAAACTTGCCAGTGTTGCTCCTAACTCCCTCTTCCAAATCATTAATATATATGGTAAACAGTTACGGCCCCAACACCGAGCCTTGCGGCACTCCACTCGCCACTACCTGCCATTCTGAAAAGGACCCGTTCACTCCTACTCTTTGCTTCCGGTCTGCCAACCAATTTTCTATCCGTGTCAACACCCTACCCCCAATACCATATGCTCTAATTTTAGTCACCAGTCTCCCGTGCGGGACCTTATCAAATGCTTTCTGAAAGTCTAGACACACTACATCCACTGGCACCTCTTCATCCATTTTACTTGTCACATCCTAGATTAGTCAAGCATGATTTCCCTTTCATAAATCCTTGTTGACTTTGACTAATCATTTTACTGCTATCCAAATGCCCCATTATTACCTCTTTAATAATTGACTCCAGCATCTTACCCACCACCAAAGTCAGGCTAACTGGTCTGTAATTCCCCGTTTTCCCTCTCGCTCCTTTTTTGAAAAGTGGGATAACATTAGCTATCCTCCAATCCACAGGAACTGATCCTGAATCTATTGAACATTGGAAAATGATCACCAATGTGTCCACTATTTCTAGAGCCACCTCCCTGAAGACCCTGGAATGCAGACCATCAGGCCCAGGGGATTTATCATCCTTTAGTTCCATTAGCCTACCCAATACGATTTCTTGCCTAATGAAAATTCCTTTCAGTTCCTCTACCCCCTTAGATCCTCTGTCCTCCAGTACATTTGGGAGATTGTTTTGTTTGTGTCTTCCTTAGTGAAGACAGATCCGAAGTACCTATTCAACTCTGCCATTTCCTTGTTGCCCATAATAATTACTCCCGTGTCTGCTTTCCAAGGACCCACATTTGACTTTGCTACTCTTTTTCCCTTAACATATCTAAAGAAGCTTTTACTGTCCTTCTTTATATTCCTGGCCAGCTTCCCTTCGTACTTCATCTTTTCAGCCCGTATTGCCCGTTTTGTTTCCTTCTGTTGTGCTATGAAAGTTTCACAATTCTCTGGCTTCCGGCTACTCTTTGCTGTGTTATACATCTTTTCTTTTAGTTTTATTCTATCCCTAACTTCTCTTGTCAGCCACGATTGCCTCCTACTCCCCTTAGAATCTTTCTTCCTTTTTGGAATGAAATGATCCTGCGTCTTCCGGATTATGCCCAGAATTCCTGCCATTGCTGTTCCACCGTCATTCCTGCTAGGATCCCTTTCCAGTCTACTTTGGCCAGCTCCCCTCTCATGCCTTCAGAGTCCCCTTTGTTCAACTGTATCACTGCCACTTCCGATTTAACGTTCTCCTTCTCAAATTGCAGATTGCAGATTAAAACTAATCATATTATGATCACTACCTCCAAGCGGTTCCTTTACCTCGAGTTCTCTTATCATATCTGGTTCATTGGACTGTTCCTTGTGTCTCCTCTTTATTTATTAAGCAACTAATATTGTCCCAAGGTGCTTCATATGATGATTATCACACAAGAATTACTCTAACAAGGTGTTGTTGGTGGTTGATCAAGAACATTGATTTATCAGTTCAGGTCATAGCCACCACTGATTAAATTGATTAAATCCTCGGCTGATAAAGAGTACAGAACTGAAGGATACGTATCTAAGAATAATGTCAGTGATATCAGTACGGGTGTCGGGTGTTATGGGGAGAATCAGGGTTGAGAGGGAAAGACAGAATGGCAGAGTAGACTTGATGGGCTGAAATGCCCAATTCTGCTCCAAAAACATGAATTTATGAAAATTTCCGGGCTGGGAGAGATTTCTGAAAAATGCAAGGGTGCAGCCAAAGAGGGATTTGAAAAGGGAACCAGTGTAAATCAGCAAGAATATGAATTGGTATGAATCAGAATACTAGTTTCCTATAACAATACTTCACATTTCATGTGTCAACTTATTCATGGCATAATTTCTCTTTCAATATTGCCTCAAATGCCAATATCTCAGCTCTGGCCCCCTGTCCACAATGAAGTCCATCATTTTCCAGATGACCAAGCTTTCTGCTGCCTAGTCTCCACTTGTGAAACTCATTGTTCCCTTCCTTAAGACCCTTCTTTACATCTTTTGGTCTAAGGTATTGGCCATCTGGCCCAGTGACGTCATCTTTGACAATGTGTTTATGACACAACTGCAGATGTTGGTAAAATCAAAAGTGGACAAAAATGCTGGAGAAACTCAGCAGGTGAGGCAGCATCTATGGAGAGAAGAAATAGGTGACGTTTCGGGTCGAGACCCTTCTTCCGAATGGGCTTGACCCGAAACCTCACCTATTCCTTCTCTCCATAGATGCTGCCTCACCCGCTGAGTTTCTCCAGCATTTTTATTTACCTTCCTCTTTGACAGTGATATTTTTTCAAAATAAATGTTGAAAATCGAAGATTATCAACCTGAAATGTTAACATTATTTCTTTCTCAACAGATGCCATCTGGTCTACAGAATTTCTCCATCAGTTTCAGTTCTAATTTCAGTCAGCTTTATCTGTTCATTCTGCTGCAAAATTGTTCACCTTGTTAAAGTTGTTATAAATTCAGCTTTAATGTATAATTGTGGGGCTTTATTCAGACCGGGCCCTCAGTGTAAACACAGCTGGAAGCGTATCAAAGTTGAGGGGCGTCTTTGTGTCATATAGATATCTGATGCTTTGATTCAAAGGCTGGGGAAAGGGAATCTGGATTAGTCTACAAAGTCTGAATGGTCCTCTGCCATAATGATTCAATATTCTGTGACAAAGTACCATAGTATAGCAGAAGGAACAAGAATGATGGTGGTAAGATGCATCTGGGTGTGACCAATGTAGGTGAGAATTTAAAGATTCCCAATAGTCATGTTTATGGGTGATGTTGTAATGGCACGGTGGCGCAGCGGCAGAGATGTTGCCGTACAGCGCTTGCAGTGCAGGAGCCTCGGGTTCGATCCCGACTACGGGTGCTGGCTGTATGAAGTTTGTACGTTCTCCCCATGACCTGCGTGGGTTTTCTCCGAGATCTTCGGTTACCTTCCCCGCTGCAAAGACGTACAGGTATGTAGGTAAATTTGCTTGGTAGAAATATATAGTGTCCCTAGTGTGTGTTGGATAGTGTTAATGTGCGGGGATTGTTGTCGGCGAGGATCCAGTGGGCCACAGGGCCTGTTTCCGCGCTGTAACTCTAAACTAAGCTAAAAATGAAAGGAGGTCAAGAGAAGCTCCTTGGAGACATACAGTAACAGTGTGGTAATGGGAATCAAAGCTGCTGTTGGATATTCTCTGGACAAATACAAATGAAACCAGGTGAGCTGAAGGATGAAATGCCTGCCCAGTGAGGTGTGAGCTGGATAAATTGCTCCTGATAACAGCTCAGTGAAGGATTTCTGAAATATTGCTCATTTAGTCGTCTGTAGAAAGATTTAAAAATGAAATTGATCACTTGTTTCTGATAAAATAACGATGATTAATTTTCATACTAGGAAGTGTAATACGGCAGATTGTTTTCAATCTGGATTGCTACCCATCCTCGCTTCTCATGCTAATACTACAGATACACTTACCTTTTGTTACCTCTTGTGGCTCTGTCTCCATCTTTGAAATTAAATAGATGCAAGCTGTGGTTAGTGATGCATAAGGTGAATAGTCTTAGGTTTTCACGTAAATTTGCTTGATAGTCTTCATCCAGCTCACTATTATCACAGGTTTTCCAAGCTGTTTGCAAATGTATTTTTTCAAAAAGGGTTTAAACTAAGGGGTTGCAGTGTCTGTGTCCATGCTAAATCTAAAAAAAATACAATACATTTACGAGAAATTTGCAAGAAATTAACAACAATAATTTTGCCTAACATAAAATAAAGCAAACTGCCTAAACCACAGAAAACAAGGGCAGAAGAAAACAAAATAAACTGCCAGAGGAACTTTTTATGAGGATGTTGCCTTGATTTGAGGACCTGAGTTACAGGGAGAGGTTGGGCAGTTAAATACTTTATTCCTTGGAGCACAGGAGGATGAAGGATGACCTTACAGAGGTGTACAGGATCATGAGAGGACTAAATAGGGTGAATGCACAAATTCCTTCAGCATAGGGAAATCAAGATCCAGAGGGCATAGATTTAAGGTGAGAGGAGAAAGATTTAATACGAACAATAGACAATAGCAGGAGTAGGCCATTCAACCCTTAGAGCCAGCACCGCCATTCAATGTGAGCATGGCTGATCATCCCCAATCAGTACCCCGTTCCTGCCTTCTCCCCATATCCCCTGACTCTGCTATTTTTAAGAGCCCTATCTAGCTCTCTCTTGAAAGCATCCAGAGTACCTGCCTCCACCGCCCTCTGGCAGAGAATTCCACAGACTCACCACTCTCTGTGAGAAAAAGTGTTTCATCGTTTCCGCTCTAAATGGCTTACTCCTTATCCTTAAACTGTGGCCCCTGGTTCTGAACCTGAGTAGCAACTTTTTCATCCAGTGGGTGATGCATATCCATATAACAATTACAGCATGGAAACAGGCCATCTCGACCCTTCTCGTCCATGCCGAACACGTATTCTCCCCTAGTCCCATATACCTGCGCTCAGACCATAACCCTCCATTCCTTTCCCGTCCATATAACTATCCAATTTATTTTTAAATGATAAAAACGAACCTGCCTCCACCACCTTCACTGGAAGCTCATTCCACACAGCCACCACTCTCTGAGTAAAGAAGTTCCCCCTCAAGTTACCCTCTAAACATCTGTCCCTTAATTCTCAAGTCATGTCCCCTTGTTTGAATCTTCCCTACTCTCAGTGGGAAAAGCTTATCCACGTCAACTCTGTCTATTCCTCTCATCATTTTAAAGACCTCTATCAGGTCCCACCCCCTTAACCTTCTGTGCTCCAAAGAATAAAGCCCTAACTTGTTCAACCTTTCTCTGTAACTTAGTTGCTGAAACCCAGGCAACATTCTAGTAAATCTCCTCTGTACTCTCTCTATTTTGTTGACATCCTTCCTATAATTAGGCGACCAAATTTGTACACCATACACCAGAATTGGCCTCACCAATGCCTTGTACAATTTTAACATTACATCCCAACTTCTATACTCAATGCTCTGATTTATAAAGGCCAGCACACCAAAAGCTTTCTTTACCACCCTATCTACATGAGATTCCACTTTCAGGGAACTGTGCACAGTTATTCCCAGATCCCTCTGTCCACCTGCATTCTTCAATTCCCTACCATTTACCATGTGCGTCCTATTTTGATTTGTCCTGCCTAGATGTAGCACCTCACGCTTATCAGCATTAAACTCCATCTGCCATCTTTCAGCCCACTCTTCCAACTGGCATAAATCTCTCTGTAGACTTTGAAAATATACTTCATTATCCACAACCCCACCTATCTTAGTATCATCTGCATACTTACTAATCCAATTTACCACACCATCATCCAGATGATTGATGTACATGACAACCAACAGTGGACCCAACACAGATCCCTGTGGCACCCCACTAATCACTGGCCTCCAACCTGACAAACAACCATCTACCATTACTCTCTGGCATCTCCCATTCAGCCACTGTTGAATCCATCTTGCTACTCCACCATAAATACCCAACAATTGAACCTTCTTAACCAACCTTCCATGAGGAACCTTGTCAAAGGCCTTACTGAAGTCCATATATACAACATCCACTGCTTTACCCTCATCAATTTCCTGAGTAACATCTTCAAAAAATTCAAGAAGATTAGTCAAACATGACCTTCCAGGCACAAATCCATGTTGACTGTTCCTAATCAGACCCTGTTTATCCAGATGCTTATATGTATTATCTCTGAATATCCTTTCCATTAATTTGCCCACCACTGACGTCAAACTAACAGGTCTATAATTGCTAGGTTTACTCTTAGACCCCTTTTTAAACAATGGAACAACATGCGCAGTACGCCAATCCTCCGGCACTATTCCTGTTTCTAATGACATTTGAAATATTTCTGTCATAGCCCCTGCTATTTCTACACTAACTTCCCTCAATGTCCTAGGGAATATCCTGTCCGGACCTGGAGACTTATCCACTTTTATATTTCTCAAAAGTGTCAGTACTTCCTCTTCTTTGAATCTCATAGTTTCCATAGCTACTCTACTTGTTTCCCTTACCTCACATAATTCAATATCCTTCTCCTTGGTGAATACCGAAGAAAATAAATTGTTCAATATCTCCCCCATCTCTTTTGGATCTGCAGATAGCTGTCCACTCTGACTCTCTAAAGGACCAATTTTATCCCTCGTTATCCTTTTGCTATTAATATAGCTGTAGAAACCATTTGGATTTACTTTCACCTTACTTGCCAAAGCAACCTCATATCTTCTTTTAGCTTTTCTAATTTCTTTCTTAAGATTATTTTTACATTCTTTATACTCCTCAAGCACCTCATTTACTCCATGCTGCCTATAATTATTGTAGATCTCTCTTTTTCCAAACCAAGTGTCCAATTTCCCTTGAAAACCATGGCTCTTTCCAATTTTTACTATATCCTTTCAACCGAACAGGGACATAAAGATTCTGTGCTCTTTAAATTTCACCTTTAGATGTCCTCCATTTCTCTTCCACATCTTTCCCATAAAACAAACTGTCCCAATTTACTCCTTTTAAATCCATTCGCATCTCCTCAAAGTTAGCCTTTCTCCAATCAAAAATCTCAACCCTAGGTCCAGTTCTGACCCTCTCCAGAATTATATTGAAACTAATGGTATTGTGGTCACTGGTCTCGAACTGTTCCCCAACGCATACCTCTGCCACCTGACCCTTCTGATTTCCTAACAGGAGGTCCAGCACCGCCCCTTCTCTGGTAGGTACTTCTATGTATTGCTGCAAAAAACCATCCTGCACACATTTTACAAACTCCAGCCCATTTACAGAATGTTTTTCCCAGTCTATGTGTGGAAAATTGAAATCTCCCACAATCACTACCTTGTGCTTACTACTAATATCTGCAATCTCTTTACATATTTGCTCTTCCAATTCTCGCTCCCCATTTGGCGGTCTATAATACACCCCTATAAGTGTTGCTACACCTTTCCCATTTCTCAGTTCCACCTAAATAACCTCCCTAGACGAGCCCTCTAATCTATCCTGCCAAAGCACTGCTGTAATATCTCCCCTGATAAGCAATGCAACACCTCCACCTCTTGCCCCTCCAATTCTATCACACCTGAAGCAACAAAATCCTGGAATATTTAGTTTCCAATCACAGCCCTCCTGCAACCATGTTTCACTGATCGCCACAACATCATACTTCCAGGTGTCAATCCAGGCTCTAAGATCATCCACCTTTCTTACAATGCTCCTAGCATTAAAATATACACATTTAAGAAACCCACCCTCTCTTATTCTCTGTTTATTGTATTTTTCTTCTCTCTCCCCTACATTTTGGGTCAGAGTACTACCATTCTCTGCCTCCTGCCTCACACACTGACTGCTAGCTTTCCCAATTTGTGTCCCTCCCCCCCAACCATACTAGTTTAAAGTCTCCCCAGTAGCCTTTGCAAATCTCCCCGCCAGGATATTGGTCCCCCTCGAGTTCAAGTGCAACCCGTCCTTTCTCTACAGGTTGCACCTTCCCCAAAAGAGGTCCCAATGATCCAGAACCTTGAATCCATACCCACTGCACCAGTCCCTCATCCACTCATTTATCCTCCACCTCGCTCCATTCCTACTCTCACTGTTGCGTGGCACAGGCAGTAATCCTGAGATTGTTACCTTTGCAGTCCTTCTCCTTAACTCTCTACCTAACTCCCTAAATACTTCTTTCAGGACCTCTTCTCTTACCTATGTCATTGGTACCTATATGTACCACAGCCTCAGGCTCCTCTCCCTCACATTTCAAGATTTCTTGGACACGATGGAACTGCGAGAAAAGGTAGTTGAGGCAGGTACTTTAACAACATCTGAAAGGCTTTTGGACAGGTACATGTATAGGAAACGTTTAGAGGGATATGGGCCAAATGTGGACATGTAGAACCAATGTAGATGGGTCAGCATGGGCAAGTTGGGCTGAAGAGCCTTTTTCCATGTTGATTGACTACGACTCAGCAGGTCGAGCAGAATTGGAGGGGGGGGGGGGGTGGGATAGTAATGTCGAGGATTTTATTTGAGGCCTTCCATTAGTATCCATGGTAATAGCAAGAGGAGCGGACATTGGTAGGGCCCAAATCATACACAATCTGGAATATTACACTTCCTAGCATGGAAATTAATTATCATTAAAAAAATGACCATGTGACCCTACACCAGGACTGTGCGAAGACAGACTGTTATAAAGAGGAGATGGTGGGCGAGTCAGTAGCTAGTAGGTGGGGTGAGAAGGGGTGAGAAATGAGATAGGCAGAAGGAGCCGGGTGTGGAAAAATAAGAGGTGATGTCAGGAGGCAGAGGCAGGAGACTGATGTGGAAGCAGACAAGGGGAAATAATATTTTAAAAAAGGCATGATGGAGGCAGGTGGAGTTAGGGAAGTCTAGAGGGCGATAAGTAGGAACACTCATGCTACTTATACTGGAATCTGATAAACAAGGCAGATGATAAGGGTATGGAAAAGGGAACAAAAATTAGAGGACAGGAGGTGGATCAGAAGAAGGGAGAAGGGAAGACTTACCTGAAATGGAGGCCGGTACTATTACAGCATTTACAAGACACTTGAACAGTTACATGGATACAAACATCTAGAGGGATATGGGCCGAACGTGGTAAAATGGGAATAGCTTAGATGGGGCATCTTGGTTGGCATCGACAGGATGGGCTGAAGATTCTGTTTCTATACTGTATGGCTCTATGATTCTAAATTGGAAGATTTAGTGTTGATGCCATTGGGTTGTAGACTACCTGGGTGGAATATGAGGTGCTATTTGTTTAGTTGTGTTGGGCCTCACATTAGCAGTGATAATAGGCTAAGGTGGGTCAGGGCAGTGGGGGAAGGGGAATTAATATAGTATGCAGCTGTGAGCTCAGGGGATGGCCATTGTGCATAGATTTTCTGCGAGCCAGTTGCCTTTTCAACACTTGATCTCACCAATGTAGAGGAGGGCATATTAGGAGCACTGAATGAGGTAGATAAAAGTTTGAGGACGTGTACGTGAATACGTTATCTGCAAGGGCTGTAAAGGTCTGGATGGTGGTGAGGGTAGAAGAGAAAAAACCAAGTGTAGCACCTCCTGTGGAAAGTGCAATGGTCAGGGAAGGATGAGTGGGGAGCAGACCAGGGAGTCATTGAGAGTGGTCTCTGAGCAATGCAGAGAGCGGTGATGGAATTGTGGGGGGCTAATGGTGGGATTCCATTACTTTTGTGCAGTCCGCAAGCATTGCCACTTTCATTTCACTGCACATCTCGTATGTGTATGTGACAAATAAACTTGACTTGACTTGACTTGATTTGGTAGAGGGGAATTGATTGTGATCCAGCACTTTATGCCTGGTCCAACATACAATAACATCTCGGCTGTTATAGTCTTGGCCTCAACAACCCATTGTCACACTGTCCCTGTACTCCTTCAATCTGTGTACATTCAACAACTATCACGCTACTCTTCAAATATATTCACTAAGTCTGTCTAGAATGATGAGTTCGAATTCACAGCTCTCTATGATAATAAATCCCTCCATACATGTTTAGAATAAAGGGGAGGTCATTTAAAACTGAGGTGAGAAAAAACTTTTTCACCCAGAGAGTTGTGAATGTATGGAATTCTTTGTCACAGAGGGCAGTGGAGGCCAAGTCACTGGATGGATTTAAGAGAGAGTTAGATAGAGCTCTAGGGGCTAGTGGAGTCAAGGGATATGGGGAGAAGGCAGGCATGGTGTATTGATAGGGGATGATCAACCATGATCACAATGAATGGTGCTGGCTCGAAGGGCCAAATTGCCTCCTCCTGCACCTATTTTCTATGTTTCTATGCATCTGAAATAAATTATTTCATGCTGAATCCGTGCCTTCTGGTTCTCGATGCCCCACAGGAGGAAATGTCCTTTCAGCAACCACCCTTTAATACTGATGCAGCTTGACCTGCTGACTATTACCAACATTTTCTGGCTGTGCTTTAAGATTATAGGTTAGTAGCTGTTGAAGTTTCAACGACTACCGTTCACTTGATGAGATTTTGCACCATTTTGATCTGAAATTTATGTATCCATCTCCTGGCTTTTCAAAGCTATTCTATCCTATTGAAATTAATGGAATTTCTGTGGTATACAAGCAACCTGGTGCCTTTCTTCATAGCAAAGAAAGAGCAGAATCCACAATAATCATAAGGGGTCTCCAGTCTTCTTTCCTTTTTCTTGATCAACACTCATTCACTGGATAGAAAAGATAAAATATCCTTAAGAATGTTCTATTTGTTTCCTGGATGTGTGAATCTTTAACACAGCATGCATCCATTGCCAATCCATAATTGTTCTTGAAGTGCTTGAAAAGTTATTTCTAGACATTGCTATGATTTTGGAGTCTCTTTAGACTTTAGAGATAAAGCGCAAAGCAGGACCTTTGGCCCATCAATTCTGCGCTGACCACCGATCAAAATTAGATGGATCATGTCAATCAGTCTGAAGAAGGGTTTTAACCCTATTCCTTTTCTCCAGAAATGCCGCCTGACCTGCTGAGTTACTCCAGAATTTTGTGTCTATCTTCAGTGTAATCCAGCATCTGCAATTCCTCCCTACACTCAATACGTTTGGTGTTGTCCAGCTGGACTTTACCAAGCCATTTGACATGATTGCAGAGAACAAACCGCACAAATAAATGTAAAAACCCAATGGATGAAAGGAAGTGATTAATTGTATTCACTGGCAGGAAGCAACGATTTGTGGTTGATGGACATTTTTATGACTGGAAAGATGTTACCAGTGACATTCCAGAAGCATCTGCATTAAGTCATTTTAGTTTACGTATTTATAGTAGGAATTGTGGTTTAAAGATAGATAGCAATAAAATGAGGTTTGAAGATGAGGTTTGAAGATGGGGTGTTCTGAGGTAGCCACAGGAGAGGGAAGGGAGAAAAATAAGTTAATACCAAAGAACCATTTAAAATAAATAAAAATGAAGGCAGTGAAATAAATTAAAGCTGTTAACATCTCCCTGCACAACAGATGGAAATCCTACAGCAATGACTTTTTGCAAGGGATTGTTGATGAATGTTTCTGCTTCGATGTGGGAATTGTGCTGTTACTCGGTGAATTTATCTTTGATTCAACTGGGTCAATGTTTTGGGTGAATTATTTTTTATTTCATATTTCCACCATTTGAAGTTTTTTAAATGTTGATGCTTTATTTACCACAGATTTATCAAATTGATAGGAATATGACCCAGGTGTTTGGGGACTGTGATTCCACATTAGATGCTACGGTCCCTGTGATCAATTTGTGTGGGAATATTTTTATCTATAGTCAAGCTCAAATCATGTATGTTTATTGGTCTGATAAATATTGTAATACAGTGCTAATCTTAACAACTTCATAATTACAGTCTCCTTCATTGGACTTGT
Source organism: Leucoraja erinaceus (assembly GCF_028641065.1). NCBI lineage: Eukaryota > Metazoa > Chordata > Chondrichthyes > Rajiformes > Rajidae > Leucoraja > Leucoraja erinaceus. The sequence continues at coordinate 58,079,459 of NC_073383.1, forward strand.
TTTACTGATTGGAAATTATGTTTTTTTTTAAGGGTTAATAATGTAAATCATAATCTCATTCATTCGCCAGATTAAAAATCTGAATTCAATTAGAACGCTTTCAAGAGTATATATTTAGCTAATACATCTTTACGTGTAATATTGTTTTATTCCTCAAGGGTAGATACTTTTAATTTCATGCTTATTAATGCAATGCATTTTATTCTAGGCAGTGGTAAGACCAATACATTTCTGCAATTCACTGTTCTAAACTAATAATGTTCCATAGAACCAACTTTTATTTTTGTTTTTCCTATTTTTTTCTCTTAAACTCGGGTCCTTTGGCTTGGGCCAGTAAGCTTCAGATTCAGTAAAAGAAGATTTGATCTCCAGGGACAGCTGCCACTTAAATGATCCATTGTCAGAGCTGGTTTATTTCATTATTCTTTTACCAACATTTTTTTCATTGATTTGGTGATAGTTAAACAATCATTAGCCTCTGATGTAATCATTAGTCTCTGATATATGAAACTGTGAATTACCTACTCCGTCCCAGAAGCTGATTACTTTTTATATCTACAGTCACACTTCATGATCTTTGACCATTCTTCTCGGGTAAGGTTTTGGGGAAGAAATTAATTATTTTGAAAGGTTATGTTTTATGGTTATGTTTTATAACATAGCGCACCAATGCATGTTTTAAAGAAAGGTTCTAAACTAACTTTGATTGCTCCTTGTGGAAAGCTAATAATGCACAATTAATGGGCTTGTTCAGCATTAGAATAACTCCACTGATCTGATTTGGAAGGTCTTGAACTTATTTAGACTTCTGCATAAATAGGGATTGCGCACAGTGCAGATTTTACAGTTGTCTGCTCTTTCACACCACCTGATTACAGGGTCATTAAGTCATCCAGCGTGGAAGCAGGCCCTTCGACCCAACTAGCCCACACTGACAAACATTTCCCATCTACGCTAGTCCCACCTCCCTGCATTTGGCACACATCCCTCAGATTCAGAAGACATGATATACATGGTCCCATATACAAAACCATGCTGACTATTACCAATCAGCCCCTGTATATCCAAAAGCATAAATATCTTATCCTCTCCAGCAACATGCCTATCACAGATGTTAAGTTAACTGGTCACTAGTTTCCAAATGTTTCCTTACAGCCCTTCTTAAGTAGAAGCTAAATCTAAACCTAAATTGAAAAAAAAACATTTCTAATTTTTGTAGACACTAGGAACTGCAGATATTGGAATCTAGCGAAGAACACAAAGTGCTGGAGTAACTCGGTGATCAGCAGCATCCGTGGAGGACATAATGGACATGTTTTTGGTTGGGGCCATTCTTCAGACATTGTGGTAGGAGAGAAAGCTGGAAAAGAGATGGAGGTGGGCCGGTGATAGGTGGATGATATAGGTGAGGGGTTTTATGGTTGGCAGATGGGTGTACAAAGGCTAGAGATGAAAAGGCAAAAGGGTGACAAAAGGGGACAAAAATTAGACATGGAGATAGGTGTGTCAGGTAAGGAGAGAAGAGGAGTGTAAGAGTAGTGAAATGTAAAACCAGATTTGTAAATCATGTAATCTTTCTTTTTAAATGAATCCTCGAATTCCTGTTATGATGCCACACTCTCTCCAAGGTTGATATACCTCTCTTACATTTTGCTAGACCTGCTTAAATCAGTGCAGGTGTGTTCCAATTAGAGGTTTTTATATAACGTGCATAAATATCCATAACTTACTGAAGTCCTTTGTGTACAATGACTTGTATTCTATAAATCTAAATGATTATATTCTGTACACATTTATAACATTTTAATGATGTACACATGGACCAAGGCTCTTTGGGTGTCTAAACTTTAAATTGGATCTGATTGTACACAATTTTCAAACGCAAATTGAAACAACAAAGTAATTTTAATGGGTAGATTGCTGAAGTGATTAATTCCAGGTGAATTTGTGCCCACTGGGAAATTAGTCTGAGCATTTCTGTGCACATTTTATTTTATCCTATCTGACGTACTTCTGGCATGAGTCGTACGCATAGTGACAACTAATTTCAAGCATCACACTTATCCTCCCTCACCATGGTGAATTGGACATTTTTGGTGCAACCTCAAACCATTGCTGAATGGTCAGAAAAAATAGCAGCATATCGTATTCAGGCTTCACCATTACAATATCAATTAAAAGGTCTGCACGACACTGTGACATCTTGGCACATGGTATCAGCTGGCCTCTGTATTCAGTGTTTGGATTAATGAAAGCCCCCCCTCTGCGGTGATCCTTTCACAGAGCACCACTTTTGCAGCCATTTGGTACAAATTGCATCAGGGCTACATGCTTGATCTCCAGCCTTCATCATGCTGCACCTCACAAAGGCATGGGACACTCCTTGCATAACATTTAATCAGGCAGACTATTTTGTAGGAGTTACACAGATGCACAAGAGAATGCCTCCACCCCCACCACACATCTCACACATCCTCGACAGCCTTTTATGTAGCAGTTCCAGAGCTGACATGAGGCAAGTCCTTTAATATTTCATGCTGTTTCCAGTGAAAGCCATTTCAATGACATGGCAGCTGTGAACTTCTCAAGATGCTCCTGAGAGGAATTGCATGGCTCACATTTTAAGAAATAATTCCCTGTATAATTTGTTGCTTGTAACTTGTTGATCAACATCACAAATTTCTGTGTGGTATCACTTTGAGCATTATTACAAGATGCAGCATGGGCTGACCACACCTAAAACACTTATGATTAATTTCTGAGACACTAGAGCAAAGTTTACAGTTTTAGTTTCCAGACTGCTATGAGGAACCTTATCAAATGCCATCTAAAAGTCCATACAAATCATTACATAGATCATAGAACAATTCTGCACAAGGACGGCCTTCACCCCATGGTGACTGCACCGACCACAATGCCAAATGCAATGAATCCCATCTGCCTGCACATGATGAAGAGGAATGAGTAGGATAACAATGATAACCTATGTTTGTCGGCTGTACTCGCTGGATTTCAGAAGAATAAGGGGGGACCTCATTGAAACATACAGAATAGTGAAAGGCTTGGATAGAGTGGATGCGGAGAGGGTGTTTCCACTAGTGGGAGAGTCTAAGGTTAGAGGTCATAGTCTCAGAATTAAATAATGTTTTTTTAGGAAGGAGATGAGGAGAAATTTATTTAGTGAGAGGGTGGTGAATCTGTGAAATTCTTTGCCACAGAAGGCTGTGGAGGCCAAATCAGTGGTTATTTTAAGGCAGAGATAGATTTTTGATCAGTATAGGTGTCAGAAGTTATAGGGAGAAGGCAGGAGAAAGGGGTTAGGAGGGGGAGATAGATCCGCCATGATTGAATGGTGGAGTAGACTTGATGAACCAAATGGCCTAATTCTACTCCTATCACTTATGACCTTATGATCCATGTTAGTCAATTTATTGCTTGTTCATGTCCCTGTCTAAATGCCTTTCAAATAGCACTATCATATCTGCTTTCACTCCACTGACCACACTCACCCCTCCCATCAGGGTATTCGAGGCATCTACCACTCTCTGCGTTTAAAAAAAAAATCTTGCCTTGCACATATCCTTTAAGCATTCTCCCACTGATTTTAAAGCTACGCCATCCAGTATTTGATATTTCCACCTTGGAAACGACTCTGACTACCTTCGCCTTTCATAATTTTATAAACTTCCTTCATGTTTCCCCTCTCCAAGAGTCTCCAAGAAAACAATCCTCCTTGTTCTTCCTCCTTGTAATTAATTATCTCTAAACCAGACAATACAGATGAACTTCTTCTGCACCATCAAAGGTTCCCCCCCCCCCCCCCCCATCCTTCCTGTAATGTGACTACCAGAAGTGTACACAATACTCCAAATGTGGCCCAACCAAAGTTTTGTATAGCTGCAACACAACCTCCCTGCTTCTATTATTATTCCTAGTTCCTTCCTAGTTCACTTTAAACACTTCCTCAAAAAATGTAATGGGGTTTGTCAGATGTGATTTACTTCTTAATAATAAATGCTTGCATCTCTTATCATCTGAAAAGTTTTAAGTTGTTCAGTCACTTTTAATCTGAATTATAGGCTGATGATTGCCCAACCACACATATTGGCTTAAGAAGTTGAGTCCCCTTGTTTTCTCTCCATTATGCTTTTTACACAACACACAATTACCCTGTCTAAAAAGAGTTTTCTGTATTTAGTGCTTTAAATGTACAGTGAGGGCATTTGCATGCATCTTATTGATAAAAATACATCTATTAAAGCTCCTGAGCACATCATCAGTGATAACCCTAAGATCTAAAGTGTCTCAATGAAATTTAGATACAAAGAACTGCAGATGCCAGTTTACAAAAAAAAACTGGTCAGGCAGCATCTCTGGAAGACCTTGGAAAAAGGGTCTTGACCCAAAACATCACCTATTCATGTTCTCCAAAGATGCTGCCTGACCCACTACTCTAGCACTCCGTCCTTGAATGAAATTTAGGTTTCTTTTATTCAATATCTTTAATCGGACTTTATCAGACTTTATTATGCACTAAATGTTATTCTCTTTATCCTGTTCAAGAAGGAACTGCAGATGCTGGAAAAATTAATGCAGACAAAAATGCTGGAGAAACTCGGATGGTGTGGCAGCATCTATGGAGCAAAGGAAATAGGCAACGTTTCGGGCCGAAACCCCTTCTTCAGACTGATGCAGGGTGGGGGGGAAGGGTAGAAGAAAGGAAGAGGAGGAGCCAGAGGGCTGAGGGAGAGCTGAGAAGGGGAGGAGACAGCATTATTCTCTATCCATGTGAGCACTCTATCCCCAATACTATGTGCCCTAATTTTGCCCACTAATCTCCTATGTGGGACCTTATCAAATGCTTTCAGAAAGTCCAGGTACACTACATTCACTGGCTCTCCCTTGTCCATTTTCCTAGTTACATCTTCAAAAAATTCCAGAAGATTAGTCAAGCATGATTTCCCCTTCGTAAAATCTGACTCGGACTGATCCTGTTACTGCTATCCAAATGTTTGGCTATCTCATCTTTTATTATTGACTCCAGCATCTTCCCCACCACCGATGTCAGGTTAACTGGTCTATAATTCCCTGTTTTCTCTCTCCCGCCTTTCTTAAAAAGTGGGATAACATTAGCTACCCTCCAATCCACAGGAACTGATCCTGAGTCTATAGAACATTGGAAAATGATCACCAATGCATCCACAATTTCTAGAGCCCCTTCCTTAAGTACCCTGGGATGCATACCATCAGGCCCTGGTGATTTATCAGCCTTCAGTCCATTAGTCTATCCAACACCAATTCCTGCCTAATGTGGATTTCCTTCAGTTCCTCCGTCACCCCAGATCCTCTGGCCACTACTATATCAGGAAGGTCGTTTGTGTCCTCCTTAGTGAAGACAGATCCAAAGTACTTGTTCAACTCATCTGCCATTTCCTTGTTCCCCATAATAAATTCACCTTTTTCGGTCTTCAAGGGTCCAAATTTGGTCTTAACTATTTTTTTCCTCTTCACATACCTAAAGAAGCTTTTACTATCCTGCTTTATATTCTTGGCGAGCTTACCTTCGTACCTCATCTTTTCTCCCCTTATTGTCTTTTTGGTTATCTTCTGTTGTTCTTTAAACATTACCCAATCCTCTTGCTTCCCGCTCATATTTGCTACGTTGTACTTCTTCGCTTTAATGTTTATACTGTCCCTGACATCCCTTGTCAGCCATGGTCGTCCCTTTCTCCCCTTGGGATCTTTCTTCCTCCTAAGAATTAACTGATCCTGCACCTTCTGTATTATTCCTAGAAATACCTGCCATTTTTGTTCCAACAATGATAAACTAAACTAAACTGTTCAGATACCAGTCTTTTTCCCTTTTGTAAATGTTGGCACAATTCAACATAGCATTTTATCACAAAATATTGTTCTCATCCATTTATATAAGTAATCCACATTTCTGATAACCACCCACACTTTTCTGATGTAACTGTAATCTTTTTTGTATTGATTTTGATTTTCCTTGCAAATCACTTTACACGCTCATTTTTGGAGTTATTGCTGTTAATCACTTTCCTTTCTATCTAAGTGTTCAGAAACTGCATTTAAATCCCTAGGGCTTGATGGTCTGCATCCCAGGGTACTTAAGGAAGTGGCTCTAGAAATCGTGAATGCATTGGTGATCATTTTCCAACGTTCTATATATTCAGAATCAATTCCTGTGGATAGGAGGGTAGCTAATGTTATCCCACTTTTTAAGAAAGGCGGGAGAGAGAAAACAGAGAATTATAGACCAGTTAGCCTGACATCGGTGGTGGGGAAGATGCTGGAGTCATTGATAAAAAATGTAGTGGCACATTTGGATAGCAGTAACAGGATCGGACCGATTCAGCATGGATTTACGAAGGGGTGATTGATAAAAATACATCTATTGATGTTCCTGAAAAACATCATCAATGATGCAACCTGGGGTCATTGGGTGTTTCGGGTCTTTCAACATCAGACACCCTCACCCAGGCGACCCAGCTGTGGTTGATCTGATAATGACGTGTTCAGGTGGCATTCGCTCCTCCCCATGGACCCCCTCTCCTGATCCACAGCCATCTTGAGTCTTTCTGCGCTGCCTCTGTGGTGTTCTTGATGGCTCTCCTCTCCATTCTGTTGATGCCCAGTGTACTCAAGGCTTTGTAGAGGCTTTGCCCTGCAAAACCTCTGCAGCCAACCATGATGGGCATACACCTTGCCTTCCAGCCCTGCTTACGGCAGTCTATTACCTTATTTTTGTACTTGGCCATCTTCCTCTCGTGGGCTACCTCCAGGCGGTCCACCCACGGCACTGTCAGTTCCAACAAGACGATGTTTTTGGTCGCCTCTGAGACCAGGAGGATGTCTGGCCCCAGGGTGGTCGTGGCAATATGCTGTGGGAACTTCAGCTGTTTCACCAGGTCTACAGAAAGCTGCCAATCCTGCGCAGTCACCAGGATTCCTGACGGATTCCTGACTGCTGTTGTTCTTTGCAGCTGCACTCCGCCGTTCACGATGGTGATCATCTGGGTGATGGGCCTTGCTCTTCTGCAACTGCTGATTCCCATGCTGATGGCTTCTGCAATGGGTTTAAGAAGCTGGTTGTGACGCCAGGTGTACCAGCCCTGCCCAAGACTAATGCTTGACTATCTTCTGGAATTTTTTAGAGGATGTAACTCGGAAAAAGGATAAGGCAGAGCCAGTGGATGTAGTGCACCTGGACTTTCAGAAAGCATTTGATAAGGTCCCACATAGGAGATTAGTGGGCAAAATAAGAGCACATTGTATTAGGGGTAGAGCACTGACATGGATAGATAATTGGTTGGCAGACAGGAAACAAAGATTAGGGATTAACCGGTCCCTTTCACAATGGCAGGCAGTGACTAGTGGGGTACTGCAAGGCTTGGTGCTGCTACCACAGCTACTTACAATATGCATTAATGATTTAGATGAAGAGATTAAAAATAACATTAGCAAATTTGCAGATGACACAAAGCTGGGTGGTAGTGTGAACTGTAAGGAGGATGCTATGAGGATGCAGGGTGACATGGACAGGTTGGGTGAGTGGGCCGATGCATGACAGATGCAGCTTAATGTGAATAAATGTGAGGTTATCCACTTTGGTGTAAAAAACAGGAAGGCAGACTATTATCTGAATGGTGTCAAGTTGGAAAAAGGGGAAGTACAACATGATCGGCCCTTCGAGCCTGCGGTGCAGGCTTGAAGGGCCGAATGGCCTACTCCTGCGCCTAATTTCTATGATCTGGGGACCCTTGTTCATCAGTCTCTGAAAGTAAGCATGCGGGTACAGCAGGCAGTGAAGAAAGCAAATGGCATTTTGGCCTTCATAACCAGAGGAGTTGGGTTTAGGAGCAAAGAGGTAATTCTGCAGTTGCATAGGGCCCTAGTGAGACCACACCTGTGTGCAGTTTTGGTCCCCTAATTTGAGTAAGGACGTGAGTCAGTCACTCTGAAAGTTTGCGAGGGAGAAGCCACGACTGTCCTTCTAAGCTGTGAATCAACTGAACTGTCTGCAATGTACTTGCAATAAATGATTTGTTGTCTCTTAATGACAATGCCATGAGTTGTTTGGCCTGCTGCCCTGCCTGTGCTTGAAAGTGCAATGCTTAATTGGAAATTAAATGAAATGAAATGACAATGCCATGAGTTGTTTGGCCTGCTGCCCTACCTGTGCTTGAAACTGCAATGCTTTATTAGGTCCGACTGAATTTGGAAGGAATAAATACTTTATTGGGTCCGGCTGTGTTTGGAAGGAATAAATGCTTTATTAGGTCCAAAAGTCCCGCTCATTTTGTGACTTCCGCTTAGTGGACAGGTCGCGCTGATTGCGTCATTTCCGGTGTGTGCAGAGGTCACGCTGATTGCGGAAGTGCCACTGACTGCGGAAGCCCCACAGTGGAGAGGCCGCGCTCAGCCGTTTGAGTAGATTCAAGAAAGTTTACTGTCATATATATGGCGTGTGAGTCAGTGTGTGTGAGTGTGTGTATGTGAGTGTGTATGTGTATATGTGAGTGTGCGTGTGTGTGTGTGTGAGTGTATGTATGTGTGTGTGTGTACATATGTGTGTGAGTGTACGTGTGTGTGTGTGTAAGTGTATGTGTGAGTCTGTGTGTGTGAGTGAGTGTATGTCTGTGTGAGTGTGTGTGTATGTGTGAGTGTGGTGTGTATGTGTGTGTGTGTGTGTGTGTGTGTGTGTGTGAGGTGGAGGGTGTGTGTATGTGTGTGTGTGTGTGTATTGGAATTGGTGGAGAGGTGGAATATTGTGTTGAAGTCCCACTTAGTCTAGTACATAATATGATTTGACTGGATAGCATGCAAACATGATATTCTGCCGTATTTCTGTACATATAACAAAAGCAAACCATTCCAAATACCAAATTTAATTTCTTCCACATTCTGTATTGATAATTATTTTATCCATTACCATTTTTGGCCAATTTTCTATGGGCATTCACTTGGAAGTGAATGCCAAACTTCTAAACTTCTAAACTGAGGAGCTGTTTCAGAATCTCAGTTCAGGTCAATACAAGGCCAAGATAGTCAAAGCATTTTGTGGAAAGAAATAATGGTACAGCAATTTGTAACCTCTGTTCAGCACTATCAAATATCATTGGAGTACAGAGAATTACAAATAAACAGTGCTGAGATTTCCAATCGCATATTTTGACGTTGTTGCTGTAAGTGGTCCCAAATGCACTATTTCAACCTTCACTTGAATCATCAAAACAATCGTGGAAAACGAGTCCCAAAGGTCAGTAAAATGAGGAATAATACCAAGCTTATAAAATGGGAAAAATGGCACCTGTTTCATGAATAAATTTTCTGAAGTATTGCTGATCCATAAACTAGCTACTGTTTGAAATATTCATGAATCTCCACATAGTACAATCATACAGCACAAACATGAATCTCTTGGCCGATCAGATCTGCACCAAGCATTCTATCCATTTACACATAATCCATTAAAATACAATTGATTGATTCATTGATTGATTGATAGGTACAGAATTGAAACATGCCCTTTGGCCCACCGAGTCCATGCTGACCATCAATCATCTGTTCACACTAGTTCTGTTATCCCACTTTTGCATCCACTCTCTATTCACCAGGGACAATTTTACAGAGGTCAATTAAATGCAAAATCCACTTGTCTTTGGAGTGTGGGAAGAAACCGGGACACTAGGAACCCAGACAGTCACAGGGAGAAGGTGAAAACTCCACACTAACAGCACCCTAGGTCAGGATTGAATCTGGGTCTCTGGCACTGTGAGGCAGCACCTCTGCCAGCTGTGCCAGCTGTGACACTGTATATTTTCCCCAAATTCTTCTTTCATTCCCATTAACGCCCCACAGATTCTACCACTCACCAGCACACAGTGCAATTCACAGTGGCCGATTAACCTACCGACATACCTCCTCTCCCCTGACATCAGAACCTCCCTCTCCCCTGACAACAGTCTGAAGAAGTGTCTTGACCCTGAAACATCACCCATTCCTTCTCTCCAGAGATGCTGCCTGTCCTGCTGAGTTACTCCAGCATTTTGTGTCTGACCTACATGTTTTGGAAACAAGAGCACACTGGGGGAACCTGCAGTCATAGGGGAGATGTGTCGACTCCATGTATATGGGTCTTCTTCTCCTCATGTTGTCGACCTCCCCGTGGTGAGCCCTGTTATCTGACCTCAGTCGGGCCAACGACAACAGACAGACAGCAGCAGAGCCGCAGCTTGGCGCCATCATGTGCCCTTTTTAGGGTGGGCACCTACGATGTTGAACCGCATGGCATCAGACGTCTGCTACCTCAAACGCAAAAGGAGCAGACAGGGGGATGTGAACCGCATGGTAGGGCACGTAGATGGGTCATGCAAGCTTTGAGACAGCAGCTCTATAGGATTAGAGAATCATTAAACCATTAAATTAAATCCTTTGGAGCCTGCAGCTTGCATAAACTTTCTACAACAGCAAACCAGTCAGCCTGATATTCTCTTGAAAGCCATGACTGGAACTCTCTCTCCCACATTGTATATGGAGCTGAGTGTCAGAGGAATATCGATATAGTTCGTAATAATTTTTGTTATCGTGGAAAAGTCTGGTGAAAGGTAAAAGCAGGTTTCCATCTTTATATTGCAGAAGAACAGTTGAGCAAAAGGCCGTGATCTTGCTTGTAAATCCCAATGGTTCCCAACAGAATCGCTACATTTACAGTACTTGTTGGAAATAAACATTCAGGTTTTGTGCCTGAATGTCATGAAAGGCAGAAGTCCCAGACTCCTGATGAATTCTGAATGCCAAATTTGTTGGTTCAGTTCACTATGTGCTGTACGTAGTATCCAATGGCTATGGTTCATCTTGCAATGTAGTGTGATTTTACCTCTGTGCTGATTAAACCTGACACAGGATCTGCAATAATAACCTCTGTGGAGGTTGTAGTTGTGTAGACGGGAGAGACATTTAAAAGCAAAAAGGCAGCTATATTATTTTTAACCGTTATTTTGATTTGGTTTAATGTTTTCAGTTCTCAATGTGATTCGACCTGTTGTGTATTTACTTTTATTTTATGAGTTTATTTTCTTTGGATAGTTTTTGAAATGTCTCGGACTATTAGGACTATAGAAAATTTTAAATGATCCCCTTAGCTTGAAGCATTGGCAGAGTTGGGGCTTCATTAAATAGCACATTTAAAGGCATATTTTGAATGCAAGGCTTCTTCAGCACTCTAATGGGCCTGTCTCACGGTGCGAGTCCACCCACGAGTGATCCAGAGTGAAAGAAAAAATCACACTTGTGGTTGTCTATGAGATTCTAAGTTTATGTTCACGAGTTTAAATGAGTTCCCACGTGTATGTCTAAGTTTGCCGTTTACTTCTAATTTCTGCGATGTACCAAGTGTCTCTCCCGAGTTACCAAGTTCCTCTCCTGAGTTACTCTTGAGCCAACCGTGAATGAAGGTCTGTTTTAAGTATCAAATAGAGGAGCTGGACAGCATCTCATCCAGTGAGTATTCTGATTCAGTATTGAAAGTTATTCAATTTCAGAACTTAAAAAACTAGGCAGGATCTCGGCTCCGCACTCACTGCCATTGTGCAGCAAGGAGGCGGTGGCGGCGAAGCAACAGTGTTAAAGAAGACAGCTCCATCCTGAATTTACTGCCAGGTCTACACACTGCGGGGAGATGGGAGATGAAATCTTTGAAAGTAGACGGATGTCTCCGCGCCTGCTCCTTCTAAGCGGAATATATTTTTAGTTGCCTTTCAAGCCGGGCTTTGGTTTTATTCCTTGTTTTTGTTTATTCACACACACATTTCGTGTGTGAGGGTGTGGGAAGTCCATGCCGGATGCCGGCCGGCCGCAGCCGCTGTTCTTTCCCATCAGTTGCACATCAGGTTGTTGGGAGACGGAGCTCAGGGTTCGTCTCCTGAGCTGCTTTGGAGCCCAGGCGTGAGTTGAGGTGGAGGGAGGTTGGGGTGGAGGGGGGGGATGCCTAGGTGTCATTAATCTGTCTGGGGTGACAAGGCTCTTGGGTTAGGCTGGGATCATTCTCTGCTCTCATCTCTCTCTTTCTGTGTGTGCATTAGCAGGGGGAAGAGCGGCCTACCTCGCTGGGGCACAAGACCTCTGCCGCCTGCCCCTCGCAGCCATCAACTTGTTTGTTCCTTTGGTGCGCCTCATCTGCCCTGCTCCCATCCCAGCCCTGCCCCAGCTCTTTGCCCCATTCTCTTGGAAATGTGGCTCCTGCCGCTGTAATGAGGAGGGGTCCTCCTGGTTGGCCTGGTGGGTGGGTGGGTGGTTGGGCAGGGAGGGGTAGTGGGTACAAACCACCAAATCCATTCTCAAAAGTCGGGCAGAGCCGTGTAGAACTCACGTTTCTCTCTGCTTCAAATACGTGGGAATTCCCTCAGTATGGTCACTCAGTGGACAGGCAGCATCTCTGGAGAGAAATAATGGGTGACGGGATGACGTTTCCAAAATTCTGCTGTGTCTTTGTGTTACTCCAGCACTGTGTGTTCACTTTTTGTCAACCAGCATCTGCCCTTTCTTTTGTATGACATTATTTGTATCCGTGGCAGTTGATTGACGCTCCCTTCAGTTTCCCAGGGGGTCGGGACGGGACTGGAGTTGGGAGGGAAAGGTGGAGTGGGGGGGGGGGGGGGGGGGGGGGGGGGGGGGGTGGGGGGGGGGGGGGGGGGGGGGGGGAGGGGGGAGGGGGTAGGTGTAGTGGGGGGGGGGGGGGGGGGGCTTAGTATGGGAGACAAGTGTAGGAGGAGATGTAACTGTGTGGGCAGACACTTTGGTAGTGATTGTTTCCAGGACTCCAGGATATATGTATATATCCTCAGGCCCACAAGTCCTGGAAACAGCCTTGTATCTTCTATTTATTCTTTCCAACTTAATGGTATCCTTCTTATAACAAAGTGTAAATTTAAGGAGGGAGGGGAAAGATTTAATAGGAACCCGAGGGCAACTTTTTCAATCAAAGGATAGTGGGTATATGGAATTAGCTGCCAGAGGAAGTAATTGGAGCAAGTACTGTAAAAACATTTAAACGACACTTGAACAGGTGCATGGACAGGAAGGGTTTGGGGAGTGGGCAGATGCATGGCAGATGAAGTTTAACGCCGATAAATGTGAGATTATCCACTTTGGTATCAAAAACAGGAAGGCAGACTACTATCTAAATGGCGTCAAGTTGGGTAAAGGGGAGTACAACGGGATCTGGGAGTCCTTGTTCATCAGTCTATGAAAGTAAGCATGCAGGTACAGCAGGCAGTGAAGAAAGCAAATGGCATGTTGGCTTTTATAACAAGAGTCGAGTATATGAGCTTCTGCAGTTGTACAGAGCCCTAGTGAGACCACACCTGGAGTATTGTGTGCAGTTTTGGTCCCCTAATTTGAGGAAAGACATTCTTGCTATCAAGGCAGTGCAGTGTAGGTTAATTCCCGAGATGGCGGGACTGTCATATGCTGAGAGAGTGGAGCAGCTGGGCTTGTACACTCTGGAGTTTAGAAGGATAAGAGGTTATCTCATTGAAACATATAAGATTATTAAGAGCTTGGACACGCTGGAGGCAGGAAACATGTTCCCTATGTTGGGGGAATCCAGAACCAGGGGCCACAGTTTAAGAATAAGGAGTAAGCCATTTAGAACGGAGACGAGGAAACACTTTTTCTCAGAGAGTTGTGAGTGTGGAATTCTCTGCCTCAGAGGGCGGTGGAGGTAGGTTCTCTGGATCCTTTCAAGAGAGAGCTAGATAGGGCTTTTAAAGATAGCGGAGTCAGGGGAGAAGGCAGGAACAGGATACTGATTGTGCATGATCAGCCATGATCACATTGAATGGAGGTGCTGGCTCGAAGGGCCGAATGGCCTACTCCTGCACCTATTGTCTATTGTCACCCAGCTTTGTGACATCTGCAAATTTGATAATATTATTTTTAACATTATACAGGAATGAGGACGAATGGAAAAAGCAGAATTATGGAAGAAAATAAAGCGATATCACACTACCTTTCTTATTTTCAATAAGCACAAGTGAAAGTGACAAAACCTTGGACAAGCAAAATGCTGCTGTGTTTACTTAATCAGGCAGACTTAATTAGACTTTAATCACCAGTTGAAAATTAGTTGTTCTCAAACAAAGTATCTGAAAAGGATCCTTCTAAGTTAGCAATAAAATAAATTAAATTAATTAAATTAAGTAAGCAGTACAGGTTATAAAATATTATACGAGTTGGTTTCATTTTTTTTTATAACTGCTTGTTTCATACTGTTAAGCTGCACCCTTTTAGTTTGTGTGAAATCAAAAAAATCCCTGGGCTTAAAAATGAGCAGGATTAGACGCACTGCTTTATGGAGTCATAAATTATTTATCAATGGTAAAATGTTTTTTTATGTATTTTATTGCTTTACAAATGTAATTCAATGTTCCTTTATTTTGGTGCATCCCTTCATACATAATAAGATGCACACACGGCTGCAAGATATTTAACCAGAATGAAATATTTGCACACAGAACACTCGTTTTACATGTTTGGATTTATAAACGTCATACTTTGCACTGTAGTTAGGGAACACCTATGATGACATATTTGCACTGTACATATGTTGATAAATACTAAATTTAACATTTTATTTAACACTGTCAAATGGCTAAATAACTACATTATGTGTTTGTTTTTTATGCCCCATTTTGTAATGCAGTTTTCTTTTCGAGTTAAGGATCATACAATAATAAACAGAGAAGATTAGAATTCTCTGTCTATATTAAAATTGAATATATTTAATCAAAACCCAATGCCTAAGAATGTAAAGATGACAATTTAATCTAGAAACGTATGTATTTGTAAAAGGTTCAATAATGAAATTAGCTGAATGTGTATTTTCCACATTTTTTAAAATGCTGGCAATGTTTAAAATCATAATCATTGTGCATTGTCCAGATCAATTTCACCTTACTGGAGAAAATAAAATTTTCACATTCTGGTTTCAAGATCACAGACATTAGGAATTAGTGTGTGTTGGAAACACAGTATTTATTTTAACAAACTAAAAGTAATCTGTAGGGCAGAAAAGAACATTTTTGGTCTTTTCAACCAACAAGTTAGCCTAACTTGACCTTGCCGATCAAAATGCACCATCTAAGCCTATCCGCAAGTGGCCCAGCTTCTTTTAAACCTTTTCTGTCCATGTACACTTTTGGTTGAAAGGACCAAAGTGTGCCTCCCTGCTCTATAGATCAATTTTATTTTGTTAAAATAAATACTGACCTGTTTCTGTGCTCTACCACTGGAAACTTTTTAAAAGGTAAGTGAAAACAGGCACTTGTGATTAGGATACTCCAAGCCTGCATTTGAAAACTCTGAAGGCTGAAGAGCAATTAATGGGCCTGTCCCACTTACGCAATTTTTTTTGGCGACTTGCCGGCACCCGTCATAGTCGCAGCAGGTCGCCGAAAATTTTCAATATGTTGAAAATCCTGCAACGACCAGAACAAGGTACGACTCTTTGTGTGACTATTCATGACCATCCAGGCTTCACCTTACGACATGTCACCAGGGTGTCGCCTGTATGGTCATGAGTAGTCTCCTCAGTCGCCCAAAGAGTCGTAGCGTCTTTATGGTCGCCGCTGAATTTTCAACATGTTCAAAATTTTCAGCGACCTGCAACGACCTATGACGGGTGCCGGCAGTCACCGAAAAAGTCGCGTAAGTAGGACAGGCCCACATTCACTCTGTTAGGTTTCACTGCAGTAAGTATTAAAGTTGATTTAAACCAAGAGTTATGATGGTAACAGAGAAAAAGGTTAAGGATCAGGAATAGCACAATGATTTATTTGGAAAAGAAAGGAAATCTCAAAACAGTATTATAATGATAACACGGAAATAAATGGCTTCAATGAAGATGGCGATCAACCCAAGTGACTCTTTGTGTGCTAGTCATAGAAGTGGATCTGCAATCACGCATTACAATTACAACACTCTTTTAAATCTCTACTCTGACAGCACCATTTCTTCTGGACACTGTCGATGGCTCTATCATAATCATATTTCTGCTGACTTGCTACCATGCAACAAATACTTTTCACTGTACCTCGGTACATGTGACAATAAACTAAACTAAACAAAGAAAGAATGAATGTACTGCTAATAAGCAATGTTGAAAAACAAATATTATCTTTGATCATATTTTAAAAGTTTTGCCCACAATGTAAACATAGGTTTGGCAGATTATCAGTGAAAATGAGCAAGCAGCTTGAGGAACTCACTGGGTCAGGCAGCATCTGTGGGGGAAAGGAATGTTGTTATTCAACCTTCCCTCACTGCTCCCCCTCTGTAGTTTCCACTCCTCTCCTACTCTTCGACCATTTTTATTGGGACTTGCTATTACACCCCCACATCCTTCTTCATCCGAAATGTCGACAATTCCTTTCTCGCCCGACAGATGCTGCCTGACACGTTGTGTTCCTCCAGCAGTATGTTCTTTGCTTCCAATTCCAGCATCTGCAGTCTCTTGTGTTTCCATCTGTGAAATTATTTAGATTAAGCAAAATAATTGACAGGAGAAAATGCTCCTGTTTAAAAATGAATTAGCTTTGATTCAGCATATTTCTGCTGCCATCCATTTCATTCAAGAATTCTTATTAAATACAACTACACATTGAAATGTTTCTGTGATGTTTTATTGAAGGTTTGCACAACAAAGGGAGGATCATGTATTCAGTTTCTATGTTGCATTCTTTGTGTCTTCTACTTTATTCTCGGTATTTATACTTTATTGACACATACACAGCCTTTTATAAAGAAGCAGTTTTACAGGACCACATTTCCAAAACACACTATATTCATACATTAAAATGTGTTTAACCAATTTTTACAATCCTATATTATGTTTTGGCTAGTTGATGAACCTACTTTGCAATACTTGTTTTTATTCCTCCACCCCCCACAAAGAAAATTCCCTATAAGAACTTTGATTATGAATTAATGTGCAGATTTAACATTTAGAAACATATTCATTCTCATCACAGGGAGCTGCAATCGGAATATAAATATGCAGTTCAGCCTTAGGCTAATGTTTCAGAGATAGTTTAATTTCTGCATTTTATATTATTTTTCTTCTTGCTCTGAGGACTGTTCAGAACGGACTCTTCGTTTTACAAATGCTTATCATGCAATTACATTCTCAGATGCTCCCTTTGAGGTAGCAGCTGCGCTATCCCAGATGTGCCTGTCTTAAACAGTTACTATCATTATTAACCCATGACATTGACTATGTATAAATAAGTTACATACAGAATGGCAGTCTTCACCTATCATGCCATGGCTATTTTGTTAACCAGATGAATAATAAGGAGTTTCACTGTGATAATTGTAGTCAGGACAAACCTTTTGCACAAGTTTATAATCTACACTGTAGAAAGCAATATATATGCATATAACCTTGAATGGTTTGGAGCATAACCATGACACATGACTTTGGGTCTGCTCCTGATAACATATCTTTGAAGGATCATAATTACACAGCGCGGTCTTCTTTGCTCTGTCTGTTTTCTCGTACTCAATTCGACAGTTGAACGTCTTGGACTCCTTGGTCTCCAGCGTCGACTGCTGAGAGAAGTCAAATTCCACAACCTTGGATGGTGGAACGAGGCTTACAGATACATTGCCAAGACCAGTCGAGTTGTGTCTGAAGTACACACTAAAAGTCCCATTCCCATGGTCGACTATCTTCCCAGTAATGAGAAGATTCAATTTCACAGTCTTGATGTTGGAATGGAAGTCACCCCACCCAAACATTTTCTTGAACTTTCCTGTTTTAACAATGGGTCTGCGTTTGGTCCGTGAATGAGATTCCCGAGGATCTGTTAGGTTATTTAACCATGTCCACAAGTCATCGGAAATTTTTATCCGTGGGTTATCAGTGATATCCTGTTTTGCCTTCGGGATCTCCTTCACAAACAGCCGCAAAGGATTTACTCTCTGTGGTGCAGCCAAATTATCAGCAAATGTTGGACCAGCTGCTTTGTGTCGTAATTCCAACAATTCCAGTCGTCCTCCCAAAGGATTCTCATGAGAATTAATCTAGAATAAAATGAAATAAAGTGTTAATACAAATGAAGGTGCAATTTAACTCTATTGCGCATTGTATTTGCATTTGATGCTCAGATTGGCACTTTAAGTGGCTATTACCACAGCATTAAAACTATGAAGGTATGGAGTACACTGATAATTAATAGGTTAATCTGTGTAGAAACATTGATGAGTTGCAGCCTATCAGCAAGAACTGACTTCCATGTTTTCTCACTGCATTGTTAAAGAAGGAAACGCACTGGAGATCAGATGCCAGTGTATTTGGGCTCAACACTGTAATTGAAAGTAATAATGTTATTTACAATTATACAGTCATAAGGTCATAGATGATAGGAGTAGAATTAGGGCATTCGGCCCATCAAGTCTACTACACCATTCAATCATAGCTGATCTATGGGGAGAAAGCAGGAACAGGGTACTGATTCTGGATGATCAGCCGTGATCATATTGAATGGTGGTGCTGGCTCGAAGGGCCGAATAGCCTACTCCTGCACCTATTTTCTGTTTCTATGTATCTATCTCTCCCTCTTAACCCCATTCTACTGCCTTCTCCCCCATCTGACACCTGTACTAATCAAGAATCAATCTATCTCTGCCTTAACAATATCCACTGATGGCCACCACAGCAAATAATTCCACAGATTCACCACCCTCTGACTAAAGAAATGTCTCCTCATCTCCTTCCTCAAAGAATGTCCTTTAATTATATGGCTATGACTTCTAGTCCTAGACTCTCCCACTAGTGGAAACATCCTCTCCACATCCACCCTATCCAAGCCTTTCACTATTCTATGCAACAAAGAACATGTAGGTTCACTTACTTTTTAGTGAAGGTTGACAACTCCATTCCAAGAAACACTGAGTTCAAGGCCGGTTGCTAACCTCGCGAATCTGAGGCAGGGTTCACCACACCTGCCTGCTTGGCTTTATGCCAAACATTACTGGTGCACAGATAGCAACATCTTTCATTTGAGTCAGAGCGTCATGAAGCTATATAGCACAGATGGCCAAGGATGGCAAGGTTTGAGAACCTTGGATGACTATAGATCATACACTATAGTCAGAAAGGAAAAGGAAGCAGAGGTAAGGATTAAGAAGCTGAAATCAAACAGGGCCTTTGAGGAGCATAAACAAAACAGGAAATAACTTGTTTGATCCCGGAGCACAGGTACATAGTTCCCTGAAAGTTGCATCACAGGTAGAATGGGTAGTAGAGAAGGCATTTGGTACTAACTTTTATCAATCAGGGTATTGAGTATAGAAGTTGGGACATTATATTGCAGATGTGCAAGATATTGGTGAGGCTTCATTTGGAGTATTGTGTTCAGTTTTGGTCACCCTTCTACAGGAAGGACGTCATTAAGCTGGAAAGAGTGCAGAGAAAATTTATGAAGACATTGCCAGGACCCGTGAGCCTGAGCTAGAGAAGGAATAAGCAGGTTAGGATTTTTTTCCTTGGAGTGCAAGAGGTTGAGGAGTGTTCATTTAGAGGTGCATAAAAATAGAAGGTGAACAGATATGGTGAATGCACAGCGTCTTAGGAATCTGAGGAAGGACATTTATTGCCATAGAGGGAGTGCAGAGACGGTTCACCAGACTGATTCCTGGGATGTCAGGACTGTCTTATGAAGAAAGACTGGATAGACTTGGTTTATACTCTCTAGAATTTAGGAGATTGAGAGGGGATCTTATAGAAACTTACAAAATTCTTAAGGGGTTGGACAGGCTAGATGCAGAAAGATTGTTCCCGATGTTGGGGAAGTCCAGGACAAGGGGTCACAGCTTAAGGATAAGGGGGAAATCCTTTAAAACCGAGATGAGAAGAACTTTTTTCACACAGAGAGTAGTGAATCTCTGGAACTCTCTGCCACAGAGGGTAGTTGAGGCCAGTTCATGGGCTATATTTAAGAGGGAGTTAGATGTGGTCCTTGTGGCTAAGGGGATCAGGGGGTATGGAGAGTAGGCAGGTACGGGATACTGAGTTGGATGATCAGCCATGATCATATTGAATGGCGGTGCAGGCTCGAAGGGCCGAATGGCCTACTCCTGCACCTAATTTCTATGTTTCTATGTCTTTTACCTAGGGCAAGGGAGTCAAGTACCAGCGGACATAGATTTAAGGAGCGAGCAGTGAGACTTAATAAGAACCTGAGGGGTAATTTTTTCTTTCGGAGGTGGGCGGGGCTATGGAATGAGCTGCCAGAGGATGTAATTGTGGCAGGTACTATTACAGCATTTAAAAGATACTTGGACAGGTACATAGATCGCAAAGGTTTGGAGGGATAATGGACAAACGCAGGTAAATGTACAGTGGGTTCTTGGGATCCAAGTCTCTAAGAAGACATAGACTTTGTTGTTCAAGGTGTGGACTCTTATATATCGGCGCGATCAAAGATGGACTGGGTGATCATTTTGCTGAACGCCTTCGCTCAGTCCGCTTGGACCTACCTGATCTCCCAGTTGCCAAACACTTTAATTCCTCTTCCCATACCAACCTTTCTGTCCTAGACCTCCTCCATAGTGCAAATTGGAGGAACAGCATCTCATATTTCGCTTGGGCAGCTTACAACCCAGTGGTATGATGTTGATTTCTCTAACTTCACGTAACCCTTGCACCCCCCCACTCTCCATCCCTCCCCTACCCGAGTCGTACCAGCTTGAAAGTCGTCTTGTTGAATCTCATTGTCTGTACTCGTTTTCACCTCGGCCACAGCTAACCATGGCCTGTTTTCTTTATCATTGTTACTTTTTTGCATATCTGTCATTCACTTGTTCTATATATCTATACATCACCATCTATATCTCTCATTTCCCTTTCCCCTGATATATGTCTGAAGGAGGGTCTCGGCCCAAACCGCCACCCACTCCTTTTTTCCAGAGATGCTGTCCGACCCGCTGAGTTACTCCAGCTTTTTGTGGCTATCTTCCACTTATTTCATGGCAGGCATTGACTTGTCCTTTCTCTCTTCCAGCCTTCTTTTTCCCCTCCGTCTACAATCAGTGTGAAGGATTCCGAACTGAAATCTTACTATCCATGTTCTCCAGGGATGCTACAGGACCTGCTGAGTTACTCCAGCACTTTGTGTCTTTTTTTGTGGAAATGTCAAACACAGGTGGGCATAAGTTTGAGGAAATGTAAGATTACTTTTTTTTTTTTATACACAAAAAAGTGGTAGGTTCCTGGAATTCACTGCTAGGGGATGGGGTAGAAGCAGATACAATAGCAACATTTTAGAGCATTTGGACAGACAGGTGAACAGGCTGGGAATATTGAGATGCAGACCATGTACAGGTAGATGGGATAAGTGACCATAGTTTCATGGTTGGAGCAGACTCAGTGGACTGAAGCTCCTGTTTCAGTGCTTTACAATTCTATGCTCTATTACTTAGATCAACGAGGCCTTGTAACATTGGTAGCAACAAAACATAGGTGTGTCTGCAGGGAATCCTTGGGAGATGCTTGCAAGGCATAGGCTGGGTCAAGAACAATCCAGCCCAAATTGTCTGGATGACAGATATGCCACACAGATCTCTAACAAAGCAATGTTAATTCTGCATAATAGTGCAATGAGACATTTTACCCTTTAATTTGTGCAAAAATGTATAATTTATAATTATAACCCACAATTTCATTGTGTGAAAGTAGAACATTTTGCAAGCACTCTCCTCCATCATCTTCTCTGCTACTGCAACTTGTCTTCCTTCCTTCCCATTTCTGACACCGTTTCAGACTTGAAACATAAACTCTGTTTCTTTCTCCCACAGATAATATCTGACTTGATGAATGTTTCCAATGTTTTCTCTTTTATTTAAGATATCTTATATGTGCTGTTTATTGGTCTTCAATATGTGAAAGTGCCCAAGGCCTCTACTTCCTCAGAAGACTAAGGAAGTCTGGCATGTCTCCAAAGACTCTTAGCAACTTCTACAGATGCACTACATAAAGCATTCTATTGGGATACATCTCTGCATGGTGTGGTAACAGCTCTGCCCAAGACCATAAGAACTTGCAGAGGGTTGTGGATGTAGCATAGTCCATCATGCAAAACCAGCCTCTTCACCATCAGCTCCATCCACATATATGTTACCTCGGAAAAGCAGCCAACTTAATCAAACATTTTCACTCCTTTCATTCCTTCGCCCCTCTCCTGCTGTGCAGAAGATACAAACATTTGAACGCACATACCACCAGATTCAACAATAGCATCATTCACACTGTTATCAGACTACTGAATGGTCCTCCCATAAGCTAAGTTGTTGTCTAGATCTTCCAGCCTACCTCATTGCGGACCTTGCACTTTCACTGCAACTGTAACACCTTAATGCTGTTATGCATAATGCATACACTCTGGTAATTTTTCCCATTGTTGTATTTCTGTATGGCTTGATTGTACTAATGTGTAGTATAATTTGGTTGGATAGCATGTAAGCAAAGCTTTTCACTGTATCTTTGTACATGTGGCAATAAGAAGCCAATACCAATACCTCAGCAGTAAGTGCCAGATATCATCATTTTTTTGTGCCGTTATGCTGGAAACTATCAGCTGCATGTCCTTTAAAAAATAATAGGTTTCCTAGATCCTCTCTCCAAGAAACCTCAATTGGGCTCATTATTTTTTTAATAAATAATTTTCCTTCAGAGGATGACACACTACAAGACATAAATAGGTATCCGGAATAATTAAAGCAAGAATGCAGTGTAAACTGTTATTTGTTATACATTATTTAAAAAATCATCAAAATGCCTAGATCAAACTTTCTTACTTCATTAAGTTGCACGAGAATGCTGAACTTATTCTGAACATGTATAAATCGAAACATGACTGCAAAATGTGTATGTTTTCATTCCATTGGACAGGATTTCAATGCAGCTCACTGTCCAGAGATAAATGCTAATTGCAAGGGTTGCTAAGGAATTCTGCGACGTCAAACCAGCTGCAAAAAGAGATGAATTTTCAGTAATAAATTACTCGGGATTTTGCTCGATGCAGTTGAGTTAGCGGCTCCAATCATAACTCATTTTCATCTTGTAGTAGCAAATCCCATAGTACTATTAATGTCTTAAATCCATAGAATCATAGAATCCTGGAGCAATACAGCACAGAAACATGCCTTTCGGCCCTCCTTGTCCATGTTGACCAAGTTGGCATTCTGGACTAGTTCTATTTGCCATCTTTCCTGTCCACATATCAGTCCAAATGACTTTTGATGAAATCTTCGTCAGGTTCCATAAATTTTCTATACTTTCTGAAATGGAAAGCCCAAAATTGGCCATTTCGTAAAATGTTCTACTTGTTCAATGTCACCTCCATGGGTTGCAGTTTAATACGCCTAAATGCAAAATACAGGATCAATTTTAAATTTAACCTACAATTGTCATCTATTTGCACTACCACTCAGTACATTCGGATCCCACCATGTGAAATCCTATAAAATCGCAACGATTAAGGTGTATGTACTGTCAAATGCGTCTAATAAATACTGAACAGCTTCTGCCATAAGCCATTCCTTCCTGCAGGTCTATTTATTCTGAAGCAAAGAAAGATCTGCTGGAGGAATTCAGCAGGTCGAGCTGCATCTGTGGGGGAAAGGAAATGTGTGATAATTTGGGTCAAGACCCTACATCAGGAACGATGTCCCAGAATGTCAACAATTCCTTTTCCCTCCACAGTTGCTGCTCAGCCTGTTGAGTTCGTCCAGCAGGTTCCAGCATTTACAGTCATTTGTGTCTCTTGTCTACTTATGTCCTCTGGTTGCCTTCTATAGTTTTTAATAGTACTCAACATGATCTACCATGCCTCCAAATGTGATGCTGTCAGCAAATATAATTTCCCCAATTCCCAATGCCAGATAATTTACATCACAAATATAACACAATTTGATCACTTCAGTCTGAAGAAGAGTCTCGACCTAAAACATCACCTACGCATGTTCTCCACAGATGCTGCCTTACTAGCTGGGTTACTCCAGTACTTTGTGTCATGTGTATTAACCAGCATCTGCATTTCTTTGTGTCCATATAAGGAATTGGTCATTCAGATGAGGAGAAATATCTTCACCTGGAGACTGGTGAATGTATACAATCTCCAACCCAAAAGGATTTGAGAGGATTAGTCGCTGAGTATATTCAATAGAGATTGGTGGATTGTTAGATATTCTTCCACTGAACTCATTTTAATCCAACTTGCCATTTCCACTTCGATCTGATAGACTCCCTGATCTCTCCTGAACAATGTACCACTTGGGATTTTGTCTAACATTTTTTAAATCCATGTCAACTTGGCTATCCTTATTTACCCTTCTTGTTATCTACTCAAATATAGGTCATGCGTGATGTTTCCTTAACAAATCCCCATTCTCTGTCTTTATCCACCCATTCTTCAAGTTTACTAATCGTGTTTTCAAAATTATGCTTCTCCTTGTAATAATACTCTTTTTAGTAATACCCATTGTTAGATCGCCATTCCTATGAGGTTATGACTTGTCATAATATATGTTCTTCTCAATAATTTATTGAGATGTTTACCTACCTTCTAAATTATTTATCCACCATTATGTCTTTTACTGTGGTGTCCACAAATAATGTGGCCATCTTGTTCCTCATAGCTTACAAATATCACTGAGTGGGAATATGGATCATGGCCATATTTCTGACATGCAAACTGTTTGGGTTACAACCAGTTCACAGGAACAGAACACTGCCACAATCTGGGATGACCGGCATATTATAAACGGTTTGCTTTACTAATTTCAGATTTAACTGGTCAATATAAAATTGTATCAATTTACAATCACTTTTCCCTGGAGCATCCTTTAGAACCAGGCTATTAATTAATCGTGATTCGAGCTGTGGAGCCCCATATACAAAGTTCATTAAAATGTCATGGACCTTTGCTGAAATTAATTAAAAATGCTGATGGAGTGTTAGTCTTTATGTCTAGACAATTAGAGTACAAAAGGGTACAGGTTTTATCACAATGCCACTTAAAGTGTGGTTAAACCACAACTCAAATATTATAAGCAGTTCCTGTCACTGTCCCTTACAAAGAATATATTGGCCTCAGAGAGCATGCATTGTAAATCTACCAAAATTGCTTTTGGACCTCCGGGATTAAATTATCAGTAGCATTATATTTTCTAAAAATACAAACGTAAGAAATTATTTGATTTAACATTTTCAAGGAATTAATGCAAAATGATAGGGTTAATGGAAATAATCACTGCTAATTGGTGAGTTGCGGGAGCAGAAAAAATGTCAAGAATAGTCAGAAAAATGGTTATATTTTGTGTAGGAAGGAACTGCTGATGCTGGTTTAAACTGAAGATAGACACATAAAGCTGGAGTAACAACGGGACAAGCAGCATCTCTGGAGAGAAGGATGGGTCACGTTTCGGGTCGTGACCCTTCTTCTGACTGTTTAGGGATAAGGGAATTTAGAGATATAGATGATGATGTAGAGAGATAGAGATCAATGAATAAAATATTTGCGTTTAGCCTCACTCTGATAATGGAGGAGACCAAGGACAGAAAGGTCTGTGTGGGAATGGGAAGGAGAATTAAAGTGTTTACCAACCGGGAGATCAGGTAGGTTCAGACAGGCTGATCAAAGGTGTTCAGTGAAACGATCGCCCAGTCTACATTTGGTCTCGCTGATGTATAGGAGTCCACATCATGAATAACGGATACAGTAGACGAGGTTGGAGGAGGTGCAAGTGAACCTCTACCTAGCCTGAAAGGACTGTTGGGGTCCCTGGACAGACACGAGAGAGGAGCTATAGAGACAGGTGTTGCATCTTCTGCGGTTGCAGCAGGGGAAGGTACCTGTGAGGGGGTGGTATGGGTGGGAAGGGATGTGTTAACCAGGAAGTTGTGGAGGGAATGGTCTCTGCAAAGGCAGAAAGGGGTGGTGATGGGAAAATGTGACTAGTGGTGGGATCTTGTTGGAAGTGTCGGAAATTTTGGAAGATGATGTGTGTATGCGACAGCTGATGGAGTGGAAGGTAAGGACGAGGGGGACTGTCTCTTTTGTGACTGGGGGAGGGTGAGCAAGGGCAGACTTGCGGGGTACTGAGGAGACATGAGTGAGGGTCTCATCTATGATGGGAGTGGGGAACCCCCGTTCCCTAAAGAATGAGGACATCTCCTGATATGGAGCACCTCATCTTGGGCGCAGATACAGCGCATAAAACGTATTTTGTGTTATATACAATAACATACTATTTTCATGAAGAAATGTGGGAAAGTCATTGACTGTTTATTCCAAGGCAACTTTACTCGAACAAATGCAGGCTACTTTCAAGAGTCTTATCAATAGTTAAATGATGTCCTTCAATATGCTAATGCACTTGTCAGTAATTTTGAAGACTGACTTAAAACATCTTCTGCCCATACCTTAATGCAGCTGTTAATCCTCTATTCTGGCAGCGACATGCTGGAATGTTTATTATGTTGCTGAATATTAAAATATTATGTTTGGTGTATAATTATTGGGGAACAGTGTTTTACTGTAAATGCTTAAATGCTTTGCAAATGCACAAAGAGTTTATTGTAATCGTACGATTTAAACTAACATTTAAATCTTGTAAAAACTGACCAGTCAGACTGTGGTGCAGCAGTAGAGTTGCTGCTTTACAGTGCCAGAGACCTGAGTTTGTTACTGATTATGAGTGCTGTCTGTATGGATTATGTACGTTTTCCCCATGATCTGCGTGGGTTTTCTCCAGGACCTGTTTCCTCCCACACTCCAAAGACATACAGGTTTGTAGGCTAATTGGCTTGGTAAAATTGTAAATTGTCCCTAATGTGTGTTGGATAGTGTTAATGCACAGGGATCATTGGTTGGCACGGACTCGCTGGGCCAAAGGGCTTGTTTCTACGCCGTTCTCTAAACTATACTAAACTTAAGAACCCCAAACATGATTGTTGCATGGATTAACCTTGCTGTCATTTGTTGTTTCAGTTGTTCAGCAGTTTCTCCTCTAGTGTAAAACATGATCATTAAAGAGATACACTACTTCCAGTAAAATTGGGAGATGCAATCCATACTTTATTTTCTTATAGCTAGGGATCTGCTCCATTTGATTATGCTCAATAATTCACCATCATTATCTGATTTTGAATTTTATTAACTATTAGATTCTGACTCTTTCCCGTGGCTAATAGGTGGAAGGATTTTATCATTGCCTGTGGGGAATAGCACGACACTCTTTAAAATGGAATGTGAATGACTGCAGGAGAGTTGTAACAAAGTCAGTAGCACGAGAATACATCTGGATGAAAGTACAGTTCGGTATTTCTGAATTAGTAAATACATATCACGTGAAAGATATTACAAATTCAGCTTTGGCAGAATCGATACATTTGCAAATCAACACAGGAAATTTTAATTTGAAGTTGCTCCCAAAAGTGAATGTTTTCAGACCTAAGCAGTATGTGCACTGCTTGCAAATCAGTTTGTCCAAAATTTTAAATTCAGTTAAAATTGTTGCCCCGCAATTCATTTTCACTATGCAATGTGTGAAAAGAATAATGGGGTTGAGTTTCATTTATCTGTGCTGTCATATCTGGGTGGAATTAGATAAAGCTGCACAGAAGGTCAGAAAACTTTAAACATAAATTACATTTAAGCTTGCAATCGTGTTTTCTATGATCATTTATGCAGTTCAGGATTCAATTTGTCTGGATCAGATATTGACTTTATGGTTTAACTATATGTGGACCCAGCGACAGTCACTCAACAATATATGATTAATTAGCAATAAATGTTTAAATAAAAGTTAGATTTGTTTGAAATGCTTGGCTACCATCAGGTTTAGAATATAAATAGTAGGTTGGCAACCAATGCCAACAGTAACATCCACATTTATTAGAAATTGTACTTATTAACAACTATCAGATTTGATGCTTGTGATCAAAAGCTATTTTTATCAAATATTTTAAATAAAAACCATAAATGTTCATAGTGAATTTCTTTGACTGGATTTACCAATATATTACATAATAAATGTTAATAAACAATGATTAGCAAATGTGAATACTTTTAAACCCAAGGGAAAAACAGGAAGATACATAAATGGACAAAAATAAAGCTACAATCAAAAACTGAATAAGAAGATTGTCTGAAAATGTATGCAATCATTTTAATAAACTTCCAAGATCCATTTTTCTTACCATTAATCATATTTAAACTCCATATCCGACAGGAAAAAACCTTCACCAGAAATGCTTCAAGAAGGTAACTCACCAACACCTTCTCAAGGAAACAGGCCCTTCGTCCCATTGAGTCTGCGGTGACCAGCGATCTCCGCACACTAACACTATCCTGCACACTAGGGAAAATTTACATTTTAACCAAAGCGAATTAACCTACAAACCTGTATGTCTTTGGAGTGTGTATGGAAACCAAGTACCCATTGAAAACCCATGCAGGTCACCGTGTGAATGTACAAACACTATACAGTCAGCACCCGCAGTCAGGATCGAACCCGGGTCTCTGACGCTCTAAAGCAGCAACTCTACCGCTGTGCCACCATGCTGCCCCACAATTAAATGATGTGTAATCATCATCAACGACCCTACTTTTGGCCTAATGGTGGAGGGAATGCGATTGATACAACAGCTGAAGATGGTTAGGCCTAACAAGCAGCACCAAGGTACTTCTGCAAGGATATTTTGAGGCTGGTAAGATTTATTTCTTACAACACAACCATCTTCCTCTGTGCCAGGTATGACTCCCATCATTGAAGTATTTTCTCCCTGAAGCCAATTGACATCAATTTTACATGGCTTATTAGATGCCATTTCGTCAAATGCTGCCTCTATAGAATTTAATAAAATATGTATTAAAGCAATCAATATAATGTAGATCCATGAACCACTGAAGCAATCTTTGCACAACGTAGGAATGGCTAAAGATGTTGAAAGAATAAACAGAGCTACATGGCTCTTAATAGGTTTCTGTACATGGATTTTCAGTCAGCACCACTGCTCATGATGCAGCACAAACAGCAAGCTCCCTCTAATGGTAGAAATAATAAAGTACAAGGATGTTCTCATCTAAATAAACTCCAACCATTTCTTTCTGAGTGTCTTGAATACTTTAATTAACCATAAGTGAGAATCATTTCTATATCCCATCCACTAACCACCTCTTATGCAAAAATTGAGATTGCTTTTAGCCCCAACAAGAATTAGGTTCTCTTACTTTAATTTCATATGCTTACATGTTTAGTTTAATCTTATTATTTAAAATTAGAGGTTGTACATCAAAAATGTTTTAGAATCGAATTATCATCAGCTTTACCAAATTTGTTGAAAACTCTGTCAGTTAGAATCATTTTCCCAGTGGAAATAATGTAAGAATAAAGGGCATAGCTTTAAGGTGAGAGGGGCAAAGTTTAAAGGAGATGAGTGGAAGATTTAAAAAAAAAAGAGAGAGAGAGGTTAATGGGTGATTGGAACGCACGGGCAGAGATGTGGTGGAGGCAGATATAATGATGACATTTTAAAGGACTATTTTAGGTAGGTACATGTATATGTAGATAACAGACGGATATGGATAATGTGCAGGCAGAGATTTGTTTATCTTGGCATCATGTTTGGTTCAGACCCTATGAAGAGAAGGGTTGTTTCTATGCTGTACTTTTCCATGTTCTTAGTGCAAATAATGATGGCACCATTAACTGTTATAAAATGGGGTGATTAGTATGCGTTCACCTGCAATCTCCTAAGCAGGTAGATACCCACAGTTCATACATGTAGCCTTCCTGCAGGATCACTCTGAGCGCCACCTGTGGTACCTGTGGCACAGTAGTGAATTGGGAATTCAAGAGTCAAGTCAAGAATGTTTATTGTCATATGTCTCAGATAGAACAATGAAAATATTACTTGCTGCAGCACAACAGAATATGTAAACATAGTACACAGTAAATAATATGATAAACAAGAGAGAGAGAAAAAAAGTTTGGTGTACATACTCACACACAAACATACTCACATTATATATATATATACATATATATAATGTGAGTATGTACACCAAACCTTTTATATATATATATATATATATATATATATACATACATATACACATACTTAAAAAACAAACAATAACAATGCAATAATAATAATAGTCTATTGTAGTTCAGAGCTTATGAGGTTGTAATGTTTAATAGCCTGATGGCTACAGGGAAGCAGCTGTTCCTGAACCTGGACTTTTAAGTTCTCAGGCTCCTGTACCTTGTTCCAAATGGCAGTGGTGCGATGAGCGTGTGGCCAGGAAGGTGTGGGTCTCTGATGATGTTGGCTGCCTTTTTGTGGCAGCGACTCCGATAAATCCCTTTGATGGTGGGGAGGTCAAAGCCGGTGATGGACTGGGCAGTGGTCAAAACCTTTTGCAGTCTTTTACGCTCCCGGACGTTCAAGTTGCCGAACCAGGTCATGATGCAACCAGTCAATATGCTCTCTACTGTGCACCTGTAGAAGTTATTCTGTTATTCATAAATAAAATGAAGGATCTATTCTGCAACACAATTTGCAGATGAGGAAAGTGATGCACCTTAGTACTTTCTCAAGCAAAACTTTGCCAGCTGTCTTGTGCAACAATGCAGAGAAGATTAATGCCGCTGATGCTACTTATGCTCCCAAGAACGCGCGCCGAGGCAAACAAACAAATAAAACACTTGTCACCTTTATTGGCACTGTAGAGATACCAATCAGCAATTGCAAGGTGCAAGTGACCAGAAATTTTAAAGAAAACGACAAACAATAAAGGAGCAGTCTGCTGCAACTGTGGGTGGGGGGGGGTTGTGGGAGGGAAGGGGGTGTGTGGGCAGGGGGTGTTGAGGGGTGTGTGGGTGCGGGGTGGGGAGGAGGGGGATGTGTGGGCAGGGGGGGTGTGTGGGAGTGGGGGGCTGTTTGGGCGGAGGGTGTGGGGGGGGGGGGTTATTGGGGGGAGGGGGGGTGTGTGGTGGGGGGAGGGGTGTGTGGGCGGGGGGTTGTTAGGGGGAGGGGTGTGTGGGCGGGGGGTGTGGGGGCGGGGAGGTGTGGGAGCAGGGAGGTTTGTAGGGGGGTTTTGTGGAGGGGGGGTGTGGGAGGAGGGGGGTGGGTGGGCAGGTGGGGTGTGTGGGAGTGGAGCTTGTTTGGGCGGGGGGTGTGGGGCGGGGGGTTGTTGGGGGGAGGGGTGTGTGGGCAGGGGGAGGGGGTTGTGGGGGCGGGGAGGTGTGGGAGCAGGGAGGGATTGTAGGGGGGTTGTGGAGTGGGGGTGTGGGAGGAGGGGGGTGGGTGGGCAGGTGGGTTGTGGGGGGCAGGGGTGGGAAGGGGGTAGAGAGCTCAGAGAAAAGACAGGGGAAGAGCCATGGGAGAGAAAGGGGTTTCACAGGTGAGGGGGGTAGGAACCAGCGAGGGGGACCAGAGGAGAAGGGGCTGGAATTGGCAGTGCGATGGGGACTCACAGCGGGCGCTGGTTGCTGGTCGTTCTCCCCGGGATCAGATTCTCCGCTTTCCATTTGGCGACACCGGCGACATCTCCGACTCTGCGCCGGGCCGGGCAAGGCCGCTTCCGGTCGCTCCAAAAATGGTGTCAGATTGGAGACTTTTGCCGGCCATTCAGAGCGTCCCTCAACTCCAGTAAAGACACGATGACGCAGGAAGGGGCGGACGGTACCACAGAGTGACAGGAGAAGAGAGTAATCCGCGTGGCGCTGACTGGCAGGAGAGGAGATCGATCTGCGCGTGCGTGGTTTTAAGATTTTTAAACCTCACTAACTTTAACATTATGCCACCAATCGGAATGAAACTTGGTGCACTTGCAGCATAGGGGCACGGTGAGTGAGCTAGCATACCGTTTTTGTGCAAATAGAAAAACCACGCAAGCCGGAAGATAACAAGGTCAGAGTTTTAATTATGTACTAGACTAAGTGAGACCCAGTGGGACACACGGAAGTCCTGATCTCCAAACGCAACCCATTCCCCAACGCAATATTCCACCACTCACTTGTTCCTCCAATGCAACCCGATCACCCAAAGCAATATTCCACCACTCACCCATGGCCCCTAACTGCGCAGGCGCGGCTCATTACCCCTCATCCCCCGGCACTCCCCCCCCCCCCCCCCCCATTCCTCTTCATGTGTGGGAGGGGAGGTGGTGAGACGGGTGTGCGGTGGGAGGGGAGGAGGGGAGTGGACGTGTGGGCATGGGGGGTGGGGGTTTGTGGGGAGAGCATGGTGTAGGGGGGAGAAGGGGTGGGGGGAGGGGTGTGCGGAGGGGAGGGTGTGGTGGGGGGGGGGGGGGGGTGGGTGTTTATGTATTGCGTCTCTTGTTGCATTCTTCAGACGGGGCTGTCGGGGGGCCGATGGGGTGAGCATCCTGTACCCGGGGGAGGGGGGCGGCTTCAGGCTGGGTCTGTCGGGGGCTGGTGGGGGCAGGACTACTGTGGCCTACCGCTATAGGACCTTCCCCCCCCAGCCCCCTCCCCTGCTGTGGAACGCTCCCCTTCCACTGGCCCCTGCCTGAAGCCATCACGTCCCCAGCTGCAAGAACGCTCCCGCCCTGCCTGATACTCTCCCAGTGGGAGAGTGGGGATGTATGGGGAGAGGGTGTGTGTGGGGGAGGGGGATATGTGGCAGAGGGGGAGGTGTGTGGGGGAGGAGGGGGTGTGGGGTAGGGGGTATGGGTTAGGGGCATTGTGTGTGTGCAGGGGGTTGGAGGAGGGGGACGTGGGGGAGGGGGAATGGGGGAGGGCATGTGTGGCGTTGGGCGTGGGGAGAGGGGGGGTGGGGGGGGGGTGGGGGGGGGGGGGGGGAAGGGGTGGGAGGTGGGGAGGGGGGGGGGGGGAGGGTTGGTGTGTTTTGGAAGGAGAGGGGTGTGTGGGCGGGGAGGGGGAGAAGGAGAGGTGTGTGGGTGGGGGGGCGGTGGTGGCTGTTGGGGGGGGAGGGGTTGTGGTCGCCGCAGACGCAGCTCGTTCTATGCTCACCCTGCACTCTGCTCACCCCGCACTTTCAGCTTTCGGCCTCACTCAAAGGCTCCCAGTCCGACTCCAGCTTCACTCAGCGACTCCCGGTTCCATTCAGCGGCTCCCGGCTCGTCGTGCTGGCTCCGCAGAAGCCGTCTGCACGCTGCTCACTCTGCACACTGCTCACTCCGCACGCTGCTCACTCCGCACTCGCTCAACACACTCTCATCACTCTGCTCCTTCAGCTTTATTCTCCTCGCCGCGCGTGATTGACAGCGGGTGCCGGAAGGGGCGGCTTTTACAATTTTTAAACTTCCATAACTTTTGTACAATTCCACTGATCGGAACAAAACTTGTTGCACTTGCAGCACAGGAGAATGCCGAGTAAGGTGGCAAAAAATCGTAGCGCTATCGGCTACCGTTTTTTGCAAATGTAAAAACAATGCAAACCGGAAGAGATTAGATAGATAGATAGATAGATAGATAGATAGATAGATAGATAGATAGATAGATAGATAGATAGATAGATAGATAGATAGATAGATAGATCCTCAACAGCATGCCGCCATCCCCATGGTGATCTACAGACTCCTTCTAAAGGTTTAGGTTGAAAACCCCTCCTGCGATGGTGCTACCCTTTCCGGGTGCATAGGTTTTCCCTAATTTTCATTCCCAAACGTTATCCCGGTGTATCCCCTCCTGTTACATGCCCCCTCTTGTAAACCAACCCTCCACCTATTCCCCAGAACCTCCTGTTTCTCATGCCAGGTTTATCCCATATATTCCTGTTTCCCACTGCTCCTGTTCCCCAGCCCCTTCTGTCTGAAGAAAAGATCCTGACTTGAAATGTCATCTGTTCCTTTCCCTACACAGATGCTGCCTGACCTGCCGAGTTCCTCCAGTAGTTTTCATTTTTTGCACACGATTCCAGCATTTGGAGTCTCTCGTGTCTCTGTTCCATAACTAGTGTTGGGGAGAGTGTCAATGTTGGAGCCATTATAATACAGCTCCTTTGCTATACGTTGAATTTAAGTTGTAGGATCTTTTTTCCGGAGTGCAGTTCCCTTCAGGTTTAGTCCATTATCAGTGATATATAGGGACAGAAAATACCCACAACAGGTTCTTATTTTCCTTCCCCAAAATGCTCACAGAATAGACATATATTAATCTTTCAGCAGAGGAAAATTGGTCTCTTTAGGTTTGTAAATGGATGCTGAGCCTACAGTCCAGACATTTAATTAAAACACAAAAGCTTCTTGTTAGGTTGATCTATGTTGAATTATTTTATTATAAATGAATTTCTTTCACCCCAATTTCACTTTTATTAATTTAGTTTTGAATTACAGCATGGAAACAGGTTCTTCGAGCCTGCACCGACCAGCGATTCCCACACACTAACACTATCCTACACACACTACGAACAATTTACAATTAAACCAAACCAATTAACCTACAAACCTGTACGTCTTTGGAGTATGGGAGGAAGCCAGAGCACCCGGAGAAATCCCACGTGGTCACGGGGAGAACATACACATTCTGTACAGACAAGCTTGTTTATGAAACAGCAACAAATTATATTGACTAATCAGGAAGATACCAAACAGCAATCACAAGCTTGCAATAACTAAGAAGTTAAAAGAAAACAATCATAAACAAAAAATGAGTAATCAAATAAGTTATGTTCAAGAAGGAACTGCAGATGCTGGAAAATCGAAGGTAGCCAAAAATGCTAGAGAAATTCAGTGGGTGCGGCAGCATCTATGGAGCGAAGGAAATAGGCAACGTTTCAGCCCGAGACCCTTCTTCAGACTAATGTAGGGTGGGCGGGTGGGAAGGTAAAGCGACACGTGTAGCATCTCTTGCAGTTGCAAGGGAAAGTGCCCGGGGATTGGGTGGTGCGGGTGGGAAGGGAAGATTGGACCAGGGAATTGCGGAGGGAGCGGTCTTTGCGGAAAGCATTCAGGGAGGAGATGGGAAGATGTGGCGAGAGGTGGGGTCACGTTGGAGGTGGCGAAAATGACGGAGGACTGTTTGTTGTATGTGACGGCTAGTGGGGTGGAAGGTGAGGTCTAGGGGTCTCTGCCCTTGTTATGAGTGGGTTATGGGGAGAGAGAGCAGTGTTGCGGGGTATTGAAGAGACCCTGGTGAGAGCCTCATCCATGGTAGGGGAGGTAATATATAAGTTAGTTAACTAAACCACACCATGCATTTCTGAACCCCATCCAGCTTCTCCATTTTGGTATGGTTTTATAACAGAAAATAGATGTTATAGTAAAACAAAATATCAGTAATACATTACTAAATATTTGTAAAATTTAGCAGATTTTCTTAATAAATGTTATAACATTTATTATTTTTTTCAAATGCCAAACAATGAGAAAACCCATTCATGTTGGCTTCCATGATCTATTAGCTGATGAAATCCAAGATAGCAGGTTGCAGATTCCCTGCATACAGCTAACTCTGGAGCTTGTAGAAATTTGAGTAGTGAATTATAAGGATCAGCCATGGCAATAGCCTGGATGATCTACTGTAATCCTATTGAATAACGCAAAGACTAGTATGGTCATTTGGCCTTCTATTGCTCCTAATGTCCAAGTTCTTATGCACCTTGGGGGCAAATTTTATAAAAACATTAACACCTTCTAAATTATTTTTAGTATATAGGACATCAAGGCTAGGTAGATTGTTTTTTCTGTATAACTTTAAAAATTAAGTTGGCATATATTGTGTATTGTACAACCACAATAACTTGCAAGGCAAAAATTACAAGTACATTTGGAAGGGCAGTCAATGGTAATGGACATAAACAGACACAAAATGCGGAAGTAACTTAGCAGAACAGGCAGCATCTCTGGAGAGAAGGAATGGGTGATGTTACCCAGGAATATCATCCGTTCCTTCTCTCCTGTCCTGCTGAGTTACTCCAGCATTTTCTGTCTTTCTTCGGTGTAAACCAGCATCTGCAGTTCCTTCCTACACAATGGTTATGGACACTGAACAGATCGTCATATGGTTGCTGTGTGATCTTAAACATCCGCAATAGCAATTTGTGGAAGAACTGAACTATGTTTAAAACGTTGAGACACGTTCTGAGCATAAGTA
Source organism: Leucoraja erinaceus (assembly GCF_028641065.1). Classification (NCBI taxonomy): domain Eukaryota; kingdom Metazoa; phylum Chordata; class Chondrichthyes; order Rajiformes; family Rajidae; genus Leucoraja; species Leucoraja erinaceus. Next base: position 58,115,630 of record NC_073383.1, read on the forward strand.
CTAAATTTGAATTTCTTTGATAATACACAAAGAGGGCATAAAGGGATAGGAGATAGCTCTGGCAGATATTATATAGGAAACTCCAGTGATTTTATGTACATTATGAGAAAGAGAGTAACTAGAGAGAGAGAGAGAGTCTTTTCCCCAAAGTAGGGAAATTAAAAACCAAAGGACATAGGTTTAAGGTTAATGGGGGGAGAAGATTTAATAGGAGCCTCAGGTGCAACCTTTTCCACGGAGAACGTTGTGGGGATATAATAATAATAATAATAATAATAATAATAATAATAATAATAATAATTTTATTTATAGAGCACTTTAAAAACAAACATAGCTGCAACAAAGTGCTGTACATCACTAATCATTGACAAAAAAGTTAATACACCACAAAAATAACAATCAAAAGAAATAGTAGGAAAAGACATGTAAAATAAAGAAACATCAAAAACACCACAAACAGAAGCAAAGCCTCAGGCATGGTCAAAAGCCAGGGAGTACACATGCGTTTTAACACTGGATTTGAAGATGGACAGTGAGGGGGCCTGTCTGATGTGCAACGGCAGGGTGTTCCAGAGTGCCGGGGCAGCAACAGAGAAGGCACTATCCCCTCTGAGCCTCCGACTAGACCTTGGTACCTCCAGGAGCAGCTGACCAGCTGACCTGAGAGACCGGGCAGGAGCGTATGGGTGGAGCAGCTCAGAGAGGTAAGGCAGGGCGAGCCCATTCAGAGATTTAAAAACAAATAACAGTATCTTAAAATGAACCCGAAAGTGCACCGGGAGCCAGTGTAGGGAGGCCAGAATTGGCGATATGTGCTCCCTCTTTCGAGTCCCTGTTAAAAGGCGAGCAGATATGAAACAAGCTGCCAGAGAGGGTAGTTGTGGAAGGTTCAATGAAAGCATTTAAAACACATTTGGACAGCTATGTAGATAAGAAACGTTTAGAGGGAGATGGGGAAAATGTGGAAGGTGGGACTAGCATTGATGGGGCATCATGGATGGAATGGATAAGTTGGGACAAAGGGCCTGTTTCTGTACTGTATGACACTATGGCTGTTCATTCAAAAAAACAACCAAAGACCATGCAAAACTATCGTAGAAATATAGTTTTAATGTTTGTCAATAGTCAATAGAAACGTAGAAAATAGGTGCAGGAGGAGGCCATTCGGCCCTTCGAGCCAGCACCACCATTCATTGTGATCATGGCTGATCGTCCCCAATCAATAACCCGTACCTGCCTTCTCCCCATATCCCTTGATTCCACTAGCCCCTAGAGCTCTATCTAACTCTCTCTTAAATCCATCCAGTGACTTGGCCTCCACTGCCCTCTGTGGCAAGGAATTCCATAAATTCAGCACTCTAGGTGAAAAAGTTTTTTCTCACCTCAGTTTTAAATGGCTTCCCCTTTATTCTAAGACTGTGGCCCCTGGTTCTGGACTCGCCCAACATTGGGAACATTTTTCCTGCATCTAGCTTGTCCAGTCCTTTTATGATTTTTTATGTTTCTATGAGATCCCTCCTCATCCTTCTAAACTCCAGTGAATACAAGCCTAATCTTTTCAATCTTTCCTCATATGACAGTCCCGCCATCCCAGGGATCAATCTCATGAACCTACGCTGCACTGCCTCAATCACAAGGATGTCCTTCCTCAGATTAGGAGACCAAAACTGTACACATTACTCCAGATGTGGTCTCACCAGAGCCCTATACAACTGCAGAAGAATAGATTGTGCATCTCTGCCCTTTTCTATACTCCCAGTTCTTTCTCTGCTATTGCATCATCACTATCTATGACAAATGCATATCACAGATATTTGTTGGTTTCTAAGGCATTAACCAATCTCAATTAGGCTTTGCAACCAATCTCATTAGGCTTTGAAGGTAAATAAATTGTTCGGCAGACATAACACATGGGGGAACATGATAAAGCCCATACTTTAAGAAGAGTTATTGGCAAATCTTTCAATGTCCGTAAGTTCCAATTGTCAAATTACATTGTCTGACATTTACCTATAAAATAGTTTATCCCAGATCACTAACAGAATTATTCTCACTTAATGCACAAATTGCTTTACTTTAGACAGATATGTTCAGCCTCACTATAGGCTGAATTGTTAAGCTTTCTATTGTTAAAGTCAAAGATAACTTTTGTTAAATGCAAGTGATGGAACAAAAGTAGCAAACTTATTTCCTTGTTCAGGCTTAAGTTTGTCATCTCACAATCATTGTTGTTCAAAACCCAGTCTGGATGGTTGTGTTCCTGTATTGCATTAACACTGCAGGAGGCCAAATCTCAACTAATCCACACAGCTATCACACAACTATTAGAGTCATAGAGTAATACAGTGTGGAAACAGGTCCTTCGGCCCAACTCGCCCACACCAGCCAACAATGTCCCAAATATTTTCTGAACCCTTTCAAGCTTGACAATATCTTTCCTATAACATGGAGCCCAGAACCAAACACAATATTCTAAATGGGGTCTCACCAACATCTTATGCAACTGCAACATGACCTCCCAACTTCTATACACAATACTCTGACTGATGAAGGCCTTATCTACCTGCGACTCGACATTCATGGAACCATGCACTTATACTCCTAGATCCCTCTGCTATACAACACTTCCCAGAGACCTATCGCCATCCCAAAATGCAACACCTCACACTTCTCTGTATTAAATTCCATCAATCATTCCTTCGCCCACCTGGCCAATCGTTCCAGATCCTGCTGCAATCGTTCACAACCATCTTCACTATCTGCAAAACCACTAACTTTTGTATCAACAGCAATTCCCAGCATTTTCCTTGCAGCCCTTCTTGAAAAGAGGCATAACATTTGCCACCCACGAATCCTCTGGCACATCTCCTGTATTTAAGGATGACTCATACATTTCAACCAGGGCTCCCGCAATTTCCACTCTAGTTTCCTGCAATGCCCTCGGATACATCTGATCAGGCCCCTGAGATTTGTCTACCTTCAAACATGACAGTACCTTCAGTACTTCCTCGACGGTAACCCTGACTGTTCTCAAGACACTTCCAGTAACTGCTCCAATTTCCTCCGTCCTACTGTCTTTCTCCTCGGTAAATACAGAGGAGAAATACCCATTGAAATACCTTGTACATCTCCTGTGGCTCCACACTGAGGTGACTGCTTTTATTCCTGAGAGGTCCCTCCCTCTCTCTCTAATTACCCTTTTCCCTCTAATGTATTTAAAACATCTTTTGGCTATCTCCCATCCCCTTCTGATCTCCGTAGTTCCCCACCATCGAAGGGATCCATCATAGTCGCTGCCTCAAAAAGGCAGCCCACATCATCAAAGACCCATACCATCCTGGCCACACATTCATCTCACCACTGCTATCGGGAAGAAGGAACAGGAGCCTGAGAACTGAAATGTCAAGGTTCAGGAACAGCTTCTTCCCTACAGCCATCAGGCTATTAAACACTCTTGACTAGTTCCTGAAACTCCTCCAGGGGTGCACTTGATCCCAGCTGCCTATACCTGTCCCATGCATCCTTCTTGTTTTTGACTAATGTCACAATTTCCCTCATCAGCCAAGCTTTCTTGCATTTGCCTGCTTTGCCTTTCACTCTAACGGGGACGTACAAATCCTGCGATCTCTTCAGTACACTTTTAAAAACATCCCACTTGGCCAATGTTCCTTTCCCTTCAAATAACCCGCTCCAGTCAACTTGAGCGAGATCACCTCTCATACCCTCAAAGTTGGCCTTACCCCAGTTGAGCATTTTAATATGTGGACCCTCTCCACCCCGATCCATAACTATCTTAAACCTAATCGAACTGTGGTCACTTGTCCCAAAAGGCTCCTCCACACACACTTCATTAACTTGCCCGTCCCAATTTCCCAATACTAGATCCAGAGTTGCCCTCCATATACTGTTTCAGAAAACTCTCCTGAACACTTTTGAGGAATTGCACCCCATCTAAACCCTTCAGGCTATGATTTTCCCAGTCTATATTGGGAAAGTTGAAACCCCTACCACAACAACCTTATTTGTCCTGCAGTTGTCTGCAATCTCCCGGCACATTTGCTCTTCTAATTCCAATTGCATCCCATTGGGGGCTCTGTAGTACACTCCCAACAAGGTGATCATCCCTTTCTTGTTCCTCAGCTGCACCCATATAGCCTCACTAAATGAACTGACCATAATGTCACCTCTGAACACAGCCGTGACATCCTCCGTAACCAACAATGCAACCACCCCCCCCCCTCTTTTTCCCTTGTCCCTGTCTCCCCTGAAGCTCCTGTACCCCAGAACATTGAGCTCCCAGTACTGCCCCTCCCTTAACCAGGTTTCAGTCATGGCTACAACGTCCCAGTCGCTCGTAACTATCCACGCCCTAAGCTCATCTGCCTTTCCCGTCAAGCCCCTTGCATTAAAATACATACAGTTTAAACCAACCCTCCTTCCTCGCTCTCCGGCTTTTTGACTATTCTGTCCATTGTTTATTCCCCTCACACCAGCATCACTTCAAAATGGAACCATACATTCCCATATGTATTATTTATATTGTTAAAAAAATATTTACTCTTCAAAAGTTCTAATTTAATTGCTTTAGAAAAAAGCAATGGGCAGATTGGGCCACAGGGATTGTGATCTCCACCAGGCATCAAGAACATCAAGCTTGGGCCCACAACCATTTTGTCCACTCAGGACAACATGCCATCCTTACTGCTTCCATGAACAATTGCAGACCAGCTGCACACACGGACCAATACCCTAATAATGCAGCGTTTCGTCCAAGTACTATAAATCTTTCACAGAAACTCCTGCTATCCTTCTTGGATAGATGAAAGATTAGACAAGGAGAAATTGGGTATTATATTCATTAGTATTTAGAAGATTATGTTGAGGTAATGTTGGGGGTCCATAATTAAAATGTACAAATATCTAACCAGGTTCAAAAGACTCATGGAGGATTATTCTTCCGGTTGGGGTCTCGATCAATGAGTAAGACATGTGTTACTGAAATGGGGAGAAATGGTGTCACTTAGATAGTAAGTGGACTACTGCAGAAGAGATAGTGGCCAGGTCGCTGAATACATTGAAGGGGACAACTGTGCAGTGGGATGGCATTGTGGTGCAGCAGGTGGTGTTGTCACCTCACAGATCTTCACTCCCAAATATCATGTGCTACCTGTGTGGGGTTTGTACTGTCTCTCAACAACCATTATTTCAGTTTCCTCTTGCAACTCAAAAATCTTCTGGCTGGCAGGTTAATTTCCTCTAATACAGGAGAGCCAGAACAGTTTTAATGGACACATGAGGGAGAATAGGTTACAAGGAAGTAAAAGAGATAATGGGATGATGAGATTGTTCTGAGCGAGAGCTGATATAGACTCAATGGACTGAATTGGCTCCTTCTAGGCTGTGAAAATAAATGAGAATGGGTAGCTTTCTGGGCACAGAAGCAGTGTGGGAAAAGGGCACTAAAATCCTACTAATAGGATAAAGAGAGTGTCAAGAATGTTTTATTGAATGTCCCAGATGGAACAATGAAATTCTTACTTGCAGTAGCACAACAGAATATGTAAACATAGTACACTGTAAACAATATAATAAACGAGAGCGAAAAAAATAAATGTGTCTGTATATACACATACTCACAAATACACATATATATCTTTCTATATTACTAAATCTCTGTTCTTGACCGCTTTTGGCCTTCTGTGCTGCGATTTCCGAGAGAACGCTGCCACCTATGGCAGTCATTTTTGGCCACCTCGCTCAGAGCCCCCCTCCGCCGCATGTGTGCCGATGATTTTTCCCGTCGATGAATAATGACAGAGATATTTATGTTTTTACAAAATTCCCCATTCTCTCTGCTGCCCCCGCTGGCAGCAGGGGGGAGGGAAGGGACTATAAAACCAGGAAGTGGTGTGCCTCAATTAATCTCTGCAAGATGGAGCTCTGTCAATTAGTCTCTGTCACTCTGAGCTCTGAATGACACTGAACAAATGTCTACAGCACTGTGAGTACCCTTAATTTGGTTTGAAAATGAAAATATGTTTAGAGGCAAAAAAGCACTGCCTGCAAATGGTTGTTTGGGTTGCAAAAGGCTCTCTCTCTCTCTCTCTCTCTCCTCTCCTCTCTCTCTCTCTCTCTCTCTCTCTCTCTCTTAAATATCATATCAAGGGGGGTAATTAGCGTGAGTGCGGGGGAGGGGGGAATAGTTAGTGTGTGCCGCTGCATGCCGCCTCCCCCCCCCCTCCCCCCCACAACCGCACGTTAAGTAGTGTAGATCATGGTGCATAGCCAAAATAATGAGATGAAGCAAAACTACATAAATCTGTTTTTACAAAGAAAAATATCAGATATGTCCCTGTGTTTTCTTGCCTTTTTTGTGCCATTTTTCAAGCAGGATTTCATCAAATCCTTAGGTTAATTTATACCAGAAAGATTACAATAATTTTGCAATCAAATAACTCTATATAAGCTAAATGCTTATGATTTTTATAATTGATCGTCCGATAAGATGGTTTTCTGATGCCCCAGGTTTTGCAGCAGAATGTGAGTAGCAGTATCCATTTGGTCAAGTGTGAAATGTGTGAATTAAGAACAGAGTAACCATTTTAATATTTATTGTTTCTTTTTCTATTGTTTATATTTTGCATTTCCATTGAAATACTTAATAATGAATAGAATTAAAAATCTTGAAATAAATATCTAGTTTGCTCACCTATTTTCTGTAGTCATTCTGTAGTCCCTCCTGTTGTCAATGCTATTTTTTGCACTCGTCACGATTAAAAAAGATTAAAACAACACGATTATAATGACCCTGGAGTGAACTATGGGTCTCGTGGTGGGTTACGTGCCAACATTTTTTAAGGGAGCTTAATCAGTAGGTGCCCCTAAATGTCTTATTAAAAAACAATTCCCGTTTTTCTTTTCAAATTTTGAAATTTTTAAATTTTGGTCAATTTTGATCACAAATTAGCTCAAAAGGATCATGGGTAGATCCCTTTTTAATGCTGTGGTATTTCATTATGATTTAATAACTTTCAAATTTGGCCAACCATGTCACAGGTTGGTACTCTTATTTACGGAAACACCCGTATATATATATATATATATATATATATATATATATATATACACTCACACAAGTACACATATGTACACACAAAAAAACAATAATAGTGTAATAATTACAATAATAGTCTATGTAGTTCAGAGCTTATTTGAGGTTGTAGTGTTTAATAGCCGAATGGCTGTAGGGAAGAAATTGTTCCTGAACCTGGACGTTACAGTTTTCAGGCTCCTGTAGCTTCTTCCCGATGGCAAGGGTGAAATGAGTGTGGGCTGGGTGGTGTGGGCCTCACGGATATCAGCCATGATCGTATTGAATGGCAAATAAGTCTTTCAGGTCTGACCTGCCTATTACTCACAATACATTTCCATCTCTAAGTGTCCCAGGCTTTGTCCTTTTCAGTAGTATTTCTTTCCACGTGAAGATAGATGGTCAGTGAATTAACTGCCAATTCATCATACTGAGCTTTACAAAGGAAGCTTGGATTACAATTGCTTTCCCATGATAGGCAAAGTAAAACAAAAATCACAAAAACAAAAGACTGTCAAAGCCTGAAATTCAAAGAAAATTGCTGAAGATACTCAGCAAGTAAAAGAGCAGGGAGAAAATCAGAGTTATTGTTTCACTTTGCTACTGCTGAAAGTCTTTTCTTTCTCTCCCCATAGATGCTGCCTAACGATGCATTTCTGGTATTTTTCAGTCCTTTTTTTGTTCAAGATGAAAAGCACACAGCTGTTTTGTTCCTTAGAGAGCACAGGTACCACATCAACACATATACAGATCTTCTGTGGCATATTGATAGGATCTGGTCATTTTCAGACAAGCTTTTCCAGCATTGATGTGCAATGAAAAACTTATCTATAAAATGTCAGGACTGGAAATTAAATGTAACAGGTTCTATAGAATATACAGACAAGAATTGGGAAAATGGAACACAAAAAGGAATTGGCAATGATTAATGATGAAATTGCTTCGAAGATAAGAGATGAGAAGTAAGCAGTCCATGGAGACTTTATGGGTAAAATTATGAAGAAGATTTAAGACTGAAGTGGGAGTTGTTTCAGCTTTCTGGCATCAACTGTAAAACATTACAATGCATAAATGTGGAGATCAGACAGGCCACTGGCAAATGCAGAACCATTTTAATGAGGTATTGAAACTTTTATTTAGATCAAGTGAAACAGCCTAACAAACACCAAAATGCTCGCAAATTATATGAAATGATTTTAAGAGTATGCCCCAGAACCAAACGTGAAGCAGATCATATGAATAATCACAAAGAATAATGACATCAATTTAGTTAATAGTATGATAGTATGTGAAACTTTATCAAATAGCAATCAGAATATGATTGAAAGGAAGAAACCTATCTTGATATAGAAAACAGTAATCTCCAAGAGACAAGATGGAAACTATGGTTCAAAAATTCAGAAAGCATCAGAACAAAATTAGGCCATTCGGCCCATCAAGTCTACACAGCCATTCAATCATGGCTGATGTATCTTTCCCTCTCAACTCCATTCTCCTGCCTTCCCCTGACTCCCGTACTGAACAAATAATGGTGAACTATGAGCATTTGTGAATGTAAAATAGAAAGAACCATTGAAAATGTAACTGTGCTATCTTATCCTACTACAGGTCAAAGCCTCTATTTCCCAAAATATATTTCCCTAGATAACTGGAGGGAAGTGACAATGGAAAATAAAAGGAAAATAAAAATAGCACAGATTGTGGTCAAAAATGAAAATACAAAACACCTGCAGGCGTTAAGAATCTAAAATAAACACAGAAATACCAAGGGATATTCAGCAGGTCAGGCAGCATCAACGGAGAGTGAAACAGAATTAATGTTTCAGGTCAATGCCATTTATAAAAATAGATTATGGTGACTGTGAGATTTAAAGCCAAGGGATTTAAACCTGTACCAAATAGTACAAAAAATGTATAGAAAAATCTGCAGAAGATGTAAAAATTCAATGCAAAATCATGTACATTAGGAAAAGAAAGGTGGTCAGGAATAATATTTCAAAAGGAAGTGGTAGACAATAATTATTATGGAACAGTACTTGCAGTACTTGGCAATATATTTTCAAGGCAGCTTGGTCTGTGATTTGTATGGGGTGGTGTAGTTTGTAGCTGCTGTCCTTTCCCTCTGGTGGCACAGAGCATATTTTTTGGGAAGTAGTATTGCAGTAGCCTGGATAGATAACTGTTGTAACTATATTTGAATGGACCACGCATAGCAGTGGGTGTGAAGGTAGTGGAGACAGTGAATGATCTGGTGGTAAAGGGAAACCTAGCACCTAAGTGTGTAGGAAGGAACTGCAGATGCTTGTTTACACCGAAGATAGACACAAAATGCTGAAGTAACTCAGTGGGACAGGCAGCATCTCTGGATAGAAGGAATGGGCTGTGTATTCAGGCACCTTACTGTTAGGTTTCTTGAGAATTGTTGAAACTCTGCTTAATAAGCATATGAAGCGTACTTCATCTCAACTCTGCTTTGGAATTCACCTCTTTGGTCCACATTTGTGCCAATGCTGTACTAAGGTCTGGCAAATTCCCAGAAGGAAAATCATTCAACAGGAAAGCAAATATTTATTCACAGGGCTATTCACAATGTTTTTCACCATTTTGCCAATAATTGGAAGTAGACTAATTGGGTGATAGTTAGCTGGATTGGATTTCTCTGTTTTATTGCAGGCAAGCCAAAGCCGGATAGAAAGCCAAGAGCTGAATATTGTATCAATGGAGAAAAAAACTGTTAACATTTGAGATAAATGACCATTCATCATGTCAATGCTCTGAAACATTAACTCTGTTTCACCACTGAAGCTAACTCAGCTTCTGGGCATTTCCAGGACTTTGTATTTTTATTTTAGACTTCCAACAACTAAATTGTTTTTGTTTTTTTTGTTACATTGAAGCCCCTGTCTCTGGTGACCTTGCGCCCCACCCAAGGTTTCCATGACTCACCAGAGGTTTTGGTCACACGCCTGGAATGCCTCGACTGAAGCGTGAGCTGCATCTACTGACCAAAGATCTGATAGGATCTTTGTTACCGACCACACACACACACACACACACACACACACACACACACACACACACACACACACACACACACACACACACACACACACACACACACACACACACACACACACACACACACACACACACACACACACACACACACACACACACACACACACACACACACACACACACACACACACACACACACACACACACACACACACACACACACACACACACACACACACACACACACACACACACACACACACGTCGCAAATGTGGGGGCCAGGGACAGCGGAGGAGCGCTGTCTGCGCGATGAAGAGGAATGTAAACGGCTGCCACAGAGTAAGTCCTTCAGAGAGCATGGGAGGGAGAGAAGGGGAAAGAAGGGGAGAGAAGGACAGAGAAGGGGAGAGAGAAGGGGAAGAGAAGGGGGAGAGAGAGAGGGGGAGGGGGAGGAGGGGAGAGAAGGGGGGAGGGGGGGGGGGGGGGGGGGGGGGAGAAGGAGTGGAGACCGTTTTTAAGAAGTTTAATAAAGTTAGCGGGCATTTTACCTTCCGGCGGATCTTCTAGGTCCTGAAAACCAAAGATGATCTTTGCTGAAAACTCCAATGAGGCAAACAAAATGGCCAGTCAGTGAAGGAGATTGCCTTTGACTACCTGTAAGTAAATAGCAACCCCACTCCACTGGCTTCGACCAAACGGCAACCTGTTTTTAGTCGAAGCATCATTTCTAATTTGATCATTTTAGTTTGTAAAAGATTATCTCTGCCAGCTAAGATTTGCTGAGGAATGCAAAATGAATTGAAGTATACAAAACACTGCAAACAAAATTATATGTTTAAGTGTCATTGCAGCTAATATTAATTTATATATAGCATTAATCTCTGTAAAATAATTTTCATACACGACTTGATACCTAAACAGTAAATTATGTAAAATAATCAACAAATAGCATTCAATGTGTAGGAAGGATCTGCAGGTGCTAATTTACACTGAAGATGGCACAAAATGCTGGCGTAACTCAGTGGGTCAGGCAACATCTCTGGGGAAAAGGAATAGGTGACATTTTCAATGTTGACACATTCAATGTTGTAATTGATACGTTTTAATCTATTTATTCATCCGTGTTTATGAGTATGTGTGTATGTGAAAATGTTTCTTGCCTTTTCAATAAAATTCCTTAGTTTATAGACAATAGACAATAGGTGCAGGAGTAGGCCATTTGGCCCTTCGAGCCAGCACCACCATTCAATGTGATTATGGCTGATGATCCCCAATCAGTACTCTGTTCCTGCCTTCTCCCCATATCCCCTGACTCTGATATTTTTAAGAGCCCTATCTAGCTCTCTCTTGAAAGCATCCAGAGAGCCTGCCTCCACCGCCCTCTGAGGCAGAGAATTCCACACTCACCACTCTCTGTGAGAAAAAGTGTTTCCTCGTCTCTGTTCTAAATGACTTACTCCTTATTCTTAAACTGTGGCCCCTGGTTCTGGACTCCTCCAACATCGGGAACATGTTTCCTGCCTCTAGTGTGTCCAAGCCCTTAACAATCTTGTATGTTTCAATGAGATCCCCTCTCATCCTTCTAAACTCCAGAGTGTACAAGCCCAGCTGCTCCATTCTCTCAGCATATGACAGTCCCGCCATCCCAGGAATCAACCTTGTAAACCTACGCTGCACCCATCCCGGGAATTAACCTTGGAAACCTACGTGTTTGTGGGGTCGGGGAATGGATTCAGTAAGCATTTGTTGTATGAACAAATAATTCCATGTAGAGCAAGGGACCATCTGCTTTTCCTGTCTTTTATCACGTTTGCAAATCCAGTTTCCTTTTGGGATATTGCCTAATTCCTATTTAATTAATAGATGATTGAAGCAGCTTTCAGGAACCTAGATATATTAATTTTTTGATTTTGGTAAAAGGATAGAAAACTTTAGATGTATAAAATATAATTAAATGTGATCTAGCGCTCCACCTAATCTATTGCTCCATTCATGCTGAAAAATAGGAAAAAATACATTTCAAAAACAACAATTGCTTGCTGGTCTCCACATTGTAAAAATGTACTGGTGCCATTGGCCTGTACAAACCACCAACCATCATATGTGCACTACAAAATGTGTAGGAAGGAACTGCAGATGGTGGTTTACGCTGAAGATAGTCACAAAATTGCAGAGTAACTCAGCGGGTCAAGAAGCATCAATGGTGGAGAAAAGGAATAGGTGACGTTTCTGGTCGAGACACTTCTTCAGACTGAGAGTTAGGGGAGAGGGATACTAGAGGTATGAAGAAGTTCAGAACAAATCAGAGCCGGCAACGATGACCAGAGAAAGGTGGTGCCCATAATGTTCCATTATTGGCTGTGGAAAGGTGATAACAAAGGGATATATGGATACAAACACCCCTCCACAGCTCTAGTCATCCATTATTTGCATCCATGTATCCCTGAAGAATGGTCTTGACCCGAAGCATCACCTATTTCTCTGGAAATGCTGCCTGACCCGCTGAGTTACTCCAGCATTTTGTGTCTATCTATAAGTTCACCACATACGATAATTTCACCCATTAACTTGAACTCCTTTTGCCATGATTTTTATTTATTTAATCTTTGAAAGTCAAATAGGTTTTGTTACTGATTTTGGAAATTCCAAATAATAGTTCCATAGATAATAAAATGTAATACATATCTTATCTGGCACTAACTCAAGCTATTGTTATAATTGGGATGAAAAGCAAAAGTGCATTTTTCTTAGATCTGATTTGTTTTGTATGTAATATTGCTAAAAACAGCTTGCACTGCAAACATGGTGATGTGCTGCTTTACTTAAGCTGGTGTTTCTTCCATTCTACTATTTACAGTATGCTCTTGGGATTAGAGAAATCCATACCAATATTAAGCGTCTTGCCACAAAAGACCAATAGAAGCTGATGTAGCAGTTTTAGAGATGTATTATTTGAATTCAATTTTCAGATAAGTCAAAAATGGCAGTACTAAAAAATATTTCTCACTCAATCCTCTGATAAATCATATCTATCTTTAATGAAAGTTAATTTCCAAACCTCTAGTGATTGCCATTAACAGTGGAGGCATTTGCAGTTTATGTTAATTAAAAGTAGCAGAGTGTATTTTGCCAAAACGCTTCAGATTACAAAAACAAGTCTAATTAGAATTTTTTAAAATGGGAGGTATGTACAATCATGAATGCATTTTTTTCAGTGCGTAATATGCGGTTGTCCCAATTCATTCATAAAAATGTCAAGATTTGAAAATTACTGTAAATAAATAAAAATAGTTTCTTGTTCATCTTTATTAACTTTTCCCAAAGGGCATTTACCAAGGGTAAACAGCTGGAGATATACAGAAAATTATCCTCTGGTCTCTAGAAGGTGCTTATTTAAATTGCTTTCCTGCCGTGAGAATCAGAGCAATGGGCTTAAAGGGACATGCTATAGTACACTGTATTTTCCTCTCATGCACCTGTTGGCGCCAATGCATGATTGATGTTTTTCAAAACCCACTCTGTGAATATAATGCAGTAAGCATGCAGGTACCGCAGGCAGTGAAGAAAGCGAATGGCATGTTGGCCTTCATAACACCAGTTGAGTACAGGAGCAAAGGGGTCCTTCTGCAGTTGTACAAGGCCCTACTGAGACCACACCTGGAGTATTGCATGCAGTTTTGATCTCCAAATTTGAGGAAAGACATTCTTACTATTGAGGGAGTGCAACATAGGTTCACAAAATTAATTCCCGAGATGGCGGGACTGTCATATGTTGATGGAATGGAGCGGCTGGGCTTGTATACCCTGGAATTCAGAAGGATAAGAAGGGATCTTATTGAAACATATAAGATTATTGAGGCTTTGGACACGGTAGAGGCAGGACAAATGTTTGCGATGTTGGGGGAGTACAGAACCAGGGGCGACAATTTAAGAATATGGGGTAAGCCATTTACAGGGGACAAAGGACAACAAAGGACAAAGGTCATTTCTTGTCACATACACCAATTGGTGTAGTGACATTTGAGTTGCCATTTGCAGCACACCAATAAAAATAAAACACAACATTAAAGCGGAATTTAACATTAAACATCTCCCCACAATGGTTCCCACTGTGAGGGAAGGCAGCAAAGTCCAGTCCTCTTCCTCTTGTTCACCCCATGGTCGGGGCCTATTTGAGGCCTCCGCAGTCGCCACAACGGCGGCCTGATGTTTCAGGCCCTCTCGCCGGTGTCGGAAGAACATTCTTCAGCGGCTTGGAATTGGATAGTTATATGGATGGGAAGGGAATGGAGGGTTATGGTCTGAGCGCAGGTATATGGGACTAGGGGAGATTATGTGTTCGGCACGGACTAGAAGGGTCGAGATGGCCTGTTTCCGTGCTGTAATTGTTATATGGCTATATGGTTATATGGAATGTCTGGAACAGCCGCTTGCTACCGGAGACCACAGCTCCCGAAGTCCACAGGCTGCGCTGGTCGGAGCTCCAACACTGGCAATCTCGGCGAAAGATCACATGCTCCGCGGTGTTTAAAGTCAGCGCCACTGCAGCTGGACACTCCGCAGACCCCACAGCTCTGCGAGGTTGGAGTCCGCGGTCTCAGCACTCCGGAGTTTACCACACGGCGGCCCTCGGTAAAGCATCGCCTGCTCCACGATGGTGCTTCACCGCCATGCCGCCGCGGATGCTGAAGATTCTGGCCGGTCCCGGCAGGAAACGCCGCTCCAGTCCAGGTGGTCGGCCGCAAGGAGAGGGCAAAGATGCGGCTCGGAGGAAAGACGCACCTCTGAGAAAAAGGTTTCCCCCACATAAAACGACTAGACCTCCAAAACAACACTTTTTAACATACTAAAAAAAAATTTAGAACGGAGATGAGGAAATGTGTAGAATTCTCTGCCTCAGATGTCAGTGGAGGCCAATTTTCTGGATGCTTTCAAGAGAGAATTAGATAGAGCTCTTATAGAAAGCAAAGTCAGGGGATATGGGGAGAAGGCAGGAATGGGGTACTGATTGTGGATGATCAGCCATGATCACAGTGCATGTTGGTGCTGGCTCAAGAGGACGAATGGCCTCCTCCTGCACCTATTGTCTATTGTCTATATGTAACAAAAAATAATCTAATACAAACTTTGAGGCAAGAATTGTCATGTAAAAGCTGAATCAAAAATAAGTAAAACAAATTGAATCAAATCATAATTTCTCAGGCATTTTCTAGGTTGAAAAAATGTTTCACTAATTTTTAAAAAATAGATGGTTTGCAAACGTGGAAAATAAGATGCAATAAAACAATCAGTGAGCTGCCAACTATTTGAATTTACAAATTCAAACATCACTGGTTTAGTTTCAGCTAGAACACTGCCTATTGTGGGCACGCCATGTTAGCACAAATGTTGGGGAGCACACAAATGAGATTAACGCATGATATTAGGCTGAGAAGCTAAGTTAAAGAAATGAAAGAAACTGGGATTTTTGGCTTTCGATTAGGGAATGATAAAATTAAATTTAAGGGATCACAATTATGAATATTTTAGTAAGATAAAAAGAAGCAATTTCCATTGACAGAATTTACAATTCAATACACAGTTTTAAGAAGCCTGGCAAATAATCGAGGAGCAAGATATGCTGAAATATTTTTACAATAAGTTCTTAAGATTTGACAGACAGGCAGATTCAGCAGCAACATTTTCAAATGAAATGTAGAAGGAACATTTTGCAGGCATATGAAAAAGAACAGACATTGGACAAGTCTTTGAAAAGGACCAAGTTGTCCCTTTGCATGCAGTAAGAAATCTTTAATATCAGAACAATTCTGTTTCCTCTATCCTATCATTGTGACAGTTAACAAAGATAACCTTAGAAAAGGTTCAGAAATAAGCGCAGTTGCCTGTTCTGAATTATATTGCCTTTAAAATTATTTTACAATTATTTACATCTTGTCAAATTGAAAAACGATCAAATTTACAAAATAGGAATTTCTGATTTCAGTTGGTTTTTGAAGCTGAGTTTGAATAAATCCCTTTGTGCAGTACCCAATGGGAATACATGGAGCATAGTTATGAGAAGATCTTATGCTTGTTTAATTTAGAGAATTTAGCCTGAGGTTTAATTTAATAAATTCAACTAATTCTTTCAGTTAATAGGCTCTTTAATTACTATTAAATGAATAGAAATTATGGAGCAGGAATGCTGTAGCATCCCGTCCAAAAATCAAATCTACAAATTGTTTTCACAAATTATGTTATTTTCTTTCTATCTTTGGTCATGAGGCAAGCTAAAACTGCAGATAAATCCTTCACATAGCTATAACTTTATTGTGCATTAAACTTTGGGCCATAATGTGATTCATGCACAGAATTAGCTTCCAGAGAACATCTTTGCTTACAGAATTTAGCAGCAATTCCATCGGCTTGCAACAAATACTGTATCTGCTGAACAATAGATTCCTGTAACTGATTACTGCTGTGCTTCATTCTGTGGTTATCACCACTTTGAATCTCTGGAAAAATGCCACTATCAGAGCTGCCTGCATGTGAATAAAGAACATGGGGACTCAAACCAGCTACTCTTCTAATTATATCACAACATGTAAAAATTATATCTCCGGATTCAAATGCATTGCAGGAAATATAATGTGGCAGTAAGTATTAGTTTATCAAGTATAGCACTGATGGCTTTAAAATTAACCAAAGACAATTGTTGAAGCCTGGAGTTCATTATTGCCCATACATTTTTGGATGCTGTTTTCAATAAAGTCAACCTTTGAGTTAATTATTGCCCATACATTTATGCATGCTGTTTTTAATAATTGTGGGTTTTTTTCCTGCAATTACCCATGATTTTCTTGCCATCAGATGGTAATTATAATATAAGGCAATAGTTCGTTTCATGCTATAATTAGGTTATATGGAGATACAGATGGCATGCTTCATAATGAGGAGATACAAGCAAATGCAGTTGCTATTTTATATATTTTTAAAACTATAACATGTTAGAGATACTGAGTGCGTCACCTCTGGCAAACAGGGATAGGCAATATTTCATGTTAGGATCCTTCATCAGACCAGAAACGTCACTTGTCCACATCATCCAGAGATATCCTGTCTGACCCACTGAGTTATTCCAGCACCGTGCTTTTTCTTGATTTATAATGAGCATTGGTAAATAGAAATCTGAAAACTGTGAATGTTTTCAAAAGTTTTAGACTGTTCTTATACCTCAACATGATCACTCCTGTTCCAGCAGGTAAGGTATTGATATTTCAGAATGATACCCAAATTAGTTAATAGTAATTTTGACAAATTGTTTAATTGCAATAATGTGTCATAGAATCATGCAATCATAGAGAGATGTTGGAAGAATGGCTTATGACAGAATGCAAAGGCATCTACTTTCTGGAGAGCTCATTGAAGGCAAATGGTCCCATGGTGGACAGAAAGACAAAATTCAAAGAGTCTTGGAACATTCCTGAAGAGTTCCAACATTAACGCACAACACTGGGAACAACAAGTATTGGATTGTTCTGTTCGGCATACCTGCATAAACAGCAGTGCTCTCTCAGTCCGCATCTGCTCCACGGATGAGGCGTTCCACACCAGGACATCTGAAATGTCCTCATTATTCAGGGAACGGGGGTTCCCCATCTCCACCATAAATGAGGCTCACACCAGGGTCTCTTCCATACCCCGCAACACTGCTCTCTCTCCCCATCCCCGCACTCGCAACAAGGGCCGAGTCCCCCTAGTCCTCACCTTTTTCACCCCACCAGCCGTCACATACAAAAGTAATCCTCCGTCAGTTCCGCCACCTCCAACGTGACCCCACAACTCGCCACATCTTCCCATCTCCCCCTATATCTGCCTTCCGCAAAGACTGCTCCCTCCATAACTCCCTTGTCAATTCTTCCCTTCCCTCTCGGTCCACCCCCTCCCCGGGCACTTTCCCTTGCAACCGCAAGAGATGCAACACTTGTCCCTTTACCTCCCCCCTCGACTCCGTTCCAGGACCCAAGCAATCGTTCCAGGTGCGACAGAGGTTTACCTGCATCTCTTCCAACCTCATCTATTGCGTCCGCTGCTCTAGATGTCAGCAGATCTATATCTGTGAGACCAAGCGGAGGTTGGGCGATCGTTTCGCCGAACACCTCCGCTCGGTCCGCAATAACCAAGCTGACCTCCCGGTGGCTCAGCACTTCAACTCCCCCTCCCACTCCGTCTCCGACCTCTCTGTCCTGGGTCTCCTCCATGGCCACAGCGAGCAGCACTGGAAATTGGAGGAACAGCACCTCATATTCCGTTTGGGGAGTCTGCACCCCGGGGGCATGAACATCGAATTCTCCCAATTTTGTTAGTCCTTGCTGTCTCCTCCCCTTCCTCAGCCCCCCTGCTGTCTCCTCCCATCCCCCAGCCTTCGGGGCTCCTCCTCCTTTTTCCTTTCTTGTCCCCGCCCCCCCCCGCCCCCGATCAGTCTGAAGAAGGGTTCGGCCCGAAACGTTGCCTATTTCCTTCGCTCCATAGATGCTGCTGCACCCGCTGAGTTTCTCCAGCTTTTTTGTGTAACCTTCAGTGCTCTCTCATAGTTGGAAGCTGGAATAGAGCAAGGAAAGAGGAAAATAGAATCTCTAAAATCAAGAACCTCTGAGACTGTAGCATCCGTACCCCTCTGTCAGCTATCTGCAAGGAACGTTTGAGCCCACATTGGTGTAATCAGTCACCTGATTAGCCATCATACACATTACAACACTATAAACTAGATGTCCTGAGAAGGAGTGACAAACCACAAGAAAAATATAGAGCGACTCAGCACAGAAACAAGCACTTCAGCCCATAGAGCGCATGGCAATGGTAAACTAACTAATTACATAAAGACTACATTCTCATGAATTCAGGGCTGCCAACATTGGGTGAGAGTTAGGAGTGAGAAATTGCGAAAGACCAAGGAGGAGCATAGGGGGGGGGGGGGGGGGGGGGAAGGGAGGGTTTCCCTCTCCCATTGGTATGGAACATTTGCATTTTTCAGGTTGAAATTGTGCAATATGGTGCATACTGTAGCGAGTCTTTTAACTTACACTTGAATGCAATATATATGCTTTAAATTGGATTGGAGCGTTTTTGAAAGGGGGGAGGCATTGCGATCACTGATCACTGGCCTTGGGGGTACCCGGTGAGGGAGTGGAGCAACCAAGTGGGGAGAGGGTGTGGAAGAAGGGTGTGTCCCCTCCCAGGGTAGGAACCTTTTGAAATTTGATGTATTAAAATCATGTTTTAGTGCACTGTAGAAGTATGATTTCAATGTTTTTTGTTAGAAGTATTTTTAAGAGGTAACTTTTTAAGGGGTAACTTTATCCATACAAAGGGTGATAGCTGTATGGAACAAGCTGCCAGAGGAGGTAGTTGAGGCAGGGACCATCCCAACATTTAAGAAAAAGTTAGACTGATACATGGATAGGACAGGTTTGGAGGTATAGACTGAAAGCAGGTGGCGTAGCTGGGACATGTTGGCGGGTGTGGGCAAGTTGCACCAAAGGGCCTGTTTTCACACTGTATCACTCTATGACTACATTATACCTCCACCATGCATGAATGCTTCAAAATCAAGTGATCGAGTTTTATTGCCATATACTCAAGCATAGAAACATAGAAAATAGGTGCAGGAATTGGCCATCGGCCCTTCGAGCCACCACTGCCATTCAATATGATCATGGCTATTCATCTAAAATCAGTACGTCTTTCCTGTTTTTTCCCCATATCCCTTGATGTCATTAGCCCCAAGAACTAAATGTAACTCTCTCTTGAAAACATCCAGTGAATTGGCCTGCACTGCCTTCTGTGGCAGAGAATTCCACAGATTCACAACTCTCTGCGTGAAGAAAGTTTGTTCTCATCTCAGTCCTAACTGGCCCCCCCTTTATTCTTAAACTGTGACCCATGGTTCTGAACGCCCCCAACATCGGGAACATTTTTCCTGCAGTTACAGTAAGTGAAAATCTAGCAGGCAAGCAGGATGCTTTCACCAACCACCCCCATTTGAAGTCCACTATCTTCCACCGTATCTACCCAGTGCTTGGTACTTACTTCCAGCAGCCACTGGTTGTCCTCCAGGATGCACCGAGCCGCAGCCTGATCCACGCCGGTCATAGGCACAGAGACTCTCACGGCAGCGGCGCAACGGTTCGACGTCTCCGACGGCCCGGGACTCTTGCACTGAGGCTGCTCCATGGCCGGAGCTGCAGTGAGCGACTCGCGAGCCTGGCAAACAGTCGCCAGCTCCGCTCCCCGTCCGCATCTGTCCCCACCACTGCTTCTGCTTCCAACACCCGTGGCCCATGCAGTTGATATGAGTTTTGAAATTTTCGTTGATCACAGAATTTCTCACAACAGAGCGAGATAAATTTGTGAACAGCGTGAGAATTTGGTGAAATGCGTGATTCTCACGCTCAATGCATGGGAGTTGGCAGCCCTGCCTCTCATCCCCCTCTCCCTCCCCCCCCCCCCCCCTCTCTCCTCTCTCTCTCCACCTCTCTATCTCTCCCCTCTCTCTCTCTCCCTCCACTCTCTCTCTTCTCTCTCTCTCTCTCTCTCTCCCTCCCACCTCTCTCTCTCTCTCCCTCTCTCTCCCTCTCTCCTTCTCTCCTCACCTCCCTCTCCTCTCTCCCCCCCCTCCCTCTCTCTCTCCCTCCCCCTGTCTTTCCTCCTACCACCTCTCTCCCCTCTCTCTCTCTCTCTTCTCTCCTCCCCCTCCCCCTCTCTCCCTGTCCCTCCCTTCATCCCCTCTGTCTCCATCCCTCTCCTCTCTCTCCCTCTCTCCCTTCCCTCTCTCTCTCTCCCCTCTCCTCTCTCTCTCTCTCTCTCTCGTCCCCTCTCTCTCTCTCTGTCCGTCTCTCTCTCTCCCTCCCCTCTCCCCCCCTCTCTCTCTCTCTCTCTCCCTCTCTCCCCCTCTCTCTCTCTCTCTCTCTCCTTCTCTCACTCTCTCTCTCTCTCTCTCTCCTCCTCTCTCTCTCCCTCTCTCTCTCTCTCTCTCTCTCCCTCTCTCTCTCTCTCTCTCTCTCTCTGCCTCTCTCTCTTTCTCTCTCTCTCTTCTCTCTCTCTCTCTCTCTCTATCTCTCTTCCCCCTCTCTCCCCCTCTCTCTCTCTCTCTCCATCTCTCTCTCTCCCTCTCTATCTCCCCCTCTCTATCCCCCACCCTCTCTCTCTCCCTCTCTCTCCCCCCCTCTCTCTCTCCCTCTCCCCCTTTCTCCTCTCACCTCTCTATCTCCTCTTGCTCTCTCCCCTCTCTCTTTCCCCTCTCTCTAACTTTTCCCCTCTTTGCTTCCCCCTCTCTCTAACTTTTCCCTCTCTTTCTCTCCTCTCTCTCTCTCTCTCTCTCTCTCTCTCTCTCTCTCCCTCTCTCTCTCTCTCTTTCTCTCTCTCTCTCTCTCTCTCTCTCTCTTCCCCCCTCTCTCTGTCTCTCTCTCTTCCCCCCTCTCCCACCTCTCTCCCCCTCTCCCTCTCTCTCTCTCCATTCACACCTCCTGTCTCTCCCCTCTCTCTCCTCTCACCCCCCTCTCTCTCTCTCTCCCCACTGTCTCCCTGTCTCCTTCCACTCTCTCTCTCTCCACCTCCATTTGAGAGTCCGGCACAGAGACTCTCGCGGCAGCGGAGCTTCCGACGCCTCCGCGGCCCGGGACACTCGCACTGTCCGGAGCGCTCCATGGCCAGAGCTGCAGCGAGCGATTCGCTAGCCGCGCAAACACTCAACAGCGCCGCAAACTCACCAGTCCCGGCTCCCCGCATCTGTTCCCGCCACTGGTTCTGCTTCCATCCCTCCCGCAGCCCCTGCTCTCCAACACCCGCGGACCATGCAGTTTATCGAGTTTTAAAATTTTCGTTGATCACAAAATTTCTCACCACTGAGCGTGAGAAATGTCTGATGAGTGTGAGGGCGTGAGAATTTGCTTGAGAGCGTGAGTCTCACGCTCAAAGCGTGAGAGTTGGTAGCCCTGACGAATTGGCCCCAGATTCCCTCACTCACTTACACATTGGGAGAAATCAATAGTGCCCAATTAACCTACCAATTCCCATGACTTTAGAATGTGGAAGAAAACCAAAGCAACACATAGGAAACGCTGTGAACACATGGAGAACTAACCAACTTCGCTCAGACAGCAGCCGTGCTCCGGATTGACCCAAGGTGTTTGGCTCCAACTCAATTAGCCGTGTCGCTGGTCCCAATGATTGTAATTAGTTCACCAAATACTGTAAGGTTGACTATTACGGATTGGTAGTACAATGACACAGTACTAATATCATGAACCCCAGTGTGGTTCCTGATTACTGGAAAATTATCAAGCTTTGTGGTTTAAATTGGATGTTGAATATCCAAAGGCCTCGGTTAGTGAAACAAAAACTTGCATTTGAATCCCACCATGGCATTTAGGGAACTTAAATTCAGCTAATTACACAAATTTGTAATAACACTGTTAGCATTAACAATGATGGCTAACCACTACATTATATGCTTCCTTAGCCGGCGATTATCTGAAGAGCATTTAAGGAGAAGATGATGGTCAGAGTAGGGGGTAATCATAGTTAGTTTGGGGTCTATGGTTGCCCATGAAGTTGGAAAACTAATAGATTTCACAGTTCAGAATTACTGGGTATTTTTGGATTTGAAGGAGGCATTCTTATTCCTTCCCACTGCAAGCATGTTGTGAAGATGCTTAAGTCATGAATTCCTCTCTTAGCTGCTGTGTTGCCCTGGCAAATAGACTTTTCACCCTGCTGCTAGTCCCATCTACAACAACACTGGATTGCAGGTTGGCTTTCTGTTTCAGATTTCTGACTTTTTAACCACTGGTCTGAACTGCACACACTTCATTTATTACGGAGGGGGGTAAAGTTAAAGTTATCCCAAACCCCTCATGGTAATTTCAAAGGGGGATTAAACTATCAATGCCTTGCCTCACCCCATCTAGCAAAAGATAAATAGGCAGCTTATTCATTTAATGTCTATTTTTGCACTTTTTTGTAAAGTTTCCCTCTCATGTAACTTTTACATTTGTTTTTATTGAATGACAGAGTTTAAAATTAAGAGATTTTTTGCCCTTAATTAATTCAATGGAGCAAAGTACTAGAGAATAAGGGAAAGTAAAATTGGTCCTATAGATGTCCAATTAGACATAGCAGCATAGGAAACATTTTACTTCGGAGTCACTTGAGTGACTACGTGAAGAGCCCGCTCAGCACGCATGCGCGGCATTGAGTTCAGCAGTGCAACAGCGGCCGCATCGGGAGGCAGGCGCTCCCGTTACAGGGTGAAAGAACGGACCATCAGGTAAGTACCCTGAGGTCGGGGTTTCTTTCACAGGAGAACCTTCTGCTTTATTTCAGGCAGAGAACAAAGGCTCTGGAACAAACCTGTCCCCCGCTCGACTCCAACGGAGGAGCGTTTCATCTGGGGGGGGACAGCAACAGGCGGTAGGACCACTTACCGGGCGCACCGCCACCCCGACACCGTGCCGAGCCCAGACCCGCTAGCGCCTGAGCAGCTGGCTGGATGTAAAGCTACCGAAGAAGTGTCCGGCTGGTGGCTTCCGACTTGTCGGACGGGGACGTCTCTCCACCCGCACGGGGGAGAGAGAGCCGCCTGAACCGCATGGAGCGGCTCCTGGAGCAAGTGCTCCAGCGAGACGCGCCGTGTGAGGGGCGCTCTCGCAGGGGGAGTTCAGGCACTCCCTCCACAGTGTCTTGTGCACTGCCCATTGCTTCCTCCTTATCCGAGGGTAGCTTTGGTGACCAGGACTGGGCTGGTCAAGAAGAGGGGACGCTGGCTGAAGATGTCGGGAGTATGCAAGGGGTGCAGGAACAAGAAGAGCTGCTGGGTGTGGTGGACCGCTACGTGGCAGCCCCACATGCAGGAAGGCCGTTAGAGGCCAAACTAGCGACCCGCATTAACCACCTCTCCAACAGGCCCCTACAGGAGCAGGTGGTCAATGAGGCCTTAGAAACGTATACAGGTCCAGAGAACTGTGAGTCCCTCAAAGTGCCGGCTGTAAACACGTTGGGGCAAATATTCGGAACCAGGAGCTAAAACTGCAGCGGATCCTCAGGCTCCTGACGTCAGCCATCACATCGTTTGCTCGTTCCATGGACAATACGGAGAGGACCACAACCTTCATAAACAAATCATAAGACCTGCCATAAATCCTAAATTTGCGGGGTTGTGCAAAACCCCAGCCACTGAGCCAGACACACTGCTTTTGGCAAAGACCTCACAAAGCAAATGAAGGATATGGAAGAGGCCTCAAAAACGTTTGGTCTCATGAGGGCAGGCCCCGGGACGAGCAAACCAAAAACAATAATTCCCAAGCTGCAGCACCCCATCGCGTCCACCAGTCGACGTCTACCATATGGGACTGGTGAAAGCTCGGGGTCCGCATTCTATCACCGGAAGTCTTCTTTAGACCAGGGCCCAGAGCAGACCTCATGGAAAATGCGCCACCCCCCAACATCACCGCCACGTCAGACAACGCGCAAGACTCGTTGGACCGGGAGGAAACAGAAGAAATACCCATAACCATGAAGGTAGGTGGGTCTGGTTCCTACCAGCATATAGAAAGTAGGGGCTTAATACTAACAGGGGGGAGATTACACCTGTTTAAAGAAGCATGGGAGTCTATCACAAGTGATTAGTATATACTCAATGGCATTAGTGGATACAAAATACAATTGCCACCAGTTCAACATTCACCCCAGAGGGTATTTCCCCTGTCAGTTAAAGAAAAATGAGGGACAAGCTGAACTGGTGAGACTAATTACAAAGGGTATAATTGAAAAAACAAAACATGAACCCTTGGAATTCGTATCAAATATATTCACTAAACCAAAAAAGATGGTGGATGTCGCATCATCATTGACTTAACTTCACTAAATATGTTTGTGAAGTATATACATTTCAAAATGGAAACGTTTGTTACTGCCAAACAACTAATTTGCAAAAGATACTGCATGACAAGCATTGATCTTAAAGATGCTTACTATTCAGTACCCATTCACAAGGATCATCGCAGATACCTGAAATTTACCTGGATGGGGCAGCAATGGCAGTTTAAAGCGTTACCCAATGATTTAACACCAGCCCCAAGATTATTCACCAAGATACTAAAACCAGCTCTGGCAATATTAAGAAGACAAAAACATATTGTCATGGCATATCTTGATGATATCTTAATAGTAGGCAAGACCATGGAATTGACTATGTCAGCTGTATCAGCTACCAAACAGTTGTTCGAAACCCTGGGATTTGTCTTACATCCAGATAAATCTAAGTTGAAGCCATCCACAACCATGGACTACTTGGGCTTCACAATTAATTCAGTCTACATGACTGTAACATTGCCAAGAGACAAAACAGTTGAATTGGCACAATCATGCAACAATTTAATGGAACGGCCAACTATTCGACAAGTAGCAAGAGTAATTGGGAAAATGGTAGCAGCATTTCCGGCTACACAATTCTGACCTTTGCACTATTAAAACTTACAAAGAGCAAAGGTACAGGCACTAAAACAACATGCAGGTCATTATGATCGTGTCATGAAGTTACCCACTGAAGCAATATCAGAACTACAGTGGTGGGCAAAAAAACATTTGGCATAGTTTCAGCCCTATTATCATCACTAACCCTACCTTAGTTATCCAAACAGATGCCAGTGCTCAAGGCTGGGGAGCAACTAACTCCATATCTAGCACAGGTGGTAGATGGACTAACCCAGAGTCATCATTACTACTTACACTGGGCATTAATTATTTAGAGATGTTGGGTGCCTTTTATGGTTTAAAAGCATATGCATCAAATATGCATCACTTGCATGTACGGTTACAAATAGATAATACTATGGTGGTGGCCTACATTAACCATATGGGCGGCATAAAATCGTTATCATGCGACAAGTTGGTTAACACAATTTGGCAATGGTGCGTCGAAAGACATATTTGGCTATCAGCAACTTACCTGCCATGTAAGCTAAATACAGTGGCAGACACCAGGTCACGTAAATTTAATGACAACATCGAATGGATGTTAAACCCCAAAATATTTGCAAAAGTTATCAAGCAATATGGCACGCCAGATATCGATTTATTTGCATCAAGGCTAAATCACCAGGTACCTATGTATGTCGCTTGGGAACCAGACCCTGAGGCAGCAGCGGTAGATGCGTTCGCGCTGGATTGGGGACATTCTTCTTCTTTGCATTTCCTTCCTTCTGCCTCATCAGTCGGGTACTTAGCAAAATACAAATGGACTCTGCTTCAGGTATTTTGATAGTACCCGACTGGCCTACGCAGCCGTGGGTCCCAATACTCCATGACATGGTTGTTGAAACTCCGATGGTATTCCCCAGTGACCCAGAGTTATTAACACACCCAGTGTCGGGCATAAGCCACTCGTGCCATGAAAAAATCAAACTCCTGGGTTGCAGATTCTGAACAGACCACTTCTGGGACTGGGATTATCAGAACAAACCGTCGACACCATGTCAGCATCCCTCCGAACATCCACTAAAAAACAGTACTTGTCCAGCATAAAAAAATGGGAGAAGTACTGCTTGG
Organism: Leucoraja erinaceus; assembly: GCF_028641065.1. Taxonomy (NCBI): domain Eukaryota; kingdom Metazoa; phylum Chordata; class Chondrichthyes; order Rajiformes; family Rajidae; genus Leucoraja; species Leucoraja erinaceus. Next base: position 58,142,323 of record NC_073383.1, read on the forward strand.
ATACAGGGACCACCTACTCAACCGCTACAGTTACCAACATACTGGAATTCCTGGCTAACCTTCACCACGATGAAGGACTCAGCTACAGTCCCATCAACACAGCTAGAAGTGCCCTGTCTGTCTATTTAAAACAAGCTCCAGGACAACAGGCCATGGGGTCCCACTCGCTGGTGGTCAAACTAATGAAGGGTACTTACAACTCTAACCCCCTAGACCAAGGTACACCCATATATGGGATGTCAGTGTGGTCCTGACATCCCTCAGGGGATGGCCACCAGCCAGATCCCTCAACCTGGAACAATCTATGCTCAAAACACTCATGTTGATAGCACTTGTATCTGCACAGAGGGTCCAGTCACTACACCTATTGCGCCTGGACAGCATGCTCACAGCTCCAGACCAGATCTCTGTCATTATCCAGGGACTGATCAAACAGAGCAGACCAGGAACACCTAATCCAGTCGTGGAATTCCGGGCTTACCCGCCAGAACCACGGTTATGTGCCATGACCCACCTACTGTCCTACATAGACACAACCAAAAATATTCAAGGGAGTGAAAAAGCCCTGTGGGTCAGTCATAAAAAACCTTATCGTCGGGTGACGAGCCAAACCATTTTGAGATGGCTCAAGCAGGTGCTAAAAGCTGCTGGGATAAACACTAACATGTACAAATCTCACTCCACCAGGGCAGCATCCACATCGACGGCCAAAAGAATGGATGTGCCTATAGACCACATCCTGGCTACAGCATGATAGTCAGGGGAAAGGCCGTTCAGAATTTTTTTATAATAAGCCGTTGGCAAAACCTGCTTTACTCGCAGATAATTTTTTACAGACTGCAAATATTTAATTTAAGCCCAGGGGAGCAATTTAATTTCTTTGTTGTTATTGTTAAAAAAATACCATTGTGTTTTTCTACAAACAGATTCATTGGTCGATTACGATAACACACTTCCTCCCTCAAGGACTTCGGCAGTGAGTGAAGTAATAACTGTTACACGGTTTGAAATCACAGAGCTTTAAAATCTTCACGTAGTCACTCACGTGACTCCGAAGTAAAATAGTAAGATTTTAAAAACGAGAACTTACCAGTTTGAAGTTTGATCTGTATTTTATGAGGAGTTACAATGAGGGATTACATGCCCTCCGCTCCCACCCTCAATTATATGGGTCAAACTGATAACTGATGTCTCCTTTTCTTTACTATGTTTATTTCAACAACTGTGTCTATCTGTAATTCCACACCGCTGCTTTGAAGTATGCCGTGCATGCATGCTGAGCGGGCTCTTCACGTAATCCCTCATCGTATCTCCTCATAAAATACAGATCAAACTTCAAACTGGTAAGTTCTCGTTTAATCTTACTATTATAGTTGTGAAACTTGGTGAATGGATTCATTTTGCCAAAAGGGAGAATGTGTTAACTTATCGTGATTTAATTTTAATTAATTAGAACATATTGTTCCCTCGTAACCCAATTAAATACTCGTACATCATGCACCACATTATTGTTGTTGAGCTTTGTTAAATTAAACTCAGCAGTCACGAGTGTATGGTGAGACACAAGTTTGCGAACAAGGTGATCTATATTGGCAGATACAGAGTCAGACACTCGCGCGCTGAGAGTGAGCACTAACTGAGTTCTTGCAGTTGCAGGCGAGCACACCCGTGACTCATGATGTCATATTCCCACCAAACGCAGTCACGTGACCATTCCAGTTCTACTAACGAGTGTTCGATCTACAACTGGCCTAACCACCAGATGGCGCTACATGACCCCCGCCCCCCTCCCCAGAACTGGAGTAATGAAAACGAACAGGCAGACTAATGAGGCGCTGTCCCCTCATATCGACCAGCAGGGATTCAGCCCGGAGGAAATCGGCGCCCAGCAATGGCTGGGAGACATCAGCAATGGTATAAGTCCAAGTAAAATGGCAGGAGCCGAAGATGAGAGGGACTGTGCGAACTCCATATGTCCGGTTGGAGCTGCCATTAACCTTGGTAAGGGAAGATCCCGGCTTACCGGAACGAGTGTCAAGTCCCGACGGGGGCAAAACGCTGTCCTCTGCGCCCGTGTCGACAAGAAAGCTCCGCCCTGAATGACGGTCCCAGGCGTAGAGGCAATGTTTCAGGCTGACTGCAGTAGCCACTATTGGCGGCCAGTCGAGGCATTTCCAGGAAACGTGCAGGGTGGGTGGTATCGATGGGCATCCGAACCTCAGCGCTGGTGATAGAAGCACCATGACTTCTTACCGGCGTTGCTCAAACCCAGCTTCACAGCCGAACCCCTAGTAGAGGCAGGAACTAGCCGCTGGGCCCACCGAGGCACCGCTGACACCCAATCGGTAGCAGCACCACCCTGCTGTTTGGTCTGCCACAGGTCTACGGCTCCCTCAGCCAGCTGCAGAGGATCATCAAAATTCTCACCCGCAAGGAGTAGTCGGATGTCCTCGGGCATCTGCTCCAGGAAAGCTTGTTCAAAAAGGAGATAGGGCTGATGACCATCCATTAAAGTGAGCATCTTGCTCATTAATACCGACGGCTTGCGATCACCGAGACCCCTCATGTACAAGAGCTTCGCTGCCCAATCGCGGCGGCTGATACCAAAGGTACGCAGGAGGAGCTGCTTGAGGCCCTCGTACTTGTCGGCAGCTGCCGGCTGGCGCAGGAAATGTACGAGGCGACCAGCCGTGTCCTGATCCAGAGCGCCGACCACATAATAAAACTTTGTGTCATCGGCCGTAATGCATCGAACATGGAACTGGACCTCAGCCTGCTGGAACCACATCTGGGGCTGCGATGTCTAGAACACGGGAAGCTTGAGAGAAACAGCATTCTGTTGAGCCAGGTTGTCAGCTGCCTAGGGTTGCTGAGGTCAATCGTCAGCTGCGTCCATCGTGAAAATCCAAAAGAACCATTTTGGATCATTGGGGTCACCAATATGGTGAGACACATTTTTGAGAACAAGGTGATTTTTATTGGCAGATGCAGAGTCAGACATTCGCGCGCTGAGAGTGAGCACTAACTGAGTCCTTGCAGTTGCAGTCTGGCACACCAGTGACTCATGATGTAATCTTCCCGCCAAACGCTGTCACGTTCCCATTCCAGTTCTACTTACGACGTTCGATCTATAAGCAGAGATGATGGGCAAGAACTGAGGTAGCCTTGCAGCTTTGCATAGTCTGGCACACCAGTGACTCATGATGTAATCTTCCCGCCAAACGCTGTCACGTGCCCGCAGTTCTACTTACGCGGGCACTATAACTGGACGCCCTGTGGCGCCATCAATTGTTTATTATCATATGCAAAAATGCATTTCGTTGTCTCTGTACTGTACACTGACAATGACAATAAATTGAATCATTTCATTTTCATTTTTTTTATAACTGGCCTAACCACCAGATGGCGCCATAATTGTTTATTTATTATATGCAAAAAGGAATTTCTTATTTCCTGCTTCTTTATAGGCACGTTACATGGACCAGCCATCCACGACATTAACACTATCCAACACACACACTAGGCACAACGTACACTTATCCCAAGCCACTTGACCTACAAACCTGTAGGTCTTTGGAGAGTGGGAGGAAACCGAAGATCTCAGAGAAAATTCACACTGACACAGGGAGAACGTACAAATTCCGTACAGTCAGAACCCGTAGTCTGGATCGAACTTGGGTCTTCGACGCTGCAGGCGCTGAAAGGCAGTAAATCTACTGTTGCAGCACCGTGCTTGATTCTGCAGGGATGTGCAGGGTTGTTCAAGAACCTGATGGTTAATGGAAAGAAGCTGTTCTTGAACCCAGACATAGTGGCTCTCAGACTACCGTACCTTCTTCCTGATGGTAGCAGTGAGAAGAGAGAATGGCTTGGATGGTCCAGGTCTTTAATGGCATTGGGTGTCTTTCTGAGCCAGCTGTTCCTGTGGACCCCTTTGATAGTGGGGAGGTTAGTAGCAATGATGGTCCAGGTAATGTTCATCGTCTTCTGCAACCTATTTTGGTCTTGAGTGTTTCAATTTCCAAACCAGACGGTGATGCAATCAGTAATCTGCTCTCCACCGTGTATTAGAAACATAGAAATTAGGTGCAGGAGTAGGCCATTCGGCCCTTCGAGCCTGCACCGCCATTCAATATGATCATGGCTGATCATCCAACTCAGTATCCCGTACCTGCCTTCTCTCCATACCCTCTGATCCCCCTAGCCACAAGGGCCACATCTAACTCCCTCTTAAATATAGCCAATGAACTGGCCTCGACTACCCTCAGTGGCAGAGAGTTCCAGAGATTCACCACTCTCTGTGTGAAAAAAGTTCTTCTCATCTCGGTTTTAAAGGATTTCTTCAGGCAACATCTCTGGGAGAGAAGGAATGGGTGATGTTTTGGGTCGAGACCCTTCTTTTCAGAATCTCGCTCCCGTATTCTAACTCATCGACATCTGTTATTTGTCCAACAATGTGGGTATTAATATTGTGTCATACAGTACTGAAATAGGCCCTTTGTCCAACTCATCCATGCTAACCAAGATATTCCTGTTAAGCTAATCTCATTAATGTGTGGACCATCTATCAATTACTAAAACTCTAATCTAGTTTGTTTGTTTGTTTGCGTGCGCAGTTGGGGAAGGCTTGCCGGTCCGGAATCGCCATTTTGACTGAACATCACGTCGTGCATGGGTGAGTGATGGAATATTGCGTTGGGGGACTGGGACCCAATAGATCCACGCTGATATGCATCTAATTTCATGTCCATGTATCTGTCTATATTTCTTTTAATACAATACAATAAAACTTTATTAGCCAAATGTGTTTTGCAACATATGAGGAATTTCATTTGCCAAGTCAGTGGTACAGATAAAAAGCAATAGAATACACAAAATACATTTTAACATAAACATCCACCACGGCGACTCCTCCACATTCCTCACTGTGATGGAAGGTGAAAAAAAAGTTAAATCTCTTCCTTCCTTTGTCATCCGGCGATCGGGGACATCGAGTCTTCCATTGAAGGGACAATCTTACTCTCGTAGCCGTAGGTGGGCCTCCTCATTGGGGCGATCAGCTCTGCATCAGGGGGGAATCTTAGCTCCCCCACGCCGGGCGATCTTACCCCAGGTCGGGGCTGCCCGAACGTCATGCAGCGTCTGGAGCTCCCGACCCATTCTCATCCGAGACTGCGAGCCATTGATGGTAAAATCCACAGGCTGCGATTGGAGTGATCCCAGGCAAGGAATCGGCCCCGATGGTAAGTCCACGCCCTGCGGAGGGGCTCAAAGTCAGTCCTGAGCGAGGCCTCCAGCTCTATGATGTTAGGCCGCAGAGCGACCGGAGATACGACCCAAAAAACAATCGCATCTCCGGCAAGGTAAGAGACTGAAAAAAAAGTATCCCCTTCCCTCCCCCCCACCCCTCACATAAAACAAACCAGAGAACATTTACACAACCTTTCAAAACACACTAATAATACCAATAAAAAGACGAAAAATCAGACAGACTGTTGGCGAGGCTGCCAATCGTACGGCGCCCCTGGTGACTCCACTGCACCAGGTTGTTATTGCACCTGTTGTCATTGCACCTGTCTCAACTACCTCCTCTGGTAGTTCTTTCCATGTACCCCCTACCATCTGTATGAAAAAGTTGCCACTCAGATTCCTATTAAATCTTTCCCCTCACAACTTAAACCTATGCCATCTAATTCTTCATTCCCCCAACCTGGACAAAAGGCTCAATGTGGGGGGACATTGGAGTACCTGGGCTGCATTCACCCTATCTATTCCTCACATGATTTTATACACCTCTATAAGATCACACCTCAGCCTCCAGCACTGCAAGGAAAAGTCACAGCCTGCCAAATCTCCCCCTATATCTCAGGCACTTGAATCCTGGCAAATCTTCATAAACCTTCTCTGCACTCTTTTCAGCCTAACAACATCCTTACTATAGCAGGCCGACCATAATCCGCAAAGTGCATTCTCACCAACATCTTGCACAACTGTAACATATTTATCCCAACTCTATTTCCTGACTGATAATGGCCAATGTGCCAAAAACTGTCTTCACCATCTTATCTACCTGCAATGCTACTTTTAGGGAACAATGTACTTGTATTCCCAGATCCCTCTGCTCTACAACACTACCCAGGACATTCCTGTTCACTATGAAGATCCTTGTCTGGTTTGACTTCCCAATCTGCAACAGCTCACAATAATCTGAATCCTCTTATCTCCATTTACCATTCTTCAGTCCACTTACCCTTCTGATCAAGATCCTGCTGTAATTCCTGTTAAGCATCTTCATTATCTATGATACCAGCTACTTTAGCACATCTCGGGAAAGCACATCTCGGACCCGCAAACGCTCAGCATAGGAGTACCGTAAGGCTGCGTACTCTCTCCTCTACTCTCTCTACACCAATGACTGCACCTCCACAGACACCTCTGTCAAGCTTCTCAAGTTTGCAGACGACACAAGCCTGATTGGACTGATCCAGGATGGGGAGGAATCTGCCTACAGGCAGGAAGTGTCACAGCTGGCATCCTGGTGCCGTCGCAACAACCTAGAGCTCAATGCTCTTAAGACAGTGGAATTGATTGTAGACTTTAGGAGAGCTCCCCCTCCCCTCACTCCACTCACCATCAACAACACCACAGTCACATCTGTGGAGTCTTTTAAGTTCCTGGGAACCATCATCTCCAAGGACCTTAAGTGGGGGACTACCATCGACTCCACAGTCAAAAAGGCACAACAGAGGATGTACTTCCTATGGCAGCTGAGGAAGCACAATCTGCCCCAGGCAATGATGGTCCAATTCTACACGGCCATCGTAGAGTCTGTTCTCACCTTCTCCATCATGGTCTGGTTTGGCTCAGTCACCAAGCACGACACCTGGAGGCTGCAGCGAATCGTCCGATCAGCAGAGAAGGATATTGGCTGCAACCTTCCCTCAATTGATGAACTGTACACTGCAAGGCCCAGGAAGCGAGCGGGCAAGATCATCTCTGACCCCTCTCACCCTGGCCACAAACTCTTTGAAACACTTCCCTCTGGAAGGCGACTCCAGAAAACATTTTTTATCCACGAGTAGTTGCTCTACTCAACAGGCAAAAATCTGTAGCCTCCCTTTGATCTGGTATTTTAGAAACATAGAAAATAGGTGCAGGAGGAGGCCATTTGGCCCTTCGAGCCAGCACCGCCATTCATTGTAATCATGGCAGATCATGTCATCAATCAATAACCCATGCCTGCCTTCTCCCCATATCCCTTGATTCCACTAGCCCTTAGAGCTCTATCTAACTCCTTTCCATAATAGGGGAAACAAAACTGTAGGCCTGATTAGGCTAGGAGAGCCAAGTTCTTTCTCTGAAGCTCATTAGTGAATCTAATTGGTTCATATAATTATTGACCAAAATTGCACATTGTACGGCAAACTCATTGTTAAGTAAAAAAGTCAGTAAAAATGCTCTCATCCTTCAATCAACTAAATGCTGCCACACGTATGTGAATACCTGGTCACCTGTCACGAGGAGGCCTGGTTATATATTAGACAATTATTATAAATTGTGGAGCTGAGAATATTCTAAATGTTCTAGCTTTTGGTACAAAGAAGCAATTGTTGTGGCAGCATGTGGAAATTAACAAATTATTAAAGGAAGGAGTTATCAAATCAATGAATTATGTTGGTTCTCATGCTTGATCAATAGTGTTTTATCATTAATGTTTTATTATTATTAATGTTTAGTGTTTTCTGAGTCATTCGTAACTGTCACTGTATGTCATGTTGTTACTTGTGGGCGGAGCACCATGGCAAATTCCTTGTATGTGAATACTTGGACAATAAACTTACTTACTTAATTACTTACTTTAGCATCATCTGCAAACTTACTACTCATGCCTTGTACATTTTAATCCACATAATTGATATAGATGTCAAACAGCAATAGTTCCAATACCATTCCCTGACACACTCCACTGGTCATGGGCTTCCACCACAAGCCTCTGCTTTCTACCATGAAGCTAATGCTGTATCCAGTTAGCTAGCTCTCACTGGATCCCATGCAATCTAACCTTCTAGAGCAGCCTACCATGTGAAACCTTAAGAAAGGCCTTGATGAAGTCCATATAGACTGTTTTCCACTCTGCATTCATCAGCTTTCTTGGTTATTTCTTCAAATAACACCCTAATCAAATTCATGAGGCCTGGTCACCCACGCACAGAGCCAGGTTGTTAAATTTAAAGATGGTGTCAGAGTTGTATATGGCTACATAGTAATGGGCATAGAGGCAAATCGAAAAGGGAATGGAGCACACAGCTCACAGCTGCCCCTCTGCTGATGGTCAGTGATGAGGAGGTGTTGATGCCAATCTGTACAGATTGAAGACTGCAAAGTAAGTTGAGTATCGATTTGCATACAAAACTCTGTGGTATGTGTTGTGCAACTAGAAAATTCATCTCTGATCAATAGTGCTTAGCACGCTATATTTGTGCGTTATATTGTCCCTCCAGAATTCATTCTCCAGTGGAAAGAGCTTTGCAGGTAGAATACAATGCATTGATGTGAATATTTAACATATTACTGTAAGAAAATTGAAAAAAAAATGAGATGGATGGTAAAAAAGGTTACAAAATTTAAAAAAGGTAATATTGTTTATTCCTAAGTTTATCTTTAGTAATAAGTAAACATAACTTAAAGCCTCTCAGTTGATTCTAAATTTGTCCTGGTGCAAATTGTACTCATTGATGCTGTGCTCTTTTGCTTAGCTTTATTAGCTTAAAAACCTGAAATTCAATAACAGTAACTAACCAAGGGCCACAAATTCAAAGTAATGGATGGCCATTAGAATAGTTAAGATTCTCACAATGAATAGGAGGAAGAATGGATTTATTGAAGAGAGGTCTTGCCAGTGTGATTGATCATTAAATTAAGATGCCACAGTTTCAAGCACACATTTAAATGCACTGGACAGAGGGCTTGAAAGGAAGACATTTAAAAACCTGCAGTGCGATGGGAAGGTAAAGACATGAATTATAATTATAATGGGTTTGATAATAATACAAAGCAGATACCACTTATGACTGATTGTAATTTAAAAGTAGAGAATTATGTCTTTCACTGGGTGCTAACAATTATTAACTAATGACAATCTGAGCATTAACCTGCATATCCAGATTAATTGAAAAGGGCCAAAGCATGAATTAGCAGCTGGGCAGCCTGCTGATCGACACATCTACTGAAGCACCAGCTATCAGAAAGATGACAGGAAGAGAAAAAGAGCAGAATGGTTAGTTGAAGGTCCATGAATATGATATAAACGCAGAGGCACACAGTGTGGAAGCAGGTCCTTCGACCCAGCACATTGATGGCAATCAGCGCGCACCCATCTTGACTGATCACATTATCCTTTACGTATTTCCATCCTCTCCTTTCCCCTCCACACCTGCCAATTACACTACCAACCAGCAGTGCTTTGGCATGTGGAAGAATGCCATGAGAAGGAATTTCTTTAGCCAGAGGGTGCTAAATCTGTGGAATTTCTTTGCCGAATTTCTTAATGGCTGTGGAGGCCAATTCATTGGGTATTTTTAAAGCTAATATTGATAGTTTCTTGATTAATAAGGATGTCAAAAAGGTTACAGAGAGAAGGCAGGGGAATGGGGTTGAGATGATCAGCCATGATCGAATGGTGGAATAGAATCGATGGGCCAAATGCCTAATTCTGCTCCTATCTCTTATGGTATTATGCAGTTACTGGAAGAACATACAAAACTCCATACAGAGATCACCCATGACCAGGATTGAATGACAGTGCAAACCTAGCCGGAATCTTGCACGTACTCCTCATGCAATATAATGCTCCGATCATGCCTGCACCACTGCTAGGTATGGGCTCATCAATCTAGCAAATATTGCAGCACACTTAACGTGATATTGCTGCAATCACTGAGGGGACAAACAGTGATGAGTCCGCATATATGCTCACCAATAAAAAATGGGTCTGGCAGATGCTGGAAGTTAAGCATTGATATCTCATGGGATCCCTTTAATTCAAATCTCTGTCATTCTGCTGAACTGCAGCAAAATTGCTCCTTGTTTTCTTGCAACTAATAAACAACGGTTTGAAGTTGCAACTTCATGCACCAGTTTATGCCATGTCACATGGAAATGGTCACTGTGCACTAATCATTAGATGTGCAACATGTTTGTGACTATTGGCTACATTAAGGTAAATGTACATAGAATTTTCAGGTCTAATTTCGCGAATAGCACTATTGGGCCAAGTTATGGTGGCCAGCGTGAACAAATCCTGAATAATTACCTTTATGCAAGGTTTGCAGATAAAACACGAGTGCAAAGGGTCCAATTTCTAATCTACTGTTTTATTTTGTTTATGACATTCAAATGAATACTGTGAGCGCGTAATTAAAAATAATTTTCTTATCACTCTAATGTATTGGGAGAAAGGATTTTCAACACAACAAACTGCTGATACCTACCTGTTAAAGAAACTGCAATGGTACTAATATTGTCTGTAGGAAGGTAGAGATTGTCATGAAAATGCAACAGTTGATAATTGATGTGTAGTCTAAATGTCGCCAATGTGGGAACAGCATTGCTTGATTAATCTGAGTCTCTGTGGTGCGTATTCTTTTTAATAGCCATTCACATAGTTAATTACACTAATGAAATTTATCATGTTTAATTTAGAATTATGACAAAGCATCAACTCTATATGCAATTTTACTATTAATTTCCTAGAAATTGCCGAAAAATGCTGGCCCATTTTGCCCATTTATTGCCCATTCTTAATTGCCCATGAGATGCTGGTGAGTACCATTTTGAAATGCGACAGCACTGATGTGAGGGTACTGGTGGGTACTACTGAGGACATTGCTGGAGTGTAGAGAGCCCCTGGATGGTGAGGGAGTAGCAATATACTTCCAGGGGAACTAGCAGGTAGACCAGTTCCCAGGTGCCTTCTGTCCCTTTTCTTATTGTTCATAGTGGTTGAGGGTTTTCTATGAGCTTTTGAAGCAGACTGGAGAGTAACTGCTGTGCAGATTGCAGTTGGAGCATATTGCAGCCACAATACACTGGTGATGCAGACTATGAATTTTAAATGGAGACACAGCAGACTGCTGTTAGTGGAACCTTTTTGTCTAGTTTAGTTTAGAGATACAGCGTGGAAACAGGATCTTTGGCCCACCGAGTCCGCATCAACCAGCGATCCCTGCACATTAACACTACCCTACACACACTAGGGACATTTGCAGCAAGCCAATTAAACTACAAACCTGTACGCCTTTGGAGTGTGGGAGGAAACCAAAGATCTCGGAGAAAACCCAGGCAGGTCACGGGGAGAATGCACAAACTGTACAGACAGCATCTGTGGTCAGGATCGAACCCAGGTCTCTGGTGCCGTCATGCAGTAGCTCTACTGTTATGTCACCGTGCCGTCCATTGAGCAAAAAACAAACTGCTAGAGGAAATCAGTAGGCCAGGCTTCTTCATATGGACTCCATTTCCTTCCACAGAAGTGCATCTGTGGAAAGAAATGGGCTTAGTATGAAGAAGGGTCACGACCCAAAATACTCTCTGTGTGTTTCTTTGTACAGATGCTGCCTGACCTGCTGAGTTTCTCCAGCAGTTTGTTTTTTGTTCAATGGACTGTTACGTTGGTTGATTTGTTTGACCATCGGTGGGCCATCGTGTCCTGGATGGAAGAAAGAAGGAACTGTAGACGCTTGTTCACAAAAGAAGACACAAAATAGTAAGATTAAACGAGAACTTACAAGTTTGAAGTATGATCTGTACTTTATGAGGAGTTACGATGAGGGATTACGTGAAGAACCCGCTCAGCACGCATGCGCGGCATACTTCAAAGCAGCGGTGTGGAATCACAGATAGACACGTTATTGAAGTAAACATAGTAAAGACAAGGAGACATCAGTTTATCAATTTGACCCATATTATTGAGGGTGGGAGCGGAGGGCACGTAATCCCTCATCGTAACTCCTCACTCCTCCTCTCTTTACTCAGAGAGTGGTAGCTCTTTACTCAGAGAGTGGTAGTTCTTTACTCAGAGAGTGGTAGCTCTTTACTCAGAGAGTGGTAACTGTGTGGAATGAGCTTCCAGTGAAGGTGGTGGAGGCAGGTTCGTTTTTATCATTTAAAAATAAATTGGATAGTTGTATGGATGGGAAGGGAATGGAGGGTTATGATCTGAGCACAGGTATATGGGACTAGGGGAGATTATGTGTTCGGCACGGACTAGAAGGGTCGAGATGGCCTGTTTCTGTGCTGTAATTGTTATATGGTTATATGGTTATATGGTTATAAAATACAGATCAAACTTCAAACTGGTAAGTTCTTGTTTAATCTTACTATTTTACTTCGGAGTCACGTGAGTGACTACGTGAAGATTTCAAAGCTCTGTGATTTCAAACCGTGTAACAGTTATTACTTCATCACTGTCGAAGTCCTTGAGGGACGAAGTGTGTTATCGTAATTGACCAATGAATCTGTTTATGAAAAACAAAACAGTATTTATTAACAATAACAACAAAAAATAATTGCTCCCCTGGGCTTAAATTAAATGTTTGCAGACTGTAAAATTGTTTCTGCAAATAACACAGGTTTTGCCAACGGCTTGTGATAAAAAGTCCTGAACATGGTTTCCCTCGACCATCCTGCTGTAGCCAGGATGTGGTCCATCGGCACGTTCATTCTTTCCGCCGTTGACGTGAATGCTGCCCTGGTGGAGTGAGATTTATACAAGTTAGTGTCAATCCCGGCAGCTTTTAGTACCTGCTTGAGCCATCTCGAAATGGTTTGGCTCGTCACCCGACCATGAGGTTTTTTATGACTGACCCACAAGGCGTTTTCACTCCCTCGAATATTGTTAGTTGTGTCTATATAGGATAGTAGGTGGGTCATGACACATAACCGTGGTTCTGGTGGGTAAGCCCGGAATTCCACGACTGGATTAGGTATTCCTGGCCTGCTCTGTTTGATCAGTCCCTGGATCATAAACGAGATCTGGTCTGGAGCTGTAATCATGTTGTCCAGTCGTAATCGATGTAGAGACTGGACCCTCTGTGCGGACACAAGTGCCATTAACATGAGCGTTTTGAGTGTCAATTGTTCCAGCTGAGGGATCTGGCTGGTGGCCATCCCCTGAGGTAAGTCAGGACCACACTGACATCCCATATATGGGTGTACCTTGGTCTTGGGGGGTTTGGTATTGTAAATGCCTTTCATTAATTTTACCACCAGCGGGTGAGATCCCATGGCCTGTTGTCCTGATGCTAGTGTTAAGTAGGCAGACAGGGCACTTCTTGCTGTGTTGATGGCACTGTAGCTGAGTCCTTCTTCGTAGTGAAGTTTGGCCAGGAATTCCAGTACATTGGTGACTGATGCAGTTGTGTAGGTGGTCCCTGTATCCAGGCAGTACTTTTCCCATTTTTTGATACTGGTCAAGTAGTGTTTTTTAGTGGATGTTCGGAGGGATGTTGACATGGTGTCGATGGTTTGTTCTGATAATCCCAGTCCCAGCAATGGTCTGTTCAGAATCTGCAACCCAGGAGTTTGATTTTTTCATGGCATGGGTGGCTTATGCCTGACACTGGGTGTGTTAATAACTCTGGGTCACTGGGAAATATCATCGGAGTTCCAACAACCATGTCATGGAGTATCGGGAACCATGGCTGCGTAGGCCAGTCGGGTACTATCAAAATACCTGAAGCAGAGTCCATTTGTATTTTGCGTAGTACCCGACTAATGAGGCAGAAGGGAGGAAATGCATAGAAGAAGAAATTTCCCCAATCCAGCGCGAACGCATCTACCGCTGCTGCCTCAGGGTCTGGTTCCCAAGCGACATACATAGGTACCTGGTGATTTAGCCTTGATGCGAATAAATCGATATCTGGCGTGCCATATTGCTTGACAATTTTTGCAAATATTTTGGGGTTTAACATCCATTCGATGTTGTCATTAAATTTACGTGACCTGGTGTCTGCCACTGTATTTAGCTTACCTGGCAGGTAAGTTGCTGATAGCCAAATATGTCTTTCGACACACCATTGCCAAATTGTGTTAACCAACTTGTCGCATGATAACGATTTAATGCCGCCCATATGGTTAATGTAGGCCACCACCGTAGTATTATCTATTTGTAACCGAACATGCAAGTGATGCATATTTGATGCATATGCTTTTAAACCATAGAAGGCACCCAACATCTCTAGATAATTTATGCCCAGTGTAAGTAGTAATGACGACTCAGGGTTAGTCCATCTACCACCTGTGCTGGATATGGCGTTAGTTGCTCCCCAGCCTTGAGCACTGGTATCTGTTTGGATAACTAACGTAGGGTTAGTGACGATAATAGGGCTGAAACTATGCCAAACATTTTTTGCCCACCACTGTAGTTCTGATATTGCTTCAGTGGGTAACTTCATTGACACGATCATAATGACCTGTATGTCATTTTAGTGCCTGCACCTTTGCTCTTTTTAAGTTTTGATAGTGCAAAGGTTTGAATTGCATAGCCGGAAATGCTGCTACCATTTTCCCAATTACTCTTGCTACTTGTCAAATAGTTGGTCGTTCGTTGACCATTAGATTGTTGCATGATTGTGCCAATGCAACTGTTTTGTCTCTTGGCAAAGTTACAGTCATGTGGACTGGATTAATTGTGAAGCCCAAGTAGTTCATAGTTGTGGGTGGCTTCAACTTAGATTTATCTGGATGTAAGACAAATCCCAGAGTTTCAAACAATTGGTAGCTAATACAGCTGACATAGCCAATTCCATGGTTTTGCCTACTATTAAGATATCATCAAGATATGCCATGACAATATGTTTTTGTCTTCTTAATATTGCCAAGGCTGGTTTTAGTATCTTGGTGAATAATCTTGGGGCTGATGTTAATCCATTGGGTAACGCTTTAAACTGCCATGGTTGCCCCATCCAGGTAAACTTCAGGTATCTGCGATGATCCTTGTGAATAGGTACTGAATAGTAAGCATCTTTAAGATCAATGCTTGCCATATAGTATCCTTTGGAGATTAGTTGTTTGGCAGTAACAAACGTTTCCACTTTGAAATGTATGTACTTAACAAACATATTTAGTGAAGTTAAGTCAATGATGCGACATCCACCATCTTGGTTTTAGTGAATATATTTGATACAAATTCCAAGGGTTCATGTTTTGTTTTTTCAAAGATACCCTTTGTAATTAGTTTCATCAGTTCAACTTGTCCCTCGTTTTTCTTTCACTGAGAGGGAAAATACCCTTTCGGGTAAATGTTGAACTGGTGGCAATTTACCTGTTATGAATTGTATTTTGTATC
Source organism: Leucoraja erinaceus (assembly GCF_028641065.1). Taxonomy (NCBI): domain Eukaryota; kingdom Metazoa; phylum Chordata; class Chondrichthyes; order Rajiformes; family Rajidae; genus Leucoraja; species Leucoraja erinaceus. The sequence continues at coordinate 58,157,669 of NC_073383.1, forward strand.
CACTAATGCCATTGAGTATATACTGATCACTCGTGATACTCCCATGCTTCTTTAAACTGGTGTAATCTCCCCCCTGTTAGTATTAAGCCCCTTTTCTATATGCTGGTAGGAACCAGACCCACCTACCTCCATGGTTATGGGTATTTCCTCTGGTTCCCGCCGGTCCAACGAGGCTTGCGTGCTGTTGGACGTGGCATTGACGTTGGGGGGTGGCGCATTTTCCATGGGGTCCGCTCTGGGCCCTGGTCTAAAAAAGACACGGTGATAGAATGCGGACCCCGAGCTTTCACCAGTCCCATATGGTGGACGTCGACTGGTGGACGCGACGGGGTGCTGCCGCTTGGTGTTTATTGTTCTAGGTTTGCTCGTCCCGAGCCCTGCATTCATGAGACCGAAAGTTTTTGAGGCCTCTTCCATATCCTTCATTCGCTTAGAGAGGTCATTGCCAAAGAGCAGTATGTCTGGCTCAGTGGCTGGGGTTTTGCACAACCCCGCAAATTTAGGATTGATGGCAGGTTTTATTATTTCTTTACGCAGGTTGTTGATCTCAAATTGCGTATTACACAACAGCGCAAGAGTATTCTGTTGATTGGTGGTCATCTCGGTGTTGTCCACGGAACGAGCAAACGAAGTGATGGCTGACGTCAGGAGCCTGAGGATCCGCTGCAGTTTTAGCTCCTGGTGTCGGATGTTTGCCCCAACGTGCCCCCAGATTTGGCTGTTTACAGTTGGCACTTTGAGGGACTCACAGTTCTCTGGACCTGTATATGTTTCTAAAGCATCATTGACCACCTGCTCCTGTAGAGCCCTGTTGGAGAGGTGGTTGATGCTGGTTGTTTGACTTCTAACCGCTAGTTTGGCTTCTAACGGTCTTCCTGCACGTGGGGTTGCCACGTAGCGGTCCACCACACCAAGCAGCTCTTCCTGTTCCTGCACCCCTTGCATACTCCCGAGATTTTCAGCCATCGTCCCCTCTTCTTGACCAGCCCAGTCCTGGTCACCAAGCTACCCTCGGGTAAGGAGGAAGCAATGGACAGTGCACAAGGCACTGTGGAGGGAGTGCCTGACCTCCCCCTGCGAGAGTGCCCCTCCTGAGACACACCTCCCTGGAGCACCTGCTCCAAGAGCCACTCCACACGGCTCAGGCGGCTGTCTCTCCCCGCCCGGGTGGAGAGACGTCCACGTCCGACGTGTCGGAATACCCCCGGCCGGATGCTTTTCCTGGTAGCTTTACATCCAGCCCGCTGCTCAGGCGCTAGCGGGGTTGGGCTCGGCACGGTGTCGGGAATAGCGGAGCGCTCGGTAAGCGTTCCTACTGCCTGTTGCTGCCCCCCCTTGATGGCACGCTCTTCTGGTGGAGTCGAACGGGGGACAGATTTCTTTGAGAGCCTTTTCTTCGGTATACTCATTCTGAAAGAAAAATCAGACGGCTCTCCTTTCACAAGTAAAGCCGACCTCAGTTCAACTTACCTGACGGTCCGTCTTTTAAATTGCAGCGGGAGCGCCTGACTCCCACTGTTGCCGCTGTTGCACTGCTGGCGTAATGCCGTGCATGCGTGCTGAGCGGGTTCTTCACGTAGTCACTCACGTGATTCCGAAGTCCGAAGTAAAATCCTAGAGTACCTCAACAGGTCATAAAACCATGCATAGGTTTTGTGGCAAGCCCTTATTCAGGTAGTCTGAAGAATGGTCCCAAGAAAGGAACAGAATTTTCTTGAGTCTGATAGAGCGTCCTGGCCTGAAACGTTGTCTGTCCATGTCCCTCCACAGATGCAGCCTGACTTGCTGTGCCCCTGCAGCACTTTGTTTTCTACCCTAGAAACTGTTGATCACTCAATGCATTTTGTAAAAGTTGTATAATGATCAAAAGAGTTTTATTTGCATAGTTCACAGAGCAGCACTGTTAGCCAATTCTGTATAGTGTTCTGGTGAAACTGACTTTACCAATTTTAGTCCAAGGTTCTTTACTGAATTCTCACCATTGTCTGCAAATGAATTTTGTGGGTAGATTTTACAGGGACATACTACAGTTCGAGCAACACTCTCCCAGATATAGAGGAGCATGGTGGCACAGGTGGTGCAGCGGTAGTGTTGCTATCTTACAGCGCCAGAGACCTGGGTTTGATCCTGACTACGGGTGCTGTCTGCACGGTGTTTGTATATTCCTCCATGACTGCGTGGGCTTTCCCCGGGTACTCCAATTTCCTCCCACACTCCAAAGACGTATATGTTTGTAGGCTAATTGGCTTTGGTAAAGATGAATACCAAAGTTTGGCCCTAGTTTGTAGGATAGCGTAGTGTACGGGGATCGCTGTTTGGTGTGGACTCGGTGGGCCGAAGGGCCTGCTTCCGCACCTTATCTCCAAACTAAACTTCACTGAACAATCCTTTTGAATTAATGGATACCGTAATAATGGAAGGGTCTGGGAGAGACCTTGAAGAAGTACTCAGGCAGGTTGTTTAGAAACAGTGCCTGATGAAAGCATGTTGTCTGTGTGTAGTAGTCGTGTGGTCCCTCCAGAGCTACAGCTAGCTAGTTGTGGTACAAAGTTGCCAAAGAAGTGTCTCAAAGAAATAATGCAAAAAATAAGCCTAATTCACTTTGGAGAAGCCTGAAATGCAGACAAATTGAAGTGTCCGCTGTTGTGGGATGAAGGGGAGGTATCTTCTCCTGGAGTATGAAGATGAATGACCTTCCTGATGCAGCACCAAACAGCAAATCGTGCAATGTGGCAGAGGTCAGCAGTAACAGCGTGGAATTATCCTGTAGTCTAGAAGCTGAGATGATACCTGATCCTGACCACCATGGACAAACCAGTCAAGCCACTCACACACAAAAGGATACAATGTGCAAGAGTAACTCAGCAGGTCAGGCAGCATCTGCAGAGAACATGGATAGGTAACATTTCCGGTTGAGACCCTTCTTCTGACACCCATTATGTTGTATTTGACATCATAGAAGATCAACGGCTAAGAGGACAATTAATACATTTTGAGTACTGGAGCTTTCAAAGCAAACAGTCAAAGGAAACATGGTAAAACTAATTGATCTGTGAGAAACTAATTTGAGGTTGAATATCTTACTGCAAATTAGTTTATTATTATTGGTGTAATTCGGAGGAGTTTTATGTGCGAAAAAATGCTTTTAACTAAAGAAAATGAAAATACCATTGAAAATTCAGGAGATGAACCTCCCGATGAATGCCAGGGTACACGGTATTACTCCACTTCAGGTTAATCCAATTTTCAGCAGCAGAGCACCATTTTGTTTGGAGTTGAGGAAACACATTTCTTGCCCATGATATGTATTCTACATGTGGTGTTGAGATGAAAAACAGGTAATATGATGGCTTTACATTTTTAATTTCAATTATGGAATTTATCTTATGGAGGTGACATTACTGTACATGAATGCCTTCTTCTGAATAATTTAACCCTAACCTAAAACCTTCATACAGGCTCATAATTTTAATGTAAAACCTTCATACAGGCTCATAATTTTAATGTTCAAACACTGAATCTAATTTTGCCAAACACTTCAAGTTTCAATTTGGCTTAGTTGATAGCATTCTCTTCTGAGTCATAAGGTTCAAAGCCGAAATCCTGCTCCAGCACTTGGCCAGAAAATCTTGTCTGCTACTTCACTGCAGCAGTGAAAGGTTTTGTATTGCTGTCCAAAGATTGCTATAGGATCTTTGTTGCTGTCAGGTGCTGTCTGGAAGAAGAGGTGTTAAACTGATGCTTTGTCATGTGAATGAATGGAAGGGATCCTATTGTGCTATTTGAAGTCTTATGTTCCTCATTTCCCTCCCTACTAAAGCTATTTTCTTTATTTTATTTGCTAATTGTAAAATAAATCTCTGGTAAATTACCCACCAAATGGTTATGACTTTGCTCCACTGCTTCTGAGAATTTAATAAAATGTTAATTAGATGTAAATTCATGTTTCACATGACAAATGACATGTCATACATATTATTTTTCACTCTTCAAAGCTTATTAGTTCAAGCTTTATTTTTCTTGAGGAAAGTTATAGTTCTATATTGTAGACAATGAGAAGTGCAATATTATAGACAATGAGAAGTGAAACATTTGCAAAGACAGTTTGGTCATGTTCACACAAACGTTCTGCCTCAATTTTGTTTTTGGATCAAATTTATTAAAGTATTATTAATTTATTTTTAAAAATTAAATACTTTATTATTTGCTTGTTCAACTAAATAAAGAGTGCTATAATCAATATTGACAATATTTTAAATTAGATAATGCATGACTTTGAATAATCTACAAATCCACATGTATCGAAGATGTTCCAATGAAAACTCAACAACCTGAATTGCTAACACTGTTTATTTCTCCAGAGATGCTGTCTGACTTGCTGAGTATTTTCTGCAATTGCTGATTTCAAGATGTTGAGAGTTTTTAACTATTCATTTAGCTCCAGCTTTTGTTGTTGCATTATACTGGAATATTGTTGTGCTTCATACAGATAATAGTATCCAGAATCATCACTAAGTGTTTAATTACAATAGCAGGGCGAAGGCAATGGGCGCCAACAAATCAACTAGCTCATCAGGAAGGCTGGCTCCGTCCTGGGAGTGGAGTTGGATTCATTGGAGGTCTTGGAGGGGAGGATGCTCCTCAAATTGCATAGCATCTTGGACAATACAGTTCACCCCCTCCTTGAAACACTGGCCAACCTGAGGAGCACCTTCAGCAAAAAACTGGTTTCACCAAGATGCAGCACAGAATGCCACAGAAGATCCGTTTACTCTGTGGCTATCAAACTGTACAATCATTTAAATATCATAATCATAATAAAATAATTTTCCTTCGTGTAACCATTGGAGTTGTTCACATTGTCCATTGAATTTACTAGGGTCCCTGGTGCCACATTCAGAGAAATGCTTCCTTGAAGTCAAAGGCAGTTGCTTTCATCTCACTTTTAGAATTCAGCTCCATGGTCAAGCAGCGATAAGGTCTGGAAAATTCCTAACTGTACATCAGTGACCATGTTATTGGTGAATTAGTGTCACTAGATAGCATAACATATATCACCCACGAACAGTGTGCTGAAAATTGAATATGGAACTGCCATAGGAAATCATCGATTACAACCAATGTTTGCAATCCACTGTAATTAGGACAAGCATATCATCGTTTTAACCTGGGACAGTTAACCTGGGTTAGAACAGTTTGATATATTTCATCCATACATAGCAGTGGTAAAATGGCACAGCTTGTAAAAATATAGCCTCACAGCAACGGGGACCTCTGGTGCTGTCCGTACACCACTGTTAATTGCTCCCAATAAGTAGGTTGGTAGAATCAGAGGGAAGGTGATGGGAATGCATGAAGAATATGCATGAAGAATATGGGATGTGTAGGATTAGCATAAATTGGTATTTGCTCGTTGGTTCAGAATTGATGGCCCAAAGGGCTTATTTCTCGACTGTATGACTATATCTATTTCTCTTATTTCTTTATAAAACATTTACAAAGGCATTGTTGAAAATCAGTTACATTAAATTGTTGGTGGGATATTCGTTAAAATAAAATGAACCCCAGTGCCACAAGATTTCACAATACTAAATTTTAAGTATATCAGCATTCCAAACATGTATATCAAAATTAATTCACAGAAGATGCAGTCATCTGCCATGTTGTTTCTGGCATTCTGTAGAGAAAGTGTAGCTGACTTTGGTTGCTCCAGACAGCTTAGTAGACTGCTTGCCATCTCTTATTACTGTGTTCTGTCTAATGTCATTTTTATATTTTCAAGTGCCAATTCTTTTCGTAATATATCCTCATTCATTTTTGATATGACAAGTCACAATTTTTTGTCAATTCTGGTTTACTGTCACCTGCTATACACAGAAGCTTCACACATACAGACACAACTTGTCACATTCTGTCATCTAAAATGATAGGCCATATCAATGGGAGTTTCCCTTTACCCAATCCACATTTGTAGATAGCTTCCAGATTTACTAAAATTGGAAAGGAAAAGCAGTTCTTAATGATAAACAGTGGTACACACGCTCAAAATCTTGAAATCAATTCTCAATAATGTACTTATTTGCTGTTGACAGATTTTATATGATATCTGGAAATTCTGCATACATCTTGCATGTTTCATGCCTACTTTTATATATTATTTGATTTATCTACTTATATACATAATTATTGTGATTGACCTTTGTCTGTTTAGCATCATTAAATTTTGTTAATGGTGAAAATTGCAATGTATTTTCACTCTGACATTGTGTAACATACACAAATTAATTCCTTAAACTGATCTCATTCACAGTGCACTAATTTACCTTGAATACATCTCAAAGGAATACTAGCTCTGATTATCTGAAGCTTTGCAGGAAAGGGCAACCATCACTAAATTCGCCTTGTGAAAATGTGTGCCTAATTTGCAGTGCACAAAGCTTCCCAGACAGTGATTATCACAGTTCCAATGAAGCAGTATTACCAACATATGTGGAGCTCATTTGCATTGCCCGTACATTTAATTTAAGTCCCTTACAGGCAATGCCATCTGCAGCTAAGGAGCCCGCCTGAGTATGCTGCTGGCTGCTCTTCATCCTCCAGTGAAGCTTAGTCCTCTTAAAAAAATCTCCTTTGCATTATCGGTTCATTTTTGCCTTACCTTGAATTCATTATTTCCCATAAATGTTGCTCATTTTGCAACAAATATGTTCCTCTCATTAAACATGCTTTATGCAAGCACCTTTGATAGCAACGTGAAAGGCATGGTAGCATAAAATTGTTACAACAGTGATTGGGACCATTTGGCCCATCTTGCCCAGGCTGGCCCCACGTGGAGGTGTCCATTCACAAACAGAAAATGCTGGGAATATTCAGTAGGTCAGGCAGCATCTGTAGTAATTGGACCCATAATCTCAAAATAAGGGGTCTGCTACCCAGGAGAGAGATAAGATGACATTTCCTGACAGTAGGTCACCAGACTGAAAATGATAGATCATAAAACATAGAACAGGACAGCAAAGGAACAGGCTCCACAATACCCATGTCAAACAGGTTAATATGCCAGGTAAAACTAACCACACCATGCCTGCATGTCATTGTCTGCTTGATTGCCAAGTGTTATTTTCTGCTTTACACACCACAAATGCCCTGTCTGATCTCATCTTTTTTAAACATTACATATTCTTCTTTGGGTTACTAGATATTAACAAATCAAAGCACACAAGGTCACAGCAGGAAAGTGGTGCTGAGGTAAAGAGAAGTCAGCATATAAGGTCATCTTATAAAACATCAAAGAAGTGAGAATGGCTGAATGGCCTGCTTCTACCTTTTAAAGTCATAGAATGATACAGTGCGGAAACAGGCCCTCCGGCCCAACTCGCCACACCAGCCAACAATGTCCCAGCTACCCTACTCCCACTTGCTTGCGCTTGGTCCATCCATAACCCTCCAAACCTGTCCAACTGTTTCTTAAACGATGAGATAGTCCCAGCCTCAATTACCTCCTCTGGCAGTTTGTTCCATAAACCCATCACCCCTTCTCTGTTCCTCGATTCCCCTGCTCCTCGATTCCCTCATCCTCCTACGCTCCATGGAATAGAGACCCAACCTACATAACCTCGCCCTATACCTCACACAATCTAGTCCTGGCAACGTCCTCGTAAATCTTTTCTGAACCCTTTCAAGCTTGATAAAGCTATTATCCCAAACCTATTGTGATTTTCTTTCATCCTATGCAGATAGCTAAAATCGCTTATTCTGGTAGTAAATCACTTTCTGCTCCCTCTTTTGGTGCTTTTTGATCAGAATTTGATGCCGTATTCTGAATATAGAAAATAGGTGCAGGTGTAGGCCATTCAGCCCTTCTAACCAGCACCGCCATTCAGTATGATTATGGCTGATCATCCAAAATCAGTACCCCATTCCTGCTTTCTCCCCATATTCCACGATTCAATTAGCCCTAAAAACTATATCCGACTCTTCCTTGAAAACATCCAGTGAATTAGCCTCTACAGCCTTTTGTGGCAGAGAATTCCACACATTCACAACTCTCTGGGTGAAAGGTTTTTCCTCATCTCAGTCCTAAATGGCCTGATGCTTTCTATGGTCAAATGTATATATACCTAAGATGCTAATTTACATGTTATAAGAACTTTCATGATAGAGAAAAATAGCAAGGAACAGCATAAAATAAAAAGGAAAAGCAGACAATAGACATAGACAATAGGTACAGGAGTAGGCCATCCGGCCCTTTTGGCCAGCACTGCCATTCAATGTGATCATGGCTGATCATCCACAATCAGTACCCCGTTCCTACCTTCTCCCCATATCCCCTGACTCCGCTATCTTTAAGAGCTCTATCTAACTCTCTCTTGAAAGCATCTAGAGAATTGACCTCCACTGCCTTCTGAGGCAGAGAATTCCACAGATTCACAACCCTCTGTGTGAAAAAGTTTTTTCTCATCTCCGTTCTAAATGGCTTACCCCTTATTCTTAAACTGTGGCCCCTGGTCCTTGACCCCCTTACATCGGGAACATGTTTCCGGCCTCTAGCATGTCCAAACCGTTAATATATTCTTATATGTTTCAATAAGATCCCCTCTCAACCTTCCAAATTCCAAAGTATACAAGCCCAGCCACTCCATTCTATCAACATACGACAGTCCCACCATCCCGGGAATGAACCTCGTGAACCTACGCTGCACTCCCTCAATAGCAATAATGTCCTTCCTCAAATTAGGAGACCAAACATGACCTAACCAATATTTAATAAAACAAAAAAAAAAAACTGCTGGAGGAACTCAGTGGGTTGAGCAGCATCTGTAGAGGGAAAATATTTGTCGGTGTTTCGGGTCGAGACCCTGCACAAGCACTGACAGTGGAGAGAAGAAACAACCAGTGTAAAGAGATGAGAGGAAGGAGTAAGACAGGGTAGTTAGGTGATTAGTGGACTGATGATGGACCCAGATAGATGAGGAGATCCAGTGTGGAAAATGTGTGAAAAGACAATAGACAATAGGTGCAGGAGTAGGCCATTCGGCCCTTCAAGCCAGCACCGCCATTCAATGTGATCATGGCTGATCATCCCCAATCAGTACCCCATTCCTGCCTTCTCCCCATATCCCCTGACTCCGCTATTTTTAAGAGCCCTATCTAGCTCTCTCTTGAAAGCATCCAGAGAACCTGCCTCCACCGCCCTCTGAGGCAGAGAATTCCACAGACTCACCACTCTCTGTGAGAAATAGTGTTTCCTCATCTCCATTCTAAATGGCTTACTCCTTATTCTTAAACTGTGGCCCCCGATTCTGGACACCCCCAACATCGGGAAAATGTTTCCTGCCTCTAGCGTGTCCAAGCCCTTAACAATCTTATATGTTTCAATGAGATACCCTCTCATCCTTCTAAACTCCAGAGTGTACAAGCCCAGCTGCTCCATTCTCTCAGCATATGGCAGTCCCGCCATCCCGGGAATTAACCTTGTAAACCTACACTGCACTCCCTCAATAGCAAGAATGTCCTTCCTCAAATTAGGGGACCAAAACTGCACACAATACTCCAGGTGTGATGTCACTAGGGCTCTGTACAACCGCAGAAGGACCTCTTTGCTCCTATATTTGATTCCTCTTGTTATAAAGGCCAACATGCCATTCGCGTTCTTCACTGCTTGCTCCACCTGCATGCTTACTTTCATAGACTGATGTACAAAGACCCCAGATCCCATTGTACTTCCCCTTTTCCCAACTTGACACCATTTAGATAGTAATCTGCCTTCCTGTTTTTGCTACTAAAGTGCATAACCTCACATTTATCCGCATTAAACTTCATCTGCCATGCATCTGCCCACTCCCCCAACCTGTCCAAGTCACCCTGCATTTTCATAGCATCCTCCTCACAGTTCACACTGTCACCCAGCTTTGTGTCATCTGCAAATTTGCTAATGTTACTTTGAATCCCTTTATCCAACAGTTGGTGAATGCAACTAGGAGGGGGAAGGGATAGAAATATGTGATGGGTAGCTGGTGGGGTGGAGGTATCAATTGAAACGGTAGCAAAAGTGGTAGGAGCAGGAGTGAATCATAAGAATATCTAGTGATGTAGCTTAGCCAGTGATGTAGCTGAGCCAGCTGTGAGACTTATTTTTCCTATTTATCTTCATGCCATTACATTATGTAAAACTCAGCTGCTGCACAGAGCTTCTTAACTGGGGATTAGGACTCCAAAGGCCAGAAACTCGACAATGGCGGATCTATAAAAAGTACATCTATACTTATCATGTGGGTCATAAGAATGAACTAATTGGTACCAATTAGACACAAAATGCTGGATTAACTCAGCGGGACAGGCAGCATCTCTGGTTAGAAGGAATGGGTGGATGTTTGTGTTAAAACTGTGGTGGATGTTTGTGTTAAATGTTGATGTGTATTGTGTGTTCTTATTTGATTGTACAGCTGCTGGCAAATTAATTTCACTGCAGTTTATTGTGTGTGTGATGAATAAAACTCATTGATTGATTGATTGATGGCTGATGAAATGATGAAATGAAATGAAATGATTCAATTTATTGTCATTGTCAGTGTACAGTACAGAGACAACGAAATGCATTTTTAGCATCTCCCTTGAAAGGGAGACACAGGGCGTCGCGGTGTGCCCGCGCCTGCCGCCGTAACATTCCATTACAGGCAAAGGTGAGTGAAGTGTCTTGCCCAAGGACACAACGACAGTATGCACTCCAAGCGGGATTTGAACCGGCTACCTTCCGGTCACCAGCCGAACTCTTAGCCCATTGTGCTATCTGTCGTCCTAATGATGGGGTGAAAGGTGAGGACTGATGCAACTTGAGGGAGAGGGAGGAAGTTTCATCTATGTTGGAAGAGGGGAACCCCCGATCCCTAAAGAATGAGGAAATCTCAGATGTCCTGGTATGGAACACCTCATCTTGGGCGCAGATGCTGTGTAGAGGGAGGAAATGGGAGTAGAGAATAGAGTGTCTACAGGAAGCAGGGTGAGAAGAATTACATGCCCTGGCAGAAAAACAAATTCCATCATATTACTCCAAAATCAATCAATCAATCAACCTTTATTGTCATCTTGCAAGCAACAGTTGTACAGTGCAAAATGAAAAGACGTTTCCCAGTGCCAAATAAAGTACAAACTAAAATGATCATTATTGGTAGATTCAGTAATTTGGCTGACTAGTTATTCTATTACTCAAGAGACTGCAGGTGCTGTAATATGGAGGAAGAAAATAACTAGAATGGCATCGTGGCATGGCAGTGGAATTGCTGCCTTACAGCGTCAAAGACCCTGGTGTATCTATAGGTGCTGTCTGTCCGGAGTTTGTACAGTCTCCCTGTGACCGCATGTGTTTCCACCCACATTCCACAGACGTGCAGGTTGAAGCTTAATTGGCTTCTGTAAATTGTCCCTAGTGTATAGGATAGAACTAGTGTATGGATGATCAACTTGATATCCATGCTAGTATCTGCTCTTTGATACCATGGGCTCTCATCTTCCTTTGCAGCCTCCCATGCGGCACCTTATCAAAGGCTTTCTGATCTCGAAGAAAACCCACACGGTCATGGGGAGAATGTACAAACTCGTACAGAAGATCAAAACCGGGTCACCGGTGCGGCAACGCTGTAAGGCAGCAACTCTACCGCTGCACCACTGTGCCGTAAAGTTTAAAGGAGATGTGGGAGGCAGTTTTTTTCACACAGAGTAATAGGTGTCAGGATTGCATTGCCAGGGTTGTGATGGAAGCAAATACTATAACTATATTTAAGGGGCATTTAGATAGACACATGAAATAAGCATAGAATAGAGGGGTATGAATCATTTGCAGGTAGATGGGATTTCTTATAATTGGGATCATAGGTGGCACAGACATGATGGGCTGAACGTGCTGTTTCTGTGTTCCACTGTTCTATGCTTTAAGTGAATAGCAGTTTGTACATGTACTTTTCATCAGTCCAATAAGGAGAATCTCAACCACAAGAGTGTTGATATTAGATAATTAATAATCTAACATGAGGCAGATTGTTCTGATATTTTATGAAAATTGTGTGTGTTATAAACATTTTTTTTCAGCTTTGCACTTTTTAATGTCACCTTCAAAACATCAGATGTATTAAATATTGTACACTGCCTGTATACTTTCATGATGTGATAAATCATAACAAAATAGTAAGTACAAACAACTGTTTTTATTGCAGTTATGCAGCAGATGTTATTATATATTGACTTTGGTCCTAGTACGTTTGGTGATTATACTTGAATTGTTCTATCAGTTTAGAATTTATTTTTGACATAAATTGAAAACTGAATGCAGAATGAATCACATTTTCTGATTACAATCTCGAAGATGTTCACATTTAAAGGCTCATATTTAAAAACATATTGAAGACTGGCCCAGTTGACAACAATATAAATTTCCTGCGGGCTGATTGATGATGTTTGTACACAATTTTTCATCTCAGGAACTGGATTGAAGATCACTGTTCTTAGATATAGTTACAGTTTCCTTTGCTTGGTTAGTTAAGGGAAAAGATTTGGGGCAGGCGGAACCTTTTCTAATTAATCTGAACCCTGAGCTGCAAATAGAGAACAATGCAAACTCAATGGTCAAGGGGGAAGAGTGTGAAATAATAGATGGAATAAAAATAATGAGAGAGGAACTATTAAAGTTTTCAGTAAATTGCTGGCCTGGAAAAATCGTATTCCACACTGTTAGAAAATGCTAAGAAGGAAATGCTGGAGACTCTCATCATTATTTTCAAATATTTGTGGCTATGTACATGGTGCAGGAGGACTATACTTAAAGAAGTTATAGAGATAAACATGACGATTTCTGATTGGTTGGCCTAACCTCTATTGTGTGTTCAAAAGGACACAAAGTCAGCAGTTCAGGCAACATCCCTGGAGAACATGCATGGGTGATGTTTCAGGTCGAGACCCTTCGTCAGACTCAAAAGAAGATCTCACGTGAAGCTGCTTGAATGCTGAGTTACTCCAGCACTTTGTGTCCTTTTGTGTATTAACCAGCATCTGAAATTCTTTTTTCTGACTCTGTACTGTGCATACTGTTAAAAAACCCTTAAGGAAGTACTGGATTAGTCAAGGACAGTCAACATGGACTGTTTAAGGAATAGCTTTGTCTGACCAATGATTGAAAATTTTGAGAATGGAATAAGGAATGGTGGAGAAATATGATTGACGTTAGACACAAAATGCTGGAGTAACTCAGCGGGACAAGCAGCATCTCTGGAGAGAAGGAATGGGTGACGTTTCGGGTTGAGACCCTTCTTCAGACTGATACTCCAGCTTTTTGTGTCTGTCTTTGGTTTAAACCAGCATCTGCAGTTCTTACCTAAACATGTCAAGCTACATGTTCAGGTAAACCTGAGACTAAATGTTACAACCAAAATGTTTTAACCAAAATAATATCAACAGGGACACATAGAGGCTGAAGAATTGTCTCAACCTGAGACATCACCCATTCCTTCATTCCAGAGATGCTACCTGTCCCGCTGAGTTACTCCAGCATTTTGTGTTTACCTTTGATTTAAATCTGCAGTTCTTTCCTGCACAATATGATTGATGTATTCTACATGGATTTTAGCAGTGGTTTTGCAGGATTTCACACGGTCAATAAACACCCATGGGGTCCAAGCACAATGACATAACATCAATAGTTGGCTCATTGATGAAGGATAACAGTTTACAGTTACAGCTAATTGTTTGTGGAATTTCACATGACTTCGTTCCGGGTCTCTTGTTTTTATTATATGTTAATAGGTTAGACAATTATATGGGATAATAATTAAGTTTTCAGTTATTATAAAATTTAGACATGTTTAATAATTTTGGAAACATTCAAAATTGCTAATAAATAAAGACACAAAATGTTGGAGTAGCCCCTGCAGCATCTCTGGAGAACGGATTGCTGACACTTCAGGTCGGCACTCTTCTTTAGACTAAAGGGTCCCAATCTGAAATATCACCTATCTATGTTCTCCAGAGATGCTGCCTGACCCTTTGAGTTACTCCAACACTTAGTGTCTTTTTTTTGGTAAACCAGCATCTGCAGTTACTTGTTTATCCAAACTGTTAGTAAGTGTCCAGCAAAAAGATAAATAGAATTCTATCAGAAATGTTAGGTAATGGGATGGAGTTTGTAAGCTGTGACTTGACATTATTTACCAAGCTAACATAAATTGAGGCTAAGCTGACAAAGTTGAGGGGTGAATCTGCTGAACTCAGCGGATCAGGCAACTTCACTTTATGGAACTATGGATGCTAGTTTACCAAATAAAACAAAGTGCTGTAGTCTGAAGAAAGATCGCAATCTGAACTTCACCTATCCATGTTCTTCAGAGATGCTGCCTGACCTGCTGAGTTACTCCAGAGCTTTGTGTTTTTTGTGTGGCCACTGGTACCATCATAACTATCCAATATTTTAAGGCACTGTTCTTCTCACATCCTGGGATTTATGCTTAATGCCACACATCGACTTAGACATTTTCTTCATCATATATTTACACTATCTAATTCACTCATTGATCGGAATGGAGCCTGCTTCAAAAACATGTGCAGGCAATACATTCATGAATGTACCATGTGGAAAAAGGTTGAGGAGCCTTTTTTCACCCATGAACTAATGAGCGTGTGGAACACATGACCCAAAAGAACTATAGAAGCAGAACAATTTACTACATTTAAAGAATACTTAACTGTACACTTGATTCTTTCTGTACTCACAAGAAAAGCTACATAGCTTCCTTCTGTGCTATATGACTATACTTCACTGTTCTCATAAAACTGATGACCGGATGGCACCAGTAATGGCCGCCTCGCCAACAGTCTGTCGCATTCTCTTCTATGTCTTTATTATTTTAAGCATGTATTAAATGTTTGTTTCAATGTTTCTTGGTTAGTTTATGTGGGGGGAGGGGGGGGAATAGGGGGAAGCTTTTTTTCAGTCACTTACCTCAATGTAGATGCAATTGTCTTTGTTTCGCAACTCCGCCCCTGCGGCTTAACAACTTGGATGAGTGCGGCCTTTCCTGGAGACCGGCCCGGAGCTTCAAGCCGCGGGCATGGCGTGGACTTACCATTGCGGAGCCGGGGATCCTTTGCCAAGGATCGCCAGAAGAAGAGCTCCGACTGCGTGGATTGGATTGAACAGCCTGTGGACTTTAACACCGTGAAGCCCGGTCTCCGGTAAGAAGTGGCCGACTCGGGTGAAATATTGTGAAATATTTTTCTCTCTGTTAATAATCCCATCAACAAGTATTATTATCCATGACCATCCATTAATTAGCTTAAAGTTCACCAGTGATATGTTAAATCATCCTGCCAGCTACATCAAAGGGGAATTGGTGATGATATCTCCCAACAGTATTTATACTTGATGGAAGAGATAAGCATCTACTGTTTGGATTGAACGGCAAAAGCATAAAAATATACGTTGGATAAGTGATAAGGACAATTTTAAACAAGAACTCTTTTCAACAACATCTTCCAACATATCTTTGATGAATTAAAATCCATATTTTTCTGACTTTAGAAAAACCTTTGCAATGAGGAGAAAACATTTTTGTGGAGGTTTGGAACTTAAACTTTAATTGGATTTAAGTGTGTAATATGCGATACAACCATGTCTAAGTCATTCTGATGAAAGGTCACTAATTTAGTTTAGTTTAGTTTAGTTTAGTTTAGAGATACAGCGTGGAAGCAGGCCCTTCGGCCCACTGGGTCCGCACCAACCAGATAACACCACCTCCGTACAGACAGCACCCGCAGTCGGGATCGAACCCGGGTCTCCAGCGCAACATTCGCTGAAAGGGAGCAATTCTACCGCTGCGCCATAAATGTGGAACATTAACACCTCTCTCACTATACAGATTCTGCTTGACCTATTGAATATTTCTAACATTTTCTGTTTCCATTTAATAACTCAGATTCCTTTACAAGAAGCACGTGGGTGTGCATGTGGTTGGGAACCGGGTGGTGTTATCTGGTGGCACCAAGCATTTGTAGTTAGGGTTTAGTTTACACTGAGGTACAAACAGACCCTTGGGCCCACCGAGTCCACACCAACCAGCGTTCCCCGCACATTAACACTATCCTGCACACACTAGAGACAATTTACATTTACACCAAGCCATTTAACCTACATACCTGTACGTCTTTGGAGTGTGGGAGGAAACCAAAGATCTTGGAGAAAACCCACATGGTCACGGAGAGAAAGTACAAACTCCATACGGCCAGCACCCGTAGTCGGGATCAAACCCGGGGCCCTGGCGCTGCAAGCACTGTAAGGCAACAACTCTACCGCTGCACCACCATGACTGGGCTGGGTCTGACAGAAATGGTAGGGTTTGTGCTGTATATCTTCATTGCAAACAAAATATTTTTTTTGGCCTGATTTAACAATTTTTCCACTTAAATGCAGTATCTACCTTATCTACAAGGGAGTAATAAAAATATGCACTGTACACAAACAGATTTTGTTTATTAGTTTAGTTGAGCTATGATTTTTTATTTAATTGCTAACACAAATCACAGGTGCACCACCAATAATGTCAATTAATAATAACAATGATAATAAGAAAATGCAAGCTCTAAAAATATAATATTTTTACTAATTACCTTAAATTGGCAAATTACCAATTAAAATTAGCAAATTGCATTGGTAAAGAAAATTCATATGTTCCCTAACCAATTGAGCTTGTATAACAATTCCAGTCAAACCAAAACCGTAAGGATTGTTTGCAATCATAAAGAAATTCTGATATAAATCAAAGTACAAATTTTGAATTATAACTAGAATGTAAAATTGTAATATAAAAATTGCACATAACTTCAACAAAGTGAAGTTTTCTTTGCCATGGGCGATGCATTTACAACAATACACCTTTTAATCAAACCACTGCTAATGCTTCCTCCCATCCCCCTCTCACCCATATATCACCACACACGCTAAATTACAATCCTACTCTTTAATAGTAAGATTAAACGAGAACTTACCAGTTTGAAGTTTGATCTGTATTTTATGAGGAGTTACGATGAGGGATTACGTGAAGACGCCCGCTAAGACGCATGCGTGTCATTCTTCAAAGCAGCGGTGTGAATTCACAGATAACTGTAATGACTAAACATAGTAAGATTAAAGAAGAGGTACCAGTTAAGTATATGATCAGGGTGGGAGCGGAGGGCACGTAATCCCTCATCGTAACTCCTCATAAAATACAGATCAAACTTCAAACTGATAAGTTCTCGTTTAATCTTACTATTTTACTTCGGAGTCACGTGAGTGACTACGTGAAGAGTTCAAAGCTCTGTGATTTCATGCCGTGGAAACGAGTCCATGCACATGTCGGCCTTGACTGTGGGAGGAATAGTGTTAACATAATTGCACATGATTCGTTATTGAAATCATAAAATTTATTAACACAAATATTAACCCCATTTATGGGTTTTTAAATTAATTTACAGAATTTAAATGTTTTTCTGCAAATGTTCCAGTTTTCCTCACTGGCTTATTATAAAATAACTGGAAAGTTCTTTCCCCTGACCATCCTGCTGCTTCGAGGACTTGGTCCATGGGCACATCCAGTTGTACTGCTGCCGATGTAGCTGCATGCCTGGTGGAATGAGATTTGAACACGTTAGTATCCACCCCAGCCTGCGTCAGTACCTGTTTCAGCCATCTCGAGATCGTCTGGACCGTCACATTTTTGTGAGGTTTCTTATGGCTGATCAGCAGTCCCTTCTCATTGCCTCTTAGGATTTTTGTTTTCTCCATGTATAGTGATAGATGTTTAACTATACAGAGGCGGTCATCTGCAGGGTATGATATAAATTGGATATTGAGGCCTGCTGATCCCTGTCTGTTCTGTTTTACTAGTTCGTAAATATGGAACGTAATATTGTCAGGTGAGGAGGTCATGTTGTCCAGTCTGAGCTTGTGCAGTGACTGAACACTCTGTGCCGTGACCAGTGCCATTAACATGACTGTTTTTAATGTTAGTCTGTATAGGGACAGGGTAGATGCTGGTGACCAGTTCCTGAGTGCTTTCAGGACAATGCTTACATCCCATATATGGGAGTACCTGGTTTTTGGGGGGTTTGTGTTAAATATTCCCCTCATGAGCTTGGTTACCAGAGGGTGAGTCCCTACCGTGTAACGCTCTGTCCCTTGCCATAGGTATGTCGACAGGGCACTTGTGGCACTGTTGATGGCACTGTAGCTGAGCCCCTCATCATAGTGGAGGCCTGCCAGATATTCCAGAGCAGATGGGATGTTGATATTTCTGTTGGTGATTTTGTTCTTATGGCAGTACGTTTCCCACTTTCTGATGTAGACCAGATATTGTTTCTTGGTTGATTCTCTTTGGGCCACCGAGATGATGTTTGCTGTTCGGTTCATGAGTCCCAGTTGTAGAAGTGGTGTCTTTAAACTCTACAAATTAACAGGTTCAAGCTTTTATGGCTTGGATGGCTATCCCCTGTCACGGGATGTAGTAGTAGATCTGGTCTGTGTGGGATTGTAATACATGGTTCTAATACCTTGTTTTGCACCACTGGGAACCATGGTTGAGGCCAATCGGGTACTACCAAAATACCAGACGCAGAGTCTTGTTGTATTTTCCTTAATACCCGACTGATGAGGCAGAAGGGAGGGAATGCGTAAATAAACTATTTCCCCCAATGCAACGGAAATGCATCTGTGGCCGCTGCCCCAGGGTCTGGTTCCCATGAAACATAGTTAGATATCTGGTTGTTTAGTCTGGATGCGAATAGGTCGATATCCGGTGTACCATATTTTGCTGTAATATCAGAAAACACCGTTTTGTTTAACATCCATTCGGTGTTTTCATTAAATTTGCGTGACCTGGTGTCTGCCACTAAATTTAGTCTCCCTGGTAGGTAAGTGGCAGATATCCAAATATTTATCTGGATGCACCATTGCCAAATTGAATTATCGAGATTGTCACATGATATCAATTTGTTGCCGCCCATGTGGTTGATGTATGCTACCACAGTGGTATTGTCTATTTGTAATCTAACATGCTGGTGGTGTGATCCAGTACAATATGACTTAAGGCCATGAAATGCACCCACCATTTCCAAGTAGTTTATACCCAGTGTGAGTAAGACGGATGCCTCCTGCGCTGTCCATCTACCTCTACAGCTGGTAATGGTATTGGTGGCTCCCCACCCTAGTGCACTGGCATCAGTTTGTAGTACCATCGAAGGGTTACTGACAATGATTGGGTTGGAATAAAGCCAGATGTTATCTATCCACCATTTTAATTCCGTTTTGGCTTGGATTGGTAGTCTCATAGGTCTGTCAAAGTGACCTGCGTTAATTTTTAGAGCTTGAATTTTGGCTCTCTGTAAGTTTTGGTAATGTAGGGGTCCAAATTGTATGGCTGGGAAAGCAGCCACCATTTTACCAATTACTTTAGCTACCAATCTGATGGATGGGTTTCTGATGTCAATGAGGTTGCTGCATACCTCTATTATTTCTCTGGCCTTTTCCTTAGGTAGTGTCACTGTCATGTGAACTGAATCAATGGTAAATCCCAAGTAGTCCATAGTAGTGGACGGTGTTAGTTTAGATTTAACTGGATGGATGATAAATCCCAGTTGTTCAAACAACTGTTTTGTGGCTGTTACCGTTAGTATGGCCAATTCCAAAGTTATGCCCAAAATGAGTATGTCATCTAAATATGCCATAATCATGTGTTTGCGTTTCCGTAGAAATGCTAGGGCTGGTTCAAAGATTTTTGTGAACAGCCTGGGGGCTGATGTTAGCCCATTTGGCAGTGCTTTATATTGTCAGAATTGTCCCATCCAGTTGAATTTTAAGTAACATCTGTGGTCACCTCGTATGGGTACTGAATAGTAAGCATCTTTTAAATCAATGCTAGCCATGAAGTACCCTTTGGAAATTAGTTGTTTAGCAGTAACAAAGGTTTCCATTTTAAAGTGAATATATTGTACAAATGTATTCAATTTTGTCAGATCTATGATGATGCGACAACCACCATCTTTTTTCGTTTTGGTAAATATATTGGACACGAGTTCTAATGGTTCGTGTCGCGTTAGCTCAATTACACCTTTTATGTAAAGCCGTTCCAGTTCAGCTTGTGCTTCTGTTTTCTCCCTATCAGAGAGCACAAACTTTTGGTTTGGTTTATGTTGGACTGGAGGGCTGTTTTCGTGTATAAACTCTATGGTATATCCCTGGATACTGCTTAAGACGTAAGTATTGGTTGTTAGCATGCTCCATGCATTCAAGAACCAGTATAGTCTTCCCCCAAATCCATGCTTCCCATATTATTTGGGGAACCAGACCCACCTACCTCCATTGTTACCAGTGGCAGGACTACTTCTTCCTGAAGTTCTTCCGTTGCTGTGCTGGTGCTTGGTTTTTCGGGTTGGTTGCTGGTGTTGTTGGGGTTCCCCGCATTTTCCAGGAAGGCCGGCCTTGGCCATGGCCTAAAAAAGACTCATGTTTGGAGTGCCGTGCCCTCGAGCTCTCACCAGTTCCGCTGGTGGGTGTGTAAGGGTGCAGTCGTAGGCTGTGGTGGGTTTTTGCAGGGTGGGTTGTTCCTTTTATTAACCCTAAAGTTTTTGCTTCTTCGTCTAGCTCCTTTACCTGCTTAGACAAGTTGCCTCCGAACAGGAGAATGGATGGTTTGGTGGTTCCAGGTTTACACAGTCCCGCGAATTTAGGATTGAGTGTCGGCTGTATGGCACTTTTTCTGATGCTGTTTAATTCGTGCTGCGTATTGCAGAACAGTGCCAGCGCGTCCTGTTGATCTTGGGACATAACCCTGTCGTCCACAGTGCGGGCAAATGCCGTTATTCCTGCAGTCAGCAATTTTAGGAATTTTTGGATTTTCACGTCCATGCATCTGACCCCTGATCCGATATGTTTCCAGATGCAGCTGTTAATAATTGGGACATTTAGGGAAATGCAGTTGCCTGGTGCCATATGTCTTCCTGTCGTATCCACTACAGCCTGTTCTTGTAGCTGGTGCAGTGACATATAGTCAATGCTGGCAGCAAGCTTTGGCTCCAGGTTTGCCCCAGTTTGTTCTGGCTATATGAAGTTTGCCACCATATTCAGCAATTTTCCTTTGTACTGCACCCCATGCACACTTGTTTCTTCCGCGGACCCCTCTTCCAAGTCAGCCCAGAACTTGATATAGGGCCCACAGTGGCCTGACTCCAAATCGCGGAGCCGGTCACGCAGGAGCAGATGCTCCAAACACCATTCCATACGGGCCCAGCGCTCTCGGTCGCTGGCCTCCCGTGGTGTATCAGAGTCGGACTCCTCCGAGTCCACGACTCTGTTTGTTTTGTGGTTTGTTTTGTGAACCCTGGTTTATAACGCTGTGAGACAGCAGCTCTACGGCTGCTTCTCGCCTGAAACAGACCCATTTACCACAACCTTTTGCCTCTTTTGGCAAAATATGTATCAGTGCTTCCAATATGTCTTTTATGCCATGTTCGTTAACATTGTTGAAAAACCTTTAGTGTATACCTTTACAATAGAGCACATCAATTGAGTTTGTTTAACTAACTGTATCCATTATCTCATTAAACAAAATCTATGAAATTGGTTTAACACAACTGACCCTTAATGGGAAAAAACTTCACAAAGACAGCTCTGGTGAAGAAGATGGGACCTGGATGCTTAAACAGTCAGGGTTGATATCTGTGTGTGGCTGCTTGCATGCACGTTAAATGCTTAATACAGTAGAAATTGTGCATTTTCTTTTGTCTCCAAAATTCTGTAGTAAAGACTTCAACTGAAATGAGTTTCAGTATAGTAGAGTTCAATGTGCAATTGTTATTATATTGGATTTTCCCTATAAAATAATGATCATCTGCTTTAGTGATATTACTAAGCCTTCGTTCAAATCAGAGGAATAAAGAGTTTTGTATTTGGAGGAAAAACTATTCATTTTCAGTCAAAACGTACATAATTCTCAGCAAGTAACTGAGTATGAATTTTAATGCAGCATGCACAAAGGTATAGGCCCCAGGCAAACAACTCCATACAAAATGGTTAGTCAAGGCAGAGGCTGCCCAGAGATTCCTGAAACATTAAATGACTGATATTATCAAATTAACAATCGGTTATATTTAATGAGGTAATGTGATATCAACATTGTCAGTATCATAAATATATTTTTTATCAGAATGGAACTCTACCACATATTCCATGAATATCACAAATCAATTTTGGCAAACTTCACGTAGATCATTCAAATCATTGTCAAAGTCATTAATCTTATGATGCAAAATAAGTGCTGTAAATATTTATACTGAATACAAATCAGTCCATCATGCTTCCAACCAATCATTTACTTTAAACTGTTGGATATTATGCAGATATAATTAAAATTATTAATAGGTTTAATCCATGAATGGAAATCCCTATTCATTTGCCTTGGATGAGCTATCAGTGCTGAAACTAAAGCATATGATCACTATTTTTAAATTAAAAAATGTCATTGTATTTAACTTTCGAAAAGTGGGAATCAACAATTTTAATAAACAGATGTTGTTAACAGGCAGCACTAACTCCAGGGTAAAAATCATTCATACGTAGGATAACAAAATGTTTTCAAAGAAAAGACAATCAAAACTATGTAAATTTTAGGACAAGGCAGCTTGACACATTGTATAATCCCTTCTCAAAACATAGATTAGCCCAACGAAATAAATGATTCTGTAAAATGAAGCAATAATCTTCTGACCATATGACATATGACATTCTGCATTCTGAATTAACGCAATGACTGGAAAATTGGAATAGTTTCTAAGAATTTTTTTGCACGGAGATTGTGAACACTTTAATTTGTTGTTTAAATTAGGTGGAACCCTTTCTGGTGTAGCACTGGCACAAGATTAAGGCAGTATTAATCTCAGTCTGATAAGGCCCTATAAAATGGCTCGTAAAGCATGCAGCGTTTTCAGTAAAGGATTAATTATATAAATGGTCCATGCTGGATGGGCGGATCTCAATTTTCTCTTTCTCCTGAACGAATGTTAAATCTTGCAGAGAATCACCCAAACAAAGGCAAGCTAATATGGAAATTTCTTGTGAAATGTGTTAACCACTTTTCAGGCACAATCAGTATGGCTTTATCTGCAATTAAGAAATAGCGTTGCCCAAGATTAGCCAAGATGAGAATGACATTGTTTTCTGCATAAATGCCAACACGCTCAATTATCTCCTCGGCTTCCAGCTAACTACTGCAATATGTGAAGTTGGTACTTACATACAGTATTAATTAACAGAGAGTATTACTTAGGTGGTGTAGCTGAGTAATGTATATTCAGCTGTGGTGGAAAGATAACAAGGAACTTATGATGTCTGTTAAACATTACTGCTAAGGTGCTGATCAAGCAAGCTATTATTTTTTAAATATCTTACTTTGACTATGGTCAGCAGAGAAAGTTAATCTTGCCATGTGCTCCTGGGTCTTTGTTCTTTTGTTTGTTTATAAAAATGAAGCCTGCCTTTGATGTGCTACGAGTGTGTCATCAGAAAAGTAGATAGCAGCCTTGTAATGGAAAATTTAATGAGAAATGCATGTCAGAATTTTGGTTTTCCCTCAGCTGAGAGAAGCCAATCACTGCTCCAAAAAGCAGAAACTGCATAGTTTTGTTTAATATAAAATATTTTTTTATCTGGGATTCACTCCTTGAGATTTATTTTTCCCTTGGATTTTGACATTGCCCGAACCAAGTTTAGTAGCATAATGCATGTTTTGTTTATTAGAATGCCAGGCCTATAAAAGATGCTATCTGAAGACTAAATGTCTCCGACAGTGCTCACAGAAATCAAACAGATGTCACAAATGATTGCTGAAGGATTTATGTGAAATTCATTCTGTGGTCTCATATGTGCAGTCAAATCTCTTGTGGTTTTCTGACGAATTGTGCAATTTGCGCAGTCATAATTCAGAAGATGATGGAACAGTTAGGCCTATTTTCTCTCTCTGCGAGTTCAGTTCAACGCATAAAGATGTGAGTGAACGAGCACAGCTGTAACTTATCTGTTCACAATTTATCGTATTAGACAAATTACAAATAATATGAATTTAAATTATAACTGTAACTTTGCATGAAGAAGGGTTTGGTGCTTCTCTCAAGCAATTTGATGCCATGCCGGAAATTTTTATCAGAATATGTCTGTTTATATTGATATAACACATCAGGGCCTATGCTGAGGATCACTGTGAATTTCAATAAATGTATAAAAAAAATCAACACCTAGGCGCTGGACATTTCAAAATGAAATAGAAAATAGATTGAAGAATGTTGCCAATCATGCTCCCCACTCTTGATTAAGTGCCTGTTTAATGCTGATTCTAGGACTGACAATATCCCAGGTGATAGTCTCCCACATAAACACAAATTATTTTCATTGAGAATGTGTCTGACATTTTTAAAGCGGTCATAAGTCAAATTTAGAAACTTCTGAGCATTTGACCTGGCTTTATCCATTTTCTTTGAGAGACTGTTATCTTCTCAGAACATAGAACATAGAACAGTAGAGCACAAAAACAGTTCCTTCGACCCACAGTGTCTGTGGCAAACATGATGCCAAGACCATCTGTTATCGACCTGCACATAAAATTATACAAATCAATGATAAAAAAAATGTACAAAATAAGATCTTAGTGCGAAAGATGGTCTGTAGTGTTAGAACATAGAACAGTACAGCACAAGAACAAGCCCTTTACCCCAACAATGTCTGTGCCAAACATGATGCACTTTCTCTGCCTGTACATAATCCATATCCTGCCATTCCCTGCATATCCATGTGCCCATCCAATAATCTCTTAAATGCCTCTTTTGTATCTGTCTCAACCACCACCCCAGCAGAATGTTCCAGGCATTTACCACCTTCTGTGTAAAATAGTTGCTTGCACATCCTTTTTAAACTTTGCTTGTCTCACTTTAAAGCTAAGCCCTATAGTATTTGATTTTTCCATCCTGGAACAAGGTTCTGATTGTCCACCCTATCTATGCCTCTCATAATTGTATATACTTCTATCAGGTCTCCACGTCCATATCTACATCCTTTGTGAATTGGGGCAACCAGATTGCACGCAGATTCTAAATGTGGCCTGACCAAAGTCCTGTAAAGTTGCATCATCACTTTATGACTTCTTTGCTTTTATTTGCTGTTATTTCCTTCATAAAACATATTTCCTCCATTTGTGTTTATTTTAGTTTCTGAGATAAACATGTAATAGTTCAAATGGGTTTAATGATCATAGAAAATAGGTGCAAGGAGGAGGCCATTTGGCCCTTCGAGCCAGCACCGTTGGAATTTCTTGTAATTTACAGAAGAAGCAGCCAGGTCTGATCCAACGTGCAGAGGAGTTGAAGGAAGCTTTTAACAAATTTCTCCCAGAAAAGCAAAATGGTTGATGGAGGCAGAGAATTAACAAAATCAAATTGAATGTATATTGCATCTTGACATCAGACAACAATGGTTGTATTGTCAAAGAAGGAGATATGAATATGGTTATCAAATGTTTGAGAAACCACATGTTTTTGAGCAAGGTTTATACAGTTGAATATTTAAACATTTTGGGTCAACACAGAGTTAACAAAACTGAGTGGAAAATAGGATACAAGCAATAGAGTTTTAGATGAACTGGTTGAATTTGACCAGGAGAGCTTTGGACTAATTAAGTCTAAAGGTGACAGCATCTGGAGCAGGTTTAGCAGCAGATTAATTTATTGGCTGAATTGTTAGAGAGGTACAAATCGATACTCCAATGAAATTATGTTAAAACAATGAATCACTGCAGAAACTGAAAATAAGTCACAAGGCAGAGATCCCATGGTAATTTTAAACCAGAAGAAAAATCACAAAAAAAGAATGTATCTATAAAAATAAAATTTGCTTTGAGAAGACAATTACATTTTACTTTAGTTAGTGAAATTAACTGATTCAGAGGTTAATCAATAAAATTAAATTTGTGAAAGAATTGTGGGAGCTAAATTGGGGAAAAAAAGTGGAATTAATTTTATTCTAAAGGGCCTGTCCCACTTGGGCGACCTAATCCGCAAGTTCTAGCGAGTTTGCCCTCAACTCATACTCGCAGCATGGTCGACACGAGGTCGTAGGAGATCTTCGTAACTCTCCTTCATGCTCGAGAGTGGTCTCCGCATACTCGAGGCCTCAGCTAGGTCGCGGCGTTTTTTTCAATATGTTAAAAAAATGCCTGTGAGTAAAAAAAGGTCGCCATGGAAAAAATCGATACTTTATTTACTCGTAGGTTTAGTCATAGTAGGTCGGCATGTTATTCGTAGGAGATCGAGGGTAGTCGAAGGAAGTCGTAGACAGTCTTCATCATTGTCGAAGGGAGGTCGCTCTCCACTATTCGGTGCCCAATTCGTAGCTAGTCGTAGCTAGTCGAAGCTGGTCTTCTACATAGTCGAAGGACATCAAAGGAGGTCTTCTACATAGTCGAAAGAGGTCTTCAACATGTCATTGTTTCAAACTCTTTTAAATTTGCCAATTTAGTCGCCCAAGTGGGGCAGCCCCTTATAAATGCTGCAATAATCCCGGATGATTAAATAATTTTACTAGGAGGTTTTACCGTTTACATTAAGCTATGATCTTGGTAGTAGCAGAAGATCTGAAGGCAATTGATTTGCTGCTTAATCTATCATTCAAAGTAATAGCTGGACCTTTGGACCTTTAAGGGCCTCCCACTGCGGCGACCTAATTGGCGAGTTTAGATGAGTTTGCCCTTGACTAGGCCGCGGCATATTTTTCAACATGCTGAAAAATGCCCGCGAGTAAAAAAAGGTCGCCATGGAAAAAAATCAATACTTTTTTTAGTTGAAGTGGGTCATAATAGGTCGGCATGTTATTCGTAAGTAATCGAGGGTAGTCGAAGGTAATCAAAGGTAGTAGAAGGTAGTCGTAGGTAGTCTTCAACATAGTCGAAGGGAGGTTGAAGGAGATCGAAGGAGGTCGTCTTCACTCTCCAATATCCGGTGTCCAATTTTCCCGAAGCTAGTCGAAGCTAGCCTTCAACATAGTCGAAGAAGGTCGAAGGAGGTCTTCAACATGACACTTTTTCAAACTCTCCTAAACTCTTCTAAACTCGCCAATTAAGTCGCTGCAGTGGGACAGGTCCTTTAGGCCTTGGTAAAGTATTAGTTAGTGTAGGTGACTGGAAATGGAACAGCGGGTTTTACATAAAGTAGGTGGACCTTGTTACAGAGATAGGTTGAATAAGTTAGGTCTTTATATCTCTGGGCGAGCAGAAGTTAAGGGGAGACTTGATAGAGGTCTTTAAAATGATGAGAGGGATAGACAGAGTTGATGTAGACAATCTTTTCCCTTTGAGAATAGGGAAGATTCAAACAAGAGGACATGACTTGAGAATTAAGGGACAGAAGTTTAGGGGTAATATGAGGTGGAACTTCTTTACGCAAAGAGTGGTAGCGGTGTGGAATGAGCTCCCAGTGGAAGTGGTGGAGGCAGGTTCATTGGTATCATTTAAAAATAAATTGGATAGGCATATGGATGAGAAGGGAATGGAGGGTTATGGTATGAGTGCAGGCAGGTGGGACTAAGGGGAAAAAAAATTGTTTTACATGGACTTGTAGGGTGGACCTGTTTCCATGCTGTAATTGTTATATGGTTATATGGTTATATGGACATTCTCTGTACTTAATGCACCACATAATGAGACCCTCCAGGAGGCTTCACAATTGTGTGGTAGTTCAATGTTTGCTTTATATTTACATTTCACTTATTGCACATGGGGAAGTAACACCTCATGAAAGATTTACATTAATCAGTAATGGAGTAAACACATAAATAGGTTGATGTAGGGAAGGCAAGGCAAGGCAAGGCAAGTTTATTTATATAGCACCATTCGTGCAAACAGCAATTCAAGGTGCTTTACAGGAAAGAAAAAATAAAATAGTCAATAATTAAAAATTGCAAAATAAGCAATACGACAAATGTATGAATAATAAAACAACGTCAATGAAACAATAAAATGATTTTAAGAAGCACATAAAAGGGGTTAAAATTAGACGGTTAAGATTACCTGCATGTTGGGTTATGGACAAGCTATAGTCAACAACAGTGTTTTTAGGCCTGATTTAAATGTGCTTACAGTCTGTGCACACCTCAGGTGTTCAGGGAGCTTGTTCCACAGGTGTGGAGCATAAAAACCGAATGCTGCTTCAGCCTTTTTTAGTTCTGACCCTGGGAACACAGAGTAAACCTGTCCCTGAAGACCTGAGGAGTCTAGGTGCCTCATATACAACAAGTAGGTCAGAGATGTATTTTGGACCTAGACCATTCAGTGCCTTGTAGGTCAGTAACAGAATTTTAAAATCTATCCTCTTACACACAGGGAGCCAGTGCAAAGATTTAAGGACAGGTGTAATGTGGTCCATTTTCTTGGTGTTGGTCAAGACTGGCAGCGGCATTTTGGATAAGCTGCAGTTGTTTCATTGATTTTTTATTGAGACCTGTAAAGATGCCATTACAATAATCTAACCTACTAAAAATATATGCATGAACAAGTTTTTCAGTGTCTTCTTTGGACAGAAATCCCTTGATTCTTGCAATATTTTTTAGATGGTAATAGGCAGATCTGGTAATGGCTGTTAAAATTCAAATCAGAGTCCATAACTACACCAAGGTTTCTGGCTTTGTCTGTGGTTTTCAGTGCAATTGAGTCGAGTTGAGCACTCACCTCTAGCCTTGTTTTTTTGGGACCAAAGACAATAATTTCTGTCTTATTTGCATTGAGGGAAGGAATACCAGGGAGAAAAAAAAAAAGAGCATAAAGGAGATGATCAAAGATAGACACATTCTGGAAGAACTCAGCGGAACAGGCAGCATCTCTAGAGAGAAGGAATAGGTGACGTTTCGGGTCAAGACTGCAGAAGGGTCTCGACCCAAAACGTCACCCATTCCTTCTCTCCAGAGATGCTGCCTGTCCCTATTGAGTTACTCCAGCTTTTTGTATCTATCTTCAGTTTAAACCAGCGTCTGCAGTTCCTTCCTACACAAAGGAGATGATCAATCCAGAAGTAGGCACAAAATGCTGGGTAACAAAGAGGGTCGGGCAGCATCTCTGTGAAAAATCTTCTTCAGAATGAGAGTCGGGGAGAGGGAAACTAGAGGTAGGAAAAGGTACAGAGCAAACCAGAGCCGGCACCGATCGCACAGGAGCCCACAATGGTCCACTGTTGGCTGTGGAGGAGGTGATATCGAAGGGATACAAACTGTGAAACTAGCAGGAAAACTAGGGTGGGACAGGGACAAAGATAGAGGGAATGCAAGGGTTCCTTGAAATTAGAGAAATTAATATTCATACCGCTGGGCTGCAAGCTGCCCAAGCAAAATATGAGGTGCTGTTCCTCAATTGCGTGTAGCCTCACTCTAACAGTGGAGGAGGCACAGAATAAAAAGGTCAGTATGGGAATGGGAAGGGGAGTTAAAATGTTTGGCAACCGGGTGATTGCGTAGGCCAAGGAGGACTGAGCGTAGGTTTCAAACCGGAAACTTTATGAGAAGAGAGAAGGGATGTATGGGGAAATGAGACTTTGGGGACTATAGAGGGCAGTGGAAATGATTTGCGATTCGAGAAGAGGAAAGAAAGGGACTGGTAGAGATGGGGAGTAGAGGTAGTGGTGGCAAAAGAGGAGGAGAGTATCAAGTAATGGGAGATGAGCGGGGTAGGAAGGCTGTAAGCGAGGAGAAACAGGGGATAGATGAATTGAGAGAAGAGGTTTGAGGAGAGCTGAGAAAGAAGGGAACTATATTGATTAACACCCCCCTCCCCCCCTCCTTCCATCCCATTTGGGTTGGCAGCTTAACATTTAATAATAATTCAGTGCAATCAAAAATAATGAGAGGAAATATATGCAAACTTGTTTTGATCACAATGCCCTTTTAAATGCCATAACCTGCATATATTTCTCTGCAATAATAAAGCATTTTAGGTAATATTAGGAAAGGTGCTCTAATTAGCGGTGAACAGGGTGATATTTACTTAATTGCAATGGCTGCCAATCAAACTTTGCTTTGCCTCAGATCTTCCATAAGAAATAAAATCTAAAAGAAGTCTGACCTGATATTAATATATATTACAATTTGGTTTCTAACAGCTAAGAGGTTGAATCAATAACCTACCATAAGACACCTGATCTCTTCAATCCTTGTTAATAATATTTAATGAAATAGGAAATATCAGCAATTCAAAGCAGACCTGTTAGAAAGGAGCCAGCTTTCACTGAATTTCATTGATTTCAATTTTTGATTGTGCAATCTAAATGTTAACCATAAAACTTATTATTTTGCCACATGGCTCTCAACAAGCTGATTTGTCCTGAGACTAAATAGTAAAAGGTGAAGAGATTATGTGAAATTTTATACAATAATATAAAATTTCAACCGGTCCCACTGTTCGTGCAGCATCTTTATGCATAAGATGCAAATAAGACACATTGTTGTTAGAGGGCAAAATAAATTGATTATATTGAATATAATCACTATATGGCGAGGTGCCATGCCATTAGCCAAGATTGAAGTATGTGTACTTTGTTTGGAAACTCTTGGTGTCCCTGTTGATATTATTTTGGTTTAATTTTTTTGGTTAGAACATTTAATCTCAGGTTTACCTGAACATGCAGCTTGACATGTGTAGGAGGGAACTGCAGATGCTGGTTTAAACTAAAGATAGACACAAAAAGCTGACATAACTCAGTGGGACAGGCAGCATCTCTGGCGAGTAGGAATGGGTGATGTTTTGGGTCGAGACCCTTCTTCAGTCTGAAGAAGGGTCTCGACCCGAACCATCACCCATTCCTTCTTCAGTCTGAAGAAGGGTCTCGACCCTAAACGTCACCCATTCCTTCTTTCCAGAGATGGCGCCTGTCCCGCTGAGTTACTCCAGCTTTTTGTGTCTATGTAGCTTGACATGTTGTACATCTGCTTATATAGCTTTGGAGGCAATGGAATGAAGGATAAATCAGGCTTGTGTGAAAGGTGCCGAATGACGTGTCAGCACTTTTCAAAGTGCACGTGCAGGCTTGCTAGCAGATACCTGAAGTAGATTGCCAAAGTAAGTGTTGATCGATCCTCTTCTAAAGCTGCTTTGAAGGCACTGGAAGTTGGGAGGCAAGGTGGGAGACTAATTCCCCTTCTTCAAAATATCCTCTCCAGCCAACACTTCTAATACCAAGTACATACATAGAACATGGAGAAACAAAGAACTGCAATGCTGGTTAACAAAGCTGGTTAATACACAAAAGGAGACAAAATGCTAGAGTAACTCAGCATGTCATGCAGCATAGCTGGTGAACATGGATAGGTGATGTTTTGGATCGAGACCCTTCTTCATTTTCAGACTTGGAGAACATGGAGCAAGCCCTTCAGCCCACATGTCTGTGCTGAACATGATGCTAAGTTAAATTAATCTCTGCTTGCTTATGATCCATATCCCTACATATCATTGTACCTATCTAAAAGCCCCTTAAACACCACAATTGTATCTGCTTCCACTGTAGTTGGCACACAGTTCATGGTTACAATGAAGGATGAGTCAAGAGAGTCAAGAATCAAGAGTCAAGAGTCAATTTAATTGTCATTTGAAGGATGAGACACAAATCCTTCCTCCCATTGCTACTGCCGAGTCCTCATGTCTGCCTCCTCTCCACTCACGGTACTCCTCTCCTTGATATCTCTTCACCTTCTGACCATCACAACATTTCATTCAGCCATTGTGCTAACTCCACACCGACAGCACACGATTTGAGGAACAAACCTGGATACTTGGCACTGTGAGGCAGAAGTTCTACCAGGTCTAATGCTCAAGCAGGGTAACTACCAAATAATCGTTAAATTGGTGAAAGTCATGTTTAAGGATTCATTAGAATGGTTTGTGCACCATTCACAGTTAAATTGCTGCCTGCTTCCTGACAGCTGTATCATGGAGAGCATAAATCTGCTGTGCCATTCCCACGTCTGTACTTCTTGATTGGTACAACTGTCCGAGGTTACGGGGAGAATGCAAGAGAATGGAGTTAGGAGGGAGAGATAGATCAGACATGATTGAATGAAGGAGTATACTTGATGGGCCGAATGGCTTAATACTACTCCTATTCCTTATGACATGACCTTATGACTGATCACACGGAAACATCTTGTGTTACACTGCCCACGACAGCCACCATGCAGCAACATATAGCTATCATGGAGGTGAGGGACAAAGAGAGAGATGGAGTAAGGAGTAGGAAAGACATGTCAATGGATATTCTACAGCTACCAGCATCAACCAAGTTTCATTAAGCAATTGGCTCTATGGCACCACAATACATGGGTTCATAAATCTGCAGAGGATGTGGCAGGTATGCAGGTTGCGATAACATTCATCAGTTTCTATGAGACCCAGTAATGAGGATTGCAGTGTACAGAACATGTTCTCCGTACAGAACAGAACCTGGATTTCCCAGTTGGGACAATTTAATTCACATTTGCTTGACAACTTGCCGCAGGCTCCACTTGGTTTGACTGGAAGTTAAAAACGAAGGTTGTAGTTACAAATTATTGATCAATTTGAGGCAGATATGAACTTCACGCACTTTGATGATGTCATCATCAATGTAAATAACACTGGAAAAATGACTGTCCCGGAAATCGTGCATCGTGTAAGAAAATGCATGCTCCAATTTCCAGTGGTCTTCAATTGGAATGGGCGGCACAGTGGCGCAGTGGTAGAGTTTCCGCTTTAAAGCACCATAGTCCCAGGTTCGATCCTGCCTATGGGTGTTGTCTATACAGAGTTTGTGTATTCTCCCTGTGACCGCATGGGTTTTCTCCGGGTGATCCGGATTCCTCCCTTTGGCTCATTGGCTTTGGTAAAATTGTATATTGTCCCTCGTGTGTAGGATACTACAAGTGTATGGGGTGATCTCTGGTCGGTGCAAACTTGGTGGGCAGATAGGCTTCTTTCCGTGATGTATCCCTAAAATTTAAATATCTCTAAAGTCTAAAGAGGCATAAACATGCTATGACATGCTTAGATTTGAATTTGTGCATAAAATCTTGTGTATTTGTGCATCAAAATTATATGCTAGGAGTCCAGTTTCGAGGTAACTGTGTATCTTTCGACTTGCCATCAGATGGATAGGAAAAGTTTAGAGAAATATGGGCCAAATCTGCAAATGGGACTAGCTTAGATGGGGCATCTTAGTCACCATAAATCTGTTGAGTCAAACGGCCTGTTTCTGTTATTTGACCCCATGACTCTACTAATGGACAGCTGCTACATAATATATAAAGTATATACAAATAAAGTAATTTTAGTTTCCTGTGTTCGTTTACCTAGTATTGCTCAGTGTCACTTGACAAAATTGTAGCTGTTATGCATTTTGTGATCTTGACTTCAGTGCTATTTACATAAAGACCAAAGATTGAGAAAGAATCAGTGGTTGATTGCTGGAAAATATTTTTTGTATAATATAACCATATAACAATTACAGCACGGAAACAGGCCATCTCGACCCTTCTAGTCCATGCCGAACACGTATTCTCCCCTAGTCCCATATACCTGCGTTCAGACCATAACCCTCCATTCCTTTCCCGTCCATATAACTATCCAATTTATTTTTAAATGATAAAAACGAACCTGCCTCCACTACCTTCACTGGAAGCTCATTCCACACAGCCACCACTCTCTGAGTAAAGAAGTTCCCCCTCATGTTACCCCTAAACTTCAGTCCCTTCATTCTCAAGTCATATCCCCTAGTTTGAATCTTCCCTACTCTCAGTGGGGAAAGCTTATCCACGATGAGAGGGATTAATCTATCCCTCTCATCATTTTAAAGACCTCTATCAAGTCCCCCCTTAACCTTCTGCGCTCCAAAGAATAAAGCCCTAACTTGTTCAACCTTTCTCTGTATCTTAGTTGCTGAAACCCAGGCAACATTCTAGTAAATCTCCTCTGTACTCTCTCTATTTTGTTGACATCATTCCTATAATTAGGCGACCAAAATTGTACACCATACTCCAGAATTGGCCTCACCAATGCCTCGTACAATTTTAACATTACATCCCAACTTCTATACTCAATGCTCTGATTTATAAAGGCCAGCACACCAAAAGCTTTCTTTACCACCCTATCTACATGAGATTCCACTTTCAGGGAACTGTGCACAGTTATTCCCAGATCCCTCTGTTCACCTGCATTCTTCAATTCCCTACCATTTACCATGTATGTCCTTTTTTGATTTGTTCTGCCAAGATGTAGTACCTCACACTTATCAGCATTAAACTCCATCTGCTATCTTTCAGCCCACTCTTCCAACTGGCATAAATCTCTCTGTAGACTTTGAAAATATACTTCATTATCCACAACACCACCTATCTTCGTATCATCTGCATACTTACTAATCCAATTTACCACACCATCATCCAGATCATTGGTGTACATGACAAACAACAGTGGACCCAACACAGATCCCTGTGGCACCCCGCTAGTCACTGGCCTCCAACCTGACAAACAACCATCCACCATTACTCTCTGGCATCTCCCATTCAGCCACTGTTGAATCCATCTTGCTACTCCACCATTAATACCCAACTATTGAACCTTCTTAACCAACCTTCCATGAGGAACCTTGTCAAAGGCCTTACTGAAGTCCATATACACAACATCCACTGCTTTACCCTCATCAATTTCCCGAGTAACCTCTTCAGAAAATTCAAGAAGATTAGTTAAACATGACCTTCCAGGCACAAATCCATGTTGATTGTTCCTAATCAGACCCTGTTTATCCAGATGCTTATATATATTATCTCTAAGTACCCTTTCCATTAATTTGCCCACCACTGATGTCAAACTAACAGGTCTATAATTGCTAGGTTTACTCTTAGACCCCTTTTTAAACAATGGAACAACATGCGGTACTACAATCCTCCGGTACTATTCCCATTTCTAATGACATTTGAAATATTTCTGTCATAGCCCTGCTATTTCTACACTAACTTCCCTCAATGTCCTAGGGAATATCCTGTCCAGACCTGGAGACTTATCCACTTTTATATTTCTCAAAAGTGTCAGTACTTCCTCTTCTTTGAATCTCATAATTTCCATAGCTACTCTACTTGTTTCACTTACCTCACATAGTTCAATATCCTTCTCCTTGGTGAATACCGAAGAAAAGAAATTGTTCAATATCTCCCCCATCTCTTTTGGCTCTGCAGATAGCTGTCCACTCTGACTCTCTAATGGATCAATTTTATCCCTCGTTATCCTTTTGCTATTAATATAGCTGTAGAAACCCTTTGGATTTACTTTCACCCTAACTGCCAAAGCAACCTCATATCTTCTTTTAGCTTTTCTAATTTATTTCTTAAGATTCTTTTTACATTTTTTATACTCAAGCACCTCATTTACTCCATGCTGCCTATAATTATTGTAGATTCTCTCTTTTTCCCGAACCAAGTGTCCAATTTCCCTTGAAAACCATGGCTCTTTCCAATTTTTCCTGTTTCCTTTCAATCGAACAGGGACATAAAGATTCTGTACCCTTAAAATTTCACCTTTAAATGTACTCCATTTCTCTTCCACATCTTTCCCATAAAACAAACTGTCCCAATTTACTCCTTTTTAATCCTTTTGCATCTCCTCAAAGTTAGCCTTTCTCCAATCAAAAATCTCAACCCTAGGTCCAGTTCTGACCCTCTCCATAATTATATTGAAACTAATGGTATATGATCACTGGACCCGAACTGTTCCCCAATGCATACC
Organism: Leucoraja erinaceus; assembly: GCF_028641065.1. Lineage (NCBI taxonomy): Eukaryota > Metazoa > Chordata > Chondrichthyes > Rajiformes > Rajidae > Leucoraja > Leucoraja erinaceus. The sequence continues at coordinate 58,193,509 of NC_073383.1, forward strand.
TCTGCCACCTGACCCATCTCATTTCCTAACAGGAGGCCCAGTACTGCCCCTTCTCTAGTAGGTACTTCTATGTATTGCTGCAAAAAAACTATCCTGCACACATTTTACAAACTCCAACCCATCCAGCCCATTTACAGAATGTGTTTCCCAGTCTATGTGTGGAAAATTGAAATCTCCCACAATCACTACCTTGTGCTTACTACTAATATCTGCAATCTCCTTACATATTTGCTCTTCCAATGCTCGCTCCCCATTTTGCGGTCCATAATACACCCCTATAAGTGTTGCTACCCCATTCCCATTTCTCAGTTCCACCCAAATAGCCTCCCTAGAAGAGCCCTCTAATCTATCCTGCCAAAGCACTGCTGTAATATCTTCCCTGATAAGCAATGCGACACCTCCACCTCTTGCCCCTCCAATTCTATCACACCTGAAGCAACAAAATCCTGGAATATTTAGTTTCCAATCACAGCCCTCCTGCAACCATGTTTCACTGATCGCCACAACATCATACTTCCAGGTGTCAATCCAGGCTCTAAGTTCATCCACCTTTCTTACAATACAAATATATATTTGCAAATGTATAACCACACAATTGCTAATCCTTCAATGTGACTTCAATCCTTAAATCATAGACTGACAAACAGCCCAGTTGGATACAATGCAGCCTTGCATCAAAATTACACCAGAATAAGATCAAACCAGAACATAAAATTAAGCAAGGAATTACACTATGAAATAATATCGCACATTCAATCTTGCAAGAAATACTTTCAATCTGTCAACAATGATTTAAATTATATTATTAAGTTCTTTTAACTGAAATGAATGCGGTAATATTTCAATACTAAAAGCCTATCTACCCTTTGTATTAATACTGAACAAAATAGTCACATAATGTCCCTGATACTGTGGCATCTAAACTAGCAATTAGTGTTGCTTCTGAAGTCATAACCATGACAACACTGTGGGTCTGTATTTCTGTTGGCCCTAAGCTTCTGCCCAGTTTCCTCGTGACCCACTGCTGCTTTAACGTGGTCCGTGACTCAGTCTGTTCCAAGGACCCAGTCTTTGTCCGTGGCCGCAGACAGCACTAGGGCCACCTTGCCACTGGCAGCTGGCTGGGCTCACAGAAGGGCCAGTGTGATTTCATAAACCCTGACCTTTACAAACACTTCACCACCCCCTTGACTGACAGGTTTTTTAAGCTGTTAATGAGATCAGGCCCCATTGAATGCTTGTGATTTTAGTAACACGAGAGGTCAGGATAAAAATTGTGAGTGTAAAAATAATGTATTTTGCATTGAAAATGGTTAAAAATAACCACTTCCACAAATTAATCCATCTAAAGTCCAATGAAGAGTTACAGTGGCAGCCACAGACAGCAGCTGCAACAGTGTGGCTGATGTCATCACCAGCTTAGGCCAAAATCAGTGCTGTTAACTGCAGGGCTGCCAACTCTCACTTTTTGAGCGTGAGAATCACGCCCTCAAGCAAACTCTCACACCCTCACGCTGATCAGAAATTTCTCACGCTCTGTGGTGAGAAATTCTGTGATCAACAAAAATGTCAAAACTCGGATAAATTGCATGGTCCGCGGGTGTTGGAGAGCCGGGGCTGAGGGAGGGATGGAAGCAGTGGGCGGATACAGATGCGGGGAGTCTGCGGGGCTGATGACTATTTGCGTGGCTAGCGAGTCGCTCGCTGCAGCTTCGGCCATGGAGCAACTCCGGACAGTGCGAGTGTCCCGGGCCGTCAGAGGCGTCGGAAGCACCGCTGCCACGAGAATCTCTGTGCCGAAGGGAGGTGGAGAGAGAGAGAGGGGAAGGAGACAGGGAGAAGAGAGAGAGGGGGGTGAGAGGAGAGGGAGGGGAGAGACGGGGGGGGGGGGGGGGGTGGTTTGAATGGAGAGAGAGAAGAGGGAGAGGAAGAAAGAGGTAGGGGAGAGAGAGCGGGGAGAGTGAGGGGGGAAGAGAGAGATGGGTGAGAAGGAAGAAAGAGAGAAAGATGGAGGGGGTGGAGAGGGAGAATCGGCGGCGCGACTCACCCGTTGTGGTGGCCCCTACAGCCTGTCTGTCTTTTTAAAAAAAATTTGTCTAGTTAAATGTAGTGTTGGTGTTTTTTAATACTGGTTTTAAATGTGTATATGGGTGGGGCGGCGGGGGGGGGGGGGGGGAACTGTTTAAAATCTCTTCCCTGTCTCCGTTGTCGTTGGGGCCTGGCACCGTGGAGCAGCCTCCAACCTGAACGACCCAGGGACTCGGGAGACTGCGGAGCTGCGGACTACTCACCATCGTGGGGCTGGCCGGCCTTGGAGCGTGGGGAGCGGTGGTGACTCGCTGCCTGAGACTCGACTTCTGGGGCTTGGAGGCTCCAGCAACGCAGCCGCAGGTCCGGAGGACTGGGACATCGGGAGCTCGCGGGTCCAGGTAGAGAGACCGCTTCCCGGAGCTCCCGCAACGCGACTTCTCCAGCCCGTGTCGCGGGGTTGGAACTACCCGGAGAGCGGCCGTACATCGCCCGGCGCGGCTTCATGGCTGTGGGACATTACAGCGCCCGCTGGGAGCTCCAACATTGTGACTTTTAGACCGGGAGCGGGGCCGTAAATCGCCCGGCACGGCCTAAAATGGCCGTGGGACTTTTCATCGCCCGCCTGGGGCTTGGACATCGGGAGAGAAATGGAGAACAGGGGAGAGAAAAGACTTTGCATTCCATCACAGTGGGTTCACTGTGATGGATGTTTGTGTGAATTAAATTGTGTGTACGTCTGTAGGAAATTGTCTTTGTTTGTATGGCTGTGGAAACAGAATTTTGTTTGAGCCTCACTTAGGCTCAAATGACAATAAATATTGTATTGTATTGTATTATTGTTGGAGAGAATGGGAGGGACAGGGGGAAGAGAGAGGGGTGGTAAAAGTGAGAGGGGGAAGAGGGAGAGAGGGGGAAAGAGAGAAACGGGGAAAGAGAGAGATGGGGGAGGGCAAAGAGAAAGAGGAGATGGAGACAGAGGAGAAATAGAGAGGGGAGAGAGAGCAAGGGGGTGTGAGGTGGTAGGGAGATATGGGTAGAGAGAGGGAGAGAGAGGAGGAGAGAGAGATGAGAGAGAGGGGGGAAGAGAGAGAGGTTAGAGGAGAGACAGAGAGAGGGGAGAGACAGAGAGGGGGGAGAGAGGGAGGAAGAGAGAGAGAGGGGGGAGAGAGGGAGAAGCGAGGCGGAGAGAGGAGAAAGAGAGACTGGATGTTTTCAAGAGAGAGTTAATGTAGTTCTTGGGGCTAACAACATCAAGGGATATGGGGAAAAAAACAAGGAAAGAGGTACCGATTTTAGATGAATAGCCATGATCATATTGAATGGCAGTGGTGGCTCGAAGGACCGATGGCCAATTCCTGCACCTATTTTCTATGTTTCTATGCTTGAGTATATGGCAATAATACGCGATCACTTGATTTTGAAGCATTCATGCATGGTGGAGGTATAATGTAGTCATAGAGTGATACAGTGTGAAAACAGGCCCTTCGGTGCAACTTGCCCACACCTGCCAACATGTCCCAGCTACGCCACCTGCTTTTGGTCCATACCTTCAAACCTGTCCTATCCATGTATCAGTCTAACTTTTTCTTAAATGTTGGGATGGTCCTTACCTCAACTACCTCCTCTGGCAGCTTGTTCCATACACCCATCACCCTTTGTGTGGATAAAGTTACCCCTTAAAAAGTTACCTTTTAAAAATACTTCATACAAAAAACATTGAAATCATACTTCTACAGTGCACTAAAACATGATTTTAATACATAAAATTTCAAAAGGTTCCTACCCTGGGAGGGGGAGGGGGACCCCCTTCTTCTACACCCTCTCCCCACTCGGTTGCTCCACTCCCTCACCGGGTACCCCCAAGGCCAGTGATCAATGATCGCACAGCCTCCCCCCTTTCAAAAACGCTCCAATCCAATTTAAAGCATATATATTGTATTCAAGTGTTAGTTAAAAGACTCGCTGCAGTATGCACCATATTGCACAATTCCAATGGAGGGCTCCGCCATCTTTCTTCCAGCCAAAGATCGGATCTTTGCTTCCGCCTCCGCTCCTGTATCTTCGCTTTGGTCTTTGACTTGGGCGGGGGAGAGGGGGTGCGCGGCCCGAGGCAGCGGGGAGGCCTGAGGCCTGAGGCCTTGGCGGGATGAGGGGGGTGCGCGGCCTGGGGCAGCAGGGAGGCCTGAGGCCTGAGGCCTTGGCGGGGTGAGGGGGTGCGTGGCCCGGGGCAGCGGGGAGAAGGGGTGCGCGGCCTGGGGTGAGGGGGGTGCTTGGCTCGGGGCGAGGCGGTGTACGGCCCGGGGAGAGGGGGTGTGCAATCCGGGGCAGCGGGAAGAAGGGGTGCGCGGCCCGGGGAGAGGAGGTGTGCGGCCCGGGGAGAGGGGGTATGCGGCCCGGGGCAGCGGGGAGAGGGGCATAGGAGGGGGGGAGACATTGTCTTGTGGGGGGAGGTGAGGGAGTGCCGGGGGGGTGGGGGGGGGGGGGGTTAGTTGAAGGGTGGGATAGGACCTAGTGTGTGTGAAGTTGCGGGGAGGTTTACAATGTTTATTATTTAATGTCTCTTGTCTAGTCTGAAATAAAGTTCATCATTGGATATAAAAATCAGAAGAAATATAATTGTGTGTGTTATATGATTATATACATCTATATCACATTCATGTATGTGTGTTCTTTCCAACACAATCTAGTCAGTTGTATGCTCATGGAATAAAACCATCCTTAAGTTATACATCTTTTGTAAATCTTGCTCAAAACAAAGCTAATTTTGTGAAATTCTTCAATTAGATAACCCCACAGGCAGATCTCATTCCACTCTCTGGCTATTGGGAAGACCAGACCCCTTTTTATTTGTGGAGAAACAACTCCATAGAAAATAGAAAATAAGCACAAAAACATTAAGTAACATTCCAGGGCCAGGGCTCTTCTGAAACTGTCCTATCTTCTCCGGATTTGCTCTGGGTCAATCAAGTGGTTTCTGGCATTGCGGACAAGTCTAACGCACTGTATGCACCTCCTGAGGGACATTCGATGTTGTTTTGCCGGCCATTTTGTGCAGTTCTTTACTCAGCAGCTCAGCCATCTTAGCACACTGCAGCACATTCTTCAATGAGGTGTCCGATTCCTTGAGAATCGCCTGCTGGATAAATGCGTGCCTGCAGCCCATGACCAGTCTATCCCGCAATGCATTGTCTTGGCACTTTTCGCAGCATTGAGCTTGAAAATCACATGCCTTTGCCTTGGTGCAAAGTTCGGAAAGAAATTTGGTGATCAATTGCCCTTCCTGTTGCACCGTCCGGTAGAAATCGAGACGAGCTGTTAGGAAATTTCGATTTTCTTCGAAATGCAGCTGAAAGCTGTTGTGATTTATCTGGGTCTGGACTCAATCCGAAGTATCCCACTTCTGATACCACTTTCGTGTTCTTTTTCTAGGTCTGCACAAAACTTGAGAGTATTCAATTTACAACAGAAGTCTTTAATGCTTTACTCAATGCTGGCAGCAAGACAACTCAAAAATGGCTGCACACACACACTGTCTACAGACAGGATAAACTATATACAAAACATCTCCCTTTGTCCTGTGCAGCGCCACAGTGTGGGAACAGGCCCTTCGGCCCACCGAGTCAGCACTGACCAATGATCACCCGTACCATACTCACTAGGGCCAATTAACCTTGAAACCTTGAAATCTTTGAATGTGGGAGGAAACCGAAGTACCTGGAGAGAACCCATGCAGTCACAGGGAGAACGTGCCAACTCCATAGAGACATCACCTGTAGTAAGTATCGAACCCGAGTCTCTGGTGCTGTAAGGCAGCTACTCAACTACTGTGCTGCTCAGTAGTGTTCTCTTGCAACTGCTCTTCTCCTTCTGGATGATTGAGGTTCGAGATACACAAGAGACTGCAGTTGCTGGGTGGGGTCAACTGGTCAAGCAGCATCTGTGGAAGCAAAAGGACGGTCGACATTTCAGGTCAACACCTTGCCACCGGACAGATGGAAATCACATGGGCAAGATGGTGGCAAAGACGTACTGAGAGTGGACATGTAGCTGCAGTATGGCATCTTGTGAGAACATTGCCAAAGAGAGGAAGAACGGAGAAACAGAATGTGAGAACAGTAAGAGAGGGACTCACAGAAGTTCTTCAATGTTAAAATGCCTTGAAGAGAATTCACAGTGGAGTGGTAAAACGGAGACATAAAAGCATGCAGATGCTGTAATCTGGAGCAGAAAACAAACTGCTGGAGCAAATCAGTGGTCAAGCAGCATCCGTGGAGGCAAAGGAATGGTCCACATTTCAATGGTCAAGGCTCTGCATCAGGTGATATAAGTTAATGGTTTGGGAGGGACAAGAGGAGAAGCCTTGGTAAATTGTTGCAACACATTTTACAATTTGCCTGCTATGTGTAGCAATGTTACAAAATTTTGAGATTTAAAAAATCAAGTCTGCAATTTATCCCATCAGATAAAGCATAACAATAAGTTCAATTTGACACCAAATTCACTTTCATATCTCAAGTATTAAAAAAGTTATGGCCATTTTCATACTCGGAAATTAGCATCTTGTTCCCTATTGATTTTCAATGGACATTACAAAAAAGCTGTGATCTTGGATAGTCAAAAGCCCATTTCTTAAGGAAAGATTAACATTTTTAAATAGCCTAAGTGTCCAAAGATTATTCACAAATAATTCACAATATAGCATGATTTTTATATCTAATTTACATTAATTTATAGGCCAAATGGAAGGAATTTAGTGTTCAATTGCTGTAAATAAATGCCCATTTAAATCGGCTTTCTAGTGGGTTTCTGTGAACGCGCTGGTTTAGAACGTTGACATCGCGCTGGATTAGTGCCACAAATGCCCAGAAAAATACTGCGGGATATAAAAAGCCCAAAATGAACTACTCGCTATAGATAACATGATATATAGGGTTATATATATGCCCCATTTAATGTAAAAATAAGGTACATACCTTTAATTGTTTGCTTTATAAAACCCTGGGGCTGCGAGAGGTTGCGGAATGAGACAGTAATTTTAAAACTATTATAACTATATTATCGAGGCCTATAAAACTAATAATACCTTTTGCGACCGGGTCTTGCAGCGATTTTTCGTTAATGATTTACTAGGCTGAACATCTGCGATTAGTACAGCCTAGTAAAAATCGCGTTTTAAACCCGCCCCCTCCAAACAGCGCCAAAATCGCGGACCTGGCTGTGGGCAGATTCCCAATGACGATTCAGGTAGGTTTTGTAACATACCTACTATGTGGCTACCGTGAGTTGCTGGTGGAGAGAGCTAATATTCTGGTGGAAGAGGCTTTATGTTAATCAAGCAGTCCCCTGTTATCTTGATGGTATCAAGTTTCAAGTGTTGTTGGAGTTGCAGTCATCTAAATGGGAAGCATTATTTTATGCTCTTGATCTGTATCTGGTGGAAAAGCCTTGGGCAGTCATGTTTTGAGTCATATCATTCCTTTCCCACCATTTTTAACCTGTTAATAGCTAATTTGAGCACATTTACTGTGTTGGATATGTTTCCAACGGGTAGATCCAACAAAATGTTTTATGCTTATGCACTGTTATACCAAGTTAGTTGTTTTCATAATGATAATTATTAGTTTATATTGCATAAGAGCATTGATGCTGTTAACTTGTTTAATGCATTAAACAATGTTGGACAATGAAGCTCTTCTTTAGTGATTTTGAGTAGGATCATAAGAATCGTTCAATTGAATATTTTGGAAGAAAAAGGAGAAAACAAGTTAAGAGCGGTTAGCAAAATGTGGGTGGTCATTGTTGCCTCCTCTAGAGTACGGCATAAATCTCATTACTTTTTGCTAGATCAGACTAGGTTCGAGAAAATCTAAAAATATGGTTAGATTTACACAAATAAGTATCAGAAACAAAATCACTACCTAATAACAAGCCTTCATATTTCACCGTGATGAGTAGCATAAAGCAATAAAAATGCATCTCTGAATATCCATGACAATAAATAATTTTAAAGACTATGAAGGCATGGTACTGACTTTTGTTCTTGTTTCTCAGGAACCTGCCATGTTTATCTCCACTCGTAAGTGGAGGATCTTTGATACATTTTTGTTCTCAAAGGTTCCGGTGCATATTCACATACACACAGTATTTTGCTAGAATGATAATGAGCTACAATATATAGATGTATGCAGAGCATAAATAAATATTGGATGATTCTCATTGAACCTCATTGAAAATTTGATGTGCGAACTAAACCCTTCTTGCAGCAAAAGAATGAAAAGTGAATAACAAGTGGAACTTGAATCCATAAATCTACAACTCAAGCAATTAGTGAATGTTCCAATGTTTAGTGTTACAGCCAGTATAAACATAATGTATTCCAGCATTAAAAACAACCAGACACATGTTAGCAGCAGTTATTAATAAGATTCCCATCCCCCAAACTACCTTCTCAAAGTTTACAATTGCAGCTAATGTTTATTCCACAGATTTAGCAATTATATGAACCTATAGTTTACATAGATTGGGACTGTGAAAGAGTCAACATGGGCCATATCAATGTCAGGGGTTGCAGCTATCGATAGTTCAGATGAATGGACTGGAACTGGGCTTTTTTTCAATATAATTTATGTCATTTTCACTGAGGCCTGTGTGAAGCAGTTATGTAGGTGAGAGGTTTTCTAAACTGTTTGTGTGCTGTGGCTGAGGGAGCACATATCAAGATATCAGATCCAAAGCAACAGAAGAGTTTGGTCCTCACAACTTCAGTGTAGTCAAAGCAACTTTAAGCCATGGGTTCAGATTATATCCACAGCCCTTGTCTCGCACATGGTCAAAACAAATCGTACGGCTATGGGTGCGGCGGCAGATTTTTATATCGTTCAAGAGATTACTTCCTCTAGCCGCTAAGTGGACTGCATGATTAAAGAGAATGTTGTTTTATGCATGCGAGCTCTCCATCAGAGACCTTCAGAGCTTCTTCACAGATACATCTTCATAACACAGTCTTTTGATTAACAGATTCTTTATTGTTGATGAAAAACTATAAGGTATATATCCAACCTTCCGAATCGTACACTACAATCTTCATTGAACTTCAGCATATCGCTTTAAAGGTTAGAAACCTCCTCGTGTCTCTGTTACACTCCGCATGGTCAAAGGGTATACCTTCCCCATGCTGGTCCAAAACTAAACTAAAAACTAAGCTTCTGCACAAGAAACTTAGCTCCAAACACACCGTAAAATACAACATAAATCCCACCCACAATATAACGGGCAGCCTACAATTTAAAGACACATGCCATCATTAATGACACACAAAACAAGCCAAATGGCCACTACATACCACCCCCTAATTGTTCAGAGTATATAACGAGGCAATTATTAATAAACCTCAAAAAAGTAGCAAAATTGTTCTGGAGGTTTAATCCTCAAATACTAAATAATCCAGATTGCTGTAAATATTTCAAACAACAGATGGAACTCTTTTTTGAGACCAATGATACTCCAGGTATTTCGCCCTCGTTATTATGGGAATCTTTTAAGGCTTTTATTAGAGGTTCTATCATTTCACATCAAGTATATCAAAGCAAAAAGAATAGGATGGAACAATTGCAACTAGAAGAACAGATCAGACAACTTGACTCAAAAAACGCAATAGATACGACTATTGATAAACATAATAAGATAGCAATATTAAAATTTAAGCTAAATCATTTTCTATCTGCAAGAGTCATCAAACTATTTCAAATTACTAAACAGGAAAACTTGGAATTAGGCGACAAACCACACAAACTTCTAGCACACCAGTTGAGAAAAGTTGAAAAGGACCATATTATCCAAAAAATCAAATCAGATAAAGGTGAATTGTTAACACTTCCAAAAGACATTAATGAAAGATTTGCCCAATTTTATCAAAATTTATATACATCCAAAACATCAACAGAAAGGAGAAAAATTACAAACTTTCTTGATAACTGTAATCTTCCGACACTTAATCCGGTGGAACGAGATGAATTAGGAGCACAGATTTCAATTAAAGAAATAGAAGAGACAATCAATTCATTGAAGAATGGCAAAACACCAGGAAGAGACGGGTTTACTAACGAATTTTATAAAATATTTTACGAGGTAATTTCCCCGCGTTTATACAACCTTTATACATACGCATTTAAAGAACAGACATTACCACAAACACTAGCTGAATCAAGTATCACACTTATACCCAAAAAAGAAAAAGATCTGGAAGACCCAGGATCATACAGAGCAATCACCCTGTTAAATACAGATCAGAAAATATTAGTGAAAACTTTGGCAAGAAGATTAAGTAAATATGTTAATAAATTAATACACTCGGATCAAACTGAGTTTATACCCAAGAGACACTCGTTTAATAATTTGAGATGCCTTTTTAAAATAATGTACTCACACAGAACGATAAAAGACTTATCAATTATTTCATTAGATGCAGAAAAAGTATTTGATCAAGTAGAATGGAAATACCTTTTTACAGTATTGCATAAATTTCAGTTGGGAGAAAATGTTATCTCATGGATAAAACTGTTCTATGATAAGCCGTCTGCCAGAATACTGACTAACCATATACTCTCACCTAATTTCAGTTATCTAGGGGCAATAGTCAGGGATGTGCATGATCACCCGTTATTTGCCCTTGCGATTAAACCTCTAGCGGAAAGAATAAGAGTACATCCGAACATTCACGGCTATAATACTAAATACTCCAATAATAAAATATCATTATATGCAGATGATGTATTATTATATATCACGAATTCCCAAGTCCTGAACACCTTCTAAAATTCCCGTTCAGAATTGCTACGGAAAAATTCAAATATCTTGGTGTTCAGGTAACCAGAAAATATACTTCTCTATTCAACGCAAATTTCCCTCCTTTAGTTACTAAATTAAACGCTCTTATTCAATTTTGGGAAACACTTCCGATGTCTCTAATAGGCAGAATAAATGGTATAAAGATGATCTTCCTCACACAAATCCTGTATTGTAGTAGACTCTACTACTCAAAGTCTAAACTGAATAAGATCTTTCCAAATGTATCTCCTATTTGCGATAAATGTCTCCTTCAGGAAGCAACTACAACACATTCCTTTGCCTCTTGCATAAAGTTACTTAATTTTTGGAGCGGAATTTTAGAAATGTTCTCAAAAACACTAAAAACAAAATCGGACCCCGACACTGAATTGATTATTCTAGGTAAGTCAGAAGCCTGCTCTGAGCTATCATTATTTCAAAGACGTTTCCTTAATTATGGCCTGATAACGGTGAAAAAACTAATACTCAAATTTTGTGAACAAACATCTGTCCCTACTCTTAAAATGTGGATTACAAACATCTTGACCATATTAGACTTGTCTTAGCAGAAAAAACAGATCATTTTTCGAAGACATGGACACCATTCGTTCTGGGACGACAGATGGCGCAATGGGCTAAGTGTTCGGCTGGCGACCGGAAGGTAGCCGGTTCGAATCCCGCTTGGAGTGCATACTGTTGTTGTGTCCTTGGGCAAGACACTTCACCCACCTTTGCCTGCGTGTGAATGTGTGTGAATGTGTGTGAGTGATTGGTGGTGGTCGGAGGGGCCGTAGGCGCAGATTAGCAGCCACGCTTCCGTCAGTCTGCCCCAGGGCAGCTGTGGCTACAGAAGTAGCTCACCACCACCGAGTGTGACTGTGGAGTGAATGAATAATGCGACGTAAAGCGCCTTGAGTATCTAGAAAGGCGCTATATAAATCCCATCCAGTATTATCCAGACAAGGATAGTATGGTACAACACAATTTTGGAGTTAAATCTAATTACGGGTTGGGTGATGGGTGGGGAGGGATGCAAGGCAGGTATATCTTCACTTTCGTCTTCTAGAAGCAAGTATAACTTGATTATTAATCTTATTAAAATACTGGTTTTAGTTTAAAGTCGTACTGTGCTTACCAAATCCTTAAAATCTGGCATGATACCCAGTATATAGTCCAAAACATAACAGTCCAGCGCTTTGAGAGCATGAAATGCCTTCCTCCATGTCCGATCAACTCATGGATGTGTCGTAACAGCAATGTTGAAGTGTGAAAATCCTTCGAGAGAATAACAGGACGTTTAGTAATAAAGTTTACCGCTAGGTTTGATTTAATTTCCGGATAATTAGCAGAGATTTCAAAACCCAGGTCAAGCTTTGGCCAATCTCTGTCTGGCTTACAGAGAGACTCAAGTTAATTGTATCATCTCTTATCGCTTAAGAAGTGGCTCGCTGTCAGTTCTCTGGAAACTTCATCCACAGGATTTTCTTCCGTGTTAACATATTTCAATTGTGCAACATTAGTAACTCCCAATGCTCTTTCCATTGGCAGATTGTCTCTGTCCAAATCCAACTCTCTGGTTTCTTTGGCTTTATCATCTAGTGGAATGTTTTCACAATTGTCCCTGATATACTTGGAAAGTATGAATCCTCCCTTCTTGCAAAGGGAAGTCAGATGTTCTACTGGTTGAATTTCTTCCTGCTCAGTAGACATGGATTTTAAGCAATCATCCACGTAAAAAATATTTTTCAAAGTGGATATTACCTCCTCAGGAAAATAATCTTTATTGCCTCTGCGTTTCTCCTTAAAGCAAAGTTCGCACAACATGGTGATGACACTGCTCCAAAGAGATGTACCTTCATCCGGTATTCAACAAGATCTTACTGCACATCCCTTTCAGGCCACCATAAGATTTGCAGGCAATCAATATGTTTACCTGCTACTTTCACTTGATGAAACATTACTCTGATATCAGCCATTAAAGCAATTGGTTCTTGTCTAAATTTAATGAGAACTCCAATGAGTGAGTTGGTAAAGTCTGGACCTTGCAGTAGTTGACAGTTATGTGATGTTTCTTTGAAGACTGCAGCAAAGTCAAATATTCCCTGTCTTCACTGAGGAGGACACAAACAATCTTCCTGATATAGTAGTAGCCAGAGGATCTGGGGTGACAGAGGAACTGAAGGAAATCCACATTCGGCAGGAAATGGTGTTGGATAGATGGGACTGAAGGCTGATAAATCCCCAGGGCTTGATGGTCTGCATCCCAGAGTATATAAGGACGTGGCTCTAGAAATTGTGGATGCATTGGTGATAATTTTCCAATCTTCTATAGACTCAGGATTAATTCCTTTGGATTGGAGGGTAGCTAATGTTATCCCACTTTTTAAGAAAGGCGGGAGAGAGAAAATGGGGAATTATAGACTAGTTAGCCTGACATCGGTGGTGGGGAAGATGCTGGAGTCAAGATAGCAGTAACAGGATCAGTCCGAGTCAGCATGGATTTACAAAGGGGAAATCATGCTTGACTAATCTTCTGAAATTTTTTAACGTGTAACTCGGAAAATGGACAAGGGAGAGCCAGTGAATGTAGTGTACCTGGACTTTCAGAAAGCATTTGACAAGGTCCCACATAGGAGATTAGTGGGCAAAATTAAGGCACATGGTATTGGGGGTAGAGTGCTGACATGGATAGAGAAGTGGTTGGCAGACAGGAAACAAAGAGTCGGGATTAACAGGTCCCTTTCAGAATGGCAGGCATTGACTAATGGGGTACCGCAAGGCTCGGTGCTGGGACCGCAGATATTTACAATATACATCAATGATTTGGATGAAGGGATTCAAAGAAACATTACCAAATTTGCAGATGATACAAAGCTGGGTGGCAGTGTGAACTGTGAGGTGGATGCTATGAGAATGCAGGGTGACTTAGACAGGTTGGGGGAGTGGGCAGATGCATGGCAGATGAAGTTTAACGCAGATAAATGTGAGGTTATCCACTTTGGTAGCAAAAACAGGAAGGCAGATTATTATCTAAATGGCGACAAGTTTGGAAAAGGGAAAGTACAATGGGATCTGGGGGTCCTTGTACATCAGTCTATGAAAGTAAGCATGCAGGTACAGCAGGCAGTGAAGAAAGCGAATGGCATTTTGGCCTTTATAACACGAGGAATCAAATATAGGAGCAAAGAGGTCCATCTGCAGTTGTACAGAGCCCTAGTGAGACCACACCTGGGGTATTGTGTGCAGTTTTGGTCCCCTAATTTGAGGAAGGACATTCTTGCTATTGAGGGAGTGCAGCGGAGGTTTACAAGGTTAATTCCCAGGATGGCGGGACTGTCATATGCTGAGAGAATGGAGCAGCTGGGCTTGTACACTCTGGAGTTTAGAAGGATGAGAGTGGATCTCCTTGAAACATATAAGATTGTTAAGGGCTTGGACAGGCAGGAAACATGTTCCCGATGTTGGGGTGTCCAGAACCAGGGGCCACAGTTTAAGAATAAGGGGTAAGTCATTTAGAACGGACGCGAGGAAACACTTTTCCACACAGAGAGTGTGTGTCTGAGGAATTCTCTGCCTCAGAGGATGGTGGAGTCAGGTTCTCTGGGTGCTTTCAAGAGAGAGCTAGATAGGGCTCTTAAAAATAGTGTAGTCAGGGGATATGGGGAGAAGGCAGGAACGGGGTACTGATTGGGGATGATCAGCCATGATCATATTGAATGGCGGTGCTGGCTCGAATGGCCTACTCCTGCACCTATTGTCTATTGTCTATTGTCTAATGTCACACTGATCGCGGGAGTTTCGATCGCCCTGATATGTGAGCTTTGATCGCCGACTGCGGGAGCTTCAATTGCCCCGACAGCGGAAGCTTCAATTGCCCCGAACCAGGAGAACAGGAGGAAAGAAGGTATAAGTTATTTGCAGTCAGTGGGGAATGTGAGGTCGCCGAAAAAACAAGATGGACGTGCTGCCTGCACTAGTGAGGACTCAGAGGGAGTGCCGTGAGTGCAGTGATCTCAGTGTTTTGCGGGGACATGGTTCCATTAGGACATCCCGGAGCCTAGTGTGAGAGTGACAGCGATCGGTACAACTCTGGTCACATCACGGTGAAGGAGCATGTGTGTGGCCTGGACTTTAAACTGATGGCTGTGGGTCTCCGCTTATGCTGTGTGTGCCCTGGGGATTCTCACACATCATTGTGGTGGCTGTTTAAGTCCATGTTTAATTAGCATGTGGTTATGTATCTTGTTGCTTTTTTTGTATGACTGTTGGCAATTCAAATTCCTTGTTTGTTTACATACTTTGCTAATAAATTAATTACAATTAAATTAATTACAATTATAAATCATCCTAGTCATTGATATAGATTGTCAATAGTTGGGGGCTACATCATCAATCCATGTGATGTTTCATAGGTCACAGACTCCCAACCTTTTCTTTTATTAACCTATTATTTTACTCCCAACAGCACAGACTATAATTTGATTTTAACAATCTATTGTACTGCATCTTATTAAAAACTTCCTGAAAGTACAAATACACCATATCAAGTAGGTCACCCTTAACTACCAGTCACAACCTCAGAAAATACCAACAGATTTGTCAGATATACTGTAACTTCTCTGCGTGTTGACTCTGTCCAAAACTTTTATTACTGTGTATTTTCCCTTTTACTGAAGTTCCTTGCTTTTCTCTCTCCCTCCTTTCTTAAATAATGCAGCCATTCAACCTGTCTGGAGTTTATGAAACTTTGGAAGTGAACAAACAGTGCATCCACTATCTCTGTAGTCAAGCCATTCATATGCCAAAAAAGCAGGTAATTTGGTCCTGGGTGTTTATCCATTGTCTTTCCCATGAATTTCTCCCATAATAATATTTTACTCTGGCTAATTTATTTCATCTACCTTACTAGATCTGTAGCCCTCCATTAATGTCTGGATTGTTTTACTGAAACGTCTCCTGTAAACCAGATGTAAATTATTTGTTTAATTTGGAGTCAGTGAGTCAAAGATTCATATAGCTACATAGCACAGAAACACGCCCTTCAGCCCAACTCACCTATGCTGACCAAGTTGACCAACCAAGCTAGTTCAACTTCCCAGCATCTGACCCATATCCTTCCAAACCCTTTCTATCCATATAGCTGTCTAAATGTCTTTTGAAAGAATGTAATTGTATCGCATCCGCTGGCAGCTCATTCCATATATACACTATCTTCTGTCTGAAAAAGTTGCCCCTCACTTCCCTCTTAAATCTTTACCCACTCACCTTAAAACTGTAACCTCTAGTTTTGGACAACTTTGAAAGACAACAGACAGTAGGTGCAGGAGTCGGCCATTCGGCCCGTTGAGCCAGCACCTTCATTCACTGTGATCATGGCTGATCATCCACAATCAGTACACCGTTCTTGCCTTCTCCACATATCCCTTGACTCTGCTATATTTAAGAGCTCTATCTAACTCTCTCTTGAAAGCATCCAGAGATTTGGCCTCCACTGCCTTCTGAGGCAGAGAATTCCACAGATTCACAACCCTCTGTGTGAAAATGTTTATCCTCATCTCCATTCATAAATGGCTTACCCCTTATTATTAAACTTTGGCCCCTGGTTCTGCACTCCCCCTATCATCGGGAACATATTTCCTGCGCCTAGCGTGTTTAAACCCTTAATAATCTTATGTTTCAATAAGATCCTCTCTCATCCTTCTAAATTCCAGAGTATACAAGCCGAGCCGCTCCATTCTATCAACATATGACAGTCCCGCCATCCTGGAAATTAACCTCGTGAACCTATGCTGCACTTCCTCGATAGCAAAAATGTCCTTCCTCAGATTTGGAGACCAAAACTGCACACAATACTCCACGTGTGGTCTCACTACAACTGCAGAAGGACCTCTTTGCTCCTATACTCAAATCCTCTTGTTATGTAGGCCAACATGACATTTGCTTCCTCACTGCCTGCTGTACCTGCATGCTACCTTTCTGTGACTGATGAACAAGGACCCCCAGATCTCGTTGTACTTCCCCTTTTCCCAACTTGACACCATTTAGATAATAATCTGCCTTCCTGTTTTTGCCACCAAAGTGGATAACCTCACAGTTATCCACATTAAACTGCATCTGCCATGGGTCTGCCCTCTCACCCAACCTGTCCAAGTCACACTGCATTCTCATAGCATCCTCCTCACAGTTCACACTGCCACCCAGCTTAGTGTCATCTGCAAATTTGCTAATGTTACTTTTAATCCCTTCATCCAAATCATTAATGTATACTGTAAATAGCTGCGATCTCAGCACTGAGCCTTGTGGTACCCCACTAGTCACTACCTGCCATTCTGTAAGGGACCCGTTAATCCCTACTCTTTGTTTCCTTTCTGCCAACCAATTTTCTAACCATGTCAGTACCCTACCTCCAATACCATGTGCTCTAATTTTGCCCACTAATCTCCTATGTGGGACCTTATCAAATGCTTCTGAAAGTCCAAGTACATTACATCCACTGGCTCTCCTTTGTCAATTTTCCTAGTTACATCCTCAAAAAATTCTAGAAGATGCACAAGCATGATTTCCCCTTCGTAAATCCATGCTGACTTGGACTGATCCTGTTACTGCTATCTGTGTTCTATCTATCTAAACGGGCTGTTCACCTTATCTATGCCTGTTATTGAATTGAATTGAATTGAATACATTTTATGAGCCAAGTATATATACATACAAGGAATTTGTCTTAGTGCTTTGCTCGCAAGTAATATAACAATATATTTAGTAAATTAAAAATAAAACATTAAAAATAAAACATAATAATTAAAATTGTGATTATGATTTTATATACCCTTATACGGTTACTCCTCAGTTCCTGCACTATGGAAAAAAGACCAAACATTTCATCCTCTTATGAATCAAATCCTTCAACCTGGTAACATCCTTGGAAATATTTTTAACCCCGTTTCTACGTTAATTACATCTCTCATCTAGAAGGACTACCAGAACTGTACACAGTACTACAAATGTGGCCTTATCAACATCTTGTACAGCTGTAACTTGACAACTCCTCTACTGAATACCCCTGAACTGATGAAGCCAAGAGTGCCAAACACCTTCTTCACCACCCTGTCCATCTATGTCACTACCTTTTTGGAACTACGTATTTACACCCCCAAAGTCTCTCTGTTCCACTACACTCCCCAGGGCACTACAATTTGACGTGTAAGTCATGTGGATTGTCCTATCATAATGCAACACCTTGGATTTATCTGATTAAACTCCATTGGCCTTTCCTTGACTCATTGGCGCTGTTGATCAAGATCCCATTGGAATCATAGATAACCTTCTTCACTGTTCACAATATCCCCAATTTTAGTGCAACCTGCAAACTTATTAATCATACTGCGATGGTGCCTTGGCAGTGTTGAAGCCTCGCGGCAGCTGCGATGCCACTAGGGTTAACCTGCGGTTGTTGGTCGATGAGAGCATGGGGGACCGCCATGAGGGAGGGGGAGATCAATGGAGGGTGTGGGGAAACTGCTGTGGGGGGGAGGGGGGAAGAACAAAGGAGTAGCCGGCGTACTCTGTAACTTTGTCTGCGCCGTAGATGGCTGCTATTTGTATACATTGGGTATGCAAGTAAAGAATTTCACTGTCCCTTGTTACATGTGACAATAAAAAAAGTATTCCATATAACCATATAACAATTACAGCATGGAAACAGGCCATCTCGGCCCTACAAGTCCGTGCTGAACAACTTTTTTCCCCTTAGTCCCACCTGCCTGCACTCATACCATAACCCTCCATTCTCTTCTCATCCATATGCCTATCTAATTTATTTTTAAATGATACCAACGAACCTGCCTCCAACACTTCCACTGGAAGCTCATTTCACACCGCTACCACTCTCTGAGTAAAGAAGTTCCCCCTCATGTTACCCTTAAACTTCTGTCCCTTAATTCTGAAGTCATGTCCTCTTGTTTGAATCTTCCCTATTCTCAAAGGGAAAAGCTTGTCCACATCAACTCTGTCTATCCCTCGCATCATTTTAAAGACCTCTATCAAGTCCCCCCTTAACCTTCTGCACTCCAGAGAATAAAGACCTAACTTATTCAACCTTTCTCTGTAACTTAATTGTTGAAACCCAGGCAACATTCTAGTAAATCTCCTCTGTACTCTCTCTATTTTGTTGACATCCTTCCTATAATTGGGCGACCAAAATTGTACACCATTCTCCAGATTTGGTCTCGCCAATGCCTTGTACAATTTTAACATTACATCCCAGCTTCTATACTCAATGCTCTGATTTATAAAGGCTAGCATACCAAAAGTTTTCTTTACCACCCTATCTATATGAGATTCCACCTTCAAGGAACTATGCACGGTTATTCCCAGATCCCTCTGTTCAACTGTATTCTTCAATTCCCTGCCATTTACCATGTACGTCCTATTTTGATTTGTCCTGCCAAGGTGTAGCACCTCACATTTATCAGCATTAAATTCCATCTGCCATCTTTCAGCCCATTTTTCCAAATGGCCTAAATCACTCTGTAGACTTTGGAAATCCTCTTCATTATCCACAATACCCCCTATCTTGGTATCATCTGCATACTTACTAATCCAATTTACCATCCCATCATCCAGATCATTGATGTACATGACAAACAACAAAGGACCCAACACAGATCCCTGAGGCACCCCACTAGTCACCTGCCTCAAAAAATTCAAGAAGATTAGTCAAACATGACCTTCCAGGCACAAATCCATGTTGACTGTTCCTAATCAGACCCTGTTTATCCAGATGCTTATATATATTATCTCTAAGTATCTTTTCCATTAATTTGCCCACCACTGAAGTCAAACTAACAGGTCTATAATTGCTAGGTTTACTCTTAGAACCCTTTTTAAACAATGGAACAACATGCGCAGTATGCCAATCCTTGGGGACTATTCCCTTTTCTAATGACATTTGAAATATTTCTGTCATAGCCCCGGCTATTTCTACACTAACTTCCCTCAATGTCCTAGGGAATATCCTGTCAGGACCTGGAGACTTATCCACTTTTATATTTTTCAAAAGTGTCAGTACTTCTTTTACTTTGAAACTCATAGTATCCATAGCTACTCTACTCGTTTCCCTTACCTCACATAATTCAATATCCTTCTCCTTGGTGAATACCGAAGAAAATAAATTGTTCAATATCTCCCCCATCTCTTTTGGCTCTGCAGATAGCTGCCCACTCTGTCTCTCCAATGGACCAATTTTACCCCTCGTTATCCTTTTGCTATTAATATAGCTGTAGAAACCCTTTGGATTTACTTTCACCTTACTTGCCAAAGCAACCTCATATCTTCTTTTAGCTAGAATGTCCAATTTCCCTTGAAAACCAGGGCTCTTTCCAATTTTTACTGTTTCCTTTCAACCGAACAGGAACATAAAGATTCTGTACTCTTAAAATTTCCCCTTTAAATGTCCTCCATTTCTCTTCTATTCCATTCCATTCCACCTACATTCACATCCAAATTGATGACATAAATAATGAACAACAGTGGATCACCACTGAGACAGGTCTCTAGTCTAAAAAAAAACCTCTGCCACCACCTGCTGTTTCCTATCTTCAAGCCAATTTTATGTCCAATTAACTAGCGCACACCAAATCTCCTATCCATCCTAACCAATTTACCTGGTTCCTTGTTAATGGCCTTGCTAAAGTTCATGTAGACAACATCTACCACTGTCTTCATTAATCTTGCCTCTTCAAAAAACTCAATCATATTGGTGAACATGACTTCCCATGTACAACACCATGCTGACTATCCTTAGTCATCCTTACCTTTTCAAATACATGTAGATCCTATCTCTCAGAAACCCCTCCAATAACTCACCATCAAGGTTTACTTGTCTGTAGATCCTAGGCTTTTCTCTGCAACTTTTCTTAAAGAGAGGCAGAAGATTAACCACACTCCAGTCTTCCAACACCTAATCTGTAGCTTTCATTGATATAAATATCCTTCTCAGTGGCCCTGCAATTACTTCCCTAGCTTTCCACAATTTCCTAGGATAAACTTGATCATGCTGCAGGGATTTATACATTTTAAAACTGATGCTAGTTATTTGCTTGTCCAAACAGATTCCTTTTCTTATTTTTCTCAAAATTCCACTCTTCAGCCTTTATCCCGGATATTTAATATCAGGGCTACTTTGTTTACTTTTGACTCTTTTAGAGATACAGCGTAGAAACAGGACCTGTGGCTCACCAAGCCAGTGCCTAACAAAGATCACCCCATACACTAGGGACAATTTACAATTTACAGAAGCTAATGAACCAACAAACCTATACATCTTTGGAGTGTAGGAGGAAACCGGAGGACCCGGAGAAAACCCATGTGGTCACGATCGAACACAGGTCAATGCCGCCGTAAAGCAGCAATTCTAACGTCGCACAACTGTGTTTTTTGTTAAACTTACTAAACATTAACAATGGGACATTTTATTTTCAATTTTGCTCTTTTATCTACCACATCACTATCATCACTATTGTGTTGTACCCATTTATTTCTATTTGTGTCATTAATTCACCCATCATGTTACAAATATAATGTGCATTCAGATATTTTCCCCGCTATGAAGGTATATCTCTATGTTTAATGAACTTCCCCTTTCAGACAAATCTTGGTTTTCTTTACCCATTTTGATTCTGTTTTTGGGCTGCACATTCCACAGAATATGATTGAGTACTTTGCCTGTTAATAACTGCATGTTAAATTTACCATAGTCATTATGCTTGCCAGAATATAAAACAAGAACACCTACAATTATTTCTAAATCTACTTATTATTTTCAGTAACTGTACAGGTTGTGCTAAATTAGATTATCTCAGCCAGAACATTAACATCAGCATCCCAGTACTGGGAATGGTATATAAAAATATTCAGGCAGCATTCCTGTTTCTGATCATTATCCTGTGACAGCTGTCTGCTGGAAAATGTCCATCCATGGATACCAGCAAATTATATGCCTTAAGCTCAGCTGTATTGTGACTGAGGGTCAAAAAGCTTGCTGACACTTATTAGTCTCTGGGTTTACACAGGAAGAATGATCACTTGAGTAAGACAGAGGAGGCTGCCAGTCACTATAAAACATGAGGCAACATATTTCGTAGAGAAGTAAGAGCAGTGGGAAAAGGATACAATTTTGTCTTAATCATGACAGAAGTCAGAAAGAACTGAGAAATATGTTAAGGATATGTCATTGCTAAGTTGAATATGGACGTCAGACAAATCCCACATCATTACAGTGATATTTTACGTTATGCAATACAATCATATTTTTGAGGCAGTTTTATCATCACATCGTAGGTTGCCATCCAAAAGAATTGCAATCATTTCTTTTCTTAGTTGCTTTAAATATAGAAATAAAAGGTGATTGTGTTGAGTATAGGAGCAAAGAGGCCCTCCTGTAGTTGTATAGGGCCTTTGTGAGACCACACCTGGAGTATTGTGTGCAGTTTTGGTCTCCAAATTTGAGGAAGGACATTCTTGCTATTGAGGGAGTGCAGCGTAGATTCACAAGGTTAATTCCCGGGATGGCGGGACTGTCATATGCTGAGAGAATGGAGCAGCTGGGCTTGTACACTCTGGAGTTTAGAAGGATGAGAGTGGATCCCATTGAAACATATAAGATTGTTAAGGGTTTGGACACGCTAGAGACAGGAAACATGTTCCCGATGTTGGGGGAGTCCAGAACCAGGGGCCACAGTTTAAGAATAAGGAGTAAGCCATTTAGAACGGACACCAGGAAACACTTTTTCTCACAGAGAGTGGTGAGTCTGTGGAATTCTCTGCCTCAGAGGGCGGTGGAGGCGGGTTCTCTGGATGCTTTCAAGAGAGATGCTTTCAAGAGAGGCTCTTAAAAATAGCGGAGTCAGGAGATATGGGGGGAAGGCAGGAACGGGGTACAGGTTGGGGATGATCAGCCATAATCACCTTGAATGGCGGTGCTGGCTCGAAGGGCCGAATGGCCTACTCCTGCAACTAATGTCTATTGAATGGCAGTGCTGGTTAGAAGGGCCGAATGGCCTACTTCTGCACGTATTGTCTATTGTCTTTTGTCTATTGAATTCTGGCTGAGGTTAATCGCCAAATACCTGCAGCAATTTTTTCATTAAAAAATGGAAGTTGCATGGAATCGTACTGAAGGGGAAATCAGACCAAAATAAGCCTACATTTAAGGTACACAAAAATGCTGGAGAAACTCAGCGGGTGCAGTAGCATCTATGGTGTGAAGGACATAGGTAACGTTTCGGGCCGAAACCCACATTTAATTGTGTCATAACATGGTTGACAATTTAACCACAAAATGCAAATTGTCAAATTTGTGGAAGGTTTCAATGCTTGCATTGCGAGGAATGCGAAGTATCAATTTAGAAATAATATCTGATAAGTTTTGTGGGTCAATGGTATTAAATTTTGTTTTTAAAATGGTCCCACTGACCATACACAAATGCCTATAAAAACTAAATAAATTCCAATCATAGAATGTGGTATCCGAATTGGACAAATTAGCCAAAGATTGGGGAACAAATGATATGCTGCACATATAAATTGTTAATTAATAACAATTGTAAACAAAATCAGAAAATCTACGTGGTTCTGAGACAGGGAAGGAAAAAAGAGACAACAAATAAGTGGACATTTTCGAATGTTGATAGGTTTACTGATATGTGTGATGCTGTAACTCCACAAGAGATAATTTTACAAACATTGTAATTCACCAAAGGTTTTATTTGCTCATGAATTCATTGTTCATTTTCTGTATCAAACAAACAACCCAAATAAAATAGAACAATGGTAAATCCTTAATCAAATCCAAAAATTGAAAAACGTATCCATTTAATAAAACACGATTGTTCAAATTCATGGGTGCCATTTAAAATAATTGGCATAGCAATATTTTGCTTTTCATCTACAAAAGATAATAAAAAGCCACCAGAATACATTTATTATCCATGGAAATTCGCTAAGATATATCAACTGGGATAAGAAAGCAGGCTTTGTACAGTCACATCAGCCAACATGTTGTCACTGCAATTTCAAGAGATCAAGGAAGATTATTTGTGTTGTAATTTTTATTCTAACAACTCTTTGTCAACTACTCATTTCTGATATGAATTATTTTCCTTTATATGTCATAGTATGGTCCCAGTGATCTTAAAAATGCCTGAAGGCCTTACAGAAAGATTTATTCAAATTACACTATTTTTTAAACAATTCAATAAATGGCAGGATATTTTCCAAAAGGTTTTGAAGCTTTCTCTGCATCAAATAGAAAACATGCTAAACAGTTTAAAACATCATTGAAATTGTCGTTAAGAATATTGTCATTATTGTGTGATTACTACAGACAAGGTTTTAAGTGATCTGATACAAAAGGTTTTATGGTAATTTGAAAGGTTCCAAGAGTCGTCTTTATTTTTAGTCGTGATCAACGGTGAAAACATTTAACTGTAAACAAAAGGTCTGAGGAGCAAAAGATAAAAGCCAGTTTTCAAAATGGGGCAACATCATAAATTGTTATTATCCCTGAATGAAAATTACTGCTAACTTTAGTTTAAAAGCAGCCCAAATGAAAGGGTGTGATTGGTTGACAACCATTAGAAAATCGCTAAGTGGTTTATTTCATTCAGTCTCATCATTCTGCATCAGAACTACTGCAGTAAAGTTAACAGACAACAAATAATGTGCAATGTAAAATTAATGCAGAATTCTAACAGGAAATGTGAAATTATCCACATATCCATAATGAACCATTTGAAAGGCATGCAATTATCTAGTTGTTGGTGCACAAGGGATGGTTTTCACCCTTGGCTTTTCCTTGTCTAATAACAGTCCCCAGAGTGCTACAACCTATGAATATCAACTTATCTTTTCAGCTCTTGTTGTTGAATTATGTCAGAATTTGGTTCTGCAAACACATAAATCTGTTTCACTACACTAGAAGCAAACTGTTACAACTTTGTGATTGAAATATATTGAAAGGATGCAATAATTTCAGAATTTTCTGCTTGCGTGTAATACTTTATTACAAAATATGCTCCTGGTGTTTGGTCACTCGTTTAGATTACTGCATTGAATAGATCTGTGGATTAATATATTGCTCATTGCTCTTTTTTTTGTGATTTTGTTCTTTTGAAAAACACAAAGTAGCATGCTTCCATTATAATTTAATCCAAAGCAATAGAAATTACATTAAAATTAATGCATCCGAGCCCTTAGCTTGGTAATTATTCATTTAATAGATAGCATGTGGACTCATTTTTGGAGGATATTATTGTGATACATACATTTACTGCTTATTGATAAATAATATTTTTATAATGTACCAGACCAAATGGGACCCATTGGGTCCCTGTCACACGGTAGACCTAGACCCCAAGGCAACTTGCCCCCACTCAACTACGCAATATTCCACCACTCAACTGCACAGGCTCGGCTCATTTCCCCTCATCCCCCAGCACTCCCTCCCCCTCCTCTTCACCCTCCCTCTTCTTTCCCCTCCTCCTCCTCTCCCCCAATCCCTCTCTCACCTCTCCCTCTCTCTCCTTTCCCCTACCCTCAGTCAATCCCTCCTTCCCTCCATAACTCCTTTCCCCTCCCTACCCCCCTCCTATCCCTCTATCCCCCACCTCCCCGACTCCACACCTCCCCTATCCCTCCCACTATCGCTCCTCACCTCCCCCACTGCAATCCACTCCCTCTATTCCCCCTCCACCACACTCTCCCTCCTCACCAATCCAGGGCTCTAAATTAGCGGTTGCCCGGGTGCCACTGACCACCCAAAGTGCCGCCGGGCAACCTAAACGGCGAGTCATTTTGCCCGGCTTGGCACTGCAGATACTGGTTTATACCAAAGACAGACACAAAAAACTGGAGTAACTCAGCGGGTCAGGCAGCATCTCTGGAGAAATGGAACGTGACGTTTTGTGTCAGCGACGGCTGTAATGCATGGGAAAGATGCTAAGTGTGGCGTGACGGAGGGTCGGAGCGATTGACAGCCCCACACAGCAGTAGCCGTGGCAGCGGCGGCTCCATCTCCTCCTCCTCACGCACCCCGCCCGCCCTGACAGCGGCCGCTGCCTGCCACTCAGCCAACGGCGCTTTCAAAACAAACCCTCCCGCACACCGAGGCCGTGAGGAGGGAGGGAGACAGGGGGAGGCCTCCTTCGGCCGTTTGAAGCATCTGCACCGCTCGGCCCCGCACCTTCCTGTCGGTTGGCGGAGATGGGAAGGCAGTGGCAAGAAGAACCCACCCGCCTCCCTCTTTGGTGGTGGCACTTGGCGATGGACAGGGACGGCCAAGGCAGCGATGACGCCAGTGTTGTCCGAAGAGTGCTTACCTTCTTTCCCACCTCCTCTGGCCCTTCCTCTCTCTCATACGCCCCCCTCCACCCCTTATACTGAGACCCCTCCTCTCCATCCCGCATTGATTCCCATTCCTGCCTCTATTCAGTCCTCACTGACATCCCGTGTACACCCCTCTCCTCATCTACCCCCACCATCTATTCATCCTGCACTGATCTCCCTATCCACTGCACTTTGATTTTCCTGCCACTCCCCTTCAATCCTACACTCGTCCGCCAATTCATCCTGTACTGACCCCCCTTCCCATCCATCCTGCACTGCTCTACCCCTTCATCCTGCACTGCACCCTTCTCCCCCCCCCCCCCCCCCCCCCCACCCCAACTGCAATCCACTCCCTCTATTCCCCACTACCTACATACCCCACACCTCCCTCCTCTCCCTCTATTCCCCCCCACCACACTCTCCCTCCTCACCTGCCCAGGGCTCTAAATTAGCAGTTGCCCGGGTGCCACTGACCACCCAAAGTGCCGCTGGGCAAACAAAACGCCGAGTCATTTTGCCCGGTGTGGCACTGCAGATACTGGTTTATACCGAAGATAGACACAAAAAACAGAAGTAACTCAGCGGGTCAGGCAGCATCGCTGGAGAAATGGAACTTGACATTTTGTGTCGGCAACAGCTGTAATGCGTGGGAAAGATGCTAAGTGTGGCGTGACGGAGAGTAGGAGCTAATGACGGCCCCGCACAGCAGCAACGGCGCTTTCAAAACAAACCCTCCCGCACACCGAGGCCGTGAGGAGGGAGGGAGGCAGGGGGAGGCCTCCTTCGGCTGTTTGAAGCATCTGCACCGCTCGGCCCCACACCCTCCTGTTGGATGGCGGAGATGGGGAGGCAGATCTCCCTATCCACCGCGCATTGATTTTCCTGCCACTCCCGATCAATCCTACACTCGTCCCACAATTCATCCTGAACTGACCCCCCCTCCCATCCATCCTGCACTGCACTACCCCTTCATCCTGCACTGCACCCTTCTCAACTCCATCTATTTATCCTGCACTGATTCACACCCCCCTCCCGACCCTATTGTGCTGGAAATGTCTTCAGAGTGAACATTGGGGAAGAGGAAGTGGTCGTGGGGGGGGGGTGACGTCACTCACAGCGCGTTTAAGACGGCACACGGAGCAGAGCCATTGTGATGTCATCAGTGAAAGACAGTCGTTTTTAAATTCAAAGTATTGTAAGATTTTGGAACATTTTCAGTAATAACTCTAGAAATAAAGCCTGACATTTTCAGATAAGGTGAGTTTGGACTCCATGGGGAAAATCTCTACAGGAATATGTAAACATTTTACCGTTACTGCATTCGTTTTTTCGCAAATATGTGTATACACACAAGCACACAAATAAATACACATCCAATATCAGAGTTTTATAAGTATAGAGATTAGACGAAGTGCGAAGTGGACCTGCTCACCCACCATAATATTCCACCACTCACCTGTTCCCCCAATGCATCTCACCCATTCCCCGCTCCCGACCTCCCCCTATCCCCCCACTTCCACTCCTCACCTCCCCCACCTCCCCCACTGCTCCCCTTTCCTATTCCCCACCCTACCTCCCCCACTCCCCCTCCTCTCCCTCTATTCCCTCTCCTCCCCATTCTCCCTCCTCACCTCCCCCACTTTCCCCTCTCTACCTTCTCTCCATCCCTAACCCTCCTCTCCCTCAATCCTCCCACTCTCCTTTCTCACCTCCCCAGGTCTTCCCCACTCCCTACCTCACACACTCCCCCCCTCCTCCCCTCCTCTCCCTCTATTCCCCCTCCTCCCCTATTCTCCCTCCTCACTTCCCCCATTTCCTCTTCTCCCTCACTACCCCCTTCTCCCCCTCAATCCTCCCACTCCCACTCCTCACCTCCCCGGGATCTCGAGGTTGCAGCCGTCAGCCTTAGAGCCAGCCTCAGCGCCCAGGCCCCGGATCGTCGATGCCAGTCATAGCACTAGCCGCTCTCCACCCGGCGGATCATTAGTGATGCACACTCTGCTCACTCCGCTTCTTCAGCTTTATTCTCCTCACCGGGCGAGGCGGGGCGTGGCCGGTGACAGACAGTGAACGTGGCCAATCAGTGCGGTAATAGTGCAGGAAGGGGCGTAACTATCCGGTCGTGATGGTGACTGACAGGAGATGAGACCATTTTGCGCGTGAGCGATTTTTAAGATTTTTAAACCTTAATAACTTTTAAAACATATAATCGATCAGAACAAAACTTGTTGCACTTGCAGCACAGGAGAATGGTAAGATGTCGAAACATCATAGCGCTACCCTGTACCATTTTTGCACAAATAGAAAAACCACACAAACTGGAAAACAACAATATCAGAGTTTTCATCATATACTAGACCAAGTGGGACGCATTGGGCCCCGTTGCCCCAACACAATAATCCACCACTCACCCGTTCCCCCAACGCAACCCTTTTCCACCACTCACCCCTTCCCCCAACGTAACCCGGTCCCTCAAGGTAATATTCCACCACTCACTCATAGCCCTGATGGGATGCTTGGTCCCCCAATGCAACCATTCCCCAACATAAGATTCCACCACTCCCCTGCCTCCCCCAGCACTGGACTTAAAAAAAAGTACCAATTGCACTTCCCCTGCCTCCTCCCCCTCCTGTTTAATCACTTGCTGCCAGGACCACGACTAAGTGTTCTATGATGGCAACATTGTTGCAAATGTCAGGTGGAGGACTGTGAGATCCCATTGTGACATCATGGCTGCAACTGCCAGCACTGAATTGTTGAAGTGATTATCAAAGTAGATTTAGTAAATTAAAAAATGTGATAACTTGTGAAATACAGCATCAATCTGAACAAAATTTGATACAAATGACCACAGGTCAATGTTGAGTAAGATGGTACAAAAATGTTTGTGCTATTTTGTACTGTTTTGACGTAGTTCCTTGAGATCGCACGCATGCAGACAGTCGTCCAAACAAGGAGATACTTTTCGTAATATGTAGAGATAGATAGATAGATAGATAGATAGATAGATAGATAGATAGATAGATAGATAGATAGATAGATAGATAGATAGATAGATAGATAGATAGATAGATAGATAGATAGATAGATAGATAGATAGATAGATAGATAGATAGATAGATAGATAGATAGATAGATAGATAGATAGATAGCTCTGGCATCTGCAGGTTAACCACTGTACGTAACTATGAGGCAACATACTCACTGTACATTTAGCTTAATTGACTTTCTAAATCACAAATTAATCTTGAAAAATAGGTATTTAAATCATGTAATATTTCTAAGATTTAAAAGAGGAATGGCTAATAGACCTGCAATGGTGAATACATTTGTAGCCACATCTCACAAAATCTAAATATAATTCTAACAAGAGACAAATACGCATCTGGTAAAATTAAAAGATTGTTCATTGCAATTGAGGTTGACAAACACAGTGTGAACTGGATACTCAGGGGCTATCAATTTGGAATGTAGAAAATGTATACTTGAAGCTGCAATTTTTACAGAGAAAATTAGCAGGATATTTTCTTGATTGCAATAATGAGTGATGGGAGATGATTAATCTCCCCTGGTTTGTACCGAGTCACTGATCCTGATTTGAGATGGCATGGTATGCCACAACTGATCGCAATCTGGCACACAGTGTCTAGAAGTCCATGTGTATGGACAGGGATGGTTGCAATCTTCAGTCAGTAAATAAGACATCAGCACAGAACATAAACTACACTTATCCAAGGACATAAACTACACTTATCCAAGTGTCTTATCCATAAGACACTTGGGGAAGGCACAGGAGAATATTACTTCTTGTGTCAGCAATAGCACTTTATGGTTTGCTGGCATTAGGAGTAACAAAAATCCCAGAAAATGAATGCACAAAAAGGAATTGGAAACAAAAATAGAGGGATTAAATAAGAAATAGGGAATGCCATTGCCACAGCAACAGATTGCCCATCTGATCACTTTTCTTTGATGTTTGGTGGATGTATTTCAAATATATTGGTGGGCCAAAGGGCCTGTTTCCATACTGTAAGAATCTATACCTTTATATTCAATTGACATTGAGTACAGATTCATCTTGTTGTTCCACAAAAGAGAAACAAAATATCTGGTGGTCTGTGACAGTGAATGATGAGCACTATGAATATATCAATTTAATTAGAACTATTGATGACACAAGGGGAGCAGATAGAACACAAAGTGCTGGAGTAACTCAGCGGGCCAGGCAGCATCTCTGGAGGATAAGGAGAGGCAATGTTTCAGGTCAGGACATCTGCTTTTCTCCTTACCATGATGTAGCTTCTAGTTAGTAGATGGGAAAGCCAGTAGTTTCATTCTAATAAGTAATTGGTCTGATGTAAAAAA
This sequence comes from Leucoraja erinaceus, assembly GCF_028641065.1. NCBI lineage: Eukaryota > Metazoa > Chordata > Chondrichthyes > Rajiformes > Rajidae > Leucoraja > Leucoraja erinaceus. Next base: position 58,224,112 of record NC_073383.1, read on the forward strand.
GATCATGCTATTGAAGGGATTAAAGATGAAAGAATGGCTATCTATGGAAAACAGATTCAAGATAAACACAGGGCTGCCAACTCTCACGCTTTGAGCGTGAGAATCACGCCCTCAAGCAAACTCTCACGCCCTCACGCTGATCAGAAATTTCTCACGCTCTGTGGTGGGAAATTCTGTGATCAACAAAAATTTCCCCCATCTCAAACAGATATCACAAACAGCAGAGGTCCCAGCAGAACTCCACTGGTCACAGACCTCCAGCCAGAATATCTACATTCCACCATAACCCTCTGCCTACTATGACAAAGCCAGTTCTGAATCCATATGACCGAGTCATCGTGAATTCCTTACATCTTAATCTTCTGGATCAGCCTACTATAAGAGACATTATCAAAAACCTAACTAATGTCTTCTCACATAAAACATCCTGTATGGATAGCAAATAATTAATGATGATGATGACGATGATGATACTTTATTGTCACTTGTACCTAACCTGGAGCAGTGAAATTCACTGCTTTTTTGATAAAAGATAAATGACATGCTAGCTGTCATTGCGAAAGGTGATAAAAGGAGAAACTTCTTGTAAACTAATTGTAGTGGCCATTTGTGAGAGCAAACTTGAAGCCCTTATTTAAAGAGGGGTATATTCACATCGGCATCAGTACTGAGAAGGTTCACTTTAATTACTGGGCTGACAGAGTTGTCTTGAGTGAAAAGCTTCAAAGGATTGAGATGATGCCTGTTGAAGATTAGACGAGTGAGAAGTGATTTTAATTAAACATCCAAGATTCTGACACAGCTTGACAAAGTAACTAGTGAAAGGATATTGTCCCACCCACGAGAAAGGAGCACAGGCACAGTTTCGGAATTATGACAGATTGAGGAGGAATTTCTCCATATAGAGGGTTGAAATCTTTGGAATTTTTTCATTGCAGAGAGCTACGAAAGTTGAAACCCGGAATATATTCAAACCCAAGGTAAATACTGGGTTAATAGGTTCTTCTTCTTATCGAGTTCACTCACAAGATTAGAAGTTGTTCAGCCAGAGCTGAACACACTTCTCGGCATCTGCGTACAATGGTGTGTCTTGCGCTTTTTGTGCTTCTTGTGCGTGGTGGTGGAAAGATTGGTGGAACCAGGGCCGCGACATGAACACTCTTTCCTTGACCCCAGTTTATAGGTTAGCCAAGGGTTTTGGCGAACGAGCAGACAGGGGACTATGGAGCTAAATTTGCATCAGCCACGATGTAATTGAAAGGATGATCAGGCTCTCCTGATCTGATTTCTTATGTTTTACATGAGACAGAGACTTTCTTTAATCAGGCAAGAAAGTTATAACCTTTGTTGTAATGCTGAGTTTCAAAAGTTTCACCAAACTTGCTCAGCCTCATCAGCAAAGAACGTTAATTTATTTTGGAGGGGGAGCAGAGGAGTATAGAGCTGTCATTGTTGGGTTGCTTTCAAAACTGTTTACAGCTTTCTGATATCTTTTGACCAACTATAAGAGAATTACTCTGCTAAGGCTAAAAACAAACCATTGTGGTAAATCAGGGCAGGTCATTCAATAAAGTGTACGTTTTGTGATTGTTATTGGTTGACCTTGGTTTGAGATCTTCTGTTTATACAAAACAGAAGAGTAAAAGGAACTAAACAGAAGTCGCTTTAAAGCAGAAAAAATGTAAATGAAAATAAGAAAATGCCTGAGGCTTCAAACAAATATGATGTGTGTTTGACGGTACTGAGCCTCTACTCGCTGGAGTTTAGAAGGATGAGAGGGCACCTCATTGAAACTTACCAAATAGTGAAAGGCCTGGATAGAGGACATGGAGAGGATGTGCCCACTAGCGGGTGAGTCCAGGAGCAGAGGTCATAGCCTCAGAATAAAAGGTTGTACCTTTGGGAAAGAGAGTTGGAAGAATATCTTTAGTCTGAGAGTAATGAATCTGTGGAATTCATTGCCATAGACAACTGTGGAGCCTAAATCAATGGATATTTTTAAGGTGGTAATTTACATATTTTTGTTTAGTATGGGAGTCAGGGGATATGGGGAGAAGGCAGGATAATGGGGTTGAGAGGGAGAGATAGATCTGCCATGATTGAATGGCAGAAATAACGAGGTGCCACTTGGCCTAATTCTGTTCCTATCACTTATGAACATATTTTGATCCGACATAACAATAGAAATCAGAAACAGATATACCAAGGGCCAAGTGGGAAGGAAAAGCAATTTATCGAAATGGAGGAATTATTGGGAATTAAATATAACTGTTCCCCTGAAAATAAATGTCTGCACCCTTGATTCAAAAGAGAGATCGCTAAAGAGAGAGTGGAAGTGATTTTCCAAAATTTCCTCGAATTTGTAGATTACACTGTACAGGAAGATTGGAAATGTAACACTGCTCTTCAAGATAAGAGAGAGAAAATAGGAAATCATAGGTTAATTAGCCTGACATCAGTCTTAGAAAATACCCAGAATTATTAAGGTTACAGATTACTTAAAACAGTCATGATGTGATTAAGCAGCGATAACACGCATTTACAAAAGAAAAATTAGATTTACCAATTTTCATGTATTTTTTGTGGTTATATCTTACAATGTAGTTTAAAAATAATTAATGAATTGAATATCTATCAGTTTTCATAAAGTCTCACACTACAGTGGATGTTGGTCAGATTTTGATGTAACATGTTAGTTTGGGTAAAGAAAGATAGTAAACAAATGACCAATTACCTGGGTGCTAGACCGTATCCATAATAATAAACCTCCTTAAGAACATTCTTCAATCTGAAATGCTGATCTGATCACTTTTCTTCAGATGTTGTCTGATGAGTATTTCCGACATTCATTTTATTATTTCAGATTTTCATTATCTACAATATTTAATTTAAAATAAATAATTGGATTTTATCTTTTCAAAACTTTGCAGTAGTAAGGTGACGAATGAATGTGTAATATATCCCGGTTAGTAGATACAGATGCCAAATGATGCTACAGAGTGGATGTAAATAATTTGTAAAAGGATAACGATGGGTTACCTGAATAGGAAAGAAAGTGACAGTCACAGAGAGTCATACAGTCTTACATCATGGAAATAGGCCATTCGGCCCAATAGATAGGGTATAATGTGGGGAAATACATTTAAAAGCAATTATTCCACAATAAATCTCTAAGAAAGAGAAAATGCTGGAAATACTCAACAGGTCAGGCAAGACCTGTTTCTTTCCCCATTCATGTGTGCTTCCAGTATTTTTCATTTTATGCAAAGTTATTCAATCAGGGAGAAAGTATGCAGCAGGTTGTCCATCTCTTCAAGTGTGATTGTCGCATGGTAGACAATGATTTGGTAAATTATTTGAGGTTTTTTTTTAAATCTCTGAGATAACTTTCCTAATTTAGTAGAAGGCTGTAAGGCTGTGTTGGTAAAAAGTTGGAGGTGTTGTTAATCCTGGCCAAATTGGAGCAGCCATGGCATTAAAATCAGGGCTGCCAACATTGGGTGAGAGTTGAAAGTGAGAAATTGCGAGGGAGCATAGCGACCGGGGGGGGGGGGGGGGGGGGGGGTGTGTAGGGAGCTTTGGCATTTTTCAGCTGGAAATTGTGCAATCTGGTGCATACTGTAGCGAGTCGTTTAACTTACACTTAAATGTAACATTTATGCTTTAAATTACTTTAGTTACTTTAAGACCATTTCAGAAATTAGTGGCAGTCAACTAACAATCAACTAACAAATTAAAGCAAACTAAAAAAACCCACCATGTTCCCTTTCCTGACTTTACCTCATAAGTACTTTAACGCTGTTAACAGAGCAAAGGGATATTAATCTCAAGAATCAAAATGGGGAAATTATAGTACTGTGAGGCCTGACCAATGTTACGTTTGCGGAGAGGCGGGACACTGGAGCAGAGCTTGCCCTATGAGGAAACATAGAGGAGGAAGGGGGTCAATGAAAATGGCCACACGGTGCAAGAAGTCAGTGGATCCCTAGAGGTTGTATGGACACTTGGGGCCCCAAAGATAGAGGAAGAGAACACTGGCCAGAGGATCAGGGGGCAAGGAACCAAGCATCATTCTGGCAGTCAAATCCATTTTGGTAGCCCTGATCTGCCAGCTAGTCCAGAGTGGGGACAAAGTAAGATGACCCTTGCCTCAAAGTGTAAATGTATCCTCATGACATTAAGACGGCCCAAGGAAAATAATGATAAATATGAACTGTCAGAACACGAAATGTTGCAAAGAAGCTGATTGGGATTGAGAAACTTCACCAAAAGAGAGAAATATGAAAATAGAGACAAAGTAGCTGGTGTCAAAAATGAAAAGAACTGAAGGGAACTCAGATTGGTACTAGGAAAAGAAAAGATGAATTTAATGCACAGGAGGTACAGGAGTAGGGATAGGAGCCATTGTACACCTGATTAATAACGTGTTGCAAAGTTGTTGTGCCTCCAGGACAGTGTCACCTACAACATACTACTATCTGGGGAGTGAGATAACAGAGTATGTGGACCATTAAGAACGGGCAGAAGACACAGCTCAGGTAGGATGTGTAGCCATTATCTCCATCCAGATAGCTCCCCAGAGACAAAGACCAACAACGACGAAGAAGTGAAACTGTCCTGTCCCTTTAATATACCATCTAGGAGAGGCCAATAAACAAAGGAGGCTGCTCCTCGGTATTCCTACTCCTTTGGAACTAACATCGAGAAAGACGAAAGAAGATACCTACCCTAGTGCCCAACTTAAACATAACATTTGACACCAGTAAAGGGAAAAGAAAAGAACAACATCCAACACTTGCTAAAGAAATACAAACAGCCTCAGAAGACCATTAAGGCAAGCACCAATTAGAACAAATTAAATTTGGAAATGAATACTCCTCTGTGGTTCGGTGACACCTACTTTGCGCCTAAATTCTAGTCATTAGAAATAAATTGTCAAAATTCTGAATTTGATCTCTAAATTGTATAGTGATGGAAGGACTTTAAAGCTTGGGATTTGGAACTGACTTGTGAGATCTGGCTTAGGAGTATTTAAAATCTGATTATTAACTTGATATTTTTATTGTCCTCACCCCCAGACAGGTTGCCAAAGATGGGAAGGATTATTCAAAGATCATCAGGGAAGGACAGTACTTGGAAAGGTCTTGTAAAATGTAGAAATATCCAGGGAACATGAGAGGTGGCATTGAAATAGTAAGAAAGAGGAAATGTGAATAGCAGAACTCCCTTTCGAGAAACCAAAGTTAATTGCCTAGAAAGAGAAACTGGAGGAGGTCTTATTGAATTAGAAGGAGTTCTAGGGGAATGGGTACGTGTCAGAGTCGATGTATTTGACCGTTGAATATAAATTTGTCTATCCCTTGATAGTAAAGCGGCTCCTATTATCAAGGTGTAAAGAAATTGTTCCTAGATTCGGCATTCTTAATTGGCTTTATAATAATCTACAACATATGGAGATTAATTGAATTCCCAACTGATTAATTGAACAGCTGGGAATTCCACAGCAATTGAATGGAATTGTGTTATCGACCACAAGTTGTGGAATGGAAAGGGTGAAACGGACCCTAACAAAACCCTCAAACTATTAAATTGAAGGCTGAGACTGAATGTTGTTGAATTGAACCATTCCCCATGGTTTGCCTTGAATAAGAGTAACGCCTATAGGGAAATCTGAACGCAGCTGAAATTATATGAGAAACCATCATCAGATATACATTGAAGAACATTGTGTGAATACGGAGAGAACTGGCTATATATTAGCATTGATCCTAGTATGGGAAAGATTATATTACAGAATAGATATAGAAAGAGGACTTTTGACTGACAGAATAGTGATGGTACAGAGGATGAATGTATGGGAAAGCATCAGTGCATGAATGGTAATTTATTTCATCCCAAGTTCTCTTAGGAATTATATGTTCAACTAAGGATCGAGTATTGAAGGATTAACAACATAGATGGAGGGGATTCGCGCCCATAAAAACTCGGGAGGTGAAGACTCATCAGACAGAAATTGTGAAGCTATGCCCACTCACACTAGGGAAGCTAGAGGATATTCTGGGAAGAGACATCATCATCTCATTGTTGTTGATATGATTGATAATGTAATAGTCACCCATGTATATCTGATGGTTTATCATATATGATAAAAGGGAGGAATGTTAATCCTGGCTAAATTGGAGCAGCCATGGCATTAAAATTGAGTAAGGGCTTATGTGCTGCTAGGCCATTTTGGTCAAATTAAATGTGCCTCTGCAGAACTGAGACAAGCTGCTGAATGGTGCCAGCATGTCTGTAGCCCAGATAAGTACTGGAGAGAAGGAATGGAACATCTGCAGAAGTCTTACAATGAAGTGTGAAATGCATAGAACTAATTGGATCAATGCAAACCAGGTATACATATTGTAAATAATGTTGCGAAGACGTACTTTGTTACTTGTTGATTGTTGATTGGTTGAAATGTTAAGCCTTGTCGGGGTTGTCTGAATCTCGAGGCACATGTTGCATTATTCATCTATGTTAGCTTCCTTCTTGAAGCCTTACCAGATACCACGCAACAGCTTCTTCCCACGAGCCATCAGACTCTTGAATGCCATGTAATGGGCTGCCACCATTATCTATTTTATCTTTTTATCCATTTTATCCTTCTGTTTATTTTTGTGTTGCACGGGGAGCCAAATGCAACGCAATTTCATTTAGAATTGCATATACCGATGTATTTCTAAATGACAATAAGGTTTTGATTGAATTGAATTAATTGAATGTATTAGTTACTGTGTTATTAGGTTGCGGAACTGTCCATCATGTACTGTTGTAATTGATATGTGTTATTGGACTGTTCAGAGACCACCCCCATGTGGTTCAGCCTCTCAAGGGGACCTAGAAAAGGCAGCACCCACAAGGTCCTTTGTCGATCTTGTGGAAGAACGCTTGGGACTGTGTGACCTTTTGTAGTGTCTCTGCTTGCACGAGGCTAGAAGGGCCTGGCCAAGCAGATACTGGGATCTAACCTGCGGTATTAGGTATCTTATAGGGAAATTTGTGTTGTGTTATCCAAAATAAAGTTTAGTTGCTCAAGTGCTTGATTCAGTATTTTATTGACTGAAACTAGACTGGGGGGGGGGGTGCTTAGAACGCACTATTTACAGTGTCTTCCTTCACTGACAGATGGCTCATAGAACATAAAATAGGACAGCACAAGACCGGGCCCTTCAGTCCATAATGTTTATTTGTGAACATACACATATACAACAGCTGAACTGATCTTATCTGCTTGTACATGATCAATATCCTTGCATTTCCATGTGCTTATCCAAACGCCTCTTAAACACCCCTATTGTATCTGCCTCCACCACCACTCCGTGCAATACGTGCCAGGCCCTCACCACCATCTGTGTAAAAAACTTGCTCTGCACATCTCCTTTAAACTTTTGCCCTCTCACTTTATACCTTAACCCTCTAGTGTTGGACATTTTATCCTGGGAAAAAAGGTCCGGACTGCCTACCTTATCTATGCCTATCACAGTGTTATGTACTTCTATGAAGCCTCCCTTTAACCTCTGACATTGCAGAGAAACAATCCTAATTCCAATTCTATCCCTAAAGCTAATACCCTCTAATCCAGGCAGAATTCTGGTTCTAGGGAGATAAAAGGTGATCCACATTTTCCAGGGTCTCATTGGCGATCTTGATGGAACAATGGGCAATGTTGTGATGTTCGTGATTGTTGGATGATCTTTCTCTTCTGAACATTTACCAACATATTTTCTTATATATCTCAAAATATTGTTAAAGTACATGTATTGCTGTCTCGACAAAAATCTCAGCTTCACTGGCTGGTTAAATGAATGAGTATCAGCATCTTCTCCCTATTGAGATGCTGATCACACTCAACCATATATGCCGAGCAGGCTGTACTATCCACACAAACCAACACCGGATCTCTAAAACATATCGTCCATTTTGAGCTCCATTGTGACAAGAGGTTTCCAGGAGGACAGAAAAACAAACACTTCAAGTGTATTGGAATATAAGAGTAAAGACTTTATGCAACAATAAAAACTACATTGTATTGTATTGTATTGTATTCAAATTTATTGTCATTGTCTCAATTTGAGACAACAAAATGAATTTCCCTTACAGGCAGTATCATTAAAAAAAAAATCATAAAAAAATAAATAAATAATAAATAAATAATAAAACATATTAAAAATAAAATTGAAATTGAATTAAAAAAAAGCACAAGCACAGAAAGTCCACGACACAAAATAACATAAATGGCACCATAGTCCAGCCAGCCTCCCCTCCGTGTTCATCCGTGGTCGGGGCCTTCCGAGCACCCGCAGTCGCCGCCCCGGGTGGCCCGATGTTCAGGCCCTCACGCCGGGCTGGTGGAACACCGACGCCGAACCCCGACGGTGAACATCCTCCTCCTCAGTGGCCCGGACCTTCTGATCAGCCGCCTCCCACTGCCGGAGTCTGCAGCTCATGAGTCCACAGGCCGAGCCGGGCAGAGTCACAGGACCCCGCGCTGTCCATCAGCGCCGCCCGCGTTGGGAGCTCCGCAAACCGCAGCTCCAGGATGTCGGTGCAGCAGGTCCAGCACTCCGGGCTCCAGACGGCAACCCCCGGTAAGGCATCGCCAGCCCCGTGATGTTCCAGCGTTGTCCCGCCGCTGCTGGAGCTCCGGTCGATCCCGGCAGGAAAGGCCGCGCCAATCCAGGTAGGTAGGCCGCTGTGGGGGGGGGGGGGGGGGGGCGAGGACGCGACTCGAATAATAGTCGCGTCCTCACCAGGAAGCGGCTGAAGGACAGTATCCCCTGCACCGTGCCCTTTTCCCCCACATAAAAACACCAAAAAAACACAAAAAAACGCACTTTTTCATAACTAAATAAACAAAAAAACAAAATGATACCGGGCTGTAGGTGGAGGCTGCTGACACTAGCGCCACCGGAAGTACAATACATTGTCAAACTCGCATGTTAATGTGGTAACATAAGAGATTGTGTAGCAATATTTTCACTGTTATGATCCTTGAGATGAATATTATCTTCTGAGACGATGGTGGCGGGGGTGGAGAGCGGGTTGAATAGGATTTGGGTATTCACTTTGCAATTTGCAAAATAACATCTCACTGAAATCTTTAAGGTACTGTGACCATTTGACAAGGTAGATGGAGGGAAGCTATTTCCCCGGTGAGAGGGTTTGGACACACGGGAGTGGACGGCTGGCTTAAGATTAGTTGCTCGATAATTTAGGACCTAAATGAGGAGAAATCTCTTTAATCCGAGGTTGTGAATCGGTGGAATTCTTAACCCCAAAAATACATGGACATTCACCGAGTGTATTTAAAGTTGAGAGCAGAAGATTTTTGGAATCTCGGTGTTTAAAGAGTAGAAAGATTAACAACATCAATAATGATGATAATCATCTATATCTACCTATAAGGTACCTTTAACGTAGGAAAATGTCCCGAGGCATATCGCAAGAATATTATCAAATATAGTTCAAAATTGCACCACATTATAGAGCCCACCAACCCAGAAAAATGGCCAAATAAGAGATTTTATGGTGTGCCATAGGAAAGGAAAGAAAGGGAAGGAAAATAGACAGTCAGTGGGATGTAGATGCCAGAAATAGAAGAACACAAATACCTTTAAAGGTTTTCACATAACAGATGGAAGTTGTTGATTTAAAACATTAGCTTTACTTCTTTATCCACAGAACCTTCCTGAATATCTCCAGCAGTTTCTGTTGCATTTCAGATCTTCAGCATTTGCATTTATTTTTGCTTCTATCAAGATTGTGGAGAAAATTTGTGAAATGAATTGTGAAAAAAGCTGTGAGGAAAATTTCAACGATAATGCCAGACAAATCCATTGAGTGGTTCGAAAACATAGAAAAAAATGCTTATAATCAAAATTTCCCTCACCGTGAGCCAGTAAAAGTCAGTAAGTGTAGGAGTAATGGGTGATCAGACTTAATGTGAATGATGATATTGTCAGCAGAGGTATCCCAGATGGGGTGTAGGTGATCAGCCATGATCACAGTGAATGGCAGTGCTGGCTCGAAGGGCCGAATGGCCTTCTCCTGCACCAATTGTCTATTGTCTATTGTTTTGACAGAAGATGATCTAAGCCAGAGGCATAGGTGGAGTCTGTCAATGTTACAGAGGTGGAATTAGGGACTCTGGATCAAGTCCCAGAATGGATTGAGGTAATGAATCAGTTGTGATCTTGGTAAATAGCAGAGCAGATTTGACAGGTCATGGGCCTGTAACTGTTTTATAGACATCTTCTTTTTAGAGGGATACATGACTTTCAGATACACAAATATTGTTCACTCTGATCTTTATGACCATTGCTCTACCTTTACCATGTCACCGCCACTATAATAGATGCAATTTAAGTTTTAATGGTGCAAGTTTTATATTTTCAGTTATGATTTTTAATTCAGAGTAATGCAACAAATGCATTGTAGTATCATACATGGTGGGAGCCAGTGCTTCTCTTCATTGGGTGATACAATAGCTTGCAAAATGAAACAACCCTCCAAGGTTCGACTTGAAAAGTAGTATTTAGCACATATTACACACGAGAGATTAGATAATGCTGGACAAAAGCAGCCCTGTATTCACAAGGACTCACTAGAAGCCACAGTTCGGTTATATATTAAAAGTTAAACTCGTAAATATGTGTCGTTTTGCACATTTTAGGAAATCAAATCGTTAGGGCATCTGCTGTAATTCCTGAGGCTAACGAGTTATGCGGTCACTTTTGCATTTTTGTGAACTCTTAAAAACACATCGCATTCATTATGGTCTAGGTTGGTTCGATTGCTTCTTGAAAATCTACATGTGTGGCTGCGGAATTAAAGTGTCAGGCGTTGTTACATTCTCAGACTAGCCGTGTTTAAATCTGCGTGCAATGTATGCAATTATCAAAATGGAAATTAGGCGCTTTTTTTTGGTCTCCAGAAGTCTACTTATAATTTAAAGCAATTTGATTTGAAACTTTGTGGAAAAGGATGGAACAAAAGGCTGGCTCGTTGAAAGGAAGGGCATGGTGTGAAGCATTGAACGTCTTATCTCCCGGCTGCAGCTCTGTAATTCATTGCAATGATAAAGCACCACAGTTGAAAACATTACAACACTGACACAATCCAAAAACGGATTAGATTCTGACATAAGCGTATTCAAAAACTAATCAATCAACTCCTTGCTGGAACATCAGAGGCCAGTGCTTAAGTAGAGTGCTTAATCTTCGCAAGTTGTATTAGTGAATTACCACCGAGTGTGTTTTTGAACAAAATAAAACACGATTGTCGCTTGCATTCGAGTAGTCTCTGGAGGCTGGATTTAAGCAGTAGGATGAAGTTCGCGAATATCTTCAGACAATTATTCTCTTTAGACACCACTCGAAATCCCCATGATTAAAGCTAAACATTGACTCGCGTGAGAGAACGCTGAATCGTGACCCTACTTTCAACAAATCCCCGCAACCAATTGGTACACATTAAAACGCATTAAAAAAAAACGCACATTTGTCATCGTTCTTATTCATCAGTATTATACGTTCAGTGAAATCATTGTGGTGACCCTTCCATGATGATAAGTCCTTGACATTAACTGTGCAACATACACCCAAGTAAAGTGGAAGACGCCGTTTAATAGGAAGCTCGAGACCCTAACTGCAACAGTTACGGTGAAGTATTTAACAAGGGGCGAAATTTACATCAACTCAGCGTACGAAGTAATCACCAGCCTGCGCCAAGGTTCGGTCACTCTGCGGCAGCCGACGTCCATTCCACACTAATAAAAAAAGTTCGTAAAGAAAAACAATGCACAATTGCCACTCACCCTATGCAAAAGACATTGCAGCAGAATAAGGAAGAGCGGATGAACCGAGTACCTCATCCTGGTTTGTTCTCTACGAAGTGACACCTCTCACATATATCCAGTGTTGGGGATGTGTTGGGACAGGAGAAGAGAACCCAGCCCTGCACACAATAGATCGGAGAACGTGAAAGAGCAGGGAAGAAGTTCAAACAACACGAATAATGGAACATGGCATTTCTTGGCTGAAACGACTTGAAATTAATCCTTCATTAATAGCAACGGGGGGTTACTTAAACGGGGAATTACTTAAACTCGCGGTCAATCTTACCGTCACTGTTACAATTTGACAATTGCTCTGCCTTTTTAAGTGCGGTTGAAGATTTGAAACTCCCCACTGACTTTAAATCTGCCTTTCCTCCCCACACTCCTCGCAATCCAACATGTTAGCTAGTTGCATCCCGTCGCCCTGCACAGCCGATCCTTTAGTTAATAATGCACTTGGCGGCCAGAGAGTTGGTTGGTGATTAATGTTTCTTCCCCCACTCCTCGGACTCAGGCAACGTTGGCTGAGATTGTCCATGAGACTGAGTCCGTGCCACCCGGAGATGTTGCCGATTGCCACTTGCGCTTTAGTGCCTTTCACACGTGCCACGTGGTCGCCTTACATTTATCAGAAACCAACAAAAAATATGAAACCTTCACTTACTTCAGCTCCCTTCACCAGTCTTCAAGCCCCGCTTTGCCCCGGCTCGAATCGAATGATTTATGACCCCTGCAGTTTAACCTGACCTAGCCAGCATTTTGCTAGCCCGCCCATAAAATATAAATGATATATGTGCATAAAATGAGGGGGGGGAAATCAACCTTAAATCAGCGATGGGCGGTGATCGGCGGACGAAGTCTTCTAGCAAATCTTCCTGTTGGGAAGTGCTGAAAGTACTGGTGCAGCCCGCTAGAATGGACGTCTCAAAAGATGAGCTGGGTGCTGCAAATACAAAGAGGGAGAGGGAGCGCAGAGGAGAGATCGTTGTTTATAACAAATCTGCCCATTGAGCAGACAGTGGTGTCTGGTATTCCTCACTCCGCGAAAGAGCAAAAGGAAACTCCGCAAATATTTCCGTAGAATCTCCTAATCTAATGGAGACTTTCTATTTCACGCCGTTTCAAGGAGAGAAGGAAGAAGACTCGCCACGGTTTGGGGATCCACACCGTTTCCTCGCGATTTCTGCGTCCCCGCCAATTGTGGGATCAGGTGGTGTTTGCGTGTTTTTTATTTATCGAAAGGGAGATCTTGTCTACCTTTCCGTCCCTGTCTGCGCAACATTCTTTGAATAGTTACAAGGGTGAGCGAACGCAGATGGTTTTAAGTTTACAAGACGTATACTTATGGCATTTAGGTTTAATGTTTCCAATTTGTAAAGTGGACCTCAAATTACCCTTTATCCTAGTAAATATCCACCGGATTTGGAAAACGTAAAAGCCATCTAGGGATGAGTTATTTATCTGTCGAATTGACATTCAGCTCCGAAAGAAATGCTTATATAAATGTGCATTCCCTAAATCTCTTGCAACTTAACAGAAGCCGGTATTTCTCAACATAAACTTTGTGCCCTAACGTGGTTGCATTTCACATAGATGATGTGAAACAGCGCAGAATGTCAGTTTAACAAAACCGATAGCCTTCACCAAAGACTTGGATTTTACAAATTTCCTTAAGACAGACACCCATTCCACCAAAACAAAAACTTATATTTTACAGAGAATGTTTGCTGGATTTGGAATCATCAGTTCAAATGGACAGAGAACCTCCCTCATAACAAAGGCACTCCATCAGCGCATTCTAGTGGTCAGATAAAGATATGCATTTCACTTATTTTGACATGCTCAGGCCGGTCTGAGAAATTTATTATGGATTTTTTTTTGTTGATTCTGCAATGTTCTTTTTATTTATGTTGTTATGCTCTAATGAATAGACCCTATTCAGCGGGGAACTGCAGAGTATCTGAGTAAATTCCAGTAAATCCCTCATAAAGAAGACGAGACACATTGTAGCCATAACTCAGTGGTTGCCAGCGGCTTCATGTGGAGTTGAATGAATGAAATGTTCAAGGTTTCACATTAACATTAAAATCAACATATGATTAATTATACAAATAATCTGTTTATATTCAATTTTATTACTGTGTTGAAGATCATTATACCGTGTGGAGTGCCTTAATAATTCTTAGTGGATCACTTGAACTGTAAGTCTGATCCGTGTTTTTGTGATTCAGTGGGCAATATCTTGAAACCTCTTTCAGAAATATTAAGAAGCCGATTCGTGGCCATTATAAAATGAAACGATTTTAATTCCAACAAGAAGTAAATTAGGTTAATTTCTGTGAATCAACATTTATAATTAAAAAAACAAACAACAGCAAATGTGGGAAATCTCAGAAAATGCTTGAATTACTGAGATGATTACCATCAACCTGAAGCACTAATGGGCCTGTCCCACTTAGGTGATTTTTTAGGCGACCACAGGAGACTATGCAGTCGCCACATGGTCGTGAGGAGTTCCCGCATTCTGGGAACTAGTCGCAGCCTGATTATGGTCGCCAGGAATTTTTCAACATGTTGAAAAATTAGCGGCGACTAGAATGAAGCCGCCATGGAGAGTAGCGAGAATTCTCGTGCCGTAGGTGGGTTGGCAGGAGGTCCTAGTGGGTTGCCAGGAGGTCAAAGGTTCTCTTAGGTTCTCGTAGATTGTAGCCGGCGCTAACTGGTGAATTTCATTGGTTCATTCGGAAATAAAACGTAAGCAGTAGTTTTCAGAACCAAGGATAACCGACCGGTAATGTTAATGTCTGTCGAGCTTCACAGCCGTGTATCTCTGGCTTCTTAAAAGTTGTCTACACTCCTTCTCCACCCTTCTCCACCCTTCTCCCCCCTCTCTCCCCCTTCTCTCCCCATCTCCCCCTTCTTTTAAAGGACTTATCGTACACTGTGCATTTAGCTTCTATATTACAGCGCCAGCCTTCCTGTGCATCGCGGTGTGTGTCTGTATCACATTGGCTTTGCACTGTGTGAATTTCACTCAGACAGCGCTCTTGTCCCCCACCTGCATAAGGAAAAGCTGTGTTTGTGTGTGTTCCACTCTGACAGTTGCCGTTTCAGTTGCCAGTTTTTCAGGCAACTTCCGGCAACTTGACAGCTGCCCGCAGTCGCCTGAAAATTCACCCAAGTGGGACAGGCCCATAACTCTATTTCAGGCTCCAAAGATGCTGATTGTTCTACATAAATGTCAAGCGTTTAATTGCCTTTATAAGTTATCAATGACCGGCAGCAAGCAAAGAGGCAGGATGAGATGTGTATTAGCTCACTGCATTAGTACTGTACCATGAACACAGTGGTGAATCTAGCAGCGGAGTTAGATCAAATTTGCCCGATACTGACTGTAATGGCAGATTATTATCAATCAAAACTTTATTGTCATTCAGAAATACATCAATATATGCAATTCTAAACAAAATTTCATTGCATCTGGCTCCCCGTCCAACACAAAAATAACAGAAGGATAAAATGGATAAAAAGATAAAAATAGATAATGGTGGCGGCCCATTACATGGCATTCAAGAGTCTGATGGCTCGTGGGAAGAAGCTGTTGCAAAACCTGGCCATTCTGCTCCTTATACTACGATATATTTTGTCCGAGGGCAGCAGAGTGAACAGTCCATGATGGAGATGTGTGGGGTCCTTTATAATACTATTGGCCTTAGACAAGCAACGTTTGCTCGCAATGCCCCGATTGAGGGGTGAGAAATCCCGATGATTTTTTCAGCCGTCCTCACCACTCTCTGCACGGACTTCCAGTCGGAGGCGTTACAGTCCCCAAACCAGACAGAGATGCAGCTGGTCAGAATGTTCTCTATGGTTCCCCTGTAGAAAGTGGTGAGGACGGGATGGGGGAGGTGAGCTCTTCTCATCCAGCTCAGAAAGTGCAGCCGCTGCTGCGCTCTCTTAACTAATGATGTGATGTTTTTTGACCAGGTCAGACTGTTACTGATCTGCACCCCCAGGAACTTAGTGCTACTGACCAACTCCACATCGCTGTCATTAATGTGAAGTGGTGTGTGACTGTGCCGGTTTTTCCTGAAGTCGACGATGGCCTCCTTTGTTTTTTCGACATTCAGGATCAGGTTGTTCTTATTGCACTAGTCCACCAGTTGTTTCACCTCCTCTCTTTATTATATCGTTTAAGGAATCTTTCCTCTAGCTATTATGATTGAAGACAGGGGTAAGGAGATAATTTCGATTCGCATCTACGAGCTCTCCATGAGACATTCAATGCCGTCGAAAGATAAATCTTCCAAACACAGTCTCTTGATTAATAGTTTATTTATTGTCGTTGTAAAAACAGTAAGATATTCATTCAAACTTCTTCTGGTTTAAGTACATTTTGTTCTTACTCGTAGTCAAACTCGTGCATGGTGGAACCCGTGCATGGTGGAAAGCTGCGCCTTCTCCCCCATGCTTCCTCCAACTAAAACTAAAAACTACTAGCGCCTCTGTGTGAGAATCTCAGCCGCAAACACGCCTCCTACTGCGTAATAAATCCCACCCACATAATTGCAGGCTAAATGGCCACTATACTGACCTCTAGCTTGACCTTTACATTTTGTACAGGCACATTATTCAATCACGCTAAACTGCATGGAGGACATCATTGATGGTTCTCTAAGGAATTGGCAGCAAAAGGCAAGTACAATTTGGCCCAGTAAAATAAGGATAGTGTCCTTCAGATTTGTTGTACACATGATCAATGGCAGCAATCTTCTGACCAACAATCATCTTTAAGTTTGTGAATGACACAAAGCTGGGTGGCTGTGTGAGCTGCGAGGATGATGTTATGAGGCTGCAGGGTGATTTGGATAGTTTGGGTAAGTGGGCTGAAGCATGGCAGATGCAATATAATGTGGATACATGTGAGGTTATCCACTTTGGCGGCAACAGCAGGAATTCAGATTATTATCTGAATGGTGTCAGATTAGGAGCCCTGGGTGTGCTTGTACATCAGTCACTGAAAGTGTGCATGTGCTCTAATTTTAGTCACCAGTCTCCCGTGTGGGACCTTAAAGGTTTTCTGAAAGTCTAGATACACTACATCCACTGGCACCCCTTCATCCATTTTACTTGTCACATCCTCAAAAAATTCCAGGTGATTAGTCAAGCATGATTTCCCTTTCATAAATCCATGTTGACTTGGACTAATCCTTTTACTGCTATCCAAATGCCCCATTATTACCTTTTTAATAATTGACCAGCATCTTTCCCACCACCGAAGTCAGGCTAACTGGTCTGTAATTCCCCGTTTTCTCTCACGCTCCTTTCTTGAAAAGTGGGATAACATTAGCTATCCTCCAATCCACAGGAACTGATCCTGAATTTATTGAACATTGGAAAATGATCATCAATGCGTCCACTATTTCTAGAGCCACCTCACTGAGGACCCTGGGATGCAGACCATCAGGTCCAGGGGATTTATCATCCTTCAGTCCCATTAGCCTACCTAATATTATTTCTCGCCTTATGAAAATCTCTTTCAGTTCCTCTACCCCCTTAGATCCTCTGTCCTCCAGTTCATCTGGGAGATTGTTTGTGTCTTCCTTAGTGAAGACAGATCCGAAGTACCTATTCAACTCTTCTGCCATTTCCTTGTTGCCTATAATAATTTCACCCGTGTCTGCCTTCAACATTTGACTTTGCTATTCTTTTTCTCTTAACATATCTAAAGAAGCTTTTGCTGTCCTTCTTTATATTCCTGGCCAGCTTCCCTTCGTATTTCATCTTTTCAGCCCGTATTGCCCGTTTTGTTTCCTTCTGTTATCCTATGAAAGTTTCCCAACCCTCTGGCTTCCGGCTACTCTTTGCTGTGTTATACATCTTTTCTTTTAGTTTTATTCTATCCCTAACTTCTCTTGTCAGCCACGGTTGCCTCCTACTCCCCTAAGAATCTTTCTTCCTTTTAGGAATGAAATGATCCTGCGTCTTCCGGATTATGCCCAGAAATTCCTGCCATTGCTGTTCCACTGTCATTCCTGCTAGGATCCCTTTCCAGTCTACCCTGGCCAGCTCCTCTCTCATGCCTTCATAGACCCCTTTGTTCAACTGCATCACTGATACTTCAGATTTAACCTTCTCCTTCTCAAATTGCAGATTAAAACTAATCATATTAGTTTCACTACCTCCAAGCTGTTCCTTTACCTCGAGTTCTCTTATCATATCTGGTTCATTGGACAACACTAAATCCAGAATTGCCTTTTCTCTGGTCGGCTCCATTACAAGCTGCTCTAAGAATCCATCTCGGAATCAAGGGATGTGCAGAAAAAGCCAGAACGGGCTACTAATTTTGGATGATCTGCCATGATCATATTGAATGGTGGTGCTGGCTTGAAGGACCAAATGTCCTGCTCCTGCACCTATTTTCTATGATTCTATGAACAATCATGCAATTTAGAGTACTCAGTAATGGAAAGGAGAAGTTGCGGGAGAGCATCAAGTCAGGCTCAACATCTTAATCTACCCAGTACAACAATGTGTTCCTGTAGCTTTAATGGCCACACTGAAGGATACTAGGAATGTCTAATCAGACCTTCTGTTGCCCTTCCTAAAACATTGATATTCTGCATCAGTTTGATTGTGATTTACTATGGTTACTGGTAAAAAACAATCACTGGAGCAAATCATGCTCATCGGTTTAGTGGGAAAGGTTTCTGGTAATCATCTTCTAACACCTGGAATCATAGAAATTTACCACAGAGAAGGAAATCACTTGATTGTTGCTGACCAACAATGGCCTTTGCAAGGTAGACAAAAGTGCTGGAGAAACTCAGCGGGTGCGGCAGCATCTATGGTGCGAAGGAAATAAGCAACGTTTTTCCAGCATCTGCAGTTCCTTCTTAAACACAATGGCATTTGCAAGTCCTGGTCTATGGTCTTGTGGGTTATGGGTCCTCAAATGCTTATCCAGGCAAGTTCTAAAAGTATTGAGGATTTCTTGATCCAGCAATGATTGTCAGAACCCCACAATATATATATATATATATATTTTCCCCTTAACTTTCCTTGGATCCCTCTATCAATGAATCTACATCTATGTCACTGTTATCAATATTTAAAATAAATTGGATAGTTATATGGATGGGAAGGGAATGGAGGGTTATGGTCTGAGCGCAGGTATATGGGACTAGGGCAGATTATGTGTTCGGCACGGACTAGAAGGGTCGAGATGGCCTGTTTCCGTGCTGTAATTGTTATATGGTTATATGTTATATGGTTAATATCACTGGTAAGAAGAATGAATCTTTTCCTGTTTTTCCTGAACTCGTAATGTTGTTTCTACACAAAAATGCTGGAGAAACTCAGCGGGTGTGGCAGCATCTATGGAGCGAAGGAAATAGGCAACGTTTCGGGCCGAAACCCTTCTTCAGACTTAACTCTCCTCTCTGGATTATGAAGAAAATGACACCACCATAATAAGTCTCTCCTCCTATGTATAATTTGCCTGCTAACTTCCTTTTAAATCTCTTCTGCACCCTCTCTATTGATATCTTCCCGGTATGACAATGACCAGATTTCTATGCAGTACTCTAGCAGAGACCTAGATGCAGTTTTCAAGTGTGACCTTCCTGCCTTAAGAAATGCGGTCTGTGAGTTTCTTATCACAGCAGTGAAGTGGTCCTAGCAGACACAATCAGCAGAGCACATCTGCCAAACGTCTATGGTTTTACACATGGGGAAATAAATTAATCAAAGCAAATCACTTCTTGTGGAAAATCCCAATGGCAAATCTTAATCATACTTCATCTAATCGTCAGGTTCAGGAGCAGCTGTGTTTAATCATTCATCTAGGCTGGTCCATGATGAAGTTGGAGATACCTGAATACCTCCACCTCACTGAACTAATTGTCCATGGGGAACATAAGCAAGAGACAGCGACTTGTAATACAATCGGTGTAGTATTAACATCAATGTCTCATTCAGAATGCGTTGGCAAAGAAGGTTGCATCTATAGAGTTTGCAACAGCTTCTGATTGTCCATGAAATCAACAGCATTTTTACAAAGTGTAGTATTTGTTTTACTCTTTCAAGTTTCCTAGATTTCCAGAGCACAATGGTAGCTTTCTGTTGGTGATTTGCACTAACCAACGTGAATGGATTGCTGCATTCTGGTTTTTTTCCCAGTCATATAACATGGAAACAGGCCCTTCGGCCTTACTATCCATGCAAACCAAGATGCTCTATCTAAGCTTGTCCCATTTTCCTGCATTTGGCTTGTATCCCTATAAACCTTTCTTATCCATGTACCTGTAAGTATCTTTTAAATACTGTTATGGCACACCTCACATACCTACTCTGGCATATAATTCCATATACCCACCACCCCTTGAGTGAAAAAGTTTTCCCTGTTAAATCTTGCCCTTCTCCCCTTAAACTTGTGCCCTCTGGTTTTTTAATCTCCTACCCTGGGTAAAAGCATTCACACTATCTATATCACTAATGGGCCCATCACTGATCCCTGAGACACATCGCTGGTCACAGGTCTCCAGTTCCAAAAACATCCTTCTACCACCATCCTCTGCTTCCTTCCATGAAGCCAAATCTCTATCCAGTGGGCGAGCTCTCCCTGAATCCCATGTGATCTAACCTTCCAGAGCAGCCTAGTATGCGGTACCTTATCAAAAGCCTTTCTGAAGTAAAGTCTTTGATAAGGTTCTGCATGTCATTCTTACAGATGGATAAATGAATTTCCAGCTGTTATGAAAAACTGCCACTCATTCTGATGCAACATCATTAACCTAAACTCTGTTTATCTCTCTCCATTCAAACTGCCAGATTTTCTGAGTGTTTCCAGTGTTATACATTTTATTTACATCATTCATATCCCTCTCAGCATCTTATAGTTTAGGGTCCAGGCCCTAAACCAGAGCCAGAGTTCCCAAACAGACCATGGCACTGAATTTATCAGGGAAGAAAGATTAAATTACTTGTTGCTGTATGTCATTGCCTCATTTGTTTAACTCAGTGCATGGTGTGTTTTTAGCACTCTACTGGCAGTAGAGAAACACCGGGATTGTTGATGCTGTATATCTTCTTGCATCTAATATTGGCAGAGTAGTTGGCATGTGTGAACACTCAGTGGGAGTGAGTGTGAACGGAAGGTTAAATAAGGTGGACTTATGACAGATAATGCCCATGAAGTTTGAAACTCAAGTATTCAATGGATGACTTAGAGACAACTAACCCACTTTGTGTAGGATGGAACCGCAGATGTTGGTTTATACAGAAGATAGACACAAAGTATTGGAGTAACTCAGCGGGCAGGCAGCATCTCTGGAAAAAAGGAGTAGGTGATGTTTCGGTCCGAGACCCTTCTTAAGACGGTCAGGGAAAGGGAAGTGAGAGATAAAACGGTTATATGGAACAAATGAATAAAGATATGCAAAGAGTAATGATCAAAGAAAGGTGGAGTGGACAATGGTCCATTGTTGGCTGTGGGCTAGTGGATAACATATTATACAGACAGGGAAGCTCAACAGGATGCCTGTGGAACTAGTACAATGACTAGGGTGGGGGATGTACAGAGAGAGAGACTAACACATTTTTTTAGACCACCTCCTAGTAAGACGTCCAGAAAGGTGTGCAGATTGAAGTATAACAAATGGCCAATTGGAGAAAATTGTGTGGATCTGCAATTCTTTGGGAGTTCAGAAGAGAGGGGAGAAAATTGAAGGATAGTGTGGGTTGGAGATGAGACAAAGGACTTGAGCCAAAATGAATTTAAAAATCTTCCATCATTGCCTTAAATATTATTGTAGTTTTTAGGATGACATTTGGATATTGCATCTCTCCGGGCACAGTTCTGATAGAATGTGCAATAATTATAATGATAGAATGTTTGGACAGTGTTAGTATCTATTGCCCCTGGCAAGGCGAATGATGGAAAATGGACACGTTGTGAAGAACATATCACCTATGAGGCTTTGAGTCATTTTCACTGTGTCGTAATCACTAAGGTTATTTTAGGCAATGTGGAAAAATATATATTTTCATTCAATTATGTGGCCATCTATTATATGGAATGTAATTAATATTTTGGCACTTGAAATGAACAATGCAGCTAACAAAATCACAAGAATAACCCTGTCCTTATCACTTTTGTGCTCCAGGGGTCTCCGTTGAGACAACAGTGTGATTCAGACACAGATTAGTTTATTGTCATGTGCACCTTGTCAGAAAGAAATTCCTAGTTTGCATGATGTTCATAGAGTAAACAATAAATGCGATATGTACATAGTAAATGCAACGATGAAGGCAAGAGCAGAATGATGCTAACTAAAATAGTTTAAAATAATACTAAGGTGCAATAATGGAAGAACTGAATGAGGTAGAATTTTGAGCAAGAGTATGTGGCAGCTCCACAAGGAAAGAAGTGTGAAAGAGGTCCATGAGTCAGGTAGTAGTGAAGAAGAAGCTGTTTTTAAGTCTGGACATCTCCAGCATCTTTTCTCTGAATGTAGAATAGAGTCATAGAGTAATGTTGCTGGAAAACAGGCCCTTCAACCCAACTCGATGCTGACCAAGATGCCTCATCTAAGCTAGTTTGCCTGCGTTTGGCCCATATCCATCTAGACCTATCCTATCCATGTACCTGTACCTGTTCTGCAAGCTCGTTCTATAATCCCACCAAGCTGTTGAAAATGTTGCCCCTCAGGTTACTGTTAAATCTTTCCCACTCACGTATGTCTTCTGGTTTGTGATTCCACCTACCTTGTGTAAAAGATGCTGTGCATTCCCTTTATCTATCATGTATAAAATATATTGTGTACAGATTTATTCACTCTAACACAATCTATGATTTTATACACCTCTATAAGATAACTCCTCAGCCTCCTGCACTCCAAGGAATAAAGCCCTAGCTGACCCAACCTCTCCCTATCTCAGGCACCTGTGTCCTGGCAACATCCACGATGTAAATCGTCTCTGCACTCGTTCCAGCTTAATGACATTCTTCCTACAGAAGGATGAACAAAATTGAACACAATACTACAAATACATATTGTTCAACCGTAAAATAATGTCCCAACCTATACTGACAGATGAGAAGGGCCGAATGGCCTACTTCTGTACCTATTGTCTATTGTCTATTGTCAATCTTTCTTTACCATCCTATCTATCTGTAACGCAACTTTCATGGAACTATGTAACTTCCTGGTCCCTCTGCTGCACAACATTTCCCTGGCCCTATCAGCCACTGTGAAGGTCCTGCTAAGGTATGACTTCCCAAAATATAACACCTTGCACTTATCTGCATTAAACTAAATTTCCCATTCCTTATCCCACTTGCAGCTGATCAGGATCCTGTAATTTCTAACAATCCAATACCAACTAATTTAGTGTAATCTGCAAACTTCCTAGTCATACATAGAAACATAGAAAATAGGTGCAGGATTAGGCCATTCGGCCCTTCGAGCCTGCACCGCCATTCAATATGATCATGGCTGATCATTCAACTCAGTATCCTGTACCTGCCTTCTCTCCGTACCCCCTGATCCCTTTAGCCACAAGGGCCACATCTAACTCCCTCTTAAATATAGCCAATGAACTGGCCTCAACTACCTTCTGTGGCAGAGAATTCCAGAGATTCACCACTCTCTGTGTGAAAAATGTGTTTCTCATCTCGGTCCTAAAGGATTTCCCCTTTATCCTTAAACTGTGACCCCTTGTCCTGGACTTCCGCAACATCGGGAACAATCTTCCTGCATCTAGCTTGTCCAACCCCTTAAGAATTTTGTAAGTTTCTATAAGATCCCCCCTCAATCTTCTAAATTCTAGCTTCTAGCGAGTACAAGCGAGTACATACCTTGTACATACCCATTCAAATTGTTGATATCAATTTTAAAAAACAGCTATGGTTCCAGCATGTGGCACACCAGAGAGAAAAAGGAACAGACAAGGTGGCAGGCATCCTCGACGACACTTCCAGCCTTCCTGATGCAGCGCACCATGAAGATGGTTTGGATGGGCTGGGCTGTTTTCCCCACTCACGGCAAGTTCAGGATGTAGAGAGCAGAGCTTTACCTTACCAGACTGAGATAGATTCTGCCAAAATTCAATCTGCAGCCTCTCTGTAAAAGTTTGCGAGAATCCTCTTGGAATTGCCGAATCTTCTCAGGCACCTAAGAAGGTAAATACCTTGATGTACTTTCTTAATATCTTCAATAGTGTGAAGGAACCTGGTTAGATTTCTGGTGATATGAATGCCAAGGAACCTGAAGCTGCTGACCTTCTCTACAGCCACACCATTGATCAGGACAAAATTGTGTTCTTCTCCCACATTGTCAGATCAACTATCTTTTTTTTGTATTGCTGACCTCAAGGGCTAGGTTGTTGCCCTGGCACTATGACACAAGGTTTTTGATCACTTTCTCATTATTGTTGTTGATTGGGCTGACAGCTTTGCTATTATCAGTGAATGGAAATATCTATTAACACCACTTTATCACACAGCCTTGGGTGGATAGGGAATAGATAAAGAGACTGGGCACAAAATGCTGAGGAGCATCACTGTTGAGGCACAGGATGGAAAGGCTATGCCCAGCCAGGAACACCAGAAGCCAGATTAAAATGGAGGCTCCAACAGCAATGCTCAAAAGAAAAAGACTTCTAGGACTAGAGGTCATAATTAAAGAATGTTCTTTTCGGAAGGATATGAGGGAAAATTAGTCAGAGGGAGGTGAATCTGTGGAATTCTTTGCCACAGAAGGCTGTGGAGCACATGTCAGTGGATATTTTTAAGGCAGAGATAGAGAGATTCTTGATTAGTACAGTGTTAGAGGTTATGGGGGGAAGGCAGGAGAATGGGATTAGGAGGGAGAGATAGATTAGCCATGATTGAATCGCGGAGTAGACGTGATGGGCCGAATGGCCCAATCCTACTCTTATTCCTTATGACATGACTTGCGTGTTTGTTTGGGAGGGTGGCTTGGTGGCAGCATTATTTATTTATTTTTAATGCCGCTCCCATTCTCTGGGTCAAATGTATAAACTTCAGCATTACTGAAAGAGCAGGTTAGAGTGAGAGTAGGTTGGATAGATATAACAACTCAATCTAGGATCAAGAGAAAACACCTCAGCTTGGTCTTAACCCTTAGACTTACATATTGCTGCAATGTTGCCCAACGTAAGCTTGAGAAACAGCACATCATTTTCATTTGGTTCCTTGAAGTCCTCAGGATTTAATATCAGGTTTAAACATTCCGGTAACCATTTATATAAATTTTCTTCATGCATGTGGTTCTAGTACCTCTCTGTTTCACCATATCTCTTTCAATTTGTTTCCAACTTCCACTTTTAAAACTAACTAGACTAAGTGGGACCTGTTGGGTCCCAGTCACACGGGAGGCCTGGTTCCCCAACGCAACCCATTCCCCAACACAATATTCCACCACTCACCCATTCCCCCCCAAAGCAACCCATTCCCAACGCAGGGTTGTTGTGTGTGGGGGAGAGCAGTATCTGTGTGGAGGAGGGAGGTGGTGGCTGTGGGGAGGGGGATGTGGGGAAGGGGAGGTGTGGGAGTGGGGGGGGAATGGGGGAGAGGGGGGTGTGTCTGGGGGAGGGGGGTATGGGGGGTAGGGGGTGTGGGTGGGTGAGGGGGTGTGTTTCGGCGGGGAGGGGGGTGTGTGGGCGGGTGAGGGGGTGTGGTGGGTGGGGGGGGCGTGGGTGTGTGGGCCGGGGGGGGGTGTGGGCAGGGGGCTGTGTGCGGGAAGGCAGTTTGTGTGGGGGGGCAGTGTGGGTGAGGTGAGCATGTGGGCAGGGGCAGTGTGTGGGCAGGGGGGGGGGGGGGGGAGATAGCGCAGAGAAAAAAACGGGGGGGGGGGGAGAGGGTGGTATCATGGGAGAGGGGCAGGAGCCAGTGAGGGGGACCCGGGGGGAAGGGGCTGGAGCTGACGTTGTGATGGGGACTCACAGCTGGACGTTCTCCTCCGCTGGGATCAGAATCTCCGCTCTCCTTTTGGCAACATCGGCGACATCTCTGACTTCGGGCTGAGCTAGGCTGGGTCTCCGGCGCTGGGCTGGGTCACCGACGCTGGGCTGGGTCTCTGGCGCTGGGCTGGGTCACCGACGCTGGGCTGGGTCACCGACGCTGGGCTGGGTCTCCGATGCTGGGCTGCTTCGTGTCAGGTTTCCGACTCAATCTCCCTCCGAAAATTGTGTCCGGTTGGAGTCGTACACCAGCCATCCAGAACCTCCCTCAGCTCCAGTAAAGACGCGATGGCACATGAAGGGGCAGACTGCCACGCAGAGTGACAGGAGAAAGGACCAATCCACGTGGCGTTGAACGGCAGGAGAGGAGATCGATCTGCGCATCGAACGGCAGGATAGGAGATCAATCTAACCTTTGTCTGCACCCTCTCACAACCATCCCCTTTGTTCTCCCCACGTTCTCAATCACTGCAACTGTAAAAGAGTCTTTGACCTGAAACCTCAACTCTGTTTTGTTCACGTCGAATGCTACTGGACCTGCTGAGTACTTCACCATTTTTTATTTTTGTACAAACTTGATAGAGTTTTAGATGATGAAGCTGGCACAAGGCAGAGAGAGGCATGTCCATTTACCTATGTTCACATTCTTCACCTTGTGAACAAACTTCAAGGAGAAAAAAGATAAGGTACAACTACATCACCACTTGTGTGTACTGATGGTGACAAGTTTAATGCAGGTATTTTCCTACTGCTGTGATACGTGCAAGATATTAATCTTAAGTCTGTCTAGCCATTGGCAAAAATAGAGCATGAAGATATCTTGGAATGTACTGTACTATGGCACAATATGATGAACAGATTCTAATGAAAGATTTCACAAAAGAAGTCTAATGTTGTGTATAGAACTTCTTATTTACTGCATCATTTATAGCATGCACCTCAATTTCTTTTGAATGTATATAGTTTTTGCTTCTCTTTGAGAAGATTTTTTTTTCAAGCTTATTATTTGACTTTATTTCCCATTATAATCTCATTTACTTTTGCACCAAAGTTGGCTGAGTTGGTGATATTGTGTGGAGATTGAGGTAAAATAACAGGCATGATTTTTATTCATAATAAGAACAGTTTCTTTTGAAATGGAAAACATTGCATTTTCTTAAAGTAATATATTCATACGTATGGCAAAATGTTAGTAATTGACTATAGCACAATATGTTAGTCACATTAAGACTTGCTTCCAACCACTTCGTTAGTGGGTATGATGTGGTATTGAGTAGAATATGATCCATATAATTTGAGACGTATACGATTCCTGACGTAATGTCATTTTTAGTTTTGGGTTGATGTTATATGGTTTGGATTGATGCTTGAATAGATTGAATAGTCTATAAACCTGCAGACAATTCTGGAAATTATGAAGGAGAGGATAAAAAATGTAAATATGGACATTCATATACAGAGAGGTTGTAATCTTCACTGGTGCTTTTTGAAGAATAGCCACAGCCAAAGTATGAATTTGGATCTCTCTGTGAAGTTGACCAGCTTGCATTTTATTTTACAGACTAATATTTCACCAGATGAACATTTTAGTTGCTATGTAGAGAATGGAGGGATATGGATCAGATGCAGGCAGATGAGATCAGTTAGCATTCATAGCTAAAGGATTTGAGTATAGGAGCAGGGAGGTTCTACTGCAGTTGTACGGGGTCTTGGTGAGACCACACCTGGAGTATTGCGTACAGTTTTGGTCTCCTAATCTGAAGAAAGACATTCTTGCCATAAAGGGAGTACAGAGAAGGTTCACCAGACTGATTCCTGGGATGTCAGGACTTTCATATGAAGAAAAACTGGATAGACTTGGCTTGTACTCGCTAGAATTTAGAAGATTGAGGGGGGATCTTATAGAAACTTACAACATTCTTAAGGGGTTGGACAGGCTAGATGCAGGAAGATTGTTCCCGATGTTGGGGAAGTCCAGAACAAGGGGTCACAGTTTAAGGATAAGGGGGAAATCTTTTAGGACCGAGATGAGAAAAACATTTTTCACACAGAGAGTGGTGAATCTCTGGAATTCTCTACCACAGAAGGTAGTTGAGGTAGTTGAAGGTAATTGGCTATATTTAAGAGGGAGTTAGTTGTGGCCCTTGTGGCTAAAGGGATCAGGGGATATGGAGAGAAGGCAGGTACAGGATACTGAGTTGGATGATCAGCCATGATCATATTGAATGGCGGTGCAGGCTCGAAGGTAAAAAGAATATGCCAACAATCGTTGGAGCTGGAAACAATCTGCAAAGCAAACACAAGTGTTGTTTGGCTTCACAAATATTTTGTTTAGTCTCTGCTAAACTGCTGTAGAAACCTGAAATGCTTTCTATTGAATGGTGATGGGACGGGGGGGCAAAAAATATTATTCTTAAAGAGAAAAATAACACATTTGTCCAGTGCCCTTTCACAACATCAGGCTGTTCTAAAGTGCAAAACAATCAATGATTTGTTTTTGACAGAGGCAGAAACAACATTTTTGTAATGCTGTTGGATATTTAGCAGACACTCCTAGGGCGTCACAAAATGCTCTCCTCCGAATGAAATGTAGATTGGTTACTTTACTTACTAGCCAATGTAGTGCTTTATTATTATAAGCTCCGCCTACTACCACACCATTCATATTACTGCAACCCGACATGTGCTGCCAGTTAGTACAACTGCACGGTAGGAGTAACATGCTATAGCGTGTTGTAAATATTGTTGTACCAGTTATGTGAGTACGTGTGATTTACTCAACATTGTGTCAGAAGTGGGATGACTGTTTTGTGACCCTTGATTATGACACGTTCTGCAGCACCAATTTGTCGCGGACCAGGTAGTATGGGCGAATAGGAAGTGGAACGTGCTATTGTTTATCCGGCCAGCCATGCCGGATGACTGAAGACAGTAGCTGTAAGATTGTATCTGCAGCAGTGTGCTCTGCCAGGTCGCTTAGGCATTCTGTAGGTTCGTACAACTCCATTATTACAGTAAACTGGTCATTTTCAGATGGCTGTTGTTCGCATGTTGTTCATGGCCCCCTTTGTTAGCATGTCAGCATGTCCTTGCCCCTTTTTAGACTAGGGTAAAATCGAATCTCTGTAGTTGCATCATCATCCATGCAGGCGAGCAGGAGCAGCATGTATTGGTTTGTTTAGAATGGTGACCAATGGCTGGTGGTCTGTTTCAATACCCACGGACTTGAATTTTGTGTAGGCAAAATTCATGGCTATTAACCCCTTTTCGATCTGGGCGTATCGCTGATCAGTCTCAGACAAGGTACGGGTGGCGTAAGCAATAGGCCTGCATTCCCCTTCGACGGAAGTCTGTAGGAAAGCAGCTCCAAGTCCATATTGGGAGGCATCGCATCTGAGCATTATGGGTATGTTTAAATCGTAATAAGCGCGGGTACGGGCACTGGACAATTGTAACTTAAGGATTTTGAAAGCCCTCTGGTGTTGTGGATACAATGACCATGCGGTGTCCTTGTGAGTCAGTTGTCGTAGGGGACGTGCAAGGGACCCCGGCATTCTCGCCGGTGAAGGGAGGAGATGTGGATCTGTACCGTACCCTCGCGGGATGGGTTTGTAGGCCGCCCCTTAGATACAGGGACTTTGTTTGAACCATCTGTACTTCCCTGTATGCGCTATTAGTGTTTTGGTTACATTATTAATCAGTCAGCACCTAGTAACATGCTTATACATATATATCACTTTATTGTACATATGTTTCATTTTTATTCTTACAAGGAAAGATGTAGTTTGGTTACTTTACTGAATAACCAATGGAGTGCTTTATTATTATAAGCTCCGCCTACTGCCACACCATTCATATTATCGCAATCCGACATGTGCTGCCAGTCAGTACAGCTGCACGGTAGGAGTAACATGCTATAGTGTGTGGTATACGTTACTCAATAAATATTGTTGTACCAGATTTGTGAGTAAGTGTGATTTACTCAACATGAAATTTAAGAGGGAACTGCAGATGCTGGAGAATCGAAGGTTACACAAAAAAAGCTGGAGAAACTCAGCGGGTGAAGAAGGGTTTCGGCCCGAAACGTTGCCTATTTCCTTCGCTCCATAGATGCTGCTGCACCCGCTGAGTTTCTCCAGCTTTTTTTGTGTAACCATGAAATAAAGTATATTCACTGTTATTATATGGGTAAATGTAGGAAGGCAAGGCAACTTTATTTATATAGCACATTTCATACACGAGGCAGACTCAAAGTGCTTCACATAAAAACATGTCATACAATAAAATGAAATAATAAAATTAAATAAAATAGAAGAATTAAAAGAAAAGAAAAGCAAAATTAAAAATGCATTATAAAAAGTGCAAAATTTAAAAGTGCAATGTAGTTAAGATTTAGCTGAAAGCTAAAGTAAACATAAAAGTTTTCAGTCTTGTTTTAAAAGTGGTCAAAGTTGAGGCAAGTCTTAAATCTTCAGGAAGTTTATTCCAGCTATTTGTTGCATAGTAACTAAATCCTGCTTCCCATGTTTTGTATTTACTCTGGGAATTCGTAACAGATTGGTTTCAGAAGATCTTAGCGGTCTAGAAGGCTTATATAGTGGAAGCATGTCAGTGATATACTTTGGTCCTAAACCATGTAGTGATTTATAGGTGAGCAGCAGGATTTTGAAATCAATTCTCTGACATACAGGGAGCCAATGTAAGGATTTAAGAATTGGTGTAATGTGTTCAAATTTTTTGGTCTTAGTTAGAACTCTAGCAACAGCGTTATGAACAAGCTGTAGCTGCCTGACAGTTTTTTTTCAGAAGACCTGCAAGGAGACCGTTACAATAATCTAGCCTACCAGTAATAAATGTAGCACAGTAAATAGTGGAACCCTGGAAGGTGTTGCAGAACTGAGAGATCTAGGATTAGGTGTGTATGGTTCCCTAAATGGGGCATGTCAGTTGGATTTTGTGATGAACTGCCCCATTTAGGAAAGCATACACACATATATGTGACATTATAATGCAGCTGAACAAACCATTTATGAGACCATGCATGGAGCACTGTGTGCAGTTCTGGTCACTCACCGATGAGAAGGCTGACATTAAGTTGGAAAGTCATTCATTTTCCAAGATGTTATTAGGGCTTGCAAGCTTGAAATATAGGGAAAGGTTGGGCGGGCTAAGATTTATTTCCTGTAGAGTATAAAAAACTGAGGGGTGACCTTATTGAGGTGGTCAAGAGGGGCATGGAAAGAGTGAACACACAGTTATTTTCCTGTGGCAGAGGATTCTAAAACTAGAGGACATAGGCTTAAGGTTAAAGGAGAGATATTTAAGAGGAATCGCAGTGGCAACCTTTTCACTCTGGCAGTACCTGGAATGAACTGCCAGAAGAAGCTGTAGAAGTGGATACAATTACGACTTTCAAAATAATTTTGGACAGATATATGGATAGGATGGGTTTAGAGGGCTATAAATCAAATGCAGGTAAATAGGATTAGCCCAATATGCTAACTTGTTATGCATGAGAAAAATAGTAAAAGGGACCTGTTTCCTTGCTGTACTATGTCTTCCATGTCTCTATGACTCTAACAACAAAATACCAAATCATTAAACTTTTAATTATTTTGGGGAAGAATGAGACAATGTTTCCATCTGCGGATGTCTGCCAGAAAATAGCAGATTGCATTGACAATTATGGCAGCAAGGCCAATAACCTGACACTTTGAAAGAAAGACTGAGATTGTCCAAAGAATGTTAATGGTTAAACTAACCTTTAGGAAAAACTAATGGGCAAGGGGATTTCATTTTATCCCGCGGCCATCAATACCTTTTAAAATGGAAACATAAAGATGGGATAAAAGTAGTCAGTATATATGTGATTTAAACAGGTAAAGACATAATAGTTTATTAATGTAATTAAATCTAATGAAAAACTATAACGTCATCCTTTCTCGGTCCAAGGAAATATATTCACAGAGAATATCTGCAGATTGAATTAAGAAATGCAGGCGCCAGTAAGTAAATAGAAAGCAGGCAAGAGGCAATGAAAACAATCAGCACCTTAATATCTGAAGAGCCAAAAAGAAAGACAAGCCAAATACACAGAAAGGGCCAAAGGTTGTCTGAAAGTTACAAGTTCAAAAAGTCAGTTGGAGTATGTTTTTTTTTATTTGACATGGACTTGATGGATCAAATGGCCAACTTCTGTGTCTTAAAAACATAGGAGAAATGTTCAATGCAGCTGTAGATATATTAGAACAATACTCAGGAGAACGCACAGAAATTGGACTGATACAGAAGCTCCAAAGACGGAAATAGGATCAATCTTCTTGTGTATGGCATGCACAGCCTAAAGTTGTAGGTCAACTTGTTCTATTTGATCTTGTTTGTGCACGTCGGGTTGATTGCATTAGTCGAAACAGAGCGGACCACGTGAAGGTTGCAATCTCCCACCACATAGGATGAAATAAAATAATGGATGATTATCATGTAAAAATTATTTTACTGTAAGTAACTGCACATGCTAATCGCCTTCCAGCTTTCAGGTTGAATTGAGGCATGTACTTTGTGATGCATATCAGATGTAAGTAAGATGTTTTAAAGATATAACTCACAACAAGTAACAGGAGTCATTTACATCTCCAATGGCACAAAATTGCTGACCCTGTTTTAGAAATCTTCAGAATAACTAATATGCAAAAAAATCTTGAACGTAACTGTTAAACAGCAAAATGAACCTGTGCTAAAAAAACCCACAACATTATTTGAAGATGCGTTAAGAACTGCAAGTTGTAAAACGCAAGAATAGATACAATTTGTTGTTTCTTGTGCATTTTGTGCTTATTTCTTTATTTCTTTTTCTCAAATAAATTTAACAAGAGTGAATTATATTCCACATCTCAGATTTATAGGTAGTGATTTCTGAATTCCATAAGGGAAAATTTCTATAACCTGAGCAGCCGAAATGCAGGGTTGGCTGTAATAAAATTTTAAGTACTTATTACCTTAGGACGAATTACTCAGTTAGGTATTACTTAAGGAAACCGTTCCTTGGAAGCAGAACCTCCATAATTCAATGGAAGAAGTTGTAGCAGCCCATTTTCATATCGTTCGAGAAATTAACCCTCTAGCCGCTAAATGGATGAGCATGGTTAAGGGGAATGTCTTCTAAACGCACGTGAGCTCACCCACAGAGACCTTCAGAGCTTCTTCACAAATAAGTCTTCAAAACACAGTCTTTTGATGAATAAATGCTTTATTGTTGAAAGAAAACAGTGAGACATCCAAATTTCTTCCGACTCTTTACTATTATCTTCATCGAATTTCAACATTACTTTAAATAACAGAAAACTCCTCGTGTCTCCGTTACATTTCGCATGATCTCGTTTACACCTTGCATGGTCGAAGGGTAAATAATGGTGGAAATTGGTTTCCGCATAGTCGAGGCTTCTTCTATGTTCCTGCGATTATTAAAAAAAACAAAAAAAACGGCCTCGACTAAAAATAGGTTGCCGTTTGGTCGAAGCCAGTGGAGTGGGGTTGCTATTTAGGATCTTTGGTTTTCAGAACCTAGAAGATCAGCCGGAAGGTAAAATGCCTGCTAACTTTATTAAACTTCTTAAAACTGTTTCCACTCCTTCTCCCCCCCACCTTCTCTCCCCTTCTCTCCCCCCCCCCCCCCCCCCCCTCCCTCCCACGCGCTCTCTAAAGGACTTATTGTGCTCTGTGGCAGCCATTTACCTTCCTCTTCATTGCTCCTCCGCTGTCCCTGGCCCCCACCTTCATGTGTGTGTGTGTGTGTGTGTGTGTGTGTTTGCGGTTGGTAGCAAAGATCCTGTTGGATTTTTGGTCAGTAGATGCAGCTCACGCTTTGGTCGAAGCTTTCCAGGCAAGTGACCAAAACCTCTGGCGACTCATGGAAACCTTGTATGGGGCGCAAGGTCACCAGAGGTTTCCGTTCAGGTTTCCTAAGTGGGACAGGGGCATGTCTCTTCTCCTGTGATCAGTCTTCTCATCAGGTTTTCTATGCAAAAGGTAGTCGAACTTCCGTGATCCAGAAAAGCATATGTTTGCAACACTGTATTCGTCTTGCTATTCCTTACCTGTATTGGTAAGATAGAAAAGTTATAAGCTTCAACCCCAGCCCCAAAATGAGCAGTTACTTGAGGCGAGGTGATAGTATCACTAGAACTTGGCTTCTTCTTCTGTTCTGTTTGCTCCGGTTCATCTTCTTCTATTTGCTCTGATAGCTCATCGCCCGTTTGTTCCAGTTCTTCTTCTCAATACTCTGGTAGCTCTTCTTCAGTGTGAAGTGCTTCAGGATGATATTGCTTGCACTTATAACAAATCATAGGACTCTTACAGTCTCTCACCATATGTCCTCTTTTCAAACATCCAAAACAGATTCCCTTCTCTTTCAAGAAATCCATCTTTTCTTCATATTCTTTCATCTTGAATCTTTGACACCAACTTACGGTGTGACCAACTTCATCACATTACAAACAAAACATTATCTGCTTGCTAGTAGACACATTTCTTTTCTTTCCATCTGTCTTTTCCACAGGTCTGGTTGTGATAGCAAAACACTTCTCTTAGGTTCTGATATTTGTTCAGTTTTGGTAAAGGTAGAACCTTTGTTAGTTGTAATCGGTTTGTAATCTTCAATAGTCCCATAGTGTGGCTCTAACATGTTCCATACTTCCCTTTCTAAAAATTCTTTCTAAGAATTCCGCCAGGTCTGGTAGCCTGGCCACTTGCTTCCTCTCATCTCTAATTTTGCCTGTTTCATCTTTCCACTCGTTACTATTATCTTCATCGAACTCCAACTCATTACTTTAAACATTAGAAAACTCCTCGTGTCTCCGTTACACTTCACATGATCTCCTTTACACCACGCATGGTCAAAGAGCAAACCTTCTCCATGGCCTCTCTAAACTAATCTATAAACTAAACTTCTGCGCAAGCTACATAGCCCAAAACACGTCCAAAAATACATCATAAATCCCACCCACAATATAACGGGCAGTCTAAAATTTAAAGGCACATGCCATCATCAATGACATGCAAAACAAGTCAAATGACCACTACTTCAGTTACACAAAAGTATGAATGATCGTAGATCAAGCAGGGAAAAAATTGGTGTACTAAATAAGATTCTATGGTTTGATCACTAAACTGGCCATCAGTTGAGTGCAATTTTTCCTTTGGGACAAGTGCAAACTCACAATCTTGAAAGTATCTCAATCCTTTGTCATATAGAGTGAAAGTGAGTAAATGGATGCTTTTGGACTTTTGTTTGGCATCAACTCAATATAACCATATATAACCATATAATAATTACAGCACAGAAACAGGCCATCTCGGCCCTTCTAGTCTGTGCCGAACACATATTCTCCCCTAGTCCCATCTACCTGCACTCAGACCATAACCCTCCATTCCTTTCCCGTCCATATAACTATCCAATTTATTTTTATATGATAAAATCGAACCTGCCTCCACCACCTTCACTGGAAGCTCATTCCACACAGCTACCACTCTCTGAGTAAAGATGTTCCCCCTCATGTTACCCCTAAACTTCTGTCCCTTAATTCTCAAGTCATGTCCTCTTGTTTGAATCTTCCCTACTCTCAGTGGGAAAAGCTTATCCACGTCAACTCTGTCTATCCCTCTCATCATTTTAAAGATCTCTATCAAGTCCCCCCTTAACTTTCTGCGCTCCAAAGAATAAAGACCTAACTTGTTCAACCTTTCTCTGTAACTTAGTTGCTGAAACCCAAGCAACATTCTAGTAAATCTCCTCTGTACTCTCTCTATTTTGTTGACATCCTTCCTATAATTGGGCCACCAAAATTGTACACCATACTCCAGAATTGGCCTCACCAATGCCTTGTACAATTTTAACATTACATCCCAACTTCTATACTCAATGCTCTGATTTATAAAGGCCAGCACACCAAAAGCTTTCTTTACCACCCTATTTACATGAGATTCCACCTTCAGGGAATTGTGCACAGTTATTCCTAGATCCCTCTGTTCAACTACATTCCTCAATTCCCTAACATTTACCATATACGTCCTATTTTGATTTGTCCTGCCAAGATGTAGCACCTCACACTTATCAGCATTAAACTCCATCTGCCATCTTTCAGCCCATTCTTCCAACTGGCCTAAATCGCTCTGTAGACTTTGAAAATCTACTTCATTATCCACAACACCACCTATCTTAGTATCATCTGCATACTTACTAATCCAATTTACCACACCATCATCCAGATCATTGATGTACATGACAAACAACAATAGCTGTATGTGTGAAAATAAAAGAGTGGTCACATACAGAACTGGGATGGAAAGAAATTTCCTCACGCATAGGGTGGTATTTCTTTGATATTCTCCACCAACAAAGGCTCTGGAGGTTCAGTTACTGAGAATATATGACAAATACCTATAGAATTTTAGATTGTAAAGGAATCTAAATTGCCTTTGCACAGTAATTTGTGCAGAATAATTTGCCTTTGTGTAACAAGTACATGCAAATCAAGGGATATGAGGTCAGTACACAAAAATTGCACTAATGTAAAGGATCTGGCAAGATCATATTGAATGGCAGAGCAATCATAAGAGGCTAAATGCCTACTCCTTCTGCTATTTCTTATGTTCTATTTGTTATTCATTTGTCAGAATCTCTACATCAAAGGGGGGCACAGTGAAGCAATGGTAGAGCTGCTGCTTCACTGTGCTAGAGACCCGTGTTCAATCCTGATTACAGATGTTGGCTATGTGGAGTTTGTAGCTTCTCGCTGTGGCTGATGTGGATTTTCTCTGGGTGCTTTGGTTCCACATTCCAAAGGTGTGCTGGTTTATAAGTAAATTAGCTTCTGTAATTTGCCCCTAGTGTGTAGGACATACAATAAGTGGACGGCTAACGATGGTTGAGTTGACTCGGTCGAGTTGTTTCCACGCTGTATCTCAAATCTAAACCGGCAAAGCAATATTTATTGTCTGTGAATTGATTGACTTGCTGAGCTACTTCAGATTCAACCATGGCCTTCTTCCACCTGACGCCGTGACTCGTGGATGGCCAGCTTGGCCAGGCCCAGGAGAAACCTAACAAGGACATCCTCGTCCCTACCCTCTCCCCTACACACAGGGTGTCCGAAGGAGATTCAACCATGTTGCTGGGTCAGAGGTCACATACAGGTTTGCGGATTTACTGTACAAAGGACAAAGAATGGGGTGGGGGGATTAAAATGGCAGGATAGGGAAACCTCAAGGTTGTTCTTACAAACTGAGTGGAGATGTAATGCAAAGCTATCTCCCACTTTATATTTAGTATTCCCAGTGTAGAGGAGATCATGTTATAAGCAAACCCATACCATATCATAATATAAAGCATATATAAATGTATCATTACTCCATTGTTTGGGAAGGAGTTTGTGTCCGAAGAGATAAAAATACAAATGTTCCTGTGATTATTTAGGCTGATGATACAGGAAGGAATGAGGTAATCCTGAATCCTGAGAGGGAAAGATAGGTATGTCTGGTGATGATGCCACTTTGGGCATGTTGGAAATGTGTAGGTTGGGGGAATGGAAGGTGAGGGCAAAGAAAACTTACCTTGGTTCCGTTAGGGAGGAGAAGATGTGGCAGCAAGATCTTCCAGCTTATCCATTAACAATGCCTCCATTTTACCCTACTGAACCTTTCCCGCCCCCTCATCGCTACCACATAGACAATGTCAAGTTGGGAAAAGGGGAAGTACAAAGGGATCTGGGTGTCCTTGTTTATCAGTCTATGAGAAAGTAAGCATACAGGTACAGCAGGCAGTGAGAAAGCAAATGGCTTGTTGACCTTTATAACAAAAGGAGTCGAATATAGGAGCAAAGAGGTCCTTCTGCAGTTGTACCGAGCCCTAGTGAGACCACACCTGGAGTATTGTGTGCAGTTTTGGTCCTCTAATTTGTGGAAGGACATTCTTGCTATTGAGGGAGTGCAGCGTAGGTTTACAAGATTGATTCCTGGGATGGCGGGACTGTCATATGCTGAGAGAATGGAGCGGCTGGGCTTGTACACTCTGGAGTTTAGAAGGATGAGAGGA
Source organism: Leucoraja erinaceus (assembly GCF_028641065.1). NCBI lineage: Eukaryota > Metazoa > Chordata > Chondrichthyes > Rajiformes > Rajidae > Leucoraja > Leucoraja erinaceus. Next base: position 58,262,064 of record NC_073383.1, read on the forward strand.
TATCTCATGGAGACATATAAGAATGTTAAGGATTTGGACACGCTGGAGGCAGGAAACATGTTTCCGATGTTGGGGGAGTCCAGAACCAGGGGCCACAGTTTACGAATAAGGAGTAAGCCATTTAGAACGGAGATGAGGAAACACTTTTTCTCACAGAGTTGTGAGTTTGTGGAATTCTCTGCCTCAGAGAACGGTGGAGGCAGGTTCTCTAGATGCTTTCAAGAGAGAGCTAGATAGGGCTCTTAAAAATAGCAGTATCTGGGGATATGGGGAGAAGGCAGGAACGGGGTACTGATTGGGGATGATCAGCGATGATCACATTAAATGGAGCCGATCTTGCCCTGTGAGGGAATACCGAGAGGGAAGGGGACAAAGAAGAGGGCCATAGGGTTTAAGAAGTCAGCAGATCCCTAGAGGTTACAGGGACATGAGATACCAAAGGTAGAGGAACAGGACACTGGCCATAGGATCAGGGAGCAGGGACATTCTGGCAGCCAAATCCATTCCGGTAGCCCTGATCTGCCAGCTAGTACAAAGTATGAAATCTGAGGGCATCCTCACATGGCCCAAAATAATAATAAATTATAAGAACAAGAAAGAACACCACCCCTTCCGAATCCCAGGAAGAGAGTCACAAAGAATCTAATTGGGATCGAGAAACCTCACTAAAAGGAAGGACTACAAAAAGGGAAACATAATAACAGGTGGAAATGAGAATAAGAACAAAAGAGAACTAAACTGGCACTAGGGAGAGAAGAAACAAACATTGCGCAGGAGGTAAGGGAGTAGGGAAAGGAGCTATTGCACTAACTTGTTACTAAGTTGTTGTGCCTGCAGGACAGTATAATCTACAGCATACTACTATCTGGGGAGTGAGGTAAAGTATGTGGACCCTTGAGAACGGGCAGAAGACACAGCTCAGGTAAGGTAGCTCCCCCAAAACAAAGAAGAAATGATACTGTCCTGTCCCTTTAAGACACATCTGGGAAGGCCAACATATAGAGAAGGCTGCTCCTCAGTATCCCTACTCCTTTGAAACTAACATCAAGGAAGAAGAAGGTACCTACCCTAGTGCCCAACTTTAAAATCATCTAGCTGTTGACATCAGTGAAGGAAAAAGAAAATAACACCATCCTACCTTTTCTAAAATATACAGACAACCTACTATTGGGGCAAGTTCTAATTTGAAGAATAGAATTTGAATTTGAAAATAGACACTCCTCTGTGGTTTGGGGCAAAACACCTACTTAGCGCCTAAATTATAGTTATTAGAAATAAATTGATAACATTTTGAATTTGGTCTCTGAATTGTATGGTGATGAATTGGAGGGACCTTAAAGTTTGAGATTTGGAACTAACTTGTGAGATTTGGTTTAGGAGTACTTAAAGTTTGATTATTAATTGAGTAATGTTATTGTCTCATCCCCAGACAGGCAGCCAAAGATGGGAAGGATTATTCAGAGAACATCAGGAAAGGATGGAACTTGGGAAGATCTGGTAACATGGAAGAATTATTCAGGGAACATGAGAGTTGGAATTGGAGACAGTAAAAAAGAGCTGTGAACAGCAGGACTTCTCTTGAAGAGACCAAAAATTAGCATACTAAAGAGTTACTTAGTGGTAAAAGGAAATTAGTTATGAGCGAGTACCCCTATTGACTGAGAGCCAAGCTAACATACTAAGGAAGAAGTACTGGATGAGAAGTCTATTGAATGAGAAGGAGGAATAAAGAAATGGGTGTTGAGGTATCAGAGTCGATGTATTTGACCGGTGGATCTAAATTGTTTAACCCTTGATAGTAAAGCAGCTTCTATTATCAAAGTGTAAAGAAATTGTTCCTAGATTCGGCATTCTTAATTGGCTTTATGATAAAATTGACAATATATGGAAATTGATTGATTAAATTTGAACAGCTTGGAATTCCACAGGAATTGGAATGAAGTTGTGTTATCGACCACAAAGCTGTGGGATGAGAAGGGTGAGATGGACCCTGAAATTTAAAATATTAAATTGAAGGCTGAGACTGAATTTGGTTAAATTGAAACATTCTTCATGGTTTGCTTTAAATAAGACTCACGCCTGTAGGGAAATTTGGACTGAACCCGGCTGAAATTTATATGAGAAACCATCATCAGATATACATTAAGGAACATCGTGTGAATACGGAGAAGGCTGATTAGTGTTGATCCTAGGATAGTGAAGAGTAATACAGTGATAGAGTAGAATAGTTATAGTGAAATAGAAAAGGAATAGTATTGACAGAATATAATTACAGTGAATGTATGGGAAAGCATTAGTACATGAATGGTAACTTGCTTTGTCCCAGGTTTTTGAGGAATTATAGGTTATAGATTTGACTATGGAAAGGGATGGAAGAATGGGCAACAACACGGATGGAGGGAATTCGCATCCATGGAAACTCGGGAGGTGAAGTCTCATTAGACGAAAATTGTGAAGCTACGCCCACAAAAACTCGGGAAGCTTGATAAGATTCTGGGAAGAAACATCATCATCTTGTTGTTGTTAATAGATGGATAATGTAATAGTCACACATATGTATATCTGGTTATCTGATTATGTGATTATTTGCTTATCATAAATGAAGGTTTATCATATATGATAAAAGGAAGGAATGTTAATTCTGGTCAAATTGGAGATGCCAGGACACTAAAATTGAGTAAAGGCTTCTGGGCTGCTGGGCCACTTGGTCAATTTAAATGTGCCATCTGCAGAAATGGGACATGCTACAGATGGTGCCAGCTTGTCTAGAGCCCTGATAAGAGTTGCAGGGAAAGAATGGGACCTGCAGATTCTTACAATTAGGTGTAAATTGCATGAAACGGATTGGATGAATGCAAACCAGACATACACATTGTAAATATTGTTGCAAAGCTTTACTTTGCTAGATGTTGATTGGGTTAAGTGTTGGGCCTTGTCTGGGTTTCTAGAATATCTGAGCAAATGGTGTTATGTTTGCTTCCTTCCAGGAGCTCCGTTTGAATATAATGTATTGGTTACTGTATTATTGGGTTAGGGAAGTGTCTAACATGTACTGTGTTAATCGATATCTGTTATTGGACTGTAAAGAGACCACCTTCATATGGTTCGCCCCCTCAAGGTTCGGGGATATATAAAAGGTGGTTCCCATGAGGTCCTGTGTTGATCTTCTGGAAGAATGCTTGGGACCACGTGACCTTTTTGAGTGTCTCTGCTTGCACGAGGCTAGAAGGGCTTGACCAAGCAGGTAGAAGGATCAAACCCTCGGTGGTTAGGTATAGTAGTGGGGGACTGTTATTGTGTTTTTCCAAAATAAATTTTAGATGCACAAGTGCTTGACTCAGTATTTTATTGACTGAAACTAGACTGGGGGAAAGCTCAGAACAAGCTATTTACAATGTGAGCTGCACAGTAATTTCTTTATTCTTCATATACATCCCCTTTCTGAACTGAAGGTGTTTGATACTGAAAGTGACTGGCTAAAAAATATATGCCTGACCATGTGAGATAAAGAAAAATCACTCAGTCTCTCCCTGACCCCCTCTCTCCAGGTAAGCTGGATGAAAAATATGTGACCTTTCTTTAAGTCCATCAAGTAAAGTTCAATGGTGTGACTACCATGATGTTTGCAGTTGCACTGAAGAGAAGCAGATCAATTGAATTACTTAACCTTAGTTTATATTAGACATCAGGAAAATATTGACCTCAAACTGATAAATGTTTGAACAACATCACTTTTGCTCATTATAACTACAAGGTGACACATAATGATCCCCTTGGTACCAATCACCTTAAACAGAAGAAATCCAATCCGATTAAATACTGCTTAAGTATTGTTTTCTCAAACATCAACAAACATCAAACATCAGTTGGAAAGTGTCATTGACAGTGCTATCAAACAGCACTTACCTATTACCTGTTCATAGATGGCCATTTTGGGTCTCGCCCAACCCACATGACTCCAAACTTTATCATAGCCTTGGTTCAAACTTAGATAAAAGAGCTGAATTTCACAAGTTTGATAGAGTGACATGGTGTGGTAAATGGTGGAGATGATGGAGTGGTAAATTGGATTAGTAAGTATGCAGATGATACTAAGATAGGTGGTGTTGTGGATAATGAAGTTGATTTTCAAAGTCTACAGAGAGATTTAGGCCAGTTGGAAGAGTGGGCTGAAAGATGGCAGATGGAGTTTAATGCTGGTAAGTGTGAGGTGCTACATCTTGGCAGGACAAATCAAAATAGGACGTATATGGTAAATGGTAGGGAATTGAGGAATGCAGTTGAACAGAGGGATCTAGGAATAACTGTGCACAGTTCCCTGAAGGTGGAATCTCATGGAGATAGGGTGGTAAAGAAAGCTTTTGGTGTGCTGGCCTTTATAAATCAGAGCATTGAGTATAGAAGTTGGGATGTAATGTTAAAATTGTACTAGGCATTGATGAGGCCAATTCTGGAGTATGGTGTACAATTTTGGTCACCTAATTATAGGAAGGATGTCAACAAAATAGAGAGAGTACAGAGGAGATTTACTAGAATGGTGCCTGGGTTTCAGCAACTAAGTTACAAAGAAAGGTTGAAAGTGATAGACAGAGTTGACGTGGATAAGCTTTTTCCACTGAGAGTAGGGAAGATTCAAACAAGAGGACATGACTTGAGAATTAAGGGTTTACGGGTAACATGAGGGGGAACTTCTTTACTCAGAGAGTGGTAGCTGTGTGGAATGAGCTTCCAGTGAAGGTGGTGGAGGCAGGTTCGATTTTATCATTTAAAAATAAATTGGATAGTTATATGGACGGGAAAGGAATGGAGGGTTATGGTCGGAGTGCAGGTAGATGGGACTAGGGGAGAATACGTGTTCGGCACGGACTAGAAGGGCCGAGATGGCCTGCTTCCGTGCTGTAATTGTTATATGGTTATAGGTTATATGGTTATATAGTTATATGGACATCCAGGCAGCATTTTACTGACAAGTCCCAGAACATTGTTGTAGGAGGTCCTCAAGGACATGTCCTAGACTTAAACATCTAGTTTACAGAGAGTTAGATTTAGCTCTTGGGTCTAAAGGAATCAAGGGATATAGGGAAAAAGCAGGAACGGGGTACCGATTTTAGATGATAGCCATGATCATGTGGAATGGTGGTCCTGGCTCAAAGGGCTGAATGGCCTACTCCTGCACCTATTTTTTCTATTTTTCTATGTTTATATCTTCTGTTGCTTTATCAATGTTCTTCCATGATGAATATGAATTTTATAGATGTTCAATTGCATTCACCACACATTACCAAATGAAGTAATGCTTGCAAGGCCTGCAATACAGTATGCTTGTGTGGTTTAATTTTGGAATTTATGTCTGCACTTCCAAAATGGCAAACAAGGAACTGCCTAACAACCTTCCCTTAATCTCCACTTGTCTCCATGTGGGCAATGCTATTAACATTCTCGGAGTTTAACACCATCTACGACAAAGCAACTTGCTTGATTAACACCAATATAAGCATTCATTTCCTCCATCACCATTAAGAAGAAGAAGGTACAGGAGCCTGAGAATTGTGTACTTGGGGTTCAAGAAAACTTTCTTTCTATAGACCATCAGGCTCTCAATCCTAATGCCAATTTTATCTGAGCACCAAATTTTACATCAGATTACACTACGTACTCGGCTTGAACTATTATTTTGTTCGGTCCTCCAGATCTCCAGTTGTTAACTCTCCTTCACATTCCCATTTTGACCTTTCTGTCCTGGGCCGCCTCCATTGCCAGAGCGAGGCCACATACAAAATAGAGGAACAGCACCTCCTATTCCGCTTGAGTAGCTTACAACCCAATCTAGCTTATAAACTGCAGTTCCTTGTTTCTACTATTATAGTCTGGTTACCTAGTGTAACTGATAAGTTGATACATTATTGTTTATTGTATATTTATTTATTGTGTTAATGTGCCTGTAAAGCTGTAGCAAGTAAGAATTCCATTGTTCCGATCCCAGTGCATAGGACAACCAAATTCTATTGACTCTTGACTTCATGTTTGGATCATACTTGCCCGATCTACTCTTGATAGCATTTCCCACACCTGTGCCACACCAGCAAGGGCAAGGTCAGCAAGTGTTCTGGAAACATCACCTGTGTAGGATACCAGGAAGATACACACAAAATGCTGGAATTACTCAGCGGTCACTCCAGCATTTTGTGTCTATCTTCGGTGTAAACCAGCAACTGCAATTCATTCCTACACACTATAGGTTACCATCCAAGGTGCACAACATTATGTTTGGAAATGCAATACAGCTCCTTTGCTGCATTTAAATCCTTGAACATTCCACAGAGAAAGCCAATAATCTGAAAGTTACCAATTTCAAACATTATTTTTATTTTCAGGAAGAAAGATCAATTCCTATTAAGTTACTTCATAGTCCAATCACCAAAAATTCTGACAATAATGCCATTGAGAAAATGTATATGATGTTCAGTACATTGGAGACACCATTTGCAGTGAGCACAGTATTTACAATGTGGTGGTGAATCATCTGTTTTCAGCATGTCTCTGATTATTAGGCATATGGACGGACCATTCATATTCTCACAAGATGTAATTAGAACAAAAATAAAAAATACTTCCAAAATAGAGAACACAAATAACATACAAAATACATAAGAGGGTTCAAAAGGGTCGATGGGTGTGGGGAGCTGGGGAGAGGATATTTTTCATGACTAAGGAGTCTTGAGCTGTGGTTATTGTCATAAAATGAGGGGAAGGGCATTTACGATGAAACGAGTAGGAATTTCAACACTCAGTGTAATGCATTTTGGGAATTATCCATGCAAGAGGAATTTGAAAGGAGTCGGTCATGGAATATATTCGATCAATAGATTTTTGGATATTGGAAGAATCAAGGGATGTAGGGATAGGGTAGGAAATGGCCTGGAGTTAGAAGATCAGCCATGATTCTGCTTGAATGGCAGTGCAGGCATGAAGGACTAAATGGCTCATTCCTGTTCCTATTTCCCAAGCTTTTATTTTCTGTTATAAATCACCAGCAAACCTTTGCATACACCTGTTTGATACCAGCTTTACTGTTCAATTACTAAATCTTTCTGCCAAATGCTCCAGTTTCTGTTTAAATATTTTGAACTGCAAGTAATTCTGTGGCACGATCACTGCTTGAATCATAACAATTTGACAAAAGGCCAAGATCAGACAGAACGACTTCCTTTTTAATGAAAACTTCATACAATACATTTATTTTGCTTTGACATTCTCTTGGAAATTACCATCAGCCTGAAAATGAGAACTATGGTGTCGGATTTCAGATTCTGTATTCGCCTTTGGTTTAGAATCAACTAACTAGTGCCCTCAAGTGGTTGAAACATGCAGGAGGAAACAGATGAACAGTTATTGTAGTTTGGGGTTACAAATGCTAACACCAGGGGTGTATCTGTATTTCATCAGAATATGTTTTTAATATATGATGTTGTATTGCTTTTGGAACATGTGTTTTAGCAAGATTGACAACATTCCTAAGTCATATTTAAAACATTTTAAGGCACTTTTCAAGGATGACGGAAGTTTCCTGGTACTTAGTCCAATGTCCCTTTTAAGTAGTCAGAAGGAAAGTGAAATTCAACACCTGCCTGAAGTTTATTTTACTTCGGAGTCACGTGAGTGACTACGTGAAGAACCCCGCCAGGACGCATGCGTGTCATATCGCTACACGCATTGCAACGAGTCACAGCAGGGGGAACGACGTTCCCTTAGTGGCAAAATTTGAAAGCCGGGAACAGCAGGTAAGGAGACTCTGCGTTCCTTCCATTTACCTTTTAGGTGGAGGCATGGACCGGATCCACGAAGGCTGCGGGAAAGCTGGCGGGGGAGAACCGCGGAGTTGCGGACAGCCGGCAGCAGCAGCCAAAGGCACGCTAATCTCCTGTAATGGGAACAGCTGTGCCCGACTTCGCTCCCGACTTCGCTCCCGCACCGGCCAAGCCGGGCGGGAGAGGGAAGCAAAAACTAATAGGGTCGTTGACTCCGAGGAGTCCGACTCTGAATAGCCGCGAGCGGCCAGTGCCCGTGCGCATTGGGGCCGGTTGGAGCGGCTTTAGGAGCAGCCGCGAGCGGCCAGTGCCCGTGCGCACTGGAGCCGGTTGGAGCGGCTGGGAGCGGGGAACAAAGCAGCCGCGACGGCCAGTGCCCATGAGCATATGAGCCGGTTGGAGCGGCTGCAGGAGGGACCATCTTCAAGCAGCCGCGACGGCCAGTGTCCGTGCGCACTGGAGCCGGTTGGAGCGGCTGCAGGAGGACCAGCTTCAAGCAGCTGCGACGGCCAGTGCCCGAGAGCATTAGAGCCGGTTGGAGCGGCTGCAGGATCAGCAGCAGCCGGGAGTGGCCTATGCCCGAGAGCATAAGAGCCAGTTGGAACGGCTGCTGGAGGAAATACCCCAAAGTGGCAGGCACCGGGAGATGGAGGCTAGCCACAGTGGGCAGGTAGTAAGCCCCACAGCAGTACCTCGTGTAGGGCTGCACAGTGTTTCTCCCTCATCAGAGGGGAACACCGAGGGTCAATCCTGGGCTGGCTGCAGGAACTGGAGCAGGAGCGGCCTCAGGAGTAGCGGCTTCAGGAGCAGCCGCGATGGCCAGTGACCATGTGCATTGGAGCCGGTTGGGTGCCCGAGAGCATCGGAGCCAGCTGGAGCGGCTGTTGGAGCAGGTAAGTGGCAGGCTCCGGGAGATGGAGACTAGTCACAGGGGGGGCAGCTAGTAAGTCCTACAGCAGTACCTCTTGTAGGGCTGCACAGTGTTTCTCCCTCATCAGAGGGGAGTATAGGGGGTCAATTCTGGGCTGCACCTGAACAGGGGTGCAGAACATACCCCTAGTGCACATGGGGTGCAGAAAACCTATTGGAAGACACTTACCATCAGGGAACTGCAAAACACTGAATGTTCCCAGTATCAACCAGTGTATTTGAAAACATGGCAGGGCAGGGAATTGAAACGAAAGAAAGTTCTAAAAGTCCTAACAGCGGGACGGGTTCGCCCGCACAATAAACAAAGACATGACACTAGATCACCAGGATGCACTGGCCTTATTTTGCAAACTACCAATACGAGTAACAGCATTAGGAAAAAGTACCATCCAACCGGCTTTAGACCCTAATTTGCAGGCCTATGCAAACCTGGAACCTCCATACCTCCAATATTAAAATTTGGAGGCATCTTATCTTAACAGGTAAAGAACTTGACATAGAGGGAAACGCTGGGGCACATTAAGCAACGTCTAAAAACTACTTCCTGGGGAATGCGCTAACCCTCAACACAGACCCAACTACAGATCCAGACACCGGCACCTCAACGACCACGGAGGCTGCCGAAATAGTAACAAACCTACTAAGAGTAACCATGGAGGGAGGTGGGTCTGGCTCCTTACGAGGTTGGTGGGAGCTTACAGTTCTATCTGGATGCATAGAATATATTACTACCGACACTTATATTTCAGAAGTATAAGGGTATACCATAGAATTATTTAAAACATAATCCTCCAGTTCAGCATGTACCGAACTGAATGTTCATGCTTACAGGCAAATAAATAATCAAAAGCGCATGCTGAACTACAGTGCCCAAATAAACTAGGAGTAATGGAGGACAACCAACACGAATAACAGGAATTCGTGTTCAAAAATCTTTATCATAATATAGATGGGGGTTGCCACATCATCATAGATTTGCCTAATTTGAATACCTTCGTACTTTATATTCATTACTAGATGGGAACCTTTGTTACTGCAAAGGTATTGATCCTAGGGTACTACATGGCAAGCATCATATTAAAATATGCTTGCTATACAGTACTCATTGGAGGGGACCACAGATGTATTTAACACAATGGATCATCTGCGGTTCACCCATAACACAGTTCACATGTCAGTGACTTTGCCGTAAGAAAGGGTACAGCCTTAATGGAGGCTTGCAGTAAACTAAACCATCCATCAGACTGGTTGTAGAATAATTGGCATTTAGTGGCTGTGTTCCAGCCACATAAATCGATCCTTTACATTATCAAATTACTGAGCGCAATCATGCGTGCACTCAAAAATTATGGGGGTCATTCTGACAGACCTATGAAGCTACCAACAGAGGCCACTATGGTACTAAAATGGTGGGAACATAACATTAGGCATTGTTCCAATCCAAACATTAACAGCTACGGGTAGCTGTTAATGTTTGGATTGGAACAATGCCTAATGTTCTATGGAACTACATACTGATGGGCACTTGGATTGGGATGCTACTAATTCCATCTCCAGCTATGGGGGAGATGGAATGCACAGGAGGCATCATTACAAATGCTGGGCATAAATACCTGGGGAAGTGAGTGCATGCCATGGCGTTAAGTCATATTGTTCTGGGTTATATCACCAGTATATTAGACACCACCGTGGTAGCATATGTCAACCATATGGGTGGAAACATATCGCCATCATGTGACTATCTGGCCAACACAATTTGGCAATAGTGTATCCAGATAGATATTTGGATATCAGCTACCAACTTACCAGGTAAACTGAATTTAGTGGCAGACAACAGGTCACGCAAAGTCTAGAACACTGTATGGATGTTGGATAAAAAATATATTGCTGGAACAGCACGGTATGGAACACCAGATAATGACCTATTCACATCCATGCTCTCACCAGTTATCGAATTATGGCTTGGGAACCAGAACCTGGGGCAGTGGCTACAGATGCATTTTTGCTGCTTTGGGGGATCATTTATGCATTCCCTCTTTCTGCCTCATCAGTCGGGTATTTAGGAATAAACAGTCGACTCCGCGTCTGGTATTTTGATAGTATCTGATTGGCCTACTCAACCATGGGTCCCGGTGATATCAACATGGTTTTTGAACCATGCATCACCATCCATCATAGACCTAATTTACTGGTTCTTACCACTACAAGGGGAGTTACCCATGTCATAAAAATATATATATCTATTAATTTATAGAGTTGAAAGCACCTCTTCTACACCTGGGACTGATGGACCGAATGTGGAATTATTTCAGCGGGCCACAGCCAGTCCCCCAAAAAATCAGTACTTGGTGTCATCAAGAAATGGGAAGTACTGTCACAACAATAAACATCACCCACAGATCTATGAACATCCCGTCTGTTCTGGAATTCCTGGCAAGCCTCCATTACGATGAGAGGCTCAGTCATAGTGCCATCAACTGCGTCAGAAATGCTCTGTCAATATACCTGTCACAAGGAACAGAGCGGCATTCTGTTGGGACACACCCTGGTAACCAAACTCATGAGGGGCATTTTTAATGTTAGTCCCCCAAGAACCAGGTACTCCCAAATATGGGATGTGAGCATTGTACTGACCATGTTAAGAAACTGGTCTTCAGCTACAGCTCTGTCCCTACAGAAACTGACTATGAAAACAGTCATGCTGATGGCCTTGGTCACGGCACAAAGGGTCCACTCACAACAGAAACAAAGGTTGGACAACATGATTATTCATCTGGAAATTTAACTTTTCACATCAATGAAATAGTCAAACAGAACAGACAGGGGTCAGCAGGCCTAAAAACAGAATTCAGGGCCTACCTGACAGATGGTCGTCTCTGTATTGTAACACACTTACTATTATATATGGAGTATACTAAGATCATCAGAGGGAAGATATGTCACTTTAATCAGCTACAAACAGCCACTCAAAACAGTGACAGTCCAGACCATCTCTAGATGGCTAAAACAGGTCCTAATAAAGGCTGGAGTAGACACTGGCATTTTAACTCTCACTCCACCAGGGCTGCAGCTACATCGGCAGCTATGAAGTTGGACGTTCCTATGGACCAAATCCTCAAGACAGCAGGATGGTCAATGGAGGAATCTTTCCAATGACTTTATAACAAACCAGTCATTGAACCTGGAACATTTGCAGAAACAAATTTGAGTTCTGTAATATAATTTACCCCATAAATAGGGGCAATAATTGGTGTTAATATTTTTATCGTTGGGTTCTCAATATCGTATTGATGTCTAATGATGTTAACTCTATTCTCCCCATAATCAAGGCAGATGTGATGCATGGACTCGTTTCCACGGCATGAAATCACAGAGCTTTAAAATCTTCACATAGTCACTCACGTGACTCCGAAGTAAAATAGTAAGATTAAACGAGAACTTACCAGTTTGAAGTTTGATCGTTATTTTATGAGGAGTAATGTTGAGGGAATACATGCCCTCCGCTCCCACCCTTGATCATATACTCAACTGGTATCTCTTCTCTAATCTTACTATGTTTAGTCATTACAGTTACCTGTGATTTCACATCGCTGCTTTGAAGAATGACACGCCTGGCGGGGTTCTTCACGTATTCCCTCAACGTTACTCCTCATAAAATAACGATCAAACTTCAAGCAGGTAAGTTCTCGTTTAATCTTACTATTCTATTTGCAAACAGGCCACATAATTTCTCTCATTTAGATATTTTATTTACATGATAGGTGTGATTCATTTAAAGCAGTAAATAGGTGAACAATATTTTTCTTGTTTATTCATTCTCAGAATATTAAAAAAACATACATATCTTGTATTTTATTTTAATATGATAATATTCTCATTATGTGTAATTACCTTACATAAGTTGGTAATAATGACTAAATCAATTACTTTCTTTCCAATCAAAACAGAAATTAATAATAATAATAATAATAATAATAAATTTTATTTGCGGGCACCTTTCAAAGTCTCAAGGACACCTTACAGAGATTAACAAGAGAGAAAAAAACATATAGTCGGAGTAAAATAAATAATAAGGACATCATCAATACACAAATTAAAGACAGAAATCGCTCCAAAGACAAAAAATCAAAAACACAATGTGAAAAGTAATGCTGAATTCTGATGAAAGGTCATTGACATGAGACATTCATTGTATTTTTCTCTGCACAGACACTACCTGACCTGAGTATTTTCAGCACTTTCTGGTTTTATTTTCAGAATTCTAAATTCAGCATTTCTTTTCTTATATTTTTATCTTTATTCATGTAAAACTGTTTTAATCATGCTTCAAAGTTTTAATTTGGTTAATAGTTCGAAACATTGGCATTTTAATATGCAAAGTCCCTCACAGCTTTTAAAAGCTTCCCATCATTTACACACAATCAATATAAAGATGTATTGCTTGGAAGAACTCAAGTTGATCTCCTCAGATTTGGTCTCCAAATCTGAGGAAGGACATTGTTGCCATAGAGGGAGTGCAGAGAAGGTTCACCAGACTGATTTCTGGGATGTCAGGACTGTCTTATGAAGAAAGACTGGATAGACTTGGTTTATACTCTCTAGAATTTAGAAGATTGAGAGGGGATCTTATAGAAACTTACAAAATTCTTAAGGGGTTGGACAGGCTAGATGCAGGAAGATTGTTCCCGATGTTAGGGAAGTCCAGGACAAGGGGTCACAGCTTAAGGATAAAGGGGAAATCCTTTAAAACCGAGATGAGAAGAACTGACTTTTTTCACACACAGAGAGGTGAATCTCTGGAATTCTCTGCCACAGAGGGTATTTGAGGCCAGTTCATTGGCTATATTTAAGAGGGAGTTAGATGTGGCCCTTGTGGCCAAGGGGATCAGAGGGTATGGAGAGAAGGCAGGTACGGGATACTGAGTTGGATGATCAGCCATGATCATATTGAATGGCGGTGCAGTTTCGAAGGGCCGAATGGCCTACTCCTGCACCTAATTTCTATGTTTCTATGTTTCTATGATCCTGCTTTATAGAGCATTTGTTGCACTTGGTTATGCTTCAATACATCCATGTGCCTTATAGGAGAAAGTACAGCCAAGATTCATGTTCTGATTGTTGTTCTGAGACCTTGCTCAAAAAGATATATATGTGTATATCAAATGGGTTTATGTTCATCTTTGACAGTTCTACAGACAGAAGGTTGTAGGTCATATGTTGACATTTAACACATGTCATAGCATAAGAACAGAAGCAAGCATAAGAACAGAATCAGAAGTAAACTTGAAAGAGAAAATTATCCTTTCACCAATGGCAGCTCCTAAATAAGCTTAGTTTTATTTTTAGATATAAGCATATAGAGTCGTTGAAACTAACTAAATGTAATTATACAGATAAAAGTGTTCAAATTCAGTAGGAGGCTATCAAATAGAGGATGTTGTGCTGCAAACTGCTCCCAATTAATATCATTAGGCTGTGGGCTGAGGAGCTTTTTTGTGCAATTTTGTGACCAAACTCACGGAACTACATGAAATTTTCACATATTGTGTAAAAATATTATATAAATCATCCCTGAAACTCGTCAAGTACAAAACTTGCACATTTTTTTTATTAAATTAGAGAAAAAACTAAAAATGTTCGGGTATGTTTAGTCCAATCAAAGCACGTTTAACATTGAGTCGGATGCCAGTTGGCCAATCACGCGCTTTGTTTCAGGCTAGCTAGTCAGGGAGCACGCATCATGGCTGAGAGTACTGATACTGATGCCTTTTTTATTGGAGATTCCGATGAAGGTTATTTGTTGTTCTGTGGAATACATGTCATGGAAACTTGCAGCAGGGTAATTGAATTTAGTGAAAAAAGCATTAAGAAGTCTGAAGAATGTGCAGCTAAGTGGATAGAAGTGGAAGAAAGTCTTGAAAGCAAAGTCGCTGCTAAGGTGCTGCAACACAAGGAAGACAGCCAACTGGTGAAACCAGTCAAACTTTGTGAATCAACTGGAACTGAAAGGTAAGATCTAAAGTCTGAATTTATGAAAATTAATCTGTATGGACTTTATTTAATTAAATTGCACCCTTTTATAATGTGAAAAAAATAACATTTGGAGGCTGTACATTCACATTCATTCATTCATTCACTCATTCATTCACTCACTCACTCACTCACTCAACCACTCACTCACTCACTCACTCACTCACTCACTCACTCACTCACTCACTCACTCACTCACTCACTCACTCACTCACTCACTCACTCATTCATTCATTCATGAAGTAGAGGGCCTAAGCTATGTGTATCCATAACAAAGTCAAATAAAACATTTCCACTAATTCCAGCTTGTTGTAGTCTAATAAGTCTTTAACATCTAATCTTGGAGCTGCCTGCGATCACTTACTGAGTAAAAGTGCTCTGACCGTGGGGCCTAGGTATTTAACATTGTGAAGCCGCGGTCTCAATTAGAAGCGGCCGATTCGCGAATGTGGAGCAATGGAAGTGTGTTTGGATCATCTCCGCGGTGGGGGGGGGGGAGGCTGTACATAGCGCCGTCCGTAGCGGCTTTTTCCAGGCCCCGACCACGGGAGAAAAACGGAGGAATATTCACTGCACTTTATAGTTTCCATCGGACTGAGAAATGGTCAGCTATAGTAAGAGTAAATGAGAACTTACCAGTTTAAAGTGTGATCTGTATTTTATGAGGAGTTACGATGAGGGGTTACATGAAGAGCCCGCTCAGCACGCATGCGCGGCATACTTCAAAGCAGAGGTGTGGAATCACAGATAGACACAGTTATTGAAATAAACATAGTAAAGAAAAGGAGACATCAGTTATCAGTTTGACCCATATTATTGAGGGTGGGAGCGGAGGGCATGTAATCCCTCATCGTAACTCCTCATAAAGTACAGATCAAAATTCAAACTGGTAAGTTCTCGTTTAATCTTACTATTTTACTTCGGAGTCACGTGAGTGATTACGTGAAGATTTTAAAGCTCTGTGATTTCAAACCGTGTAACAGTTATTACTTCACTCACTGCCGAAGTCCTTGAGGGAGGAAGTGTATTATCGTAATCAACCAATGAATCTGTTTGTAGAAAAACACAATGGTATTTTTTAACAATAACAACAAAGAAATTAAATTGATCCCCTGGGCTTAAATTAAATATTTGCAGTCTGTAAAAAAAATTCTGCAAATAAAGCAGGTTTTGCCAACGGCTTATTATAAAAAGTTCTAAACGTTCTTTCTCCTGACTATCCTGCTGTAGCCAGGATGTGGTCTATAGACACGTCCATTCTTTTGGCCGTCGACTTGGATGCTGCCCTGGTGGAGTGAGATTTGTACATGTTAGTGTTTATCCCAGCAGCTTTTAGCACCTGCTTGAGCCATCTCGAAATAGTTTGGCTCGTCACCCGACCATAAGGTTTTTTATGACAGACCCATAAGGCTTTTTCATTCCCTCGAATATTTTTGGTTGTGTCTATAGGACAGTAGGTGGGTCATGGCACAAAACCGTGGTTCTGGCGGGTAAGCCCGGAATTCCACGACTGGATTAGGTGTTCCTGGTCTGCTCTGTTTGATCAGTCTCTGGATAATGACAGAGATCTGGTCTGGAGCTGTGAGCATGCTGTCCAGGTGCAATAGGTGTAGTGACTGGACCCTCTGTGCAGATACAAGTGCCATCAACATCAGTGTTTTGAGCGTAGATTGTTCCAGGTTGAGGGATCTGGCTGGTGGCCATCCCCTGAGGTATGTCAGGACCACAGTAACATCCCATATATGGGTGTACCTTGGTCTAGGGGGTTAGAGTTGTAAATACCCTTCATTAGTTTGACCACCAGCGGGTGGGACCCCATGGCCTGTTGTCCTGGAGCTTGTTTTAAATAGAAAGACAGGGCACTGCTAGCTGTGTTGATGGCACTGTAGTTGAGTCCTTCTTCGTAGTGAAATTTGGCCAGGAATTCCAGTACGTTGGTGACTGATGCAGTTGTGTAGGTGGTCCCTGTATCCAAGCAGTACTTCTCCCATTTTTTTATGCTGGACAAGTACTATTTTCTTGTGGATGTTTGGAGGGATGTCGTGGAGTAATGGGAACCATGGCTGTGTAGGCCAGTCGGGTACTATCAAAACACCTGAAGCAGAGTCCATTTGTATTGTGCGTAATACACGGCTGATGATGCAGAAGGGAAGAAATGCATAGAAGAAGAAATTTCCCCAATCCAGCGCTGCCTCAGGGTCTGATTCCCAAGCGACATACATAAGTACCTGGTGATTTAGCCTTAATGCAAATAAGTCGATATCTGGCGTGCCATTTAAATTTTTTTAAATTTTTAAAAAAATTAATCTTTGCAAACACTTTGGGGTTTAACATCCATTCGGTGTTGTCATTAAATTTGCGTGACCTGGTGTCTGCCACTGTATTTAGCTTACCTGGCAGGTAAGTTGCTGATAGCCAAATATGTCTTTCGACACACCATTGCCAAATTGTGTTGACCAATTTTTTGCATGATATCGATTTTATGCTGCCCATATGGTCAATGTAGGCCACCACCGTAGTATTGTCTATTTGTAACCGTACATGCAAGTGATGCATATTCGATGAATATGCTTTTAAAACCATAAAAGGCACCCAACATCTCTAGATAGTTAATGCCCAGTGTATATAGTAATGATGACTCTAGGTAAGTCCATCTACCACCTGTGCTGGATATGGAGTTAGTCGCTCCCAAGCCTTGAGTACTGGCATCTGTTTGGATAGCTAAAGTAGGGTTAATGATGATGATAGGGCTGAAACTATGCCAAACGTTTTCTGCCCACCACTGTAGTTCTGATATTGATCCTAGTGTGTAGGATGTAAAAGTAAGACACAATAGAACTAGTGTGAACAGGTGATCAACGGACAGACTCGGTGTACTGAAGGGCCTGTTTCCACGAGGTATCTCTAAACAAAACTGTAAATAAGCAAACTGTACTATCTGGAGTTCAAGATCATCTTTAATCAGTACCCATTTTATAGCGTTACAGCAGATCGTTAGTTGTTAGTTCAGCGTTACCGCTTCCAAGACTGACCAATGTGGGAAATGGGTGTTAGTATGAATCATACAGTAAGGTGGGGTTAATGATGCTATTCTACTATGATTGGTTCACATGCAATAACCAATCTACATCCTTCCCCGTAAAGAGCGAATATAGTTAAACACACATGCAGCTAGAATTCAAACATACTCGCCATATATGTCAGGCGGTCTACTAATACGGCCCGAGCGGGTACGGACCAAGCCCTCTCCCCCTTCGCCAGAAAAGTTAGAGGTGAACCCGGAAGTGAGAAGCAGCAGGGGACACTCGTGGTGACCGATAGGGGGAGCATGCAGGAGAGGTAGTGTTGTTGTCAGTCATAGCCGCCGGTCATGGTGGAGTAAGGGACATGCTGGAACTGGTGGTGGCCACAGCAGCAGACGGCTGGAACAGCAGAGGTGGAGTGAAAGGATCGGCTGGTGCGGGACGTGGTTCCTTCACAGCCAGCAAGTGTTGGCGGCTCCGACGGTAGAGGGCGCCATCGATGTCAACAAGGTAGGATCGGGGTTCTTTGGACGGGCCAACAATGCAACCTAGACGGGAATGTCCCATAGTAGTTTGCAAACGGATGACTTGGCCTGATAGTAGTGGTTTAAGTGGTTTGCTGGGCTTGTCATGTGATCGTTTCTGGATGTCGTGTTTCTCCTGGATGCGCTTCTGGATCATGGCTGGCTTCAGACCTGTGGCACCAGCTTCTGCTGGGCAATTGGTATCAGTGGTCTCATTGTTCTGGACATCAGGCGTTGGTCTGGTCAGCCCAGGACCCCGTCTCTAGCTATATTTCTGAGGTTTAAAAGGTCGAGGTACACATCCGACTTGGCTAGGTGGGCGCATTCCATGAGCTGTTTAGTGCTTCTGACGGCCCGTTCAGCGAGCCCGTTACTTTGTGGGTATTCAGGGCTGCTCGTGACATGGTGGAAATTCCATCGGTTTGCAAAGTGTTTAAAGGCGTGACTGGTAAACTGTCTTCCGTTTTCGGTCTGCAAGCAGACAGGTGAGTCGAATGCGGAGAAGTGTCACTGTAGCTTTTGAATGACCATCTCTGATGTGATAGAAGGCAGTAGATCTATGTCAACCAGTTAGAATAGGAGTCGACCAGGACTAGATAATGTTTACCGTGCCATTCAAAAATATCTGTCGCCAGCGATGTCCAAGGCAGTGCTGGTGGAGGTTGTTGTAGCAGGGGCTGTATCTGTCGGTGCGGCGCCAGGTTGTTACAGATGGGGCAAGAGGCTGTCTTGTCCCGTATGTACTTTGCCATGCCAGGCAAGTAAAACATATTCTGTGCATGGGCCAGCGTGGCATCGGTGCCTGGGTGGCCGCTGTGTGCCTCTTTGTAGTATTCGTCACGTGGTGATGAAGGGATCACGATTTGTGGCCCTTACCTATGACACCGTCCTGTATTACCAGTTCATCACGTACTAAGAAGAATGGCTGCACCTCCGGCGGTGTGCTGGATTGCCTGTCTGGCCAGCCTCTCTTGATTATAGATGAGAGTAGCTGGAGAGTGCCGTTGGCGGCTGTGTGTTCGGCTAGAAGGCGCAATCGTTCCGTGGGAACGAAGTCAATTCTGAGAACCGTAAACTCGTCCCGTTCATAGGGGTGTCGTCCATTTCCTTCCATGAGATAATTAGTATGTAATTTGATATGTGGTTTCACATATGTCAAAGTCAAAGTATCCTTTATTGTCATTCAGACCTTTTGGCCTGAATGAAATTTCATTGCTTTGCAGTCATACATATAATAAAAATAACAAAAACAAACAATAAACCCAAATTTAACATCCACCACAGTGAGTCCACCAGGCACCTCCTCGCTGTGATGGAAGGCAAAAGTTTTAAAATCTTTGTCTCTTCTCTCCTTGTTCTCCCTCTGCGCTGAGGCGATCCAGGCCTCCGATGTTGTGACCCCACCGGGTGATGGTAAGTAAGTCCCGTGGCTCAATCGTGCTCCGCGAACGGGCCGGTTCAAACTCCACGGCCCGGGGTGGTTGAAGCTGCCGAAGCTGCCGCCCTCCAGTCCAGTGGACGAAGCTGTTGTTGCGGGAGCTCTGGAAAAACAAGTCACCAACCTGTGACCTGCGAGCTCCCGACGATGTCGTCCACTGGGCCCGCGGCTGAGTCTCCGATGTCGGGCTGCCGCCGCCGGAAAGCCACCACAGCCCCGAAGCCGGCCAGCCTCGCCGCCGCCGAAATGCTGCCGCAGCTCCAAGTCGGGCCGCCTCCGGAACGTCGAAGCGCCGCCACAGCTCTGAAGTCGGGCCGCCTCCGGAACGCCGAAGCGAACGCCGGAGCGCCGCCACAACACCAAGTCGGGTCGCCACCAGGAACGACAGAACGCCGCCACAGCCCCGAGGCTGCCAGCTCCGCCATGAGGTCTCAGCGCAGACGTAGACGGAGACGGGGAACACGACCAGAAAAAGTCCCATCCCGCCAAAGGAAGAAGCTAAAACCATGTTTCTCCCCCCCCCCCCCCCCCCCCCCCCCCCCCCCCCCCCCCACACACACACACACACATAATCAACCTAATAAACTAAATTTAACTAACTTTAACTAAAACAGACAAAAGAAAACAACAACAAAAAAAGAAAAAAAACAGACGGACTGCAGGCGAGCCGCAGCTGCCAGGCAGCGCCGCCACTTCCGGAATATGAATATAATATAAGCTGTCAACATGCATCATCAAAGTGGCTTAAAGAATTGATCATCCATTCCAATATATTCTGCTCTGTTTATTTTCTCTTTTGCATTACCTGATGTATGGTATGGTATGATTTGTTTTGGAAAAACAAGGAAAACAAAACCTTTCACTGTATTCCAGTACACATGACAATAATAAACTAAGACCAATACCGACCCTTGTTTTACGTTAGAACACATATCCTTTGGTTAGAGCAGATTCTTCTGTAACACTACAAACATATGTTGTTCCACCACCTTGTTTTCTTAGCAATAACAATGAAATCTTTCCAAAAAGTTTGACACATCTAAGTGAGGTAAAGCATTTGAACCTAACAGCAAGTGCCTTCCTTCCCTCCAGCCAAATCAGGAATACTTATAAAGTGTGTGCCTCCCTTGGAAATCTTATTTAAGTCACTACAAAATTTGGAAAGCATTAAATAAAAGCATATAAAAATTAAAATACTCTGAGAATAATTTATCCTAAGGCCATTTTGCTTTAAATATGATTTTTACTGCAGGCACTTTAATGAAATGTCAATCCATGTACATTTTTTATTTAATTTAATTATTTTAATATGGTCATTCCATTTCTCAATATCACTGTTCTATTTCACATAATGTGTAGATTGTAAACAAATAAACTGACATTAGCTGGTACTCATTGCTGACCTAAACCTATTGGGAATTAATTATAAAGTCCTATGGTGTGCATTGAGAACACTTCAATCTATTGATGGTATGAAGCATGCAGAGCTTTTGTCACTGTCAATCAACGTTTAAAATACACTCTATCACGCTGTTGTTAAGATGCATTAAATAATCAAGCACATTTGTGATCCAATGGTACAACTCTATTAATAATGCAAAACAAACGGTTCAACACTTCTGAATGCATCTAGAGGCTTGCATTCTGCCATTATACTAAGTGAACCCTAAATTATATTGTGGGCAATATAAAGAGGGTAGCAATTATGGTATTCATTATTACAGGAGCATTTGTCTAAGAGACAAACTCTGGGGTACTATGCAAAAATACTGCAGTCAGAACATAATAATTAGAATAACTTGTAAAAACAAGGAACTGAAGATGTTTGTTTACAAAAAAAGATATAATGTGCTGGAGTAACTCAGCAGATTAGGTAGCAACTCTGGAAAGCACAGATATCTGATGTTTTGGATCAGGCGCTTTTTTCAGACATTCAGTCTGAAGAAAAGTTCTGACCGAAAATCTCACCAAGTGTCTGCATCTTTTCATTGGTATCATTTAAAAATAAATTGGATAGGCATATGGATGAGAAGGGAATGGAGGGTTATGGTATGAGTGCAGGCAGGTGGGACTAAGGGGAAAAAAAGTTGTTCGGCACGGACTTGTAGGGCCGAGATGGCCTATTTCCGTGCTGTAATTGTTATATGGTTATATGGTGTCTATTGTCTATCCGTGCTGCCTGACCTGATGAGTTACTCCAACACTTTGTGTGTTAATTGGAATAACGTAGTATTTGAGTAACCATGTTAGTCATGTATTCATAAATATTATCTCATTGATGCAAAGTAAAACAAGTGAAGAAAAATGAATATATAACTCAATCTGAATTGACATATTTTATTTGCTTAATTCTTAAATAAATAAAATTAAGAAAATAACCTTTTCTTTAGAGGAAGACTGCATGCTATTTTTCCACACATATTCAAGTATAAATTTATCTAGACTAAAACACATTTACCAGAGATCTAAACATTTCAATAAAAATCATGGCAAATAAACAGATGTCTCGTGCATAAAAATAAAAATTGTTGCATCTATGTATGATAAATATAGTAATAGTTTTAATCTGTACATTCCTTGTTAGCGAGTTTTATACTGACCACATCAAACCAAATCAAAATCGGAGCAATTTAGTTCATCCACAAAAAAATGGATACACAGTACAGAATAAAGTGGCAATCTTTCTTTTATCATTTGGTGCCCTATTTTCAGTAGCTAAACAGTGAACCAGTGTAAAAGAATGTAACTTGGCACTTATTGCATTTTCAACCATCCACTGAAGAATGTTTCGATAAAGCATCCATTATGTAGGCTAAACTAAATTGTCCAAAGTACGGCTAGAATGCCATGCTATACAATGCTTAGTTTGATAAAACATTCTCGCTTTATGGGATGAGAGATTGACAGCAGGACTATAGACATATATATTTGCAGAAGTGCAAAATCCATTAAAGTTCAAATGAATAGGAGATGCACGTATCTGCTATATGCACTTCCCATTTCACCATACTGAACAATATGGCAGATAAGGCAGTCAGCAGTTTGTTTGCATCACTCGGCATTATTGTCAAAGTGAGCAATTGAACCCTTCGGGGATAACACATAAAGTGATATCAATCTACCTGACTTTGTCCCAAGTTAATAATACAATTTAATCTGTATGAAATCATCAATTATTTATACTTGTAGTGACATTATACACACAATTGGAAGAAAACTATTATTACATCATTGATTCTTGAAGCACCTCGGAGTGGTTTAGATCCACATAATGCACAATATTTTAGCTCCATATTTTAATAAAAGTCGACTTGAGATAGTAAAAAAAAATAGGATTTTGGGGATTTGTAGCAAACAATCTTCCTTTAAAAATCGTTCAGATTTATTTTTAAATGCTATTGAGGTAAGCAACTCATTCACTGTGGACAGATATTTCCCCTGTTATTTTCACACTGAAGGATATGGTCAGTCATTGGATCCTGGAAACTGGTGATGACGTGTTGTGAAGACCACATTGACAGAAAGCACTGGGTGCGCCTGCTTAAATTACATCATGTGACCTTAGTCTGAGTCCCACAACCTTCCTTCGAATTGGAGATGCTGAGGTTTAACATTTCTGCCCCTAAAAATAACCGTAATACCAGGTGCAACCTTGCCCACAGTGTTAGGTTTCATTAATAGAACACCCTAACTTGAAAACTCAACGTTGTAAACAGAAAGTGCAAGTAGATTTATCTAATGGACATATTAGAATATATAACATTTATTTTACAATAAATAACATATTATGTAAACATATTAGTACAGTAAACGGTCTTTGTATTTTTTTTGAGTCAGTGCAGTAGTAGTTGTGCATCTCATCCAAAGGGATGTCCTCATAAACATCAGACAGGGAGGTGTTTTTCTCCTTCTCTAAGCTGAAAATAACATGCATGAAACAATTATGTAAAGTAGGTTCCACTAATCAACAGTTTCAATAATTACTACCTCTAAGGAAATTGCATTGCTCATTTCTTTTGGTAGAAATTCTTTAAATTCGTCATCTTAAATGAGAACTTCATTTTGTTTGCAACTATCAGAGAAGTGGGCTGCCAACTTCAATAATTTTGGATAATAATATCACACACAAGTAATTCCAAAAAGACAGTTCTTAGGCTTGCTTTAAAAATGATAAAATAAATTAATATATTGACAAATCTCACCATTTTTCTCTGATTACTAAGACAGAAGGTGCATATAGGTCTGGGAGCTGCAGTATTTATGTCGTTAGTGCTGCTCTGCCTGACAGCTCGATATTTTAAACAGGGCTGCCCGTCCAGATAATCCTCTCCCAGGAGGAGGACATTCGCCAGATGGGAAATATAACTGGAGGCCAAGCGCAGGGTCTCTATCTTCGATAGTTTGCGGTCTGATGGCTCGGTTGGAATGAGATTCCTGAGAGCTGAAAATGCTGTGTTCACACTATGGGTTCTGTCCCTCTCCCTCGCGTTTGCTGCTTGCCGTTGTTTGTTAATGCCAGTTGAATAGGTCTTTCTCTTCTTTTTTGCAATGCCATCAATCTGACTGTTCTCACTCTCGCTCTCAAGTTCCTCGGTATCAGAAGCAAGGGTTTCTGATGGACAGGTTTGAAAATTCCCTGTAGACTTCATTATGCATTACTATGGGAAGAAGCTGAAGATTGTGCACCATGGGTCAGAGAGCACAAGCATTTCCTGTGATAGAAGTACACCGTATTTTGAAACAGAAAAGCTGACAACATCAGTGTCCACTTTATCCCCTGGTAGTTCAGCAGGCCATTTTTTGAATGATTACTACAAATAGGCTGAATCATGTGGCTTCTGTATAAGGCAAGAAGGGTGGAGCTTTTACTCATATGCTTACCATTGCTTACCTTTAAATTAAAGCTGCAGCAAGAGCCTATCCATTTCAAAATCATAGTATTATTTATTTTACAAATCGGGTTATTTTGAAAACACAGTGATGTATAAATGGTTAAGTTACATATTATTTTAATATACTTGAACCTTTTGTTAACTTTCTGCTGTTAGCATTTTTTTCATAGCTATTATCCTCTAGCACGTGCAACACTGTGGTGTTGTAAGGGGAGATTTTCTCTGCAGGGTGCAGGTAAATCTTGCAGGATCATTTCCAATTATATAAAACTCACTAATCAATTTATTATCATACACTTTATCACCATGGAACCAGCTAATGGAAAGAAAAGGTAAGATGGCTTCATGATTATAAGGAGGATATATAAATCCCATGGGATGTATAAATGAACAACTCACTCAGAATCACAATCTGGCACCAAACTTAAATTAAAGCTTTCTATGAAGATTGCCTACATGTAAAGCAGCGTTCAAATGGCAAATTAAAATACAGAACATTTTTGAATTGTTAAAATATGACCAATTTGTGCTAGTATTCAAATACTATTAGGTTATGTGTCCACATCAATTATATTTATTGGAAGTTATTTATCCTTTATTAGAATTTATTTATCAGATACGGGGAACTTTACGCAGAGAGTGGTGGCGGTGTGGCATGAGCTCCCAGTGGAAGTGGTGGAGGCAGGTTCATTGGTATCATTTAAAAATAAAGTGGATAGGCATATGGATGAGAAGGGAATGGAGGGTTATGGTACGAGTGCAGGCAGGTGGGACTAAGGGGGAAAAAAAATTTGTTCGGCATGGACTTGTAGGGCCGAGATGGCCTGTTTCCGTGCTGTAATTGTTATATGGTTATATGGTTATATGGTTAACTGCACTGAAAGTCTGAAGAAGGCTCCTGACCTGAAATTTCAACTATCCACCATCTCCAGAGATGCTCCCTGAACCTTTGAATGACTCCAGCACTTTGTGCCTTTCCTTGGTAAATCAGCATCCGCAATTTCTTTATTCTTCAGGGTGAAATCCCTAAGAAAGAATAGACAGAATTCTGATTCTGGCTGCTTAATTATAATTTCAGATTACAACCAGTTGCATTATCCAGAACTCTAATATATTTGTTAAAGTTTTTCTCAAATGGCTTCTAATTTTAAAATAGAATGAAGGAAATGAAAATTAAAGCAAGAGATGCTTATGAACTCTTTGCTTGGTCTGAATTAGAATGTAGAAGAGTACAGCCAGGAATAGGCCCTTCAGCCAATGATGTCTGCACCAGTCATAAAGACAAATTAAACTACCTCTGTCTACCTGCACATAATCTATGGACCTCAACGTTTTTATTCTGGTATTGTATTTCTTATTCTGCCTTGAGACTGTCTCACTGATGAAGAAAACCTTTGCATTCATAACTTTGCTAAAGATAATTGGATTACCACCGTGCCCAAATTGAAAGGTTAAGGGGCTGTCCCACTGTGGCGACCTAATCTGCGGGTTTAGAAGAGTTTGCCCTCGACTCAAACTTTTAGCATGGTCGACACGTGGTCTTAGCAGGTCCTATGAGGTCACTGGAACTCTCCTTCATGCTCGAGGGAAGTATCCGCATACTTGTGGCCTCAGCTAGGTAGCGGAACATTTTTCAGTCCTTTTGATTCTATTGTACCTCCTTTTCCTATGCCCATTGCACTATGAAGCATCTCTATCACCTGCGCATTAACATCTTCTTTCCTCACTGCCCACATGCCTGATAACAGATTTCTGAAGATATCCTCATGTTTCTCCTTGTTCTGTTGACTTTAAACAATGTTTACTTACTTCTCTGTTTAAGGGGAGAAAGAACCTTTCTTTCTCCCCTTAAAGTATGACTCTCTATATGCACTCACACCCATTTTTATTATCACTTCTCTAACCACATCATAACCAAAACAAGTGTCTAATTCCCCCTGCATTAAAGACAAACCTTTTCCATTTCCAACACTACTTCCCTTTGTACATATATAGAGCATGTACAAACTCTGAACTTTTTATTTTTAGTCCCACTGCTTGCCAAACCTATGTGCTGCTGATAATTTGCTAAGTCATTGTATCATGTTTACTGTTAATGTTCTGTTAACAAAGACTGGGATTCATTCAGCTGTCTCTGCCACATACATCATTCTGCCTTTTCCTCCAAAGCAAAACTTCCCATAAGGCCATAAGACATGGGAGCAGAATTAAGCCATACAACCCATCAAGTCTACTCCATCATTTGATCATGGTTGATCTATCTTTCCCTCTCAATCACATTCTCCAGCCTTCTCCCCAAAACTCCTGACACCCTTACTAATCGTGAATTTGTTAATCTGCATCTCAGGACCACACTCTAGCTGATGAAAGGACCATTCAGTTGAAAGATTTAAAAGAGTGGAATGATTGTAATGGGTGATATCTGATCCTATTCTGGGACTGGCAGGCAAAGAATCACCATGCTCTAAAGCCATCTTGGTAAGCAATCTAGGTACAGAAACCATTACTGAATCGGTTTTGTTATGTTTGCAATTTTGCATACATCGCAATTTTGGACAATCTCAAAAAAAAAATTGGCATCGCATCAATTTATAATGAACTAGTTGCAGATATGAAATTAAACTTTCTAAGGACAGGTTTCTAAATTTGGATTACCCTCAAAGTGCTCTTTGCACAAGAGTGTGTGAATATAAATAATCCCGTCATTTTATTCATGCAATTTTCTATCGCAACTGCCCATTGCACATGGTAAAATATCACATTTTGTTTTCATTCTTTTGGTATCAACTTTAGACTTTACAGATGTAGCAGCCTTACAGTGATCTTCGTCCATCTGCATTGAGCTGTATATGCTTGCAGTTTTATTTTGATTATTATGACTTTCACAATCTGCACAATCTGCAGCACAATAACCTGGCCCTCAACACCAACAAAATCAAGGAACTGATTGTGGACTTTGGAAGGGGTAGGATGGGGACCCACAGTCCCATTTATATCAACGGGTCAATGGTAGAGGGTCAAGAGCTTCAAATTCCTGGGCGTGCATATTTCTGAAGATCTCTCCTGGTCCCAGGAAACTGATGCAATTATAAAGAAAGCACATCTGCGTGTCTACTTCCTGAGAAGATTACGGAGAGTCGGTATGTGAAGGAGGCCTCTCACAAACTTCCACAGTAGAGAGCATGCTGACCGGTTGCATCGTGGCTTGGTTTGGTAACTTGAGCGCCCAGGAGCGGAAAAGACTACAAAAAGTAGTAAACACTGCCCAGTCCATCATCGGTTCTGACCTCCTTGTCATCGAGGGGATCTATCGCTGTCGCTGCCTCAAAAAGGCTGGCAGCATCATCAAACACCCACACCATCCTGGCTACTCACTCATCTCCCAGCTACCTTCAGGTAGAAGGTACATGAGCCGGAGGACTGCAACGTCCAGGTTCAGGAATAGCTGCTTCCCCACAGCCATCAGGCTATTAAACTAAACTGAAACAAAACTCTGAACATTAATAGACCATTACCTGTTTATTTATACTTTATCTGTTTATTTATTCATGTGTGTATATATTTATATGATGGTATATGGACACACTGATCTGTTCTGTATTCATGCCTGCTATATTCTGTTGTGCTGAAGCAAAGCAAGAATTTCATTGTCCTATCTGGGACACATGACAATATACTCTCTTGAATCTTGAACCTTGACCTAATCCTGTTCAAGAATAGAAAACAAAGTGCTGGAGTAACTCAGCGGCTCAGACAGCATCTCTGGAAAACATGGGATAGGTGACGTTTTAGGCTGGGGATCCTTCTTCAAACAACCTTTTTGGCATTTATACTAATCGCATTTTCCCATACTAGGCCCTCATCCTTCTATGTCTTTGCCAATGTAAGTGCTTGTCTAAAAGCCACTTAAACATAGTAATTGTATCTGACTCCACTACCTCCTCTTGCAGATATGAACCACGATATATGTTAAAAACCTGCCCCTCCGATGCCATTTAAAACTCTTTACTCTCACTTAAACTTATGCTCTCGTGTTTCTGATAACCTTACCATGGAAAATAGATTCTGACTATTACCCTATGTATCCCTCTTATAATTCTACATACCTGTAAGAGGACACAACTCAGCTTCTTTTGCTCCAAATAAAACAAAAATAATCTATTCAGTCTCTCCCATAATTAATGGCCTCCAACCCAGGCAATATCCTGGTGAATCTCCACTGTAATCAAAGGACAAAGGACAAAGGACATTTATTGTCACATACACCAATTGGTGTAGTGAAATTTGCAGCACACCAATAAAAATAAAACACAACATTAAAGAAGAATTTAACATTAAACATGAAAACATCCCCCCACAATGGTTCCCATTGTGAGGGAAGGCAGCAAAGTCCAGTCCTCTTCTTCTTGTTCACCTGTGGTCTGGGCCTATTTGAGGCCTCCACAGTAGCTGCAATGGCAACCCCATGTTTCAGGCCCTCTTGCCGGATGATGGAGCTCCGGCGTCGGAAGAACACTCTTCAGTGGCTTGGAGTGTCTGGAACGGCCGCTTGCTACCAGAGACCGCTGTTCCCGAAGTCCACAGGCCGCACTGGTCGGAGCTCCAACACTGGCGATCTCGGCAAAAGATCCCAGGCTCGGCGGTGTTTAAAGTCAGCGTCGCTGCGGCTGGACCCTCTGCAGACCCCACAGCTCCGCAATGTTGAAGTCGGCGGTCTAAGCACTCCAGAGCTTACCACATGGCAGCCCTCGGTAAGGCATCGCTCGCTCCGCGATGGTGCTTCAGCGCTGCACCACCGTCGAAGCTGAAGATTTTGGCTGGTCCCGGCAGGAAATGCCGCTCCAGTCCAGGTGGCCAGTTGCAAGGAGAGTGCAAAGATGCGGCTCAGAGGAAAGACACGTCTCCGACCAGGTAGGGACTGAGAAAAAAGTTTCCCCCACCCCCCACATAAAAAGACTTGATCTCCAAAACAACACTTTTTAACATACTAAAAATGTTTAAAAGGGTGAAAGAACGAACAGCTGCAGGCAGGGAAACCATACTCGATGGCGCCCCCACTCATTTGCAATCACTCCATTGCAACCACATCCTTCTCACAGCGTGTCAACCAGAACCGCACACAATGATCCAAGTACGATCTAACCAGAGTTTTATAAAGTGACTAGACTAAGTGGGAGCCGTTGCCTGGTCCCCCAATGGCAACCCATTCCCAACACAATATTCCACCACTACCCATTCCCAAACACAACCCGTTCTCACAACATGTTGGCGCCATAGCCCCACTGCGCAGGCGGCTCATTTACGCTCATCTCCCTCCCTCCTCCTCTTCATGTGTGGCAGGGGAGGCGGGGTGGGAGCGAAGGAAGTGAGGTGTCTGGGGAGGGGGGGTGTGAGGGGAGGAGGGGTGTGAGGGGAGGAGGGGTGTGTGTGGACGGGGAGGTGTAGGAGGGGGTGTGAGGGTGGCGTGAGGGAGAGAGGGTGTGGGGGGTGTGGGAGGGCGATGTGTGGCGGGGATGTGGGGTGGAGGGAAGGTGTGTATGTGGGCAGGAGGGGTGTGCGGGGAGAGTGTGGGGGGAGGATGTATGTGTGGGAGGGGGCGTGTGTAGGCCAGGGTGGTGTGTGTGTGGGGGGGGGTGTGTGGATGGGGGGGAATGAGCGGGTGGAGGGGTTATGGGGAGGAGGGGTGTGTAAGGGGCGTGAGGGATGTGTGGGGCAGTGGGGTTTGTGGGGGCGGGGAGGTTGAGGGGGCAGGGGGGGCTTGTGGGGGAGGGGGGAGCTTTTGGGGGTGGGAGTGAGGAGAAGGTTTGTGGGGGGGGGGGGGGGAGGGGTTGTGTGGGCTTGGAGGGTTGTGGGGGGGTTGTCGGGGCAGGTGCGTGGGGGGGTGGGGTGTGTGTCGGGCTTGGGCGTGTCGGGAGGGATGGGTTGTGGGGCAGGGCGGTGTGGGTGGGGGGTGTGTGTTGGTGTGTGCGTGTGGGGGAAGCGTGTGTGGGCGGGGGGGGGGGTTGTGGGCAGGGGGGTTTGTGGGCGGGCAGGTGTGTGTGGCCTGGGGGAGTTGTGGGGGGAGAGGGGTGTGTGGGCAGGGGAGCAGTGAGCTTGGTGAAAAGGTGGGGAAGAGCCATAGGGAGAGGGGGGCATCATGGGGGAGTGGGAGGGGCCAGCACGGGGGACCAGAGGGGTAGTGGCTGAATTGGCGGTGCGATGGGGACTCACAGCGGGCGCTGGTCGTTCTCCTCTGGTGGGATAAGAGTCTCTGCTTTCCATTTACCGACATTACCGACATTACCGACATCACCGACATCTCCAACTCCTAGCTGGGCTAGGTCTCCGACTCTGGGCAGGGTCGGATCTCCCGCTTAGGGCGGGGCTGCTGCTTGGTGCAGGGCTGCTGCTTGGAGCGGGGCTGGGTTGCTTTGAGTCCCTCCAAAAGTCCAGTTGAAAACCTCCGCCGGCCACCCTCAGCTCCAGAAAAGATGCGATGGCACAGGAAGGGGCAGATGATCCTGGGGAGTGACAGTGGAAGACACTAATCTGTGTGGCACCGACTGGCAAGAGAAGAGATCGATCTGCGCACACACAGTTTTAAACCTCGCTAACTTTTACGACATTCAACCGATCGGAAAGAAACTTGGCGCACTTGCAGCACAGGAGAATGGAGAGTGAACTGGCGAAAAGTGCTGTCGTGAACCGTTTTTGTGCAAATAGACAGACCGCTAAACCGGAAGATAACAAGATCAGAGGTTTAGTCATGTACTAGACTGTCAGACCCGTTGGGTCCCAGCATTACATGGGAGGGCTGGTCCCCCCAACACAATATTCTACCCTCTCCACCAATTCCAATATGGTGTTGGGGGGGGGGGGGGGGGGGGGGGAGGTTCTGGAGCGCTAGTATGGGTGTTGTGGGCTGAAGGGACTGGTTTCCAGAGGGCTAGTATGACAATTGTGGGCCGAATGGATTCTTGGGCTGGCAGCTCAGTCACTCAAGCCTGTTGTGCTGGCAGCTCACTCACTCACGGCTGGTGGGCTGGCAGTTGACACAGCTATTCCTTGAAATTCAAGTGCAGTATCTTACCACTTCAAGCAGGGTGCAAGGCCACTAAAGACAGTGAGTCATGACCTCCACCTTGCAGAAACTGAGCCACGCCCACACTTTTGAGATAGTTCCCCCCCCCCCCCCCCCCCAGAATCCCACCAGATAGGGCGTGGTCTTCATGGCGTGATTGACATGAGAGAGAATCGCAACTTTTTTAAAACACTAATAACTCTTTTATTTTTCAACGATGGGAAAAATCCTTGGCACCTGATGAGCGGAGGGAGATTCTGAGTAAGATGACCAAATATCACAGTCGTACATGGTAGAGTTTTTTCTAAAATCAATATAAAGCGCAAACAGGAAGTGGTCAAGATTGGACTTTTAATTATATCGAACGCGAGGAAACTTTAATTAGGCAAGGCAACTTTAATTTGGGCGAGGCAGCTTTAATTAGGCAAGGCAACTTTATTTAGGCAACACAGCTTTAGCATTTCCAACCTAAAGGCAACACAGCTTTAGCATTTCCAAACCAAAGGCAACCCAACTTTAGCATTTCCAAACCAAAGGCAACACAGCTTTAGCATTTCCACACCAAAGGCAACACAGCTTTAGCATTTCCAAACTATATTTTCAAACCACATTAAGGGCACTGACAGGTCAATAAAACTAATCACAGTTTAGTAGACATGTGTTCAGTGTTATTCACATTTCAGACTGAGAGATGTGACCCTCTCGCTCCCCCATCTTGCAGAGACTGACTGAGGCACTCAACAGTTCCGGGTTTGATAGTCCCTCCTGAAGGGGCGTTCCTTCAGGAGAGAGAATCTCAACATTTTTTAAACACTAATAACTCTTTTATTTTTAATCGATGGGAAAAATCCTCTTGTCCTATCAATATACAGAACACAGGAAGTGGTCAAGATTGTAATAGCTTTACTCAAAGATAAATATAAATGAAAACCCACACAGCAATTGGACTTTTAAGGATAGCTCATAAAACCATTTATGAGTGATATGTGCAGGTGTATTTATTAATCATACTTGCCTGTAGTTATTTGGTTGCTACCAATATGACATGTATAGTCCATGTTAAAAATATCTGCATAGATTTATAACACATATATTGGATATAGGGTTACTTCAGCAATGAACATTGTAAAATAGTAACAGCGTTGCCAAGTTTTTTAATGTAAGCACAGTGTTCATATGATGATATAAAGACAGATGTTTCATCTTAAGATCTGGTGAATGGACAATTCTAAAATTTAAAGTGAAAAACACATAAAACATCCCAAAATATATTTCTGCTCTTTCATGGAAATGTCACTGTAAAAACGATACGATAGAACGATGGAAAATATTGGCTAAGCAGTAGCCCCTTTTGGTTGATTTCATTGCTTCCAATTGTTGGTAGACCTGAGGGACTGAAGAAGGAGGAGTTACTGGAGAAGGAGAAATCTGAATATAACGAACAAGCTTGCACTTCCAACTGAATTACTGCATCATTTGTGAAAGGTTAAAAGTTGAGAGTCGGGAGCATTAAACAGGCTGCATCCCTCCTTTTAAAGTTTCTTTCTTTCTGTCCATTATGGAAAAGGAAATGTGCCTCTATTTGTTCCATTTATATAACTGATGGAAAGATGATCACCATATTCCATTTTTATCCCATTCACAATCCCATTCCTGAATTCCCCAGATTCTCATGACAACAAATAACTCACAGTAAGTACGATGGCACAGCAGTAGAGGTGCTGCCTTAGAGCACTTGCTCCCTGTGACCCCGTGGGTTTTCTCCCAGATATTTGGTTTCCTCCCACACTCCAAAAACGTACAAGTTTGTAGGTTGACACAAAATTCTGGAGTACCTCAGTGGGACAGGCAGCATCTCTGGAGAGAAGAAATGGGTGACGTTTCGGGTCGAATCCCTTCTTCAGACTCTGAAGAAGGATCTCGACCTGAAACGTCACCCATTCATTCTCTCCAAGAAGAGTCTCAACCCGAATCGTCACCCATTTCGTCTCTCCAGAGAGGCTGCCTATCCCGCTGAGTTACTCCAGCAATTTGTGTCTATTTTTGGTTTATACCAGCATCTGCAGTTCCTTCGTACACAAGATTGTAGGTTAATTGGCTTGGTACAAATATAAATTATCCCGAGTGTATGTGGGATAGTGTTGATATGTGAGGATCACTGGTTGGTGTGGACACGGCTGACTGAAGCGCCTGTTTCCGCGCTGTATCTCTAAACTAAACTAAAACCAAAATATTAATTCTAGCTTTCTTTTTCTGATGTCAGAAATATTAACATCAATAAGTTTCAAGACCACACCATTGTGAGTGTGGATGTCTTCTTTTAATGCTAAGCCAAAAAGAATTGAATCAAAGAGAGATTGCTGCAAATACTTAGCAGGCCAGGCAGCATCTGTGTAGAGAAAACTTTTCAGGGTCTAGCAAAAGGTTGTGAGTTTGAATATGACCATTTCGCTCTACTTTTTTTGAAAAATATAGTGCCTATTTTATTTCTCATCCCAGAGTTGGTAATTTTATGTCCCCATTTGACAGTATCACAGCTGAAAGTGGTGCCTCCCCATAAGCTCCAGAGAGCTAAGTTTGATCCTGTCTTCCAGCGACGTCCGTGTGGAGTTTGCACACTCTCCCCATAACTCCAGTTAGTTGTGGCCCTTGTGGCTAATGGGATCAGGGGGTATTGGAGAGAAGGCAGGGATGGGATACTGAGTTGGATGATCAGCCATGATCATATCGAATGACGGTGCAGGCTCGAAGGGCCGAATGGCCTACTCCTGCACCTATTTTCTATGTTTCTATGTTTCTATGTTTCCAGGTTTACTCCAGATGCTCTGGTTTCTTCTCATACTCCAAACACATGCAGGTTGATAACTTATTTGGCCACATAAAGTGTTTTTGACATAGAGGCGACAGGTGGTATCTGGGGGGAGTTGATAGGACTGTGACGAGAATAAAGTGAGATTAGTGTAAGTGCATGCCTGCCATCAGCACAGCTGGCTTGTTTTCTTGCTGTTAAAGTCATGTGACTTAATCCGCCATATTCTTGCCTATGCACCTATTCCACCCATATCCTTATATATATATATATATATATATACATATATATATACAATACTCTTGATTACTCTTGCTTCAAAGTCCTGGATCCAAAACTTTGAATCATTTCCCTTTGCACAATGTAAAACTTCATTCGCCTGAATTTCAATAACTTTGGTTTTTATTTTGCTTCATCTGAATACTGAATTAAATACTAATGTTAATGGCTGACATACCCACCTCTCCTTGAGAGTTCAATTTTGTTTTGTCCATGTTTAGGCTATGACTACAGAAGATTAAAAGGTACAGGCAAAAAAACCCCAAAGTCAGCATTGTTGAGCAGGTCTTCTGGGAAGGAAGCTTCAGCTTTGAACATTGTCAACAATAAATTTATTTAGACATCCGGTTTGTTGACAAAGTCCATGTGCAAATACATGTGCAAAGTTCAACTTGTTTTACTGCTACTCTAGTGCCAATGTGACAGGCATGAACATCGCACTGTCTGAAAGTCCCCTAAATGAGACACGGGCATATTTTGCTTTATATTATGAGATTAACTTTCTTCCTATCTTGTCATAGAACACAGTACATAGAAAAATACAGCACAAGAACAGGCCCTTCACCCCACAATGTTCATGACGAACATGATACCAAGCCAAACTTTTATCTGCCCACTCATCATCCATATCCCTCCATTCCCTGCATATCCATATCCCTATTCAAAAGTCTCTTAAACGCAACTATTTCATCTGCCTCATCTACCATCTCTGGCAGCGCATTCCAGGCATTCACCACCCTCGGTATAATAAATCTATGCTGCACTTCTCCTTTAAACTTTGCCCTCCTTACCTTAAAGCTATGCCCTCTAGAATGTGATGTTTTCTATCCTGGGAAAAAGATACTGACTTTCTATTCTATCTTTCCCTCACATATATATATACTTCTATCAGGACTCACTGCAACCTTAGGCATCCCAGAGAAAATATTCCAAGTCTGTCCAACCGCTCCCTGTAATTTACAACCTGCAGCTTGCAACCCAGTGGTATGAATATTGATTTCTCTAACTTCAAGTAACCTTTGCATCCAACCCCTCTCTCCATCCCTCCCCCACCCAAGTTGTACCAGCTTCAAAGTTGTCTTGTTGAGTCTCATTGTCTTTTCTCATTTTCACTTAGGCCACAGCTACCAATGGCCTGTTTCCTTTATCATCGTTATTTTTTTGCATATCTTTCATTAATTTGTTCTATATCTGTCTACATCACCATCTATATCTCTCATTTCCCTTTCCCCTGTCTGAAGAAGGGTCTCGACCCAAAACATCACCTATTTCACTTCTCCAGAGATGCTGTCTGACCAGTTGAGTGACTTCAGCTTTTTGTGTTTATCCCTGTAACTAGTATCCCATAATGCAGGCATTGTTCTGGTGAACCTCCTCTGCACCTTTCCAAAACCTTCACATGCCTTTTGTAATGGGGCAACCAGAGTGCAGATTTATGTCAAGGATATAAATTTAAACACAATAAAAATCTTTGGGGAAGAAAAGTAAAGGGAAGAAGGGAGTCATTATTTTTGTACCACTCTATGTTTAATTTTACTTCTGAGTCACGTGAGTGATTCCGGGATGAAGTCCCGCCAGTGCGCATGCGCATCATTACGTCAGCCGCATTGGCGCACGGAGGCTGTGGTGCTCCTCCAGTGGCAAGTATTTTAAACTCCAGGTAAGTGAGAAAACTTAGCTGGAGTTCGGGCCCGTTTCCTGTGGTGCTGTGTTTTGTCTTTAGGAAGCACCATGGACAAGACGGGCAAGGGGAAGAGGCGAGCCGGAAAATCGATGGATAGCCGCGGGAGTGCGGTCTGTGAATGGCTGCCTCATACCCCTGCACAGTCGCCGGCTGGGAGCGGACTTGTTGCTACAAAGCGCGGAGCCAGCGCCAGTCGGGCGTAAGGCAACGCACAAGTCTGTCAGGCCCACGGAATCGGGGGAGTCAGGTCGGGAGGATTCCCCTCCGGGGCTGGATACCGTTTTTGAGCGGATATCCCAAATGGAGCATCTGTTACACAGGTTGGTTGTTCCAGCAGAGTTCTGACCCCAACTCTGACGGTGAGGTCGATCCAAGCGAAGAACGGCAGCTGCCAGATGTCCCACCTCTGGCAGTACGATTCGCTGTCCCATCAGAGTCAGGAGAGCCACTGGGAGAAGAGCTGGCCTCCACGATCAATTATTTGGTATCCCATCAGCTCCAGGAGCTTACGATTGACGAAACCGCCAAGAAGCACGAGACCCCGAGGAACTGCGTACTACTAAAGGTACCGCCAGTGAACCAGGTCATATGGGGTCAGATGGGCGTGGGCATGTGTGCCCAGGAAGTGAAGTTGCAGAGAATCCTGAAGCTGCTGGGTTCAGGAATCACGGCGTTCGCTAGAACAATGGATGGAGGGCAAATGATGGACACGCATCAAGAGGCACTAGGGTTGCTGTGTTGCGCCCATTTTGAGATCAATTGTCTCAGGCAGTGTGCCATTCAACCCACCATCAACCCTAAGTTTGCAGCTTTCTGCAAGCCCAGCAATATGGAGCCACCCAACTTACTCTTCGGTGAAGACCTCGCGAAACACGTGAAGGAGTTGGATGATGAAGCAAAAACGGCGGGGATAATCAAAATGCCGATGGTCGGCAAGTCTGTGTAGAGAAGGTATCCCTACAGACGAAATACAGATTCCAGGTGTACACCAGGAATAAACCGGCTGTCGACGCAGATGCGCAGTTGGCGCTCTACAGCGGGAACACGGACAAACGTGGGGATTCCTGCCAGGAACCAGGGGCAGCAGGTCACACCAGTTACCAAGGAAGTAGGTGGGCCTGGTTCTCATGGGAACATATTAAATGCAACACAGCCGAAGGTTGGGGGCAGATTACATCTGTTCTATGAGAATTGGAAGCAAATGACCTCAGACCCATTTATACTGAGTACTATTCAAGGGTTTCGAATTGAGTTCAATCCAAATGGTGCTTTGCCCCTCCAGCATGTTCCTAGTAGAACACTCAATTTTTCACAAACAGAAGTAATGGAGGTTCAGGCTGAACTTAAAAACTTAAAGGAGTAATTGAGAGGTTGGTTTATCGTCAATTTGTGTCAAATATTTTTCCGCGACCAAAACAAGGACGGAGGATGTAGAATTATTTTGGATCTGACAACTCTTAATCCTTTTGTACAGTATAGACACTTCAAAATGGAAACATTTGTTACTGCCAAACAACTGATTTCCAGAGGATGTTATATGGCAACTATAGATCTGAAAGATGCGTATTACTCAGTATCTGTTCATTTGGAGGATAGGAATTATTTGAAATTTACCTAGATGAATCAGTGATGGCAATTCAAGGCACTGCCTAACTTCAGCTCCTAGAATATTCACTAAATTGTTAAAACCAGTACTGGGACTACTTAGAGCCCAAGGTCATGTGGTTATGGCTTATCTGGATGAAATCCTAATTATAGGATGAACAAGGGAATTAGCTGAGGCATCTGTGGCAGTTGTTAAATTCACTTTTGAAAGATTGGGGTTTTTTTCATTCATCCAGAGAAATCCAAATTAACACCACTTACAACAATTGACTATTTGGGTTTCACAATTAATTAAATTCACATGGTAGTGACTCTGCCCAGGGGAAAAAGGGCGAAGCTAATTGACGGTTGCATTAAGCTGTTGAAGGAGCAATGACATGTAATTAGACAGGTGGCCAGCCTACTCGGAAAATTAGTGGCAGCTTTTCCGGCAGTTTAGTATGGGCCATTGCACTACCAGCAGTTACAGAGGGCAAAGGAACAGGTACTCGGGATGCATTTGGGCCATTATAATAGGCCCATGCAGTTAACAGCACATGCTGTTACTGATTTGCAGTGGTGGATTCAGCATGTATCCAGTAGTTCCAGCAAAGTAGTGCTTGAACAGCCTTCCATGGTCTTACAGACGGATGTCAGTGCACTAGGGTGGGGTGCCACTGATATGAGCTCCAGCTGTGGAGGCAGATGGAATGCAGAAGAGTCATTGCTTCTGCAGATATGGGAAATTAACTACTTAGAGCTTTTGGGAGCTTTTTATGGACTCGAGGCTTATTGTTCTAACACAACTAATCTGCATGTTCAGCTTCAAATTGACAACACTACAGCAGTGGCGTATGTTAATCACATGGGTGGAATCAAGTTGGTGTCTTGTGCCAAATTGGCTAATCAAATCTGGACTTGGTGTATTGACAACAATATTTGGTTTTCAGCTATTTATCTACCAGGTAGATCCAATATAGTAGCAAACACCAGGTCGCAAAAATTCCATGACAACACAGAATAGATGTTGAATCAGGATGTATTCAATGATATAGTTGTCAAATATGGAAGGCCAGATATCGACTTGTTTGCATCCAGACTCAACCACCAGCTACCAAAATATGTGTCATGGGAACCAGATCCTGGGGCAGTAGCGATTGATGCTTTCTCGCTACATTGGGGTGGTATGTTTTTATATGCATTTCCACCATTCTGTCGGTGTCTGTGTAAAATCAAGCAGGATGCTGCCTCAGGGGTGCTGGTGATACCCGACTGGCCTACTTAGCCATGGTTTCCTTTGATATTGGAGTTGATGACACATAGCACATGATTCATAGCAAAGGGATTTGAGTATAGGAGCAGGGAGGTTCTACTGCAGTTGTACAGGGTCTTGGTGAGACCACACCTGGAGTATTGCGTACAGTTTTGGTCTCCTAATCTGAGGAAAGACATTCTTGCCATAGAGGGAGTACAGAGAAGGTTCACCAGACTGATTCCTGGGATATCAGGACTTTCATATGAAGAAAGACTGGATAGACTCGGTTTGTACTCGCTAGAATTTAGAAGGTTGAGGGGGGATCTTATAGAAACATACAAAATTCTTAAGGGGTTGGACAGGCTAGATGCAGGAAGATTGTTCCCGATGTTGGGGTAGTCCAGAACAAGAGGTCACAGTTTAAGGATAAAAGGGAAATCTTTTAGGACCAAGATGAGGAAAACTTTTTTCACACAGAGAGAGGTGAATCTCTGGAATTCTTTGCCGCAGAAGGTAGTTGAGGCCAGTTAATTGGCTATATTTAAGAGGGAATTAGATATGGCCCTTGTGGCTAAAGGGATCAGGGGGTATGGAGAGAAAGCAGGAATAGGATACTGAGTTGGATGATCAGGCATGATCATATTGAATGGCGGTGCAGGCTCGAAGCGCCGAATGGCCTACTCCTGCACCTATTTTCTATGTTTCTATGTTTCTATGTTTCTATGTTAACCCCTGATGGAGGTTCCCAAACAGAGGGATTTACTGGTGCACCTGGTAATTGGCGAACGGCAACCGTTATATGACCGTATTGATTTGTTAATTTGCAGGTTTTAAGAAGGCCATATCTGGGGCGAGGACTGTCATGGCGAACTGTGGACATGCTCACTGCAGCCACAGTGAGTACTCAAAAGCAGTATATTTCTTATGTGAAAAAATGGGACATTTTCTGTGTACAAAATAATATTGAATATTGTACGGCGGGTATCTCGCATGTTCTAGAGTTTCTGTCAACACTCTACTATGATGAGGGGATGAGTTATAGTGTGATCAATTCAGCTAGAAGTGCATTGTCCTCGTATTATTGATGGGGACGGAAGAACATCCTATTGGG
The DNA here is from genome assembly GCF_028641065.1 of Leucoraja erinaceus. NCBI lineage: Eukaryota > Metazoa > Chordata > Chondrichthyes > Rajiformes > Rajidae > Leucoraja > Leucoraja erinaceus. The sequence goes on from NC_073383.1 coordinate 58,302,491, forward strand.
TCTCTCCCTCTCATTTCTTGATTAATGAAAGGAATTTTTAATTCCAGACATCCTAAACCCAGATATATGGCAATCTGGGATGTAAGCGTGGTCCTCCAGCTACTTCGTCAGTGGACCCCGTCACATCTCTGACTTTGGCCAAAATCGCCATGAAGGTGGTTATGCTCATGGCACTGGTATCAGCACAACGAGTGCAGACATTGCAAAAGCTACAGCTAGACTGGATGGAAGTGGCTGCAGATAATGTTAGGTTCTACATTTATGACCTACTCAAACAGAGCAGGCCAGGTGTGACAGGATTCAAGATTGTTTTTTCAGCATATCCCACGGATCCATGTCTATGTGTAAAGACACGTTTGCTGCAATACATTGAGGCCACGAGGGCCTTATGAAATATGGAAACAGGGTTGTTTATCAGTCACAAGAAGCCACACAAGAGAGTGTCAGTGCAGACTATCTCGAGGTGGTTGAAACAAGTCTTGGTTGATGCAGGTATTAACACTGGTGTTTTTACATCTCATTCCACTAGGGCAGTAGCAATGTCGGTGGCAAGGGCGATGGACGTCCCCATCGACCATATTCTCGCAGTGGTCAAATTAGTTGGTTTTTCGCCATTTTTACCATCGGCCGATTGCCGACTCGGGGCTGCTTGATAATAGCATATTAAGTTCTGTTTAAGTTCCCCTGGGTTAGAGGGGATACTGTTATTTTTGTTATTCAAATAAATTTGTTACTGCATTTTAATGCAATGTCACCATCAATGCATTATTGATCATTTTCTCATTTCGAGTCAATCAATGCAGTGAGAAGCCGGGATTTGAATCTGCGGCATGAAATCACAAAGCTTTGAACCCTTCACGGAATCACTCACGTGACTCTGAAGTAAAGTAGTAAGATTAAACGAGAACTTACCAGTTTGAAATTTGATCTTTATTTTATGAGGAGTTATGTTGGTGATTACGTGCCCTCCACGCCCAACCCTCTCTCACAAAGGTCATCTGGTAGTTCTCAAGTTGCTCATCTTACTATGTTACTTCGATAACTGTTATTTGTGATTTCATACCGCTGCTTTGAAGATTGACACGCATGCGCATTGGCGGGACTTCTTCACGTAATCACCAACGTAACTCCTCATAAAATAAAGATCAAACTTCAAACTGGTAAGTTCTCATTTAATCTTACTATTCTACATGGGAAGATAACATTATGCCAGACTCCAATATCAAGTTCTATTTGCATATTAATCTATTTAGGGTGTTAATCTTAGAATAGCCCAGGGTGGCAAAAAATAGTTACAGAAATAAACATGTGTACATAAGAAGGAACTGCAGATGCTGGTTTAAACCGAAGATAGACACAAAACGCTGGAGTAAGTCAGCGGGACAGGCAGCATCTCTGGAGAGAAGGAATGGGTGACGTTTTGGGTCGAAACCCTTCTTCTGATTAGGGATAGGGGAAATGAGAGATAGAGATGATAATGTGGAGAGAAAAAGAACAATGAATGAAAGATATGCAAAGAAGTAATGATGGTAAAGGAAACAGGCCATTGTAAGCTGTTTGTATGGTGAAAATGAGAAGCAAGTGCGACTTGGGTGGGGGAGGGATAGAGAGAGAGAGGGAATGCTGACATTACCTGAAGTGAGAGAAATCAATATTCATACCACTGGGCTGTAAGCTGCCCAAGCAAAATATGAGATGCTGTTCCTCCAATTTGTGTTTAGCCTCACTCTGACAATGAAGGAGACAGAGGACAGAAAGGTCTGTGTAGGAATGTTTCTCTCACTTCATAGGTAGACAAAAATGCTGGAGAAACTCAGCGGGTGAGGCAGCATCCATGGAGCAAAGGAATAGGTGACGTTTCGGGTCAGACCAAGTGTAGATTTGGCGATCGCTTCGCCCAACACCTCCGCTCAGTTCGCAATCTAATCTCCCAGTGGCTCAGCACTTCAACTCCCCCTCCCATTCTGAATCCGACCTTTCTGTCCTGGGCCTCCTCTATGGCCAGAGTGAGTCCCACTGTAAATTGGAGGAGCAGATCCTCATATTTTGCTTGGCTAGTTTACACAAAAGATCCTATAGCGGAGCAAGATGGGCTACTCCTGCGAAATGCAATGGGCTGATGTGTAGTACGCTACGGAGGGGATCCTGGGCATTTTTCCCCACCCATTTTAGTAACCGGAAACTACCCGACCCGACCCGACTCGTGGTGTAATCCAAAGATCTTATAATAGAGCTATAGGTTCTTTGGTGTAATTCTGTTAGTTCACACTTCTGCTAATTCTTGTCAAGAATAAAATTTGAGTCTAGTAATTGTCTTTTTTTAATGTTTTTTAAATCATTTCTTTTTAAATGGTTCATAGGCTGTGTTTGAGTTGATTTTGATTTAACCGGAACCTACCCGACCCGACACGACCCAACTCGCAGGGTAAACAACGTTGCGGGGGAACAGCTTTTGTGTGTGATATAGGGTTAGATTCATAATTCTGTTAATTCTTGTTAAAGAATAAAGTGTTTATAAATGTTGCCTCTGGTAATTTTCTTTTTTAATGTTTTCAAAATCATTTCTTTTTAAATGGCTCATATGCTGTGTTTGAGTTGATTTTGTATTACACTTGCACTCTGTAATTCATTCATCTAATCACATTAATGTAATCACACTGTTCACATCTGCAGTATTTGGGAAAATAATAGCAATATGAAGATTTCAGTTGCTCTAGCCCTGGAATGTTATCTAATGTTTTTGTGCTTATTTTCTATTTTCTATGGAGTTGTTTCTCCACAAATAAAAAGGGGTCTGGTCTTCCCAATAGCCAGAGAGTGGAATGAGATCTGCCTGTGGGGTTATCTAATTGAAGAATTTCACAAAATTAACTTTGTTTTGAGCAAGATTTACAAAAGATGTATAACTTAAGGATGGTTTTATTCCATGAGCATACAACTGACTAGATTGTGCTGGAAAGAACACACATACATGAATGTGATGTATATAATCATATAAACACACACAATTATATTTCTTCTGATTTTTATATCCAATGATGAACTTTATTTCAGATTAGACAAGGGACATTAAATAATAAACATTGTAAACCTCCCCGCAATTCACACACACTAGGTCCTATCCCACCCTCAACTCTTCCCCCCCCCCCCCCCCCCCTCCCCCGCCTTCCCCCCACACTACAATGTCTCCCCCCCTCCTATGCCCCTCCCACTGCCCAATGCCACGCACCCCCCCCCCTATGCCCCGCACTCCCCGCTGCTCCCGGGCCGCCACCTCCTCCCCCCCGCTCCCCCAGGCCACCCACCGGGCCGCACTCCCCACTGCCCCGGGCCGTGCACACCCCTTCTCCCCGGGCCGTGCACCTCCCATCCCCGCTGCCCCGGGCCGCGCACCCCCTTCTCCCTGCCCAAGTGAAAGACCAAAGCGAAGATATGGGAGCGGAGGCGGAAGCAAAGATCCGATCTTTGGCCGGAAGCAAGATGGCGGAACAAGATGGCGGAGCAAGATGGCGGAACAAGATGGTGGAGGCTGGTTGCTAAAATGGGTCCTATAATCACCCATGAATCTGCCCATGACCATGCTACGCATTTGCATGAGAGTAGGCCATCTTGCTCTGCTATAGGATCTTTGGTTTACACCCCAGCGGTATGAACATTGACTTCTCCAATTACAGGTAGTCCTTGCTTTCTCCCTCTTTCCCCTCCCCTTCCCAGCTCTCCCACAGCCCATTGCCTCCTCCATTTTTCTTCCCGCCCCCCCCCCACCCCCACATCTGTCTGAAGAAGGGTCTCGACCCGAAACATCACCTATTCCTTCGCTCCATAGATGCTGCCTCACCCACTGAGTTTCTCCAGCATTTTTGTCTACCTTCAATTTTTGCAGCATCTGCAGTTCCTTCTTAAACATTTCTCTCACTACAGGTAGCCCCAGCATTCCCTCTTTCTCTATCCCTCCACCACCCAAGTCGCACTTCCTGTCCCACTGACGCGACTTTACAGCGAATGCCTTCGACCTTCAAGCTTAAGGGCACTCGCCTGAAAAACCTCGAGCTGGATTGACCGTCAGCGATTAAACCGTAAGCTGGATCGACCACCACACACACACACACACACACACACACACACACACACACACACACACACACACACACACACACACACACACACACACACACACACACACACACACACACACACACACACACACACACACACACACACACACACACACACACACACACACACACACACAAACACATCGCAAAGGCGGGGGCCAGGGAAAGCGGGGGAGCGCAGTCTAAAATTCACATCCGCGATGAAGCGAAAGGTAAAAGACGACTGCACAGTGTATACGGTAAGTCCTTTAGAGAGCGCATGGGGGGGGGGGGGGGGGGGGGTAGAGGGGAAGAGAGGGGGAGAGAAGGGGCGAGAAGGGGAGGAGAAGGAGTGGAGACACTTTTAAAAGTCAGACAATGTTTAATAAAGTTCAGCGGGCATTTTACTTACCGGTCAGTTTTCCTTGGTCCTGAAAATTCCAATGAGCCAATTAAAATGAAGGAGATTGCCTACGACTGCCCTCGACTGCCTGTAACTAAATAGCGACCCCACTCCACTGCACTACGAGTCCGAAAGAACCATGCCGACCAATTTTTACTCACGGGAAATTTTCCAACATGCTGAAAATTTTTTGGCGACCTAGCTGAGTATTCAGGAACTTCCCTCGAGCATGAAGGAGTGGTCCAGTGACCTCATAGGACCTCCTAGGACAAACGTGCCGACCATGCTGCGAGTTTGAGTCGAGGGCAATCTCTTCTAAACTTGCATATTAGGTTGCCACAGTGAGACAGCCCCTTAACCATTCAGAAGAAGGGTCTCGACCCAAAACGTCACCCATTTCTTCTCTCCAGAGGTGCTGCTTGTTACTCCAGCTTTTTGTGTCTATCTACAGAAATAGACATCCAGATTTCAGAAAAGGAAACATGTTTTATGCTATTTTAGTCAGTTTGTTTTGCAGATATAGCCTAATTAATCTTAAGAATTATAAATAGCAGCAGTTACTTTTATATGCCCACTTAGATTAATGGCACAAATAGATTAAAGTCACAGATTCTGTCAACAGTTTAATTCTCCTTCATCCATTGGCATAGTAGATCTGTTTCTTTTTTAATTCTCTTGCAATGTGCATATGAGATCAAGGTGAAACAAAAATAGCAGTGTAGAGCGAAACACAGATGGAGCAATTTTATGTTTGTGCTCTAATTACTGGAAATTCTGAATTGCCTACATAGATTTTCTTACTGGAACTTGTATGCAAACCCTAATTTCCGGCAGCTAAATGTAATATCCTCTAGTCTCCCCATCAGTAAAATTGAAACCATGCACTACTACTCTCACCACTGACCCCATGCAATATGTTATCAACCTTATCATCTTATATATGGATCAGTGCCTTAATTTTCCACTGTGTTACATTGATAGAGCCCCTTTTAGACCAGGTATTAATAAGTGGCCTTACTTTTTAAAAATTGCTTTTACACTGCCACTGATCACAAACACTGTGGATCATGTGTAGCTGCCAGTAATTTCAAAGTAAATGCCATCCACATCTGGAAACAGATTTTCCTACCCACTGAGCGTGTTGTATCTTGCGGCTTTACTTTTTGTGTTGCCAAGCCACAGGAGCCAATATCTCTACTCCAACACTGCAGCATTACAAAAGCAGTTTGACACAATCAGTTCATACTTTTTGTCCAGCCGAAGCAGTGATGTTAACATTTCTTTCAATTTTGTGCACTGTGTTTTCTATACATGACATAATTGCTTATGTAGCAGGGAGATCAAGCACAGATAGGGTAATTACTCTTCCGAATGTCTATATTCAATGCTTTATGTAACCATCAACTTCTGATTTCTAGTTATTATAATTCTCTGTTCCTGTCTTATGGTGCACTCTTTGTCTTCATCATCTTACGCGGTTTCAAAGCAAGATCAAGTACTCAATTTTTGACACTTCAGCTTTTTGGATTGAACCTTGAGTTTAGCAGTTTCAAATCTTTCAGTCTGAAGAAGGGTCTTGACACAAAACGTCACGCATTCCTTCTCTCCTGCCTGTCCCGCTGAGTTACACCAGCATTTTGAGTATTTTCAAATTGTGACTATTGCTCCTGTTTTTCTCAGATTTCAAATCCTGCTACAGGTACTAATGGTTCTGAAGTGATCACTTCCATTTTCACTGGCCCCATCTTTTAGGATCACCTTTTGCTTAGCACCACATCCCTTCCTGCTGTGGAACCATTAGGTCCTCCACCTTATCACAAATAGATCATCTTGTTTGATCATTCTTCCCCTGCCCCCAACTCTTTTATTTGAATGTATTTGCCAATCAAGAGGTAAATCTCTAGCCTGCTCCAGTTCATGTGAGGCCATTGATCAAAAAGGGCAACAGAGAGGTGCTGCTGGTGGAGCTGCTGCCTCACAGCTCCAGAGACCCTGGTTTGATCCTGACCTCTTGTGCTGTCTGTGGGGATCACACAGTTCTTCTTGCTTCTATGTGGGTTTCCACTCGGTGTTTTACTTTTCATCTATATTCCAAAGATATGCAAGTTGGTAGATTAATTGGCCATTGTGTGCAACCATAATATACTGATGAGTGGTAGATCTTGGAGAAGACTGATGAAAATATGACAAGAGTAAAATAGGAATAGCATAAATGGATGTGTGGTAGTCACCCTGGACTTGATAGGTGGAATGGCCTGTTTCTGTGTTACATGCCATTCTCTCTCTATGATGCTAAATATATCATTTATTTATTCCTCCACAAAAGCAACAAACTTGCTGAGATTTCCTGCACATTTGCTTCTCTTTTTCATTGTAAAATTCTCAGCCTGTAATTAAATTACACAGTGGCAAAATCCTAAACACCCTCTGCCAGGCTGAAATTAAAAAAAAAATGGTAATGCTTAAATTATAGTTAAATGAGAGTTTGCAAAATGTGCTTTTATTTTGAAAATGTGCATCCAAAATTAAACATTTATTCATTCCTTCAATATTTGCACATCCCATGTCAAATGGCTTGATCTTCATGAAATATTGCTATCATAGAGAAAAAATAAAGATTGGGGCTGGGTGTAAGAATTTGACCAAAATTAATATTTTACATTTTATATTTGAACACCCATACTCCCAAAATTCATGGGATTTTTTTTGCCTCAGGTCAGATATAAAAAAAAGAACCTATAACATAGTTTATACCTAATATTTTAAAAGGCAGCATGGTGGCGCAGCGGTAGAGTTGTTGCCTAAAGGTGCCTGTCTCACTTAAGCGATATTTTAGGTGACTGCCGGCGACTGTTATAGTTGTGGCAGGTCGCCGAAGAAACGCTGGCTGGACCCCCCCCATGACAATGTCTATGACAATCTACAACAACCTACCACCTAGTTGACATCAAGCTATGCCAAGCAACCGACAACCGGCAACACATTAGGACGTCCACCGGCTGTCACACCTACGACAACCTACGACCTCACAGGTGACAACCTACAACAACCAAAGTCAACCAATGTCCACCTGCGACAGTTATGACAAGCTGCGATCCTGTCGACGACAACTGAGGACAACTGAAGACAATTCAGTCGCCGGTACCTGTCACCTGTTGACGTAGGTTGATGCAGGTTGTCGCCAATGGAATTCACTGAAGTCAGCACTGGCGACAACCTACATCGCCTGACAGAAACCCACAACGGCATCTATGTCAGGAGCAGTCAAGCTACACTCATTGGCATCAACCCAAATGTCGCTGAAAAATGTTGAACATGTTGAAAATCCAGTTGCGACCAGACACTACGACTCTTTGGGTGACTGAGGAGACTACTCACGACCATACAGGCGACACCCCGGCGACCATGTGGCGACAGCCTAGTCACCTGTAGTTGCCTAAAAAATAGCCTAAGTGGCACAGGCCCTTTTCAATAGACAATAGGTGCAGGAGCAGGCCATTTGGCCCTTCGAGCCAGCACTACCATTCAATGTGATCATGGCTGATCATCCCCAATCAGTATCCTGTTCCTGCCTTCTCCCCATATCCCCTGACTCTGCTATTTTTAAGAGCCCTATCTAGCTCTCTCTTGAAAGCATCCGGAGAACCTGCCTCCACCGCCCTCTGAGGCAGATAATTCCACAGGTTCACCACTCTCTGTGAGAAAAAGTGTTTCCTTGTCTCCCTTCTAAATGGCTTACTCCTTATTCATAAACTGTAGCCCCTGGTTCTGGACTCCCCCAACATCAGGCATGTTTCCTGCCTCTCGTGTATCCAAGCCATTAACAATCTTATATGTTTCAATGAGATACCCTCTAATCCTTCTAAACTCCAGAGTGTACAAGCCCAGCTGCTCCATTCTCTCAGCATATGACAGTCCTACCATTCCAGGAATTAACCTTGTAAACCTGTGCCCCACTCTCTCAATAGCAAGATTGTCCTTCCTCAAATTAGGGGATCAAAACTGCACACAATACTCCAGGTGTGGTCTCACTAGGGCTCTGTACAACTGCAGAAGGACCTCTTAGCTCCTATATTAGATTCCTCTTGTTATAAAGGCCAACATGCCATTTGCTTTCTTCAGTGCCTGCTGTACCTGCATGCTTACTTTCATAGACTGATGTACAAGGACCCCCAGATCCCGTTGTACTTCCCCTTTTCCCAATTTGACGCCATTTAGATAGTAATCTGCCTTCCTGTTTTTGATACCAAAGTGATAATCTCACATTTATCTGCATTAAACTTCATCTGCCATGCATCTGCCCACTCCCCTAACCTGTCCAAGTCACCCTGCATTCTCATAGCATCCTCCTCACAGTTCACACTGCCACCCAGCTTTGTGTCATCTGCAAATTTGCTAATGTTACTTTGAATAGTCAGTTAGTCTTCCTTGCAGGGATCAGAAAAACAATCTGAAGGGTCTCGACCTGAGATGTCATCCATTCCTTCTCTCCAGAGATGCTGTATTTATCTTCAACGACATATGGCTTCAAGTACAACTAGCATCACCAGAAAAAGAAGTAGCATCAATTTGTTGTGGGTGTTCATTTCGATGTGGTGATCCGAGCAAAAAATAAATTCCCACGAATTCCAGGAACATGGATTGCCCAAACTCCCATTGAAAGATGTGGTAGCTTGGTGGTGTTGGTGTTCTTCAGTTGTTGACTGCACCATTCCACAACAATCATTTAATATATCTTCAAGCCTGGAATGAGGAAAAGGTTTTGATTCCCCGCTGGACACCTGTACATTATCTTCAATTATGGTACTGTTGGCCCACTCACATAATAAGCTTCTTCACAGCTGTAAGATGGACCATGGCTTTCAGTAAAAATATTTTTGCCTTTGAGTAAATCATAGGTAACTTTCAGAACACACCATAGAAAATTGGTACAGTGTCAAGTCAAGTCAAGTCAAGTTTATTTGTCACATACACATACGAGATGTGCAGTAAAATGAAAGTGGCAATGCTCGCGGACTTTTGTGCAAAAGACAAACAACAAAACAACAAAACAAATTATAAACACAATCATAACACACATATTCTTTTACATAATAAATAATGGAAGGAAAAACGTTCAGTATAGTTAGTCCCTGGTGAGATAGGCGTTTACAGCCCGAATTGCCTCTGGGAAGAAACTCCTTCTCAACCTCTCCGTTCTCACCGCATGGCAACGGAGGCGTTTGCCTGACCGTAGCAGCTGGAACAGTCCGTTGCAGGGGTGGAAGGGGTCTCCCATGATTTTATTTGCTCTGGAGTTGCACCTCCTGTTGTATAGTTCCTGCAGGGGGGGGGCGAGTGAAGTTCCCATAGTGCGTTTGGCCGATTTGTGCATCTCATATATGTCTATCATTATCTCATGGTGTACTGCAATTGCTGGTGCATTAAGATCACATCTTATCTAGGTCAAGGCTGTTAAATAACAATGAAGAAATGTATTGAGTGAATTCTTGCTCACATTTGCCCATATTCATTGTTTCTTTCACACCACAAGATGGCAGTAAAAGGCAGGCAGTTCAGAAAATTCAGTCTGTTGCTGTGAATTGGCAAACATCAAAATAATGGTTTGCTTGAAAAAAAAGATGGATTTTTTTGTCCTATACATAATGTCTGTACTCTTTGTGCACATGGTTCCTGAAGGTATTTTTGGTCACTATGCAAGTTGAATCCTTGATTCCAAGTGTTAAAATCAATTTTGATCATGTAAGTGTCGAGAAGGGTAAGCACTACATAATGTAAATTATATATTATCATGCAACATAGCATACAATTTAGTTTATATATTGTTTATTTCTATCAACAAAGATAAAGTCTAGATTCCTGAAGAATTTTGTTTGAGGAAGCAAGTTTCAAATCCGAGCAGAAGCATATTCAGCACAACAGGAATTGTAAAGAGAAATGATGTAAATACCCTTGAGATCTCTCTTCAAGTATTCTAAATCTGTTGTAAAATTAATCTCCAGCTAATTCTTCCTGCTTTGTCAGAAGTACACAAAAAATAAAATATAATGAAAAACCTAATTTCTGATCGCTAGGTTTCTTTAATAGGTAAAATTAATCGAGATGTCAGTCTTCTTTATTTAATGAGCAGCTTTCACACTGCTTTGGGTCCCACTTTGTCATTTAGCTGCTGTAATTATGCTACACTGCAGTGCGGACATTTTTAAAATCTAATCTCTACTGGATGAGTGTATGAAGGAGAACTAAGATCAAGCACAGAATGTATGTTGAGAAATTGGATTGCACTTATTTATGCTGTACCAGCCCTGATGCAAAATCAGATCCCAACATAAAAACACAAAATTGATCAAAAACCACTTTGAAACCATATTAGGGGCATTTTATATCTAGAAACAAGTGCGAAAATGAGACTTGTGTGATTCCCAACGGGACCTCATTCAATTTACCATAGGACCTGACAGTTTGCCATGCAATAATCAGCTGTTAGCAAACTCCCCCTGGAGCCACAGAAGAACACATTTCCTTCCCAAAAATATACTTTTGCCTTCGCATACGTATACTGGAAGAACATTAAAGATTGTCAATTTCTTAATTCACTGTACCAAGCAATTCAATATTTTTATTTACATATATCAATAACATAGGTGTTTCATCCTTAAACATTGCAACAGTGAAAGGTTTGAGAGGTTATTACACAGGGCCAGTCCTTCAGAATTCTGAGTGTCATTCATGCTCAGAACCATGCATATTATAACTGCCATAAAATAATCAGAAGTCTGCAGGTGAGAAGGAGGCAGTTCTGACAGCAAAACAAAGGGACATGCACATCTTGGTCAAAGAGGTATATACCCCAGGAGAAAGGCCAGACCCATCATAAACAAGTCTAAATAGAAGTTTCTACAGTGCTCTCTTAATATAATGGAGCAGTGCTGAAAGATGTTCTCTCAAGATATATTAATGTGTTCTACACATTGTTGTTTACACTTGCAGATTGTGGAAGTGAGCTCAAAATAATATTTTATACAGAGTTCTGGATACTTTACATAAGATACCACTCATCAAGAAATACAGAGATGTTGAGGCAAGCCATTAAAGTGACCAAAGCAGGTTACAAAATCACACGCGATAATCTGTGTGGATGCAAGTGTGAGAGGGGATTTTTATAAATCCTCTAATCTCTCCTCCCTGGCTACTGGCATATTCTGTTTGTGATAAAAGATGAATGGTGGAGAAGATTAGTTTACATTGAGTATAGAAGTTGGGATGTAATGTTAAAATTGTACAATGCATTGGTGAGGCCAATTCTGGAGTATGGTGTACAATTTTGGTTGCCTAATTATAGGAAGGATGTCAACAAAATAGAGAGAGTACAGAGGAGATTTACTAGAATGTTGCCTGGGTTTCAGCAACTAAGTTACAGAGAAAGGTTGAACAAGTTAGGGCTTTATTCTTTGGAGCGCAGAAGGTTAAGGGGGGACTTGATAGAGGTCTTTAAACTGATGAGAGGGATAGACAGAGTTGACGTGGATAAGCTTTTCCCACTGAGAGGAGGGAAGATGCATCCCACTGAGAGGAGGGGACATGACTTGAGAATTAAGGGGCTGAAGTTTAGGGGTAACATGAGGGGGAACTTCTTTACTCAGAGAGTGGTGGCTGTGTGGAATGAGCTTCCAGTGAAGGTGGTGGAGGCAGGTTCGTTTTTATCATTTAAAAATAAATTGGATAGTTATATGGACGAGAAAGGAATGGAGGGTTATGGTATGAGTGCAGGCAGGTGGGACTAAGGGGAAAAAAAATTTGTTCGGCATGGACTTGTAGGGCCGAGATGGCCTGTTTCCGTGCTGTAATTGTTATATGTTATATGGTTATATGGTTAAATGCAATGGAGATGATGATTTTGCAAGCTCTTCACAAGAAGCGAGTCATTACCAGGGAGCCCAGTATAGCCAACACCAGTAATGCTTTTCTCCACTCTTCATTTGGAAGATGAGGCTATGATGGGAAACAGAGACATCACCCTTGATCTCCATCCTGCTCCTCTTCCTGCTCCGGTTTTTCATTTTGTGCCTGATTACCCTCAGGCACCAGATCTTGTGGTCTTCAAGTGAAATCAGCCATTCCTTTTGTTTGCAAACACAGAAAATAGGTGAAGGAGTAATGGGCCTGTCCCACTTACGCGACTTTTAGGCGACTGCGGCACCTGTCATAAATTGTTGCAGGTCGCTGAAAATTTCCAACATGTTGAAAATCCAGTGGCGACCAGAACAATTATAATTCTTTGGGCGACTTCTCACAATCATACAGGCTTCACCCCACGACATGTGAAGACATGTTAAAAATTTTTGCCGATTTCCAACGACCTATGGCGGGTGCCTAAAGTCGCCAAAAAAGTTGCGTAAGTGGGACCGGCCCATTACCCATTCGGCCCTTCGAGCCTGCACCACCATTCAAGATGATAATGGCTGATCATCCAAAATCAGTACCCCGTTCCTACTTTCTCCCCATATCCCTTGATTCCGTTAGCCCTAAGAGCTATATCTAACTCGCTTAAATGTGTCGTGAAATGGCCACAACTGCGTTCTATGGCAGAGAATCCCACAGATTCACAACTCTCTGGGTGAAAAGGTTTTTCCTCATCTCAGTCTTAAATTGCCCACCTCTTATTCTTAAACTGTGACCCCTGGTTCTGGACTCCCCCAACATCAGGAACATTTTTCCTGCATCTGGCTTGTCCAATCCCTTAAGAATTTTATATGTTTCTATAAGGTCCTCTCTCATCCTTTGAAACTCCATTGAATACAAGACCATTGAGCCATTATCTAACTCTCTCTTGAAAACATCCAGTGAATTGGCCTCCACTGCCTTCTGTGGCAGAGAATTCCACAGATTCACAACTCTCTGGGTGAAAAAGTTTTTCCTCATCTCAGTCCTAAATGGCCTACCGTTTATGGGCCCGTCCCACTTAGGTGATTTTTCAGCGGACTGCCGGCGCCTGTCAATTCGCCGGGACTCGCCTGAAAAATTGGCAACTGGAACGGCGACGGTCAGAGTAGAACACACACACAAGTATATCACAAAGGCCGGGCTAGCAGGAGAGCGGGGCTAGCAGGGGGAGCGTTTTCTGAAATTCGTACGGTGCAATGCCAAGGTATTATAGACACACACGGCAATGAACAGGAAGGTTTAAGTCCTTTAAAAGAGGGGGAGGGGGAGGGGAGAAGGGGGGAGAAGGGAGGAGAAGGAGTGGGGAAGGAATGGAGACAGTTTTAAGAAGTCAGACAACTTTTTAATAAGCCAGAGATACACAGCTGGACCCCCTCAACATCGGGAACATTTTTCCTGCATCTAGCCTGTCCAATCCCTTAAGAATGTTATATGTTTTTACAAGATCCCCTCTCACCCTTTTAAACTCCGGTGAATATTAGCCCAGTCTATCCATTCTTTCATAATATATCAGTCCCGCCATCCCGGAAATTAACCTGGTTAACTTACGCTGCACTCTCTCTATAGCAAGAATGTCCTTTCTCAAATTAGGAGACCAAAACTGCACTCAGTACTCCAGGTGTTGTCTCACCAGGGCCCTGTACAACTGCAGTCAGAAACAGGTGAATTGATCATGGGGTACAAGGACATGGCGGACCAATTGAATAACTACTTTGGTTCTGTCAGGGGTCCGGGGGTCAAATGAGATGAAGGAACTGAGTGAAATCCAGGTTAGTCGGGAAGTGGTGTTAGGTAAATTGAATGGATTAAAAAAAAATAAAAAATGAAATGATTCAATTTATTGTCATTGTCAGTGTACAGTACAGAGACAACGAAATGCATTTTTAGCATCTCCCTTGAAAGGGAGACACAGGGCGTCGCGGTGTGCCCGCGCCTGCCGCCGTAACATTCCATTACAGGCAAAGGTGGGTGAAGTGTCTTGCCCAAGGACACAACGGCAGTATGCACTCCAAGCGGGATTTGAACCGGCTACCTTCCGGTCGCCAGCCGAACTCTTAGCCCATTGTGCTATCTGCTGCTGCACTAAAGGCCGATAAATCCCCAGGGCCAGATAGGCTGCATCACAGAGTGCTTAAGGAAGTAGCCCCAGAAATAGTGGATGCATTAGTGATAATTTTTCAAAACTCTTTAGATTCTGGAGTAGTTCCTGAGGATTGGAGGGTAGCTAATGTAACCCCACTTTTTAAAAAGGGGAGAGAGAAAACGGAGAATTATAGGCCCGTTAGTCTAACATCGGTAGTGGGGAAAATGCTAGAGTCAGTTATTAAAGATGGGATAGCAGCACATTAGGAAAAAGGTGAAATCATTGGACAAAGTCAGCATGGATTTATGAAAGGTAAATCATGTCTGATGAATCTTATAGAATTTTTCGAGAATGTAACTAGTTACATTCGGCATTTTTAGCATTGCAGTGATTAGTGTTTGGGCTAACATCCCGTAACCCAAACCATTGATTCGGAGACGTGAAATTGAATCCCATTGTACAAAAGTGAATGAATTAAATAAAACATGTTTTTTTTAATAAGTGGGTATCAGGAGAGGCTAATAAGAAGCTCCTGCATTGTTGCAAAGAACTTACAGGAAACAAAATCAGCTCTCCTTATTCAGTCTGATCTATATGTGGTTGACTCTTAACAGTCTCCTCAAACAACTGGGATTGGACCGCATTACTGGGACTCCTACCTATAATCATCTTCATCATAATCTTCAGCAATATGTCCTAAACACATGTTTGAATATAAAATTTCTTGTATATTCACATCCCCTTCCTCCCTGCTCCACCATCGGAGGAACTATCTTTACCTTTCTTGGCTCTACGCTTCAGAATAATCTTGAATTTTTTTTTCAGAATTCATTTCTTCTTCACTTTTTACAGCCACATTCTGACATTTCTTCTATAATTCTTTGGTTCACCAATATGTACAGATACTGACTATAATCTCCTAGGTAAAGTACCTTGAAGGAATTTCATTTCATAGCGAGATGCATCATACAAGCAGGCCCTTCATGCTGCTCATCAATCAGCCATTTACACAAATCCTACATTAATCTGATATTTTGAATACTCCCCTCATTCTCATCAACTCACCACCCTGCATCCCTCCCAGATTCGACCACTCACTTGGACTTGAGGAGCAATTTACAATGATGAATTAGCTTACTACCCTGCACGTTTCTGGGATGTGAAAACACCTGGAGGAAGCCAATTCAATCACGAGGGAATGCAAAGGTTACTACCTTCTCGAACAATACCTTCTGAGCAATGGAACATGCTTCCTTAAGCAGAGAATGGAACGTCAATGTTTTCATACTAATGCCATTCCTGGATTACTGAACAAGATGGGTCATGAAATCCCAAAGCTCATTATTTGCCTGCAAAATTGCTCATCTAATTAATTGGAGTGAAGAGTAAATCTTTTGCAGAGGGGTTGTAGGTGGGGGTGAAACTGAAGGGAGCGGCAATTTGCTGCTGCCTGCCCGCTGAGTTAAAAAATTCCCATGCAAGATTCACGATACCCTGTGTATCGTGAGTCTACCGTGGGGAACTTTTTACGTCTCAGCAGGCAGCAGCAGATTGCAGCATTAGATTGTCAAGTAGATTGCCAGGAATGGGGATTTAGTTGCCTTTCTTCAAGGACTGAAAAAAGGTCCAATACTAGTTCTATTATTGCTGCTTAAAGGTTGCTTGAGTTCCTGGCTCATTGGTAATTAATTTTGTCAGGAGCATCTTCTTAAATATGTAATGTTTCTTAAAATTAATTAAAAATAGAAAATTCACCCAATATTGATGGAAAATCGGAGCAGTTGTAATCCACCATATATATTTATACGTAGGTGAACATGAACCACAGCAATTCATGTTAAGTGAAGGATCTTAATCCCTAGGTACAGGATACTGAGTTGGGTGATCAGCCATGATCATATTGAATGGCGGTGCAGGCTCGAAGGGCCGAATGGCCTATTCCTGCACCTATTTTCTATGTTTCTATGTTTCTAAAAGTCTATAGGACAAAATAGAACTACATAGCCATCTTGTTTGATGAAGCCATTCTCCCCTCTTAGCCCCCACCCACCAACAAAGTACACATTGAGTCAAAATGGATTCCTCGTGCAAAAAGAGATTGTTGTGATTGTTGAGGGATCACAATCCTTGGGCATCAGTTCACAAGTGCTTGAGATCAGTGTCCAAGGCTCAATCACATTCAGCAGTGTCATCAATGACCTTCATTCTATCTTAAGGTAACAAGTGGGAATGTTATTGATGATTACACCATGTGCAATTCCATTTGCGCTTTATTTGCATTTAGATGTGGCATATAACGATAACACTTAGGCATGAGCTGATAACTGGCAAATACCAGTTGTGAGATATAAGGGGCATGAAATGGCCATCTCCAACAAAAAGATAATCTAATAACCTAGCCTTGACTGTGTTACCAACTCCAAAGATTCTATTAATATCCTGGAGATTACCATTGGCAAGAGACTCAAATGAACCCAGTTACATAAGTATTATGGCAACATGCAACTGTCAGAGGTCGTCTCTCCTCCTGACTTCCCAAGGCCTTCCCATCATCAACAAGGCACACATCAAGAGTAAAATGGAATGCTCTCCATTTCAGTGGCAACAGCTCTCAAGAAGCTTGAAAACACTGAGGGTAACTGCTCTAAACAATATCTCCTTCACCAGTGGCACGGTACCCGGACGTGGCGTTGAAGGACGAGAAGCTGAAGCAAAGAAGTGGACGCCAAATAACCGAACGGAAACAAAGCCGAAACGCCAAATAACCGAAAGCGTACGAAGCCGAAACGGCAACTAACCGAAAGGGCGGGACGCCTAAAAGCCAACTAACCAAAAAGATGAAACGCCTAAAAGCAAACTCACCGAATGGCCACTCTGTCGAAACGCCAACTCACCGAAAGGCTGCGTCGCCTACAAACCAACTCACCGAACGGTCACGTCAAATAACAGACATGACATCGCTGGGGGGGGGGGGGGGGGTGGTTGCTCTACGGAAACTTGTCAGCAATTGGTCCAGACCCCTGCATCACATCACTGGCCGGTGGAGATGGGAGGGTGGGAGTTATTTTCTAACACAAGCCATAGGTGACCTGGCACTCTGAACCCTATGGCTGCCAATGCCCCGAGTCGACTGTCCCCACGGCTGGGGTGGTGGGTGAATCACTCAGCGTGGGTGTCGGAGGTGATGGCGGTGCATCACGGTCAGTGACTCTGGGTGGGTGGAGGGACCAGCGAAGGTGCGCATCGCTCAGGACAGACCCCACTCTCCCACGGCCATCGTCCGCGGGCTGCAGGTTGGCTGGAGCGGAGGTTTGGGATAATGTTCATGCCTTCACAGTGATGTGATGGACTCAGGGGGTGTGGACCAATCGCCGACAAGCCCCACCCCCTGGCAACTTCAAGTCAGTTATTGGAGTTTTCAGTTGAGCGGCAGTCGGTCCTTTGGCCTGTAGGCGCCGCCACTTTTCGGGTAGGTGGCGTTTCGACAGAGCGGCCATTCGGTAAGTTTGCTTTTAGGCGACGCAGCCTTTCGGTTCGTTGGCTTTTAGGCGTCTCGCCTTTCAGTTAGTTTGCATTTAGGTTTCCCATCCTTTCGGTTATTAGGCGTTTTGTTTTCGGACTCTTTCCGTTCATTGGCGTTTCGGCCTCGTTTCTATTCGGTTCTTTGGTTTCGGCTTCTTTGCTTCGGCTTCTTGTCTGTCAGCACCGCGTGCACACACGGTCTATTTATCTCCTGCTTTATCTGTTTGCTCTTTCATTGCTTATCTTCGAAAGAATATTTATGTTAAGTTAAATATATTCCATGATGTTACAAACTCTGGCCAAGCATTCATTGCTCATACTGTATCTTGATTGCAAAACCTACTTAAAATCTCTTTTAGCTCCTTACATATGGGATTAAGCATGAACATTTCTTTTTTCTGTTCTGTCACAGAGGGCTATAGTGAATATAATGATTCATTCTGAAGTACCTTTTCTTTAGAAGATAAGCAATAAATTAGCAGATAAAGCAGAAGATGAATAGATAAGGGGCTGCAGTAGAGTGATAAATGACAAAATAAACACCTTGGGTCTTCATGACAAAAAATGTAGTATTTTCTGCTGCATCTTCTGCATTAATGCTCCTTGTGAAATCAAAAGCCAGCTAAGTAGGAGGAGAGATTCTTTCATTCTGAAAGACAAAACAGCTGGAGTAACTTAATGGGTCAGGCAGCATCTCTGGAGAAAATAAAGAATTAACGTTTTGGGACGAGACCCTTCTTCAGATTGAGAGTCAGGGGTGAGGGAAGCGAGAGGTATGAAAAGGTACAGAACAAAGCAGAGATGGTTCCAATGGTCAAAGAGCCTACAATGGTCCATCGTTGGCTGAGGAAGAGGTGAACATTAATAAGAACAGTGAAATTAGCAAGACGACTAAGGTGGGGGAGGGATGGAGAGAAAGGGAATGCAGGGGTTACTTGAAATAAGAGAAATTAAAATTCATACCGTATGATTGTCAACTGCCCAAGCAAAATGCAGAGCAAATGTTTCCACTTATGGGAGAGTCTTGGAGCAGAGGCCATAACCTCAGAATAAAAGGACATACCTTTAGAAAGGATTCAAGAAGGAACTGCAGATGCTGGAAAATCTGTGTACCTACCTTTAGAAAGGAGATGAGAAGGAATTTCTTTAGTCACAGGGTGGTGAATTTGTGGAATTCATTGCCACAGATGGCTGTAGAGTCCAAGTCAATGGATATTTTTTAAGGTGGAGATGGACAGATTCTTGATTAGGAAGGGTGTCGGGATTTATGGGTCAAAGGCAGGAGAATAGGTTGAGAGGGAAAGATAGATCAGCTGTGATTGAATGGTGGAGTAGACCATGGGTCAAATGATCTATTTCTGCTTCTATCACATGCAATATGAGGTGCTGTTCCTCTAATTTGCAATGTAGTTTCATTCTGATCTCCCCTACCAACTGTTCCATGCTCAGTGTGTCTATCAACAGTGGTTGGCTTATGTGCTGATTTACCAGTGTTTCTCTTTTGAACAGATGCTCTGGCCAGGTAAAGCAAAATTCTTAAAAGATGTGTATATAGATAATAGACAATAGGTGCAGGAGTAGGCCATTTAGCCCTTTGAGCCAGCACCGCCATTCAATGTGATCATGGCTGATCATCCCCAATCAGTACCCCGTTCCTGCCTTCTCCCCATATCCATGTCAGCACCCTTCCCCTAATACCATGTGCCCTTATTTTGCCCACTAATCTCCTATGTAGGATCTTATCAAATGCTTTCTGAAAGTCCAGGTACACTACATCCACTGGTTCTCTCTTGTCCATTTTCCTAGTTACATCTTCAAAATATTCCAGAAGATTAATCAAGCATGATTTCCCCTTCGTAAATCCATGCTGACTCGGACTGATCCTGTTACTGCTATCCAAATGTGCGGCTATCTCATCTTTTATAATTGACTCCAGCATCTTCCCCACCACCGATGTCAGGCTAACTGGTCTATAATTCCCTGTTTTCTCTCTCCCACCTTTCCTTAAAAAGTGGGATAACATTAGCTACCCTCCAATCCACAGGAACTGATCCTGAGTCTATAGAACATTGGACAATTATCACCAATGCATCTACAATTTCAAGAGTCACTTCCTTAAATACCCTGGGATGCAGACCATCAGGCCCTGGGGATTTATCAGCCTTTAGTCGCATCAGTCTATCCAACACCATTTCCTGCCATGTGGATTTCCTTCAGTTCCTCTGTCACCCCAGATCCTCTGGCCACTACTATATCAGGAAGATTGTTTGTGTCCTCCTTAGTGAAGACAGATTCAAAGTACCTGTTCAACTCATCTGCCATTTCCTTGTTCCCCATAATAAATTCACCTTTAGAAGCAATTATTGCAATAACTGAATATGGAATGTACCTCTTGCGCAACTAACAGATGTTGATCGTTGAGAGCAGAAAATCTGGCATCCGAGTTCAATTAATTCTTACATTAGTAATTAGTTGTACTTTCTTTACCTTAATTAAATTTGACACAAATGACATTTACACAATGTTTGAACAAATATTCCAAAATATTGAATGTAAATTAGTGACATGTTTCTTCTTAAACAAATATAATTATTTTTTCTTATCGTTCATTGGCTATATTTAAGAGGGAGTTTGATGTGGCCCTTGTGGCTAAAGGGATCAGGGGGTATGGAGAGAAGGCAGGTCCAGAATACTGAGTTGGATGATCAGCCATGATCATATTGAATGGTGGTGCAGGCTTGAAGGGCCGAATGGCCAACCCCTGCACCTATGTTTCTATGTTTCTGGCGTAGTTTGACATTATTGTACTTTAAAAGGTTTTATTTGGTTGACAAGGGTTAGTGCTGTCAGGGGTTCCTGTACCTGCATTTAAAAATATATTCCTTTCACCCAACATCTACAAGACTAGGTCCTCTACCAATCTGTCCCCTGCAACATCACACTGCCCCTTGGCAATAAAGGTTCACGGCAAAACCTGGGAAACGTGGACCTCTTATCATACCTTTGGAGTCAATGCTCAGCAAAAGCAGGTAATAATGATGCAATTTACCACCACTTTCATGAATTGGCAGTCTTTGGTTGGTCAAGGAAATAGGTATATGAAGATTAAAACCTTTGAACTGATACACAACTCATGGTCCTCTGGACGGAAGTGATCTCTGCATTCCTGTAAAGTAGACCAGGCCTGCTTTGTTTAGTTTAGTTTAGTCTTGTTTATTGGCACATGCACAGAGGTGCACTGAAAAGCTTTTTTGTTGCATGCTATCACATAGTCAGCGGAAAGACTATACTTAAATCAGGCAATCACAATGATTTTAAAAACCCTCACCAAAACTATCTTTGTATAATCTTCCAAATTCAACTGAAGAATAAAGGAACTAAAATCAACATTTACTTCCAAGTCAACAGCACCAGCACTTAGGCTCAGTTGACTTTGTTGAGCAGGCCACATTAAATGACCACTAGGGGCGCCACAATGTTGGCAGCCCTGCCAATAGCCTGTTTGTTTTTCGTCGTTTTTATTCATTTTTAGTGTTAAAAGTTTGTGTAAATGTTCTCTGGTTTGTTTTATGTGGAGGTAGGGGTCCGGAGAAACTTTTTTTTTCAGTTTCTTATCTTGCCGGAGATGCAGTTAATTTTCGGATTGCATTCTCTGGTCGTTCTGCGGCCTACAATGGATGGAGCTGGAGGCCTCCTTGGTCTGACCTTGGGCCCCACAGCCTGAGATTGCTCCAACCGTGGCCTTTGGACTTTTCATCGGGAGCTCGCAGTTTCGGGAGAGGCCATCGATGTCGGGAGCTCCAACGTTGTGGAAGGTTCGACCAGCCTCGTTGAGAGGTTCGATTGTCCAGCGCGGGGGAGTTGACATCCACTCGATGCAGGAGCTGATCGCCTCAACACGGAGGGCCGTCGCCAGCTACGAAAGTCAAGATCATCCCATCAACGGAGGGTTAGAAGCTCCCAACAAGATGAAACTAAAGTACTAAGAGAAGCAGTGGAATAATTAACATCAGATATAAACTAAATGTGGTGAATTGCAATTTACTGTGACAATCTATTCCATCTTTCATACTTTGTAGATCTCCAGTATATTGCAAGACAAGGCAATAGGAGCAATATATTATGTTTTTTGTCAAATAGGTTTTCAAATTTCATCTTGTCGTCTTCCTGACGTGCTTAATTGCTGCTTTATCAAAGACTGGTTGTAGAGGGATTATTCCTTAATGTTAATGCTCAAATTAACATAAAATATTGAAACTTTTGTTTTGGATAATTGTTCAAATGCCATCATTTTAAAAAGTCAGGCAGCCCAGACACCAGTCCTGCTGATGGTTGAACACTGAATCCCAGCAGGCAGGGAGCATTCTTGTGACAATGTTAAACTTCCCCATTTTATGCTGCAATGGAAACTATCTGATGGTTGTGAACTGAACCTGTGTGGCATTGCGCTTTGATCGACAAAGATATACAAACAGTGAGAACAATGGAATGCATTTGTGCAAAGCAAACCTTAGATCCACAAGGAAGCCCCTATGGGATTTGTCAACACCAGTGACAACGTAACATTTGAGTGAGACCAATTGGAAGCAATGCTGGGATAGTTCAATCTGTGAAAATATTACCAGGCACAGATCTGCTGTGGAGAATATGGTAATAGCCCACTCTTAGCAGAAAGGTCTACCTTCACAGGCAGTTCAAATTCATTTATTTACATAACCATGGTTGTGGAAAGCAGACAGTGAATTACGTTAAACACCACTGCTCAAATAAAGTGAGCTGGCAGTTTGTTAAGCACCAACAACATCTCAAGCTACAACGTGGCTTCAAAGCCTGGCCATAACATTTAATGTTGTGGATCCAATTGTCACATGATCTGATTAAATAGTAAATTCACCTTTAATAGAGACCAACCACATAAAATCTGAAGCTTATCTGGGGTTGATTGATTATGCAGTTGTCTCTGAGGCAGAAGATTGTTTGTTCAAGCCCTACCCTAGAACTGTACACTTAATCTTAGCTGATGCTCCAGTGTATCACTGAGGTGATATTCTAATGCTGCAGCTGCCATCTATTAGAATGGTAAATTGGTGTCAGCATTTAAAGAGAAACAAGAGGCTCTCATGTTGGTCTGGCAAATCCCACTCAAAAATATTATCAAAGCATTCAACTGTGCAAAAACGTTGCTAGGATCTGCTTACATAATAGACCTGATGTATGTGGAACAGAATATACCTGTCATTTGTTTATATCTCTTGATAGTAAAGGGGCTGTCCCACTGCGGCGACCTAATCTCAAGATTCAAGATACATTTAATTGTCACATGTGCCAGATGGCACAGTGAAATGAAATTCCCATACAGCCATACAATAAAAAAAATAATGAACACACACTATAGAATTTGACATAAAACATCCCCACACAGCAGAATCAAAGTCTCCCACTGTGTGGGAAGGCACCAAAGTCTGCGAGTTTGGAAGAGTTTGCCCTCGACTCAAACTGGCAGCATGGTCGACACGTGGTCCAATTAGGTCCTATGAGGTCACTGGAACTCTCCTTCATGCTCGAGGGAAGTTCCTGCATTCTCACAGCCTCAGCTAGGTCGCGGAAAATGTTTCAGCATGAGAGAGGGGGGGAGAGAGGGGGTGGGGAGGACACTTTTAAGAAGTCGCACAACCCTAACCCTAATGCACGTTTAATAAAGGTTAGCGGGCATTTTGCTTACCGGTTGGTTTTCCTTTGTCCTGAAAACTCCAATGAGCCAATTAAAATGCCTGGTCAGCGAAGGAGATTGCCTATGGCTGCCCTCAACTGCCTATAACTACATAACGACCGCACTCCACTGCACTACGAGTTCAATATAACCATGCCGACAAATTTTTATTTGCGAAAAAAATTTCAACATGCTGAAAGTTTTTCCGCCACCTAGCTGAGGCCATGAGAATGCGGGAATGCCAACCAACATGGCCCAGCTACTCTAGTCCCACCTGCCTGCAATTGGCCCATATCCTAAACCTATCCTAACCATATACCTGTCCGGATATTTTTTAAATGTTGCGATAATACCTGCCTCAACTACCTCCTCTGGCAGCTTGTTCCATATACCAACCACCTTTGTCAAAAAAAAGTTGCCCCTCAGGTTCCTTTTAAATCTTTCCCCCCTCACCCTAAACCTATGTCCTTTTGTTCTGGATTCCCCTGCTCTGGGTAAAAGACTGTGTATTTACCCTATCTATGTCTCTCATGATCTTCTTCACCTCAATAAGATTACCCCTCATCCTCCTGAGCTCCAAGGAATAAAGTCCCAGCCTGCTCAACATTTACCTCAGGCCCTCAGTTCCTGGCAACATCCTTGTAAACCTTCTCTACATCCTTCCCAGCTTAACAACATCTTTCCTGTAACAGGGTGATCAAAATTGAATACAATAGCCCAAAATGTAGCCTCACCAATGTCTTGTGGAGGTGGGAACACCCATTTATCGGCACCCTCGGTTCCCAAGCCTTACTGGATTATCCATTTTTCCGTACGAACAGAGGTCATGTCATAATGAAACAGCAAAGAACCACTGGAATAGAAACATAGAAAATAGGTGCAGGAGTAGGCCATTCGGCCCTTCGAGCCTGCACCGCCATTCAATATGATCATGGCTGATCATCCAACTCAGTATCCTGTACCTGCTTTCTCTCCATACCCCCTGATCCCTTTAGCCACAAGGGCCACATCTAACTCCCTCTTAAATATAGCCAATGAACTGGCCTCAACTACCTTCAGTGGCAGAAAATTCCACAGATTCACCACTCTGTGTGAAAAATGTTTTTCTCATATCGGTCCTAAAGGACTTCCCCCTTATCCTTAAACTGTGACCCCTTGTTCTGGACTTCCCCAACATCGGGAACAATCTTCCTGCATCTAGCCTGCCCAACCCGTTAGGAACTTTGTAAGTTTCTATAAGATCCCCCCTCAATCTTCTAAATTCTAGCGAGTACAAGCCAAGTCTATCCAGTCTTTCTTCATATGAAAGTCCTGCCATCCGAGGAAACAGTCTGGTGAACCTTCTCTGTACTCCCTCTATGGCAAGAATGTCTTTCCTCAGATTAGGAGACCAAAACTGTACACAATACTCCAGCTGTACAACTGCAGTAGAACCTTCCTGCTCCTATACTCAAATCATTTTGCTATGAATGCTAACGTACCATTCGCTTTCTTCACTGCCTGCTGCACCTGCATGTCTACTTTCAATGACTGGTGTACCATGACAACAAGGTCTCATTGCATCTCCCCTTTTCCTAATCGGCTACTATTCAGATAATAGTCTACTTTCCTGTACTTGCCACCAAAGTGGATAACCTCACATTTATCCACATTATACTGCATCTGCCATGCATTTGCCCACTCACCCAACCTATCCAAGTCACCTTGCAGCCTCCTAGCATCCTCCTCAAAGCTAACAATGCCCCCCAGCTTTGTGTCTTCCGCAAACTTGGAGATGTGGTATTCAATTCCCTCGTCCAAATCATTAATATATATTGTAAATAGCTGGGGTCCCAGCACTGAGCCTTGCGGTACCCCACTAGTCACTGCCTGCCATTCTGAAAAGGACCCGTTTACTCCTACTCTTTGCTTCCTGTCTGCCAGCCAGTTCTCTATTCACATCAATACCCAACCCCCAATACCTTGTGCTTTAAGTTTGCATATTAATCTCTTATGTGGGACCTTGTCGAAAGCCTTCTGAAAGTCCAGATATAACACATCCACTGGTTCTCCCTTATCCACTCTACTAGTTACATCCTCAAAAAATTCTATAAGATTCGTCAGGCATGCTAATGCCACTCCTCTCTTATCCCCAAAGCACCATAATCTTCAACAAAACAAATATAAAATGTTAACTGAATGTGAATGGAATGATCTGCCAACACATTCCTGCCACCTATGGTCTTCCTGGCCATTTACAGCCCCGTCTTCGGACCCTACTCCTGACTCGCAAGTTATACTGTTAATTCTGGCCAAATTGGAGAGGCCAGGACACTAAAATTGAGTAAAGGCTTCTGGGCTGCTAGGCCATTTGGTCAATTTAAATGTGCCTACTGCAGAAATGGGACAAGCTGCAGATTGGTGCCAGCTTGTCAAGAGCCTAGATAAGAGTTGCAGGAGGAGAATGGAACAACTGCAGATTCTAACAATTAGGTGTAAATTGCATGAAACGGATTGAGTGAATGCAAACCAGACATACACATTGTAAATATTGTTGCAAAGTTTTACTTTGCAAGATGTTGATTGGGTTAAGTGTTGAGACTTGTCCGGGTTTCTTAAATATCTAGGCACATGTTGCATAATTAATCTCTGTTAACCTGCATCTAGAAACTTTGTTAGATATATTGTATTAGTCACTGTATTATTGGATTGGGGAAATGTCTATCATGTACTGCGTTCATCGATATCTGTTATTGGATTGTATAGAGATCACTCCCATGTGGTTCAGCCCCTCAAGGTTCGGGGACCTATAAAAGGCCGCTCTCACGAGGTCCTATGTCGATCTTCCGGGAGAGCGCTTAGAATTGCGTTACCTTCTATAGTGTCTCTGCTTAAACAAGGCTAGGAGGGCTTGGTCAGGCAAATACGAGGATTGAACCAACATTGGATACGTATAGTAGTAGGAAACTGTAATTGTGTCTTTCCAATACAAAGTTTAGATGCGCAAGTGCTTGAATCGGTGGTTTTTGATTGAAACTAGACTGGGGGAAAGCTTAGAATGAGCTATTTACAGTACCAGCAAGCCCATCTTCACCCACTGTATGGTCCAGTGCACAGATGTTGTTATGATTCACATTGTAGCTCCTTGGGACAGCACTTTCCTCGGGTTGCCGCCGACAGAACATGCTCAGTGCTGATCTCTACCTTCTCACCTGCTGCTGTTTTTTGCTGCCGACAGTGGCTTTGTCTGCTCCCCACGCCAACTCCGCTGCCTGCTTCTCCTGTTGCTGTGCCTGTGGGCCTCCTGCTTCCCCCACCGCAGCTGCCTCCTACTTCTTCAGAGTTGCTGAAGAAGTACCTTTGAGGTGACAGCAGGTGAGTGGGGAGGGAACCCCATGGTGACCGAGCGAATCCTGTCATTAGCAGCGGCCTGATTAAAATGCTGTCTCCAGGGGCTATAACATGAGCCTCAACAATAGCCGTGTGAACTAGGCACAGACCAGTGGCATCGGTACCTAGTTTTAAAGTGCTGGAGTAACTTAGCTAACTGAACCAGTCCGAGGAAGGTGCCTGATGTCACCTATCCATGTTGTCCAGAGATCCTAACCTGCTGAAATACTTTAGCACTTTGTGTCCTTTTGTGCTATTAACCATCATCTGCAGTCATCGGCAATAACGGACACCACTCCATCTACTATGGTCCGTTATAACAAGGGTTTACTTGAAATGGACCATAGTGGTAGAAGGAGGACGGGGCCAACTGGAAAGAACGATAGGGAAAGGTAGTGGTGGAACCGGTTGCTGATAAAGCCACTGCCAACAACAATGAACAGCAGCTGGAGAGGGGGACAGCCCTGCAGTGACCAAATGCATTCTGTCAGTGGTGGTGGCCCAAAGAAAGCGCTGTCCCCATGGGCCGCAGCAATAGCTGTGCCTCTGGACCGTGTAGTGGACGAAGAAGGGCTTGTTGGTGCACCTTGCGAGAATTTTGAATTTGAATTTGAATTATAATTTCAAATTCAACATTCAAATTCAAAAATTCAAACATGAGCTGCAGCAATAGCTGTGCCTCTGGACCGTGTAGTGGATGAAGAAGGGCTTGTTGGTGCACCTTGCGAGTAAGGTGTGTGCTAGGAAGGTGGGGCTCTAAACTGCCGGGGTGATGGTGGGAGGCAGGGATGGGTGGGCAGGTCATTTGGCAGTGGTCCATTTACAGAGAAATGGTGGGAGCCGGGAATGGGTCGGCAGATCCGTCCGCTATATCCAAAATCCATAAAGGGGGCATTAAAATTAGGTTTTCCTGTATTGTTTTTGTAAAACAGTTAGGAGAGAAGATTGAGAGCATAGTTGAAAAAGTATTTTGGGAATATGCCTTTTAAACCTGCCCAGTAAATTAGAGAAGGCTTGACAGGAAGTTCAGAGTTCCTCTGAATTTGATGAGGAGTTGTGAAGTGGTGCATGGGGGCCAGGCAGAGTTGAAACACAAATAACCTAATCATTGAGCCAAAAGAGATAGAAATAGACAAGGCCAATGAGGGTTTTCAATGTTTTGATGTAAACAAATAATTCTTTCACCAACAAGGGACACGACCGGAAAGAGCGCTCGCCACTCGCTATGCCACCTGTGGCCGCTGAGGGAATTTCAACTGAGCTCTCATAAATTTTGTCCAGATTATAAGGGTGGGTGGACCATCATTTACTGGAAAATTGGTGTTCAACCTGTGCAAGTTATAATATATTCCCACAGCAAACACATGTCTTTCATCATGTACAATTATTATACAATGTTATTAATTTTAACAAAAGCAGTAAAACTACAGTAATGTGGTTCATTTATATCTGTCTTCCCAAATGGCTCAGCAAGCAGAGGGTGACTTGCCATGTACTTTTCAAACAATGATTACATAGCAAACATCGAACTGTACCACATTGGAACAGGTTCTTTGGCTCATAATTTCAGTGCCAAACATGATGCCAAGTTAAATTAATCTCCTCGGCCTGCATGCGATCTAAATCCTTCCATTCCCTGCATATCCATAAAATCATAGAGTGATACAGTGTGGAAACAGGGCTTTCAGCCCAACTTGCCCACACCAGCCAACATGATCCAGTTACACTAGTCCCACCTGCCCGCATTTGGTCCATATCCCTCCAAACCTGTCCTATCCATGTACCTGCCTAACTGTTTCTTGAGCAACTGTTTCTTGTCCAAGCCTCAACTACCTATTGGCAGCTTGATCCATACACCCACCACCCTTTGTGTGAAAAAGTTACTCCTCAGATTCTTATTAAACCTTTTCCCCTTCGCCTTAAACCTATGTCCTCTGGTCCTCGATTCGCCTACTCTGGGCAAGAAACTCTGTGCATCTACCCGATCTATTCATCTCATAATTTTATACGTGGCTATTTAAAAGCATCTTAGATGCCACTATTGTGGCAATTCTATCGGTATCATTGGTGAGGAGAGTCCTGCTAACAAATAAACTTAATATTCAGTTTTGAATTGGGAAAGAAGGAGGGAGCGATGAAAACATTGAAATCTCAACCTCATGTTCTCTATCATGCACTGGAGTGTCTGCCTGATGTTTTCTTTCCTCAGGCTGAAATTTGTTTATTGATATTTGCTGAACTACAAAGACATGATTTTCAGCACTTCTTTGAAGCCCATAGGCTACAATTAATGCCAGAGAATAATTCAGGATCTGCTGCCAACAGTGTTACTGACAAGACTATTGTCTACTGATGTGAAGTATTGGGAAACAGTCAAGACTCTTTTCGCACTCTTCAATATTTGTATCTAATGGTAAAGTGGAAAACAGTAATGTGATGTTGCCCTGAATGCTGAGCAAGCTAACCTCAGTTTGTTTTCATGTCCACTCCTATTTTCCTTAGCCCATTCATCACAAACTCCAAAGCAAACCATTAAAATTGCAAATTGCAAAGTCAGTATTATGGAAAATTTGCACTCAGCTCTTTGTGGTTGTTTTTCTTGTGAAGCAGAGAATTCTACCATAGTTCAGTAAGCACCAGCCAGCACCCAACGCAATAATTTAGTACATAAGCTCTATTTTCAGCCTAGCTCAGCTTTTATCTTCACCTCTTCCCCACGGTAATTACAGCATGTATAGACTGTCAGAAAGTGACAATCTGTCTGAATTATAACTCAGTGCAAATTATGTACTTTATGTTACGATATATCCTTCACCTTTAATTTATCAATTAATTTGTAACTATATTTCCGTTGATATTTAAATAGTTTGGAACTGAAGGCTGCAGTCTTGGTAAAACACAAACGTTACCCTGCCTTCTGGAAAGCAAATTGATGCAGTTAGCAGTTCTATCTTCAAGGGCACAATACAGTCTATCTGCCCGTCATTCATGTCGATTTTTCTCCTCAAATTGTAATTGGGAGAGTTTTGAAGTGGTTATTGCTGCTGGAATAGAATATTGCATAGTGGTGGAAATAGATTTGCTGCAGTCCTTTAACAAGCTCCTGAGTGAGCAGGGCATTTCCAATTATACCAAGCTAAATTGTTGGCCACTGATACAATTATGAGGAATGGTCTATTGTCATCTCCTGGAGTCTTGCTTCATTGCCTCAGAGGAACACCTCTCTATTCAGATAGAACACAGAACAGTACTGCACAAAAATGAATCCTTGAGTCTACAAATGTCTGTGTTGAACATAATGCCAAATTGAATTAATACCTTCTGCTTGCAAATAATCCATATCCTTCCATTACTCACATATTTATGTGCCTATCTGAAAGCACTGTAGAAGTTACCATCGTCTACTTCCACCACCGTCCCTAGCAACATGTTCCTGGAACCTACTACTCCATGTAAAAAAATTTGCCCCGCATACTGCCAGGTCTGTGCATAAACATCTGTCGGATTTCTCTATGCTCTAGAGAAAACAATGCAAGCTAGGCCAACATCTCCTGATAACTAATACCCTCTAATCCATGCAGCGTCCTGATAAACCACTTTTGAACACTCTCCAAAGCTTCCACATTCTTCCGGTAATGTAGCAACCAGAACTGCACACAATACTCCAAATGTGGCGTAACAGCGTATCCAATACTTTTTGATGGCACAAAAAGACCAAAAGAATACTTTAGGTTGTTTTTATGAACCTTTTATATAATTATATGTATGGTAAATCCATTTGAGCACTGTCTATATACATCACAACTCAATATTATTTTTCACAACTTAACTAGAAATATTACAAATTTGGGTTTAAACATTATGATATGGATATATTCAATTTCTTGTTTTATATACTGTACATCAGCAAATTGTACAAAACATTTTCATAATGAATATTTTCATTAAACCAATAAGTTAGTTTGTTATAAAAGTGGAAAATATGGAAAAGAAATGTCCATGCATTGTTTTAGTCTCCACAGTTGCTGCTGAATATTGATGGATTGACCATTAAATTTATAACATTGTGCAATTTTCTGCTCTGATTAAATGTAAGCTGAACACTAGGATACAATTAGAGCTTGTTTCCAATTCTCCTAGTGTAACAAACTATGTAGACAGTTTCAATGTAAATTTTAAAAAATAGCATTTTTTTTTTATTGGGGGAAAACTCAGCATAGCAATGCTGTTGCTCTACATTATTCAGATTTGTTTTTAATATTACACTTTATGTCATGTTACTTTATAAGGAGTTGCCAATATTCCTTTTATTCAGTGTCTCAGACTTGTGGCTAGTGACAGATTTGTAAGCACCCATACTTCACATTTGCATAAATTAATGGAAACAAATGTTTTTTTTGTCAGAAACAAAAGTGAAAGGCTAAATTTAAAATTAGACTTTGTGCAGTTGAATGAAAATCAAAAGATTGCAGTTGTTAGAAATCTGAAATAAAAACTGAAAATGTCGGAAACATTCAGCGGGTCAAGCAGCATCTGTGGAAAGAGTTAACGTTCTAGATCAAAGACCCTTGTTTGCAATTAGGAAATAAAGAAAGCAAATAAGAAACAAGGAATTGCAATGCTGGTTTACAAAAGAAGACAGTGTGCTGGAGTAGGCAACATCTCAGGAAAACACAGGCTGCCGTTCCCGCTGACTTTCAGGTTGGGACTCTTCTTAAGACTGATTGTAATTTGGGTGGGGGGGGGGGGGGGTCCAAAGAAAGCTGGAAGAGAGGTAGAACAGGACAAAGCCTGGCAGATAATAAATCCACACAGGCAAGTAGGTCTAGAGAAGGAGCAGGCCAAGTCCGTATTAATTACAGAGAGGATGAAGATTCAGGAAATATTTTTGATCGCCATGTGTGCTGGGGTAATAAATTGTTCATGAAACAATCTGGTTGATTGTAAAACCTGTGAAATGAAGGCCAGAGCTGTAGGAAATGGCCTGTATATCAAGTCAATGCAGGTGCAGAAAGAACAGGTAAGTATAAGTCTGAAGAAGGGTCTCGACACGAAACGTCGCCCATTCCTTCTTTCCAGAGATGCCGCCTGTCCCGCTGAGTTACTCCAGCATTTTGTGTCTACATATGTTTTAGAGATGGATAACCCACAATTGAACAGGGCTGATCTGATATGAAAAGGTATTTGTAATTGTTGAATTTGACTGAGTCTAGAATGCTCCAACAAAGCGCAGTGGTAGATGTGCTGCTGTTCTTCAAGCTTACATTAGGACTTCTTATAAAAATACAGGCCACAGACAGGCAGTTCTGAGAGGGATGGAGAATTAACATCATCCTACATCCACTCTGATGTCTCTCTATGACCTGCATTGCTATTATGAGACCCAATGTAAGTTATATGTTCCTTTAATTCAGACTAGAAATAACTAGGCCTTGTATGAAACTGCGCATAAAATTTGGCTTGAGATTACCAATTGATTGAATATTACAATCGCAGTGTTTATTGTTGTTTATTATGCCTGTGTTGGCTCTTCAAAAAATGTACTTAATTGTTCCAACTGCAGTATTTTTCTTGCTCCTTTTCTATCAAATATACGGCTATAAAAGGGTTATGATATTTTAAGAGGAATAATTCAAAAAAAGATGTTTTGATTTATATTGTGATTTATATTATATGCATTATTGTGTTTACATTTGTTAGAAATTGATTTTAATCTGACGCAAATATTTAATCTTACTTGCATCTCAAAAGGATTCCAAGGCTCCAATGAAAATTTATTTATCCTCACTTGCCATATACAATTGCTTTCTTCAAAGAATCAACTGCAATCAGCGAGTACAGGGACTTAGTTTTCATGAACATTTTTTTGCTCACATTAAACTGAGGAACGTCAGTAGTAGGGAGAGGAACATTTTGCACTGTAGCAATTATTTCAGAACTGCGCATTCCTGGACAAACGGAGACATGGCGAAGATGCAAAACTGTGCAACAATAGGTTAATCTTATATTCATCACTCTTTATTAATTCAGACATTCCAATTTGCCCTATTAATCATCTTTCTATCTCTAATTGTCAATTGTGGCCAAATTATAGAGTTGTGCGATGAGAATTAACAATCTCTAAATTTTACGTTAGCAATACACGCAATGAGAATGACAAAACATGGACTTTCACCACAATATTATTTTTTTCCCAATTGGAGTAAACATCAGCAAGGGGTTCCAAAATATTAGCACCATTGAAATAAAAGCAGAGAATAGCGTGATGTTGCAATACATAACTGTAGTCAACTGTATATGCTGTGAGATTCAGCTTGCAAACACTGCAGTGTGAACTTTAACTGTCTTAGCAGAGAGCGTAGGTCCCATGAGAAAACAAGCTTTCATGCCCATGAGGTAGTCAAACTACAGGGGAACACTGTGACCAAAAAGGTACAGTCTACCATCCTGTAAAATGACTTCAAAATATATTTAATTGATTATATATAAATTATGCAATAACTTACAGCAACATCTTTGTTTCCTGCAATTAACATTTCAGTTATATGGCAATATAATTTTTCGGGGAAGGTTAAAATCACTTCTTTAAGATGTATTGATGTGAAAATATACGGGCCGTGACGCATTCCTCACATCATTTCACCACGCAGCTCTGTGATTGCGTGATCCACTGTGATAACTGCTCACAGGTCAGAAAAACCGGTTGTAACACTTTCACCTTATCATCCACGTCCTACTGGAAGCTGCAATGGATGGAAAATACGGTGGTATGAATCAAACTAGATTTTGCATAATATCAAAGCAGGATGTTACATGTTTATATTGGCATGGTAACAACTCTGAACAACCCTTTGAGAACAGGCTTGAGTACTATTAAAAGGGACTCAATTTTAATAACTGGCATGGTAAACTTACAGACTGTAAAATCAATTGGGGTGCTAAATAGACAGAGTTCAGTGAAGTGAATCCTAATTTATACTTTCATTAGTTCGACTTATTTTTGTCCTATTGATGGAATGCTTTCTTTACCTCCCATCAACCTCAATGGTGACATTTGAACTATCTTTAAATGGAGAAACAAAGAACTGCAGTGCTGGCTCGAAGAACCGAATGCCATACTCTTACATCTATTTTATGTTTCTATCTTCTGAGCGAAAATGTTGCCCAAGAAGATTACAACCAATTTCTACATTCAAACATGCTGCAATGGACAAAATAGCCATCAGATGTTAGCTGTCTGTGAATAACGATTTCCAAATTCCAGGCTGTAAGTAGTTCTCAACCTTGCCAATTTCTTCTTGAGTCAAGTCAAGTCAAGTCAAGTCAAGTTTATTTGTCACATACACATACGAGATGTGCAGTGAAATGAAAGTGGCAATGCTCGCGGAACAACAAAACAACCAAACAAATTCTAAACACAATCACACATATTATTTTACGTAATAAATAATAGAAGGAAAAACGTTCTGTACAGTTAGTCCCTGGTGAGAAAGGCGTTTACAGTCCGAATTGCCTCTGGGAAGAAACTCCTTCTCAACCTCTCCGTTCGCACTGCATGGCAACGGAGGCGCTTGCCTGACCGCAGCGGCTGGAACAGTCTGTTGCAGGGGTGGAAGAGGTCTCTCATGATTTTATTTGCTCTGGAGTTGCACCTCTTGTTGTATAGTTCCTGCAGGGGGGTGAGTGAAGTTCCCATAGTGCGTTCGGCCGAACGCACTACTCTCTGCAGAGCCTTCTTGTCCTTGGCAGAGCAATTCCCGAACCAGATTGTAATGTTCCCGGACAAGATGCTTTCCACCGCTGCTGCGTAGAAGCACTGGAGGATCCTCAGAGACACTCTGAATTTCCGCAATTGCCTGAGGTGGTAAAGGCGCTGCCTTGCCTTACTCACCAGTGCTGAGGCGTGTGATGACCATGTCATATCCTCAGAGATGTGGACTCCCAGATATTTAAAACAGTTCACCCTATCCACAGGATCCCCATTTATACTCAATGGAGTGTACGTCCTCGGATGATGTGCCCTCCTAAAGTCCATGATCAGCTCCTTCGTTTTTTTGATGTTCAAGAGGAGGCTGTTCTCCTGGCACCAGAGTGCTAGATGCTGCTCACTATTTGAAAGCAGCACCAATCACAGATTAGCTTGGCTATGTACTTTAAAATATTGTTTCCTGTTCCCTTAAGCTGTTTGTGAAAGTTGTAGGAACAAAGACAACTTTGTGAATTTCACAGAGCGGCATTACTGATTTTCCCTGTGTAGCTGTACAGTTGAAAGTGGCCTAACTTTTAGCCAGGTGTTCCCCATGAAATGTTCCTATTTTGACAACTTTTACAATGTAACACAGAAGGCGTGAACATTCCACATGGCTCTTAAAAGGCCATACCATTATATAACAGTAAACTAGAGCAAACATCTGCAAATGCTAGGAATCAGATATCACGCACCCTTTGTCAGAATGGGAATGTTAATTGTGTTCCAGGCCATCATCTGTGTAACTTGCAATGAATTTGTTTTATCTCTTCCCCTGTTTAATTTAGACACACAGGGTGGAAACAGCCCCTTCGGCCCACTGGATCTGCGCCGACCAGCGATCCCCGCACATTAACACCATCCTACACCCACTAGGTACAATTTTTATATTTACCAAGCCAATTAACCTGCAAACCTGTACGTATTTGGAGGGTGGGAGGGAACTGAAGATCTCGGAGAAAACCCACGCAGGTCATGGGGAGAAGGTACAAACTCCGTACCGGCAGAACCCGTAGTCGGGATCGAACCCGGGTCGCCGCCGCTGCATTCGCTGTAAGGCAGCAACTCTACTGCTGCGCCACCGTGACCACCCTGTTGTGAGAATCACTGGCCTGAAATGTTAACTTTGTTTCTCTTTCCACAGATACTCCCTGATTTACAGATTGTTTCCAGAATTTTACAAATTTACACGATAACATAACCGCACTTTCATTATCGGGCACCGTAGCTACTGAATGAGTGGAATACAATTATGGGAGGGACATGCATGTATGACCCAGGAGATCATCAAGACTGGACAACCCGGCCCAGCAAGATGCGGCAGTAGTTAATTTCACTGCAGATAGACCCTCTGTACTAGAGCCGAGAGCTTTGGTATAACTTTTTAAAGAGGATCCTTATAAAGGTATTGAATGCATTTAATGAAAATTGGCATTTTGTGAAAGCTTGCCATACCGGGAAATCTCCTACTCCATCTGCTCCTGTGAACTGAAGGAAATATAAATTAAGTCTTCCTTTCTCCTGTTGTGGAGAATGAGAGATTGTGCTTCAGGCTATAAGAGGGCAGAAACCTCATGGAGATCAAAGCACCATCACTTTAAATAATTCATTTGGGTGACAGAGGTTAGAAAATAACCTGTTTTGTGAGGAATATCCGTTGAGGGACATTATGTCATGAAAAATTGCTAAGTGGAACAAAGAAAGCCTGCTGAAAAATGGTAGGGATAAATTTACCTGCAGGTGCAAAGGGACCCAGACGCAGGAGTAAAATTGCTCTATGCAGGGTTAAATAACTTTTCAATGATAGAGCTGCCTACTAATTTCTAGCCAAATAATTTAAATTGAACAGCTCACACATTAGTTTCTATCCTCCCGACACATCTCTGCTGGTAGGACATTGAAAGTTAGAGCTCTTTTGTAATTAAACAACTAAAGATTAACTAAATATTAACCATGCAGTATTCAAGGAAATGAAATTTATTTCTTAATTACAGAGATAAAATATGGCACACAATTGAAGCAAAAGCAACATAAATTCTTAAGAACTTTAAAAGCAGACATTCTAATCTGGATGTAATCTCTCCCAATAATACGGAAACAAAGAACTGCAGATGCGGGTCAGGCAATAACCCTAGAAAACCAGCCCCTGTAACCAACACCATACTCCGATCATGTCCAACGTGATCCCACCTCAAGCCGCATCTTCGCATTTCCACCTTCCGCAAAGACCGCTCCTTCCACAACTCCTCAGTTCACTCATCCCTTCCCACCCAAACCACCGCTTCCCCAAGTACTTTCCCCTGCAACCATAAGAGATGTAACACTTGTCTCTAAGCCTCTGCCCTCAACTCAATCCAAGGGCCCCAGTTACCAGGTGAGACAGAGGTTCATGTGCATCTCCTCTGACCTCATCTATTGCATCCTATGTTCCCAATGTAGCCTCCAATACATGTGCGAAACCAATTATAGACTTTGTGACTGATACGCTGAACACTTGCGCTCGGGACAGCGAAGACCAACTTTAACTCCCATACTGATCTTTCTATTCGGGGCCTCCTCCATTGCCAGAGTGAATATGCAAACAGAAGGAACAGCACCTTATATTCTGCTTGGGATGACAACATTCAATGAATGCTGTGTAGCATGGACCACAGTCTAGTGGACTGTCATATAGTCATCCAGCAGGAAAACAGGCCCTTGTGCCCAACGCGTCCATGCTGATCAAGATGCCCCATCCAAACTACTTCCATTTCCCCAAATTTGACCCATATTGCCCATCTATGTACTTGTCCAAATGTCTTTTAAATGCTGTTATTGTACTGGCCTCAACTACTTAATCTGCCAGGTTCTTCCATATACCCACAACCCTCTGTGAAAATGGTGTCCTTTGGGAGAATATTTTTAATCTTTCCACTCTCACCTTCAAATTATGCCCTCTAATTAATGATTCTCCTACTCTGGGAAAAACAATCTATGCATTCACCCTTTCTATTGTACTTGTGACTTTATATACCTCTATAACATCACCTTTCAGTCACCTGTGCTCCAAGTACTAGACTGCGCACCCTTTCCCTGTAGCTCAAGCCATCGAGTCCTCGCAATATCCTGGTAAATCTTCCATGCACTTTTCTGCTTTGGCATCTTTCCATTAGCAGCAAGTCCAAACCTGAACGCAATACTCCAAGTGCAGCTTCAGTAACATCTTGTACAATTGTAGCATAATACCCCAACTTCTGTATTTTAATTCCATGACTGATGAAAGCCAGCACTCTAAAAGCCTTCCTCAGTACCCTAACTTCTCCACTCTACAATACTCCCCAGGGCCCTGCCATTCACCGTCAATGCCCTGCCCTGGTTTGACCTCTCAAAATGCACTACCTCACACCTATCTGAATTAATCTCCATTATCCATTCCTATGACCACTTTCCCAGCTAATCAAAATCCCAATGTAATTTTTGATAACTGTATTCACTGTCTACGATATCACCTATTTTAGTGTCATCTGCAA
The DNA here is from genome assembly GCF_028641065.1 of Leucoraja erinaceus. Taxonomy (NCBI): domain Eukaryota; kingdom Metazoa; phylum Chordata; class Chondrichthyes; order Rajiformes; family Rajidae; genus Leucoraja; species Leucoraja erinaceus. Next base: position 58,340,872 of record NC_073383.1, read on the forward strand.
ACTAACTAGTTTTACCTTTCACATTCTCATCCCAATCATTGATATAGATGAAAAACAGTAATGGGCCCACTACCGATCCCTGACACACATCACTATTTACAGACCTGTGTTTAATAACCTTCTCCTACCACCCTCTATTTCTTACACAAAATCAATTCTATATCCAGTTAGCTAGCTCCTCCTGAGTCCAATGCGATCTAATCTTCCAGAAGAGCCTATTATGCAGAACCTTATCTAAGGCCTTGCTGAAGTCCCTATAGGCTACTACAAACCTACACATAAATCCAAGCAAATGCTACACAATTAACTACTTTCTTTCCAAATTCATGCATACCTCATTCCAGTAACCTTCCCACCATGGATGAGAGACTTACTGGTCAATAGTTCCCAGATTTTGCAGGGCTTCTTAAATAGAGGCACAATATTAGCCATCCTCCAGTCTTCCACCACATCATCCATGGCAAACAATGATTTATTTATATCTCAGCCAAGACTCCTGCCGTTTCTTCTCTAGCTTTGCACAGTATCCTTGAATATATCTGGACAGGCCTGGGAGAATTGTCTAACAATTCATATGTCGTAGGATGTCCACATGTCAACTGTAATACATTGTCTTCAAGATATTTCCATTAACTTTCCAAAGTTCCTTGGGCTTCATGATTTTCTCCATGGTAAAAACAGAAAAATAAATACTTATTGAGGACTTTGGTCTTCTTCTGTGGCTCCACACATTAATGACTACTTTGGTTTCTGAGTGGTCCCATTCTTTGGCTTACCCCTTTTCCCTTAATATACATATAAAGTCTTTGAAAAGTTAGATAATAGTGTATTTCTATAAATGAATGTATTTTTGAATTTAGGAGATCCCCAAAATGTCAACAGATCAATATTACAGATATTCAATTCCAAACTTAATCATATCTAAAACAATTGTTAATTATATGATTTTTGGCTTTACCTTTCTTGCACAGCCTAATCCTATGTATCCTCTCCTGCAGGCACACACATTCGGCCTGATGCATTTACTTCCAAACAAACATTTCTGCTCACAGATAGCTGGAAACATATTAGGCACAAATATATATAGTCAAACTTCCAGGTAGGGGACGATTATTTACAGAGTAAGATCATGTCACAGAGCAACAATATTCATTATTCAAGAAATAATTCAAATATATCTAGACCATTCTCACCAAAACTTACTAATGGGGTTCAATTTCAGAATTAGATATAAATTGTTATTTAATTTGGTTAGCACTTCTATGTACAATCTATTGATATTTAAACTTGATCTGGTTTGTTTTGGTTTGATAAGTGCCTCAATCTTGACTGTCATGCTCCAGAAATTTTGGTGTTCAGGTTCCTGTGTATCAATTACATATTCGGTAATCTCATGCTTGATCCTGCATCCTCTTCAAATTATAATGTAAATTCTAAAGTTTTAAGATAGTTATGAATCAGAACTAGTCTGGACCTTGGGGGAAAGTGCTATATTAGGGGAGGGCAAATTACAACATTACAACACAGTGGCGCAGCGGTAGAGTTGCTGCCTCACAGCGAATGCAGCGCCGCAGACCCGGGTTCGGTCCCGACTACAGGTGCTGTCTGTACGGAGTTTGTAAGTTCTCCCCGTAACCTGCGGGGGTTTTCTCAGAGATCTTTGGTTTCCTCCCACACTCCAAAGACGTACAAGTTTGTAGGTTAATTGGCTTGGTAAATGTAGAAATTGTGCCTAGTGGGTGTGTAGGAGAGTGCTAATGTGTAGGGATCACTGGTCGTTGTGGAGCCGGTGGGTCGAAGAGGCCTGTTTCTGTGCTGTAACTCCAAACTAAACTAACCTAAAGTAGGCAAGAGCTAAGGAGAGCAAATTGGGAGCAGTTGTTATTGAGTAAGACCAAATCTGACACATGGGAGTAGTTTAAGGATAAGCTGATCAGAGGCCAGGATGCAATGTTCCAGCAAGAAGGAAGAACAATGACGGCAAGGTATGGGAAACATGGATGTTAATTCTGGCCAAATTGGAGATGCCAGGACACTAAAATTGAGTAAAGGCTTCTGTGCTGTTAGGCCATTTGGTCAATTTAAATGTGCCTTCTGCAGAAATGGGACAAGCTGCAGAATGGTGCCAGCTTGTCTGGAGACTATATAAGAGTTGCAGGGAAAGAATGGGAATTCTTACAATTAGGTGTAAATTGCATGAAACGGATTGGGTGAATGCAAACCAGACATACACATTGTAAATATTGTTGCAAAGCTTTACTTTGCTGGATGTTGATTGGGTTAAGTGTTGAGCCTTGTCTGGGTTTCTTGATCATCTAGGCACATATTGCATAATTTATCTCTGTTAACTTGCATCTAGAAACTTTGTCAGATACATTGTATTAGTTACTGTATTATTGGATTAGGGAAATGTCTAACATGTACTGTGTTAATCGATATCTGTTATTGGAATTTAAAGAGACCACCCCCATATGATTCGGCCCCTCAAGGTTCGGGGAACTTTAAAGGCCGCTCCCATGAGGCCCTGTGTCAATCTTCTGGAAGAACGCTTAGGAATGCATGACCTTTTGGAGTGTCTCTGCTTGCACGAGGCTAGAAGGGCTTGGTCAAGCAGATGCAAGGTTTGAACCCACGGTGGTTGGGTATTGTAGAGGGGAACTGTGATTGCGTTTTTCCAAAATAAAGGTTAGATGAGCAAGTGCTTGACAGTATTTTCATGACTGAAACTAGACTGGGGTTATATAGACTGGATAACGAGAGAGGTTGTAAAATTTGTTCAAAAAGAAAAACAAAGCATATGAAAGATTTAGGAAGATAAAAATCAGACAGGGCCCTTGAGGAATATAAAGCAGGAAAGAACTCAAGCATGAAATTAGGAAGGCCAGAAGGGCATGTGAAATGTCATTGGCAAGTTTAAAGAGAATCCCGTCATTTTATACATGCATTAAGCACAAGAGTATGTGCCCTTTCCCACTGTCTGAGTTCATTCAAAGAGTTCTCCCGAGTTTGCCCTGATTCGAACTCGGATATTTACGGTAATGACCGCTCGTCGGTACTCGGGACTCTCATGTTGAAAAATCTTCACGAGTCTTCCCGAGTTTACCGCGTTTCCCGAGTACCTGCCATTAGCGTTACGAGCCGCTAAGAGATGTCCCCGAGCTCCGACGTACCCGCTACGTTCATTCTACGTGCTTACCACAAGTTTGATATTTTTCTAAACTCGGGAGAGCTCTTGAATGTACTCGTACAGTGGGACAGGGCCATAACTCACGAATAAAGGAGGGAATTTAGGTTTGAAGTCAGAGGAAACAATTTGCAGTAAGGAGGAGATATGGAGGAGGGAGAAATCAGTGGAGTATGGTTAAAGTACAGTAAGAGTGATTCAAGATTAAAAATGTGGTGAAGAGCATAAAGGTGGATTAGTCCCAAGGGCCTGATCAAATCCGTCACTAATTATTGGAATAGGCAGGAGAGAGAATTGCTGGTTGCTCTCATAAAAAAAGATTTGTATCCTCATTAGCCACAGGTGGAGCCAATGTTGTCCTTAGTTTGAGATAAATAGGGATAATGCAGGAAATTACACACCAGTCAGTTCAGAGGATCAGAGTTCAATGGATACAACAGGATAAAGATCAATTACAGATATGGTTGGAGAAATGTCAGATGGAGTTTATTCCTGGGAAGTGTGTTGCATTGTTGGATGTCATATACACAAAGAAAATATCAGTTATTGACAGTCTGATGCATTGATGTACAGAAGTCCAAGTCCATTGTTCCCTGAAAGTGGTATCTCAAGAATATAGTGGTAAAGAAGGCATATGGTAAGCTTGCCTTAATTGGTTGGGGCACAGAGTTTAAGTCTTTATAAAACTTTGGTTAGGCTGCATATGCAGTACGTGCAGTTCTGGTCTGGAAGCATTGGAGAGAGTGCAGTATAGTTTTAGTGGAACACAGCCTAAACTAAAGGGTATTATCTAAAAGCGGAGGTTAGATAATCTTGGATTGTTTTCTTTGGACCATCAGAGGCTGATGTGAGACTAATAGAAGTTTACACAATTTCTGAAAAGCATTATTAGAGTTGACAGACAAAATATTTTTCCCAAGGGTGGAAACGTCAAATATTAAGGGAGATATTTTGGGCGGGGCAAGTTATTTATTTTTTTACCCTGAGTGGCAGATACCTGAAATGTAGTGGAAAGAAATACAATGATGGCATTTAGGAGGCTTTTAGACATGCTCATGTACAGCCAGAAGGGATTAGTTTAATTTGACATCATAATCAGCAAAGATGTTGAGCGCTGTTGGGCCTGCTCCCATGCCGTTTTATTATTCGATATTCTATTTTCAAAGTGCCAAAGTGCCAGAAGCCATTTTTATCACACAGCCTCTTTTGTGCTATTATTTGAGGGAAACAAAGTTTTAATGTGTAATTAACTGTGAGCAAGATCACAACTGAGTCCAACCCATAATATGCATGTATTGAAATTATCAAGGTTCAAAGATCACAGCGGAGAATGCTGTCTGAATTCCCCTCTAATGCTAAGGTCCCTGAGATGATAGTGTTTCTACAACCTTTAACAAGGTGTGCATCAAATCATGAGAGGATCCTATAGGATCTTTGGTTTTCAGGACCTAGAAGATCCGCTGGAAGGTAAAATGCCCGCTAACTTTATTAAACTTCTTAAAACTGTCTCCACTCCTTCTCCCCCCCCCCCCCCCCCCCTTCTCTTCCCACTTCTCTGTCCTTCTCTCCCTCCCTCCCACACTCTCTAAAGGACTTATCGTGCTCTGTAGCAGCGGTTTACCTTCCTCTTCATCGCACAGACAGCGCTCCTCCACTGTCCCTGGCCCCCACCTTTGCGGTGTGTGAGTGTGTGTGTGTGTGTGTGTGTGTGTGTGTGTGTGTGTGGTTGGCAGCAAAGATCCTGTAGGGTCTTTGGTCCTCACCCTTCGGTCAAGGTTTACCAGGCAAGTGACCCAAAACCTCTGGAGACTCAAGGTCACCAGAGGTTTCCATTCAGGTTTCCTAAGTGGGACAGGGGTATAAGATAGTCTGCAAGAAATCTAAGAGGGAATTCAGAAGAGACATCTTTATCAAAAGAGTAATGATAACATGAAACTTGCTACTTCATGGTGTTGAGGAAGTAAAATTTTGAATGAAGAGAAGTTTGGAGAAACATGAGAAAACGAGGACAGAAAGTTACACTGATATAGACTTTTTTCAGAAAAGACCGGTGAAAGGTTGACTGGTGTATGAATATGGGAATGGATTGGTTGACCTATCTAACTTTCCCTGATCATCTAAGCTATTCATCTAATTTAATTCTTGAGGTATTGAGTTTTACATTATATAAGCACTCACAAAGTAAAGACTCTCCTGAATTCCCTCTTAAGATTTATCAGGTACCATTTTATATTTATGAGCCCTATTCCTTCTCTCACCCACAATTGGAAACATCTTTTCTACAGTATCAAACATATTCGTAATGTTAAAGACCTCTATCAGGCCCAGGTAGACAAAAATGCTGAAGAAACTCAGCGGGTGAGGCCGCATCTATGGAGCGAAGGAAATAGGCAAAGTTTTGGGTCGAGACCCTTCTTCAGACTGATGTGACGGTGGGGGGACGGGAAGAAGAAAGGAAGAGGCGGAGACAGTGGGCTAAGGGAGAACTGAGAAGGGGAGGAGAAAGCAGGGACTACCTTAAATTAGAGAAGTCAATGTTCATACCGCTGGGGTGTAAACTGTCCAAACGAAATATGAGGTGATGCTCTTCCGATTTACGGTGGTCCTCACTCTGGCCATGGAGGAGGCCCAGGACGGAAAGGTCAGATTCGGAATGGGAGGGGGAGTTGAAATGCTGAGCCACCGGGAGATCAGGTAGGTTAATGCGAACCGAGCGGAGGTGTTGGGCGAAGCGATCACCAAGCCTACGCTTGGTCTCAGTGATGTAGAGCAGCTGACACCTAGAGCAGCGGATGCAATAAATGAGGTTGGAGGAGGTGCAGGTGAACCTCTGGCGCGCCTGGAAAGACGGCTTGGGTCCTTGAATGAAGTCAAGGGTGGAGGTAAAGCGACATGTGTAGCATTTCCTGCGGTTGCAAGGGAAAGTGCCAGGAGAGGGGGTGGTTTGGGTGGGAAGGGACAATTTGCCCAGGGAGTTTCGGAGGGAGTGGTCCCTGCGGAAAGCAGACATGGGGAGGAGATGTGAAGATGTGACCGGTGGTGGGGTCACGTTGGAGGTGGTGAAAATGTCAGAGGATTATTTGTTGTGTGATGGCTAGTAGGGTGGAAGGTGAAGACAAGGGGGACTCTGCCCTTGTTATGAGTGGGGGGGATGGGGAGTGAGAGCAGAGTTACGGGGTATAGAAGAGACCCTGGTGAGAACCTCATCTATAGTAGAAGAGGGGAACCCCCGTTCCCTGAAGAATGAGGACATCTCCGATGCCCTGGTGTGGAACACCTCATCCTGGGTGCAGGTGCGGTGCAGACGGAGGAATTGGGAGTAGGAGATTGAGTCCTTACAGGAAGAAGGGTGGGAAAGAAGTGTAGTCCAGATAGCCATGGGAGTCAGTGGATTTATAGTGGATGTCAGTCAGTAGTCTATCATCTGCGATGGAGATAGTGAGGTCTGGAAATCATAGGGAAATGTCGGAAACGGTCCAGGTGGATTTGAGTGCCGGGTGGAAGTTAGTGGTGAAATGGATGAAGTCGGCGAGTTGTGTGTGGGTGCAGGAGGTAGCACCAATGCAGTCATCGATGTAGCGGAGGTAGAGTTTGGGGATAGGGCCCTGGTACGCCTCGAACAAAGATTGTTCGACATACCCTACAAAGAGGCAGGTATAGCTCGGGCCCAATGAGTGTACACATAGCAACGCCTTGTATTTGGGGGAAATGGGAGGAGTCAAATGAAAATTTGTTAAGGGTAAGGACCAGCTCTGCTAGGCAGAGGAGAGTATCAGTAGATGGGGATTGATTGGTTAACCATCAGTCTTACCTAGAGAGAAAAAGGTCTAGCCTCTTTAGTTGCTGATAGGCATAATCTCGCAGTTTTAGTTTCATTCCAATAAATCCTCTTTGCATTTTTTTCCAGGGCTTCATCAATGTTACAAATGAAGACATGGACTGTTCCCATTATTTGAAGTATGCTGTAACTAAGATTCCATACAAGTTCTATGCAGCACCTCTGCTTTTCAGCTGTATGAACACTGTGATCTGCACTGTGATTTTGAAACTGTATGACTGGTTTCTAGGTCCAGTTCCTCTATCTCAATGGAGAAACAATAATCGTCCAAATGGAGTTTCAGTTCGAAATAACTAGTTTTTATCTTTACTCAGGCCAGTTCTGCTATGCTAGCTTCTAGATTATATATTTCTCCCTATTCACATATTCCATCACATCTAGAAGAGAAAGGCACTGCAGGAAAAGGTTGATTTTCACAGTCTTCTAGCATTGTAGACATGACAAAAAATGACTAAAGATTGTTCTAATTAAAACAAGATGAACAGATAAATAGGAATAGGTTGTCGAGCTATTAATGGGGAGATTATTGGTTAAAATTCTCACTTAGAATCTGAGAATTATAAACAATCTCACTACAATGTTGTTAATGTTTTGTCATAACTGTGCATATACTGTTTACTCTGTGAGCTTTACATGAACAAGAAATGCCATTGCACCCTGATGTATTTGACAGCGAACTGATCTGAATCTGAATAAATATTTGAATATGGGAAAGATTAAAACTATGAGAAGCATAGATAAGGTTGACATTCAAAACCATTTTCTTAGGGTGGAAATGTTAAAGACTCAGGGGCATTGCTGTAAGGTGAGAACATTAAAAATGTTTAAAGGAGGGGTGGGGGAACATGTTTTGGGTGTCTGGAACACATTGCCTGGGGTGGTGGCAGATATGCAGGAAAGTGAGGGATAAAATACAATACAATACAAATTTATTGTCATTTGAGCCCCAGTGAGACTCAAACAAAATTTTGTTTACACAGCCATACAAACAAAGACAATGTCCTACAGACATACACACAATTAAATTCACACAAACATCCACCACAGTGAACCCACTGTGATGGAAGGCAAAGTCATTTCTCTCGGTCCCGGTCCGGGTAGTTCCAACCCCGCGACACAGGCTGGAGAAGTCTCGTTGCGGGAGCTCCGGGAAGCGGTCTCTCTCCCCCCGGACCCGCGAGCTCCCGATGTCCCAGTTCACCGGACCTGCGGCTGCGTTGCTGGAGCCTCCGAGCCCCAGAAGTCGAGTCGCAGCAGCGAGTCACCACCGCTCCCCACGCTCTGAGGCCGGCCAGCCCCACGATGGTGAGTAGTCCGCAGCTCCGCAGTCTCCCGAGCCCCCGGGTCGTTCAGGTTGGAGGCCGCTCCATGGTGCTAGGCCCCAACGACAACGGAGACCCGACAGGGAAAAGGTCGGGTCTCCCGGACAGGGAAGAGATTTTAAATAGTTTCCCCCTGCCCCCCACATATACACATTTAAAAACACTATTAAAAAACACCAAACACTACATTTAACTAGACAAAAAATAAAAAAAATACAGACAGGCTGTAGGGGCCGCTGCAACGGGTGAGTCGCGCTGCCAACACGTATACATACATCAGGATATAGATCAGGTGTAAACAGAAGAGATTAGTTGAACCTGACATTCAGCACAGGCATTGTGGATCAAAGGGCCTGTTCCTGTGGTCACCCGAGGGAGAGAAAAGCATTTTTTGGATCAACTCACAGATATAATAGGGTACTATCCTTTTTTTGTTGTTGTAATGATATATATGCTTAAATGGGATGGATTCTAGTTCGCAAAAGCTGCAAAGACTGATGAGTTTCGGTACTATCTAATCCACATTAAATACAGGGAAGCACAAGGGTCAGACAGGCAGTTTTCTAGAGGCTAAAGATCAATTTTTTCACATCACCAGCAGATTAAAGCCCATAAGTTAAAAGGCTAGTGCATGAAAAATGGGCAGCTAAAGTGACACAAAACGTAATTATATTGACTGCGGACTGGCATCGGCTACTTACGGATCTGACACAACATTCCTTCCCAGCCTGCCCGACAGTGACAGGTACTTGGTCCCATGCATTCTCCACCATTCTGGCATTTCTGTAGACAGATCGCTGTGTAACACAAGTAATAATTGAAAATCTATTCAATGCTAATGAAAACAAATCTGAACTGTGTTTGGATTAGGTAGCATTACATAAGATCAAATTTGAAGTAAAAAAATGGCTGGAAGAATTATTGAGAAGCTGAGTTTTGCTCCATTATGACTGAGATAATAAATCAGTACCAATAAAAGTTCTTCAAGGTTACAATAAATTACACACCACAATATTTGTCTAAACCAGTGAGAAGAAAATAAATTAAAAACCACATAAGGAATTAAAATGAATATCAGATGACATTTCATTATGCTGAAAATGGTATAGATTTGGAATAACACAAAGCAGTTGCTGAAGTGCTTATCAATTATTTTAAAGGGCAAGGATAATGCATATTAAATGTTTGAATAGTTTGGTCAGGTAACATTAAATAGTTCATGCATAATACACATTGACATATTATTTACGTTCAGCAACTTGTTCCTGTGATTAGTCAAATTTTACTACTCTGTTCCTACTCATTACAATGTGTACTTACGTTGGTTACATCTTTTCCCTTTCCACGCTGATGGACAGTCACAACTACCCGGACTCACACACTTCCCTCTGTTCATACACAATGGCTCACAGACACCTACAGTGAGGGAAAAAAACCCTTCAAATATTAAAAGACAATTGTCTTTGCATTGCACATCTGATTTTGTTGGTCCTTTAAGATCCCTCCCACCACCCTGTGGAACTAGATGTTTATCTGTTAAACTGGCATTTATAAAAATGTTAAAATCTGTAAACATAAAGGTAATCAAACCAGTGTTATAAAGAGTTTAAGAAGGAACTGCAGATGCTGGAGAATCGAAGGTTACACAAAAAAGCTGGAGAAACTCAGCGGGTGCAGCAGCATCTATGGAGCGAAGGAAATAGGCAACGTTTCGGGCCGAAACCCTTCTTCAGACTGATCGGGGGCAGGGGTGGGTGGGGACAAGAAAGGAAAAAGGAGGAGGAGCCCGAAGGCTGGGGGATGGGGGAGGAGACAGCAGGGGGACTTAAGGACTAACAAAATTGGGAGAATTCGATTTCATGCCCCCAGGATGCAGACTTATATGAGGTGCTGTTCCTCCAATTTCCGGTGCTGCTCGCTGTGGCCATGGAGGAGACCCAGGACAGAGAGGTCGGAGACGGAGTGGGAGGGGGATTTGAAGTGCTGAGCCACCGGGAGGTCACTTGCGGACCGAGCGGAGGTGTTCGGCGAAACGATCGCCCAACCTCCGCTTGGTCTCACCGATATAGATCTGCTGACATCTAGAGCAGGACGCAATAGATGAGGTTGGAAGAGATGCAGGTAAACCTCTGTCGCACCTGGAATGATTGCTTGGGTCCTTGAACGGAGTCGAGGGGGCAGGTAAAGGGACAAGTGTTGCATCTCTTGCGGTTGCAAGGGAAAGTGCCCGGGGAGGGGGTGGTACGAGAGGGAAGGGAAGAATTGACAAGGGAGTTATGGAGGGAGCGGTCTTTGCGGAAGGCAGATTGGGGGGAGATGGGAAGATGTGGCGAGTGGTGGGGTCACGTTGGAGGTGGCGAAACTGACGGAGGATTATTTTTTGTATGTGACAGCTGGTAGGGTGAAAGGTGAGGACTAGGGGGACTTGGCCCTTGTTGCGAGTGGGGGGATGGGGAGAGAGAGCAGTGTTGCGGGGTATGGAAGAGACCCTGGTGCGAGCCTCATTTATGGTGGAGGAGGGGAACCCCTGTTCCCTGAATAATGAGGACATTTCAGATGTCCTGGTGTGGAACGCCTCATCCGTGGAGCAGATGCGGCGTAGACGGAGGAATTGGGAGTAGGGGATGGAGTCCTTACAGGAAGCAGGGTGGGAAGAAGTGTAGTCCAGATAGCCATTGGAGTCAGTGGGTTTATAGTGTATGTCGGTCAGAAGTCTATCACCTGCAATGGAGATAGTGAGGTCAAGGAATGGTAGGGAAGTGTCGGAAATGGTTCAGGTGTATTTGAGTGCCGGATGGAAGTTAGTGGTGAAGTGGATGAAGTCAGTCAGTTGTGTGCGGGTGCAGGAGGTGGCACCAAAGCAGTCGTCGATGTAGCGGAGGTAGAGGTCGGGGATGGGGCCCTGGTATGTATTGAACAAGGATTGCTCGACGTAACCTACAAATAGGCAGGCATAGTTGGGGCCCATGCGTGGGCCCATAGCTACGCCTTGTATTTGGAGGAAATGGGAGCAGTCGAACGTGAAGTTATTGAGGGTAAGGACCAGCTCCGCTTGCGGAGGCGAGTGTCAGTGGCTGGGTATAGGTTGCTTCTCTGGTCGAGGAAGAACCGGAGGGCTTTGAGACCATCGTGGTGGGGGATGGAGGTGTAGAGTGACTGGACGTCCATGGTGAAGATGAGGGGGTGAGGGCCTAGAGAATTGAATGCGCGGAGACGACGGAGAGTGTCTGAGGTGTCTTGAACATAGGTAGGGAGGGATTTAACCAAGGGTGATAGGATGGAGTCAAGGTATTTGGAAATGAGTTCGGTGGGGCACGAACAGGCAGAGACAATGGGTCTTCCGGGACAGTCAGGTTTGTGGATTTTAGGGAGAAGGTAAAATCGGGCTGTGCGGGGCTGGGGAACGATGAGGTTGGAGGCTCGGTCGGGTAGGGCATTGGAGTGGATGAAGTCGGTGATGGTGCTGGAGATGGCCTGGTGCTCGTCAGTGGGGTCATGGTCCAGGGGTAAGTAGGAGGAGGTGTCCGAGAGTTGGCGCGTGGCCTCAAATTTGTAGAGATCGACGCGCCAGACTACCACGGCACCTCCCTTGCCAGCGGGTATGATAACCAAATCTGGGTTGTTGCGGAGTGAGTCGATGGCAGAACGTTCATGTGGTGAGAGATTGGAGTGAGACAGGGGAGTGGAGAAGTTGAGGCGGTTGATGTCGCGACGGCAGTTATGGATGAAAAGGTCTAAAGCCGGAAATTGGCCACGAGGGGGGTTCCACGAGGAGGGGGTGCGTTGGAGACGGGAAAAGGGGTCATCATTGGGGGGCGAGGACTCCTTCCCATGGAAACCAGTGTTATAAAGAAATGGGTAAGTAATTCCATGCACCTGTTTTGATTAGCTTTTTTTGTCAGGGTGATCTTTGTCTATGTTGCAAACGTGGGATTTTCTTAGTAAGAGTTAAATTATTTGTCATATAAACTGATCAGTTAAAAATATGACACAAGTCATTTGCAGAACTCACTCTGTTGACACCTTCGTCCTGTATAGCCTTCAGGACAGGAGCATAAATTGTTTCTCATACACTGGCCGCCATTCTTACAGGGGGGATTGCAAACGGCTGCAAAGGAATAGACTGATTTTACTTTTCCCCTTAAGTACATTCATTCAAATTATTTTTTTGCTATATCAAGTCCTACCAAGATATATCATTATAAATCATTATTTAAACCTTTATTTGTTTTTTTATTGCAGGTGGATGCATTAGTTCACTGATTCAGAACTGCATTAAGGTTTCATTTCTAGTTTTGATGCTTGATGTGTTCAATGTTTCATCTGTTTCAAGGTTGTATTTCTAGTTTTGATGCTTGATGTGTTTAATGGGTTGGCTTTGCAATTCTAAAAAACTGCCGTTCAATGGAAAAAAGGTGATTTTTTTTTTGCAGAAAGCTTTCATGTATGTTTCTTTATTACAGGCTGTTGTCTGGGTTGCAAGCATTTGACTTAAGGACACCCGTACATACAAGCGAGTTCCCATAATATAATAAACTCAAAAGTCTCCAAGATCCTACAAATGGCAGAGCTATTTTCTACACTCTCTCCACTTATTGTAAATGTCCCTTCATCACTCTTTTGATGCTTTTTAGAAACATAGAAAATAAGTGCAGGAAGAGGCCATTCGGCCCTTCGAGGCAGCACCGCCATTCATTGTGATCATGGCTGATCGTCCCCTATCAATAACCCGTGCCTGCCTTCTCCCCATATCCCTTGACTCCACTAGTCCCTAGAGCTCTATCTAACTCTCTCTTAAATCCATCCAGTGACTTGGCCTCCACTCCCCTCTGTGGCAGGGAATTCCATAAATTCACAATTCTCCAAGTGAAATTTTTTTTTCTCACCTCAGTCTTAAATGACCTCCCTTTTATTCTAAGACTGTAGCCCCTGGTGATGCCATTCATTCCAATACAGTGGAAATATGGTTACCACTGAATAATTTTTGTTTATTTTCTGGCATGGAGAGAATTGACGGATGATTTTCATGTCTAATATGCTAATATTAAAACTAACACCCTAAAGAAGTGATTTCTGATCTCCACCATGTTGTTTGAATAAAATACCACTTTTGTGCAACTCTTGACAAAATCATTTACAACAAACCTGAGCTTATAGATCACATATAAATAATAGGTAATAATGTATTAATCATTAAATAATTAATAGGGAGGGACTTACCATTCTGACACTGCAGTCCATAGAAACCATGAGGACAGATACACACATTCTGCCGAACACAGATGCCACCATTGAGGCACATGGGGGAGCAAACAGCTGCACAAAATGAAGAAGTCAATTAAACGGTAAGCCATTTAAGACTTAAGGCAATGTACACCTCGTCTTTGGAACAGGATAATATGTTGTTTAACTGAACATCACAAATCTTTTGGAGTAGTGAACAGCAGACGCTGGAAATCCCAAAGAAAAACTAAAGTATTAGAAGCACTCAGCAGCACAGGCAGCATCACTTGGTAGAGAACCAAGATCACTCATCAGAATGGGTGTTGGGGTGGAGGCAGTGGAGAGAACATGACAAGGTACAGACCAAAGTTGTCACGGTAACGAGATAATCAGCATTTAAAGAATGATGAGAAAAATAGAGGGAAAGGTAGAACAAAAACATGAGAGGTATGTTCACCTGAGATTATTACATTTAATGTTATGCACTGAAGTTTGAAAATGTCTAAGCAGGATGGAACCTACTGTTCCCCAATGTCAATTCTCTACACTGATGTGGCTATACTTTACTTTGGACAATTCATGTTATCAACACCAATAGATGTTCATTAAGAATGGAAGTTAGTACCCTGTAGTTTAACGTTCAAGCATTCAGTTTATTCACCTGTTTCACATGAGGGTCCTGTCCACCCAGCTTTACACTTGCACACATCTGGTGAAGTGCATCTTCCACCATTTTGACAATGTCTATTGCAAACCACTAAAAATATAAAATAGCATCAGTTTTAACTGCAGGCATCACATCCATTAACATAAAGATGAAGGGTTCACATTTTCATTACCTCAGAATGAAGGAAATAGAAGTATATTGTATCATATTTTAATAGATAACAACACAGAAGAGCTTAAGTTAGAAGAGAATGGCACGAAAGTCACGTGTCTTACACTTCTGCAGCACCTGAGAACATTGTTACTCATCTATCTCAACACACAATCCTAGCAACCGATGTGTTAACATGTACCCTCATGCAAATCAAACAAATTAAACAATAGTTTTTTTTCCTTCACTCCCTTTCCTTCATAGTAATTAACCCTTTCTTTTTTTAAGGTTTAGAGGCGAGAGGGGTTAGGTCAAAGGAGACGTGCGGGGCAAGCTTTTTGAGTAGAGGGTGCTATGCGCCTGGAGCACAGTGGGCTTAAGAGGCTTTTAGATAGGCAAAAAGACAAATCAGAGATGGAAATCAAAGTTCACCCTTTCTTGGTGCTCTAAATAGATAATGTTTAGGGTTATCATTCAAAAAATGGATCCCCCAAAACAACAAGAAACTTAATGTACAATCAAATTTAAAAAGCTAACAGGGTAGTGTTCTAAATTAATCATGTGCAGAAGCTTTACCAGCATGTCACCAATCTACCTCCCAGCCACTTTGGGCTGATCTAGGAGCGAATGTTCATGATATCTTGCACTGTGCGACATCTTACATAAATGCTGCAATTATGCTTGTGCAACATGGACTAGTGGCAGCCTGCTAAAATATCAATGTCCTCATAAGTAGCTCCCTACTGATTTGCTGTGGTGTTGACTCCTTGCTGTATTGTTACCTTTAATAAACATTTCTCTAAGTCAAAGCCAAAATGGAAGCTGTGCATCAGGTGATCTTATTAGATGTGTACCAGAGTCTGGGGAAATGTCACTCTTTCAATTGGCCCTCATGCCCAAATGATTGCGAATAGACCTGAAAATGAATGTGAACTGAATCATGCACAAAATGGCTTCTAGAGGCAAATTGCAAAATAGGCAAACAGGTCTAATTTCAAGCTAACGGTCCTGGCTAGTGACATTAAGTTTCACTCAAGTGGCCAATATTACTTCATCAACTGGTGGTTGATATAACAAGGAAATTATATCAAGAATAAATCATTTGAGCCCATTTGATTTACCATTTCCCTAAGAAATATTTTGCTGTGCAGAACAATTACAAACTAAATACTGTACTCAGATGTACTCACATGTTTCACATCTTGGTCCCACAAATCCATACAGGCAGGAGCAGGTATTTCTGGTAATACATGACCCACCATGCTCACAAGCTGGAATGCAGAAGGCTGCACACAAAAATACATATTATCAATACTGTGCAAAATCTTTGACCTGCATTAAACAATCTCTGATTTCAGTAGAGCTTAATCTACCATCTTGAATGTTGGTGGGTATCCTCTGATGGTGGTGATTCAGGCTCTGCTGAGAATATCTTTGACGTAACCAGATTGCCTAGTGGTGAGATATTTCTGGCTGAGCTGAACACTGGAACTGAATCCCAGACTCAGATTGGGACATAGGAGGGTTATCAAAGAATTAGGAAGGACGCAATAGTGGGGCAGCCGTAGAGTTTCTGTTTTACAGCGCCTGAGACCCAGGTTCGATCCTGACTAAGGGTGCTGTCTGTATGGAGTTTGTACGTTCTCCCTGTGACTGTATGTGTTTTCTCTGGGAGCTCCAGTTTCTTCCCACATCCCAAAGACTTGCATTTTTGTAGTTTAATTGGCTTTTGTAAATTGTCCCTAGTGTGTGTAGGATAGAATGAGAGTACGGGTGGGCAGGAGCGGACTCGGTGGACTGAAGGGCCTGTTTCCACACTGTATCTCCAAAGTAAAGTATAACAACTTAAAGAATATTCCCATAACCTCTTTACCAATACTTCCTGTGGTCTCCTTTACTGGGATGTGTCCTTACACTGAGTTAGAAATCTATGCTTTTTGGCCCTATATCCTAGTGCAGCTATATTGCAACTGGTATTTCTCTTTATGTGTGTCAAATATATTTTAAACATTTAAGTAATTGTGACTCTGCCTTCTTTTGACAACTCATTTCAGATAATCACCACAGTCTGAGTGAAAAAAATACTCTTCCGATCTCCACATTTTTCCTTCTCACCTGTGCCCTCTAATCATTCTTTTGATATGCTGTAATTAATTTTATTCCTTATTCAATAATCTTTATAAAATTATTTGCAGTAAATTTATTTTTATATGTTTCCCCAAGTATAAGGAACATTTAAGACTCACATAAATGCTGTCAGGAGGTGAGGTCGATTCACAGACCTGCTTTGTGTGAATGGCTGGAAGAGAACTAAGGAGCATGGCCTAAGTTGAATGCGGACAGTGGTCCAGTTCGCTGGTCAGCTCAGTCAGCCTGTAAAAACCCGGCTCAAGTAATTGCAGATTGGCAGAGAATGGAATAGTTTTGACAGGGTGGATGGCCGAATATTGTTTTTAGAGTTACAGTGCAGAAACAGGCCCTTTGGCCCACCAAATCCACATCGACCAGCAATCCCCACACATTAACACTATCTTACATTAGGGCCAATTTTTACATTCATACCAAGCCAATTAATATACAAACCTGTACATCTTTGGAGTGTGGAAGGAAACCGGTCCTTGGAGAAAATGCAGGCAGGTCACGGGGAGAACATACAAACTCCATACGGAAAAGCACCCATGGCCAGGATCAAACCTGGGTCTCTGGTGCTGTGAGCATCTGGTGCTGACAGCATCTCTACTGCTGCGTCACGGTGCCACCCAGCTTCACTAACCCCACCCCCTCAACTCCTCCCTTATCATTGTGGTATTGTGGTGACACAATAACTTTGTGTGGAGACTTGATTACATTGAAAACCCAAACACAGTAAATCTGAGAGGGAGAAAAAGGGAGACTATAAAAGGACAGGATGCTGCCATGAATGGGTTATGACTTTCCACTGATGCTGCCTGATCAATGAGTGCTACCATTTTATGTCTTTATAAACAATTTGCTAGAGGAATTCAACATGGCAAGCCGCATCTGTGCGGCGATAGGAATGGTTGCTGTTTCAAGTCATGACCCTGCATCAGGTCTTAGAGTGGAGTGGGAAGGTCGCCAGTATAAAAAGGTGAGGGAGAAGAGTGAGTCAGGGGGCAGGAGTAATTGGGGATCAAGGAGAGTTGAAGATTGATGGACACGTGGAACCAGGTAGGGGAGGAATGGCAAGGGAGGAATGAGGCATAGGAAGGGGGGTGTAGTATAGTTGGGAGACAGAGGCAGGTGAAGACACATGGAGTCAGACAAAGGAAACTGAAGAAGAAAAAAGAAAAAAAGAGGCAGATGGAGCCAGGCGGTGGTGAAGGTATAAACAGCTGCTGTATCTCCTTCACTCCGTTTGCCCCACAGGTGCTGCTCAACTAGGGTCGCCAACTTTCTCACTCCCAAATAAGGGACAAAAGATCAAAATAAGGGACAAATTCCCGACGGCAATTCGATGACCGACTTGGCAGTGGTAGGGTGAATGATGAGTTGGCCCGGGTGCTGGACTGCACACAAAGCCCAGCCGAAGGGCCTGCTGAGGAGTTTTGGCACGGGCGCCGGACTTTGCGCGTGACATCGTGCACAAAGTCTGGCACCCCATCCAACTCATGGACCGATGATCAGCCAAGAGAAGGAAGGGGTGGCGTTGTCGGTGGTAAGCAAAGGTCCGAAGATCAGACAGCTGGCCAAGCTGCCGATTGACGGGGCCACGGGCGAGGCGCTGCTGCTGCACTCCATGGGCTGAACTACGTCAGGACAGGTGAGGCGGGGTCGGACGCGGCGCCCCTTCCCGACAGTCCCCTCGACCCGAGTAGTAGCAGTCAAATACGGGATAAGGGCGGTCCCGTATTGGACAAACCAATTTAGCCCAACATACACAAAGTCCCAGCTAATACGAGACATTTGGCAACCCTATGCTCAACCCACTGAGTTCCTCCAGTAGATTGCTTAACCATATAACCATATAACAATTACAGCACGGAAACAGGCCATCTCGGCCCTACAAGTCCATGCTGAACACATTTTTTTTTTCCCCTTAGTCCCACCTGCCTGCACTCATACCATAACCCTCCATTCCCTTCTCATCCATATGCCTATCCAATTTATTTTTAAATGATACCAATGAACCTGCCTCCACTACTTCCACTGGGAGCTCATTCCACACCGCCACCACTCTCTGCGTAAAGAAGTTCCCCCTCATATTACCCCTAAACTTCTGTCCCTTAATTCTGGAGTCATGTCCTCTTGTTTGAATCTCACCTATTCTTAAAGGGAAAAGCTTGTCCACATCAACTCTGTCTATCCCTCTCATCATTTTAACGACCTCTATCAGGTCCCCCCTTAACCTTCTGCGCTCCAGAGAATAAAGACCTAACTTATGGTAGCTTACTGCACCAGATTCCAGCATCTGCAGTCTCTTGTGTCTCCATTTTCCACTTTCATTTATATGCTTTCATTACCTGAATGGTTTCTGGTGAAGCTGATCATATATGTGTGCAGAGGCTGCCTGAAATTTATACCATTGCCCAAGCAGGAAAGACAGAAAGGAAACATTGCCTTTGGGAAGATTTGCTAGTTGCCTTGCAAATTGATACATTTTCATCAATTGTTGCTTGACATGGTATGTTAGACTGTTTTATCAATTCCTGGAAAATAAACTGCTGGTGATAAGGTGGAAGAGACAGACAAATGACCATATGACCATTACCAGCTCAATTTGTCCTATTTGTATGGACAATTGTTCCTAGCAAATGTCTCTGGTTAGATTGACAAATTGGAACTATACCTATGGAACTAAAATTACAGTTGACTCAATAGAGTGGTTAAGAGAGTAAAGCAAATTTCTCGTCATCAATTTTTTAACACTGCCCTGGACATTTCTCCCCATTAAAAATTGTAGCAAACACAGCTGGAAAAATCTGGGAAAAATATGATATGTGCTTGAATAATATCTTGCAAATGTTGATAAAGTTTTTACACAGATTTCTTTACTGATAATTAATGTAATCACAATAACCAATAGACAATAGGTGCAGGAGTAGGTCATTCGGCCCTTCGAGCCAGCAGTGCCATTCAATATGATCATGGCTGATCATCCACAATCAGTACCCCGTTCATGCCTTCTCCCCATATCCCCTGTCCATTAATGGGAAGTTATCCCTCCCTCCACAGCCACACCAATGAACAATTTAATAGAAAAATATTAGTCTCCATAGCTGGGTTAACAACTTCCAATCATTATTGTGGCATGAACATGAACAATCATTGTTACGGATGCAATGTAATTGCATTTTTAATTGATAATAAAGCCTTATTCTGAGGACGTGCAATGTTCAAAGCACATAATTTCACAGTTTCATTAATTACGGATATCCCAGGATGAAGCTGAGCATTCAAAATTACTTGTGATTGAACAAATTTGATTCCCATTACTGGTGTCAACAGAGGTCACGGGGGTGAAGGGGCAGTGCATTGACTCATCAGAGCAAATTTACCGGGGAATGTGCCTAGGGGGACCTGAGGGAATGAAGAGCAGTCAGCCTGTACTAAGTTTGACCTGCAAAATATTAGCTCCTAAATTTGATTTACGTGTCAGCTGAGCCCAACAAAAAAAAACATGCCCAAATACAAATTGATGATAGTGTAACTGAATTCCAGGAGACTGGAACTCAATATTGTTAAATTTGTTGGCTTTACCTTGCACTAAACATTATTCCCTTATCATGTATCTAAACACTGTAAATAGCTCGATTGTAATCATGTACTGTTTTCCGCTGACTGGATAGCGCGCAACATAAGCTTTTTATTGTACTTCGGTAAACTAAACTAATCTTGTTGCTGGTAGATTACAGATTTGGCCAAGAAGGGAATGTGGAGATGGATATAGAAGGGGGCTCTAAACAAGACCTTATGGCCCTTTCTGCCCTACAGAACATAATTCTGGCAGGAAAAGAGATTTGCCTCATCTTCCTTAAATGTGATATTTCTTAATGTTTTTAGCATTTGAATATTAATAATAATAATAATAATAATAATAATAACTTTATTTATAAAGCGCTTTTAGACAACATCAGTTACCACAAAGTGCTGTACATGGGAAGTCAACAAAAAGTTATTACAAACTACTAAAACCATTAAGACGACAGGACTATAAAAACAGTAAAAATTAAAAAACATTAAAAGCACTAAAACAGGAACAATGTCTCAGCCAGTGTCGAAAGCCAGTGAATAAAAGTGAGTTTTTAGGGAGGATTTAAAGATGGACAGTGAAGGGGCCTGTCTGATCTGCAGCGGCAAGGTGTTCCAGAGTGCCGGGGCAGCAACAGAAAAGGCTCTATCCCCTCTGAGCTTCCGCTTAGACCTTGGTACCTCAAGGAGCAGCTGATCTGCTGACCTGAGGCACCGGGTAGGAGCATATAGGTGGAGCAGCTCAGAGAGGTAAGGCGGGGCGAGGCCATTCAAAGATTTAAAAACAAATAAAAGAATTTTAAAATGAACTCGAAAGTGCACTGGGAGCCAGTGAAGGGAGGCCAAAATTGGCGTAATGTGCTCCCTCTTTCGAGTTCCGGTTAAAAGGCGAGCGGCAGCATTTTGGACCAGCTGGAGATGAGCCAACGAAGCTCGTGAGACTCCAGAGTAGAGCGCGTTACAGTAATCCAGCCGAGATGAAATAAAGGCGTGAATTACTGTTTCAAAATGCTGCCGCTCGAGAATGGGCTTCACCTTTGCCAGCTTCCTTAGGTGAAAGAAGCTGGACTTAACCACTGCGCCTATTTGTTTATCTAATTTAAAATCACCGTCCATCATAAAACCCAGGTTTAAAACTGTTGGCTTTACGAACACTGCAAGTGGACCCAAGTCAACAGAGGGAGGTTCACGGCAGCCATTAGGGCCAAACAAAATCACTTCTGTCTTATCACTTCTGAATATTACTGATAATTTTATCCACGCATGAATTTTGTGCGTTTACAACCAGTTTACTATAGTTGTAAATGACAAAGGTGAGATGAAGACAAATTTAGTTCAATGGGAAGTAGATTAGTTAGTTTTCTTCACAGATCTGGTGTGAAAATGATTCCCTTTATTATGAATCTTTACACTGTGGACGGTTCGATAGTAACCATGTATAATCTTTCCGCTGACTGATTAGCATACATCAAATGCTTTTCATTGTACCTCGGTACTCATGACAATAAACTAAACTATATAATAAAATTGCAGTCACAATAGGATAGTATTACTTGGATGTGAACTGCAGATTTAAAGGTGCCATCTATTGGATTTTTAATGCCCGACCCAGGACAAATCTGTCATTCCAGTTTATCTGCATCCTCCCCCACCCTGTGATGGGGAAAAGTGATGGATGATTGGAAAAGAGTTAATGTTCCCCCTACTTAAACTGCAACTCACAACATGAAGAAACTGCAGTAGGCAAACTTAAAACATGTGTGCATACACCCAACCATCTAAATTTAGAGAAAGAGGAGGCCATTTAACCCTAGTCTGCCATTTAAAAAGATTGCACCTGGTCAGATTGTCATCATTTACATCTACTGTGAAAATATTCAGACTCCACTGCCTTTTAGGAAATAGTTCCAAATATATGATTGTGATAGAAAAAGGAGACTTGGCTCATCTGCCTTAAAAGAGAAATCTCTTATTGCCTTTAGCATCAGAATTTTAATGATCATTTTATCCACGCATGAAGTTTTGTGAGGTAACAACCAGTTTACTTTACAGAAGAATGGCAAAGTTGTGATGGATGCACAGCAGAGAGTTACACAATCCTTTACTGTGGATGAATGGGGAGATGAAACTTTTCTTACCGTCTTCACAGGTCAGGCCATTGTATCCTGGGGGGCACTCACACTTATCTGGTTTAATACACTTTCCTCTGTTTTTGCAGTCAGGTCGACAGATTGCTTAAAAAAAAAGGGACAGCCAACAGAAGCAACATTAAAATATTGTGTGTTCACTCAGATATAGATATTAAAAGTAAAATGATCCAATTCAAATATGGAGAATTTTAGTAAGGTTTCCTACCTATATGACAATTATACCCAGTGTAGCCAGGCTTACAGCGACATGTGTTGGGAGCTGCACATTCCATATTCTTTCCACAGGGATACCTGCATATAGCTAAGAAATATTGTTGTAGTTGTATTTTGATATCAAACATGGTTACAACTCTACAACATGTGCCTCAGTATTTACGACTAGTTGGCATGCAGCAAGTATGACAAGAGCAGCATTTAGTGGGGCATAAGATCAGGAAGAGATGAGAGATATAGACTATGTACAGGTGGATAGGTAGTTTAAATTGGCATCATGCCAGACAGACATCGTGGGCTGAAGGTTCTGCTCCTGTGCTGTACTCATCCTATGCTCTATGAGTTAAGTACAGAGAGAACTAAGTGTTCTTGTGCATGAATCACAGAAAGCTAGCAAGTGATAATGAAGACACATGGCACATTAGCCTTTATTGAAAGTAGGCAGTTCAGAAGTAGGGAAGTATAATTACAATTGTACATGGTACATGTTAGGCCACATCTGAAATACCACACACAATTTTGGTCTCCTATTTCAAAGAAAGGATGTTTACAGGCATTGGAGACAGTCTAAACGTGATCTCCTAGGCTAATTCCTGGGAGGAGAGGGGTATCCTATAAACAGTGACAGAAGAAATTGGATCTATATTTTTTGGACTTTAGAAGAATCTTATGGAAACATATAACATCCTTCAGGGTAGATGTTGGAATGTTTCCACAAGAGAATCTTAACCAACGGGCATAATTACAATGGGGGTTGGCCATTTAAAGGGAGGTGCACAAGAACCTCTCGTAGTTTGTGGCAAATCTCTGGAATTCACTACACCAGTGGCTCGGGGAGGTAGATCACTGGGGGTATTTATAAAGTAGATCGATTTTTGAAAGCTTGGATAATTGAAGGATATGTGGAACTGGCACAGAAGAGGATACGAGGCTTGGAGCAGATCAGTCATGATAATATTGAATGCCAGAGCAGGCGTAAGACCTAATGGCCTACTCGTTCCTATACAGTTATGTTCTTATATTCTTAAAATGGAGGGATGAATGATGGCGAGTAGGCCAAAAAGCATGGTTGATGAGAAGATCACTGAAGGGTGTTTGAAAGTTTTGAAAGTTCTGAGCACAGTTTACAATGCAAGATACAGATGCTAAAAGAGGAAAATAACCGCAATTGCAGGAGGAACCATCAGTGATATGTCTGAGTAAATGAAACAAGTGGAGTGGAGCAGATTGATCGAGTGGGCATATAACGGAAGATGATCCCTGAAATAAGGTTAGAAAAATATAACGTAGAAATTTATTTTCAGGCAATAGTTTTAAAGATGCATTAGACAATGTCTGCCTCATGATATCTAGTTCCATTGAAGTCAATGAAATCAAATATAGGAAGGAACAGCCACGATAATATCTCCCCTTTTCTCCACCGGGTGTGAATGACGTTGACAAAGCCAACATTTTGTATTTGTAGCCTCTTGGCTTAAAATGTAGGTGGGAGCTCAAGGGTTCCACCACATTAGTGGATCTGGATTCACATATAGTCAAGCCTGGTAGGGTGAATGATTATAGTACAGGAATAGGTCCTTCGACCCACAAGATATTGTGCCGAATATCTGCATTAAACACCGCTATCATATCTGCTGAACTGTGGCGCACATTGTTGAAATACATGTGTTTTTTTTAATAGTTTCATAGTTTCCAATACTGAGACAAGATTATTACTTTTGTTTATTATTAAATGACATTAATTTATATTCTCCAGTTGCCAAGGTGAGATTCAAATTCAATTGGTGGGTCAATGGTCCCAAATGCTGTTACTGAAATGGTAGTTTAACCATTATGTTATTGTAACCAGCAGGCAAAGGATGAATTTCTAACATTAAGTTTGACTATTACTCTACGAAATTAGTTTTGCAAGTTATATTTTCATCACAGCTGTGACCCAAATTATTTATTTATTCATTGTGCTGAATTTGTTTACCTTTACATGTTACTCCATCACCAGTGTATCCAAAAGGGCACTGTCCACATTTAAAGCTTCCAAACTGTGTTGGCTCACATGGGACTCCATTAAAGCAAGGCATGTCAGCACAGGTGACCTTTCTTTCAGTAGGAATCAACTCGTTACCAATGTGAGTAATGGAAAGAGCTTGAGATGCTGTTACAGCCCGCAGTGATGAGGTGACAGGTCGCCAAAAAGTGGTGTTTTTTTGTGGAGCTTTGGGATGGGCAGTCAGCTGAGATATAGTCCGAGAACTCATGGCAGGAGTGCCAGTGCCATATGAGATGGATGAAATGGAAGGAGATAAGCTCAAAGCAGCATAGGGCCTATCTGTCTTGAGAATTGGAGGTGCTTTGGCTATTGTAACTACTTTCTCCATTGTGGGTCTGCCAGACACAGGAACATGTCCAAGAGTAGTTTTCTGGCTACCCGCTGGCAGGTCGCTTGGTCTTGTGGTAGCGGCCCAATGATGCTGAAATTTGGATGCAACATGTGGGGTGACTAGAGGAAGAGAGACAGAGAAAAAGGTAATGAGTATTTTGTAGCTTTATGCAAGTCTTCTCAGTTAACATTTTATCTTTTGATAATGCAAGAAATTAGCTTGCCTTCACAGTAGAGGTTTTATCTTAAGCATTGACAGTTACTGGCCCATCGACACCATGTTTAGATGTAAGCATACTCATTTATAAAGAACTGTTATTAAAAATTACATTCAATGTTGAAAATAATGTACTGTGAGGATTCCAACCTCATTATTGACCTTAGCAAGGGAAAGCCAAGAATCCACAGACCAAGTACAAAAGATAATGCATTGCATTATTATTTATTATATATTTATTGTTGTGTTATAATGTTAATATGCATGCAAAGCTGCAACAAGTAAGAATCTCATTGTTCCTTGCCTGGTGCATATGACAATTAAACACTCTTGACTCTTGAATACACTGTAAACACCACCTGGTTTTCTACAGACATATTGTGGGCTGCAGATGCACATTGGAGGAGGAGCCATCTTGGGGAACGGCTGCTAACCAGCAGCCGTCCGTTTAATCCATTTTTTTCCCCAGTTTTTAGCAAGTCTTGTCTTTCGTTTGTAGGAGAAATGGACTTCTTAATGTGGGGGGAAGGAGGTAATCTTACTTCTAGGTCCCTACCTGGTCGGTGAGGCAGCTTTTTCTCCGGAATGCCCGTCGACCCGTCCTCGTGGCCTACCAGTGGGCTTGGAGCGCCGTTTCCTGGCGGGGACCACCCAGCACCTCGGCTTCGGTGGCGGCACAGCGCTGGAGTGCTATCATGGGGTGGAGCGGGCGATGCCTTGCCTGGGTCGCCGCGCTGGATTGACGCGCTGAAGCTCCGGTGAGATGTGACCGCCGAGATCAATAGCTCCGGGCTGCAGGTCTGCGGAGCGGAGCGGGCGGCGCTGACTTTAACATCGGGAGCCTGGGAGCTCCAACCCGGTGCGTCCCTGTCGGCTTCGGAAGCCGACAATCCCCTGCTAGGAAGCGGCCGTTCCAGGTGGCCCAGCCACTGTGAGGACTCTCCCGACGCCGGGGCAACTCCACCCGGCCAGAACGGCCAGGAACATCGGGCCTCCGTAGAGGCAATAGCGGTGGCCTCAAATAGGCCTGACTTTGGGTGAACTGGGGATGGGGACTGGACTTTGTGCCTTCCCCCACAGTGGTAACCATTGTGGGGGGATGATTTTTTTGTGTGTAGTTACTATGTTAGTCTGTGTCCAAGATGGCTGTCGGAAGAGAGAGTGGACGCTGGCGCGCTTTAGCCGCCGCTGCTCTCTCTTCGCATTGTGTTTTTTGATTTTTTTTGATTTTGTGTCTTTGGAGCGATTTCTATCTTTAATTTGTATATTGATGATGTCCTTATTATTTATTTTTCTCCGACTATATGTTTTTTTCTCTTCTGTTAATCTTTGTAAGGTGTCCTTGTGATTTGAAAGGAGCCCGAAAATAAAATTTATTATTATTATTAAGTTCCCAATATGTATTTCTTAAAAGTAGAAATATTTATCCTTGTACGTGCTTGTGAACACCGTTATAAACAACACTAAATAGAGAAGACTTTTGTCCCAGTGGCCACAATATTTCCATTGCATTTCTAATACCCCTGAATCCCTTTCCTGAATAGCTCTCTGGTTATACAAAAGATTGTTGAAGTAATAACAGAATACAAGATTGATATGGTTCACAGTTGTCAGTTATGCCCAGCTTTCTAAACTCCAATATGCTAGTGTTGACTGAAACCTCCCTCTTAAATAAATCACAGAGTGCATATTAACCGTGTCAGTTCATGAGTTGGAATCACTGTTGGGAATATGTCTGGACTCATGATAAACCAAAAACATAAATTATTTCAAGAGCAGAGGGGAAAAACAGATAAATGCTTTAGCAATTTCTACCAATAAAAACAGTATCAAATCTGCAGAAAAGCAGTGTATGATAGTATATATAAATTAGCTTCATAAAATCTTTTTCTATTACCTACTGTAATGAAGAAAATAGGCATGATTGATTCTATGACAATCACATCAAAGGTTTCACTCTGACCGAGAAAAAAATGTCATTCAATACGCCGATTAATCAATCCTTGCACTTTCATGTGTATTGATTTATTTCATGTTATGCAGTGCCTACTCCACACTGTACTGTTATGCTTTGTAAACCTTTGCTTTAGAGCTTTAAAGTATGGAGAACAGGATCAAAGTAATTTGTTCAGCATTTATATGTTATAGTACATTTTGTTTTTCATCATTTCCTTATAGTTTGCATTACTCTGCCTATGAATTAACTTCCGTATCATTAGTACCTTTTGAAAATAATTTTAATGTACAGGTCCATGTCAGATTTTATACATATTCCAATGTAATATCATATTTTATTTTGTCCCAAATTAACCCCATTCACTTAGACTGACATACAAGTATGCTTGTTGCCACTTTCATCATATACTTGGCTGCAATCCTCTCCTAGGAGCCTGATGTTTCTCTGCAATAGAGGTTACGAGGACATCTACTCATTCAGCGCATAGAAACACTTTAAAGGATGATTTTAAGTGTGTTGTGGTTGGCTCCAAATTATGAATTACAGCAATTTGCAAATTATAATCTCAACTGTACCTTTTACAATTTCATTAGAATGTCATCAAACAAGCATTTAATCAATTTTTCATTTAAAAACGTAATTCCCAGTGTTTTCATGAGAAAGATCTGCAGTGTATGTAAGATCATTTGTGCTACATTTACTTTGTCAAAGATTGTTAGTTTCTTTGAAAATGTGTACAGTCTTTGAGCAATCACTTCAGACATTTTTAAATGTTTGAAATATCATCAGTCTTCTTCGTCTTCTTCTTCTTGCGTATGGTACTGGGCTGCACGACTCACCCGTTGCAGCGGCCCCTACAGCCTGTCTGTCTTTTTTTTATTTTTTGTCTAGTTAAATGTAGTGTTTGGTGTTTTTTAATACTGGTTTTAAATGTGTATATGTGGGGGACAGGGGGAAACTGTTTAAAATCTCTCTTCCCTGTCGGGTCTCCGTTGTCGTTGGGGCCTAGCACCGTGGAGCGGCCTCCAACCTGAACGACCCGGGGGCTCGGGAGACTGCGGAGCTGCGGACTACTCACCATCGTGGGGCTGGCCGGCCTCGGAGCGTGGGGAGCGGCGGTGACTCGCTGCTGCGACTCGACTCCTGGGGCTCGGAGGCTCCAGCAACGCAACCGCAGGTCTGGTGGACTGGGACATCGGGAGCTCGCGGGTCCGAGGGGAGAGAGACCGCTTCCCGGAGCTCCCGCAACGCGACTTCTCCAGCCCGTGTCGCGGGGTTGGAACGACCCGGACCGGGACCGTACATCACCTGGCGCGGCTTCATGGCCGTGGGACTCACCATCGCCCGCCGGGGGCTCCAACCTTGTACTTTCAGACCGGGAGCTGGGCCGTAAATCGCCCCGCGCGGCCTAAAATGGCCGTGGGACTTATCATCGCCCGCCTGGGGCTTGGACATCGGGAGAGAAATTGAGAGCAGGGGAGAGAAAAGATTTTGCCTTCCATCACAGTGGGTTCACTATGATGGATGTTTGTGTGAAGTTAATTGTGTGTATGTCTGTAGGACATTGTCTTTGTTTGTATGGCTGTGTAAACAAAATTTCGTTTGAGTCTCACTGGGGCTCAAATGACAATAAAATTGTATTGTATTGTATTGTATTGTATTGTATTGTATTGTATGGCGTGCACAGCCTAAAGTTGTAGGACGACTTGTTCTATTTGATCTTATTTGATTGTGCACGCCAGGTTGATTGCATTCGTCAAAATCTCCCACCCCAATCATCAATGTATGTCGGTTGGATGCAAGGAACGATGAAAAATCTCCAACATTCAAAACCAAAATCCAGTTTGTAAGGGCTCCTTCTCACCAAACACCGCAGTCACCATGTGAAAGTTTTTTGGGGATGGAAATGTTGGTGGCTTCCTGGCATTGAGGATAAGCGCAAATCAGGGAAATAGCAGGCGAGAGGAGCAGGTCCAAAAAACTGAGTATTGCAGGAATTCCAATTAAAAGAGAAGATTTTATCCAAGGATTTGAATAGGCAGCTGAAATCTCTAATTCGAAAATTCAAACATAATATTTAAACAATTATTTAACGACATTCAACTTTCTGCCTAAACAGTAATTTCAACTGAATAGAAGACACAGAGTGCTGGAGTAGCTCACTGTGTCATGCAGCATCTCAGGGGAAAACATGTAAAGGTGACATTTTGGGCTGGGATCCTTCTTCAGTCTGGTTGTAGGGGGTGGGAAAAAGAAAGCTTTTGCACCCCACTCCCACAATCAGTCTAACAGGACCAGAAGGGTCCCAACACAAAACGTCACCCATGTTCTCCTGAGATGCGGCCGGATCCACTGCGCTATTCCAACACTGTGTCCTCTTTTGTAAACCAGCATCTGCAGTTCCTTGTTTCGACATTTCACCAATATGTTCATTTAGTTGGAGAGAACTCATTAGAATAATCTACAAAACCATAGAATCATAGTGATAAAGCATGGAAACAGACCCTTTGGCCCAATTTTCATACACCGGTGAAAATGTCCCAGCTACACTAGTCCCACCTGCCCGGGTTTGGTCCATATCCCTCCAAACCCGTCCTATCCATGTAACTGTCTAACTGTTTCTTAAACATTGGGATAGTACCAGCCTCATCTACCTCCTCTGGCAGCTTGTTCCATTCACCCACCACCCAGTGTATGGAACAAGCTGCCAGATTTTTTTCCAGTCACTTACCTCGACGGAGATGCAATTTTTCTCCGTGTTGCACCTCCTTCCCCCCCCTGCTGCCTACAACATGGAGTGGTGCGGCCTTTGCTGGTGACCGGCCCGGAGCTTCAAGCCGCGGGCATGGCACGGACTTACCATCGCGGGGCCTCGGATCTTTTGCCAAGGATTGCCAGTGTAGGAGCTCTGACCACGAGGCCTGAGGACTTTAACACCATGAAGCAGCGGTCTCCGGTAAGAAACGGCCGACTTGGGAGCACCATGCCGTAGAGTGTTCCGACCTGTTTACGCCGGAGTTTTGATCATCCCAACGAGAGGGCTTGAACAGCGGACCGTCGGCAACGGCAAGTGCGGAGGGTTCAGCCCTGACCACGGGTGAACAAAGGAGCAAGATGACTGAACTTTATTGCCTTCCATCACAGTGAGGAATGTGGATTCCTCTGTGGTAGATGTTTATGTTAAATTTTATTTTATGTGGCTGAATTGTTATTTTTCTCACTTAGTATGACTGTATGGTAATTGTTACATGTGACAATTAAATTGAATCTTGAATCTTGAACTTCTATACTCAGAACCACTATCAGCCTTTCACATCATTATATATTTAAAAACTAATATGAAGATAGCGTAAGTAGATCATTGCGTGTACAATAAATATTTGTCAATAATAAAAAAGAACATGTGGCATATAAACAGATGAACACAAAGCACAGCAAGTGAATCACAGCAACCACAGAAAGTAAAATCAAAACACAGATGGGAAACACCTGGAAACAATTTATCCTGTAAGAGGTTTAATGGTTCATACTTTCAGGTTCATGCTTGTTCCAATGCTATTTTAATTCAAAGATCCTGAGTCGTTGTAAAGCATCATTACTAAATGCCCAAACTGCATAATGATTTTACGAATCTGGGCTTGTTCAACTTTGCATGCATTTCTATGTAATCAGTTAAAGTACACTAACTTTAACTCTTCTAAGCTTATTTTCAGGATGTGGGTTACTGATATGATGGGCATTTAATGACAGTCCCCTGTATTCCTTGATAGGTGGTGGTAGATCACTCTTTTCAACACTACAGCCACACCACAGCGTCAAATTCGGGAAGGCTTTTGACTTTCATACAGACTGTTGCAGGAAAACAAACTGCCATAAAATCTCAGTAAACAATGGCATTTAAAAATATCCAAACGTTATTTCCTAGATCAACAGGGAGTAGTGAGATATAGATTTGGGTTTAGAGTTGGATCAAGTCAAATCCTGATATACATTTGACATTTAACCCAGAAACATTTGACACATAGATATTTAATTTCTTTTTAGTATTCTACCCTCGTGAAATCCAGCCTGTTCAAAACATTCCCAGATTTTCTGACAATGATTACATATAATAAACTCACCAAACCGTGGAATCTTCATGCATGTCCGCCCCGTGCCAAATAATCCAGCAGGACAGCGGCCACATGCAAAACCAACATAAGGTGGCTTCCGATCAAAACATTGAACTCCTGGGAAGCAGGGTTTATTTGCACAAGTAATTATGCGCCGTAGACTGTTGGTTAAGCCTAAATAATAAACAGAAAGGCTGGCTCAGATTTAAGAACAGCTCATTAAGTAGAAACGCATCAGTTACCAAGCCATAAAATATATAAACAACAAGATTTTCTTTTGAATTACACCAGCAGTGGCTGCCTCGCCAGTGGCTGTCTTGCCCTTTCTTGTTTTTTTGTTAATTTGAATATGTGTTAAAAGTATGTGTTGGTGTTCCTTGGTTTGTTTTATGTGTGGGGGTTGGGGGAAACTTTTCATTCTCTTACCTCGACGGAGATGCGATTTTTTTCCTTATCGCATCTCCTTCCCCACTGTGGCCTAACACTGTGGAATAGGCGCCCTTTCCTGGAGACCGACCCGGCGCTCCAAGCCGCGGGAGTCTGGGAGACTTTAATATCACGGAGCTTGTGATCCCTTTGTCAGGGATCGAATCTTCAACCACGGGGCCTGTGGAGTTTAACATCGAGAACCCATGTTCTCTGGTAAGAAAAGGCCAATTCGGGAGCTCCATGCCGTGGAGAGAGTTTCAACCACCCCGACGCGGGAGTTTCATTCACCCCGACAGGGGTTTCGACCGCCGCCTGCGGGTGCTTTGATCGCCCCGATTGCGGATGGTTCGACTGCCCCGACCGCGGGAGAACAAATAGGAAGAAGATTAAACTTAATTGCCTTCCCTCACAGTGAGGAATGTGGGATCCACTGTGGTGGATGTTTATGTTAACTTCTATGTGGTGGTGTGTCTTGTTGCTTTTCACTTAGTATGGGTGTATGGTATCTCAAATTTCACTGTACCTTAACTGGTACATGTGACAATAATCTGACCTTGAAACCTTGGATGAAGAGACATTTTCCCTCGTATACCAACATGACAATCTTTCCATAACAATTTATTAACCAGCATCTCTCAACCAAGACATCAGTTCAATACCTCATCTGGAGGACAGTATTGCCCCATGTAGCATGTATTATTTAGCGAAAAGTGGGTACATCAAACTAGATACGATATCTATATGCTGATGACTTTCATCTTATCTCATCCACTTCAATTACCTTGCATTTCCTGCTCCACCAATGACCCCAAACAGCAATCTTTCATGTTCAAATTGACAAACCTAAGTGTATGTGCTACACAGTAGATTTAACCATCAATCATAAGATCTGGTTCATCAGATCATCTGCTTAGCCTTTGTTTTTCCATATATGCACTCCTCTGGGATCACATCAAATAATATAAAATTCAAGGGCTCGTGTGCATTATTTTCCTTGATCACCCATTCAGTATCATCAACTGCCTTCCCATGACTACAAAGGTATATTCTTTCCCTTCTTCCCCATCATTACCACCTTTATTCCTCATTCCTAACCCCCCTATGCATACCATCTTCTAGCCTGATAAAGGTGACATCTAAACATTAAATTATTCTAAGGAGCCTCCTTTTATTTCAAAAATAACCTTTACAATTAATTCCTTCCTTGATGCCTGTCCTTGGTAACTGCCTCCCCTTAGTCTTCCAGCTCCATTGATCTGCTTTTAAATTTCAGATCTGAAAGCTCTTTCCTGCAACTCTCTGACTCTCCAATCAATTTGATACTACCCAACATTACAATTTCCTAAAAAAAAGCATAGGACAATAAAACATATGAACAGAAATATATCTGTGTCAAATTTAAACTAATCCACACAGGCTGCACATGATCCATATCCCTCCATTCCCTGTATATCCAAGTGCCCATATTCATATTTATCTAAAAAAAACCTTAAAAACACTACATATTTGCTTTCGCCACCATCCCATTAACGTGTACCCACCATGCACTGTGTAAATAAGCCTGCCCCGTACATCTCATTTAATCTTTACCCCTCTCACCTTAAAGCTATGCCTACTAGTCTTTGACAATTCTACCATGGCACGGAACTCCATATCACATACTATTGCTTGAAAAAACATTTATTTTCATTTTGGTTCCAGTTCTTTTACTAATTATTTTTTTCCATTTGTTGTACAAAAAATTACAAAATATTGATAAATCTCTTTGACATCTCATTCTCATCTCAAAAAAAATCCCTCTAAATTCTGCAAACTCAAAATAAGCTAATCTTCATCCTCAATCTCATCCTCGCAACTACCTGCACAAACTCTTCAATGGTTGCCAATCTTTCAAAGGCATGTTTGTCTAATGAGCAATTTATAAAGATTTCTTTGTTTATGCGTTCAAAGTTTCTATTTATTAAGGCCAATTCCTTTTTTTTCTTGACTTCATTGACCACATATCATGTCATCTTCCTGACGTGTATATGAAACTCCAGACTTTTCCACCCCCACAATAATAAAATGACCCTCAGTAACAATTAGTAAGGGAGCACCTCAAGGTTGCATACTCATCCCTCTGCTTTACTCACTCTATACACATGACTGCGTAGCTGGGCATAGTGCGAACTCCATCATCAAGTTCGCTGATGACACCACTGTTGTTGGACGAATCACAGATGGGGATGAGTCAGAGTATAGAAGTGAGATCGTCCGACTGACCAAATGGTGCCAGCACAACAACCTGGCTCTCAACATCAGTAAGACCAAGGAACTGACTGTGGACTTTGATAGGCGAAGGATGAGACCACACAATCCTCTTCACATCAATGGGACGATGGTGGAGAGTGTCAAAAACTTCAAATGCATATTTCCAAAGATCTTGCCTGGACCCAGCACAACAATGCCATTATAAAGAAGGCACATCAGTGACCTAACTTCCTGAGAAGATTATGGAGATTTAGCATGTCGAAGAGGATTCTCCTAAACTTCTACAGGTGCACGGCAGAGAGCATTCTAACTGGTTGTATCGTGGCCTGATTCGAAGACTTGAACGTTCAGGAGCGGAAAAGACAACAAAAAGTTGTGACCACTGCCCAGTCCATCACCGGCTTTGACCTCCCCACCATTGAAGAGATCTATTGTAGTCGCTGCCTCAAAAAGGCAGCCAAAATCATCAAAGACCCACACCATCCTGGCCACACACTCATTTCACCATTGCCATCAGTTAGAATGTACAGGAGCCTGAAAACTGTAATGCCCAGGTTCAGGACCAACTTCTTCCCTACAGTCATCAGGCTATTAAACACAACAACGTACAGTATAAGCTCTGAGCTCTGAATTACAAAAGACCATTATTATCATTGCACTATATTTGCTATTCATTACACTTTTTAATTTATTTTTTTCTTCCCCTGTTATGTACTATGTTTACATATTCACATATTCTGTTGTGCTGCAGCAAATAAGAATTTCATTGTCCCATCCGGGACATATGACAATAAAACACTCTTGACTTGACTCTTTATGTTTCTTCTTCCAGCATGCAGTAGTTGACAGCTACCTGCATAATTGTACCTGTCACTTTATTAGTCTTATTATGTCTTCCGGCTACACTCTGCCGCCATTCTAAGTTCGGTAAAGCTTATTATGTATTGAAGATATCTGTTGAAATGTGTGGTGTTATGTCTTTCTTGAAGCTGTTGTGGCACTGTAATTTCCTGTAAAGGATTATTAAAGGTTATTCTATCTATCTATCTAAAGCCAGCACGTTTTGTTTCTTGTACTTGGCTTAAAGTCATTTATGCCCAGAACAAGAGAAGAAATGGTGTGAGCATTAATCCATTGTCAGCCTCTCTTCATAGAAACAAGGAACTGCAGATGCTGGTTAATAAATAAAAGAACACAAAGTGTTGGAGTAACTAAGCAGGTCTTGCAGCACCTTTGGAGAATGTGGACAGGTGATGTTTTAGGTCGAAGTAGGGTCTTGATCTGAAACTTCTCCAGAGATGCTGCATGAGCTGCTGAGTTACTCCAGCACTTTATGCCCATCACTCTTCTCTCCTTTCAATTATGTATCCAAGTTGCTACTATCCTTTTATACCACAGGGTCATATTTTCTAAATTACATTGATTTGTGATGTTCTATCTAAAGTTCTTTGACTGGCTAAGTACATTCACACAGCAGTGCCTTGCACAAGCTGCTCTGTTCATCAAAGAACGTAAGAATAAAGCAATTCAAATGCAGTAGGTCTGGCAAACCAACAGCCACAGAAGCTGTTTAAAAAATCTAAAACACAGGGTTCAGAATATTAATATGACGATTACATTTTACAAGTTCTCAAAATGTGTCAGGTTGAAATAGAGTAGATATTTTTGCTAAAAGTAATGCAAGTCATGTGTGGCTCCTCCTGAATTAAGAATGATCATGTAGCTTTCAATAAAATTTGGCCTGGTGCCAAGAAATAATGGCCAATATAAACTAATGTTCCAGATGGATTCCATTCTTGCATTTATCTAGTAATGGTTGTTGTAAACGATATGAAAGCATGTATGAACCGGAGCTAAGAATTGTCAGTACAGCTGTTTTTCATTACAAGCCTGTTATTGCAAGCCTGTTATTACCAAATTGTGGAAAAGGGTTGCTTCTTGTTGATTTATCTAACAGAGCTTGGAGAAATAACTGTGGCTTGTAAAATGGCACGCCATAAATATCCCATGTAATGAGAATGCCATGTGATCAAAATAGGTTTGATCCTGACCTCGGGTGCTATCAGCGTGGAGTTTGCACTTTATCCCTGTAACCATGTGGGGTTTCCCCTGGTGCACGGGTTTTCTCCCAAATCCCAAATATGTGCAGGTCTGTACGTTATTTGGCCTTTGCAAATTGCCCCAAGTATGTAGAGAGTGGGTGAGAAAGTGGGCTAACAGAGAACTAGTGTGAACAGGTATTTGATGGTTGTTGTGGACCTCGTGAGCTGATGGCCCTGTTTTCATGCTGTAACTCTAAAGTAAAATATATATTGTTCTTGCTTGGATGAAATTTAAATAACATTGATCAATAACTTTTAATTAAAATCATTTGAGATTTGCTTGCATTAAAAACCGTATCAAAAATGAATATATAATTCTGATACAAGTTTAGGATGAGCATGACCAAAAATATGAGTTCCAACATAGAGCATAGACTGGTACAGCACAGGAATAGGCCCTTTGGCCGATCATATCTGTATTGAATTTGATGCCAAGCCCATCACTTATCTACTTGCACATAATCACTACCCCACCATTCCCTGCATATCCATATACCTGTCCAGAAGTATTTTAAATTACACTAACACATCTGCTTCACCCGCTACCACCCCTGGCAGAGCATTCCAGGCAAACAGCACTCTTTGCGAAAAAAACTTGCCCCGCACATCTCCTTTAATCTTTGCCCCTCACAAGCTTTGATTTTGATAATCTCCTCCAACCCTACGTTCTAACATTATATCTGTGATCTTCCAAGGTTGGTCATCTATGCAACCTTGGCGAGTTGAGACATTAGGGTGTGCAAAATTCTTTATTTTGGAACAGAAATCAAGAAGGCACCCGAGTCGAAAAAGATAGCCAAATTTTAATGATGTGTGTTCTACTCGCGTGGCGCTAGAATGAACGGTTACAGAAAAAACCCGCGAATAAACTCGTGCCCATGTGACCGCACCAGCCAATCGCGAGGGTTTGATCTTAACAGGGCTACCACAAGGTGTCGTTAAACAACCTGCCTAATAATTATGCTGAATGCTAGCAGTGCTGTCAACCACACAGGGTCAGAAATGTAAGATTCCTTTCTTGCATCTCCCTTAATCCTCTAAGAAAGAGTTATTAGCTACCAAGGAAATTAATGTCCTCAAGGAGATGCCAGTCTCTGAAATTAGCTGCTGCACTTAATGGACAGGTGGATGTGACCCATGAGTAGCCCACAGTTCCAAATGAATAGATGCTGCACTTCAGCAGATAGCTCTCTTGCAAGAGTAGAGTGATGTTATGCATAACCTTAACCCTAAAGGAGCAGAAATATGGCATGTGATTTGGTACCTCCTCTGCTGGAACACTGACATACCTGCCTACCAATTCTCACAAATCTTTACCGTGATCACAGGTCTGCTCAGATTCAGTAGGGAGTTTACTGCAGGGAGAAGAGTGAAGGCAGCAAGCACCAGAACCCTGTGATCTGAGTTTCTCAGCCAGATCAACTTTGGATCTGGAATTTGAAACAACAGTGGAGAGGCCATAGTAGCAATAGATCATTGTTTCATTTTCTATCCAGTTCTCTGAAAGATCATCTGATGTACATGTTCAGGACATCGATGTACCTACATGATATCATCCATTTATTTTCCACCTAGGCCTCTTGGGCAGATTGCACATCCTTGACCCACAGTATGTCATCTCAGACGTCTCCTTCCACTGGCCAGGGCAACAGTTGGAGGCTGATTCATTAAGACTTCTCAAGGGTTATCTAGGATATCTATGCAGATTCAAAGGAGTTGAGAAATCTTCCAGGAGCCAGGTTGAAGCCATACTGCACACTAGGAGCACAATGACACCAGGGCCAACTTGCAAACTTGTCAAACAGGAAAGGCATCAGGATGTAAATGTTTGGAGACATAATTATGCAATGAATTTGGATTTACATGTTATTTTTGTTGCTATATAATGATCTGTCCACAAGCACTGGTGCACTCATTTTAAACATCGCTGTGCTGGGGTAAAGTGACTGGTATTACTGCAGTGCTTTCTACATCTAGGGTTGCCAACTGTTAGCCAGGACATCCCGTTTTCTGGGCTAAATTAGTTTTTTCCATACGGGACGGCCCTTGTCCCGTATTTGACTGCTACTACTCGGGTCGAGGGGACTGTCGGGTCAGAGCACCGCATCCACATACCCATCCCGACGTAGTGCAACCCATGGAGTGCAGCAGCAGCGCCTTGCCCATGGCACCGTCAGTCGGCAGCTCAGCCAGTTGCGCGACCTTCCGACCTTCGCTTACCGCCAACACCACCTCCCCGCCTTCTCATGGCTGATCATCGGTTCATGAGTTGGATGAGGTGCTGGACTTTGCTCGCGACATCGCGTGGGCCAAAACTCCTCAGCTGGCCCGCCGGCTGTGCTTTGTGTGCAGTCCAGCACCCGGACCAACTCATCATTCCCCCAGCCATGGCCGGGTCGGTCAACGAATTGCGTCAGGAATTTGTGCTGTGTTTTGACCTTTTGTCCCTTATTTGGGAGTGAGAAAGTTGGCAACCCTATCTACATCTGACCTGGGAAGATTGCTAATGTCATGCTTGTCTGGTTAATGCACTTGAGCATAACGCTGATTGCCGCTAAACACCGAGTAATGCTTTGCCCTTGGAAACCATAGCCTCTCTGCTGTGGATTACATGATTGCAAATTAATAAGATGGACATGGTAGCTTCCATGTTATTCTGGCAATAAGTTGAATAGTAGCTCACAAATCAAATTCTCCATTTGTTCCGCTCTTCCACATTTGAGGAAAGGTCTCTGAAGAGATGCAGAAAATTGAGAGAGGATACACAATCTGATTAAAACTTTGCTACATGTTGCCATACTTAGCGAGCATCTCTTTATGTGAATGATTGAAAGTGACAGGAATAGCTGAGAGAAAATTTGTGAAAAGTGATTGCTTGTGCAGGGAAGCATGATAATACAAAAAGCACATCCGATTGTTTCAATCTGAGTGAAGCACTGGACTTTTACCACAGCAAGTTTAGCTCAGTCACAACTCATTGAATAATTTGAAATGGATGACTGGCACGATGGTCTAAAATGAAGCTACAGTTTCATGGGGGATTTCTCATTTCTGAAAGATTGTGAATCTTATTGGTTTGAAATGTTAGCCTTCAATCAGCATTTTATTATCTGAAGTTTTCAGCTAACCATGGCTTATAGTGCTGACTGAGGCTATGCAGCTAACCCGAGTAGTTAATATTTCAAACAAATTTTATACCTGCAGAATGTAGTTGACATCATAGTTTGTTAAACTGGATTTGAGCTATTCAAGCTATAAAGATTTTGTAGAAATCCAGGTAAATTATAGGATTGGGTAAATATCATCAAAGTATTATAAGCAGTACTGGTAGCTGTGCATTGGAGGACCTGAAGGGTTATAATCTGACCCCTCATCTTTCCTGGCTGATTACCAATGAATAATATTGTAGTTAATGATCGTAGTGCGGAGATAAAAAATGTGTTTGTTTTCGAAGGGAGGGAGTACATCATTATCCAAGCATGCAATATAAGCTAGGTGATAAAGCAGCAGCTATTCAGCTGGGGCATTCTTCTGGGTGCTTTGCTCTGCCACCTGTTTTTTTTTTCGGTTGCTTTTCTAGCTCTTTTGGCTCCTGCTGCTCTTCAGGGTTTGCCTCAAAGGTCTCAAGTTTTACATGTCCTTAATGCTCTTTTTTTAGCACCAATTACTAGGGAGGCATAGTGGCGCAAGGTCAGCTGGACCAATGCCCAATCCAGAATTATCAGCGATTTTATCCCTGCAGTCAATATTTTGGGGCAGCACAGTGGTGCAGCAGTAGCATTACTACCTTACTGCCAGAGACCCAAGTTTGATCGTGGTTATGGGGTGCTGCCTGCTCGGAGTTTGTATGTCCTCCCTGTGACCGCATGGGTTTTCTCTGGGTGCTCTGGTTTCCTCCGACACTCTAAAGATGTACAAGTTTGTAGGTTAATTGGCTTGGTAAAATTGTAAATTGTCCCTAGTGTGTGTAGGATAGTGCTAATTTACAGGGTGATTGCTGGTCGGCGCAGACCTGGTGGGCCGAAGGGTCTGTTTCCATGTTGTATCTCTAAAGTCTAAATTGCTGTTGCAGGTTGGCTACCAACACACCATTTGCCATTAAATCAAGGTGGATGAATTTAATGTTTGTAAATGCAGTGAATTTGTGATCTCCCTGGTACAATTGTGTATGGCAGATTGAGAGACATACCAGAGATTTGCAGTCGTTTGGGAAGGAAGTTGAGACTCAAAATTATCTTGATCTCCTTGGAGACTCTAGACATACTGCAGTCTTCCTGCAGTATTCCACATACCTCTGCATCAATGGTCTTGGAAAGCCTGAGCCTGTGAATACCTTGCTCATCAGAGCTAGGAGATGGCTCTTCTCAGATGGGCTGTTCTATGTCTCTTCTCCAGTGACAACATTATGGGAGACTATTTGGGGCTGTTCAGCTAATGCTGGCTCAAAGTAATGACATTCCCCACTTATTTTCCTTGGATGCTACTGTCCCCTCAAACACTCTCATTTCACTATTCATTGACACACCAAAGGCAATTAGCAGTGGCCAGTTGACCAACCAAACACCAATTTTTTAGCATGTGGGAGGAAACCAGATAATCCAGAAGAAACATTTGTGGCCAAAGGGAGAACAGGGCAAGATTAGCAAGTTTGCTGATGATACAAAAGCTAGTGGTTTTGCAGATAGTGAAGATGGTTGTGAACGATTGCAGCAGGATCTGGATTGATTGTCCAGGTGGGCGGAGGAATGGTTGATGGAATTCAATACCGAAAAGTGTGAGGTGTTGCAATTTGGGACGTCAAAACAAGGGC
Organism: Leucoraja erinaceus; assembly: GCF_028641065.1. Taxonomy (NCBI): domain Eukaryota; kingdom Metazoa; phylum Chordata; class Chondrichthyes; order Rajiformes; family Rajidae; genus Leucoraja; species Leucoraja erinaceus. Next base: position 58,381,582 of record NC_073383.1, read on the forward strand.
AGGACCTACACAGTAAATGGTAGGCATCTGGGTAGTGTTGTAAAGCAGGGGGATCTAGGAGTACAGGTGCATGCTTCCTTGAAGGTCGAGTTGCAGGTAGATAAGCTGGGTAAAAAGGCTATTTGCACTTTGGCCTTCATCAGTCAGTGTATTGAGTATAGAAGTTGGGAGGTCATATTGCAGTTGTATCAGACGTTGGTGAGACAGCATTTAGAATATTATGGTCAGTTCTGGGCACCATGTTATAGGAAAGATATTGTTGAGCTTGAAAGGGTTCAGAAAAGATTCACAAGGATGTTGCCAGGACTAGAGGGTGTGAGCTATAGGGAGAGGTTGAGTAGGCTGGGTCTCTATTCCATGGAGCGCAGGAGGATGGGAGATCTTATAGAGATATACAAAATCATGAGAGGAATAGATTGGGTAGATGCACAGAGTCTTTTGTCCAGAGTAGGGGAACCGAGGACCAGAGGGCATATGTTCAAGGTGAAGGGGAAAAGATTTAATAGGAAGTCGAGGGGTAACCTTTTCACACAAAGGGTGGTGGATGTATGGAACAAGCTGCCAGAGAAGGTAGTTGAGGCTGGGACTATCCCATCATTTAAGAAACAGTTAGACAGGTACATAGATAGGACAGGTTTGGAGGGATATGGACCAAGAGCAGGCAAGTGGGACTAGTGTAGCTGGGACATTGTTGGCTGGTGTGGGCGCGTTGGGCCGAAGACCCTGTTTTCACACTGTATCACTCTATGAGTGTGACTCTAACTCCACACAGACAGCACCAAGGAAAAGGATTGAACTCTGCCATTGGAGCTCAACTAGCTGCACCGCTGTGCATAGTGATTTCTACCGTTGTTGGGATTACGGAGGCAACTATTAAATGGATTTCTCAGCAGCTAAACGGTGAACAAACTATTCATTGTTAGTTTGAGGTGTTTGTGCAGTTACCCTGGGATCAGAGGCTGCATAATCAGGTCTGCTGACTGAGGAGAGTGTCCTTTTAGACAACAAGAAAGGCAACAAGCAAGCATGATATGCTCCTACTTATACTGAGCCTAGTTTACATTGGTTGCAGTTTAGATCCTATATACTGGCAGGATGGCCAGAAGTGGGCATTGTGTTGAAGGTGACAAAATTAGACCTTGCAACAGAAACGGTTGGTAAATGTTGGTGCAGAACCAATTTATGCATTATTTCTCAATGAACAATAATATTTGATCAAGGAATTGCAAGGGAACAATTCTCCTCACAATAATTGTAGAACTGATAATTGTTATATGTTATATAGCATTAACATTAACATATCAAAGGTAAACTAACCTGTTGTTTTCTTAATGCTATCAATATTGTTTTCTGATGTCTATGTTGTAAAGGAAATGTAATTTTATAATTCCAAAAGCTTGAACATAAGTTAAATTTATTGTCTAATTAAAATCAAGAGAATTTCAGGCTTAGATCATTTATTGCAGCTGTAATTCTGAAATGGGGATGCATCTTGATAACCCAGCCTTTAGCTACATTGCAGAAAACCAGCGTTGATAACTGTGAACATATGCAAGTTGCTTTGAAAATCAGTGATTAATGGCAAAGTGCAACACGGGAGATAGTCACAGCTGCTCTTGTAATGCTCAATGGGCCGTCTGGACACAGCAACGTTATTCCAAGTATAGGCAGATGGTTTAAGGAGAGAAATCATTGCACCCAAGCAGTTATCACAATACTTTACCAATTGTTAACTCTTTACATTGTGCAGCAAATTCATTATTGGTGATGGTATATTACTGCCACCTGAACTGAGATGCAGTGAAAAACTTAGTTTGCATGCTATTCAGTCAAATCACTACCATGCATAAATATAATCAAGCCACACACAAGTGCAACAGATAGTGTAAAGATAAAGATAACCAGAATGCAGAATGTAGTGTTGCTGCTACAGGGAAAGCACAGGTTTAAATAAAAAATATAAGGCCTTAATGTTGCATCAAGATGGGAACTGTAGCCTTATTCCTCAACAAGGAAGGATCTGTTCTTCATTCTAGCTGTACGTGGTTACCAGTTTTTGTATCTTCTGCCTGACAGGAGAGGGGAGAAGAGGGCAATGGCCAGAAAATGGTGTTGGTGTATCTTATAAAGTCTCATTAAAATAAATGATGAAATGATGATTGTTGTGAAAACAGCCATTTCAATTATATTCCTCAAGAAAAGAAATCTGCATTCTTCTTGTCTTGCCGAAATGTGACTCTTAATCCATTAATGCAGTTAACTGCTTCCTTGGATTAGGCAGTTAGGGATTGACAATAATTGATAGCATTGCGACTGAATACATTTGTAAAGTATAGAAGACAATTTCAATTTGCATTATTGTGGAAGAAATTTAAATTAATCCATAAACAAACCAAAGAGAAAAATAAATGTTTTAAACCACACCTTCAATCCCAGTTGTTAATCTGATCATTACTATAGATTATGATAGAAAGCCTTCCTGCATCTCTCTATAGGAGTGGAATTGCCCCAATTTCACTATCTTAGTGCAATGTTGCCAGAAATCTGAACTGAAATCTGACAGAAAACTCCTCACATTAAATTCCGGTTAAAGGAAATGCATTGAACAAAAATGTAATTAATGTCAAATCACGTGCAAATAATTGCAAATAGAATCATGGACAGTTTTGCAATTCAGAATGAGGACATGCAGTCCACTACATCTGAGATAGTTAAAACAGCTTTACTCAACTTAATTTAATTCCAGCATAGATCCATAGCCCTACAGGTTTTTCAGTACATATTCAAATACTGTTTTATATGACAAGTGTTTTTGCTTCTGCTATACTTTCTGGCAGTGACAGCATCCTTACTGTCCTCTGAATGAAAACAAATCTCCCCTCCAATCCTCCCACAAATTATTTTAAATTGATGCTCCCTGTTATTTACTCTCACAGCCCTTCAAAAATTTACATCTCATTTCAACCTCCTCCAAAGAAAACAACCCCATATTTCTTTACAGCTAAAATGTCCAGTTTCCCCCAGCAATGTGTTCAGTGCAATCACATCCTTCCTATAATATGGTGACCAGAACTGAATGCAGTACTTAAGCTGGGGCCTTATTGGTTCAACATAATTCTTGTTTATTCTTCATGCTCTTATGTTCTATCTTTCAGCTATTAAAGGAAATAATCCTATTGTAATTTTGCCATTTAGTAGCCTATTTTAATATCTTTAAAAAAATCTGTTGGTACCCTCCTACATGTCAAAACTGGAATTCATCTGTAAAAAGTGGCAGAGAATGGCAATGATCAAGTAAAATAAACTTTAAAAAAGTAGAAACATAGAAAATAGGTGCAGGAGTATGCGATTCCACCCTTCGAGCCAGCCCAAAGTAGTGATTGAATGGAATTTTAAATTGGAAGGGTGGCACAGTGGCGCAGCAGTAGAGTTGCTGCCTAACAGTACCAGCCACTTACGTTCAATCCTGACTATGGCTGTTGTCTGTACGGAGTTTGGATGTACTCCCCTTGCTCCAAGAGCACCGGTTTCCTCCCACATTCCAAAGACATACACGTTTGCAGGTTAATTGGGTTCTTTAAAAATTGTAAATTATCCATAGCGTGTAGGATAGTGCTAATGTATGGGTGATCACTGGTCAGCTTGGTGGGCCAAATTGCAGGCTGCATTTCTAAAGTCTAAAGTAAAGAAGTGAATGGTCATACTAAAGGGCCTGTCCCACTGTACGAGCCAATTCAAGAGTTCTCCCGAGTTTCCCCTCATTCGAACTCGGAGAATTACGGTAATAGCACTCGTAGGTATTCGGGGCTCTCGTGGACATTTTTCAACGTTGAAAAATCTTCACGAGTCTTCACGAGCTTACCGCGTTTCCCGAGTATCTGCCATTAGCGTTGTCCCGAGTACCTGCCGTTAGCGTTACGAGCCGCCCCGAGCTCCGACGTACCCGCTACGTACATTCTATGTGCTTACCATGAGTTTGATTTTTTTTTTTTAAACTCGGGAGAGCTCTTGAATTACCTCGTACAGTGGGACAGGCCCTTTAAGGTATGTTCTAGCACGTAGAGAATTATGGCTAAGTGTGAGCATGAAACATATTGTTAGTTGGCATGTTGGAGCTGCACAGTTGTCGATACTGACAAGCAAAACCCTCATGGAGAAAACAGTATGGCTAAAAAGAAAGAGGAAAAAGTGCAGGTATAATTCAGCAGGTCAGGCAGCAACCCTGCAGAACATGGATAGGTTACATTTCGGGCTGGGATCTTTCTGGCTAGTTAGGTCAATTGTTTCTCATATAAAAGTAAATAATCCTATTAATTATTTTTAAATGAATTGACATAAAAAAACATGTATGCTCTGGCTTAATTATAAAAGAACCAGTAAGATATGATTCAAACATGTGTTATGATCAGCCTAGGCTCAAGTCAAGTTTGTGCTGAGAGCTAAGAATTAGTGGACAAATTTTAACCTGAGTGCCTATGGGAAAGTGAATATCCAGTTCATTGCCGATTACATTCATGACCACAATTGACACATCGATCAAAGTATGTGGCGATGTGGTAAACCAGCCAATTAGGAAATCAGTGATTCTTTATTAAATGGTAAGCAGGTAAAATGACTGTAATTATCTAATTCTGCTCCTGTTACCCTTCTTTTGATGATGTGGAATCTGTCTGATTGAAATCAATAGAACTAATAGGAGGCTCTCCTCTACCAGCATAGCAAAGAGTTAAAATTCACTTCACTGATAAAGAAATGCATTACAGTGACCATCATTATAATGCAATTCCGATGAATTAGATCAAGGCTAACTCGGACGCCAAAGTTCAGATGGGACATTAAAACCGATACACCACTCTACACACCTAGATTTCTGTGGCAGAACTGAAGAATAATAATACTTGGGAGAGTTCTAATCACAGAGGTTTGACATGTGAAATGTTACCATTGATACTATACACTATTTTTTGCATTCCTAGAAAAGCATAAACACCTGGCCATTCTCCGGCTATAAACATGGATTCATCACTGACAACTTTTGTTCTTGTGCTCCACTCAATACTGAAGAGTTTCAATAATGAACCTACATCTTTAGAACAACTATGATTAGATATGAAGTGCCCTCCATACATTGTTGATCAATCTGAAGACAAAACAAAACTTGCCTCATGGCAATTTAAATCTAATTTGATGCAGTCTGCAAATTTGCCATAAAAAGTGCAGTAACCTGATAATCACATTAACCGTTACACAGTGAATTTGAAATGAAATGAAATGATTCAATTTATTGTCATTGTCAGTGTACAGTACAGAGACAACGAAATGCATTTTTTAGCATCTCCCTTGAAAGGGAGACACAGGGCGTCGCGGTGTGCCCGCGCCTGCCGCCGTAACATTCCATTACAGGCAAAGGTGGGTGAAGTGTCTTGCCCAAGGACACAACGACAGTATGCACTCCAAGCGGGATTTGAACCGGCTACCCTCCGGTCGCCAGCCGAACTCTTAGCCCATTGTGCTATCTGTCGTCCCACTGAGGAATTTAGGAATTTCTCCTCCTAATCAGAAGATTTTGAATTTATGTCTAACTTCAAGGATCTGTGAATAATACCAAGGCTGATACTTTTACTTGCACTTCTGCCTAGCTAGTGATGTGCATCATCAGATCACTTTTTTGACACATTTTTTTATCAGTAATCAAGAGTTGAACAGATTTTAAACCACATGGAAGGAGATGCAAGTCATTGTAAATTACTCATTCCAATGAATTATCCTAATACCTCATTATACTGGGAGAACAAAATAGTCTCTACCCCATTCTAACAAAGCCTACAAAAATATTGTTTGAATTTAATCAGGTCTCTCTCCTCACACTTAATATCTGGCTGTAATATTGCAAATGAGAAAGGCAGGAAATTTTATGTTAAATCTTTGAAACAACTTATTTTCATATGACACTAACGTCACACAAGGCATCTCAGCATTTAACAGAAGGAACCAAAGTAAAATAGGCAACATTAAACATTTAAAAAAATTAACAGCATTAAAGAGGCAAATATCATGCCTTATTAGAAATGATTGGAGGCCTGGTTTAGGACATTTGAGTTTTTTCAAAAGCTGGAATAAGAGAACAGCTAAAGAAAATGTATTTATTATTTGACGTTTATTGAAATGTGGGGTAATCCTATTGAAACATTTGAGTTCTTAAGGGGATGTTCTTATGATGTTGAGATTTTCCACGTGGCTGAGTCTTCACGTGAGTCTGAAGCTTACAAACTCCACCTCACTGCCTACAAAGATGCCCTCATTGCAGCAAAATCTGCCTACCTCTCCTCCATATTCACCGAGCCCTGCCTAAACCACAGAACCCTCTTCTCCACAGTGGGCAACCTCCTCAAGCCTCGAGCCAACACTCTCCCTACCTCTACTCCGGATCTCTGCAACTCATTCCTCCACTTTTTCGCTGATAAAATCAGCACCATCTATCAATCTTTATCCCCTGTACCCGACTACCCAGCATCTACTCCACCACCTACCAAGGCCCCTCCTTTCAACATCTCCACTGACCTCCTTACCCCTCCTCCACACTGCTTCCTCTCCCAGTTTGACTTGGTCACCCCTACTGAAATCTCCAAACTCATCAGCTCTTCCAAACCCACTACCTGCTCCCTCGACCCTCTCCCCACTCCCCTGCTGAAGTCCTGCCTCTCCGTTCTCTGCCCCTACCTCACTAATCTCTTCAACTCCTCATTGTCCCAAGGAATTGTCCCCTCCACTTTCAAAACTGCTGCTGTTACACCAATCTTAAGGAAACCTGGTCTTGATCCCTCCTCTCTCATTAACTACCGCCCAATCTCAAACCTCCCCTTTCTTTCAAAAACCCTGGAGCGTATCGTTGCGTCGCAACTTCATTCCCACCTCCTTGCGTATAACCTACTTGAACCCCTCCAATCTGGCTTTCGCCCCCTCCATAGCACAGAAACTGCTCTCCTCAAAGTCCTCAACGACCTCCTCACCTCTGCTGACACCGGTTCCCTCAACATCCTCATCCTCCTCGACCTGAGCGCAGCCTTCGATACAGTGAACAATAACATCCTGCTCACCAGACTCAAAGACCTCGGCATTGAAGGCTCTGCACTCAGCTGGCTCCGTTCCTACCTTTCCAACAGATCCCACTTCATCTCTCTCCACAACCCACACCTCTGCTACAGCCACAGTCACTCAAGGCGTTCCCCAAGGCTCCATACTCGGCCCCCTCCTCTTCATCATCTACATCCTCCCCCTTGGTCAGATACTCCGCCACTTCAACCTGGACTTCCACTGTTACGCTGATGACACCCAGATCTACCTTGGCACCAAATCCCCCCACAACCCCCCCCCCTCCCATATCAACTCCTGTTTGTCAGCTATAAAAACCTGGATGCAACATAATTTCTTCAAACTCAACAACGATAAGACAGAATTCCTCATAGGCTCCAAAGACACACTCAGCAAAATCAATAACCCCACTCTCACCATCGACGGCACCACTGTCTCTCCATCTCCCCAGGCCCGCAACCTTGGCGTGATCTTTGATTCCACCCTCTCCCTTGAGCCTCACATCCGCCATGTCATTAAAACCTCCTTCTTTCATCTCCGCAACATCGCCAAACTCGGACCCTCTCTCACACCTCCCGCTGCTGAAAGACTCATCCATGCCTTCATCTCCTCCCGACTGGACTATTGCAACTCACTTCTCCTTGGCATCAGCTCCACCTACATCAACCGACTCCAACCGGTCCAGAACGCAGCCGCCCGACTCATCACCCACACCAAATCCTGGCATCACATCACTCCAGTCCTCAAACAACTTCACTGGCTTCCCATCTCCCACCGGATCAACTACAACATCCTGATCCTCACCTACAAAGCCCTCCACCATCTGGCCCCCCCATATCTCACTGACCTCCTCTCCCCCTACCAACCCTCACGGTCCCTCAGATCCACATCAGCCGGTCTCCTCTCCATCCACAAGCCCAACCTCTGCAGTTTTGGGGACAGAGCCTTTTCCATGGCAGCTCCCAGGCTCTGGAACTCCCTCCCCCAACTGATCCGCAATTCCGTGCCCCTCACCATCTTCCAGTCACGCCTCAAGACCCATCTCTTCACCTCTGCCTATCCTTAGCCCCATGTCCCCCTCCCTTTTCATCTGTGCATTAATTGTCTCATATTGTGTTTTGTATTGAATTCTGTCTTTACTTTGTGTACTAGTCATGTCTCTACTATTTATTTAATTCCCCTTATATGTTTTTCCTCTACCTGCTAAATTTTTGTAAGGTGTCCTTGAGACTCTTGAAAGGCGCCCATAAATAAAATGTATTATTATTATTATTATTATTATACATATGACTAATAGAGTGGGGGAGATGCCGTATGGAAACAGGTCCTTCAGCCTATTGAGTTTGCATCTACCATTAAACACTAATTCACCCTAATCCTACTATTTTCATGCTTCCCATATTCACAAAAACTTCCCAGATTATACAACTCACTTACACATTTAATGTAATTTTCAGTGGTCAATAAGCTTTGGAATGTGGGAGGTAATGGAGCACCTGAGTAAAAGCCTCAGTCGCAGAGTGAAATGGCCATGAACCCACATGTCTGGCACCATGAGACAGCAGCTCTACAGTCTACGGCACTGTACCTACTTTAATAAATGGGATCATCCAGGATAAATGTAAAACGTTACACACTTTAGCTTCCTAAAGTGAGAGTCAGGCCACTAAAGCAAAGAGCCTATGAGCTCTTATCCTATGAAATAGGGATACAATTACCAAATAAAGGGTGTGGTCATTGAAAAATAAGGTATATTGCTTGTGAATCTTTGGAATTTTTTAATAGGAGTCTTGTGGTGGGCAAGATCATGGGAGATATTTAAAGAGGAGGTAGATACATTTTTGAAAGATCAAGGAAGTGAATTCTGTCACAGGACAAGAGATGAGGTCTGAGGCAGATCGGCCATGATCAGAATGAATGGCAAGGGAGACCTCAAAGCATCAATAGAAGTCAGCTCTGACCCCTATTTTCTCATCGTCTTCTTATGGAAAGGTGGCTGTTCCTCCAAATCTCTACCTCTGGTTTAACATAAGATTTTTCTGTATAGTGAGCAGCTGTCAGTAACATGATCAATTACTTGCACACAAGTTTAACTCTGATTCATTCTTATCTTAGACATATTGATATTACTACACAGTGACATTTCAACAAGTGAGATGACCTAGATTGGTGGCTTCATCTGAAATAAGTAATCGTGGAGAATTTGAGAGATCCAGCACTAATTTGAGAGTCTTAGCTATTTTGAGAGTTACATTGGGAGGTGTAGTTCTGCTATGACTGTTTTTGTGGAAGATGCTCAGTTTCTTGTTCTTGACTTTTAGTTTCAGTTTTAACTACACTGCATTGAAACAGGCCCTTCAGCCCACTGAGTTCACGCTGACCATCGATCCCACATTCACACTTGTTCTATGGCATTTCACTTTCCTATCTACTCCCTACATACTAGGGGCAGTTTAGAGGCCAATTACAGTTTATTGAGGCCTAAAAACCTGCACGTTTTTGGGATGTGGGAGGAAAGCAGAGCACTAGAGTATGGGTGTCAGAGGTTATGGGGAGAAGGCAGGAGAATGGAGTTAGGAGGAAGAGATAGATCAGCCATGATTGAATGGCAGAGTAGACTTGATGGGCCAAATGGCCTAATTCTAATCCTATCACATGATTGTGACCCAGAGGAAACCCACACCGTCTCAGGTAGAACATGCAAACTTTGCACAGACAGCACCCGAGGTCAGGATCAAACCTAGGCGTCTGGCACTGTGAGGCAGCTGCTTTATCTCACGTGTAACAAAATTGGATCATAGGCTTTAAACACAGAGATAAATGAATAATGGAACCTATCCTTCCATTTTCCTTTTACAATTCTTGCTATAATTCTAGAATTTAAAGTGCCAAGATTTTGTTGCTCTATATTTAGTTCATTCTTAACAAAAGTCTGTTGTTTTCAGTCCAACTTGCACAAGGAAACAACCACATTCAAAGAATAGGTAGAAGACTCCAGTATTTCTTGTTTCAATTGAAATCTTTAAATAAATCATAACCTTTATTCTTAAATCTACATTTGATATCATTTTCTTTCTAATTTCATGATGCTTCTGAACATGTGAAAGTCAACTCTGTACATTTTTTCCTCTCAAAATAATAAAGTCTAGGTTTGGTAACTTAATTACCCAATGCTCTACATTCTAGTCTTGTTCCCATAGCTTCTCTCCATTAATCAATATTTCTTCTGTAAATTGGAGACAGATTTGAATAAATCACAGCAGATGGCATTCAGAGACATTTCTAAACTATAAGAAATTGAAGTAATTGATCCAAAAATTAAATAATGTTTTAAAATGCAAAACAAGGCTATAATTTGAGAGAGCATCCTTTGCTTATTTTACTTGGATTATGTGGACCAATCCATAGACATGTTGCCAGTTCTGATGTACTTCAAAATGGATCAATGAATGTTTGCAATCCTTTTAGTCATGCCCATCAAAAATCACAAATGGAAATCACAAATCTCTCCCTCGAGATATTTTTCTTAGTATGTTTTCAAACCGATCCATTTAAATGTTTTGAACCCAATAGCAAAACAGAGGCTCTTGGCCCTTGTTTCCTTTCCAACCAGAAGAGGCAATCTTCCACTACTCACCCTCATGGAATGTGTTAAAAATGTTAAGCTATCTAATCTTTTGGGAAGAGTATAATTTAATATTATTCATTTAATTTTTTTTGCACAGAATTGCTTTTTAAGGCTCGAAGCAGATGCTGTGCAGATGTTTTGAGTTTCATCGGCTGAAGAGAAAACAGCAGCCTATCTAAATTATCAACATTTATCATACATAAACACCATGAATCTGATTTCGGGATCTATAAAATTTGGATGGTATCTTGCCTATAAAATGTCAACTTTCTGTGAACTTCAATTAAGCAGAACACTATAGATCTCACCTTTGCAAGATCGGCCATCACTCTTCATCTTGCCTGGGCAGTTTCCACATTTATATGATCCAAAGCTATTGAAACAAGGGACGCCGGGAAAACACAGTGCTTTCTTACATTCATTAACATCTTCTTGACATGTAAGTCCTGAAATGCAATATGGAACAGATGGAGAAATTAATATTTCATAATAACATATGGAAACAAAACTAATCCTCTTCCACTAGTAAATTGTGGCATTTTTGAAAAATATATTGATGCACAATTTCATTCATTCGGTTAGAATAACAACAGATCTTACAGGCATATACAGACTTTTTATGGTCTGTAATGGGAAAAGACGGGTTGGACCGTGGGATTTTCATGTGGTTCTTATAATTAACGTGACTACACCAAAAATATAGCATTAATTATGCACAATTAATGCTGAAAACCTGAAATTGAAACAGAAAACACTGGAAATTATCAGCAAGTTAGATGCACCTAGGTTTGCAGTCTAGAACCACTAACCCCTCTCACATTCCTAGTTATCGACGAGTCTGAAGAAGAGTCTCGACCCGAAACGCCACCCATTCCTTCTCTCCAGAGATGCTGCCTGTCCAGCTGAGTTACTCCAGGTTTGTGTTTATCCTAGTTGTCCAGTCTCGATATAGAGGGGTACAGCATGTAGGCTTGAAGTGCCCTAGGCAGAAATTGCTTGGTCTTAACAACAGCCGTGCCTATAGTACAATCTTACTGATTGTAAAAGCCGAATGCAATTTTTAACAGTGTTTACAACAGGCGGCAGAACTGCTGCTTTGCAGTGCCAGAGACCGGGTTCGATTCTGACTAAGTATGCTTGTCTGTACGGAGTTTGTATGTTCTCCTCATGACCTGCGTGGGTTTTCTCCGAGATCTTCGGTTTCCATCCACACTCCAAAGACGCACAGGTTTGTAGGTTAATTGGCTTGGTGTAAAAAATGTGAATTGTCCCCAGTGTGTATACAATAATGTAAGTGTGCGGGGATCGCTGTTCGTTGTGGGCTCGGTGGGCCGAAGGTCCTGTTTCCACACTGTATCTCTAAACTAAACTAAACTCTCTAACATTCAGAGACTTTTAAAATCAGTGATAATTTAAGTAAATAAATAAAAATAAAACTTAAACTAAAAATTAAGTAATTAAACCCATTAAACTAAAGCAAAAATAATTAAACAAGGTTGTCTCTTGACTTATAGATCAACAATCTCCCAATGAATTCATTGAGATCTGAGATCCTGCTCTGATTATTCTGGTATTTAAAAACAAGTTTCAAGTAGCTTTCTACACTTTCTACCTCTGTCATTTTTTAAAAAACTCTGAGCATCTTAGAACCTTAATTTTTAAAGATATATTTAAATTGGAATTCTGATTTTGTGTTGCAAAAAGAATGAAATGTTACCTCAAATCTCTTAGTTTTCAAAAAGTAAAGCTACTCAATAGATAAAAAAACTTATCTAAGATTAATTTCAATGTTTCACATTTAAGGTGAAGTATTCGACTTGTATAACAACTTGTCCAAAATGACAGCATTCAAAGAATTTGTTACAATTTAAACTCCAATGGAACCCAGAACTTAAAAATGACTGACTGAGAGAGAAACTCAGAGGTTTATAATAGTACATTCCAAACACGTATATAGTTGGTCCCTGTAGAAAGAAAGAACTGTAGATGCTGGCTCATACCAAAGATAGACCAAAGTGCTCGAGTAACTCAGGCAGCATTTCAGGAGAAAAAGGATAGGTAATGTTTCGGGTAGGGACCTTTCTTCAGGCTGAAAATAAAGTGTGAGTGTGGGGTGAAGAGCTGGAGGTGAGAAAAGACAGGGCCATTCAGGGCCGGCCTCTCAGAGATGCTCCCTGACCCGCTGAATCACTCCAGCACTTTATGTCACTCTTTCATACAGACCTCATCATTCTTTTATCTGGTGCAAATGACACCATCATTGCTGTATAATATTTTAACACCGACAGGATTTGCCAAAGTACAAAGAATTTCCACTTGTGATATTGAAGCTGTCAGATGAGATCACTCAGCTTTTCTTAACCTGAATTTCTGGTATGGATCAATAATCAAAAAATATACATTAACGAGGTGCAGCTACTAACTTAACGCACTGTATGTCTCTGTCCAAAAGTACAAGTTTGCAGGTTTTCCTTGCCAGAATAGACATCAACGTATCATATGCAGTGTTCATAACACATTTTACAATTTCTCATGGTGTACTGATGTTTCTTCAAATGACAAAAATGATAATTGTTGAGAGATGGCAAAAAAAGTGTTGCATAAGGGGATTTCACCCACGGGCTAATACTACAGACACAATGGAGGATATTGGCTTATAAGCATTAATATGACGTCGTCTATGGATAAGCTGGGGAACTCCATATAACATCCACTGCAGGAATCAAAGTAGTCCTAGATGGAGGTCATGCAGATTATACATACATCTTGAGTCATCCCAGGTTGAATAAGTTAAGTCTTTATTCTCTGGAGCGCAGAAGGTTAAGGGGGGACTTGATAGAGGTCTTTAAAATGATGAGAGGGATAGACAGAGTTGATGTGGACAAGCTTTTCCCTTTGAGAATAGGGAAGATTCAAACGAGAGGACATGACTTCAGAATTAAGCGACAGAAGTTAGGGGTAATATGAGGGGGAACTTCTTTACTCAGAGAGTGGTGGCTGTGTGAGATGAGCTTCCAGTGGAAGTGGTGGAGGCAGGTTCATTGGTATCATTTAAAAATAAATTGGATAGGCATATGGATGAGAAGGGAATGGAGGGTTATGGTATGAGTGCAGGCAGGTGGGACTAAGGGAAAAAAAGTTGTTCGGCACGGACTTGTAGGGCCGAGATGGCCTGTTTCCGTGCTGTAATTGTTATATGGTTATATGATAACCAGTGGTCCTGGAAAGCAATGCAACAGCCACGACTAAATGGGAGATCCTGGATCTATCTTGTGTGGAGGCCTGGAAGAGTTTGAAGGCAAAAAAGCTGAGAAGTGGTTGTAAGTGGAGAGTCATCAGACCCAATAGGGAGGATGGGCACAACATGCTGGAGTAACTCAGTGGGTCAGGCAACCTTTCTGGAGAAAAGGGATAGGTGATATTTTGGGTTGGAACCCAGATCCAATAGAGAGCAGGTTTGCTTCTGGTCATCTGCTACTATTTGATGTTCAATGTGATCAAACAGTCGTGCTCTAGTTGCAGACCTTATTGGATGCACAGAGCCTCCTGCAATGTTAACCCTTTTGCTGCCACTACTGAGCTAACATGTGAGTACAACACTGTTTTACATTACAAAGTATGGTTTGAGAAGTTGCTAACGGAACAGGAGAAATAAACATAAATGAAAAAGGAGAAATTAAGTTAATAATTAGCGTAATAGGTCCAATTATACTTTGTAATTTATAACCTAGGAGGTATACTTAGCTGAAAAACTGCTTTAGCATTTTATGAAGTCTAATAGCCCATAAATTAGATTACGCAGGTTGAAAATCACTTATGTATGAAGTAAAATGTGATTATGTCAATTTCCAAGCTGAATTATACCAGTAAGGAAATACAACGGGACTCATTTAGTTCCAGAAATAGTATTGTGCCAATTTCCATGTCATCAGCTAGGGATACTGCATAAAATACTCTGACAATTTTTCAACAAAAACTATCAGATGTTGTGAGGGATATTCTATGTGTTTGCTGGAGGAGCCAAATCTTCCTCCAGCTATATTTATGGCTATAGTTTTTTTTTTTTTTGCAAACACTTGTGGCAACAGGCTAATAAGTATTACAGCTTTATACATCTGATCACATAAATTTAAAAGAAAATCTCGAAACTCTGGCAAACAGTGACAAACTCAGGCATGCTGGTCAGTTGAGAACAGGGGGAACAGCTGTTAGCAGTTTATGAAGGATCAGAGTGAATTCGCAGCTGTTATTTGTTGCTGCGGCTCATCAGGGTGTTCCCAGTTTCCTGCCCCAGGTGATTACACGTTTAATAAAGTTTCAATGGAACTTCAGCATCTTGTGACTATTACCTGATGCCTTTCATTCTAGTCAACACAACTGCCTTATGTTAGAGGTTACCTTTTATTGTTATTGTCTTCCATGTTGGACTGGTGGTATTATTGTTTGCTGTGGACTTCCCTTACTTTTCAGTAGACTTCTCGTTTTGGTAGAAAATAGAACAATGACCAATGCCTTTGTTATAAACAAGACACATAACCAGTGCTTTTGATGGGGTAAAAAGGACATCACCCAATGTTTTTTTTGTGATTGTACGGTTTACTGACACTTCTAAGAAGATAAAAACACGATTTTTTATACTATGTTTAATTTTCAAAACTTGTTGATGTATACTTTTAAATATTATTAAATTAGATGTTGATTGCACACACATTTAAAACAGAAGAGGGGGTTACATTAATAGAAATCATTGGTGATGAATGTAGCGTAATGTTTAATTGATATGGGTACTGACACCTTTTTGTCTTTAAAACAAAATATTAACAATAATGTACACGCAGCTTAGCTTTACAGATACTTGAACATCAGTGTTTTTTTGGCTATGCAGCTGCACAGAAAGAGAAAACTTGTGTTTTAATTTGCCCAGAAGGCAAGCAGTTAGGAGAATCTGTTATAAGGTGGAGACTAAGGAGGTGCTGTGTTAGAGAAAAGAAACAGAAAAACACATTGGGATTGTAAAATGCAGAACAGAGCAGTTGCTGGGAATACCCAGCAGAATAGCTTGCACCTGTGGAAAGAGTTAATATTACAGATGGTTGACCTTATACTGGAACCAGCCAGATCTGACAACTAAAAAATCCTAATTGTTCTTAGGACCGTAACGCGCCAATAAGTTTCTTTCACTTTATGTTGGCATTGTTGGAATAGTGAAAGAGGCCAAATACAGTGAGGTCAGAATACACGCGAGATGGAGAACTGAAGTGAACTGAACTGATGGCGTCGCGTGCACAACGCGAGGCTCTGCGTCTCCGTAGTTTTTGTGAGTTAGTCTTTCTTTTGTTAATAATTACCTTAGTTTTCGCCCGGAGCACTGGAGCGAAGACTGTGTACGGCCGTCAGGAGCTACTTGAGCTCGGCCGTCTCTGCATAACGCGCACCAGAAGCGACTTTCAACTGCCGCCGGAGATCACCAGGACACCGTGGTCTAGCGGGTCCGCGCCCCCGACAGGAAGTGTCTGGAGGCGGCGCAGGGACCGCAAACAAAGGCGTGGGAAGCGGGGAGGCCATCGAGCTAGGCTGCAATCAAATCCTCACCAGCCAGCTCTGCCCAGCATTTTCCTCGCGAATGTCCGGTCCTTGGTGAGTAAAATAGACGAACTGAGGCTGCGGATCACCCACACACAGAAGGATCGCCGACTGCAACGCCATGGTCTTCACTGAGACATGGCTAAAGGACAACTTCCCAGACAACGCCATTGAGCTGGAGGGACGCACTGTCTTCAGGGCCGACAGATCAGTGGAGGACTCCGGTAAGACCAAGGGCGGCGGACTATGCATTTATGTGAATAACACATGGTGCACGGACGTTGTTAAGATTGGTAGTCACTGCTCTGCTGACCTGGAATACCTGATGTTAAAGTGCAGGCCCTTCTATTTGCCCAGGGAATTCACATCAACTGTTATCACTGCAGTCTATGTTCCCCCGGACGCTAATGCCAGGCTAGCAATGGAAGAGCTGCAAGCTGCTATCAGCAAACATCTATCTGCCCACCCAGAGGGGGCATTTATTGTTGCGGGTGATTTCAACCACTCCGACCTTAAAACTGTACTCCCCAGGTTCCATCAGCATGTTTTCTGCCCAACCAGAGGAAACAATGTTCTGGACTTAGTTTACACTAATATCACTGAAGCCTACAAAGCCCTCCCCCTCCCCCACCTTGGACAGTCTGACCACCTCTCCCTGTTCCTGCTCCCCAAATACACACCTCTGATCAGACGTGTGAAACCTACCATGAGGACAGTGAAGGTCTGGCCTGAGGGGGCTGTCTCTGACTTACAGGAGCAGTTTCAGCAGACAGACTGGAGTCTCTTTGCTACTCAGTCCACCTCAAATTCACAAGTGGACATCAACTCATACACCTCAGCAGTTCTGGACTATATAAAATTCTGTACCGATAACGTCACTACCCACAAGGAGATAAAGACTTTCCCTAACCAGAAGCCGTGGATGAGCAGGGAGGTCAGACTCCTACTGAAGGCTCGCGATGCCGCTTTCAGATCTGGCGACGCTGAGGGATACAGCTCATCCAGGGCCAATCTGAAAAGGGGAATTAGGACTGCTAAACTAAATCATAAACGGCGGATTGAGGAGCATTTCCACAACAACTCTGACCCCAGGCGCATGTGGCAAGGAATCAAATCCCTTGCCGATTATCAGAAAGTTAACACCCCTCCCCCAGACAACGACACCCTGCCTGATGAGCTAAACCACTTCTATGCTCGCTTTGACCGAGACAACAAAACCCCAGCCATTAAAGTTGCTCCACCCCCGAATGAACAACCTCTCAGCCTCTCCACCTCTGCTGTACAAGATGCACTGAGCAAGGTGAATGAGCGCAAAGCTGCCGGCCCCGATGGCATCCCTGGCCGGGTGCTTCGGGCATGTGCTGGACAACTATCCCCAGTCCTCGCCGACATTTTCAATCTCTCACTGGCCCAGGGTGTTGTCCCCACTTGCCTCAAGACATCAACCATCGTGCCAGTGCCCAAACAGTCAGCCACAGGGAGTCTCAACGATTTCCGCCCAGTGGCACTCACCCCTGTCATTGCAAAGTGCTTTGAGCGGCTGATCTTGGCTCACCTCAAAGCCTGCCTCCCCCCCACACTGGACCCCCATCAGTTTGCCTATCGGACCAACAGATCTACAGAGGACGCCATATCGGCGGCCCTACACTCTGCCCTGACCCACCTGGACTACAACAACTCCTACATCAGGCTGCTGTTCATTGATTTCAGCTCTGCCTTTAACACTGTCATCCCAGCCAGCTTGATCACCAAACTCAGTGGACTTGGCATCTCCACCTCCCTCTGTAACTGGACATTGGACTTCCTCACTAACAGACCACAGTCTGTTAGGGTCAATAACCTCACCTCCTCCACTATAACACTGAACACCGGAGTGCCACAGGGCTGTGTGCTCAGCCCTCTCCTCTACTCCCTCTTCACCCACGACTGCATCCCAAAGTACGGATCCAACGCCATTATTAAGTTTGCTGACGATACCACGGTAGTAGGACTGATCAGCGACAACGATGAGTCAGCCTACAGGGATGAGATCCAGCACCTGACCACCTGGTGTGCCGACAATAACCTCATCCTCAACTCCAAAAAGACGAAGGAGATTATTGTCGACTTCAGGCAGACCAGAGGAGGCAGTCATACCGCCATCCATATCAACGGGACTGAGGTGGAGCGCGTCTCCAGCTATAAATTCCTCGGAGTGCATATCTCGGAGGACTTGTCCTGGTCCCTCAACACCTCCAAGCTGATCAAAAAGGCACAGCAGCGCCTTTACTTCCTTAGGAGGCTCAAGAAAGCCCACCTGTCCCCCCAGATCCTGACCAACTTTTACCGCTGTACCATAGAGAGTATCCTGACCACCTGCTTCACGGTATGGTACAGCAGCTGCACTGCTGCGGACAGGAAAGCACTACAACGGGTGGTGAAAACCGCGCAGCACATCATCGGTGCCCCGCTCCCTGCCATGGATGCCCTCCACCGAAAACGGTGTCTGAGACGGGCTGGGAAGATCATCAAAGACCCCTCACACCCCAACCATGGACTGTTTGCCCTCCTCCCATCAGGGAGGCGGTACAGGAGCCTCAGGTCACGTACCAGCAGGATGAGGAAAAGCTTCTATAACAACACAATCACACTGCTGAACTCGGAGTCCCGACGATAGACTTCTCTGGTCCCTCCGTCCCCCTGTGTTTAATCATTCTGTATTTCCTGATTATTCTGTATCTTCTCTCTTTCTATTTTTTTTTCTTGTTTTTTCTCTTTATGTACAAGTACTACGGACTGACGCAAAACTGCATTTCGTTGTACTGATACTTGTATTTTGTGCGATGACATTAAAGTTGAATTGAATTGAATTGAAAAAAGTGACAGGTAGTTGGAAATTCAGGGTCGCTCTTGTTTTAATGACTAAAGGTCTGAGATAATGATAGTAAAATGATTGGCTTATTTACAACAATACACACTTAACAGGACATGTCATGTTAAGCAGTTATTTATTCATTCACATGCAAAAAAATCAACATCAGATCTTTCTGCATGATTGCAATGGAGAAGACTTTGAACTGCATGTCTTCAAATATAGTTTAAAAAATGTCAATTTCTGTATCTACAAGCACCACTGATTCTGCCTTGGCTCCAGTTTGTCAGGCTTTGAAACCTTTATTTACAATGTTGTTACCATTTAAAATTAAATATTTCATTTCACTGGCTGTTTGCCTGCCTGTCCTATCCCTTGTAAACTTCAGGTAATCCACAATTCTGTCATTCCATTTCTAAATTGTATCATGTGCCATTAGAAGTATGATGGCTTACCAGCACAGAAGTAAAAAGACGTCTTACTGTAATTACATGGAACCTTGGCGAGACCACACCTGGAATATTGTGGTCTCTTTGGTCTCTAACTACAATAAGATATAGGTAGTGCATTGAAGATCCATAATGGCAGGTTAGCTATGATCAAGCAGATTGGATCAGTGTCTATAAGAGTGTAAAAGTATAAGAGGAGATCTCAGGGATTTCTGACAGTTCAACAGGCAGGGGATGCAGGGTGAATGTGAAGGAAGGAACTGCAGCTGCAGGTTTAAACCGAAGATAGACACAAAATGCTGGATGTCAGAGGGGATGGTCAAGACACGACAATGGTAGGGGTTGGGGTCGGAGGACGGCAGGTGAGTAGTTTGAAGTAGGGTCTTGACCTGAAATTTCACCCATTCCTCCTCTTGAGGGGAAAATTGTGAAGGAAAATAAATTCTGGCCTAACCTACATCGCTGACATCCTGAGTATGAGTAACAAAAAAAAAAGGCAACATAAAGACTTCAAGGAATTCACTGCCACAGAGCGCTGTGGAGGCCAAATCAATGGGTATTTTATTGGAGAGATAGATAGATTCTTGATTAGTCAGGTGTTATGGGGAGAAGGCAGAAGGATGGGGTTCAGAGTGGAAGATAGATCAGTCAGAGTGGATTGATGGGCTAATTCTGCTCCTATCACTTACATACTTATAAACCACAAAATAAACATTTTCATGCACCAGGAAAGCTCAAACACTCCTTCATTAACCATTTCTTAAACAAGATTTTGGGCTTAGAATTCACATTCTCACATGGACAGCCAACACTGGGGAATTTTGACCTGGAATCAAGTTAACTTGTTTGTCTTGACTGGGCATGGAGTCTGGAGACCTCCAAACAATAATCTTTGTAGACCTCTTAGTCAAAAGTTCAGAAACACCCTAACGTTTATATAATTGGAAAGCAACCACTGTTGAGCATGAGGGGGAGGAGAATTAGAAGTGAGTCAGAGGGGGAAATCAGTTGAAAAAGAGAGGCAAAGCACAGGCAGACTTAACTCAGAGCTCCCGTGGATTTTGAAGAAGCAGCAACAAAGAGAAGCAGGAAAAAGTACTGATTGACTCTAGCCCGAGTGGGAGGAGAGTTAGAAGTGAGTTAGAGGGGTAAAACAGTTTAAAACTGAGGAATTTGGTTATTAAATTAGGCAATTTATCAGGCAATATAAGCAAGACGGCTCTTTGGAAGCGGCAGTGAGGGAGCGGCCATGTGATGGAAGTGTGAATCTTTGGCTCGAGAGTCTTCGGGCTAGGAGGCTACGCATAAAGCTCAAGAAGACGGAGCGTGGTGAACACATGTCAGGGCAGATGAGACAGTGTGAGGCTTGCAGAATGTGGGAGCCCAGGGACACAGATGGAGCCTCTGGCTGCTACAAACTGTGGCAACTGTGCGTCCTGCTTCAGATCCTAAAGGACCGTGTTGGGGCACGAGAAGCAGCTGGATGACCTCGGGGCCATCCGGGAAAACGAGAGCTCCTGGACAGGACCTACACAAAGGTAGTCACGCCGAGGTCGTGGAATGCAGACTCAGGTGGCTGTGCCTAATGAGAACAGGTACGCACTCTTGGGAACTGTCCGGGGAGACAAGTTTTCCAGTCCGAATGGGGGACACGTCGGTGGCTACAATCCTGGAGATGGGACTCGACCGGCGAGACTGACGTAGGGCAGAGCCCTAGTGGTTGTTAACTCTATTGTCCGAGGAGTTGACAGGAGATTCTGTGGTGGCAGACGAGATGCAAGGATGGTCTGTTGCCTCCCTGGCGCCAGGGTTCAGGATGTCACAAGCCGAATTCTGAACATCCTCGAGAGAGAAGGAGAACAGCCGGCAGTAGTTGTGCACATAGGCACAAACGACATCGGGAAGAAGAGGAAGGAAGTTCTCCAACATGACTTCAGAGAGTTGGGAAGAAGACTGAAATGCTGGACTTCTAGGGAGGATATCTCTGGATTGCTTCCAATACCACGTGCTAGTGAGGAAAGGAACAGGGAGATAAGGGATCTGAATGTGTGGCTGAGGGGCTGGTGCAGGGAGTAAGGATTTAGATTTATAGACCACATGGATTTCTTCTGGGGTAGGGGTGACCTGTACAAAAGGGACGGGTTACAATTTAACTGGAGGGGGACCGACATTCTGGCAGGCAACTTTGCTAGGGCTTCACGTGTGGGTTTAAACTAAATAGTGGGGGGGAGGGATTAACAAATTGGGACTATAAAGATAGAGTTGAAGGGAAAGTGGCTACAGGAAAAATTACAAAAGATTCTTGAATTAATGGGAAGGAAACATAGAAACATAGAAAATAGGTGTAGGAGGAGGCCATTCGGCCCTTCGAGCCAGCACCGCCATTCATTGTGATCATGGCTGATCGTTCCCTATCAATAACTCGTGCCTGCCTTCTCCCCATATCCCTTGACTCTACTAGCCCCTAGAGCTCTATCTAACTCTCTCTTAAATCCATCCAGTGACTTGGCCTCCACTGCCCTCTGTGGCAAAGAATTCCATACATTTACAACTCTCTGGGTGAAAAAGTATTTTCTCACCTCAGTCTTAAATGACCTCCCCTTTATTTTAAGACTGTGGCCCCTGGTTCTGGACTTGCCCAACATTGGGAACATTTTTCCTGCATCTAGCTTGTCCAGTCTTTTTATAATTTTATATGTTTCTATAAGATACCCCCTCATCCTTCTAAACTCCAGTGAATACAAGCCTAGTATTTTTAATCTTTCCTCATATGACAGTCCCACCATCCCAGGGATCAATCTCGTGAACCTACGCTGCACTGCCTCAATCACAGGGATGTCCTTCCTCAAATTAGGAGACCAAAACTGTACACAATACTCCACATGTGGTCTCACCAGAGCCCTATACAACTGAAGAAGAACCTCTTTACTCCTATACTGATATCCTCTTGTTATGAGGCCAACATTCCATTAGTTTTCTTCACTGCCTGCTGTACCTGTAAGTCAACTTTCAGTGACCGGTGTACAAGGACACCCAGGTCTCACTGCACCTCCCTCTTACCTAACCTAACCCCGCTTGAAAATGGACAACAGAGTAAGGTCAGGGCCAATTGTGAGGGGGAGGAAGTGAATACGGAGGTCAAAGTACTATATATGAATGCGCAAAGTATAAGGAATAAAGTGGACGAGCTAGAGGCTCAGTTAGAAACTGGCAAGTATGATGTTGTGGGAATTACTGAGACAAGGCTGCAAGAGGGCCAGGGCTGGGAACTGAATATTCAAGGGTATACCTCCTATCAAAAAGACAGACAGGTGGGCAGAGGGGGTGGGGTTGCCCAGTTGGTGAGGAATTAAATTCAGTCCCTTGCAAGGAGTGACATTGAAACAGGAGATGTGGAGTCAGTATGGGTAGATCTAAGGAATTGTAAGGTTAAAAAGGGCCTAATGGGACTAACCTACAGGCCCCCAAACAGTAGCCTGGACATAGGGCAGAAGTTGAATCAGGAGTTAAAATTGGCATGTAGTAAAAGTAATGCTGTGGTTGTTATGGGAGATTTCAACATGCAGGTAGACTGGGAAAATCAGTTTGGTACTGGACCCCAAGATAGGGACTTTGTAGAGTGCCTTTGTGATGGATTCTTTGAACAGCTTGTATTGGAGCCTACCAGGGATGTCAGGGACTATAAAAATTAAAGCGAAGAAGTACAACGTAGCAAAGATGAGTGGGAAGCAAGAAGATTGAGTAATGTTTAAAGAACAACAGAAGATAACCAAAGAGACAATACGGGGAGAAAAGATGAGGTACGAAGGTAAGCTAGCCAAGAATATAAAGCAGGATAGTAAAAGCTTCTTTAGGTATGTGAAGAAGAAAAATATAGTTAAGACCAGATTTGGACCCTTGAAGACCGAAAAAGGTGAGTTTATTATGGGGAACAAGGAAATGGCAGATGAGTAGAACAGGTACTTTGGATCTGTCTTCACTAAGGAGGACACAAACAATCTTCCTGATATAGTAGTGGCCAGAGGATCTGGGGTGACAGAGTAACTGAAGGAAATCCACATTAGGCAGGAAATGGTGTTGGATAGACTGATGGGACTGAAGGCTGATAAATCCACAGGGCCTGATGGTTTGCATCCCAGGGTACTTAAGGAAGTGGCTCTAGAAATTGTGGATGCATTGGTGATAATTTTCTAATGTTCTATAGACTCAGGATCAGTTCCTATGGATTGGAGGGTAGCTAATGTTATCCCACTTTTTAATAAAGGCGCGAGAGAGAAAACAGGGAATTATAGACCAGTTAGCCTGACATCGGTGGTGGGGAAGATGCTGGACTCAATTATAAAAGACGAGATAGCCCGAACAATTGGATAGCAGTAACAGGATCAGTCCGAGTCAGCATGGATTTACGAAGGGGAATTCATGCTTGACTACTCTTCTGGAATTTTTTGCAGATGTAACTAGGAAAATGGACAAGGGAGAGCCAGTGGATGTAGTGTACCTGGACTTTCAGAAATAATTTGATAAGGTCCCACATAGGAGATTTAGTGGGCAAAATTAGAGCACATGGTATTGGGGGTAGAGTGCTGACATGGATAGAAAATTGGTTGGCAGACAGGAAACAAAGAGTAGGGATTAACGGGTCCTTTTCAGAATGGCAGGCAGTCACTAGTGGGGTACCACAAGGCTCGGTGCTGGGACCGCAGCTATTTACAATATACATCAATGATTTGGATGAAAGGATTCAAAGTAACATTAGCAAATTTGCAGATGACACAAAGCTGGGTGGCAGTGTGAACTGTGAGGAGGATGCTATGAGAATGCAGGGTGACTTGGATAGGTTGTGGGAGTGGGCAGATGCATAGCAGATGAAGTTTAATGCGAATAAATGTGAGTTTATCCACTTTGGTAGCAAAAACATGAAAGCAGATTACTATCTAAATGGTGTCAAGTTGGGAAAAGCGGAAGTACAACGGGATCTGGGGGTTCTTGCACATCAGTCTATGAAAGTAAGCATGCAGGTACGGCAGGCAGTGAAGAAAGCGAATGGCATGTTGGTGGGGGGGATGGTAGATGAGGGTTTTGTTGGTAGTTACAGAAGTTAGCAGATGCTTTGAAGATTTCCACCACTCCTTGAGAATCACTGCTAAAGCAACAGTGATCCACAATATGAAGGAGTGTCATCCATGTGCTCTGCCTATCTGAGCAGCCTGGATCATGGAAGCACCGACACAACTTAAAATTTCACCAAGGGAATGTGGATTTTTATCTTCATGATGTTAAGTAAATCTGGAATAAAAAGTCGGTATCAGTAATATCGAGCATATTGCAGGTCCATCACTGATTTTTCGCCACCCTCGATTCGAGAGCCTTTCTGCATTATCCATTTTGCTGGAACAAAAGAGATCATGTTCTCTGAGAGGAATTGAATGGTACTGGAATGGTCTGCCTAGTCCTCCATAGCGTCGAGATCTGCCTAGTCCTCCATAGCATCGAGATGCCGGCCCGCAAATTCAGCTTTGGAAGTCAGCTATGGGAACAGACTTTCCAGCTCTGGCAGGGCTGGTGTTCCAGAGCCTCGGCCACAGGGGGCAAATTCAACCCACTGGACGACCGCGGAAGATGGCTCTAGGAACAGATCTGCTGCCTCTGGCTAGGCTGGAGTTCCAGGTCCCTAGCTGCAGGGGAGAAATTCAACCATGGAAGCCGGATGAGTTTGAGATCGGTCGCCTAACCTGGCCGAGATGCCAAATTTCCAGAGGGGATTTCAAGGGCACTATTGTAATTTTTGTCTGGATTAAAGGAGGCGCCGGACCACCAGTTGCTGAAAATTGGTGGAGAACCTGTACTTGTTTGTGATTAAAAAATCTTGTTCATGCTCATAGTTCAAAAATAACTGTCCATCTTTATCCAAATCAACTGCTGTACAACCACAGACCCATAAATGTGGCTGATTCTTATTTTCCCTGAGCAAGCTGTTAAATACAGGAACAAGTAGGAATGGACTATAAATATAATCCTTGCTTATGACCACCTCAACCCATGAAAGAATAAATAAAGTACACATTCAGTGAGAACATGGATTCTCTACCAAAGTTCACAATTCCTGCTGATGTAGGATTTTGATATTGAGTTTACACAAAGAACAACATGCCACATGCACTCTTGTAAGTTAATGCATTTCACTACAATTTACAAATTTGACGCCTTTCTGCCTCCTTGGAAAATACCAGCCAGTCAATCATATAAGACTAATATGTTTGGGACATTTGTCAATTAAAGTGGGCTCTTAAGAGTCATAACAAGGTATTGGCAGAGGAAACTCTGATGGAGATCTGCAGCAGTCCTAGGTTATTTAACAATTCTGCATAAGCACTAAAACACCTAGTTTACAGGTGAGTGACAACCAACTCCTAACCATCAACATCACTATATAAATGTGAAGAATGGGTCAGCTTAGGATATCAATGAATCTCTGCTTTCTGGGTAGATCTTGAAAACAATATGTTGGACTGATTCAGCTCTATGAATTTGAAACATCCTTGCCCCACGAGATCTTATGCTATGTGGCAAGAACTATGCAATCACCCTAAACACAGAGCATGATAAATTTCACAAAGGAGGTTTTTTTTTTTTCCTGCATGTATTGAAGTACTGCAACTACTTGAATGCAATTTCCATATTTAGTATTGTGAACGCAGATTGCAAATGCAAATCAATTGTTTTGAAAGTAAAAATCAACTAGTCTGTATAATACCCATTAAAATATTTTTAAGCAAATGCTTAGAAATTAATGAACTGAACATAGCAACACAAAGCTCAGAGATATATGCAGTAAAACAGAGAAAAAGTCTGTTACTTTTAAGTTATTGCTTTGTAGATAAAAATAATTTGTGAATAGCTGCAGAAATGTTTACTATCATTGAGAAATGGATGAACTACATTTCCAAATCTACTGTTGAACTAGGCTTTAGTCCAAAGCTTGCAATTTTGTGGTTAGGGCTACAATCAAGAAGAGACTCCATCCGGAGATCATCTTCCATTTATTTCCACGGGGAACTGAGATGCCAACAAGAATGATATCTTCCATCTACTTGACACCCTTAATGCAGAAAATTTGTAAAAATGCTTTGAAACAGGATTAAAAAAAAGCAAAGGTGAAAAAATTAAGTAGGGGTCAGAACAGGAAGATATAGCAAATAATATGTTTTGTAATATATGCAATGGCAAAGTAAGTTAACTAAGAACAGAAAATGCTGGAAACACTCAGCAGGTCAGGATGCATCTATGGAAAGAGCAACAGTTTAAGTCAATAGACAATAGTTGCAGGAGTAGGCCATTCGGCCCTTCGAGCCAGCACCTCCATTCAATGTGATCATAGCTGGTCATCCACAATCAGTACCCCATTCCTGCCTTCTCCCTATATCCCCTGACTCCACTATCTTTAAGCGCCCTATCTAGCTCTCTCTTGAAAGTATCCAGAGAAACAGCCTCCACCTGAGGCAGAGAATTCCAGACTCACAACTCTCTCTGTGTGAAAAAGTGTTTCCTCATCTCTGTTCTAAAGTTAGAACTGGGAAAGAGAGAAAGTAAGTTAATTTTTAGATGAAGGAATAGATAGGACTACAAATACTGAGAATTTCTGACATTTTCTGTTTTTATTCAGAAATCTGGCATCTGCACTCTTTTACTGATTTTCATGAACTACATTGACTTTGAGAGAGCCATCAATCTCAAAATCTTTGATATTATTTCAAGCAACAATAACAATATTGGAAAATCCTCTCAGCTGAACTGTTTCTGAAGTACAGGCATTCCCCAACTTACGTAATATGCAACTTGCATAAACTCACACTCATGCAAGCAATTCTTTAAGCCCACTGTTTTATTTCCGAGTTGCGCATCTCAGTAGTCTTGGTAGCAGAGTGCTAATGTGCATGTGACAGTTTCTGCAAGCTAGTCAGCTGACTTTGTGGATATTCCCATGTGGTACTACACAATAAAAAGAGTAAATTTACGCTTGCACAGTGGCACTTGAGTTTTTGACTTCCATAATATCTGACTTAAATCGGGAAGCATCTATAATCGGAATACAAGCTGCATCATATTGCAAAACAGATTAATCGCAGGCCATAATATCCCCTCAGTATGTCTTGCCTATCTATTTCCCTTTCTTTGTAAATATGATATGCAAGCCTGAAATTCCTCCACTTTTGTTATTTGTAGAAAGGGAAAGAAGAGCTTCTCTGATTAGATGGTATAAGGTATTCAGCCAAATTAACAACTGCAGCCTCAAGAAAATCCTTTCATATCCAATGAATTCTTTAACATTATTTACATGATTAGCAATCATCTTCAGAAATTACTGAGCTCTGCTGTATAATTATGGCAATGTTGTAATCATCGTAATTCTATAAGATAAATGATCTCTTCCTGCAATACAGGAGGCAAAGAAAATAATACAAGATTACATTTATCCCCATTTCATCTTACATTTTTATCAATCATTCTGTTTATAATGACAATGATATCTTGCTACCTGTAAGACCAGCTGGACATCTACAGGAGTAGCTGTTGATATTATCTATGCAGGTGCCCACACCGCATGGATTTGATTTGCAGTCATCTACATTTTCTTGACAAAACTCCCCTTCAAAACCGACAGGACACACACAGTGGTATTCACCACTTCCTGGGGGGAAATTGATATCTGTGCCACATGTTCCGCCATTTATGCAGCCACACGATTTCACTGCAACCTAGGAAGAAAAATAAGGAACATTTGAAACAGTAGTCCATCACATTGTATACCATCCTACATACAAGAAGATTTTAAATGATTCCTGTGAATATACTGTGGGGTGTTACTGCTCCATGACCTTTGGCCAATTTACATTTTATAATTGGCAAACCAAATGGAAAAGCGTTTGTACCAATAAAAATTAAATAGTGCCGGTTTTGCTTGCTGTAACAATAATTAAAGCTCTATTGTCTGCCCTACAACTAATTAGTTATATGCTAATACCTTTGGTCCTCTTCATATCTCACCCATCTGGAGATCCACTCACCTCAAAGCAAGTTGCAGAGTACAATTTCATCACTACGGCAAGAGGTTTGTCAATCAATGTATCAGTAGAACCAGTAGAACCAGTAGAACAGAATTAATACAGAAAATATTTCATGCCTAATTAAGGTTGGAATTTTATTGCAAATAATGTAAAGTGACTACTTAAATATTTGGCACATTCATTATTACGCCATAATTATTTTTCCGTAAAGACAAACCTGTTGATTGCAATGTACACTAAACGTTGCACTTTATAATTCCATTCACTCTCTGAAGTAGTCATCACTTCATCTTTCTTCTCTTTGAATCCAAATGTGTTAACGAGGAATATGTACTGAAATTGGAGGGAAATTTCCATTCTGCATGTAATCAGCAACTCTAAAACTAAGTGTGCAGGGTTTTGAAAGTGTTCAAGTGTAAAGAGCTTATTGATGATCTGAAGTCATGAAAGATGCTGTAGTAAAACAAGTCTTTATTTCATTCAGAAGCTTTAACAGTTCTCCTGTTAGAGCCCCTGAGAACAAAACAGCCAATGTAATTACTTAAATATGTAGAGGCGAACAATTGGCCCAACTAACTGAAATTCTAAAGCATTATCGCATAAACAATTGTGGAAACTTCAGATGCACCAAGACTAATTTGGATTAAAGTGCCATGATCATTCATGTTGGTTTCACTTATGTGAATCATCTTGAAACAAACAATGTGACTATGTGGAAATTGAATATTTTTAAACAGTTTTAAAGCTCAATCTTCATAGAGGCACGAGGTGATCAATAGAGGTTAACTTACTAATACTACCATTTTATAGTTGGTAATCAAGTAAGTTTTGGCCAAATTCCTGTGGATATTTCATTGTAAAAATCACCCTGACACTCCCCCTTGTTATATTGCCTAAATTGATAGTGGAATTTCTCTTATTATCAGTTGTTTAAAAAGACAATATCACATCGTAGACTTGTGGATTTTGTAGGTTCATTGACCTCTGTAAATTGTCCCTAGTGTGTGCAAAAGTTGGAAAAACATAGAACTCATGTGAACAGTTGATCGATCAACAGTTTTTCAAGAGAGTTAGATTTAGCTCTTAGGGCTAAGGGAATCAAAGGATATGGAGGAAAAAGCCAGAACGGGGTACCAATTTTAAACGATCAGCCATGATCATATTGAATGGCGGTGCTGGCTCGAAGGGTCGAATGGCCTACTCCTGCACCTGTTTTCTATGTTTCTATGATAGTGTGTGGATTTACATGTCAAAAAGACCTGTTTCCATGCTGTATCCTTCAATCTGCCAATCAATTTATTGAGGTACAGTGAAAAAGTTTTGTACACCATCAATCATCCGTAAATCTTCCATACGTGATTACAATAGACAATACGTACAGGAGTAAGCCATTCGGCCCTTTGAGCCAGCACCGCCACTCAATGTGATCATGGCTGATCATCCCCAATCAGTACCCCGTTCCTGCCTTCTCTCCTTAATCCCCCGACTCCCCTATTTTTAAGAGCCCTATCTAGCTCTCTCTTGAAAGCATCCAGAGAACCTGCCTCCACCGCCCGCTGAGGCAGATAATTCCACAGACTCACCACTCTCTGTGAGAAAAAGTGTTTCCTCATCTCCGTTCTAAATGGCTTACTCCTTATTCTTAAACTGTGGTCCCTGGTTCTGGACTCCCCCAACATCGGGAACATGTTTCCTGCCTCTAACGTGTCCAAACCCTTAACAATCTTATATGATTAAATGAGATACCCTCTCATCCTTCTAAACTCAAGAGTATACAAGTCCAGCTGCTCCATTCTCTCAGCATATGACAGTCCCGCCATATCGGGAATTAACCTTGTAAACCTATGCTGCAGTACCGCAATAGCAAGAATGTCCTTCCTCAAATTAGGGAACCAAAACTGCACACAATTCCCCAGGTGTGGTCTCACTAGGGCTCTGTACAACTGCAGAAGGACCTCTTTGCTCCTATATTCGATTCCTCTTGTTATAAAGGCCAACATGCCGTTCGTTTTCTTCACTGCCTGCTGTACCTGCATGCTTACTTTCATAGACTGATGAACAAGGACCCCCAGATCCCGTTGTACTTCCTCTTTTCCCAACTTACATAGTAATCTGCCTTTCTGTTTTTGCTACCAAAGTGGATAACCTCACATTTATCCACATTAAACTTCATCTGCCATTCATCTGCCCACTCCCCCAACCTGTCCAAGTCACCCTGCATTCTCATAGCATCCTCCTCACAGTTTACACTGCTCCCAGCGTTGTGTCATCTGCAAATTTACCAATGTTACTTTGAATCCCTTCATCCAAATCATTGATGTATGTTGTAAATATAGCCCCAGCACTGAGCCTTGCAGTACCCCAATAGTCACTGCCTGCCATTCTGAAAGGGACCTGTTAATCCCTACTCTTTGTTTCCTGTCTGCCAACCACTTCTCTATCCATGTCAGCACTCTACCCCCAATGCAAAAGAACCAGAGTGCAAATATAGTATTACAGATAAAGTGCAGATAAAAATAAGTGTAGGGCCATCTATGAGACAGGTTGAGAGATTCAGAATGCATCATTAGTTTATAAGATAAGAGATATGTGACATTGTGGATTGACATTCTGTATCCTCTAGCAGTTTGTTTTCCGATCTTGATGGCAATTATTTAAGCTGTTTAAAATGCACCTGGAGAGTTGATGCACTGTACTTGTAGAATGTACACACTGTGGATGCAGATATGTTGCAGAAGAGGCTTATCAGGAGAGAGAGAGACTCAACACAGAGCACCCATCCTCTGACATAATTTTTCTGCCTGGTCTTTTTAAACCTCAGGCCAATGCTAAAATGTTGATAGCAGGAAATACTGTGATAGCAAAGCCCATCGCATCTCTGTCCACGCCTGAATGTTAACAAGGTGTTGTTGCAAGCACATATATACCAGATGAATAATTGCGATGATGCAAATGTAACTGAATATTTTGTAATCAGCAGTTGAAATACATATTTTTGATGTAATGATGGAGTGAAATGCATGAGCAAATCATCTGGAGATATTGAGGTGAAAGACACTGGTATAAAAAAACTACTGAAACAAGGTCCATGGTTTGAAATGGCTGGTCTCATACAACAACAACACCAACCTCTTCCTTTGTGTCTAAAGTTTATTGTAGAATTCAATTTCATCTGTTAGTTTGAAGGTCGATTTGGTCATAGAAACATAGAAACATAGAAATTAGGTGTAGGAGTAGGCCATTCGGCCCTTCGAGCCTGCATCGCCATTTAATATGATCATGGCTGATCATCCAACTCAGTATCCCGTACCTGCCTTCTCTCCATACCCCCTGATCCCCTTGGCCACAAGGGCCACATCTAACTCCCTCTTAAATATAGCCAATGAACTGGTCCTCAACTACCCTCTGTGGCAGAGAGTTCCAGAGATTCACCACTCTCTGTGTGAAAAAAGTTCTCCTCATCTCGGTTTTAAAGGATTTCCCCCTTATCCTTAAGCTGTGACCCCTTGTCCTGGACTTCCCCAACATCGGGAACAATCTTCCTGCATCTAGCCTGTCCAACCCCTTAAGAATTTTGTAAGTTTCTATAAGATCCCCTCTCAATCTCCTAAATTCTAGAGAGTATAAACCAAGTCTATCCAGTCTTTCTTCATAAGACAGTCTTGACATCCCTGACATCAAATGTTACCTTAATGTTACCTTGTTAGTTACTCCCACCTAACCTCTTGCATTCAACTGTTTTGTCTATGTTTGGAGCAAAACTTCCAGGAAGTCTCAAGCCAACTATTTCTGGCAAATTTAATGGTGATCAGATTATTGGTCAGCAGGTGTCCTTTCATAGTCCTGATGATAATGTCTCCCATCACTTTGCTGGTGATTGAGATCAAAATGATGGGGCATTAGTTAGCCTGAACAGAGTTGCTCGGTTTGTTTTTGTGTTCATGTGTTCATCGGCTGGTGGAGGAAAGGCAGTAGATAGGCACCAGTCAGCTTCCTTGCTTATAGCAGACTGGATGCCATGTGATTTCATGTGGTCTGGAAACTGTGCTGAAGAATTACATTGACTTGACAGTATGATAGGTTTCCTAATTCAGGAACAAATCCACAGATGATCGTAAGATGAAAATCTGCCTGATTTTATTCTGATATGTTGCATCGTAATGTAACAAAATAAATAACTAGGCCATTTCAGGAATGAGTTAAGACCAAAGTGCACTGTTTGGGTTTACAATCATACCTAGCCCAGAGTGAGTAATTATCTGAAGGACACAGCAAACCAAGTGGGTTTTGCAACTATCCAATAATTTCATGATTACCATAATTAGTACTAGCTTTTTATTTTAGATTATACACTCCATGGATAAAAAAAAATCCAACCTCTCCAAAAAATCCAACCATCCAAATTCTCCTTATACAAAACAATACTCTAAATGTGGCCTTACCAATATCTTGTAGAGCTGTAACATGCCTTCCCAATTCCATGACTACTGAAGGCAACTATGCCACACAACCTCTTCAGCACCTTATCTATCAGTGTAGCTACTTTCATGGAACTCTGCACCTGTGCCCTGAGGTTTATCTGACTGTAATTCTCCCTAGGGTGTTCCCATTTACTGTGCAAATATTGCCCTGATTTATCTTACCAAAATGTAACATCTCGTATTTATCTGAATTATTTAACTCCATCTGCCATTCCACAGCCCACTGACCCAATTGATCAAAACCCTTTTCTAATGTTAAACAACCTTAATTCTCCACTACAACACCAATTTTAGTGTCATCAACAAAATTACTGACCATGCCACCTATATTTACATCCAAATCATTAATATGAATAACATATGTGCCACACCTCTTGTTACAGCCCTTATGTCTGAAAAACAACACTCTACCACCACCCTCTATCTCCTCTTGGCTAGCTTGCCCTGGATCCCATGTGATCCAACCTTACAGACCATCCCACTGTGCAGTATTCTGTCTAAAGCCTTGCTAAAGTCCATGTAGACAACATCTCCCACCATTTCTTCCTGAACCTTCTTGGCCACTTCTTCAAAAAATGTAATCAAATTGATGAGGCACTACTTCCCACACATAAATCCATGCTGACTATTCATAATCAGTCCTTCATATTCAAAATTTATTTAGATCCCGTCTTTCAGAAACCCCTTCATTAACGTGTTAGGTCACTGGTCTGCAATTTTCATTTGTAAATGGTGCCAAAATAAGGTGACCTGTGCAAGAATTTGGCTCTGCATTGCATACGTGACAATAAAATACCATTGTTCATTGACCAAGCTTATACTTATACACTTTATAACCATATAACCATATAACAATTACTGCATGGAAACAGGCCATCTCGACCCTTCTAGTCCGTGCCAAACACGTATTCTCCCCTAGTCCCATATACCTGCGCTCAGACCATAACCCTCCATTCCTTCCCCGTCCATATAACTATCCAATTTATTTTTAAATAATAAAAACAAACCTGTCTCCACCACCTTCACTGGAAGCTCATTCCACACAGCCACCACTCTCTGAGTAAAGAAGTTCCCCCTCATGTTACCCCTAAACATCTGTCCCTTAATTCTCAAGTCATGTCCCCTTGTTTGAATCTTCCCTACTCTCAGTGGGAAAAGCTTATCCACGTCAACTCTGTCTATCCCTCTCATCATTTTAAAGACCTCTATCAAGTCCCTCCTTAGCCTTCTGCGCTCCAAAGAATAAAGCCCTAACTTGTTCAACCTTTCTCTGTAACTTAGTTGCTGAAACCCAGGCAACATTCTAGTAAATTTCCTCTGTACTCTCTCTATTTTGTTGACATCCTTCCTATAATTTAGGCGACCAAAATTGTACACCATACTCCAGAATGGGCCTCACCAATGCCTTGTACAATTTTAACATTACATCCCAACTTCTATACTCAATGCTCTGATTTATAAAGGCCAGCACACCAAAAGCTTTCTTTACCACCCTATCTACATGAGATTCCACTTTCAGGGAACTGTGCACAGTTATTCCCAGATCCCTCTGTTCACCTGCATTCTTCAATTCCCTACCATTTACCATGTACGTCCTATTTTGATTTGTCCTGCCAAGATGTAGCATCTCACACTTATCAGCATTAAACTCCATCTGCCATCTTTCAGCCCACTCTTCCAACTGGCATTTCATAAATAGAACCACAATATGAGCCATCCTCCAGTCTTCTGGAAACTATCAATGACTATCAATGATACAAATATCTCTGGTAGTGGCCTTGCAATTTTCCCCAGATTTCCCACAATGTTCAAGAATACACTTGATCAGGTCCCAGGGATTTATGCGTTCTAAGACCACTAGAGGTGATCTTATAGAGGTTTGCAAAATCATGAGGGAGATTGATAAGGTGAATAACCACCATCTGTCCCCCAGATCTAAAACTAGAAATTTAAGGTGAGATGGAATGGAACCCAAGGGGCAAGCTTTTCCACACACAGGGTCTGTAGTATACATGAAATGAGCTGCCATTGGAAGTGGAGGATATGGATATAATTATGAAACATAACAAAATTGCCAGCAAATCCGCCATGATGGAAATTCCCAATCTACCATGATGGAATGTAAACTTGCATCTCCAGTTACGTCATTGACTTTACTAATCCATAAAAAGTGTTGCATAAGTACCTTACTACCTTTCCCTATAAATGTATGTCCCTCTATAATAGGTCCATTATTCAAGCAAACTTAAACTAAAACATAAATTCTCATTAATATATTTTAAATATAAAACAATGCTTTCAAAAAAGGGAAGGGCACCCTTAGCAGTTCTGATTAAAATAAAACCATTGTGTAGTGGACTTAGATCCTACTAATTTTAAAAGAACCTTGTCTTGCAAGAAGTCCTGAATGAACCTTTACTGATTTGAATGGACCAAAATCAGGCACTCAAACATTAGCTTCCTGGCAGACGATTAGATTAAAATTATAGCTAATTTACTCTCGCATTATAGATCAGCATGAGTGTCTCCACACAAAATTTGAGCACAGAGACTTTTATATTCTGTTGTGTTGAAACCTTTGCTTAAGCATTCAAAACACATACGAAGCTGAGGAATTTAGTGTGATGAACCTTGCTGGGAAATGCCAGCAGCCACAGCTGAATTGCCAACATTTATCCCCCGTGAAGTTCTCGAGTCCCAAGTAAACAGCAAGTCCTCAATGTGTTGGCTGAACTAAGCAATGGTTTCCCTGCTGTGCTCCAAATTTGGATTTCTCATGGAGTCCTGTAGCACATCACCTACATCAAGCAATTTCACAGCAGTTTTGGGGAATTTATTTACTGAACCTACACCAGGGTAAACCTGACAGCTGGAGACCAAGTTTATTCATATTAATGGGGTGGTACAGATGTGAAGGTAATGTATATTTTATGGAATTAATTCAGTTTGCTGTAATGATTTTATATACTCAAAGTGAATAAATTAGATTTAATTGTGATCTCATTAATAACTTAAAAAAAGTTAATTTCTTAATTGATTTTTGAAAGTTTATGAATGTCTGCAAATATCAAAGTCTTTGTGAACCATTCAAAATCTTTCACTGTCAGAGCTTGAGTGTGATTTATTTCATTGTCCATGTTACTTTTTCATGGCAAGAGGGCTTGCACTCTGCACTTCATGTGATGGTGTTACCCCATCATACATGACCCAGCTGCCACACAGGCCCCTGCCTTCCTGAAATAGGCGGTATTTTGGGGACATCGGCTTATCTGGAACAGGGAAGTCTCTAAGGAGTACAAATATTAGTGGTCAGACCAGGTTGTTCATCACTTGCAGTTCTATTATGTATTTCTATTGTCCAAATTCAGAATGTAGGCATCATTTGAAGCCCAGAACTTGGTGACCATTCCAAATTGACTGATAGGAATAGGGGGGTGGGGGGAGAAAGCTGGAGAAAAAAAAGAGGTGGGGGGAGACGAAGCCCGGCAAGTAATGGCTAGATACAGTGGATGGAGGGATTGGTTAAATGTTGTTGCATGCCAAGGATAGTCAGATATTTATGAATGAAAACTGACTTCAATGGAAATATACAATAGCAAAGCAATATACAATAGCAAATCAGTAAGTATCCATGGAAATAGTTAAATTTCACATTGAAGATCCTTCAAGGAATGTGTAATATTCTACATACAGAAGGGCACAATTCTCCAACAAATGTATTTCCACAAAGAGATAGAAAAAATAGTAAGACAACGAGATACACATGCAAGCCCAGTGGCATTTACTAACTTGCATCATTGCCCTACCTCTTCTCAATTCACAACGTCAGAACTTTATCAGCATATCGTTGTTGTGTGGTATTTCAATGGAGTTTCAGAAGGCATAAACCAAATTATTTTCTCAAGTGTTTGTCATTAAAATAATTTGATTTGATGAGCCAGTACACGATAAGTAGGGAAGTTTATCATAAATATTTTGAACAATCAATAAAAATATGCATGATTTTGCATTTAAATGTATTGGACTCACCTGAACAGAATATGTGCTTTGTGCATTACACTCATCAGACACGGTAAAGTCAAATCTGCCTGAATTTTGGGAATTCACTTTCCAGATCAGAAGTCCAGCAGGTAACAGACTGGCATTCTCTGGTGCAGACTCCAGTGAGAATAGTACAGCTGACCCTTCTGGATCCACTGCTGTGAACTGGTACACAAAATTTTCACCGAAAAATGTCTGGAGCTTGGTGGTAGACTCTTGATAAATTGGTGGTTGATTGTCTTCATGGAATAAAAAGCAAAAACATTGGTAGTAAATCCAATAAAACATTTAGCTTTTGCAGTTTTCCTTCCTGCACAGCAATGCCAAAATACAATAGTAGTGCCCTAATGTGTATGTTACATTGTCACTGCTCCAAACACCAGTCATGAACCCACCATTACAAACTTCACCCATGACCTTGCTATTGAATAGATGTTTTCATGTTCATGTATCTGGTGGCGCAACTCTGGGGAAAAGAGAGGGCCATTGGTCAGATACAATATTGGCCTTGGGGCTTGCTTGATGGAGAACAGAGTAAGAAAACAGTTATGTGGCTATGAAAGCCATAAAGTTGAATAAACCACTTTGGAGAATTAGTGATTGGGTCCTCAGAGTTCTTTCGATAAGAG
Organism: Leucoraja erinaceus; assembly: GCF_028641065.1. Classification (NCBI taxonomy): domain Eukaryota; kingdom Metazoa; phylum Chordata; class Chondrichthyes; order Rajiformes; family Rajidae; genus Leucoraja; species Leucoraja erinaceus. Next base: position 58,419,401 of record NC_073383.1, read on the forward strand.
ACCTCTGGTGATAGTTGGTTTGGGGTCAGTGTCAACAACTAGGGATATAGTGTTGAAGTGGTGGGCAGATGTGAGAATTTAAGGATAACGGACAAGTATGAAATTTAGTGAACTCATGCTTCGGTCCCTCACCATTAAAAAGGCTAATGACATTCATTTTGGGGACATGAGCTAATTTCACCAACATGTTCCAAGGAAGCCATGCATGGAAAATTATATCTTTTGACATGATCACATCAAATTTACAACAACACATATCAGTAAATACATGGAATTTCTGAAATAATGTAAAATAACTTCAAAATAGTCATTATGGAATAAAAATTTGTGGGAGGAACCACTTCAATTGTGTGGTGCTGAAATAAACAGTGCTGAGCAATCTAATTTTTTGACATGAGTTACTTAATGAAATTCAGGGTCTTTGGATATAAACTTACTTTCATTAATAGACCAGGTGAACTTGGATATGTTTGGGTTGCACAGCAAACAAAGGCTTGTTGGATTTAGGTCTCCTTCCCCATAACACAGTCCACCTATATTGCACGTTTTTTCCTATGAAAACAAATCAATTCCATTTGCCGAAATAAGGGTTATTGAAAAAATGACTTCTGAATTTGATTATGATTAAAACAATTAACAAGTACACGCATAAAGCTATTACATGTATTAAGGGAGAATTAATTTTTGGATACTTACACTAAAATTAGGTAAAGGTGATAGCTGGCTGTAAGTCAATAGTCTGGAGTATTGGTCAACCTGAGGAGCACCTGGGACACAATATTCTGGACAGGTCAACCTGAGACACAATATTCTGGAGTAACTCAGACAGCATCTCTGGGGAACATAGATAGATGACATTTCAGGTCGAGACCCTTCATCATCCATGTTCTCCAGAGATGTTGCCTGACTTGCTGAGTTACTCCAGCACTTTGTATCTTTTTACCCCATTAGCCAGCATCTGCAGTTCCTTGTTTAGCCAATACTCTTAGTTTATTTTGCTACAAGTGACCAAATATGTATTTTCTTGATCCAATCATGTTTGCAGTTTTGTGCTCTTTGGGTCCATTTTATCTTGGTAAATATAACTTTCCGTAAGTTTAACAATTTAAAAGTTCAATGTTATTTGAGCATTTCCCATTGTTATTTGTTCTTCATATATTTTTATAAGTGGCTTACACTTTATGACCACAGGCCATTACTACTTGTTTTTATTGTTTTTATTGGATTAAGCACCTGAATCTTCTCAATTTAATCTTTTCAATATCTACAGTACATTAATAATGCCATTAAACTATATGAATTGTGCCATGTTTACTGATGTATCATATTTAAAATAAATGACAATGACATTTCATTAGTCCATATTTGTTGATTTGTTGATTATATTTGTAAAATCACCAATATGACACATGGCATATTCATTATTCCACTATTTAGTCTGATTTGAAGGGTTTAGGCCCGAAACGTTGCCTATTTCCTTCACTCAATAGATGCTGCTACATGGCTTATCCTACATTCTGTGTAACCCTCTTTAGATTCTGGAGTAGTTCCTGAGTACTGGAGGGTAGCTAATGTAACCCCACTTTTTAAAAAGGGAGGGAGAGAGAAAACGGGGAATTACAGACCAGTTAGTCTAACATCGGTGGTGGGGAAAATTCTAGAGTCAGTTATTAAAGATGGGATAGCAGCACATTTGGAAAGTGGTGAATTCATTGGACAAAGTCAGCATGGATTTATGAAAGGTAAATCATGTCAGATGAATCTTATAGAATTTTTCGAGGATGTAACTAGTAGAATGGATAAGGGAGAACCAGTGGATGTGTTATATCTGGACTTTCAGAAGGCTTTCGACAAGGTCCCACATTAGAGATTAATATACAAACCTAAAGCATACGGTATTGGGGGTTCAGTATTGATGTGGATAGAGAACTGGCTGGCAGACAGGAAGCAAAGAGTAGGAGTAAACAGGTCGTTTTCAGAATGGCAGGCAGTGACTAGTGGGGTACCGCAAGGCTCAGTGCTAGAACCCCAGCTATTTACAATATATATTAATGATCTGGATGAGGGAATTGAATGCAACATCCCCAAGTTTGCGGATGACATGAAGCTGGGGGGCAGTGTTAGCTGTGAGGAGGATGCTAGGAGGCTGCAAGTTGACTTGGATGGGTTGGGTGAGTGGGCAAATGCATGGCAGATGCAGTGTAATGTGGATAAATGTGAGGTTATCCACTTTGGTGGCAAAAACAGGAAAGTAGACTATTATATGAATGGTGGCCGATTAGGAAAAGGGGAGATGAAACGAGACCTGGATGTCATGGCACACCAGTCATTGAAAGTAGGAATGCAGGTGCAGCAGGCAGTGAAGAAAGCAAATGGTATGTTAGCATTCATAGCAAAAGGATTTGAGTATAAGAGCAGGGAGGTTCTACTGCAGTTGTACAGGGTCTTGGTGAGACCACACCTGGAGTATTGCATACAGTTTTGGTCTCCAAATCTGAGGAAGGACATTATTGCCATAGAGGGAGTGCAGAGAAGGTTCACCAGACTGATTCCTGGGATGGCAGGACTTTCATATGAAGAAAAACTGGATAGATTCAGCCTGTACACGCTAGAATTTAGAAGATTGAGGGGGGATCTTATAGAAACTTACAAAATTCTTAAGTGGTTGGACAGGCTAGATGCAGGAAGATTATTCCTGATGTTGGGGAAGTCCAGAACTAAGGGTCACAGTTTAAGGATAAGAGGGAAGTCTTTTAGAACCGAGATGAGAAAATCATTTTTTACACAGAGAGTGATGAATCTGTGGAATTCTCTGCCACAGAAGGTATTTGAGGCCAGTTCAATGGCTATATTTAAGAGGGAGTTAGATGTGGCCCTTGTGGCTTAAGGGATCAGGTGGTATGGAGAGAAGGCAGGGATGGGATACCGAGTTGGATGATCAGCATTGATCATATCGAATGGCGGTGCAGGCTCGAAGGGCCAAATGGCCTACTTCTGCACCCATTTTCTATGTTTCTATGTCTATGTAAACAGTAGCTTTGTTGCATTGTCTGAAACCTGCAATGAGGGTTAGCTAATCTAGCACTGTTTCACAGATGCTGAAAAGAAGATAAGACAATGGGGGAGGGGTTAGTCTACCCCATGATAGGTGGGGGAGGAGTTGTACAGTTTGATAGCCACAGGGAAAAGGGATCTCCTGTGGCATTCTGTACTGCATCTTGGTGGAACCAGTCTGTTGCTGAAGGTGCTCCTCAGGTTGACCAGTATGTCATGGAGGGAGTGAACTGTATTATCCAAGATGCTCCGCAGTTTGAGGAGCATCCTCCCCTCCAAGGCCTACTCCAGTGAATCCAACTCCACCCTCAGGACCGAGCCAGCCTTCCTGATGAGCTTGTTAATTTTGTTGGCATCTGTGGCCTTCGCCCCGCTGTCCCAGCACATGACAGGGGAAGAAAATGGCACTGGCCACCACCGATTAATAGAGCAACTGCAGCATCTTACTGCATACGTTGAAAGAGCGGAGCCTCCTCAGAAAGTAGACAGTTTTGTCCCTTCTTATATAGTGATAAACATCCAGAAGGCAATTGTGTAATTAGAGAAGGACGAGGTGAAGAGGGGTCTTGGGAAGGGCCTCAGTCAGTGTCTGATAAAGTGCCTGAGAGAATGGCAACAAGAAACTTGTGACAGCTGAGATTAAATGGCTAGGTATAAGTACTGATGCCAGATTTTGTCAGGTTAGCCAAGTGGAAATAAATACAGGTCAAAGTGCGGCATATTTTCTGTCAGTTAAAATCACATCATCAGTGTCACAGAAGAGAAACTGGCAAAATTGACATCTTATCACACTCAGATCTACTTCCTGAAGCAAATTAACACTTAAAATATTCAATTCTTCCTCAATATTTAATAAAAGAAAAAATACATTCTGGATGATTCAAATGAAACAAAACAGTTAGAAGCAAATCAGCCAAGTCATTTCACCAACTGAGAGCTTGGATACATTTCAGTAGAATAAAGAATTCCAAAGTATTGATGCTAGATTTTGTCAAATTATCCAAGTGGAAATAATAGCAGTTCATTGAGTGGCACACTTTCTGCCAGTTAAAATCATGTTATATGATATGTGTCATATATTTAAATATCATGATACAGTTTTTTGTATTTATAAATACTCCATGTTCTAGTCTGCTAAGCAATGCCAAAGACTTTGCTCAACCAACTTGGAATCCCATCCATTCATTTCTACATACTTTTCCTTCCAATTACGTCCACTCCTTTTATAGTTCTTCAGTACATGTGCCCACCTGTAGAGCAGTGTAAGCATTGCTTTTGCTTCCTCCACTCGGCCAACCTATATCAATTCCCTAATAGCTCCCTCATCCTCTCTCAATCAGTCATCTCCTGGGAACTCCCACCTTGCTTTCCTGATCATTTCCTTCAAAGCTCATTCCAATTAACACTTCACCTAGTTATTCCCTGATGCCACCGCCCAAAATTAAAATCCTTGTAATTGGCGAGTTTCCAAGTTGAAAATATATGTACGGTAGACAAAATTGCTGGAGAAACTCAGCGGGTGCGGCAGTATCTATGGAGCGAAGGAAATAGGCAACGTTTCGGGCCAAAACCCTTCGCTGCTCTCATGTAGATCAGGGGGATTTTTAGGGAGGGAATTCAAGAGTTTAGAATTGAGGCACTTATAGGTTTTTAGTGGTAAAACAATTCATGGTTATGTTCACGTGGTCAAATCAATCTTTATTCCTGTATCTCTTGTTTACATTAGAATAAAGCTTGATATTTTAATACATAACAATCAGATGTCCTAAAACTATTATTTAATTTAAAAAAGTAATAACAATTTTAAGCATAACTATCTTTCGGATGAGACATTAAATTGAGGCTTTATACAATCCCATCACACTATTTCAAGGAAACATTAAGTGCTCTGATCAATGCTTATCTCTCAACTATTATAAGAGGAGAAAATTATTAGGTCATTATCACAATACCTTGTACAAGTATTGCCATGCATATATAAACCTAATTTTCCTACATTAAAAATCATGATTACATCTTCAGGAGAATTACTCATTAGCCATGGAATGCTTGCAAACACCCTAAGTATGTGAATGGTGCTTGAGAATATGTCTTATGTTTACCAGGCACACAAAATAGAGATAACAAATATGTGAATTAAATATATGTATGAATAAGACAAAATCATCAGAGCTTTCGTGGCTTGGTTGAAAGACTGCGAGCACAAAGGGATGCTATTTGAATGCGCCTCCATAAAGGGTAAGGTAATCCTTTGCTGGACAAGTAATATAAGATACCAGACTAAGTGGGAGCGCTAGTATGGGTGTTGTGGGCTGAAGGGACAGGTTTCCAGAGGGCTAGTATGGACAAATTTGGTGGGCAAATGGATTCTTGGGCTGGTGGCTCAGTCACTCAAGCCTGGTGTGCTGGCAGCTCACTCACTCAAGGTGGTGGGTTGGCAGTTGACTCGCGGCTATTCCTAGAAATGCCACTTCAAGCAGGGTACAAAGCCACCAAATTCAAGTGCAGTTTCGTAACACTTCAAGCAGGGTTCAAGGCCACCAAATTCAAGTGCAGTTTCCTGCCAGTTCAAGCAGAGTGCAAGGCTACCAAATTCGAGTGCAGTGTCATACCACTTCAAGCAGGGTGCAAGGCCACCAAATTCAAATGCAGTTTCATACCATTTCAAGCAGGGTACAAGGCCACCAAATTCAAGTGCAGTTTCCTGCCACTTCAAGGAGAGTGCAAGGCCACCAAATTCAAGTGCAGTGTCATACCACTTCAAGCAGCGTGCAAGGCTGGTGGGCTGGCAGTTGACATGGCTATTCCTTGAAATGCCACTTCAAGCAGGGTGCAAGGCCACCAAATTCAAGTGCAGTGTCATACCACTTCAAGCAGGGTGCAAGGCCACCAACTTCGAGTGCAGTTTCTTACCATTTCAAGCAGGGTGCGAGGCCACCAAATTCAAATGCAGTTTCATACCATTTCAAGCAGGGTGCAAGGCCACTAAGGACAGAGAGTCGTGACCTCTCCCTCTCCCTCTCACTCCCCCTTCTTGCAGAGACTGAACCACGCCCACACTTCCAGGTGTTATAGTTCCTCCCACCAGGAGGGACATGGCCTTCATGGCGGGATTGACAGGAGAGAGAATCTCAACATTTTTTAAACACTAATAACTCTTTTATTTTTCATCGATGGGAAAAATCCTTGGAACCAGATGAGCGGAGGCGGATTCTGAGTAAGGTGGCCAAAAATCACAGCCGTACGTGGTAGTTTTTTCTAAAATCAATATAAAGCGCAACCAGGAAGTGGCCAAGATTACACTTTCAATTATATTGAAGGCAAGGCAACTTTAATTAGGAAACAAGGCAACTTTAATTAGGAAACACAGCTTTAGCATTTCCAAACCAAAGGCAACACAGCTTTAGCATTTCCAAACTATATTTTCAAACCACATTAAGGGCACTGACAGGTCAGTAAAACCACACAGTTTAGTAGACATGTGTTCAGTGTTATTCACAGCTCACACTGAGAGACGTGACCCTCTCGCTCTCCCATCTTGCAGAGACTGACTGAGGCACTCAACACTTCCTGGTTTTATAGTCCCTCCGGAAGGGGCGTGGCCTTCAGGAGAGAGAAGCTCAACATTCTTTCAACACGAATAACTCTTTTATTTTTTATCGCTGGGAAAAATCCTCTTGTCCTGTGTAGCAGAGGGGGACTAAGATGGCCAAAAATCACAGCCGTAAGTGGCAGCGTTTGTTCTAAAATCAACATACAGAACAACAGGAAGTGGTCTGGATCAGACTTTTAGTAATATAGATACTTGTGTCCTGTGCTTGGCTTTCGATGGCTATATTCCAGCAATACCCCAATTATATTTTAAAGGCCTGAACCTTGGCTTTTGGCAGTCGGTGTCTAATTTTCTTGAGTTTGGAACAGTGCAGTGGTTCCCTACAGGGAAATAATTCCCCTTATATTTATATTAGAGAAACATAATTGTTCTACGTGTTTTGGTAAAAGGCTAGGTTTGAAGATCTTCACTGTGGTAACATATCTCACAACTGACGCAGAATACTAATTCAATTCAAATAAGTGATGTTCTTTTCAACCTTTAAAGTTCTAACCATAAATTTAGAATCAAGATTTCTCATTATTCAAGAATTTCAAATTACCTTCAACTTACAAAGTCCAGTCGGAATGTTATCACAGATCTGGCAAACTCCATCATAAAGTGTCAAAACCTTCGAATCACTGAACAAGGATCCATCATTTGTAATCTGTCAGAGAGAAATCAACAATACTTAAGCAAAATATTTTATATTAATTCATCTAATATTAATTCATCTTTAGATATATATACATATTTTCTAATACTTCTTAACTCCAGTTAGAAAATACAGAAAATGTATAATCCAACATATGATTGAATTCATAGATGACAAATAACAGTGATCGTCTCCAGAGTGCACCTCCTAAATAGTTTCAGAACTGAGGATCATGTGTGGAGGTCATACAAACTCTGGGAAGCAAGCAGCTGTTGCAGGAGGAAGATGCAGCTCAGAACTTAGCATGGAATTCGACCCTAGTGGGAATGTCATTCCCCCCCCCACATTTTGACTTACATTTCATTTGTTTCCCAGCTGTTTATGGGTTCATTTTTACATTTTCTCTGGTGCATTAGTTTCAAGCATTGCAACTCACGGCTCTGAATGTTTTACATGGAATAAAGTGGGTGGAGGGCATTCATGAGATATTGGTGAAGGCATTAACAAAATGGAGAAATCGCCACCATGACAATGGAAATATCTTCCAAATCAAAAGAACTTCAAAATAAAACAAAATATTTTGGATGTTAAGAGTCATACACAAGTTCCAGATAGAACTGATTTTAAGTGGCTTTTCTTAAGGTAGCTTAAGAAAAACCTCTTAAAAGTGGCTTTGGAACCACCAGGGCTACCTAAATGCTCTGGATTTTGGCTAATGCGCTGTAAAGCGGGGAAGCCTGGGATTTACTGACATATTTAGAAGGTGATCATAAACACAAAGAGTTGTACAGTGCATAAACAGTTCTTTTGGCTTACTATGCCTATTCCAACCATCGTGCTTATCTATACTAATCCCACTTTCCCGCATTAATTGCATGTCCCTCTATGCCTTGGTCATTCAAGTACTTGCCTAAATGCCTCTTAAATATTGTTACTGTTTCTGCTTCCACCACCTCCTATAGCAGCTCCTTCCAGATACTAACTTTTCTTACTCTGAAAAAAAGTTATCCATGAAATCTGCTTTAAATATCCTCCCTCTTCCTTCAAACCAATGTTATCAAGTTTTAGACACCCCTATAATGGAAAAAGACTCTAGTTATCTATCAAGTCTTTGCCTCTCATAATTTTATCTTCCTCTATCATGTCATGTCTTATCCTCATTCATTTCAGGAAAACAAACCAGTCTATCCAATCTTCCTTTACACTCCAATGTAGGCAACATCCTTATGAATCTTTTCTACACTCTTTCTAGCTTGATCACATATTTCCTCTGGTGAGGTGACCAGACTGCACACAACACCCCAAGTGGGCCTAATTGATATTTTGTACATATGACATCCCAACCCTTGTACTCATTGGCTTGATTAATAAAGGTATCCATGCCATTTGTCTTCCTCATCACGCTGTCCACCTGTGTTGCCACTTTCAGGGAAATATGTACTTGTAGCACTAGGTCTCTCCGTTTAGCAACATTCCTCACAGCCCACAATTTGCCGTTATGTCCTGGCCTGGTTTCACTTCCCAAAATGCATCACCTTGCACTTGTCTAAGTTAAACCCATTTGGATGTACTAGTGCAGGGCAAGAAAGGATTCTAAAATGGAAATAAAAGAACAGTGAAACTATTTGCTGAGACCAAAATATATAAGTGGAGCTTGAAATGGCAAGATGATGGATGACTAAAACTGTTTATGGGACAGGTCTTAGGCACATATCTACATTGGTTAATGCTTCTGAAGGATATAAGTAGGGAGTACCAAGAAATTTTCAGCTTCATGGTTCAATTCTATTTAGGGATTGGAATTCAGAGGTACTGGCAGTATTGAGTAATGCCATACAATCCCCGGAATTGGAGGTTGAGTGATGAAGAAAATCAAGAGGTCGGACACCATCAGGTTTTCTAACAGGCACAATGTACAATTGTATAAATGGACGGGTGCTTTGCCCACTTGTTAAAAAATGTAGTCCAAATAATTTCAAGATAATATTGGAATGCTAAACCTTTGCCAAAGAAAGAAGTGAGGATGCTGAGAATAACAGGAGATGCTGGGTTGTTTAGGGTGCTGGGAAACTGCAGCTTCTGATGCACAAAAACAAAATTTAGGCTGTAAATTAATTTTAATTTCTGTACAGATTTCTTCAAAAATCTTACCTTTACTTGCCACCTGGCAAATGGTTTGTCTGAAAACATGAAGTCCACAGTCTCAGTTTCCGTAGTTGTTAAGGCTGGAATTGGGCAATCAACTGCTTTGGTGCTAAGGAACTCTGCTTTTGTTGTATGCTTAGCTCCTGGTACCCATTCATTATTTATACACTGTGTTTAACAATAACAGGACAGACAAAATGAGTTTCTTGTGGATGTATATGATGACAAATGCATTCCATATCATTGCTGTGGCCAATGCTACTAAATAATAAATGTTAAATATTTTTGAGGAAGCAGAGGGATATGGTATACTAGTTCATAGCCTACAGGATACAGTATATCCGTAGCAACATGATACATCCAGAGATAAGTTATCTCACAACCAATGGGGAAAAAAAGGGAAATGGGGGATTCAGAGATATGAGATAAGTGTATGAAGGGGGCCCTTATCCTGTTCCTTTCCATTCCTTTATAATCCTACTTCTCTCCCTACCTTCATACACTCATCTCCCATTCCCGAGTCCCCATTTCGCTTTTTTCTCCCCTTCTCTCCCCAACTCACTGCTCCTTTCCATGCACATCCATCCCTCCAGCTTTACATTTCACTTCTCCTCTCATTACCCGACACTCTTTGTCTCCTTTTCACCTCGATCATTTGTCACTTACTCCACCCAACTGCCAACCTAACGTCCCCCGCATCCCATCTATCAGTTTCCAGGCTTTTTCTAGCTTCTTCTCCAACCAGTCTGAAGAAGTATCCCAATTTGAAACATCACTGAGTTACTCCAGCATTTTGTGTCTACCTTCAATTTAAACCAGCATCTGCAGTTCTTTGAAACATCACCAGTCTGTTCTCTCCTTAGATCTACCTGGCCCTTTAAGTTCTCTGTGTTTTCTTCAAGATTCCAGCACAGACACTTGTGTATCCAACTTCTGTAATGAACGCTATTCTAATTAGTCATTTGGTATGTTTGGTATTGGACATCTAAAAAAGATCCAGAAAGAATACTTGGGACTCGGTAAAAAAAACTATTTTCCTAATGCAATACTAAAATAACCCCGACTCCCATTAAGATATACATTTTTTAATTAAATATGTAATCTGCCCATCTCCATGGTCTGTTTACAGCAATCTTTCAACTTTCCATCATAATAATATTTTGCTCAGTGCATTACTAATGTATTTACTGACAAGCTATTTATTAAGGTGTTAAAATTAAAGTTTCCAGTCAGGTAGATTTTTAACCAATGTCCATATTATGAATGCAAGTCACCAAAGAAAAAACAAACAGATTGTATTAATCCAGCCCTTTCATGTACATAAAAAGCTTCAAAGTGCCTAATAACCCATACAGCACTTTGAAGTCCAATCACTAATATAACAGATGGAGCATGGCAATTAATTTGCCCAGAGCAAGATGCTACAAAGAGCATGAGGCAATTATGAAATATTCTGTTTTTGATGGTTGTTGAGAGGTAACCAAAACAATTTGCATTGCATATCATTTATAACATAGCAAAAGGTGTCGCAAGGCAATTCACAATAATGTTTTCTTCAACAAAAATGCAAGCTTTGGGCATACAAACTTTGTTTGAGACAAAGCCAAAACTTGATTTCAAGCAGCGTCAAGAATGGTAGCAAGGCAGAGAGGTTTTGGGAAGGAATTCCAGAGTCAAGGGTGTTAAAAAGTACAATCTAACAAAGATTTTTAGTTATTAAGGATATCAGCCAAATGGGATTTAATTCTGGAGATTAGCATTGGCATAAATGATCAACCAAAATCTTACTGAATTACATTGTTATACAAGGACATAATATGGAGCAATTACTGTAAGTTCAGGGATCAATGTTGCCCAGGAGATGAGGGCGGAGGGCGGAGAAAGATGAGAGCAGATTTAATGCCAAATACACTAATGTGATAATTCCACTTTACATAAAAGTTTGAATTTCCTGATAATTCTGACTGCAATGAATAACAGCAACCTTTGGAAAATCATGCTATGATACAAAACAAGGCTTTACTGCCAAGTACAAGAAGCTTTTCACTCCATTCAATAGAATGTATTTTTTCAAAAATAAAACATATTATCAATATATTAACAGTGCCCTCCATAATGTTTGAGACAAAGACCCATCATTTATTTATTTGTCTCTGTACTCCACAATTTGCGATTTGTAATAAAAAAAAATCATGTGGTTAAAGTGCACATTGTCAGGTTTTATTAATGGGCATCATTATACATTTTGGTTTCACCATGTTGAAATTATAGCTGTGTTTATACATAGTCCCACCATTTCTGGGCACCATAATGTTTGAGACACATGGCTTCACAGGTGTTTGTAATTGCTCCGGTGTATTTAAATGCCTCCTTAATACAGGTATAAGAGAGCGGTCAGCACCTAGTCTTTCCTCCAGTCTTTCCATCACCTTTGGAAACTTTTATTGCTGTTTATCAACATGAGGACTAAAGTTGTGCCAATGAAAGTCAAAGAAGCTGGTATGAGACTGAGAAACATGCTTAAAACTGTTAGAGATATCAACCAAACCTTAGGCTTACCAAAATCAACTGTTAGGAACATCATTTAGATGAAAGAGAGCACTGGTGAGCTTACTAATCGCAAAGGGACTGGCTGGCCAAGGAAGACCTCCAGAGCTGATGACAGAAGAATTCTCTCTATAATAAAGAAAAATCCTCAAACACCTGTCCGATGCACTCTTCAGGAGTCAGGTGTGGATTTGTCAATGACCACTGTCTGCAGAAGACAGAAATACAGAGGCTACACTGCAAGATGCAAACCACTGGTTAGCCACAAAAATAGGATGGCCAAGGATTGCCAAGATACCAAATTACAGTTTGCCAAGAATTACTTAAAAGAACAACCATAGTTCTGGAAAAAAGGTCTTCTGGACAGATGAGATGAAGATTAACTTATATCAGAGTGATGCCAAGAGCAAAGTATGGGGGAGAGAAGGAACTGCCCAAGATCAAAAGCATACCACCTCATCTGTGAAACACAGTGGTGGGGGTGTTATGGCTGCTGAAGGTACTGGCTCGCTTATCTTCATTGATGATACAACTGCTGATGGTAGTGCATGGGTTCCAGGGGCTAAGCATAAACAAATGCTTCAAAAATCATTGGCCGGCGGTTCATTCTACCATATAACCATATAACAATTACAGCACGGAAACAGGCCATCTCGGCCCTACAAGTCCATGCCGAACAAATTTTTTTCCCCTTAGTCCCACCTGCCTGCACTCGTACCATAACCCTCCATTCCCTTCTCATCCATATGCCTATCCAATTTATTTTTAAATGATACCAATGAACCTGCCTCCCCCACTTCCACTGGGAGCTCATTCCACACCGCCACCACTCTCTGCGTAAAGAAGTTCCCCCTCATATTACCCCTAAACTTCTGTCCCTTAATTCTGAAGTCATGTCCTCTTGTTTGAATCTTCCCTATTCTCAAAGGGAAAAGCTTGTCCACATCAACTCTGTCTATCCCTCTCATCATTTTAAAGACCTCTATCAGGTCCCCCCTTAACCTTCTGCGCTCCAGAGAATAAAGACCTAACTTATTCAACCTATCTCTGTAACTTAGTTGTTGAAACCCAGGCAACATTCTAGTAAATCTCCTCTGTACTCTCTCTATTTTGTTGACATCCTTCCTATAATTGGGCGACCAAAATTGTACACCATACTCCAGATTTGGTCTCAAGTCAAGTCAAGTCAAGTCAAGTTTATTTGTCACATACACATACGAGATGTGCAGTGAAATGAAAGTGGCAATGCTCGCGGACTTTTGTGCAAAAGACAAACAACAAAACAACCAAACAAATTACAAAACACAATCATAACACACATATTCTTTTACATAATAAATAATAGAAGGAAAAACGTTCTGTAGAGTTAGTCCCTGGTGAGAAAGGCGTTTACAGTCCGAATTGCCTCTGGGAAGAAACTCCTTCTCAACCTCTCCGTTCTCACTGCATGGCAACGGAGGCGTTTGCCTGACCGTAGCGGCTGGAACAGTCCGTTGCAGGGGTGGAAGAGGTCTCTCATGATTTTGTTTGCTCTGGAGTTGCACCTCCTGTTGTATAGTTCCTGCAGGGGGGTGAGTGAAGTCCCATAGTGCGTTCGGCCGAATGCACTACTCTCTGCAGAGCCTTCTTGTCCTTGGCAGAGCAATTCCCGAACCAGATGGTAATGTTCCCGGACAAGATGCTTTCCACCGCCGCTGCGTAGAAGCACTGTAGGATCCTCGGAGACACTCTGAATTTCCTCAATTGCCTGAGGTGGTAAAGGCGCTGCCTTGCCTTACTCACCAGTGCTGAGGCGTGTGATGACCATGTCATATCCTCAGAGATGTGGACTCCCAGATATTTAAAACAGTTCACCCTATCCACAGGATCCCCATTTATACTCAATGGAGTGTACGTCCTCGGATGATGTGCCCTCCTAAAGTCCATGATCAGCTCCTTCGTTTTTTTGATGTTCAAGAGGAGGCTGTTCTCCTGGCACCAGAGTGCTAGATCAGCCACCTCCTCCCGGTAGGCCTTCTCATCATTGTCTGAGATCAGGCCCACCACCACAGTGTCATCAGCAAACTTAATTATTGAATTGGAGCTGAACCTAGCCACACAGTCATGTGTGTACAGGGAGTACAATAGGGGGCTGAGGACGCAACCCTGGGGTGATCCTGTGCTCAGGGTGAGGGACTTCGATGTATTCCCTCCCATTTTGACTACCTGGGGCCTGGCGGTGAGAAAGTCCAGGACCCAGGCACACAGGGAGGTGTTGAGCCCCAATTCCAGTAGCTTCCCGGCCAGTCTGGTGGGGACTATCGTGTTGAAGGCTGAACTGTAGTCTATGAACAGCATCCTCACGTAGCCCCCCTTCTGGCTGTCCAGATGGGAGAGAGCGGTGTGCAAGACCTGGGAGACCGCATCGTCCGTGGACCTGTTCGGACGGTATGCAAACTGCAACGGGTCCATGTTCCGAGGGAGGAAGGCGCAGATGTGATTCTTCACCAGCCTCTCAAAGCATTTCATGACTACCGAGGTAAGGGCCACCGGACGGTAGTCATTCAGGCAGGCTGGGGAGGCATTTTTTGGTACCGGTACAATGATGGATTTTTTGAAGCAGGCAGGGACCACGGACTTGTCCAGGGAGAGGTTGAATAATGTAGTGAGCACTGGAGCTAGCTGCGTAGCACAGGACTTGAGTACTCGCCCCGAGATGCCATCAGGGCCTGCAGCTTTTCTCGTGTTCACCCGTGTCAGTGCCCTCCTCACGTCGTGCTCGGACAGCGAGAATGTGTGCATATTCCTCCCTTCAGCTTCGTTAGCCAGCCCGCTGTCGGTATTGTCGATAGTCGGCAGACCTGTAGTGGTGTTGCCCCTCTCGAAACGAGCGTAGAAGGAGTTCAGGTCGTCAGCTAGGGAGGTGCCGGCACATGCGGGTGAGGGAGGGGTGCTTTGGTAGTTGGTTACAATCCGTAGCCCCTGCCACAGGCTTCTGGTGTCCTGCTGCTCCATGTGTAACTCCATCTTGTCCCTGTACCTTCTCTTTGCGTCCTTCACCGCCCTTCGCACTCACCAATGCCTTGTACAATTTTAACATTACATCCCAGCTTCTATACTCAATGCTCTGATTTATAAAGGCTAGCATACCAAAAGCTTTCTTTACCATCCTATCTATATGAGATTCCACCTTCAAGGAACTATGCACGGTTATACCCAGATCCCTCTGTTCAACTGTATTCTTCAATTCCCTATTGTCCTATTTTGATTTGTCCTGCCAAGGTGTAGCACCTCACATTTATCAGCATTAAACTCCATCTGCCATCTTTCAGCCCATTTTTCCAAATGGCCTAAATCACTCTGTAGACTTTGGAAATCCTCTTCATTATCCACAACACCGCCTATCTTGGTATCATCTGCATACTTACTAATCCAATTTACCACACCTTCATCCAGATCATTGATGTACATGACAAACAACAAAGGACCCAACACAGATCCCTGAGGCACTCCACTAGTCACCTGCCTCCAACCCGATAAACAGCCATCCACCATTACCCTCTGGCTTCTCCCATTCAGCCACTGTTGAATCCATCTTGCTATTCCTGCATTTATACCCAACAGTTGAACCTTCTTAACCAACCTTTCATGAGGAACCTTGTCAAAGGCCTTACTAAAGTCCATATAGACAACATCCACTGCTTTACCCTCGTCAATTTCCCTAGTAACCTCTTCAAAAAATTCAAGAAGATTAGTCAAACATGACCTTCCAGGCACAAATCCATGTTGACTGTTCCTAATCAGACCCTGTTTATCTAGATGCTTATATATATTGTCTCTAAGTATCTTTTCCATGAATTTGCCCACCACTGAAGTCAAACTAACAGGTCTATAATTGCTAGGTTTACTCTTAGAACCCTTTTTAAACAATGGAACAACATGCGCAGTACGCCAATCCTCGGGGACTATTCCCGTTTCTAATGACATTTGAAATATTTCTGTCATAGCCCCGGCTATTTCTACACTAACTTCCCTCAATGTCCTAGGGAATATCCTGTCCAGACCTGGAGACTTATCCATTTTTATATTTCTCAAAAGTGTCAGTACTTCTTTTACTTTGAACCTCATAGTATCCATAGCTACTCTACTAATTTCCCTTACCTCACATAATTCAATATCCTTCTCCTTGGTGAATACCGAAGAAAAAAAATTGTTCAATATCTCCCCCATCTCTTTTGGCTCTGCAGATAGCTGTCCACTCTGTCTCTCCAATGGACCAATTTTATACCTCCTTATCCTTTTGCTATTAATATAGCTGTAGAAACCCTTTGGATTGACTTTCACCTTACTTGCCAAAGCAACCTCATATCTTCTTTTAGCTTTTCTAATTTCTTTCTTAAGATTCTTTTTACATTCTTTATACTCCTCAAGCACCTCATTTACTTCATGCTGCCTATAATTATTGTAGATCTCCCTCTGGAGTATTGTGTACAGTTGTCGTCTCCTAATTTGAGGAAGGACATCCTTGTGATTGAGGCAGTGCAGCGTAGGTTCACAAGATTGATCCCTGGGATGGCTGGACTGTCATATGGGGAAAGATTGAAAAGACTAGGCTTGTATTCACTGGAGTTTAGAAGGATGAGGGGGATCTCATAGAAAAATATAAAATTATAAAAGGACTGGACAAGCTAGATGCAGAAAAAATGTTCCCAATGTTGGGCGAGTCCAGAACCAGGGGCCACAGTCTTAGAATAAAGGGGAGGACATTTAAGACTGAGGTGAGAAAATACTTTTTCACCCAGAGAGTTGTGAATTTATGGAATTCCCTACCACAGAGGGCAGTGGGGGCTAAATCACTGGATGGATTTAAGAGAGAGTTAGATCGAGCTCTTGGGGCTAGTCGAGTCAAGGGATATGGGGAGAAGGCAGGCGCGGGTTATTGATAGAGGACGATCAGCCATGATCACAATGAATGGCGGTGCTGGCTCGAAGGGCCGAATGGCTTCCTCCTGCACCTATTTTCTATGTTTCTATCTTGTACCTGACCACTACTATATATTGGGCATCAATGTCTGGTATAAATGAGATTCCGCATGGATTGTAAGGATAAATAACCATGCTTTATTTATTTTGACTGGGACAAATTAATTAGCGGTCTCAACTTCCCCTGATAGATCCCATGAATTTCTGTATTGATTTGCTGCCAGAATTCTCCAATTCCATCTAGTAACCTTGATGCTGTGAAAATCCTGTTTTCCTAGCGAATCAAAGTAATAATAAACCACCTGTTGTAACAAATCACTATTTACATGTATCATTATCTGTAAGTATATTTTCAAGCATTTCCATCACTGTCCCTTTTCTTTTTTCCCATTGACACTGATTCCTTGCCCTCTATCCTCATGCAGCTTGCCAAGGCACCAATTATCTACATGGGGAGACTTGAGTGTTTCTTGAACATCTGAGATTAGTTATGTGTTCATGGAGTCATTGCTTGATAACTATCGGGAACAGGCACACCGCATACGGAAAACACTGACAAATGGCAGTACTAACTGAAGTCAACGTGCACAGAATAGGAACAAACTTGGCAATTTTCTGCTCTGCGCCGCTTAGTGTCTTAGCGGACAAATAACAGAATCGTCCAAACTGCGGTGTTTATAATTGTTATTAACATATGATGAGCTTTTGACATCTCTGGGCCCCTAATTTTGAAGGTCGATCTCATTGAAATATACCGAATAGTGAAAGGCCTGAATAGGGTGGATGTGGAGAGGATGTTTCTGCTAGTGGGAGTGTCTAAGACCAAATGGCATAGCCTCAGAATAAAAGGACGTACCTTTAGAAAGGAGGAGGAATTTTTTTAGTTAGTGTGGTGAATCTGGGGAATTCATTGCCACAAATGGCTGTGAAAGCCAAGTCATTGAGTATGTTTAGATATATCCTTTATTGTCATTCAGACCTTTCGGTCTGAACGAAATTATGTTGCCTGCAGTCATACACAGAATCAATAATAACATAACATACAATAAACACAAATTAAACATCCACCACAGTTTAAAGTTGAGATTGGCAGGTTCTTGATTAATAAGGTTATGGGGAGAAGGCAGGAGAATGGGGTTGAAGGAAAGATAGATCAGTCATTATTGAATCATGGAGTAGACAGGCCTAATCATTCACCTATAACATGAATGTATTAACTATGACTCTTTAATCCCTGAATGTACCCCTGTGACATAACACAATCTCCAGGACAAGGGGTCACAGCTTAAGGATAAGGGGGAAATCCTTTAAAACCGAGATGAGGAGAACTTTTTTCACACAGAGAGTGGTGAATCTCTGGAACTCTCTGCCACAGAGGGTAGTTGAGGCCAGTTCGTTGGCTATATTTAAGAGGGAGTTAGATGTGGCCCTTGTGGCCAAGGGGATCAGAGGGTATGGAGAAAAGGCAGGTACGGGATACTGAGTTGGATGATCAGCCATGATCATATTAAATGGCGGTGCAGGCTCGAAGGGCCGAATGGCCTACTCCTGCACCTAATTTCTATGTTTCTATGTTTTACTGTTATATCAGACAAGGCTGTCTGTTGTAAATGTACTACCTTTAACATGGGATGTTTTGCTGGTGGCGCAACCTCTGCTATTTGCCTCAGTGGGTGGCAACTGTATCAGAACCAAAAATTAGCTTTAAGTTCAAACAGACACCCAAGCAATCAGCAATGCAATTCCATGCCTCTTGAAGAATGTCTTGTCTTCCCCTCTTATCACAATGCATTGCCCAGTCTTACTACAAACACATTTCTCAATATTTCATGTGTTTAAGAAGGAACTGCAGATGCTGGAGAATCGAAGGTACACAAAAAGCTGGAGAAACTCAGCGGGTGCAGCAGCATCTATGGAGCTGGGTTTCGACCCGAAACGTTGCCTATTTCCTTCGCTCCATAGATGCTGCTGCACCCGCTGAGTTTCTCCAGCTTTTTTGTGCACTCTCAATATTTCATGTTCCCATTCACTACCGTGGAACTTTATCACAGTTTTTTGGCTCTATCTATATCTATATCAATATAACATTAAAACTCTGTGGCTGCTGGCTGGCTGCCTGCTGGCCTGCTGTGTTTCTGCCTGACTTGTGGTTGCCAGCCTTTGATTCGTTGCTACACCAACGTTAGACCCAGAAACGCCGAGTTTATTTCCATTTCGGTAGAGATTTCACTTTTCATTCAAAGTATCCACTCCTCATTAAATTTTGTTGTGTTTATGTACACATCTTTAATAAAATCCTTCTCCCCCCCCACTCACTAATTTTGTCGCCTCCTGCTGGCCAGCAACCATAACGGCTGCCGGCGCCCGCATCTCGCCTCAAAGACGCCATTTAAAAACAGCCGCACTGCTGATTCCTGGGCCGCTTGAGTTGGAGGACCACTTCTCCTGTGGGGGCAACGGGTAGGGAATGGCTGCGTTGGGGGAGCAAACCCAACGGGTCTGCACTTGGTCTAGTATTATATAATAATACAACAAGGGAACAGGCCCGCAATGCCCGTGCCAAATCCAATGCCTAGCCAAATTGATCTCCTCTGCTTTCACATGATTCATATCCCTCCATATCCCTCCATATCCCCCTCTCTTCCCCCTCCCCTGCTTCTCCACCCCCTCTCCATCCCATCTCCCTCCTTCCCTCCACCCCACTCTCTCCCCTCATCTCCCTCCCCCCCTCTCCGTCTCTCTCTTTCTCTGCCCCATTCTGTTTGCCCCTCAAGATAGGGTGGGGATGGGGTAAAAGGAGCCAATGAATAATAGTAAAATAATATCAAGGGGGTGGGGTGGTTAGTGTGTGTGTGTGCGCGGAGGGGGGTTAGTGTGGGGGGGGGGTGGTTGGTTATGTGTGTGGGGGTGGGGGTGGGGGGGTGGTTAGTATGTGCGTGTGGGGGCATGGTGGTAAGTGTGTGTGTGTGTGTGGGGGGGAGGGGTGGTTGTGTGTGTGTGTGTGTGTGTGTGTGTGTGTGTGTTGGGGGGTGGTTAGTGTGTGTGTGGGGGGGGGGGGGGGGGTGTGGCCGGGGGTGGTTAGTTTGTGTGTCATTCCGCAACCTCCCCCCCCCCCACCCACGCGTTGAATGGATGGGACCCCTCACCCTCTCCCCTCCCTCCCCTGCCTCACTTTCCCACTCTCTCCCCTTCCCCATCTCACCCCCTCTCTCTCCACATTCCCCCCTCTGCCCCACTCCTTCCTCTGCCCCCCTTCCCCTCTCTCCTCCTCCTCTCTCTCCCTCCCCCTCCTCTCTCTCCCACCCACCTCCACCCTCTGCCCCCCCCCTCTCCCTCCATTTCTCCCCTCCCAGTTTCTCCCCTCCTCCCACCCCCCCTCTTCCGCTCCTCCAACCCCCTCTCCCAGCCCCTCCACCACCTCCCTTCCCCCCCACCCCCTCCCCCCATCATTCCCCCCTCCCCCTCTCTCCCCCCCTCCCCCTCCCCCCCTCCCTCCCCCCCCCTCCTCCTCTCCCTCCCTCCCCTTCCTCTCCTCCTCTCCCCTCTCTCTTTCTCTTCCCCTCTCCCTCTCTCTCCCCTTTCTCTTCACCTCTCCTCCTCTCTCCTCCCCCCCCCTCTCTCTCCCCCTCTCCCTCCTCTCTCCCCCCTCCCTCTCTCTCTCCCCCCCCCCCCTCTGCTCCCCCCTCACCCCACTCTCTCTCCCTCACCTCCACTCCCCCCCTCTCAACCCCCTCCCCCCTCCACTGCCCCCCTCTACTCCCCTGTGTGTGTGTGTGTGGGGGTGGTTAGTGTGCGTGCAAAGCCGCAGCACCCCAGCCGCCCCCCCCCCCCCCCAAATTGGCGCGTTGGGGGAAACCTGCACTTGCTCTAGTCTCCTTTAAACTTTGCCCATCTCACCTTAAAGCCATGCCCTCTCATCCTTGACAATTCCACCCTCGGAAAAAGGGTCTGATTCTCTACCCTATCTATGGGTCTCATAATTTTATATGCTTCTGTCAGGTCTCCCCTCCAGCATTCCAGAGAAAATAGTTCAGGTTTGCCCAACATCTCTTTGTAGCTAATACACACTAATCCAGGCTGTATTCTCGTAATCCTCTTCTATATCCTGTCCAACACCTCCATGTCCTTCCTGTACTGGGGCGACCTGAACTACACATAATACTCCACATGCAGCCTGACCAAAGCACAGTCCAACCAATGCAATCAGGACTATTTGCATGATCACTAGTGCACATTCCTGGTCCATAATGGACACTATATGACCAATACAGATTTGGTCCAGCTTACATATGCTGCCTGAAAAGGCTTTTGTTTGCACTGGATAGTTTTATGTTATTTAGTTGGCAAGATAAAATCAACATGAAATCTTAGACAGCTTGGCTTAGATTGCAATAGGTTACTGGCATGAAAAAAAGTTTGTCATGTATTATTTTACTTTGTTCTTAATGTATACTTGCATGGTTAGAATCATGAGATAACAAACTTCTCTGGTAAGCTTAACTGATTTCTACTGAATGGCTTTGATAGACGTAGGCTTCACTGGAATTTGCCTTTCATTGTGTGTGCAGGCAAGAGTCCAGTCAAATGCAGTCAATCACTCAAATATTCTTGGGAATATATATCTTATCAGCTACTATCTCATAATTTTGTTCTGCAGAAATAAAGCCATTATTCCTTTCTTAAATATACATCACAATTTTACTAATAGATGTTTTACAATGGAATGTTTTTATTTTTAATAGTGCTTGTCATAGCTTGACCATTAAATGTACAGTCCATGTCAGTAAGTGCAAGTATGTGTCACTGTATAATTTTGTTTAGTTTTATTTGATTCAAGGATGAAAGCAGTCTAAAGGGACACATTATTTCAAATCACTATACCAGAAAATCCTTACCGCCAAGCTGATAACTTCACACCGGAGATGCGGAGAGTCCCTGAAGCCCAGGCCAAATACTCGGATACTATTGCATTCGTAGATTCGAATATCACAGAGGCCATTATTCTCCAAATCAGTAATCTCAGGAGGCCGAGCTTAAAAATGGAAAAGCATCCACAATAAATTTGATCTGCACTAAGTAAACATGCTGAAAAAACATTTTAACTGCAAACAGCTTTGGCTCTTTAAAAATATGGCTAATTTCGATGCAAACATAGATGTTTCCTTCTTTTATAATAAGAAAAAAATATTACTTAGTTTTAATTACTTATATTTTTAACTCATTAGAACTGAACATACCTGACACTCACAATTCTCAAAAAGATTTATATTTCGACCACAGAAGGAAGAAAGCCAATGAAAGACAATGAAAGCATTCAAGCAAACGCAAGACATTATAGGGAAGTTTATTTCATATTTACTAGAAAGCCAACTCTTGCCAATCATGTATAAATTATTGAATCTCTAACAATATCTATAACTACACGCCACCGGGTGGCGCCAGCAATAGCTGCCGCGCCAACAGTCCTTTCTTTCTTTGTGTCTGTTTTGTATGTGCTAAATGTATGTTTTTTAGTGTTCTTTAGCTTGTTTTAAGTAGGGGGCGGGGGGGGGGGGGGGGTGTAGTTGGGCAAAACTTTTTCTAATTGCTTACCTCGACGGAGATGCGATTTTTTTCCGTATCATCACTCCGTCCACACTGCAACATACATCGAGGAGTTGCTGATTTTTGTTGGAGATCGCCCGGGAGCTCCATCGCGGGAGCCTGCGGACTTACCATCACGGAGCTCACGATCCCTGTCGGGGGTCGTCTTTGGGGCTCCAACCGTGGAAGCCTGCGAACTTTAACATCACGGAGCTCGCGGCACTGGTTAGAGACTGACATCGGGGACTCCAAGCAGCAGGAGTTTCGATCGCCCCGACGCGTGAGTTTCGATCGCCCCAATGCGGGAGTTTCGATCGCCCCGACGCGGGGGCTTCAACCTCTGGCTGCGGGAGATTCGATTGTCTCGACTGCAGATGGTTCAACTGCCCCGACCACGGGAGAATAAAGAGGATGGAGATTTGACCTTATTGCTTTACTACATCAGTGAAGAACTTGTGGAATCCGCTGTGGTGGATGTTTATGTTAACCTTTATGTAGTTACGTGTCTTATTGCATTTTTTTAATATGGCTGTATGGGAATTCGAATTTCACTGTACCTTAATTGATACATGTGACAATAAACTGTCCTTGAAACCTTGAATATCACCCAATTTATGGTGTAAATATTCCCGCAACCAACTCATTGAAAACCTTGACAATTACTGTAATACTGCTGAAACTGTGCACAATCAGAAAATAAATAAAAACACAGAATAAGAAATAACACAAATTAAACATTTGAGTAACCCCAAGCTGTGCTCTGATATTCTATTCTAAGTGATGAGGGCAATCCGCTCTATTCTTGGGATATAGAATCTCATTAAATAGGTGCAGTTTTGTAAACTCTGCCAAATGCAGCCATTCACTACTCCATGTTAGCCACCGCTGTAAGCAATCCTCTGACAGGAGTTATCCCTCATCAAAATTTAGAGAGAGCATTTTCTGTTGCTATATGTGAAGCCACAATGGATTAAAAATTAAAAGAGCTCTTGCTGAGACCACACACATAAAATTATGAGAAATGGCCGCTGCTTTAAGGAGAAGCCTCTACCAGAGGTGCACGAATCAAAGGATACAGTTCAAATCCATTGCATGTTAGCAACCAAATACTAAATCCTTCGCCAGTAAGGGAAGAGTGTAATAAAAGTACAATATTATTAACAGCTGAACACAATTTGTCTGTGTAAATTAACATGTCAAATAACAATGTTTAATTGTGTGTGCCAGCCTTACATTATTATGCTTGAACACATCGGGCAGCAAAAAAAGCTGAAATATCCAAAAAATAAGGTCAAGAGAGTCACTGTGCATTTACTGGAGACAAACACCCAAATCCTATCACTCTTGACTGCAGGCATTCACTTCCTGACTTACTCCTCATTGCCCATGCAATTTATTTCTGTGGTCCTTCTGAGCCAAGTCATACTTCTTTACTAACTCCTTAGTTTTAGTTTAGTTTAGAGGTACAGTGTCGAAAAAGGCCCTTCGGCCCACCGTGTCCGTGCTAACCAACGATCACCCCATACCCTAAAGCTCTCTTACACACTAGGGACAATTTACATTTTTTCCAAAGCCAATTAACCTACAAATTCTGTACTTCCTTATGGGTGGAAACCGGAGCACCCAGAGAAAACCCAATTGGTCAAGGGAAGAATATACAAACTTTGTACAGACATCATCCATAGTCAGGTTCAAACCCGGGTCTCTGGTGCTGTAAGGCAGCAACTCTACTGCTGTGCCACCATGCCACCCCTTTGAAGAGTTTGTGCACCATAAAATAAATATGGAGCCCAATTTCTCAAGTTTTGAGTTATGCTTGTTGAATCAAGTTACTTTTGCCCCTACTTGCACCAGTTCTACCTCCCCTTGAAGAAGTCCAGGGTAGGCTCTAAGAAACACCAACTGGTTACAGAGTGGTGCAAACCACTATTAAAATTGAAACCCCTGGCTGAAGTCCTAATTAATTTAACAACTTGATTGGCAATGGCTGAATGCCTCAAGCACATTCAGGAGGAGGCATCACAAATCACACCCACAGCAAGCATTCGTTGGATGAGGTTTAGTTTAAGTATGCAGTCCCTGTGGTTCCCAACTCTGCACTGGACCGCTTGGACAATAAGATCATGTATGTCAGGCTGTTGTTCATCCTTTAGTACAAACCTTCTTAATCAGGTGTTTTGTAATTATAAAATGGCGTAATCTAGCAGTTGAAATGTTACAAATTGATTTTGCAATTCAGCAAAATTAGAAACGACGTTAAATCCCTGTCTCATGGTGCGAGTCGACCCACGAGTGACCCCGGGTTTAAAATAAATTGCGTACAATTAGCGTAGCAGGAACGCGGAACTTGTGGACGCAACTTAGCGGCTCGTAGCGCTAACGGCAGGTACCCAGAAAACTTGTTAACTCTTGAAAAACTTTCAACATGATGACAAATTTCCATGAGTCAAATTTACTCTTGAAGTTAAAATTTGAAACATTTAAACTCGTTGTAAGAACGAAGTAGCCCGTGAGTTTACCGTAGTGACTCATGAATAACTCATGGGTTTGGCCTGAGGGCCAGAAGTGAAATGTTGAAGATTAGTCAGATCTTAATGGAACATTTTCAGTGAAGGAGCAAAAAGCACTCACCGGGGATCTGAGAAACAGTGGCAAAAAGAATGAACCATGCAGTGTGGGGAAAGCCGCATTGCAAGAGTTAATTAGTTCCCTTCAGAACTTTAACTTTTCACATTGAAACGGTGCCATGAATCCTTGTTAGATTAATGGACTTTTTTATGGAGAAGCAGATATATGGGACAGGTGTCCCATCTCAGGATTTATATCCGACAAATGTTATGCATTTATACAGGGAATTTTCTCAGGCATCACTTTCCACCCAGTCTGTCCACGTTAAGGAGGCTTTCAGTTGTGAGCCAAGACTGTAGCCACTTGTGAAGTACACTTGATGCCCTGATGGTGAATCATTTCCTTTCAAGCGACAAGGTGCCTTCTAGCTTTTCAAGGTGTGTAGGATATCTGTTGGTTCACACATCACCCAGCCTGCAGTCCTAGCCCACTACAGTTCCAGGGAGGTCCCATGAAACCGGCTGGCTGGTCTGTCTTGTGTTCGCAAACCCATTGCATGCAGCACCAGAAATTACTGCCGGGGTCCACTCCACTTGGTTTCCTCAAGTAAGCAGTAAATTACTATTAAACCTTGACATGCTTTACATAGTGACATATTCTAACATCCAGGCAAATTGTGAAGATTGTGTAATGGAAAGAAGGGGTGGAAGGATGGGGTGGGCGGAGAAGGGGAAGGGTACATGGGTGAGCTGCACACTTTCCCGAGATCGTTCTTCAGGCCAGGTCTTATTATAGTGAAAAAAAAACTGCATGACATCACTATCACCATGTGATGATTTTTCCACACGTCGGTAGACGTTGTTGGCTCAAGAGTAACTCGGGAGAGGAACTTGGTAACTCGGGAGAGGAACTTGGTAACTCGGGAGAGGAACTTGGAACATCACAGAAATGAGAAGTAAGCGGCAAACTTAGACATACCCGTGGGAACTCGGTTAAACTCTTGAACATAAACTTGGAATCTCGTACACAACCACGAGTCTGATTTTTTCTTTCATACGGGATCATTCGTGGGTGGACTCGCACCGTGGGACAGGCTTTAAGGAATGGCAGAAAACACCAAGAGTTCAGGCTCAAGAATGTTTAATTGTCACATGTATGGCAATGGCTAACAACCCTGATGTATGAATATTGATTTCTCTAATTTCAATTAACGCTTGCATTCCCTCTCTCTCCGTCCCTCCCCCATCATACTCATCCAATTAACTTCACTGCCATCCTCCTTAGTTTCATTGTCTGTATCCACTCGTTATTACCTTTTCTACAACCAACAATGGAACATTGTGGGCTCCACCTTTCCTCGATCATTGTTCCTGGCTTTGATTCTCTGTTTCTCTGCCACAGAATGTAGTTGAGGCCAGTTCATTGGCTATATTTAAGAGGGAGTTAGATGTGGCCCTTGTGGCTAAGTGGATCAGGGGGTATGGCGAGAAGGCAGGTACGGGATACCGAGTTGGATGATCATTGAATGGCGGTGCAGGCTCGAAGGGCCGAATGGCCTACTCCTGCACCTATTCTCTATGTTTCTATGTTTACATACCCTTCATTCATTTGTTATTTGTATCTTCCTATACCTCTAATTTCCTCTCCCCTGACTCTCAGTCAGAAGAAGGGTCGTGACCTGAAACGTCACCTATTCATTTTCTCCAGAGATGCTGCGTGCCCGTTGAGTTACTCCAGTATTTTGTGTGTACCTTCCATGTAAACCTGCATCTGCAGTTATTTCCTACACAACATGCCCTCTAGTGTACACCTGTAGAACTGTGTTGGACTATTCAGTGACATACACATCTCCTCAATCTTTGAAGGAAGTAGACGTGTCGATGGGTTTTGTTTTCTGATTGCATCAATGTGCTGGGCCCAGGACAGATCTTCGGAGATTTCCAAGCCTAGGAACTTGAAGTTGTTGACTCTCTGTCTCTGGATCCTTGGCTTTACCCTTCTAAAGTCAACAATCAGCAGTGATTTTGCAAGACTGTCGTTCTGGCGCAATTCAATTAGATCGTCAATCTCCCTCCTGTATTCTGACATTACCTGGTACTTGTTCAACAATGGTGGTGTTGACAGCCAATTTATAATTAGCGATGGGGCTTTGCCTGGTTGCAGGGTATAGAGTGACCAGAGCAGGAGATATGGAATCAAGGGATATGGGGAGAAGGCAGGCATTGATTGGGGATGATCAGCCATGATCACAATGAATGGCGGTGCTGGCTCGAAGGGCCAAATGGCCTCCTCCTGCACCTATTTTCTATGTTTCTATGTTTCTTTAAACTATAAAGAGTTAAAATTTGAAGGTAGTATTGCTTCTTTGGCTCATGAACTACCAATTATAATGTAGAAACCCTTTCCAGTTCAGGGCATTGCTCATCCTTTTGCACAAAAACTCTAAGGTTAGAATTGGTTATTACATCAAGTATTACTTCAGTGCTATGGCTTTACATAAAATAAATAAAGATTATTTAATCTAAATCCAAGAGGACATGCTTCCAGTGACAGGTTTTCCATAATTTGTCATAAATTACACATCTCAATGAGCCTTTAATTTTTGAAATGAAAACTATTGCACTGCTGGCTGAGTATGCTTTTGTAAAGCTGCAGTTCTGACTTCCCGTGGCAGCATATCAAGAAGGATCTGAACTACAATTCCCAAAGACTAGGAATATGGTCCATTTAACTTTGTAACGACTAACTGGCAACAGCAAAAACAAACTTTTCCAATTATTTCAGTAGAAAATGTGTAGGTAGACATAAAATGCTGGAGTAACTCAGCGTAACAGGCAGAATCTCTGGAGAGAAGGAATTCTTTCTCTCCAGATATGCTGAGTTACTCCAGCATTTTGTGTCGATCTTCACTATATGATTTAAATTATACTTTAAATGGTAATTTATGTAAATAACTAAAATCAGATAAGGTGGGAATGTGCTCATTAAGTTATTAAATCAGTGTGAATCAAAGGAAAAATAGACCTTTCCAAAAATGTTCAGAAAGCAATAGATAGAAAAATAAAAACTATGTTACACTGATAATTAGGAGGGTAAATTTCAACCTCTAAAAAGTAAATTAAGCCATAATCATTATTTTGTATCTCATTGGTAAAAGTTATGTCAGTAAAGATTTCAGAGAGTAACTCGCATCCTAACTCTACAAAGCCTGCCCAACATCTAGAAGGCTCGTCATGAGAATGGATGAGTGCAGCATCAGCAACTCTCAAGAAGTTCATCACTATTTAGGACATGGCAGCCCCCCCGTTTGGTTACATCCAAAACCATTAATTCACTCCACCATCAATGTAAATTTTTTTTTTATTTTTTTTTTTTATTAGAAGCAATTGTACAAGAATAAAACATTCGGCATCTACAATTATACAATTATTGTACAGCATTTTTATCCTTATAACCTTTTTTTTTTAAAGGAAAAAAAGGAAACAAGAAAAAAAGGGAAAGCAAGAAAAGAAGAAAGAAAAAAAATGAAGGGATAAAATAGAAAAGAACAAGAAAAAGACCCCTAAGTTACCAAAGCAGTGCAGCAGAGAGAAAGAGGAATAAGAAAAGATTGAGATATACCTTGCCCCTTCACCCTTCGTAGCATCGGATTTAAATTTAAATTTGTGTTTCACCATACTATTGCTGTAACAATTCAGTAAATGGTATCCATGTCTTAAGAAATTCATCTGTTTTTTTCTGCCAAGACAAGCCTAATGTTTTCCAAGTGTAGTGTCTTGGACATATCTGTAATCCACATCTTCACTGTGGGTTCACTGTGGTTATTAATTTTTCGCCATTATTAGGCCGTAGTTGAGGAAACGTCTTTGAAATATCGTTAGCTCAGAACAGGCCTCTGACATATCTAATATGATCAGTTTTATATCTGGGTCCAATTTAGTTTTAACTATTTTGGAAAAGATATCAAATATTCCCCTCCAGAAATTTTGTAACTTTGTGCAGGAAGCAAAAAAGTGGGTTATGTTCACTTCTTGAAGGAGACATTTATCACAAATAGGAAACATTTGGGAAGATCTTGTTCAATTTAGACTTTGAGTAATAAAGTCTGTGCAGTATTTTAAATTGTATCAGGGAGTGCCTAACATTAAGAGAGCAGTAATATATGTATAAAAGGCTTTCCTCCCAACTATCCGTTGAGATTGATAAGCCCATTTCATCTCCCCATGCTTGCCTAATCATTTCAGAAGGTGGGATATGTGCAGTTAAAAGGATATTGTAAATATTGGATATTAACTTACTTGTATCCACCTTTCTATTCATGCATTCGTCTAATATATCTGGGCCCATAGAATGACAGTCGTGCGTGTGTGTTTTCATATAGTCTCGGATTTGAAGCTATCTAAAAAAATTACTAGCTTTCATATGATATTTCTCCTGTAATTCTTGCAACGAGAGGAAGATCCCCTTGTCGTAAAGATCTCCCAGCATTTTAATTCCTGAGTTTTTCCATTGTGCAAACCCCTTATCTAAAGTAGACGGTTTAAACGAGGGATTGTTGGCGATTGGTAAAAGGAGAGAGAAATTTCTCAATTTGAGAGTTGATTTCAACTGTGTCCAAATTCGTAGGGTGCTATGAATTATCGGATTATTCTCATATGTTGATTTATTCAGATGTATTGGAGAAAGTAGAATCGCGCCTATATTGAAAGGTGAACAATCTTCCCGCTCCATTTTTAACCAGTTTACTTGTTGACATGTATCATCCATCCAGTAGATTACATTTTTAATATTAGTTGCCCAGTAATAGAAAAGAAAATTGGGGAGAGCCAGTCCACCGTTTTCTTTAGGTTTACATAAATGTTGTTTATAAATTCTATGAGTTTATTTTTGGAACAACAGGAGCCTGCTCTGAGCTATCAATATTTCATAGACGTTTCCTCAATTACGGCCTGATATATGGCAAAAAAACTTATACTTGAATTTTGGGAAAATGCATCCACCCCAACTCTTAAAATGTGGATCACATATCTGAAACACTACATCTTGAAGATATGAGACTCGTCTTAGCAGGAAAATCAGAGCAATTTTTAAAGATATGGTCTCCTTTCATTGATTCATTACAAGTATAGTATGGTGCAACACAACTTCGGAATTAAACCGATTTACGGACAGGGTGATGGATGTGGCGAGAAATGAAGCAGGTATATCAACACGTAATAGTCCCTTTTTTTCTTTTCCTTTATTATTTTTTGTTTTTGTCTTTTTATTCTTCTATAGGCTTTTACTTATTCACTCCTGGACTGCACTATTGGTTGTCTAGGGGTTTACACATTCACTATTTCTTTCACTTTCTCTCTTTCTCACTCTTTCTCTCTTGTTCTATTTCTTTTTTGTTAAATTTAAAATGGAAGATATACATTAAATGTATTTTGTCATATGCCGTGGTTTATACTACTGTACACTGCTTCTAATAAAAATATTAATAAAAAATAGAAAATAAAAATAAATAAATTCTATGAGTTTTATAATCCCAGATAAAGTTTGTAATCACAGTCAAGTTTTTTTTTAAAGCTTTTAAGGAGATAAAATCGGTATTGATTGAAATAGGTAAAGGAGTTGTGGAAGGAAAATCATCTTTATAGCATTTACTCTACTTATAAGGGAAATAGGAAGTGTTTTCCAAAATTGAATAAGGGCATTTAATTTAGTAATTAATGGTGGAAAATTTGCTTGGAATATAGAGGTATATTTTCTAGTCACCTAAACGCCAAGGTATTTAAATTTTTCAGTGGCAATTCTAAAGGGAAATTTTAGGAGATGTGAAGGGTCTTGAGCTTTTATTGGCATGATTTCACTTTTATTCCATTTTATTCTATACCCTGAGAAGGAACCAAATTGTTCTATGAGGTTTATATATTTGGGATACTGACTTGAGAGTTGGTAATACATCAAAGTACGTCGTCTGCATATAACACAATCTTGTTGGTGGTATGTTTAGTGTTATAACCATGAATGCCCGGATGTACTCTCATACTTTCAGCTAAGGGTTCTATGGCAAGGGCAAATAACATTGGTGAAAGAACACATCCTTGTCTATTGCCCCTGAATAATTGAAATTTAGGTGACAGAGTTTGATTAGTCAGTATTCTGGCAGTCGGATTGTTATATAACAACTTTATCCATGAGATAAAATTTTCTCCAAGTTGGAATTTTTTGCAATACTGTAAAGAAATATTCCCATTCTACTTGGTCAAATTCTTTTTCTGTGGCTAAAGAAATAATTGATAATCTATCGTTCTGTGTGAATACATTATATTAAACAAACGCTGAGGTATAAACCCAGTTTGGTCTGAGTTTACTAATGTACAAACTTAGTCTTCTTGCCAAAGTTTTAGCTAATATTTTCTGATCGGTATTTAGAAGAGCTATTGCTCTGTATGATCCTGTAAATGTAAAGTAGCACTAGTTTCCATCGTCTATAGGATGCACTGCTGCAATTCATTAAAACTCTTGACACAACATATTCCAAACCAATGACCTCTACCAGTTGGAAGGACAGTAAAAACATGCGAGGACTATGAACTGAAAGTTGCCCTCCAGGCCACACAGCACACTGACTTGGAAATATATCACCATTCCTTCACTATCGCTGGATCAAAATCATGGAACTCTCTCTTGAACAGCTTTGTGAGTATACACACACCCAAAGGATTGCAACAGTTCAAGGCAGCAATTCACCACATTTTACTGTTGTCCATAATTCTGCAAGAGGTTCAAGCCCAATTGTCCACGGAACTGATACGCTACAATGGCAAGAACAATATTCTGCACTCTGAATCTTCCCCTATGCTCTTACTGTTCTACCTTAGTTTGACGATTGTTTTTCTGGATAGTATTACCGGATTTGCCTGGATAGCTTGCAGTCAGTGGAACAAATATACATGATTACAATAAAGCTATCCACAGTGTACCAATGCAGGATAAATGGAATAATGTTTAGTGTTGGAGTAGAGGTTTAAAAAAGTGGAGCGATTGCAATGAATGACAGCAGATCCACTTCTGGGACAAGCACACAGAGAGTCGCCAGGCTTAGGCGTTATCTTTTTATGTGTTGATTTTCACTGTACCTCTGTACATGTGACAATAATAAATGTAAATCTAATTATGAATTGGAAATTAAATGTTTCCAAATGCTCAGCCTGCGAGGCCCACATCCGATGAATGAATAAAAGAAAACAATAATGAGGATAAAAAGACCAACCAAAATATTTCATAAATGTCATTGAAATAGTTAAGGATAAAGTTTTAAAAGTCCTTACTGTCTAAATGGATTCCACACTCATAAAGCCAACTGATGCAGAGCAACAATACAATGTTGAATGCAAAACTATAGAAGTCAGAAAAAAAGTCATTCTCATGCTGTATGACTGGTCAAACTACATCTTAAAAGTGAGTGTTTCTGGTCATCTTGATATGATACAATATGATACGATAGAACGTTATTTATCCCAGC
This sequence comes from Leucoraja erinaceus, assembly GCF_028641065.1. Classification (NCBI taxonomy): domain Eukaryota; kingdom Metazoa; phylum Chordata; class Chondrichthyes; order Rajiformes; family Rajidae; genus Leucoraja; species Leucoraja erinaceus. The sequence continues at coordinate 58,452,020 of NC_073383.1, forward strand.
CAGGAAATTGGTCTGCAGCACTTCTATCGTAAAATGCAAGACACATGAAACATTATAGTGACGAATGGAAAGGATTGAAAACACATTTAGGGTGGCACAGTGGTAGATGGAAAGATTGTGCAAAGATGTGCAAAGATTGGGGGGGGAGGGGGGGGGGGCAGTCTACCCCACGACAGAAGGGGAAGGAGTTGTACAGTTCGATAGCCACAGGGGGAAAGGTTCTCCTGTGGTGTTCTGTCCTGCATCTTGGTGGAACCAAACCATTGCTGAAAGTGCTCCTCAGGTTGACCAGTGTGTCATGGAGGGGATGAGCTATATTGCCCAAGATGCTCCGCAGTTTGAAGAGCTTCCTGCCCTCCAAGCCCACTTCCCATGAATCCAACTCCGCACCCAAGATGGAGCCAGCCTTACTGATAAGCTTGTTAATCATAACATTTTTATATAATTCTATAATGTTGTGTTTATTTTATTTATGTGATCAACTCAAATTACACTGGGATGGCTGGAACGGCCGATTCCCTACCGGAGTCCGTGACATTCCGAAGCCGACAGGGCCGCGTCGGTTGGCGCTCCGAGGCTCCTGATGTTAAAGTCGGTGCCGCTGGCCGCTCCACAGTCCCGCAGCTCGACGGTGTTGATCACGGCGGTCTCAGCATACCGGAGCTCCAGCACGGTGACCCAGGCAAGGCATCGCCCGCTCCACTCCGCGATAGTGCTCCAGCGCTGTGCCGCCACCGAAGCTGAAGGTGCAGGGCGGTCCCCGCCAGGAAAACGCCACTCCACTCCCACTGGTAGGCCGCAAGGACGGGTCAACGGTGCAGCCCGGGGAAAAAGCTGCCTCACCGACCAAGTAGGGACCTAGAAAATAGTTTCCCTCTTCCCCCCCCATATAAAAAAAGTCAAATTCCCCAACAAACATAGGACAAAATTCACTGAAAACGAATTAAAAAAAAAGTGAATTCAAGGGACAGCTGCTGGGTAGCAGCCGTTCCCCAGGATGGCTCCTCCTCCAGAGATGTAAATGTTACTGTTGTCCATAATTCTGCTAGAGGTCACAGAGATGGAGGTGTCCATGTGATATGTTCAATAACATTTTTGACATTTATATAGTGTCTGGCATATTATTGTAAAGTAGACCTGCATGTAGCTCAATTCACAACAAGTAATAGTAAGACATCGTGGCTGCATAAGGAAAAGTCTTTGTGCTTTAACAAAGGAGCCAAATGAACTGAATTCCAGCAACTAATGGTTCATAAGGAGAAAGATTACAGTCACCACTTTAAACAGGAAAGCACATATAATAGTATCTTTGGGCATGACAAAGTCCAGCGAGTAATTTGCGGATGGTATATGGGCTGGCCATAGTTCAATGAAAGGAGGCATTTACAAATATCTGTATTACAATTGTGCTGTTTCAGTAAGTTTCCATAAATATACGTTAATCAACAATGTGCCTTCCTGTTTCACCCATGAATGAAGAGCATTGTATTTGTCCTGTCTAATTTTATTTCTGTGCTTGACAAGGCACAATTAGGGTGCAGCAGGTGATATCAAAATCCATAGATTCTCAAAGGAAAAAAAAATCAGCTAGGACTCAAATTTCAATATTCCATGCTGGGTTTGTGCTCATATAGACATTGAATTAAAAATTGAATTAGGCTCATCTGCTCTAAGCTACTCACAGTAGAGTAACCTGCCAAACTCACAGCCCAAATTCTGATGAGGAACAGCCAGTCAGGTGAGCAGCACAGTGCTAAACTAGCATTTTCAATCTTGTTATGTTGATAACAAGACAGGAATATAATAAAAAAAAATAACAGGATATTAGGCATGTGTAGGTTATTAAGGATTAATTTAATAATTAAAACTTAGTATGATCAAGAATGCTAATCATGTTATAAAATAATTGAATATAAAGGCAAAAATGCATTGCTCTGGAAACAATGCAGCAAAATGCAAATTCAGTTAGAAATTACAACTGCTTTTAGAATCCACTAAGCACTGTTAAAATTAAAAACATAGGAGTGATGGGTTTAAATAATTGGCCTGGCCTGCTTCTTACACGACAGAGACATAAAATATGGAGCTATTAACAAGATAAGAGATCTTTAAATGACATTCCAGCCTCGGGAAAGATGCAGTTAACAAGATCATAGATTCCCACGGTGTGCATTTCATTCTTCTGCCATAAAGTAATTAACATGCATGGCACAGAGAAAGGGTAAATATGTCTGCAAGAAAACCCACAGAAAGAGCTGATTAGAGAGAAATGTATAGGAAGATGAGCCCAAATATACAGAAGGTCACCTCAACTCAGGAATTAAGGGACCGCAAACTGCTAGGACTAAAGGATGTCTGAAATGTCTGTATAAATAGTCACAAGAAATTGTTTCTAAGATTGGTTCTGTTCAACATGAACATTTGCTATGAGAGTTGAATTGCAAAGTCTGAAAGTGCAGAAAGGCAAAGGGAATTGAAAGCAGCTTTTTAATTAAGCAAGCATGAATTAAGGCTTTTGACAGGTTAGTGTCTTCTGCTCTGTACTCAAAGATGAGAAAAGGTTTAGGATTAGGTTTAGATTATTATTGTCATGTGTACCGAGCTACAGTATAAAGCTTTGTTTTGCATGCTATCCAAACAGATCAGATATACCATGCATAAAAACAACCAAGGCAAACTCAAGTACAATAAATAAAGGGAAGGGGAAGATAAAGCGTGCAGAGTACAGTTCTCAGCATTTGTAACACATTAATACCATAGATGGTCCAATATACACAATGAGGTAGAGGCGAATTGGACTGTACCCTAGTTTATAGGATCTTCAGAAACCTGATAACCGAGTGGAAGGTGCTGTTTTCGAATCTAGTGGGGCGCGTTTCAAGCTTTTTTACCTTCTGCCAGAGCAGGGGGAAGAAGGAATGAGTGAGGTGGGACAAGTATTTAATTATGTTCGCTGATTTTCTGAGACACAGTGAAATGTAGATGGTGTTAATGGTGGGAGGTCTTGCTCTGTGTGATGGACTGGGCTAAATCTACAACTCTCTACAATTTCTTGTGGTTTCAGGCAGAGATGTTCCCAAACTAAGCTGTGATGGAACCTGATAGTATGCTTTCTATGGTGCATCTGTAGAGGTTTGTTAGAGTCACTGGAAACATGCTATGTTCCCCTCAGGAAGTAGAAGTGTTGGTGTGCCTTCTTGGCTGTTGCATCAATTTGGATAGAAACATAGAAAATAGGTGCAGGAGTAGGCCATTCGGCCCTTCGAGCCTGCACCGCCATTCAATATGATCATGGCTGATCATTCAACTCAGTATCCTGTACCTGCCTTCTCTCCATACCCCCTGATCCCTTTAGCCACAAGGGCCACATCTAACTCCCTCTTAAATATAGCCAATGAACTGGCCTCAACTACCTTCTGTGGCAGGGAGTTCCCGAGATTCACCACTCTCTGTGTGAAAACTAGTGAACTGCAACTTTTAAATGGATGTAGGTATGTCCCAACAGAAGTGCAGGGGGACCTTTGTGAATTCAGACCTGAGACAAAATTAACGGTAGTCAATGAAAAGAGGTTTTGGAAGGCATGCAGAATGAAAACGTGGTCTGATTTGATCTGGTGGTGTTGCACTTGTTTGGATTAGATATCTGTTTTAGTTAATGCTCATGTTATAGCTAAATAAATTGATATCTTTTCATCACCACACTGGTTTACATTACGAATCTTTTTTAAATCTAACACTAGTTCTAATGTCCAATAAGCAAGTATGTTATCTATCAGGAAGTGAAAGAAAAAAGAAAACCACCCAGGGTTTGTTTAGGTATTGAGACCTAATGGTCCAATCATAATTATTTTATTTCAGAACTTTAATCATACTATTATTTTATTTCATAAACTTGAAACCTCTTTGAACTGCTATATTCTCTTCCTCATAATTTCAACAAGACCCCAGCATTTTTTCAAAAAAGACACCAAACTCTTGATCCATTTTCTCTCTGCTTTTAGTTTTTCACCTCTTCTAATGTTTCCCAGACAGATTAGGTTCCCATGAAATAATTGATTTCCCCATACCACCATTTTTTTAAATCCTTTCATCAAAAAGACACCAGTTTAAACTAAGTGTCATCAGAGAGTTTTTTGAATCAGAAGCTATTTACAAGTACAGGTGCTCCTTTTATCCAAAAGTAGGACCAGACACCCTACCCGGATTTCTTTACCTAGATTAAAACATGTCAACTATCGGGGAATCATGTAATCATTGCCAGCTCAGAGTTTGCAAGGTCATGAAAACCTGAAAGTGCCCTATTAATTGCATTTACGGGTCGCTGTGCCCTAAGCTACTAAACATCGCTTGCAGCATTTTTTTAAATCTTAATTCATCAAAATTAGCCTATTCTCCAGTTGGGAGTTATCAAACAGGAGTAAGTTTCATCGAGAGCATTGCCCGCTTTGAATCAGAAGCTAGCCCTCCAAACTAACTTACAAGCATGATTTAACAGATGTTTAGTGTCCCCGGTCTCCCCAGCTAAGTTGTAAAGTCAACTGCATACGCAGCTTTGGTGTGCAGACGACATCCTGGAAAAAATGTCCGGTTTTCGGAGCTTGTCGGTTTCCGGAACTCCGGATAAAAGGTTGTGCACCTGTAGTAGCAATAGTATTCCCAGTAATTGTAAAGTCAACTGCATATCAATTGCATATCAAATAGTAATTAATATTGCTAATATTCAGCATTGCTATACAGCAATCTGAAGTTATTTATCAATAACAGTCAATCATTGAATACTGGTTGAAACATTATGAGTTTTCAACCTTAATTATGCCAGAGTTACCAAGTTACCAAGTAACAGTTACCAAAGGCAAGATTTGGCTGTTAAGCCCCTGTCCCACTTAGGCAACTTTTTCGGCGACTACAGGTGACTAGGCTGTTGCCACATGGCCGCGGGATGACACCTGTATGGTCGTGAGTTGTCTCCTCAAGTCGCCTAAAGAGTCGTAATGTTTTTCTGGTCGCCGCTGGATTTTGAAATGTTCAAAACTTTTTGGCGACTTTGACGTAGCTCGTCTTCTCCTGTCGTGGGTGCTGTTGTAGGTTGTCGCCAGGATGACGCAGGTTGTCACCAGGTGACGTTGGTTGTCATCGGGTGCTGACTTCGGTGAATTCCATTGCCGACTACCTACATCAACCGGCGACAGGTGCCAGCGACTGAATTGTCTTCAGTTGTCTTCATTTGTCGTCGACAGGGTCGTTGTTTCGGTTGTTGTAGGTTGTCACCCATGTGGTCATAGGTTGTCGTAGGTGTAGTCGTAGATGGACGTCCTAATGAGTCGCTGGTTGTTGGTAGCTTGCCGTAACTTGACGTCGAACAGGTGGTAGGTTGTCGTAGCTTGTTGTAGACAATATCGTGGGGGGATCCAGTCGCCGCTTTTTCGATGACCTGCGACGGCTGTGACAATCTGCAAACAAAATTGCTTAAGTGGGACAGGCCCCTAAGTGTGTCAGCAACAGACAAATCCCTGATATAGCATCTTCATAACAAAGACCTGGTTGAAAACTGTAAAAAGTAATAAGATACATCCATCATATGTGGAATCACAGGTGCACAGTCATGTGTGCTTTGATCTGATTCTCTTGTTCCACTACATCTAAAATAATTGAACTATATTTTAATCTGATAAAAAGTAAATGGCTCCAAATCTGAAAGAAGTGGTGTCACATCAGAAAAATGAACTAAAACTCTGCAGAAACCAGGAGATGAAACACACCTTTGCCTGCATCCCACATAATTTGATACCTAACCTCTGATTGGGATGCAGCAATAAGATCACACCCTGACATCAGTCCATATGGTGTATATGTATATATAAATTTGTAATAGGATACTGAATGAATGTAAATATCCAATGCAATAGTTTGTGGTTCTCTATAGTTTGTTAATTATGCAAGCAGGGTGGTTTGATTCACTTTGAAGGTAGAAAGACCAAATTCTTTGATCCATTACTGTCCTTTAATCTCTTCACAAAAAACATTTCCTTCATTTCCTCTCCCTTCATCCTCTCAATTTAGATCTTTTCCTGTCTCTAATAATGTTTGTGTATGTTCTAACGAAGCCTACAGGAAAAGTAGTTAGGCGACGATGGATGAACAGAGATGACTAGCTCTTCACACCGAAATCTAGAAATATTGCATCGTCCAAAGGGAAGAGAGAGCGAGTGTGAGAGCGAGAGAGAGGTGTATTGGTTTATTATTGTAATGTGCACTGAGATACAATGGAAAACTTTAATTTACTTGTTTGCCAGACAAATTATAGATGGGTTGCCACCCGAAAAGTCACCTATTCCTTCTCTCCAGAGATGCTGCCTGTCCCGCTGAGTTACTCCAGCAATGTGTGCCTATCTTTGGTGTAAACCAGCATCTGCACTTCCTTCCTACACAAATTATACCATACATGATAACATCAGATCATGTTAAAGAGAACATAATCATAGTGCAGAATATCATGATTGTAACATGGATTGTTCAGCAGGATCTCAACACAGAATGTTGACCATCCCTTTATAACCATATAACCAGATAACAATTTACAGCACGGAAACAGGCCATCTCGACCCTTCTAGTCCGTGCCGAACACGTAATCTCCCCTAGTCCCATATACCTGCGCTCAGACCATAACCCTCCATTCCTTTCCCGTCCATATAACTATCCAATTTATTTTTAAATGATAAAAACAAACCTGCCTCCACCACCTTCACTGGAAGCTCATTCCACACAGCTACCACTCTCTGAGTAAAGAAGTTCCCCCTTATGTTACCCCTAAATTTATGTCCCTTAATTCTCAAGTCATGTCCCCTTGTTTGAATCTTCCCTACTCTCAGTGGGAAAAGCTTATCCACGTCAACTCTGTCTATCCCTCTCATCATTTTAAAGACCTCTATCAAGTCCCCCCTTAACCTTCTGCGCTCCAAAGAATAAAGCCCTAACTTGTTCAACCTTTCGCTGTAACTTAGTTGCTGAAACCCAGGCAACATTCTAGTAAATCTCCTCTGTACTCTCTCTATTTTGTTGACCTCCTTCCTATAATTAGGCGACCAAAATTGTACACCATACTCCAGAATTGGCCTCACCTATGCCTTGTACAATTTTAACATTACATCCCAACTTCTATACTCAATGCTCTGATTTATAAAGGCCAGCACACCAAAAGCTTTCTTTACCACCCTATCTACATGAGATTCCACTTTCAGGGAACTGTGCAGTTATTCCCAGATCCTATTTTCACCTGCATTCTTCAATTCCCTACCACCTCACACTTATCAGCATTAAACTCCATCTGCCATCTTTCAGCCCACTCTTCCAACTGGCATAAATCTCTCTGTAGACTTTGAAAATCTACTTCATTATCCACAACCCCACCTATCTTAGTATCATCTGCATACTTACTAATCCAATTTACCACACCATCATCCAGATCATTGATGTACATGACAAACAACAATGGACCCAACACAGATCCCTGTGGCACCCCACTAGTCACTGGCCTCCAACCTGACAAACAACCATCCACCATTACTCTCTGGCATCTCCCATTCAGCCACTGTTGAATCCATCTTGCTACTTCACCATTAATACCCAACAATTGAACCTTCTTAACCAACCTTCCATGAGGAACCTTGTCAAAGGCCTTACTGAAGTCCATATATACAACATCCACTGCTTTACCCTCATCAATTTCCCGAGTAACCTCTTCAAAAAATTCGAGAAGATTAGTCAAACATGACCTTCCAGGCACAAATCCATGTTGACTGTTCCCAATCAGACCCTGTTTATCCAGATGCTTATATATATTATCTCTAAGTATCCTTTCCATTAATTTGCCCACCACTGACGTCAAACTAACAGGTCTATAATTGCTAGGTTTACTCTTAGACCCATTTTTAACCGTGTCCAATTTCCCTTGAAAACCATGGCTCTTTCCAATTTTTACTATTTCTTTTCAACCGAACAGGGACATAAAGATTCTGTACTCTTAAAATGTCACATTTATATGTCATCCATTTCTCTTCCACATCTTTCCCATAAAACAAACTGTCCCAATTTACTCCTTTTAAATCCTTTCGCATCTCCTCAGTTAGCCTTTCTCCAATCAAAAATCTCAACCCTAGGTCCAGTTCTGACCCTCTCCATAATTATATTGAAACTAATGGTTTGACCTCATATATATTGAATGACCTGATCAGTTCTTCCAGCAGTTTATTTTTTGGTCCAGATGTCAACATCAAGAGCCTCCTGTGTCTACTGCAGTTGTTGACTGCCTATAAACTAAATTATTCATAAAATTACACATTTATTTTAAACCCCCGACTCAAGATGTCTGTACCATTTGGAAAAATTCAAGTGCTGACACATCATTGTGCAAGGCTCAGAACGCCAGCCGTGTAATGTCTTTACCGCATTCCTCCTGTTCTTGCCTGCACTACTGCTGATGTTTACTTCTGTTTTCATTCAGATTTTTAGGAGAGCAGCTCATTTATTTTCATGGCATTGAAAAATAACACACCACCATAATATTTCATTCTGCCTCTATTTGTCCTTGAAAGAAGAAGAAGAAGAAGGAGGAGAATAAGAAGAAGTAGAATGGATAAGTTTATTGGCCAAGTATGTACACATACAAGGAATTTGCCTTGGTGCTCCTCTTGCAAGTAACAACATGACATACAGTAACAATTAAGAATGACACATAAAAAAATAAACATGCTTCAAAATATGAAGATCAATATTTGGCAATCTTAGTCTACTGTATGTAGAGAGAGGATTCCAAGTGCATACAACTAATTTTTTATACCTCATTTAATCCTACTCTGTCTATATGTCCAGGTAAGTGCCATTTTATTAGGCACATGCCATGATTCAACCAAAAGTCACATTTCACTTGGAAATGACAAACGATTTTAAAAGTGCAATCATACCTGTAAAAAAAATATTATTGTTAGGTGTATTTTATCTAAATTGCCTAATAGATCATTAAATGTTGTTTGTGGCACTCACTAAATGAAAATATAATGAACGGTAGACACTTAGGAAATATTAGGGAACAGAGAGATTTTTCTGTACAAGTCTGTAGTCCTAGTTGCTGTATGTTAACACGGTGGCACAGCAGTAGAGTTGCTGCCTTACAATGACAGAGACACAGGTTCGATCTTGACTACGGCCGCTGTCTGACCATGTGGGTTTTCTCTGGGTACTCAGTTTTCCTCAAACAATCCAAAGAGGTACAGGTTTGTAGAATAATTAGCTTTGTTAAAACTTGTAAATTGTCCCTAGTGTGTGGGCCAGTGCTAGTGTATGGGGATCACTGGTCGGCGCAGACTTGGTGGTCCAAAGGGCCCGTTTCTGCACCATATCTCTAAACTAAAACTAAATTGAATTAAACTAAGTCTAAGGATCCAAGAGGGTAACATCACATTTAGGGTAAGATGGAGAAAACAACATATGCGATACCTGCCTTCAGTAGCCAGGGCACAGAATATAAAAGCAGGGAGATTACAGTACGACTTAAAAAAAAAACTAGTTAGACCACAGCTGGATAATTAAATACAGTTCTGGTCAACACACTAAAGGTTTGAATTGATTGCACCACAGAGGTACAGAGGAGAATGTTATTTATGAGGACACTCAGTGGCTGTAATTGTCGCTCTTAGAGATGAAGAGGCTAAGAGGGGAAATGATAGATGCACACAAAATTGAGGATTACAGGAGAGAAAAATGCCCCCCAAGGGAGAAATATCTAAATCTTGATATAGGTAATTTTGCTATAACATTTATTTCCATGTCATGGATTGGATATAACAAATTATTAATTAGGGAACATTAGTTGTACAATGCGTGATGACGGTTATAGACGGTAGACTATTATTCGAGGCGCGTTCTCCCCCCCCCCCCCCCACAGCGGCCTACCTACCTGGATTGGCGCGGCCTTTCCTGCCGGGATCGACCGGAGCTCCAGCAGCGGCGGGACAGCGCTGGAACATCGCGGGGCTGGTGATGCCTTACCGGGGGTCGCCGTTTGGAGCCCGGAGTGCTGGACCTGCTGCACCAACATCACGGACCTGCGGTTTGCAGAGCTCCCAACGCGGGCGGCGCTGACTAATCAACGCGGGGTCCTGCGACTCTGCCCGGCTCGGCCTGCGGACTCAGGAGCTGCAGACTCCGGGAGCGGGAGGCGGCTGATCAGGAGGTCCGGGCTGCTGAGGAGGAGGATGCTCACCGTCGGGGTTCGGCGTCGGCGTTCCACCAGCCCAGCATGAGGGCCTGAACATCGGGCCACCCGGGGCGGCGACTGCAGGTGCTTGGAAGGCCCCGTCCACGGATGAACACGGAGGGGAGGCTGGCTGGACTATGGTGCCGTCCTCACCTGGGTGCCATTTATGTTATGTTGTGTCGTGGACTTCTGTATTTGTGCTTTTTTTAAAATTTTAATTCAATTCAATTTTATTTTTAATATGTTTTATTATTTATTTATTATTTATTTTTATAATTTCTTTGTGATTTTTTTAATGATACTGCCTGTAAGGAAAATTCATTTTGTTGTCTCAAATTGAGACAATGACAATAAATTTGAATACAATACAATACAATATAATGTGATTTTGATCAGAAATTAGAGATCCACTCAAAAGTTACTTTGGCAACTTACAAACCAAAAAAACACTGTCCTTGATTTAAACAGGATGGGGGAAGAGGGGGGGAGGGGGTAGAGGGGGTTTGGGGGGAACCTGTTCGATGTAATCTCCACGCAGTAATCAGCCATCATTGTTTCTTAAGCATGAATTACCTTTGAAATTGATATGCTTCTACTGACACCTCTGCAACAAAATGTGTAGGAAAGAACTGCAGATGCTGGTTTATATTGAAGGTAGACACAACATGCTGGAGTTACTCAGCGGGACAGGCAGCATCTCTGGAGAGAAGGAATGGGTGAGGTTTCGGGTCGAGACCCCTCTTTAGAATGATGTCAGGGGACAGAGATAGAATGTAGTCTAAGACAGTAAGACTGGTGGGAGATCTGAGAAGGGGGAGGGGATGGAGAGAGAGGGAAACCAAGGGCTCCCTCATTCAAAAGCTGTAAAGGTTTGTAGGTAAATTGGCTTGGTAAATGTAAAAATTGTCCCTAGTGGGTGTAGGATAGTGTTAAAGTGCCGAAAGGCATGTTTCTGTGCTGTATCTCTAAACTAAACTTCTCTTACAAGGTGATTTTCTGTAACGCAATGTTTCTAAAGAAAAAATAATCTATTGTATTCTAGCAGAACTACGATTTAGGGCAAGGGTAAGATGCTTAGAGAGTCTTTGTGAAAGGGCCTTTTCACCCAGAGAATGGCTGGAATTTGAAACACACAGCTACAGTGGATGGTGGAAGCATGTTATAAGAATCTAGAAGAGCACTTGAATCACCAAGGCATAGAAGGCTATGGATCAAGTGCTGATAAATGAGATTTGTATAAATTGGCATGGACATGGTGGGCCAAACAGCTTATGTCTGTGCTCTATGACTCTATATTTAGGAACTGGCATTGTATTCTATCAGGGAGCAATGTTAACATAATCTGCTTTATAGAGTTTAATGAGATCAACCACAAACTTTCATCCTCAGCCAATCCATTTAATTTTCTTGCATACTGATTATTGTTTAATTTTCTTTGTAGGCTCGAAGCACATTTCTAAGGATTTAAATTGTTCTTTTAAAGCATATTATTAAAGCATTTAGCATACATATTTATAATTTGTTTTGGAATTGATGATTCACTGCAAACTACTTAAACACTCGCAGTGATTAAAAACAACTTGTTCAGGACCCTGCTTCTTCAGAGTTTATGACCTCCAATGAGAGTGATGGATTGCTGTTTATCTTAAAATACTCCAGGCCGTAATAACTACTGCTGTAGTAACAGACTTTACATTTGTTTTGGTTAAAGTGATGCCTGACATGCGAAAACCCATCACAGTCCTTTAAATATCTTCAAACTAAACTACTTAGAGCAATGCAATACAATTTGATGTCAAATATTGGGTATGCATGCAATCCCTACAAAATCACCTTGGACTCAAAAGCCGGAATCATTTGATGCAAGATGGAACTGCCTGTATGCAGCCTATTGAATTTATTCAGCGAAACACACACTCGGGTAAACTCCTATTATTTCTCCAGCTGGGAAAAACTCTTGCTAGTATTTCATTTGCTAAAATACCAGGACTTGAATTGGAAGAACCTGCACCAGATAATAAGCCAGTCACTGTAGGTTCCGTGAGTGAACTGATTGATGAATTGTCAACAATTCCTCAAAGTATTATAAACTTGCATAACTCAGTTATCTACTTGAGAAGCTTGGCAGAGAGGATACATTCCCTTCCATTCTCTCACTGGAAATTTAGTCTACGACTCATCCAAGAAAAACAAAGTAAAAAATTCTGTAACAAAACAAAATTCAAAGCCTAAAGTCTCGGGAATCCATACATTCAAAAAAGGTTTGGGGTAATGAAGTTTTGAGATTGAGTGGTAGACAAAATCTGATTGAAAGGTTTTAGTGAGGGGTTACAGGATAACTATGTCAGCTACAGGATAGTGTCGGGTTGGAGAGAATTGTCAACAATATCAGTCAACACAGGCAACACAAGAAGTTGTCGAATGATCATCAGTTCAATGAGAATGAGGGTGAAAGAAACAGGGATAGTGCCTCACGAATAAAAGATGTGCTCAGAGCAAGCTTGAGGGAATTGAGAATAATGCAGAAAATTATGCCAGCCTACTATAGTAAGGACTGTGAACATGTTCAAAGTTTGGCCTTTTCTGCCAGAAAGAAAGGGGAAAGTGCCAGGTGCAACTGATTGGATGGCCTTGATCCTAGTAGCGAAGACTGGAATGTAAATACATTCAAAGGTACAAAAGTGTACTGATGTTTTCCCAAATGTACGTTACTGAAATAAATCAGTTTACATCAGTTAGGATAGACAGGTTTCTGGCATAGCTGAACCTCACATTAACATTCCTTAAGAGACCCTTAACTAACACCAGCTGCCATCGCTGAAAAAGCCATAAAAATAGCTACAAAAAGCTTAACGTGTCGGAACTGCTCAACAGGAAAATTATGCCTACATCAAACAATCTCAGGTAAAAGACACAAAAACAATTTGTTTGATGCAGTATCTAGCAAAGCTTTTACTGGTAGCCAGCAGATCACATGATAACTTATCAATGGTGTCTATCAAATATCTACCTAATCACTTCTGTATTTCAAAGAATCATACAAGATGGAAACAGGTCCTTTGGCTCATCACATCCATGCCGTGCAAGATTCCAAATGTTCATCCTATTTGCCTGTTTAATCCATATTCCTCTAAATCTTTTCCATCCATATAGCTGACCAAATGTCCTTTAAATATTGTTATTGCACCTACCTCAACCATTTTCTCCGGCAGCTCGTTCCATACATATGTGAGAAAAAGTTGCCCCTTGGGTTCCTATTAAATCATTACCCCTCACGTTAAATCCATGCCTTCTCGTTCTGGATTCCCTAATCCAGGGTAAATGGCTGTGTGCATTTGCCCTGTCTATGCTCCTCGTGAATTGTTTATACCCGTCTCAGATCACCCCGTCAGCATCCTGTGCTCCTAGACTATCCAATCTCTCTCTATAGCTCAATCAATTGAGTCCTGGTAATACCCATGTAACCTTTTTCTTCACTTTTTCCTCCTTAATGGCATCTTTCCTGAAGCAGGGCGACAAAAACTGAACCCAAAATACAGCATCACCAACATCTTGTACAACTGTAATGTCCAGCTTCTATACTCATTAGCCTTACTGATGAAGGCCACTATGCCAAAAGCCTTCTTCATCATACTGTCTCCATGTAATGCCACTTTCAGGTAACTATATATACTTGTGCACCTCTGTCTCTCTGATCTACAACATTCCCCAACAATTCCTTTTGCCATTCCTTGGCCCACCAGCTGATCAAAACCCCATTTTAATTCTTGATACCATCTTCTTTGTCTACAATACAGGTTGAACACCAATTTCATTTTCTGGTCCCCGCTATAATCGGACAAAATTACGCAGGCTCAGTTGAAATTTCCTGAGCGGCCTCCCACCGCAATGTAACCTGAAAGCGAATGCAATTACCCGCCGACCAATCCCTGGCTCCCACCATCTCCCTGGCTGTTTAGAGCTCCGTTCCTGACCCAACTCACAAGGTGCACCAGCGAGCTCCTCTCACCTGCTGCTGTTTATTGCTGTCAGCGGTGGCATTACCTTCTCCCCTCTCAACCACTGCTGCCTACTTCTCCAGTGGCTCTGTTCAGTCGACCACTTCTCCTCCTCCTACCGCAAACCCCCACCACCATCGCTGCGTCCTTCTTCTCCCCCAGAGTTGCTGACATACTTCGCCTAGGAAGCCCTATGGTAACCGCTCCTAGTTTTAAAATGAATCAACATAAAGTGCTAGAGTAACTTAGCCGGCTGAACCAGTCTGAGGAAGGGTTCCGATGTCACCTATTCTCCAGAGATCCTGACCTGCTGAATTACTCCAGCACTGTGTTCTTTTGTCTTAAACCATCATCTACAATATTGGACACCATTCCCTCCGCTATGGTCCTTTATAATGAGGGTTTACTATTAACAGACCATGGCAGAAGAAGTGATGTCCATTATTGCCGATGACTACAGATGATGGTTAATAGACAATAAACAACAAAACAAGGTCCATCCATGAAAATAAGACAAAATTAATGTTTCTGTCTTTGATCCAAAATGTTAACTCTGATAATTCATTTACAATGGACCTTGTTGTAACAACACAGGAGGCTGATGTTAAAGGGCAAAGATCAACCTCATGACCTATTGGGTAGAGATTGATGCCATAGTTGTTTGGGGGGTGGGGTATACATGGAGAGCCCAATGGAGAACCAACTTGCACAATGGTCACTATGTAGAAGAGGCTGCAGAGCTGGTATTCCCAGCTTTGGATTACACATCCCTGGGAATGATGAAATATCATGTATACCATGTAGGTCTGCTACTGTGCTGCATACATGTGTCGATAAAAATCATTAAAGTATCGCATTAATATGTAATGCATGTCTTTGGATGTCACCATAGTGCCTCCCTGCATTGATAAGTCAGAGACACCCAAGACTATTAAAGCAATCATGGACTTTTCAATCAAAACAGTAAATTTACTATATTGTTTTTAAATGATCAGAGGAATTGCAACGCAGGATCACAAATGTTGTGCTAAGTTCTATGTCACAAAGTCTTCACCTCCACTTGCATGGGTGTCTTGAAGTTGCACCTAATCACTGAAATGCTGTGGATAATTCAGGCCATATTAGGTGATTATGTTTATTTTAGGTGCAAAGTGGATTTAATCCTGACCAAAGATATCTTACTCTGAGAGATCTCTCTGAAAATTGTTTACATGTAAATATGCAACTATGTAAGGCAGGTAACATTTGCAACTCATCTTGTTTGTCCTATGAATAAAATTCTGTGTTGTGTTTAGCAATCACCTTCAGTGACCCTTCTCTGCTGTTATACTTGTCTGGTATCTAATTTGTTAATGAAGCACAATTTCCTCTGGTTAACTACTGGGAAAACAGAAGCATTTGGTTTAACTTTGATGTAATTTGCATAGGATGATACCAAATTTTAATCCAAACATCTGATTATTTTTTCAATTGACTTTCTTCAATAGAGCTAAAGATTAGATCAAGTAGATTTTAGAGTTTAGATTTGACTGTGCAAATAACAAGTCAACCCCAATGAATGAACCATGATGAACAAAGATAAAACCACAACAATTTCTCCACATTGATACTTAAAACAAAAATATCCATTATACGTCAAAGGTAAAATAGGTCTCAAATTCTTCCCTGATCTGAACCTCTCCAGTTCCAAAATCAAGCAATAAGCTGATCTTGGTAAATATTCAAATGAAAAAATATTGAATTAAAATAAAG